>NC_090446.1:1443282406-1444485977 GCF_031143425.1 Pleurodeles waltl
ATGGTTCGACCTCTCTTCTGTCTGCCGCTTTTACCCAGTGTATGGACCCTGATTTGTCACTTTCCCTTTCGATTTCACAGATGTGGGTCCCACTGTGTGTCCTCTGCTATGTTACCTCGTGGACTAGAGCTGTGTGACAGGTATGTTGACAATACAATGGACATTGGTATTTTCCTTAGTTATAGCAAATACACATTTGTGAAAGCACAGACTGACTCCAGATTATTTTGTGATTCAAGGGTGTCTATTTAAGTGCAAATTAGTGGAGGGAGTTGGAAAATGGTCAGGGGTGATGGTGGAGGAATGTCCATGGCAGAGTCCAGTCTATTTGTCTCACAGGTGCATTGTGCAAAGGGGCATAGGAAGTGGCACTAGGGAAGTTTAAGGATGGACAGGGTGACAAAGTGGGACAGAGGATGACAATCAGGGTGGTCTCATTTCTTGGCGGGGGTCTTGGCATTGTTCTCTGTCTTTTTCCTGGATCTCAGGGACCGTTTGCGGGATGGTTCTCCATCTGCAGGGGGTGGTGTGCTGGTGTTGTGTTCCTGTGGCGGTGCCTCTTGTCCACTAGCGCCGGCGGAGGTGGTGGGCAGTTCATCGTCCAGGCTAGTGTCAGGGGCCCCATGTTGTGCCACAGTGTCCATCCTGGTGTTCACGAGGTCCCTCAGCCCCCCTACAATGGTGCCCAAGGTGGTATTGATGGATTTGAGTTCCTCCCTGAACCCCAAATACTATTCCTCCTGCAGCCGCTGGGTCTCCTGAAACTTGGCCAGTACCATTGCCATTGTCTCCTGGGAATGATGGTAGGCTCCCATGATGTTGGAGAGGGCCTCGTGGAGAGTGGGTTCCCTGGGCCTGTCCTCCCCCTGTCGCACAGCAGCCCTCCCAGTTCCCCTGTTTTTCTAGGCCTCTGTCCCCTGAACCGTGTGCCCACTACCACTACCCCCAGGTCCCTGCTGTTCTTGGGGGTGGTGGGTTAGCCTGGGTTTTCTGTAGTGGTGGACACACTGCTGCTTGAATTGTCCTGGGGACAGAGGTATGGGCCTGCTGGGTGGGTGCTGTGCTGGTGTTTCCTGAGGGGGGAGGCTCTGTGGTGGCCTGTGACTTTGTGAGGGGAACTGACTGTCCCGAGGTCCCAGATGGGCCGGGCTGGTCATCTAGATCCAGTTGGACAGAGCTGCTGTCATCATTGTGGGCCTCTTCTGTGGGTGGAGTGGACATATCTGGAACCTCCTGTCCGGTGACGTTGGGTAGGGGTCGTGCAGGGGTGTAAAGGCATGATTATTGCATCTGTGTGTGCCATGGTGTGCAATGGGTGGGTGACCCTGTACCCCAGTGCTTCCATTCCTGTGTAGGACCTTGTGTGCTAATTGTTTAGGGGTCTGTGTGGGTATGTGTAGTGGACATGCATTGGTGATGGGTGTCCATGCTTTGTTGTTGCATGCAGGGCTTGGTGTTGGGATGTGTGGGTTGTGATAGTGGGACATATGTGAGGAGTTGGAGTGATGGGGGTGAGGGCGAGGGTGGGGGTATGTGCAGGTAGGCTGGGGGATGAAGTAGTTAAAGATTTAACTTACCAGAGTCCATTCCTCCAGCTACTCCTGTAAGGCCCTCAGGATGTAGTATAGCCAAGACCTGCTCCTCCCATGTTGTTAGTTGTAGGGGAGGAGGTGGGGGTCCGCCGCCAGTCCTCTGAACCGCAATGTGGTGTCTTGAGACCACGGAACGCACCTTCCCCCGTAGGTCATTCCACCTCTTCCTGATGTCATCCCGTGTTCTTGGGTCCTGTCCCACTGCGTTGACCCTGTCCACGATTCTGCGCCATAGCTCCATCTTCCTAGCTATGGTGGTGTGCTGCACCTGTGATCCGAATAGCTGTGGCTCTACCCGGATGATTTCCTCCACCATGACCTTGAGATCCTCCTCAAAAAACCTGGGGTGTCTTTGCGGTGTCATGGGGTGGTGTGGGTGATGTGTGGGGTGGTGTGTGTTGTGATGTGTGGGTGATGTTTAGGGGTGTGTGGTGTTTTGTGCATGGATGTGTATGTGTGATGGTGTTGTGTGCCTCAGTATGCTGGTGTTGTCTTTGCTTTCCTGTCTCTCTGGCCTTCTTCAAATTTTTGGGTAGTGAGGGTTTATGGGTAATGTGGGTGTGTGTTTTGTATTGTATTGGGTATGTAGGAGTGGTGTGTGAATGTGTATCAGGTGTGTGTATTTCGAATTGTCCAATGTGGTAGTGTTTTGTAAATATGTGTGTATTTTGAGCGCAGCGGTGTGTACTGCCAATGGAATACCGCGGTTGAAAGACTGCCACGTGGATTCGTGGGTCGTGACAGTGTGGGCGTATTCCTATTGGCGTGACGTGGAGGTTTTGTTATCGCCAGTTTATCACTGACCTTTGGTGTGGCGGACTTGTGTGGGTGTCTAGATTTTGGTGGTTTCTGTGCTGTGAGTCATAATAGCTGTGGCAGAATTCCGCGGCTGCGGCGGTGTGTTGGCAGTCTTCTGCACAGCGTTAAGCGGCATTTACTGCCAATTTTGTAATGACATAGTGTTGCCCAGGAGGGTGGGGGGACGCACTCTCCCTGCTCCAAAGAACATGCTGACCTGAAGGGTGGTGGTCCCCAGGGCGCAGGGGCTTGCAGCCCCACTGCTCCAACTACATTGTTGCCCAGGGGTGGTGGTCCCCTGGGCAGCAGGGGGGGACAGATGGCACCCCACCCCATATATCATTAAAGGCCTGGGGAGGGTCCCCAGGGCAGCAGGGGGGCCACAGGCCCACGCATCCACAAAAATGAACCCTGGTGAGGTGGCAGTCCCAGGGGCATCGTGGCCAAAAGGCCCCCCTTTTTTTAGACTTGGCCCACCAGGGGCATTAAACTAACAAAGTGCGGACGACAACACTTCATATTTTTTTTTTTTAGGAGCGGATGTGTGGATCCACCGAGTCTCTACTCATAAAATAAAGAAAAAGTGTGTTTTAGCCCTTGGGGGGTGCCTTTTGACCCCACCACCAGAGCTAAGAGTCCGGGTGTTCCTACGCTGGCCCCTTTTGCTTTTTTCTTACTTTTATTTTGGGACCAAGTTCACTTCAATAGCTTGTGTTGTTGAAGTGTTATCAGCCAATCAGATCTCAGAACGAAATCATTAGGGGTTGTGAATCCTTCGTGTCCCTAGATATATTCATTTGTTTTCCCCTTAATTTCTTCAAAACTATTGAACGGAATTACAACAAAACAAAAAAAGCACGCTTGGTCAGAACCTGCCTTCCTGTCAAATTTGGTGTAATTCCATCCAGTAGTTTTTGTGCTATCGCTGTTAAAATTCTCTATGAAAAATGTATGGGGAAAACTTATTTGGGACCCCGCTTTTTTTTCAGCCCCCCTAGATGGATCACCAAGAAACTTTCCAGGCAGCAGCTGACAGTACTTGCAAATTAGTTTGGAAAGTTTTGGGAAGATTCATCAATCGCTGCCAAAGATTTAGGCAAGTAAAAATGCGCTTTTTGTATAGAAACATGGTCCTACCTATAACTACTAAGTGGTAACCGCCGTATATATATATATATATATATATATATATATATATATACACACACATGTGTGTGTGTCTATATGACCTAGTCACGGTCAGCAATAGGTAGTTATAGTTAGGACCCCCTCATCAGTGCTAAGGCCCCTTTTATTTTATTTTTACTTTTTTTCTGAGACTCGGCTCAAGCCGAGTCACAGGATGGCAGTCAACACTTCCTGGTTTGAAGTGTTGCCAGCCAATCAGAGCTGTGCATTTGCCTGTACGAGCCCGTCTTTATTCGCAAATCACTGTGACACTTTTTTGGGAAAATTTCATTAAGATTCATCAAATGGTGCCAAAGATAGAGGCAAGTTAAATAACGCTTTTCCTATGGAAACTAGGGCGGTCATTATGAACACAGCAGTAACAACCGCTGTGTTCATGCTGGCGGTCAGAACCCCACCGGCCACATAATGAACATTTCTGTGGCCCGGCGGGCGGAAACATTGTTTCTGCCCACCGGCTCACAGAAAGGCCCAGCCGGGACACTGCCGTCGGCTCCACATGGAGCCACAGTCAATTCCTCTGTGCGGCAGGTGCACCTGCAACCGTCGCGCAGATCACTGCCCGAAAATCGGGCAGTGACATGCGAGATGGGGCACTGCACAGGGGCCCCTGCACTGCCTATGCAAAGTGCATGGGCAGTGCAGGGGCCCCCAGGGGTGCCCCGGGGCACCCCCTCCACCAGCCTTTCCGTGGCAGGTGAGCCCGCCAGGGAAAGGCTGGCGGGAATGGAAACATTATCTGAAGGGTAGCGCAGCTACCCTGCCGGATAGTGTTTCCACTCACCACCAGGCTGCCTGACGGCAGAAGCCTGGCGGTGAGTGAGGGCTACCGATGGTGGCCTTTACCGTGTTTATTATGTGGCGGGTTGGCTCGCCATGCCGGCTGGCGGATTCAGCCGCCAATGCCGGCATGGCGGGCCAACCCGCCATGTTCGTAATGAGGGCCGAAGTCCTAACTATAACTACCTAGTGGCGATTAGGACACCAGCTTTCAGTAATGACACCGTTCGGCTTTCCCAGATTCCAATAATGATTCAGTGGGGTCCCCCGGTTCCAGTAATAATAAAGTGGGGGTCCACAGAAGTAAAAAGGTTGAGAACCACTGTTTTAGAATGAACTCTATTCTAGACAAGTGGCGTGCATAGTTAAATATAAGCCCACGATGTTCACACCATCCTCATATGAAATGCAGGCAAAGAAGAAGGGAGGTGACATGTATTCCAGCCACAATGAAAATGTTTTATTTTACTATAGTAATCCATATGTGCAGTTATGGCCGACGGAATTTTGCAACAATTCATGCCATAAGGTAACTATAACTCATACCCCTGACATGCATGCTTTTCTCATCAATAATTTCACTGCAAATGTTGCAGTGATATTTTCAGTCATGTAATAGAAGATGTCATGATTGATGAAATATGCACAGTAATTAGCTGTGCGTGGTCAGGGCAGGATTTATATTTACCTTGCGGCACGTGTCATACTTACTTCAGATAACTGTAACTGCTGAATTTCTATGGTTTTGTGAGTGTAAAATCTGAATCTAGCTATAGCATCCATGTAACCTTTGTTTTTTTAGTGAATTTCTAAGCTTTTTTTTACATTTGATTTCCTAACTATAACGTCCCTGTAATCTTTGTGTTTTTTTCAGTGAATTTCTATGTTTTTAATGCTATTTCATAAGGATAATGTCCAGGTAACATTTTTTTTTTCAGTAAATTTCTAGGATTTTTCTAACATAAAGTAATATTTATTTACCATACACTAATTAAACTGATGTCTTGCATGGCCTCAAGCTGTGCATGGCAGGGTGTTGGCCGCAAGGCCTGGCTTCCGACTAAGCCTTGCAGTCAGCCCCCTACATGTAGCCAACCCAAGGGCTGTGCGAAGTGGGGTGGCTGGTCATAAAGCCTGGCCCTGGAGACCCCATTCCCCGGGGCCTAGCTCATTTTTTGTTGTTGTAGGGGGCCTGTGCCCCCCTCCCTGGTCCTCTTTTGTCCCCAGGGACCCCATCCCCTGAGACCCAGCACCATACTTTAGCTGGAGGGGGGCTTTGCATCCTCCCTCGCCAGGCCAATTTTGGCCCCATGCATCCCATCACGCAGGGCCCAGCCAAATAATCAAAGGGAGAGGGGGAGCCATGTGTCCCCCCTTCGATAATTTTAGTCCGTGAACCCAATACTCCGGGGCCCAGTCAAATACTCAAGGGTAGAGGGGCCATGAGGCCCCCTGTGCTGATTTTGGCCCCGGGGCCCCCCTCCCCTGGGCCCATTCGTGAAAGGGTGGGCTGCCCTGGTACCCAACCAGGGCACCCAACCCACCATAATCTGTTTGAGGGCCACTGGCAGACGCCCCAAGGCTCCAGCCAGCTCCACGCATCCAGCGGAAGTCTGCATTTTTCTCGCTCACAGGGAGAAGCAAAAATGCTGCTCCCACTGGGCAGGAGCAATATTCAGATCTCTTTCCCTGCTTGCATTACTGCGGGCAAGGAAACAGATCTGAAGGCCACTCCAAGCTGATCAGAGTATTTTGAAAGCTCCTGCCAGCTGATAGTGGACTTAAGGTTTGCTCTCACTTGGTGGGAGTTTTGAAATTGGTCCCGCCAAGTGACAGGTACACACAGGTTTCCCTGCCAGTGTGGGCAGGGAAACTGTTATGTTCTAGAGTGAGCTGGTCATGTGGGATGGGGTCCCCAGGACACTCCCCTTTTCATACATGGCCGAGCCCCCGGGGTTTGGATTCCCAGTACTGAAATTGACCCACGGAGTGGGGCTAGATGGCCCCCTCTCCTTTTCAAAAGCAGTCAGTCCACAAAGAAAGGGGTCCCCAGGGCTGAAATCAGCCCATGGAGGGAGGCTGCATGCCCCCTCCCTCTTTTTTACTACGCCTCTGGGCCCCAGAGTTTTGGGTCCCCAGGGCCAAAATCAGTCTGGGGACAGGGCTACGTGTGCTCCCTCCCCCAAATTATAAATAGGATTCCACCCCCCACAGGACCTTGACCACCCTGGGTGGGCTTAACAAACAAGCACGGGAGACCGCACTTATATTTTTTAATTTTCCGTTAATTAGTGGCATTTTTTGAAACATTTTTGGAACCCAGACATGCTCCCACCAGCAGGCCCAGGGTGTCAGGGTATTCCTACAATGCCCCCATGTGTCTTTTTGTGTTTTATTGGACTTAGGACCGAGTCTCGAGTCCTAAGAGGGCTGCCACAACTTCCTGGTTGAAGTGGTGACAGCCAAACAGATCTCAGTTTGAAATCTGTCAGATCACTGGACTCTCCGCGTCCCTAGATATACATACATATTTTTACTTTAATTACTCCAAAACTACTGAACTGGACCAAGATCTAGTCTTATTCCAAATTTGGTGTAATTCCATTCAGAGGTTTGGGCTGTCATGGTGTCTACAGTTCCTTGTCTTTCTGTCTACAGTCCCTTTTCTTTCTGTCCTCAGCTCCACTCTCCCTCCCACGCCGCTGCTGCCCCTGCAGCCCCCCTGCCCCCACAAAACACTGGCAGGGGAGGCCTAGCTCCTCCTTCTGCCTCTGCCTCTGGGAACAAACAGAGTCTGCCTGACTCTCAGTTTGAGGCCCTCCTCCACCCACTGGCTCCTGTCTGCGTCTCATCCCTGGTAGCCAAGTGGCCATCTACAAGTAAGTATCTTGTGTCTCTCTGTCTCTCCATACTCCTGCATTGAAACTGCTGCCTTTTCTTCTGTTTTTACTTAGTTTTTTCCTTTTTCTGTTTCTTTTCCCTTTTTTCTGTCCTCAGCTCCACTCTCCCTCCCAGGCCGCTGCTGCCCCTGCAGCCCCCCTGCCCCCACAAAACACTTGCAGGGGCCGGGGAGGCCTAGCTCCTCCTTCTGCCTCTGGGAACAAACTGAGAGTCTGCCTGACTCTCAGTTTGAGGCCCTCCTCCACCCACTGGCTCCTGCCTGCGTCTCATCCCTGGTAGCCTAGTGGCCATCTACAAGTAAGTATCTTGTGTCTCTCTGTCTCTCCATACTCCTGCATTGAAACTTCTGCCTTCTCTTCTGTTTTTACTTAGTTTTTTCCTTGTTCTGTTTCTTTTCCCTTTTTTTCTGTCCTCAGCTCCCCTCTCCCTCCTGCACCGCTGCTGCCCCTGCGCCCCCCACTGCGAAGCCCTTTTTCCGCACTCCTGTCTCCCAGCTGACTGGACCCCCCGCCTCCATCCCCTTCTTAATGGCAGACGCGCAGCTGGCGCTAAAGGCAGGCCCATCTGTGCCCGCCCATATATGGACCACGCCCAGAACCAGGAACCCTTAATCTCCAATGAATCATTCCCTGGTCACCCTCCATTAGGATGCCAAGACCCTCCACTGCCTTAACACCAGACGTCTCAGAGCCTGCTGCATCGCATCTCCTAAGGGCACCCACTGAACTTTTTCCTGCTGGAACTACAACCTCAGTTTCAGCCACAACAGACAACCAGAACACCCCAAACCTGAAACCACCTACGACCACCACAACCTCATCCACTTCCTCCTTCTGAATAAATGCTCCCTCCATAAGCACACCACCAAACTCTGGGACCTGATTGACTCCGCCTGTCCAGACATCTCCTTCCTAACCGAGACCTGGACCAACCCTTCCTCCGGATCAGACAGTTCTATTGCAATCCGGGTTGGCTACAACATCCTAAGGATGGAATAGCCCTCCCGTCCAGGCAGAGGACTGGCCATCGTACACAATCCTCACTCCGCATCAAGGTCAACACGGAGGAACACTGCACCTCAAATGAACACTTACACTTCCTGATCCATGCCACTCACAACTCCTCCACCAAAGGAACCCTGGTCTACAGACCACCTGGCCCCGCCCAGCCTTCATCAACACCATTGTAGACATCACCAGGCCCCATGCCATGGCGTCCACCGACTACCTCCTCCTGGGCAACTTGAATTTCCACCTCAAGGACCGTGACGACCGAAACACCACTTCCCTACTCGACAATCTTGCCACCCTCGGCCTCAGGCAACTGATCACCGCGCCTACGCACGCCGCAGGACACACACTAGACCCCATATTTACCTCAAGCAACCAGATCACCACTGAGAATACCTCCACCCAGGACTGGACTGACCGTCACTGCATACACTTCACCATCACCGCACCCAACAGCCGCCTCGGCATCCCCAGAGCCCCCCACAGGAAATGGAATGGAGTCACAGACAAGCAACTCACCACCGCCCTTGCCAAATCACTCCTGCCCCCCACCGGCACTGCCAACGCTGCAGCACACAACCTCAACTCCTAGATCACCGAATGCTCCAACTCCTTAGCCTCCCTCCGATCAACTTTGGTCAAGCAAGTCCCAAAAAAGCCAGCTAGTTCACCACAAAACTCCAAGAATCCAGACACACCTGCAGTCGCCTAGAGAAGAAGTGGAGAAGCAGCAAAACCAGGGAAGACCTCGCCTCCTTCAGAGCCACCATTGGCATTCATCCGAAGCATCAAGGACGCAAAAAACGCTGCTCTTCGTGAACACATCAACACCTACCCGCACATTATGAGAGAACTCTTCATGGTAAAACCCATAAAGTCACAGCTGCAACAATTCCTCGAGGACAACAACTCTCTGGCCACCTCTCAGTCTGGATTCTGCAGCAACCACAGCATGGAGACAGCCCTTCTTGCAGCCAACAATGACATCCGCACACTCCTCGACCGCTGACACACCGCAGCACTCATACTCCTCAACCTCTCAGCAGCCTTCGACACGGTCTCCCACAGCACCTTATGCACCAGATTCCATGACGCAGAAATCCATGGAAAAGCCTTGCAACGGATCCACTCCTTCCTCACCAGAAGAACAAAGAGAGCCAGGCTCCAACCCTTTACATCCAAAACCAACAGAAGTCAGCCGCGGAGTCCCTCAGGGTTCCTCCCTGAGCCTAACGCTCTTCAACACATACATGGCCCCTCTTGCAACCATTATCAGAGACCACAAAATTAACAACATGTCATACGCCGATGACACACAACTCATCATATTCCTCACTGAAGACCCGAACAAAGCTAAGAGGAACTTTCACACCAGGATGAAAGCTGTCGCTGTCTGGATGAAGGAGAGCTGCCTCAAGCTCAACTAGGACAAGACCAAGCTCATCATCTTCAGAAACTCCACCTCAGTCTTGGATGATTCCTGGTGGCCCAAATCACTCAGCGCACAACCTACTCTGACTGACCATGCCCGCAACCTAGGAATCATACTTGACTCTTCCCTATCAATGACCCGACAGGTAAATGCAGTCACTTGTTCCTGCTGGCACACCCTCCGCACACTCCGCAAAATCTTCAAATGGATCCCGGTTGACTGCCGCAAAATAATCACCCACACCCTAGTCACAAGTAAGCTCCACTACAGCAATGCCCTCTACACTGACACTGTCATTGGCTCTGAGTAGAGAAGTGAATCAACTTGAAACTACTCACCCACACCTACAAGGCCCTTCACAACATCGGACTGGCCTACCTGAACCATCGCATCTCTTTTCATAACCCCGCCAGACCCCTCCGCTCCACCCAGCAGGCGCTAGCTATCATCCCACGCATCCGGAAAACCTACGCTGGAGGAGGATCTTTCACATACCCACCTGCCCACACACCTCAGACCAAGCCCATCTCTCACCATCTTCAGTAAGAACCTCAAAATATCAACTTTTCGAATGAGGCCTAGACCCACCACCAGTGCCTTGAGACCCTCATGGGTGAGTAGTTGCGCTTTATAAAACCTGATGGATTGATTGATGGGAAATTTCATGGGAAAATGGGTTTTGGGACCTCACTTTTTTATTGGACCCCGCTTGATGAATCTCCTCAAAATTTTCCAGACAGCAGCTGAAGTGACTGGCAAGCTAGTTTTTACAATGTCATGAAGATATGTCAAGTGACGCCAACGTTATTAGCAAAACAAAAAAGGGTTTTCCTATGGAAACTAGGTCATAACTAGACTACCTATACCTATTTATCTACCTATGTATATATCTCCTAGTGCTGGTTGCCACTAAGTAGGTAGTTATAGTTAGGTCTAATAACGTTGGCCGCGTTTGATGAATCTCCTGGAAACTTTCCAAGAAGGTTCTACTTTGTAACTAGTTTGTGCATGGAAGATTTTGGGATGATCCGTCAAGAGAGACGAAGTCAAAAAGGGATGCCAAAATGCAAAACCGCCACTTTAAATGAACTTCTTTATGACTAGCTACAGCAAACACTGCTGAACAAAATTATGCCAAATTTGGCAGGAAGCTAGACCTTGGTCCACAGATCATGCTTTTTCTGATGTGGTGTAGATTTGTTCAATAGTTTTTAAGAAATTAAGGTTGAAAAACATTTGTACATGTGGACAGTTGGGTCTGCAAGGCTCCTGGGAGACTCCTGGGGAGCAGCAATTTAAAAGTAGAGCATTCTGATTGGCCCAGGGAGCTTTAATTCCCTTGAAACACCTCGCTCCCACAACAGTCATACTCCTGCGGGAGCCAGTGCTGTAATTGGCTGCCAGCAACATGAGAAAATGTTTGCTCAGAGACAATACAGGACTCTGGGACTTAGCCCCCTGTCCTGAAGACAGAAAATAATTTATATTACAAGGCGGCAGGGTAGGAAATACTCTGACCCCCTAGGCCCAATGGGGGGCTAAGAGTGACCCGCCCCGGGGACAACAAGAAAAAATAATCAGCAAAAAATGCTGCGATCCCATGTGGTATCAGAAAAATATGACAGCTGGTCCGCATTTATTATGCTTATGCCCCAGAAAGCCCAACCCAGCGACTGAATTATTGAAGGGAAGGAGGGCAGTGTGGCTTCCCGCTGATGTTACAGAGGCCCCAGGGAGCCCACTGCAGGGTGGAATTACTTTATATGTAGAGGCGGACACACGGTCCCCCTCCCTGAGCTTCAAAAGGCCCCGGGGAGCCCATCCCTGGGTCTGAAATTAAACAAAATGGGGAGAGGAGCTGAACAGTTCTCTCCCGGAATTATTAAAGGCCTGGGGACATATTTGTCCAGATCTGGCTCACTAGCTATGTCCCTGGGAGTGCTCCCAGGTTATAGCAGTTTTCCTGCCCTTGTTAGGAGCTGCTTACTCAGGATGGAGCAATACTGGCTGCCATTGCATTTGGGGAGTTGGATGGAGTTGTGGGGAACTTTGGGCTTCCCTCACAGCACTGTGGCAAAATGTGGGCCCTGGGGATGGGGTCCCCGGGCCAATAGCACCTTGGGGAGGTGAGCCATGTGCCCCTCCCCCCCTAAAGAAATACTGGGCCCTGGGTTATGGGGTGTCCCCAGGGCCTGTTTAAGGGAGGGGGACAGCATGGCCCCTTTCCCTAATTTTTTGATATGGCCCTGTGGGATGGATTCCCTAGGGTCCAAAAAGACTTGGAGTGGTGAGGCCACACAGTCCCCCCCTTTATAGAAATGAGTGTCCCTGGGGGATTGGCCTAACCGGGCTTAGGGAAGGGGGCCATGCTGCATACGGCTCCTCCCCTTTAAAATAAAGTAAGCCCTGGGGCTTGGGGTCCCCATGGCATAGTGAGGTTTGTAGAGGGGAGCCACGTAGCCCTCCTCCCTTTTAAATATATAAGGCCCTGGAGGAAGGGGTTCTCATGGCCATAGTAGGTTCAGGTAGGGGGCCACGTGGCCTCCCTACCCTTTACAAAAAAGGGGGACCAGTGGACTTGGCTGCATATGCAGAGTTGGTCAGGACCAGGCTCTTCAGCCAACCCTTGACCCAGATGGCCAAAGGCCATGCACAGCGTGGAGTTGGAATTACATGTTGTAATAAATATTACATTACACACAAAAAAACTAGAAATTCATTGAAAACAACAGTGTTTAAAGTGATTTTATAGTTAGGTGAATTTGGCAGTGACAACATTAACGTTGTGAACTGCATTTTGATCGAAGATGCTTTTGAAATGAGGCTTATTATGCATGGAAAGTCCTGTGTTGAAGCTGCATTACAGACTGGTGGTTCATAGGGAAGATGTGGGGCTGCAATGCAAAGTTTTACATCATTGTCAAGGATGCAGTCAATAATGGGCTTGGAATGTGAAGGCCTGTGTCAGGTGTGCATTATGTAGTGGCTATTCTGAGAAGGCTGCAGGCTGCTATGCGAGGTGCAGCATCAGGGATGTGCCCTGCTGTGGCGATTCCGGTGCATCTGTGAAGACATAAGTTATCTCTGCTTACAGGATGACAGCTGGATTGGTAGAGCAACTTCAGGCCCACTTCCAAAGGTCTAGGACTGGAGTGGCACCACTTAGGGGACAAGACTAACAGTAGCCAGAGTCCAGATGCTGGGTTTAAGGTGGGTAGAGCTTTTTCTGTCCCTGAGGATCTGATCAAGAGATAATGAGACTAGTCCTTGAAGTCACTCTGGTGGTCCTGGGTTCAAGATGCAGGTCCAGTTCCTTCACTCAGTCAGCAGGACAACAGAGTAGCAGTCTTCTGGACTTGGCCCTCTCTTCAGGGTCACCCCCAAATGTTGTATGTTTACTCTCCCATTTTGCTGAATTTGTTTTTCTTGGCCATAGTATTCGGTGCACTTTTGATAAAGTGCTTGTACTCTCTCCTTCAAACATGGTAAAATTGCCTTACACCTGATTCCCATATTTAATTTACTTCTAAGTACCTTGTAGAGTGGTATACCATATACCTGGAACCTGTAAATTGAATGTTACTAGTGTGCCTGAAACACTTATTGTGCCCTTAAGAACACCTTAAAACATGTCCCAGTCCTGCCAACTCAACTTTTCAATACAATGCCCTTGCAAAGCCTTATACTCCCTTTTAAGTGCTTATAGGTAGGGGTGGACGGTAAGCTCCGCTCTGCTGGCAGAGCTAAGGGAGTTTTTGGCACTCCGCAGAGTTTGCCCAGAACCACTGCTAGCCCCGCCAACGGAGCTGAGCTCACTGCATGCGCACTGCAGCCCAATGTTGGCACAGCAGCATGGAGCTGCTGCCGACACCAGCTCCGGATCCTCCAGGCCTACCTCTGCCAGCAGTCCCAGGAGCAGGGGTCAGAGAGAGGCAGAGCGCCAGCCAGGCCACTGCCAACGAGGACCCAGGTGAGCCCTTGTTTTTTAATTTTTTGTTTTGTGCACACTTGTACACAAGAGGCCTGAAACGGATCACAGCTTTTGTTGCCTAGGGCCTTGGCCTGAATTCTGGCCAGGACCCTAGGTAGCGAAAGAAAGCTGCAGTTTCAGGCCTCTTGTGCACCGGCCTGCCCCGTGTGTAGCGCACACGAGACAGGCCTGTGCACAAGAGGGCTGAAGCAGCAGCTTTCATTGCCTACGGCCCTCTCCTGAATGCGCCCGATTTCAGAGGCACTTCCGAGATCGGAACGTTCGGAAGAGGGTGCCACTCCACGGCCACTCCACGGGTCATAGAACTATGCCTCCGCAGAATTCTATGGAGTTTTAAATCAACTCTGTGGAATTTCGTGGAGTAGAACTCTGTGAACTCTTCCCAGGCCTACTTAAGGCCACCCCTAAAGTAAGCCCTAGATAGCCCACAGGGCAGGGTGAATTGTATTTAAAAGGTTGGAGATGTACTGGTAGTGAAAAACTCCTACATTTGTTTTTCACTACTGTGAGGTCTACCGGGATATGATTGGGTTGCCTTATTGCATTTAATAAGTGCTAACATTTGTTTGGAACACGTAGGCATTTCATGTTTGGTGTCTGGGAAATTGTAATTAAAAATCTAATTTAAGGGTAAAGTTGGATTTTAAGTTACAGTTTTGTAAATGCCACTTTTAGAAAGTTGGAATTTTCCTGCCCTAAACTATTTGGTACCTGAACCTATTTTGGGTCACATGACTGGGTGCAGTTGGCAAGTGGACTTTGTTTATTCCTCCCAAACAGCCACACAATAGAGAGATTAGTTGCATCTGGAAGGGCCATTGTTGGACCTGGCCCTTTCTGCAGGGACATCCCCATTTCCTTTGCCTCCTTCCTTCTATTTTTTCTGACCTGTTTTGTTGGCTTTAGGACTCTGGGCACTTCACCACTGCTATCCAGTGCTAAAGTGCATATGCTCTCCATGTAAATTGTACTGTTGATTGGTTTTTCCATGACTGGCACATTTGATTTCCTAGTAATTTCCTAGTAAAGTGCACTAGAGGTGCACAGGGTCTGTAAATCAAATGCTACTAGTAGGCCTGCAGCACTGGTTGTGCCACCCACATAAGTAGCCCTGTAATCATGTCTCAGACCTGCCACTTCAGTGTCTTTGTGTGCAGTTTGAAGCTGCCAATTTAAATTGGCAAGTGTACCCACTTGCCAGGCCTAAACCTTCCCTTTTCTTACATGTAAGACACCCCTAAGGTAGGCCCTAGGGAGTCCCATGGGAAGGGTGCAGTGTATGGTTAAGGTAGGACATATAATAATGTGTTTTATATGTCCTGAGAGTGAAATACTGCCAAATTCAATGTTCACTGTTGCAAGGCCTATCTCTCTAATAGGTTAACATGTGGGCTGCCTTTAAATATGATTAAAGCGTAGATTCCCTTTGGGAGCAGATAGACATGTGGAGCTTGGGGTCTCTGAGCTCAGAATTAAAAAATACATCTTTGAATAAAATTGGTTTCGAGATTGTGCGTTTGAAAATGCCACTTTTAGAAAGTGAGCAAATCTTGCTCAAACCATTCTGTTATTCTGCCTGTTTGTGGATTCGCTGCCTGGGTTAGTTTGACAGTTGGGCTGTTTGCACCTCTCTCTAGACAGTGGCACAAAGGGAGCTGGGGTTTAGCCTGCATATCCTGATGAGCCATCTGTGCTAGGAGGGAGGGGGAGTGGTCACTCACACCTGTAAGGGCTGTGCCTGCCCTCACACAATGCAGTCTCCAACCCCCTGGTGTGTGTCAGGGGCCTGGCCTGGGCAAAGCAGGATTTCACAAACAAGAGAGACTTTCCTCTGAAGTAGGCCTACTTCAAAGGCAGAACTAGGTATAAGAAGGGCACCCAAACCCCTGAAAATTAGATTCATTCTGGAAATCAAGAGGAACCTCTGCCTAGAGAAGAGCTGAAGAGCTGAGAAGTGTTGCCCTGCCTCTGACTGTGCTTTGAGGAGCTATCCTGCAGTTTCTGCTTTTGTCTGTGCAATGGGTTAAAGACTGGACTTTGTTTTGCATTCTTGATTGTGAAGAAATCTCCAAGGGCTTGACCTGAGCTTCCCTCCTGTTGTTGATGTCTCAGGGCCATCAAAGATTTCCCCTGTCAGCACTAGGACTCTCTGCTGAAACTCCTGCCCTGCCAAGTGGTGCCCTATCCAGTTCCTGGGGCTTTGAAAGGAGAAGCTGGCAGACCAAGTTTGAAAATCCAAGCACAGAGCGCCGTGCAGGGAAATTTTTGATACACCTTCCGAAGATGCAGCTGAGAAATGACACGCTGCTGGCTTGCAGCTGAAATCGACGCTCCATCTGCATTGCGTCTGGAAGATCGATTCACACGGCTGTAGAAACAACACGCAACACCCGCTGACAGAGGCTGTTAACGTTGCAAACCACACAGCGCGGTTTTTGGATAACCGTGTGGCCGGATTTTTGACGCAACATCGATGGGTGTTGAAAAATGGCGCAAAGCCTGCCCAGACCCGGGGATGCTTGTCCGGATCGATGCATCGCTCTCTGCGGAGAGGAAAGACGACGCACGTGGACCCGAGCAGAGGAGGAAAACGAAGCACAGGCTCGCTTGCAAGTGAGAAATCGACGCATCGCTGCCCTCTTTTGAGGCACACTCGCCCGTGCGGTCTTATTTTGACGCTTCCCAGGTACTTTTTCACGCTAACAGCTTTAGCGTTGTGTTTAAAGGATTTAAGACTCTTTTTGCATTTTTATTAATAACTTGACCTGTGTATGTTGGATTTTTGTTGTGTTGGTCTTGTTTTGTTTAGATACATGTTTTCCATTTTTCTAAACCTGTGTTGTATCATTTTCTAGTGTTTTCACTGAGTTACTGTGTGTGTTGGTACAAATACTTTACACCTAGACTCTGGAGTTAAGCCTGTCTGCTTGTGCCAAGCTACCAAGGTGGTGAGTGGGGGTTAACTGAGGGTGATTGTCCTTTACCCTGACTAGAGTGAGGGTACTTGCTTGGACAGTGGGTAACCTGACTGACAACCAAAAACCCCATTTCTAACAGCCATCAACTGGCAGGATGCTGAGAGTGGAGCTAGACACAGCCTCATTTGCAACCAAATAGGCTGTGCTCTGCCTTTACACAAAGGACTTGTCACCCCTGCATTGTTGATGCATCCAGTTTGGAGCCAGGGCAAGGGAGCCAGGAAACATCAAGCACTTCCAAGGTAATTCTCTAGAAACTTCTCCTACTTCAAAGGAGGCACCAGGGATAAAAAGGAGACCATCAGACCCAATCTTCTGTATACTCCTGGACCTGTGCATACTATGGAAAAAGGACTGCTGTGCTGCTTTGCTGCCACAAGGACTGCCCCTCGGATGCCCTGCTTCTCTGCTTCTCTGTTACCTGCAGGGCTGCTTGCAGAGAAGTTAAACTGGACCTTCACCCTTCATCCCAGGCTGAAGTGACCCCAAGGGTCAGCACACTGACCTCTCATTTTGAGCTACAGGGACATAACAAGCATCAGAGGCTCCTGGCAACTGTGCAGCTGACCTGCTGCCTGGACCTAGAACTGTACCTGCATCTGGACTTGCCTGACCCAAGCTGGCCTCTGCTAAAGTGTGTTCCTGACCTCTAAGAGGTAGCCCTGAGGTCCTATATCCTTGGTGTGGCCTCAGCCAAGCTCATCTCAAAAGAAAAGGAATGAATCCTGAAGTTGTTGGGTTCTTCACAAATGGGATTATGTGCCAAGATCTTGCTTCCTGCAGCATGAAGTTCCAGTGAACTCGACACTTTGCATCACCCCAACCGACAAAGTGAGATCTGCACTTCGTGTTAAAGCATCAACAGCTTGCTCACTGTCCTGCAGTGAGAGGGACTGGACTTGGTCTCTAAATCCTTGAACCCAAGAGTCTCCAAGGGCTTGCTGGCTTGCCCCCTGTTCTTCTGCAGTCACAGGGACATCAAAGACTGCTTCCAAATCTCCTGGTGCCCCTGGACTCAGCCATCTCTGAGTCAAACCATTGCCTGAGGTGCCCCCCTCCAGTCCTGGGCCTCAGAAGTGGGTTTTGCAGCTACAGGCTTCAAAAAGCAGCACATCACCCCAAGTCCTGCAGAAATATTGATGCATTGTGTCCCCACTATCGACGTACTGCTCCAACAAAGGTACTGTTCAGCGTACCCTGTGTGGATCCTGTAGCCGGCCTACCTTTCATTGCGGTCAGCCTAGATTTTGGATCTGCACCTGTCCTTTGCAACCTCAAGTAACCTTTTTGCCACTATAGACTGTCTTCACATTTAGGCCCTCATTATGACCCTGGTGGTAACTCCCACCTACCGCCACGCTGACGGCCGCCAACTTACTGCCACGGTGGCAGATATCCGTTCACCATATTATGACACACACACACACACACAAATCTGACAGAATTCAGCCAAAGACACAAATCTGCCAGACCAAAGGTCAGTGATAAACTGGTGCTGACAAAACTCACACCATTACGCCAACAGAACAACGCCCACCACATTATGACCCACGAATCACCACTTCGGACATTCAACGGCAGTAAACCACTGGCGGGACATACTGCAGTGCTCACAATGGACACCCACATACAAAACAACACTACATTGGACAATTCAAACAACACACACCCGACACCCATACATACACCACACCCACACACCCACACCACTATACAACACACACCCACAGTACCCACAACCCTTTATAAATACAAATCATTGGCACAAGACTGACACCAAGACCACTGACACAACTACATACACATATCACATACATCCATACATCCTTCACGCACCCCTCTTCACACACACCAACACATTACCCAACACACCCTCACCAACAAACATCACGTAACACCCATGGCACCACAAAGGCACCCCAGTTTCACTGAGGAGGAGGTAAGGGTCATGGGGAAGGAAATAGTCAGGGTAGAGCCACAGCTATTTGAAGCACAGGTGCAGCAGATATCAAAAGCAAGGAAGATGGAGCTATGGCAGAGAATTGTGGACAAGGTCAACGCCGTGGGACAGCACCCCAGAACAATGGACGACATCAGAAAGAGGTGGAACGACCTATGGGGGAAGGAACATTCCATAGCAGCAAGACACCAACTCGCTATACAGAGGACTGTCGATGGACCCCCACCTCCTCCCCCACAACTCACAGCATGGGAGGAGCAAGTCTTGGCAATACTGCATCCTGAGGGCCTGGCCAGAGTCGGAGGAGGACTGGACTCTGGTAAGTCAGCTCTCTACTATTATTACCCCCCTACCTGCATGCCATCACATACCCTCACCCTCACTCCCATCACTCCACTACATCCCACAGACACCACCATCACATCTCTTCAATCCCAATGCCAAGCCCTGCATGCTGTACCAATGCATGGACACCCTTCAAAGCCCTGCATGGGTACTCATCACTAAAGCATGCACAGCATAGAGAACTAACAATCCCACCATACACCAACATACACAAGTAAAAGCTGGCAGGGCATCACCAACCATAGAGGGGAAGCCAAGGATGTCAATATGTCATACACACTAACCATAACACATCATTTACATCCTCACAGATACCCCAGCCAATGTCACCAGACAGGAGGTGCCAGCACTATCCAGTCCCCCAACTGAAGAGACCCACTGTGAAGACAGTAACTCTGGTCTTCAGGATCTGGACAATCTACCTGGCCCATCAGGGACCACTGGACAGCCGGTTACCCAAGCCCAGTCACAGACCACCACAGATCCTCCCTCATCAGGAAACAACATCACAGCAACCACCCAGCGTCCCCAAAACTATGTCCCCAGGACACGTCAATCAGCAGTGTGCCCACCTGTACAGGGACCCCAGGCCACACCTCGCACACAAAACAATCAGGGACCTGCAGTCAGTGGCAGTGGGCACACGGTTCCGGGGACGGAGGCACAGGCCACCAGGGACACTGGGAGGACTGCTGTGCACCAGTGGGAGGACATGACCAGGGAACCGACTCTCCAGGAGGAACTGACAGAGATCCTGGGAGCCTATCAACATTCCCAGGACACGATGGGCCAGATCCTAGATAACCTGCAGGAGAACAGGTGGCTGCAGGAGGGACAGTTCCAGGTTATCAGGGAGGACTTGCAGGCTATCAACAACACCCTGATCTCCACAGCAGGAGTGCTGGAAGAAATGGCTAACATTATGAGGGAGTCAGTGTCGCACCAGCGTGACCCTGCCACTAGCCAGTCATCTGAACAGCCTTCCACTTCTGCTGCCGCTAGTGGCCAGGAGGCCCACCACAGGACTCACAGCCACCAGCACCCCTCCCCCTGCAAAAGGTGAACCATCCACAAATGTTCCCTGTGAACCAGACAGAAGCCAGAGACACTTGCCAAGACCCCCACCAGGAAATGAGACTCTCCTGATTGTCCCCTCTGTGTCCCACTCAGTTACCCTGTCCACCTTGAACTGCTACTGCTTCCCTTCCTATGTCCCCTTAGACAATGCACCTGTGCTACGAACAGAATGGAACAATACCCTGGACTTTCCTCCATCATCACCCCACCCCATTGCACTTTCTCCTCTATATATTAGTACTTCAATAAACACCCTTGGATAAAAATCGATTTCAAGTATGTCATGTATTTCAAATATATATTGATTGAAACAGGTACAACCATTGTAAATAAACTGTACATAGAATGAGCATAGAATCAATGACCTGTAGCTGGCTGTTGTGATCACACCAGGAGTATTTGTCAAATCACCAATATCTGTAAAATGAATAGCCAGAGGGAACAGTAAGTGGGAATAGAAGTGGGAAATACCAGCATGCCAATGCCACACAGAATACAACCAAAGTAATTGAAATGTAAAGTTGCAGTGTCTCACCTGTGTGTCATTGGAAGTACCGACGGATTACAGATGTTTTGTTGCCCTCATCGCCATCCTCAGCCTCCTCATCCCCATTGTCCAAAGGGTTCATTGCTGCCACAGGGGCATCTCGAGTGTCCTCCTCCTGCAGAAAAGGGACAAGGCGTCTGAGGGCCAGGTTTTGCAACATGCAGCATGCCCTCTTGGGTGAGTAGCACAGGGATCCACCTGTTAGATGGAGGCACCGGAACCTGGCCTTCAGGAGGCCAAAGGTCCTTTCAATGATCCCTCTTGTTCGCCCATGTGCCTCATTATAATGTTCTTCTGACCTTATCCTGGCATTCCTCACAGGGGTCAGAAGCTATGATAGGTTTGGGTAACCAGAGTCACCTGCAAATATTGAGGGACAACATTTAGCCACACACTATCCTATATGGCCCACACCATACCCATACACCAACACATAGTGGGTGGGAACCAGGGCTCATCTATTAGACACACCCTGTGCGTCTGTAGTTGGGCCATCACCTTTGGGATGCTGCTATTCCTGAGGATAAAGGCATCATGCACCAACCCAGGATACTTAGCATTGACGTGGGAGAAATACTGGTCCACCAAGCACACCATCTGCACATTCATAGAGTGGAAACTCTTACGATTCCTGAACACCTGTTCATTGTGACTGAGGGAGGGAGTGACAAATGCAATATGTGTTCCATCAATCACCCCAATTATATTGGGGATATGCCCCATTGCATAAAACTTGGCCTTCACAGTGGCCAAATCCTCAATCCTGGGGAATGCAATGTAGCTGCACATGTGTTTTATCAGGGCAGACAACACTCTGGTCAGCACTATTGAGAACATTGGTTGTGACATTCCTGCTGCCAAGCCCATTGTCACTCGGAAAGAACCAGTTGCCAGTAAATGGAGAACTGATAGCACTTGCACAAGAGGGGGGATCCCAGTGGGATGACAGATAGCAAATATCAGGTCAGGCTCCAATTTGGCACACAGCTCTGTGATTAAGGCCCCGTCCAGTCTATAGGTCAGTATTATGTGCCTGTCCTCCAGTGTAGCCAAGACCACCAGGGGCCAGTCTCCATCTCATATTCATCCGCAGTGGTAGGAATCTAAGAGACAAAAGAGTGAGGAGGCTGTTACAAACTGAACAATGGAGCCACAACAGTAGTCTGCAATCTGTAAACATGTTATGGCACAGTGTGATTTGTCAAGTATGTGCTTATTTTTCCTGTGACACAGCATCATTCCACACTGCATGTGCTGCTGTGACCTGTGCCTGGAACCTACCATGGCCCGTGTGACTGGGGAAAGGGGCCCAGCCTTCACTTCTGAGGAGTTGGAGTGACTGGTGGATGGGGTCCTACCCAGTACGGACTGCTGTATGGGCCCGAGACCAACAGGTGAGTACACTGTGGGCACGATGCATGTGGCATGAATGTACTGAGGTGTGTGTGAAGGCACTGGGTAAAGGGGGAGGGATGTCCTCTTGGCTGGGTACACGTTGAGTGCTGGGCTATGTGTGTGCAGATGGTGATGGAAACAGATATGGTGGGTCATTCATGCTACAGGCTGGGCTGTTTGGCTAATGGTGTTCTCCTGTCTGTATTGCCTCTGCAGGTCAGCGCCCATCCAAAGAATGGTAAATGGTGTGCCATCGCCAAGGAGGTGCAGACCCTGGGGGTCTATGACAGGCGGAGCACCCACTGTCGCAAACGGTGGGAGGACCTGAGACGCAGGGCACAGAAGACCACGGAGGCCCAGCTGGGGATGGCCTCCCAAGGAGGAAGGGGTGCCCGTCGAACCCTGACCCCCCTGATGGACCACATACTGGCGGTGGCCTATCCAGAGCTGGATGGATGCTTGAGGGCCTAACAGCAGCTGCAAGAGGGTGAGTACAGTGGCCATCATTGAAGGAAACGGCTGGAAGGGTGGTATCCGGGTGATGGGTGTGTATCAGTGGGTGCCCCTAAGCCAGGCCAGACATAGCAGCGTAGGTCCTCTGGTGGCTAAGGGTCTGAAGGGGAAATACTGCCTACCTAGCTTGTAAGCGTTCACTACTGGTCAGGGCTGAGTGGGTCCCAGGTGTGCTACAGTTGGCTGTTTGTGCTTCTCCTCATGCCTTGGTGGCTAGCAATATCACTGTTAGTGCAATGCATAGTGCGTAGGCCTGTTCCCTGTGTGTGTGGGTGCTGCGTATGCCAACGGTGGTTCTCGGGCAGTCATTGACCCAGTGTATCCTTTGTCTCTCTCTCCCCCTTTCTTGTTTTGTCCTCCTGCCCTTATGTGCATTAGCATCATCTGGCGGAGGAGCAAGGGCACCGGAGACAGAGGGAGCTGCATCCCACAGGACCCTGGAGGCAGAGTCCACCGACACTGGGCACCAGTGGGACGGAGGGCGAGGGGAGCACCACGCGGAGCCTGGAGGGGGCAATACAGACTCTGATACCTCCTCTGGTGGGAGCTCCCTGGTAATGGCGGAAACCTCTGTGACCACCCCAGCTACAGGTGCAGCTGACACCTCCCGTACCAGCACCATCCTCCCAGCAGCCCCTCAGCAAATTTCCCATGCCCGCACACCCAGGAGGGTGGGCATCTCCTTCACCCCGGGCACCTCAGGCCCTGCCCTGAGTGAGGAGGCTATTGACCACCTGAGTTCCATCTCTGTAGGGCAATCAACCATTGTGATGCCGTCCAGGGGCTGGCAGCCCAGATGCAACAATCTAATGCATTCCTGGAGGGCATTCACAGTGGATTGGCGGCCCAACAGAGAGCGATCCAGGCTCTGGCCTCCTCTCTGATGGCAGCCATTGTCCTTGTTTCAACCATCCCCCCTCCAACTTCCACTTCCTAGTCCCATTCTCCTCAACCCCAATCCATCCAAAGCACACAGCCAGATGAGCATGCACACAGGACAACACCCAAGGGTGGTAGAGGCAAACACAAGCACCACACTTCATCCCACAGGCACTCACACAAACATCATTCAGTTGCAGACACAAAAACATCCACTAATTCCACAGTCTCCCACTCCTCCTCCTCCTCCACCTTCCACCCAATTACATCCACACTCACACCTGCATGCACTGTATCATCATCCACTACCTGCATCATGACCACACCAAGCAGAACACACACCTCACTGGCAGACACCTCCACAACATCCAGGCACACGTCCCCTGTGTCCTTTCCCACCGTGTCTGTCCCCCCCACCTAAAGTACACAAACGCAAGCACTAAAACACCCAACACCCATCCACCTCATAACAGCATACAACCCATGCACCTGCTCCCAAATCCACCAGACAAACACCTCCAACAACCACTCCCTCATCCTCCACTCCCATGTCTCCTCCCTCTTCCTGCCCCAATGTCACTAAAAAGCTTTTCCTTTCCACCATTGACCTCTTCCCTGCCCCTCCCCTACCATCCTGCATGTATGGCTAGGGTATCTAGAACCCAGCCAAGCACCTCAGCCAAACAGTCCATGGGCCCAGTTTCATCAGCAACTACTTATGGTGGAATGGATTCCAGGCCACAAATACTGAAGGGGAAGGAGCCTGCACCAGCCAGCAAAAAGGGGAAGGAGCCTGCACCAGCCAGCAAAAAGTGGAAGGAGCCTGCACCAGCCAGCAAGAAGGGGAAGGAGCCTGCACCAGCCAGCAAAAAAGGGAAGGGGAGCCTGCACCAGCCAGCAAAAAGGGGAAGGAGCCTGCACCAGCCAGCAAAAAGGGGAAGAAGCCTGCACAAGCCAGCAAAAAGGGGAAGGAGCCTGAGCCAGCAGCTGTCACAGAGCCCCCACGGCCAGCCGTGGTTGTGCAGCCATCAGTGAGTGCAGGGGCTGAGCATGAGCCTCCCACTAACACTGCCACAATGCAGCCATCGGAGGATTCAGGGGTTCAGCAGAAGCCTCCCACAACCACCACCACCACAGTGTACCATCAATGGGTGCAGGGGCTGAGCAGGAGCCTCCCTCTACCACCACCACAGTGCTGCCATCACCGCCGGTGGACGCTGTATGATCCAGCCTCCACGGGCTGCTGTGCGGTCTGCCCCCACCAGAACCAGTGGGCAAGTCACCCACTTGAGAGACTGTGACCTTGCACTCCCCAGGACCAAGTACAGGGCATGTTGCCCCCTCCAGAACCAGTGGGCAAGTTACCCACTTGAGAGACTGTGGCCTTGCACTCCCCAGGACCAAGCACAGGGCATGTTGCTCCCTCCAGAACCAGTGGTCGTGTTTCCGCATCCAGCTGAGGTGCCAACCTACCCTTGAGGTGCCTGCCTATTTGCCAGCTGATGCCCCTGCAGTGTTCTCTCAGTATTGGTGCAGGGATCAAGTGGGGGCTTGGACTTTGCCCAGTGGCCATGTGGCCCCTGTGAACTGAGGACTGGGCTGTGTCCCTTTTTTTGTACATTTGTACATATCTGTTGCATTGCCACATCGACTTATTAATTTTGATGTTGATCTGATTACATTCACTTTAGTTAAATCCTGTTGTCCTTGCATTATTCAGCCGATTTACGGGGATAAATTGTTTTTTTGGTGCAGCTGGTTGTGTGTATGGTGTGTGTGTCTGGGTGTGTATGGTGCGTGAGTGTGTCACTCTCGTTTTCCTCCCCCCTCCCTTGTGTGCTAGGCGGCTGTACTCACCGTTGTCGTCTTCGCCGGCATTGGTGTTCGTGGTGGAGCATAACGTAGAAGATCATCGGAAAGACTTGCAGTTCTGGTTCCATGGCGGCGTGGTTCTTCCCTGTGTCTCCAATGTTGAGTCCTTTCACTTTTGAGCTCTGTTTCCGCCAGGCTTTTCCTGGCGTTGGTACCGCCCCGGAAAAGGTGGCAGTTTGGCATGTCATAATATGGTGAGCGGAACTTTGCCTTCCGTCTGGCTGTAGCTGGCTACCACTGTGGTGACTGTTGTCTCCGCCCTGGTGGTTGGTGTGGTACATTGGCTGTCTATGGGAGTTATCACTGCCATGGTCATAATTTGGCAGTAGTTGCCACTGCCACTTTATCACCGACCGCCTTAATCTTTAAAAATTCATATCCCAACTTCTACTGATTGGATTTTTATCAATTTGGTCTTGTTTTTTACTCCGAGAGATATCTATTTTTCTATACTGGTGTTGAGCCTTTTTGGGGTGTCTTTCACAGTATTACTGTAAATAAATGTTGCACAAATACTTTACACATTGCCTTTTAAGTTAAGCCTGCCTGCTCTGTGCCAAGCTACCAGAAGGTGAGCACAGGTTAATTTAGGTTGTGTATCTGACTTACCCTGACTAGGATTTTGGTCCCTACTTGGACAAGTTATTCCTGACTGCCAACTAGAGACCTAGGCCCTGATTTAAGAGAGTCTAGCGCCTCCTTGCACCACATTAGCGTCATTTTTTTTTACACTAATGTGGCCCAACAAGGCCAAATTTGCTGCTTCATATTTACAAAGTGGAGCAATGCATGCATTGCGTCACTTTGTAACCCCTTGCGCCACATTATGCCTGCCCCAGTATTGGACCTGACCCTTTATGCAAGGTCATCCTTAATCTTTTTGCCTCCTTACTCCTAATTTTTGTCGGCTTTAAGACTAAGGGCACTTTACCACTGCTAATCAGTGCCAACGTGCATATGTTATCTGTATAAATTGTATTGGTGATTGGTTTATCCATGATTGACATATTTAATTTACTGATACGTCCATAGTAAAGTGGACTAGCAGGTGCCTAGGTCTTGTATATCAAATGCTACTGGTGGGCCTGCAGCACTGTTTGTGCTACCCACATGAGTAGCCCTGTAAACATAGCTCAGACCTGCTACTGAAGTGTCTGAGTGTGCCATTTTAAACTGCCAATTCGACCTGGCAAAAACCTTCCCTTTTTATACATGTAAGGCACCACTAAGGTAGGCCCTAGGTAGCCCCAAGAGCTGTATGCAGTGTATGTCAAAGGTGGGATATGTATTGATATGTTACATGCCCCAACAGTGAAATACTGCTAAATGCAGTTTTCACTGTTGCAAGACCTATCTCTCATAGGTTAGCATGGGGGCTATATTTAAATATCATTAAAGTGCAGATTCCCTTTGGGAGCAGGGTCTCACAATTTAAAAATACATCTTTTAGTGAAGGTGGTTTTTAGATTGTTAGATTGACAATGCCACTTTTAGAAAGTAGGCATTTTCTTGCTTAAACTATTGATACTGCCTGTTTATGGATTCCCTGTCTGGGTCAGACTGACAGTTGGGCTGGTGTGAATTCCCTCTAGACAGTGAGACAAAGGGAGCTGGGGAGTAGCCTGCATATCCAGATGGGCCATCTGTGCTAAAGTGGAGGGAGGAGTGGTCACTTATACCTGAATGGGCTGTGCCTGCCCTCTCACAATGCAGTCTCCAACCCCCTGGTGTGAGTCTGGAGCCTGGCCTGGGCAAGGCAGGATCTTGTGAACAACAAAGACTTTCCTTTGAAGTATGCCTACCTCAAAGGCAGGAAGGGGTATAAGTATTGGCCCCAAAACCCCTGTAAATCATAATTCTTCAAGGATTCAAGAGGAACCTCAGCCAAGGAGAAGAGCTGAAGAGCTGAAAAGAAGTGCTTCCCCTGCCTGTGACTGTGCTTTGTCGGGCTATCCTGCAGTTGCTGGTTTTGCCTGTGAAAGGGGACAAAGACAAGACTTTGTTGTGCATTCCTGCTCGAGAAGACTCTCCAAGGGCTTGAGTTGAGCTTGCCTCCTGTTATTGAAGTCTCAGAGTCATGAAAGACTTTCTCTTTCAGCACCTGGACTCTCTGGTGAGAGACCTGCCCTGCCAAGTGGTGCCCCATCCTGTCCCTGGGCCCTTGAAAGGTGGAGCTGGTGGAAAAGTACTGAAATCTATGCAAAATCTGTAGTGCTGGGAAAATTTTGATGCATCATCCGCACCATGGCTGAAATCGACGCTTTGCCTGCATGGTGGCTGGAAGATCGACACATTGCGGATGGAGAAACGGCGCGCAACACCCGCTAGCGGCTGCTGATAATGACGAAAACCCCATGCAGCACCGTTTCCTGACACTGTGCTACTGGATTTCAAGGCAACATTGCTGGGAGTGAAAAATCGTCGCAAAGCCTGCCCAGACTCTAGGTGCCCGCCTGGAAATCAACGCATCGCTGTCTTGCGAAGAAGGAAAAACGATGCATCGCCGACCTGACCGGGGAAGGAAACGACCCACGACCTCACTTGCGAGTAAAGAATTGAGGCATCGCTGACTTTTGCGACCGGCACTTGCCTGTGCGGCTTTATTTTTTACACAAACCAGGTTCTTTGTGTAACGACAGCATTCTCACTGTTTTCTAAAGGATTAAGACTCCTATTCTTCTTTAAAATTTGTATCTTGACTTTTGTATGTTGGATTTTTGTCATTTTGGTCTTGTTTGAGTTAGATAAATATCACATTGGTGTGGTGTCCAATTTGTAGTGTTTTCACGGTATTACTGTGTGTGTTGTACAAATACTTTACACAATGCTTCTGGGGTTAAGCCTTTCTGCTTGTGCTGAGCTACCAAGACAGTGAGAGGAGGTTACCGAGGTGTGTTTCTCCTTTATCCTGACTAGAGTGAGGGTCCCTGCTTGGACAGGGTACAAACTGACTGACAACCAGAGACTCCATTTCTAACAATGGTGATCAGCGGTTGGGATTGAACTTGTATTTGCACTTGACATACAGTGATTAAGTGTACACTACTGAAATTACCTAATTAAAATATACATATACAAATACACATTGATGTTTTCAATGTGTTTACAGCTAAAATATAGCACCCAAAAACAGTGTGTTACTGCTTTCTTGTTCAAATAGATTTCAGTAGTTTTAGATTCCTACACAAAATCATTTGTGGGCTATTAATAGTCCTGATATGTGGCAGTACTTAATGAATATCTCACAGGAAGATCCATACCCAAAACCAATTACAAAACAAATTATTATTGGCTTTTTTAAACACCTGACTAGGGTAGAACACTCATGACCACAAACAATTACATTCCAGCTGTGGATTTCATACTTTCGAGAGTTTTTTGATACGTTAAGTTGAGCAAGTGAAGCCTTTACAATTATTTATTTTTCTCATGTTTTCTGAAATACATTGGATGAAAACACACACAGGTATCTCACATGGACTATAAGCAGACAAGTTCTAGAGCAGTGGTTCCCAACCTGAGGTCCGGAGGCCCCTGGGGGTCCGCAAAGCCTTCTCAGGGGCTCCATGACTGCTCAGAAAATAAAATATTATTAACAGTTTAGGTCCCCAATGACTCATTGGGGGGGCCACAGATTCCAATAATGATTCATTGGGGGTCCCCGGGTTCCAGTAATGATAAAAAGGTGGGTCTACAGAAGTCAAAAGGTTGGGAACCACTGTTCTAGAGAAAAACAACCTAGCAATGGTTCTCTCTCAGCCCATTTAGGCCACATGAACATAATTCACAATGTAAAAAAATCAATTCCTATACTAATCACATTTTCACAGCTGAAAGCAAGCTTCACTCCCCACCAGAGAATTCTGTGGTGCAGCAAATTTCTTCTCATAAATTTTGTTTGATACCAAAGTAGTATTTCATTTAATTTAGTGCAAGCAGCAATTGTTTTATTCAATGCCTTTACAACACTGGTAACAGTGATATTTGTAAATCATCACACATCATAATCAGCTGCTAAATGTTTTACCCAGACAAGCGCAACATAGTTGCTGACTGTGAATGGCTCCACAGCCAGTGGTTGGCTTTTGTTGCAGTGCAGTGAACTTTTGGCACTAGCAGCTTCAAAGCGCTACACACACACTAAAGTCGTTTAGGTGTCTCTGTGTGCACAGCTCACAGATACACCAAGTCCCTGTTACTTTCATTCTGTAAAGCTGCCCCTTTGTTTCCTACATTAGAACAGTGTTGCATTTAGTTTCAATGCCCTTTAAAGCTTAGAATGTACAATGCATGCGTTAAACAGAATCAGAGATTCAGAAGGGAAGTGGATAAAGGAATAGAAAGTCACACATTTTCCCTACATTTCTGTAACTTAAACTTCTGGAATCTACAAAAATCCACAAAATTGTTAGCACTCAGTGTTGCCTCACATGCACAGATAAAAACTCCCCCCACTTGTGTGGTTGGGCCTAGTGCCTGTGACAGGAATGGATCCAACCAAGGTCAACAGAAGTCTCCACATAAGGGCTTCCATTGTCTTTGGTTTGATCCATTCCTGTTGCATTACTGGGCCCAACCACACAAGTTGGGCAGTGTTTTTATCGGCACAGGTGGGACAATGGTGGGTGGTAGTTAATTTGTGGATTCCTGCCGATTACGGAAGGTTCCATCACAGAAATGTAAGGAAAATGTGTGATTCCTGGCAAAGTTTGAGGTTTGCAGGGCACTGTGGGTGAAAAATTATAATGAGATCCATGCAAGTCACACCATCCTGGATTTCCCTATAACTAGTTTTCAAAAATGTACAGGCTGACTAGGTTTCTCGCGGTGAGCAGTGATGCAATAATTTTGCCAACAACTTTCATGTTTTATTTTTGTAAGATGCATGCAGACTCCTCACACTATTTTGACTGCCCTTTCACTGTGATCTTTCTGTTGACAATGTCAGGGGTAATCACAGATGTAGCTAATATTATTTTATTTTAGCTTCAGTCAAATAATGCTCCAGATTGTGATGGGTTTGGGTTACACAAAATGCTAATATGCATGAGCAGTCACAAAAGACTTGCAGAACAAAAGCCAATGTGCAGTTTTTATTCTCCTCATTTACACAATGGTGAAGGGCATACAGGGATGTTCTGTCTGCTCTGGGTGTTCATCTGTAATTCACCAACCTGTTTCAACTAGTAAGCCATAGTTTAGGTCGGCAGGCTTTGATATGTTCAACAGGTCATCTTCATAATGCTAGACTGAGTTGGTCGCATAATTGGTAGAAAGTCTAGAAAGCATTAAATAATTTGCCTAGAAAAATAATATGTGGTTGCACTTCAGATTACATGCTCTCTGGAGTATATAGCTTTTGTTGATCACCCTGTGAAGGTGGCAGAATGTTGCAAATCTTTCAAGAACTTAGTACAAAACTAACCAATATGAAGCATGGAATCTCTGCCATCTGTAAAGATAAGGTTTCCAAAGATGCTAATGGGTGTCTCATCAAACTTCGAGAAAAGAGTCCTGATAAACAAGTTATTGAGCCATTTTACAGATCACCTGGTCCAGTTATTTGGGTAGGAGGCATGTGGACTGTAACCCTGCGTCCACTGCCTAATTCAAAGAAAAACAATAAGGTGTGCATCGCTCACATTAAAATGATCCTGTGTCTGATTCTCTTCAACAGATCTCCATTAGGCCACCAAACTGCCCTCAGAGTAGAACCTCTCAATCTCTATCTACTTTGTAGCAACTACCCAGGGGGAGTACAGTAATGCTGATATCCTGAGTCCCAGTCTGGGGACTACAGAGCCTACTGTGTTTCCAGCTTTATACCAAGTTACAGATTCCACAGAGGAACCTGCTGCTGCAATTCAACAATTCTGCACTCTCAATTATTGCTCTGGTTTGCCGTGAACCGCAACTGAGTCAACATCAACCGAGAGGATGCCTTCTTGAGAAACAATGCTTTATGAAAATTACTCTGATTTCTACACAGAGAATTTTTCATCACATGCCACTGATTTCTTCTTGCAAATCTTTGGTTTGGAACAGGTACCTGATACCACTTTGGTCCTATATTTGGATCACTACACAAGTGCTTTTTTTTCATCATGTGGCAGACAAGGCTGACTGTTGTTCTGCTGCTACTGAATGGACATTTGATCCCTAGAACAACTGTTCCACAAAGTGTGGTTTGAGAAGTCCAGCCACATATTTCATCTCACAGAGCTCAACAAGATCTCTATACTGCAAACAATAGAGCTTATCCTGGGCCCAAGGGCATGGTTTGAGAAATGGCTCCTTATTAAGTTATGGGACCCACTGAGATATTGCAATTGGCATATCTGTGATAAGTTTCAATGAACAATGTGAGTATTCCTGATTCCTTTACAAGTCCATGAGACTTTGATACTGGTTAACCAAATTATTTATTGATTTGTATGTTTATGCTTCCTTGAAAATGAAGGTTTATATTTACATACTTTAAATTATAAGAAATGTACTGTTTTCATAATTGTGGTTATTATGAAATCCACAAAAGCATTAGATCCTGAGACATATTTGATTATACCATGTTAGACCTGACAGCCTTAGGGTGGCTACCCCTAACTTTTTGCCTGCCTCCCTCCACTTTTTACATACTGTTCTTGCTGGTTTTAAGACTCTGCGCCCTTTACCACTGCTAACCAGTGCTAAAGTGCATATGCTCTCTCCTTTTAAACATGGTAACATTGGATCATACCCAATTGGATTATTTAATTTACTTATAAGTCCCTAGTAAAGTGCACTATGTGCGCCCATGGCCTGTAGATTAAATGCTACTAATGGGCCTAGTAAGCCTGTAGCACTGATTGTGCCACCCACATAAGTAGATCCTTAACCTTGTCTCAGGCCTGCCATTGCAAGGCCTGTGTATGCAGTTTTATTACCAATTCGACTTGGCATTTAAAAGTACTTACCAAGCCTAAAACACCACTTTTTCTACATATGTCACCCCTAAGGTATGCCCTAGGTAACCCATAGGGCAGGGTGCTGTGTAGGCAAACAGCAGTACATGTACCTGTGTAGTTTACATGTCCTGGTAATGTAAAACTCCTAAATTCGTTTTTACACTGCTGTGAGGCCTGCTCCCTTCATAGGCTAACATTCGGGCTGCCCTCAAATATTGTTTGAGTGGTAGCTGCTGATGTGAAAGGAGAAGGAAGGTCATATTTAGTATGGCCAGAAAGGTGATACAAAATCCTGCTGACTGGTGAAGTTGGATTTAATATTACTATTGTAGAAATGCCACTTTTAGAATGTGAGCATTTCTCTGCACTTAAATCCTTCTGTGATATACAATCCACGTCTGGCTGGGTTTAGTTGACAGCTCCCTTGTGCATTCACTAAATTACACCCCAAACACAGGATACTCAGCCTAACTTGCATACATCTGCATTTTGAATGGGCCTCCCTGGGCTGGGAGGGTGGAGGGCATCTGACACTTACATGTCAAAGGACTTTAGCCTGGCCTCACACAAAGGACTGTCACACCCCCTACTGGGACCCTGGCAGACAGGATTGAACTGAAAGGGGACCTTCTAAGCCACTCTTTGAAGTCTCTCCCACTTCAAAGGCACATTTGGGTATTTAAACAGGGCCTCTGCCCCTACCAACTCAGACACTTCCTGGAGAAGAAACCTGAACCAGAACCTCCGCCCTGCAAAGAAGAACTGCCTGGCTACCCAAAGGACTCACCTGTCTGCTTTCTGTGAAGGACTGCTGCCTTGCTGTTGCCCTACTCCCTTGCTGCTCTCTGGCTGTGGTGAAGAAATGCTCTTCAAGGGCTTGGATAGAGCTTGCCTCCTGTTCCCTGAAGTCTCAGGCCGAAAAAGACTTCATCTCTACAAGAAAGACTCCTTGTGTGACGAACATCGACGCACAGCCTGCCAGAAACGATGCGCAGCCTTCACCGCAGTGAAAAATTCACTGCATGCCAAACCTGAATGATGCAGCCCGACTACGCAACAAGAAGATGGACGCAGTGCCAGCGTAGTGACTGGAAATGCGACGCATGGCCCACTGGATCGACGCACAGTAGAGCCGGAATGACGCAGCCCGACTTCCAGAGAGGAATCGACGCAGCACCTGCTGTGCGGTAGAAATTTAGACGCAATGCCAACCGAATCGACTCAGCTCCTGTGACTTCATACTGCCAGCGCAGGAAATCCACGCATCGTCCCCGGGGCGTCTGAAAACCCTGCAACCCGAAGAGGATCCACTACTGAGCACTGGAAATCGACGCACAGCCGTCCCTGCGTGCAAACTAAACAAACCATTGCCGTATGCGGCCTGAGAAATCGACGCACACCCCTTTTTTTCCACAAATCTCCTCCTCTGCGGTTCTTTGCGGAGATTTTTCATGCGAACCAAGTACTTTGTGCTTGAAAGAGACATTTATTGCCTTTAAAAGACACTTTATATCACTTTTTTAACTCAACATATACTTATTGCATTTTAATTGTTTTGACCTGCATCTTATCAGATAAATATTATATATTTTTCTAAACACTGTGGCCCTCATTCCAACCCTGGCGGTCAGTGATAAAGTGGCGGGAATACCGCTAACAGGCCGGCGCTAAAAAAAATGGAATTACGACCATGGCGGAAACCGCCAACATAGACAGCCACTTTAACGCTCCGACCGCCATGACGGTAGGAAAAAACACCGTGGCGGTAACCGCCAACAGACAGGCAGAGGACAATGTACCGCCCACACTATTACAAGAGGCCTATCCGCCACCTTTTCCGGGGCGGCACCAATGCCATCAAAAGCACGGCGGAAACAGAACACAGAAGGGAAACCACTCACGTCTCAACACCCAACGAGGAACCTGGACGCCATGGAGCCCGAACTACAGGTCCTGCCCATGCTGCTCTTCCTCCTCCTGTATCATGAGCAGCAAAGACGCCGTCGATGACCGCGGTGAGTACTGCACCAACAACACAGGGGAGGGTGTGAGGGAAAAGAGAGTGACACACACACACACAACACACAATACCCCACCCCTACCTTCAACCACAACCTAAACACAAATACATGCAGCAACATTACATATACACCCCCTCACCCCCTGGAAGAACACAAGGACAAAAGGAAATTATTGTAACGAGTGTAATCAAGAAAAAGATCAGATATGTACACTAACTACACAAGTCCGCATAGTGTACCAATCATTGTCCATGGACCACTGGTCCCAAAATATATGGGCGAAGCCCACACATGATACCTGACTGGAAACGGAGAAAACGCTGCTGGGGCATCAGATCGAAAAGAAACAGGCACCTCAGGGGGAGGGGAAGGGGGGGCACCTCAGCCGGATGAACGCACAACGCCACTGCTCCACGAGGGGGCTCCATGCCCACAGACTTGTCCTGGGGAGTGCAAAGCCACAGGCTCACAAGTCTCTCCAGTGGGTGGATTGCCCACTGTTTTATCCTGGGGAGTGCAAAGCCACAGTCTCACAAGTCTCTCCAGTGGGTGGCTTGTCCACTGCTTTATCCTGGGGAGTGCAAAGCCACAGTCTCTCACGTCTCTCCAGTGGGAGGCTTGCCCACTGCTTTATCCTGGGGAGTGCAAAGCCACAGTCTCTCACGTCTCTCCAGTGGGTGGCTTGCCCACTGCTTTATCCTGGGAGTGCAAACCACAGTCTCTCAAGTCTCTCCAGTGGGTGGCTTGCCCACTGCTTTATCCTGGGGAGTGCAAAGCCACAGTCTCTCACGTCTCTCCAGTGGGTGGGTTGCCCACTGCTTTATCCTGGGGAGTGCAAAGCCACAGTCTCTCAAGTCTCACCAGTAGGTGGCTTGCCCACTGCTTTCTCCTGGGGAGTGCAAAGCCACAGTCTCACAAGTCTCTCCAGTGGGTGGGTTGCCCACTGATTTATCCTGGGGAGTGCACAGCCACAGTCTCACAAGTTTCTCCAGTGGGTGGCTTGTCCACTGCTTTATCCTGGGAGTGCAAAGCCACAGTCTCTCCGTCTCTCCAGTGAGTGGTTTGCCCACTGCTTTATCCTGGGCAGTTCACAGCCACAGTCTCTAACGTCTCTCCAGTGGGTTGCTTACCCACTGCTTTATCCTGGGGAGTGCAAAGCCACAGTCTCTCAAGTCTCTCCAGTGGGCGGGTTGCCCACTGCTTTATCCTGGGTCTCTTCAGTGGGCGGGTTGCCCACTGCTTTATCCTGGGGAGTGCAAAGCCACAGTCTCTCAAGTCTCACCAGAGGGTGGCTTGCCCACTGCTGTATCCTGGGGAGTGCAAAGCCACAGTCTCTCAAGTCTCACCAGTGGGTGGGTTGCCCACTGCTTTATCCTGGGGAGTGCAAAGCCACAGTCTCTCACGTCTCTCCAGAGGGTGGGTTGCCCACTGCTTTAACCTCAGGAATGCAAAGCCACAGTCTCTCGAGTGTTTGCCATTCTCAACAGGTTTTGGAGGGGGCCTTGTGCCCGGAGTGCTTCATCCTGCCAAAGACTGAGGTAGTGGATGTCATTCTCCACTGGTTCTGGAGAGGGCCTTATGCCCAGAGTGCTTCATCCAGCCAAGAACTGAGGTAGTGGATGTCATTCTCCACTGGTTCTGGAGGGGCATGGTGCCCAGAGTGCTCCACATGCAGTGTGGCCGGCCCCATTTGCTCACCTGGGTGTGTGTGCCACGAGATTGCCCAGGTAGCATTATATGCCATGGAGGCTGAGAATTACCACACACTGCTGCGGCTTCGCCTTCCACCTGCAGGTGCAAACAGTGATGGAAGTCATGCCTCATGGAAGCTGCCCAGGGTCCAGTAAGTCACCTCCAGCCTCGCACGACTGACCACTGGGGATGGTAGGCATGTCAGCATTGGTGCCACTGTCCGAGCACGTCGCTGGACTGGTGGTGGTGCTTGGGGCGGTGGCTGTGGCGACGATGCTTGCAGCGGTGTCTGTGTCGGCAGGGCTGGTGGTGGTGCATGGGTCAGCACCTGTTGAAGGACACAGCAGGACGTCTCCTGCAGCCTCGGACGGCTGCCCATTGGGGATGAAGCTGGGGACTGTTGCTGAGTCGGCAGACGTGCCGGTGGCGGTGCATGTGGCTGTGCAACTGGCGGGGATGGTGGCGGTGCAGGTGGCGGTGCTGGTGGCAGTGCTGGTGGCGTGGCAGGTTGCGGTGTTCGCCACCGTACAGGTAGGTGTCGTCATGGACAGAAGGGGTGACACTAGTCCCTCAGTCGCTGCCACCATGCCCTGTCCTGACCTGCTCTTCTGCCTTTGTCCCTTCCCCACCTTTGATGGTGCCGCAGGTGTTCTGCCACTGTCCCCTTTGGTTTTGGTGGAGCCCTTGGTGGCAGGTAGGTACACCTTCTTCACCTTGGCAGGTGGCGGAATGTCCTTGCCCTCGCTATGTGACACGCTGGCAGCCCTGATGGGTGGCGCACTCGATGACCCCACAGTTGCTGGCACCACTGTGCCTGGGGACTTTGTGGCTGAGGTGCTGGGCTGGGACCTGGAAAGCCTGGCCCTAGGGGAAGGACGGTGGGGGAAGGTGAAGGGAAGAGGTCAATGCTTGCCAGGAAATGTTTTTTGGACACACTGGGACGGGAAGATGGAGGGGGTTTGGGAGTGGAGGAAGAGGTTGTGGTTTTAGGAGGTGCACGTTTGCTGAATTTGGGTGAAGGTGCATGGGCCGGAGGCTGTTGTGAGTTGGATGGCTGTTGGGTGGGTGTGTGCCTGCGTGTGTGTACTTTAGGAGGAGGGCTCACAGACACACTGAGAGAGGACACTGGGGATGTGTGAATGGCAGTGAGGGTGGTAATTGCACGTGAACGGAGTGTAGTGATGGGCGTGCTGGTGATGGAGGTAGTGGTAGTGGCTGAGGATGTAGTGCATGCAGGTGTGAGAGGAGACGAGACAGGGAGGAAGGAGGGAGACGTGCAGGAAGGGGACACAGTGGAGGCAGTGGATGTTGGGATGTCTGCATGGGGATGATGCTTGTGTGACTGCTTGGGGGATGTGTGGTGCTTATGTTTGCCATGTCCACTCTTGTGTGTTGATGAGTGTATGCTGGTCAGATGGCGTGCTTCGGATAGGCTGAGGTACAGTGGATTGGGTCAGGTTAGAGAAAGTTGGAGGGGGAAGGCTGGACACAGGGACAATGGCTGCCAACAGTGCTGAGGCCAGAGCCTGAAATGCTCTCTGTTGGGCCGCCTGCCCAGAATGAATGCCCTCCAGGTATGCATTTGTTTGTTGCAAATGCCTCTCAACACCCTGGATGGCATTCACAATCGTATATTGCCCAACATTGAGGGATCTCAGGAGGTCAATAGCCTCCTCACTGAGGGCAGCAGGGCTAACTGGGGCAGGGCCTGAGGTGCCTGGAGCAAAGGAGATGCCCACCCTCCTGGGTGAGCAGGCACGGGACACATGCTAAGGGGCTCCTGGGAGGGCGGTGCTGGTAGGGGGGGTGGCGGCTGTACCTTTTGATGCAGTGGGGAAAGAGGGGCCCGCCATGCCAAGGGAGCTCCCATCGGAGGAGGAGTTGCTGTTGCTGGTGTCTGCTCCTGTCCCCGTCGTGGAGCTCCCCTCACCCTCCGACCCACTGGTGCCTTCTGACTCTGTTGCTTCCTCCTCCAGGGCCAAGTGGGTTGCAGCTCCCTCCTGCTCCGGTGTCACTGCTCCTCCGCCAGATGATGCTAATGCACAGAAGAACAGGGAGACAATACAAATGGGGGGGGAACAGAAGAAAAACATGTTCAGTGCATGCAACACCACTACCGTCGGCGGACACAACAAGAAGCAGCCCTCTGCACTACGCCATGCACTAACAGTTCCTAGCAACTTCACATGTCCATGGGGTATGAGGCCTAAGCCCAATTGCTGCACACCTGGAGGTCACAGGAGCCTGACTAGGTGTATATGGCTATTACCACTAGTGGGGTTGGGGTGCCACAGAGCCTGCCTGACAAGGGACATTGTCTACCAAGTTTGCCCTGGCCTAGGGGAACCCACTGCCCATCTCCCCCACCCAGACACCTCGTAATGCACACAGAGTTATCTGAAGGAGACTGTATTCACACCCTTGTGGCTGCTGTGATGCCCTCAAGTGCCCATCCAACTCCGGATAGGCCACCACCAGGATCCAGAACATCAGGGGGGTCATGGTGCGACGGGCACCCCTTCCACGTTGAAAGGCCAGCCCCAGCTGGGCCTCCGCCATCTTCTTGCTCCAGCGGCGTAGGTCCTCCCATCTTTTACAGCAGTGGGTGCTCCATCGGTGGTAGACCCCCGGGGTCCGGACGTCCTTGGCGATGGCACGCCAAATTCCCTTCTTCTGGTGGGCGCTGACCTAGAGGAAAGGTACAGGAGGAAAGGAAATTACTCACCCGTCCGGACTGTCATACTCATTGCCCACCAGTTCCCACCCATGCCCTGACGCACATACACTTTCCATCCCCACATCCAGGCCTCAGCCCCCCCCCCACGTATCTACCATCCACACCACTCCAAACAGGCATTGCCCACGCAGCATGCTCACTGTGTACTCACCTGTTTGTCTGGAGGACCGTACAGTTGCGTGTACTGGGGTAGGACCCCATCCACTAGTTTCTCCAACTCCTCCGAAGTGAAGGCAAGGGCCCTTTCCCCAGACACTCGAGCTGTTGTCGCTTCCAGACGCAGGTCACAGCAGCACTTGCAGTGTATGTCCTCTCCTGTCAAAGGTCATGTATCAAGTATCTGTGACGGTGTACAACGCCAGCACTGTTACCTCATTTCCCCTTGTCCCACCTTACAGGTCAGGCAGCCGCCATTTCAGGGGGCCACATGGGATGGATATACACTGCGTCACACCTATCTAGGCCGGGAATACAGACAGATACAGGCACATTGTGAAGTTACATCGTTTCAGCAAAAAACACATTGTGATACCTCAGTGTTGGATGACCCTCTGCTCGCTGTACTCCTCCATAGGGCACGTCTGCTGGGCCTGGTGATGAGATGGCAGCATCCTCCGGTGTACAGACCCCTGGTGGACCTGTTGACAATGGAGGAGAGACACGTCATAAACACATACAGACTTGATCGTACAACAATCATGGAACTGTGTGCCCAGTTGGAGCCAGACTTGATTTCTGCTATCCACCATCCCGCAGGAATCCCCCCTCTAGTGCAGGTCCTGTCTGTACTCCATTTGCTGGCCAGTGGGTCTTTTCAGACAACAGTGGCCATGGCATCAGGGATGTCCCAGCCAATGTTCTATAATGTGTTGTCCAGCGTGTTGTCTACATGCTGAAACACATGCGCAGCTACATCGTTTTCCCTCAGGTGGAGGATTTGCCCACAGTGAAAGGTGACTTCTATGCCCTGGGACATATCCCCAACATCATTGGTGTCATTGATGGTACACATGTGGTATTTGTACCCTCACCCGCAGGAATGAGCAGGTGTACAGAAACCGGAAGAGGTATCATTCGATGAATGTGCAGATGGTGTGTTTTGCTGACCAGTACAGCTCCCATGGAATGCCAAGTGTCCTGGATCTGTGCATGACTCTTACATCATGAGGAATAGCAGCATCCCTTATGTGATGGGGCAACTCCAGAGGCACTGTGTGTGTCTAATATGTGAGGCCAAGGTCCCAACACAGTTGACAGGGGTTCAGGGTATGGGGTTAGTGTGTATCTAACAGTTGTCCCTCTATCTTTGCAGGTGACTCTGGTTACCCCAACCTGTCATGGCTACTGACCCCAGTGAGGAATCCCAGGACAAGGGCAGAGGAATGCTACAGTGAGGCACATGGGCGAACTCGGAGGGTGATCGAACGCACCTTTGGCCTCCTGAAGGCCAGATTCCGATGCCTCCATCTGACAGGTGGCTCCCTATACTACTCACCGAAGAAGGTGTGCCAGATAATCGTGGCCTGCTGTATGCTGCACAACCTGGCATTGCGACGCCAGGTGCTTTTTCTGCAGGAGGATGGGCCAGATGGTGGTCTTGTGGCAGCAGTGGAGCCTGTGGACAGTGAAGAAGAGGAGGAAGAAGAAGATGTCGACAACCCGAAACAACATCATCAGGCAATACTTCCAGTGAGACACAGGTAAGAAGATGGAACTGCTTCCCACATCCCATACTATTGTTGGAGCTAGCATAAGTCTGTTATTTTCACTCAGTGTATGGACCCTGACTTGTTACTTTCCCTTTTCATTTCAGAGTTCTGGGTCCCACTTTGTGCCCTTTGCTATGTTTACAGCTGGCCTGCAGCTGTGTTACATTGGTATGTGAGCAAATACATTAACATTGCTATCTTACTGATATTTTGCAATTACACATTTGTGAAAGCACAGACTGACTCCAGATTGTTTTGTGATTCATGTGTGTTTATTACTGAGCAAATAATTGGAGGGGGTTATAAAATGGATTGGGGTGATGGTGGAGGAATGTCCATGGCAGAGTCCAGTCTATTTGTTGCACAGGTGCATTGTCCAATGGGGCATAGGAAGTGGAGCAATGGCAGTTTGAGGTGGACAGGGTGACAAAGTGGGACAGAAGGGTGACATTCAGGAGAGTCTCATTTCCTGGTGGGGGTCTTGGCAATGTTCTCTGTCTTGTTCTTGGATCTCAGGGACCGTTTGTGGGGTGGTTCTCCTTCTACAGGGGGTGGGGTGCTGGTGTCCTGTTGGTCCTGTGGCGGTGCCTCCTGTCCACTAGCACCGGCGGAGTTGGAGGACTGTTCATCATCCAGGCTAGTGTCAGGGGCCCAGCACCCCTGCAATGGTGACCAGGGTGTTGTTAATGGACTTCAAGTCCTCCCTGATCCCCAGGTAGTGTTCCTCCTGCAGCCGCTGGGTCTCCTGAAACTTGCCCAGTACTGTGCCCATGGTCAACTGGGAATGGTGGTAGGCTCCTGTGATGTTGGAGAGTGCCTCATGGAGTGTCGGTTCCCTGGGCCTGTCCTCCCCCTGTCACACAGCAGTCCTCCCAGCTTCCCTGTTATCCTGTGCCTCTGTCCCCTGAACTGTGTGCCCACTGCCACTGACCCCAGGTCCCTGATTGTCTTGGGTTAGTGGGTTTGCCTGAGGTCCCTGTAGTGGTGGATACACTGCTGATTGACGTGTCCTGGGGGCAGAGGGATGGGCCAGCTGGGTGGGGGCTGTCGCGGTGTTTCCTGAGGGAAGACGCTCTGTGGTGTTTTGGGACTGTGACGGGGAACCGACTGTCCCGAGGTCCCAGATGGGCCGGGATGGTCATCTTGATCCAGGCGTGCAGAGCTGCTGTCATCACTGTGGGCCTCTTCTGTGGGGGGACTGGATATGTCTGGCACCTCCTGTCCGGTGACATTGGGTAGGGGTCCTGTTGGGGAATAAATTCACAGTTTTAGTATCTGTGTGTGCCATCTAGTGCATTGGGTGAGGTACCCTCTACTCCTGTGCTTGCGTCATTGTGTTAGCCCTTTAGTGATAGTTGGTTTGGGGTCTGTGTGGGTTTCTATACTGGACATGCATTGGTGACGGTGGTCCATGCTTTGGTGTTACATGCAGGGCTTGGTTGTGGGAGTGGTGGGGTGTGATGGTGGGGTGTGTGGGAGATGGTGGAGTGATGGGGTGAGGGTGAGGGTGGGAGTATGTGATGGCATGCAGGTGGGGTGGGGGGATGAAGTAGTTGAGATATGACTTACCAGAGTCCATTCCTCCTGCTATTCCTGCGAGGCCCTCAGGATGTAGTATTGCCAAGACTTGCTCCTCTCATGTTGTTAGTTGTGGGGGAGGAGGTGGGGGTCCACCGCCAGTCCTCTGTACAGCAATCTGGTGTCTGGATACCACGGAACGTACCTTCCCCCGTAGGTCGTTCCACCTCTTCCTGATGTCATCCTGTGTTCTTGGATGCTGTCCCACTGCGTTGACCCTGTCGACAATTCTTCGCCATAGCTCAATTTTTCTTGCAATGGAGGTCTGCTGCATCTGTGATCCCAATAGCTGTGGCTCTACCCGGATGATTTCCTCCACCATGACCCTGAGCTCCTCATAAGAAAACCTGGGGTGTCTTTGTGGTGCCATGATGTGGTGTGAGTGATGTGTGAGGTGATGTGTGGGGTGATGTTTTTGGGTGTGTGGTGTTTTGTGCATCGATGTTGTATTAGTGATGGTGTTGTGTGTCTGTGGATGTTGGTGTTGTGTTCACTAATCTCTCTCTCTCTCTGGCCTTCCTCAATATTTTTGGTTGTAAGGGTTGTGAGTAATGTGGGTGTGTGTTTTACAGTGGTGTGGGTGTGTGGGTATGGTGTGTGTATGTGTGTCAGGTATGTGTCTTTTGCATTGTCCAATGTGGTTGTGTTTTGTAGATGTGTGTGTATTTTGAGCGCGGCAGTGTGTACTGCCAATGATTTACCGCAGTTGAATGACCGCTGTGTTGATTCGTGGGTCGTGATAGTGTGGGCGTATTCATGATGGCGTAATGGTGTGGGTTTTGGTTTTGCCAGTTTATCACTGACCTTTGGTATGGCGGACTTGTGTGGGTGTCTATTGTGGCAGATTCCGAGAGGTGGGTCGTAATACCTGTAGCGGAACTCTGCTGCCGCAACGGTATGTTGGCGGACTTCTGCACGGCGGTGAGCGGGATTTACCACCAGGGTTGTAATGAGGGCCTGTGTGGTGTATCTTTGTGCTGCTATACGGTGTTATTGCATGATTTATTGCACAAATACTTTCACATTGCCTTCTAAGTTCAGCCTGACTGCTCAGTGCCAAGCTACCAGAGGATGGGCACAGGATCACTTGGATTGTGTGTGACTTACCCTGACTAGATTGAGGGTCCTTGCTTGGACAGGGGGTAACCTGACTGCCAACCAAAGACTCAATTTCTAACATACACTCTATACACAATAATAATACTGCCTTGCCCATAAATAATCATAAAACTTTCGGAGAAAGTTTTCCTATTCAGTAGTGCTGATACGTCATGCATATTTGCCTTTCTTCTGGACAGGGAAATCAGAAAAACTTCAGAGAAATCTGCTTAACATGTTCAACACTCACAGACTCAGTTACACTGCACATTTTTGTTAAAACTTTTATTGTCTAAGGCTACAAGCCTGGGGAAAAAACCATTGCTGACAGTAATTTAACTGAAATGATTCAGAGTGGTGTTTTCAATTTGACTGCATTTAAGTTTAATGTAAAGCTTAAAGTTGAAGGGAAATCAGTATTTTTGGGTTACTAACGGGCAGCCGTGAGAGTCCAAATAATCATTCATGAATAATTTACGCACTCAGAATCACTAGAATTGGAATATGCATTTCACCATATTTATTTAAAAATGCTTATATTAAAACTCTGGGATCTAGTGCACACAATAATAGTAACATCATAGAAGATATGAATTAAAAGCAGCAAAGCTTTTCAATAACAGTGAAAAAAGGGAAAATTGTTTGATCAAAATGTGTAGCCCTTAACACTCTCACTGTGCTATCTCTAACACTATCATTTAAATTACCAATGCTCCCTGTTTGTAACCCAAAAGCATTGACGCCACTTCAACTTCAACTGTATTGGGTGGAGTTATTTGTGTGCTACAAAAACCCGTCTTTCACATTTTACATGTTCCACCTATTGGTATGAAAACAAACGATGTATAGCTGAGCCAAAGACTCAGAGACTCATTTATGAGGCCGTAGCGGCAAACTGTGGCACCAGAGCGTCATTTTTTTGATGCTCTGGTGGCGCAGTGTGCTGGCCCATAGTTACAAAGTCACGCAAAGTCACCTTGTGTGGCTTTTCATGGCCCCCTTTCACATATATCACTGCGTGAAAGGGGCATTCCATGGGTGTTTGGGGATGCGTCAGATTTGTACACCACCTCAGGGGTAGGATTAAAGTGGTGCAATGGGGAGAAATACCATTCATGTGCCTTGTTTAGTCTTCTTTCAATGTGTGCTGTATTCTGCAGCACACAAAGAGAGGAAAATACCATTGATGACTGTTTATGTGCAGGAAGGTGTCCCTTCCTGCACATAAACAATCATCTGTGCAACGCAGGCACCCTTGCACCTCGATCCAAGGGTGCCTGCATTGGTGCTAGGCAGCAATTTGTGCGCCAGCACAGGAGACATTGAAATTTTCTTTTCCCGCCGGCCTGTTGGCGGTATTAACACTGCTTTAATGCCGACCGCCATGGTTGTAATGAGAGCCTTAATCCCTATCTTCCTAACCTGTGGGTGTAACACCAGGAATTGTTTACATTTAAGATTGGTTTAGTTCAAGAAGTCCCTGGTGATCTCTCATAGAACATCGAAATTAACCATGTTTTATACATCTCTCGGGCAATAAACACATAAACACTCCTTTCCTGGTCAAATGTGCAAACTATTGACAAGGAGTCACAGATTAAATTTCAAGATAAGGAATGTAGGTGTGCCTCAACCTGACGTGGACACTATGTGGACCAATGAGTACGTGTCCAGATGTCCGGCCTGAGGGGCATGTGGTCGATGTGTGTGCTGTGTCCTGATTGGCTAAGTGTACCTAACTTCATATGGCATCTAACTTTATATTTTTGGGGGAATGCATGATCCCTCTGTCCATTTGTGCTTTATTGGGGCCAATCTCCGGGGATCATTGTGGTGTTGCTGCCTATCTGAGGGATCTTATCTGAGCTTGCTCCGTTGGCTTAATGTTACCTGTTGGAAAGTCATCTTTTTGCCCTGTTCACCCCAATTTATGTTGCTGACTGGTGCTGATGGTAACTGACTCTGACTGTGCCCTGGGCTCTGTTAGCCAGGCCGGTGCTATGTTAAAACACACAGATGTAGTAGAGTACACTAGGTATAAGGGTACCCTTCCAATTGGCCTGACGAACCCTGTAGGTCCCTAGTATATAACAGGGCAAGGGGTACAATCTGCCTATAAGTCCCTAGTATATAGCAGGGCATGGAGATTAGATGCCCAGCAGAATTTCTACACTTGCATGTGTGCACTGATGTGTGGTTTCTGTCCTTTGAAATGCAGGCCTGCCTTGCAGCCTGTCTTTAAAAGTTAAATTCTTACCATTTGCATGACAGTCCCTATAAGTCACTAATAGATAATAGGGCAAGTGGGAGCCAACTACCTATAAGACCCTAGTACATACTAGGGCATGAAAGTAGTGGCCTAGCAGAATTGCTGCCCTTTGTATGTGGGCACTGCTGGGGATTTTCTCTCATTTTTTGAATGCAGCCTGAACCTGCAGACTCGATTTAGAGGGAAATGGTGCCCGATTCGCCTTTGGTGCTATGGGCACTTTAAACGTGATAATCAAACTTATTGTTGCATATTAGGTATCACCAGGTATCCCCTGGGTCTCTCCAAGTTGTCCCGGGGTAGGGGGTTATGTAACTAAAAGCAGGGTCTCTATAAAAGATGTTTTAAAAACCCTGGTAAGGGAAAAAACTGTTCATTTTATTTCCCCCCCACCATTGTAGATACTGGGCTCTATAGGCTAAAATTGCAATATTATATTTTATTGTAAATATGGGAGGGAAAAGCATAGACAAGTCATCCAATTACTTAAAAGATTTGTTGGTGGATTTATCATCAATTGTACAGAATAGAAGTTATAAGGCTTTTCATTCTGTGAGCAAAAATCCAGTCTTCTGAAGGTCCCCTGTGATTGGTCAGTGCTAACAGGATTAGCAGATCTGCTTGATTAAGTGATATGCGGCTTTCCAGGGGAGAGACTATCTGGTGAAGGGCAGCTCTGGGGCTACACAGGAATACCAGAGCAGGGCAAGGGGTAATAAAACATACAGCCTCAAAGGAGAGCAGGACACAAAGGGAATGCCAGATCACCTAACCCCCACCTTCTGGATCCCTCAGCCAGATACCTGGCTTAAGGAAAGATGCAGATGTTAGGAGGAGAGCTAAGGAAATGGGGCACACTTGGGGTTTGGTTTAGTCAGCTCTGACTGCTCTGCTCAAATTTCAGCCATCATGGTTTTTTGGCAGAATGGTGCTTTCTGTGACAGGAATATACCATACTTTGGAGGAAGTGACCATGCATCTGGGTGTCACCCTGCATTCTATTGGTCAGGGGTGCCTCCTTTCCTGATGCCCAAGAGCTGGGAATAAATATGTGAGACGGGATGCGCGTTTTGTTTTTGAATCCAGCAGCTGTGACCCGAGCCGGGCAGCAGGAGGAGGGGCTGCCACAGGAGGCCCTTTAAATTGAGACTTTCGCGCTCGCGCTCCCGCTCGAGGGACGAGCGTTTTGTTTTTTAATCCAGCAGCTGTGACCAGCGCCGGGCAGCAGGAGGAGGGGCTGCCACAGGAGGCCCTTTAAACTGAGACTTTCACGATCCCGCTTGCGGGACGCGCGTTTTGTTTTTGAATCCAGCCGCTGTGACTGGAGCCGGGCAGCAGGAGGAGGGGCTGCCATAGGAGGTCCTTTAAATTGAGACTTTCGCGCACCGGCTCGCGGGACGTGTGTTTTGTTTTTGAATCCAGCAGCTGTGACCGGAGCCGGGCAGCAGGAGGAGGGGCTGCCACAGGAGGCCCTTTAAAATGAGACTTTCGTGCTCCCGCTCGCGGGACATGCGCAGGCGGCGCCCGGGCCAAGGGCAGGCCCGTCCAGGGCCCGTCCGTGACCGGCTGAGGCCGGGCCGGGCCGGGCCCCCCCTCTGAGTCCCATGGTTCAGGAGGTCCCCGAGTAACCGGCACCCAAGTAAGACTTGCTAAACTGAGCAGTTTTATTTATTTATATATCTTATACTGCCATACTTCGCTTGTGCACCACTCTTACTGGATTGGATTGGGCCAAATTATGGCGCTTTGCCCCATTACCATTTGAAAGACGATGGGTAAAAGGAAGAACACCACACTTGGGGCTGAAGGAGCACATGCTGCGCCTGTTTAATCGTCAATAACTAGCTATTTATCTCCAGTTATTGGGGCCATTGAAATTGAAATTTTTCAAGTAGAAGAAAGGATTGGGGTGGCTAATAATTTGACTCAAAGAGCCTTTTTAGAACCTACGACTCATACACAGTATGTAGACTCTTTAATTGCCCCCCATAATTCTGATTCGCCTCTGTCTGAAGACAATGTTAATGTTTTGCACTCCTTACAGTCCTCCAACGTAGTTAACACTGAACATTTAGCTGACATTCCCCCTCCCCAAAAAAAAGGAAAGCTGGGGGACATCGCAAGTGTACCAAGTTGTTAAAACAACCATTGAAGGCCAAGGAACTTATTTCACCATCATTGGTCGCTCCAGCTGATCTTCTTTCTAAGACAAGTCTATCATTTGGCGAACTAGGCTCATATTGTAGGAATTTAAGAGATAACCATTTGACTAATTTGGACTCAATCCTCAAACCCCTTTTTGTGGCTTTAGAGGAGAAATTAACATAATTAATTAATTTTAAATTTGAGCAGCTACAAGAAACTGTTTTTAAATTTTTGTCTCAGCAGTCTACTATAAAAACTGGTACAAATTTCACTTCTTCTACTTAGAAATTGGCGTCTGATCCCAAACCCTCACAGCAGGCTAATTGCTCAACGAATCACAATCAATTCTCGTCTCACTGCATATCCACTCGTGGCTCTCATGATGATTCATCAATCGATCCCTTGCCCACTTTGACTGGTGGTGTGACTGCCTTATCGAAGCCTTATACAGTTTTCAAGCCTAAATCTTTTATCAGTACAAAGGAGGTTCTACAGCTTCCGTCGGATAGTTTGCCATATGTTCTAGTTCTAGCTAACGTGCCCCCTCTTGATCGTACCCAGAAGGAAGATACTCACGCTCTAATAAGGAAATGTGCACACTGGATGAGCCGAAAACTTAGATATCAAGATGATCTAAATAATAGAATAATTATGGCAAGAAGGGTGAAGTGGGTAGGTCTGTCTAAAAAAGTACACGAAGGTGATTGTATAGTGATCAATTTTGCAAATTCTTATTTTGTTAACTACTTGCTGGCGACTCTACCATAGTGTGCGAAAGGGGATGGTGGGATAAAAATGTATTCATTAAGCTTTTTTTAACGGCCGACCACTCTATCACTTCCTTTTACGAAGGTTTCCCATGGACAAAATATAGTTCTACCAAAGGTACCTTCATGGAACCCCACCCTCGACCCTGAGGACAACCAAAATCAGTCCTCCCTTGATGCAATTGATTGACAAATGGAGGGGTTTCTAAATGATACTACACAGGAAAACAAGTTGGTTGGAGGGCATATACTTTTGGAATCGCCTACAGGGTCTGATGAGCCAGTTAGCTTACAACAGAATATAATACGGCCATAATTAAGGGGCCTTGGATAATGTCCCAGCAAAGTAATGAACTTATATCCTTAATTAGTTGGAACATTGCTGGGCTTCGTTCCAAAGCTGAAAACTTAGAATGGTTGGAGTTTGTATCTACATTTGATATCATTTGTCTTCAAGAAACTTGGCATACGGCACCCTTTTATTTAGATGGCTACTATTCTGTGTCCCAGCCAGCTCTTCCATCTAGAGCGGGCAGAGCAAGTGGCGGGCTCTTGGTACTTGTGTCATTATTACTTCCAAAAATCGAGGTTTCTCTGATCTGGTCCTCTGCTTTTTTCTTGGTGGTATTATTATCAATGACCGGGCGGAAAGATATCTTACTCTTAAACTTTTATAATAATATTCTGAGTACCACCCTGCCAGGAAGCCTCGAAGAGCTTACAGATTTGTTAGACTCTGTTGGAAAACTCCAGGACAGCGAATTTGATATGATTTGGGTTGGAGATTTTAATGTTCAATTGTGCAATCATGAATTACCTCATTTATGTGGTGCTTCCACAGAAGGCAGAGAGTCACTCACTCATTTTATCCACTCTAATTCTGGGGAGCGTGATTTTGACCCAGCTTGAGGAGTGGGTTGCAAGGACAAACATTCTATCGCCAATTCAATATGGGTTTAGGCCTGGATTAGGCACAGTGGATCAGGCCCTAAACTTACACCTTATCCTTAGCAAATATGTTATTGCAAAAAGGGAATCTATCCACTTAGCCTTCATAGATCTGTCCAGTGCATTTGATATGGTGAACAGAGCAAAACTGTGATTAAACGCTTATACTCTGACCTTACTATTATAATTCAGTTTGGACAACATGGCGAAAGATCCCATCACCTTGCATCCAGTTGGGGTGTTAGACAGGGCTGCACTTTGGCACCTTTTTTATTTCTGTTGTGCATAAATGGCCTGCATAGTTATTTAGCCCAAAATGGTAAGGATTTCCCAAGGATGAGCTTTAGACAATTGCCAATTTTATTATATGCCGATGACGCCGTTTTAATTGCCAGCACGGCCAATGGCCTACAGACCCTTTTGGATCTTTTTTTAACACACACACAAAAGCTTGATTTGAAAGTTAATTTTAAAAAGTCACATGTCATGATTTGCAGCCCTAAAAACACACACACCAAATGTTTTATAATGGGGGGAAACACCTTAACAAAGGTAAAAGATTTTTGTTATTTAGGTCTGTACGTAAGTTCCACTCTGTCATGGAAATTCCATTTGAATTTTAAGCTCCAACAACTGGAAAGAAATGTTGAAGCAATTTTCCGCTTTGCCCGTAGATTAGGGCATAGACCGGTTCACCAGATCATCACGCTCTATAAATCCAAATGTGTTTCGGCGGCGATTTATGGGAGTGGCCTCTGGGGATATACCAGTTCAAGCATATTACAACTGACAGAGAATACATTTCTCCATCTGCTACTTATGGTACCCAAGAACGTAGCAAATATTATATGCCATGAGGAGTTGGGAATCCGTTACATTACAGACTTGATAGATATTGCCCCACTTCTGTTATGGATAAAATATGGTCAAATCCGGCAGCTATTCTAACACATGATTTTATAAAAGACTGTATTTTGTTAGCAAACTCTAACAACATTCCATGGTTACATTCTGTTCACAATGGTTTTCGAAACTTGGATTTGGAGTTCATGTATTTCAAACCAGAGCTCTTGCCCACCAATGCGAAAGAAATTGTTAAACTCCGATACAAAGAGCAAGCTATGAACCTTAGATATCAAGTGGCAGAGACATTGAGTTCTTTTAATTCATGTGTACAAATTTCATCATCAGATTCGTTAGAACCTTATTTTGTTTGGTTCCCGATCCCTTCTCTATATTCTTTACTTGCACTTTTTAGATTTAACATGATCCATTTTAGAGTGGCGTTTCCGACAAAATGCGTGTGGGAAAAAACATTACTGCCATGCCCTTGCGACAATTTTTCAAAACAAAGTACTTGTCACTTTATTCTATTTTGTACACTCTACTCAGCTCTTAGGGAAACTTTTTTACTACCTATTTTGCGTAATTTGCACACCTTTTCTTATAAAGAAAGATTGATTGGCATTCAAAGCCTTTAATCCAAACAAATGTGCAGCTCTATTTTAAGTTTTATTAAATCCGCTATCACCATTAGGAACCAATATGAATTAGTAACGTGACTATTTATTAAGGGAATTTAGATATCGTTTTACTGTTGTATACGATTTTACAAGTATTTAGTATTTTATATCGATTTAGTAGGCTTAAGTGTTAAGCTTAGATTTTATAGACTTGTAGATCAAAGAGACTTGCCTTTGAATTATGCAATAAGTACTGTATTTTATGATGATTTATATGTATGTATGTGTACTTTTATGGCAATATGCCGAATAAAGTTATTTTGACTGACTGACTGACTGACTGACTGACTGACTGAATATGTGAGAGGTGCATAGCCTCTTAGATCTGGTACCTGAAACTACAAGAGGAAAAAGGACTGGCCTGCTAGAATCTGGATCTGCACCTTTGGCCTCCACTTCTGAGTGAACTGTGCCTGCTGCACTATCTGGTACTAGAGCCCTGGGAACAGGGCCTTGCTTCAAGAAGGACTCAGGAGTTGACTCCCTGCAGCTATAGGTTAACAGGGCTTCACATGCATCATCTCCAGCAAGAGTCCCCAGCTTGGAGTGCATCCAGTGGAAGTTTAAGGATTTGGCCAGATTCATTTTGGGATTGTGATTCAACATCCCAAGGACCATCCAGGAGATTCCAGACCCTTTGATTTGTGTTTTAGACCCTTTGAACCTGCAAGGACTTCAGAAATCACTACCTGAAGTTCAGAGAAGTTTGGAAAATATTGGTAAAGTCGGCGCTTTGCATTTCGAAGCACTGGAAAACTTTTATTCTTCAAAAATTCATATCTCCAGCTCCCTACATGGGACTTTTGTCATTTGGGTGTCTATTTACTCATAAAATATAATCTATTTTTATAAATTGATGTGGGATTTTTATTGTGTGTTATGTCTCACTCATTTACAGTATTGGTGTTTTTGAATGTCTCCTAAGTTAGACCTGCCTGCTCGGTTACAGCTACCGAGGGTGGTGCAAGGGGCTAATTTACTGAGACCTTTGCTGAACCTATACTTGGTTAGTGGTCTTTTGCCAGAGGTAGGTTCATACTTACTACCACCAATAACCCACTTTCCAACATTACCGCACCTGTGACCTGTCAGTCAATAACCTTCAGGTCTTGGCCGCAGAGCCTATATCACCACGTACCTACGTGCTAGGGTTGACAGAGAGTTCATGACAGGTCAATCCAACAGTAGTGATGTGACTTCATTTATGTATGAAAATGTATCATTCGGGTTTACAGGTGTTTTGTTGCCGTGTGTATTGATTGATGTGATGTCAACACCAATGTTAACACTTTCTTCTTTCTCTCAGATTTCTTTCGCTCTTCTTTCTTTGCTTCTATCTTTCCTACCTTGATTCTTTCTGCTTTCTTACCTTCCCTGTTTCTTTCTTTTCATTCTTTTTTCTCATTTTTTCTTCCTTTTTAGGGTTGAGCTTGCGTCGCATGAGCTTGTGCATGAATATTGTTTGCGAGACGCTTTAGGAGTTAGAAAAGGGCTCGGAGCCCCGTCCACGTCACGTCAGTGTCTTTCATTGGTTTGTGGGCTTGCCTGTTAATATCTTCTTGCTTTCATTAGTGGAAGGCATACATACGTCATGCCTTTTCCGGTGGTTAGCCCTCCTCGAGCGCAGCGAGCAAGTACTGAAAACATGCGAGGCTCGCTGGGTTTGTGGACTACTTTTTCTCTATTTTCGCAGCGGGATCTCGCTTGTTTCAAGTAGTCATTACATTCACTGATGGTTATTTAAGCAATAGCATATTAATCGACTTCTTACCATAATTACTTAAATTAGTGCCATGCAAGTGCGTAGTCAGTCAGAGAATACATTTAAAGTGTCTTTCAATCCAGCCTGCTCCATTCCGCTCAGTCTGCACGCTTTTTATCCCCCGTCTTCTCAGCAGTTCTGCGCTTGCAGAATGTATTGCTTCGGGACCTGTTCTCAGCCAAAGGGCATGCTTTCATCCATAAATAACTTGTAGGGGGTGGTATATTTACAACAGTGTTGTGGTTTGGTTACACCATGGCCACTTGCTCAGCATTGTCCCCACAAGCCTTGGCGCTTCTGGCTCCAGCATGTTGTGCGTTTACTGTACATTTGATGGGTTGTCTTAATTGAAACTTCGTAATGGTGAGGTAAGGCCTTTCGTTTTCTAGGACACTTTAAACGGTGACTTGTTTATACAAACAGAAACGTTAGTCTTTTTTTTTTTCATTCACGAACCTCAAAATGCCTTACTGCTGGCCAGTCTTTTTCTCTGAGAGGCAGAAAACCTAGTGTGGGGTATTGTTCATAAATAATAACACTTCCATTCTAATCATTGCTGATCTAAAGATCAGAGGCAAAATTAGTGTATAAAGATATAACGTTTTGTCTGTTAAACTATATACAATTAAATGGAAGGGAGATGGGGCAATGAGGGCGATGTCTGTGTCAGTTCTAAACCTGCAGAAAGGTGTGTCACCTAAAATAAGCATAAATTGTATCCAAATGTTTTAAAAAGAAAAAAAACTTGAGAAAATGAAAGCTTTTAAGAGCACAGTTGCTTTAATTTTACCCTTTTCTTTCTTTAATAGAAGTTAATTCCTTGACCCCCGCTACACAAGCTGCCTCATTTATCCTCCCACCACCACCACACACACGATGCCTATTAGGTGCTAGATGGGTTCAGCAGGTGGATCCGAATACATTTGTAGAAGTTTCAATGATCAATAGAGCAGAATTGTACGCAGAACATTTTACAGGTGTTTCCTCTCACTTCGGACGTAGTGGTTAAATGTCCGCTCATACAAATACTTAAGCAAAACATTTCACTTAACCTGTCTAATCCTTTAGAAAACACCCCCTTAGATTTTTTTTTTAAACGCGCGATATGAATTTTAGTAGTGCCCTTGTTTTTGTAGCCCTTAATGGCATTTCTTTTGATTGTATGACACTGAGGGGGTCATTCTAACCCTGGCGGTCGGTGATAAAGCGGCGGCCAATCCGCCAACAGGCCGGCGGTCCAAAAAATGCAATTCTGACCCTGGTGGGAACCGCCAACACAGGCCTCCGCTTTAACACTCCGACCGCCATGGCGGAACAAACAAACAGTGCGGCGGTCACCGCCAACAGGCAGGCGTCAGACTACGAACGGGAAAACGCTCACCTCTACGCACTCCACGAGGAAGGAGGACAGCATGGAACCCGAATTGAACATCATACCTGCTCTCGTCTACCTGCTCATCTACCACGAGTACGAACTCCGGCGCAGACGTCAACGGTGAGTACTGCACCTACGACACACGGGAGGGGGGAGGATGAAAGGTTACGGGCACACACATATGCGACCCCCCCAATATGTACACACCAATGCAGAGCAACAAGTCACAGTGACACCACCCAAACACCCGTAAAAAATACAATGACATAACCAAAATTTGGAATAAATATTTATGTACAAAAAAAGCTACTGAAAATTATTGTCCAACCGTGAAAAATATTTACAATAAAAATAAATATATACACATCAGTGTATAACTGAAGTAACAAGTCCTGCACATCCTACGAATTTAACATGTCCGTGGGCCAAAGTTTTGCGAAACAAGGGCAAAGCCCACACAGGAGACCTGAGTCCTTTGGAGAGAACACTGCAGGGGCATCTGATGTAAAAACTACAGGCACCTCAGGGGGAAGGGAAGGGAGGAGCACCACAGCCACATGAGTCCACGACGCCAGATCCACGAGGAGCCACCATGCCCACTGCCATATCCTGGGGAGTGCAAAGCCACAGTCTCTCAATGTCTCTACAGTGGGTGGGCTGCCCACTGTACCATCCTGGGGAGTGCAAAGCCACAGTCTCTCAATGTCTCTACAGTGGGTGGGCTGCCCACTGGACCATCCTGGGGAGTGCAAAGCCACAGTCTCTCAATGTCTCTACAGTGGGTGGGCTGCCCACTGGACCATCCTGGGGAGTGCAAAGCCACAGTCCATCAGGTGGATGACAGTCTCCACTGGTCAAGGAGGAGGCATGGTGGGCACAGTGAACCATAAACAGTGCTAGAGATGAAGGGCCCAGCGGAGCGGTGCTTGTGATGGCGGGGCCCAGCGGAGCGGTGCTTGACAGGAAGGGCCCAGCGGAGCGGTGCTTGACAGGAAGGGCCCAGCGGAGCGGTGCTTGAGATGGCGGGGCCCAGCGGAGCGGTGCTTGTGATGGCGGGGCCCAGCGGAGCGGTGCTTGACAGGAGGGCCCAGCGGAGCGGTGCTTGTGATGAAGGGCCCAGCGGAGCGGTGCTTGACAGGAAGGGCCCAGCGGAGCGGTGCTTGAGATGGCGGGGCCCAGCGGAGCGGTGCTTGTGATGGCGGGGCCCAGCGGAGCGGTGCTTGACAGGAGGGCCCAGCGGAGCGGTGCTTGTGATGAAGGGCCCAGCGGAGCGGTGCTTGACAGGAAGGGCCCAGCGGAGCGGTGCTTGTGATGAAGGGCCCAGCGGAGCGGTGCTTGTGATGGCGGGGCCCAGCGGAGCGGTGCTTGACAGGAAGGGCCCAGCGGAGCGGTGCTTGAGATGGCGGGGCCCAGCGGAGCTGTGCTTGTGATGGCGGGGCCCAGCAGAGCGGTGCTTGACAGGAGGGCCCAGCGGAGAGGTGCTTGTGATGAAGGGCCCAGCGGAGCGGTGCTTGACAGGAAGGGCCCAGCGGAGCGGTGCTTGAGATGGCGGGGCCCAGCGGAGCGGTGCTTGAGATGGCGGGGCCCAGCGGAGCGGTGCTTGACAGGAAGGGCCCAGCGGAGCGGTGCTTGAGATGGCGGGGCAGAGCGGTGCTTGTGATGGCGGGGCCCAGCGGAGTGGTGCTTGACAGGAAGGGCCCAGCGGAGCGGTGCTTGTGATGAAGGGCCCAGCGGAGCGGTGCTTGTGATGGCGGGGCCCAGCGGAGCGGTGCTTGACAGGAAGCGCCCAGCGGAGCGGTGCTTGACAGGAAGGGCCCAGCGGAGCGGTGCTTGAGATGGCGGGGCCCAGCGGAGCGGTGCTTGTGATGGCGGGGCCCAGCGGAGCGGTGCTTGACAGGAGGGCCCAGCGGAGCGGTGCTTGTGATGAAGGGCCCAGCGGAGCGGTGCTTGACAGGAAGGGCCCAGCGGAGCGGTGCTTGTGATGAAGGGCCCAGCGGAGCGGTGCTTGTGATGGCGGGGCCCAGCGGAGCGGTGCTTGACAGGAAGGGCCCAGCGGAGCGGTGCTTGTGATGGCGGGGCCCAGCGGAGCGGTACCTGTCTTCACGTCGTGGCCCTGTTCAGCGGTGCTCTTCTGCACGGCGGGCCCTGTTCAGCGGTACCTGTCTTCACGGCGGGGCCCTGTTCAGCGGTACCTGTCTTCACGGCGGGGCCCTGTTCAGCGGTGCTCTTCTGCACGGCGGGCCCTGTTCAGCGGTACCTGTCTTCACGGCGGGGCCCTGTTCAGCGGTGCTCTTCTGCACGGCGGGCCCTGTTCAGCGGTACCTGTCTTCACGGCGGGGCCCTGTTTAGCGGTGCTCTTCTGCACGGCGGGCCCTGTTCAGCGGTACCTGTCTTCACGGCGGGGCCCTGTTCAGCGGTGCTCTTCTGCACGGCGGGCCCTGTTCAGCGGTGCTCTTCTGCACGGCGGGGCCTGTTCAGCGGTGCTCTTCTGCACGGCGGGCCCTGTTCAGCGGTACCTGTCTTCACGGCGGGCCCTGTTCAGCGGTGTTCTTCTGCACGGCGGGGCCTGTTCAGCGGTACCTGTCTTCACGGCGGGGACCTGTTCAGCGGTACCTGTCTTCACGGCGGGGCCTGTTCAGCGGTACCTGTCTTCACGGCGGGGACCTGTTCAGCGGTACCTGTCTTCACGGCGGGGCCCTGTTCAGCGGTGCTCTTCTGCACGGCGGGGCCCTGTTCAGCGGTACCTGTCTTCACGGCGGGGCCCTGTTCAGCGGTGCTCTTCTGCACGGCGGGCCCTGTTCAGCGGTACCTGTCTTCACGGCGGGGCCCTGTTCAGCGGTACCTGTCTTTACGGCGGGCCCTGTTCAGCGGTACCCATCCAGTAGGTCAAGGGAGCCAGACCTGCGCTGGACTCCCTGCTCAGTCGCCCTTGGACCGTGACGTTGCTGGACCCTTCGGGGACGGAGTCCTGGGCTCTTTAGTGTCCTCCTTCGCAGCTGGGATGTGACATGTGGGGCCCACCTGCTCCGCGCTCCTGCTGCCCTTCCGCTCCTTAGATGGGGCTCTCGGGCCCTTGCCTCCCCTAGGTGTTGTGGCTGGTGAAGTGGGCGCACATTGCTCCTTGGGGGCAGCCGTGTCAGTCCTCGCACGGCGGCCCTTGTGTTTGCGGGTCCTCTTGCCGGGGGGGGCTGGAAGTGTCCTTGCTGCTGATCGAAGAGTCACTGCTGGCAAAGGGTGGACTCCAGTACCCATGCACAACAGTGACACTCGAAGCTGGGCTGGTGGTGGCTGTGGTGCTCTTGGGACTCTTTGCAGATGGAGGGGGTAGGTCATCGGAGGGAAAGAGGTTAAGATTAGACAGGAAAAGTTTTTTAGGTCCAAGGTAAAGGGTAGGAGAAGTGGTGATGGGAGTGGAGGAAGAGGATGTGGTTGTAGGAGAGTCAGGTGTGCTGTGATTGGGTGAAGGTGCTGGTGCTGTAGGCTGTCGTGAGGTGGATGGCTGTTGGGTGGGTGTCTGCCTGCGTTTGTGTGTCTTGGAAGAGGGGGTGACAGACACAGTGGGAGAGGACACAGGGGACGTGTAAATGCCAGTGGGGGTGGTGACTGCACGTGTGAGGACTGTAGTGGAGGGTGAGGTGGTGATGGAAGCACTGGCTGATGTTGGGGTGCATGCAGGTGTGAGTGTAGACGTCACAGGGAGGGAGGAGGAAGACGAGGAGGAGGGGGACACAGAGGTGGTAGTGACTGTTGGAGTGTCTGCATCTGTGTGTTGCTTGGGTGAGTGTTTGTGGGATCTGTGGTGCTTGTGTCTGGATGAGCTGCCCTTGGGTGTTGAGGTGTGTGCAGGCTGGTCTGATGGTGTGGATGGGATAGGCTGAGGAACAGGAGACAGAGACAGGCTGGAGGCAGATAGAAGAGGGAGGCTGGAAACAGGGACAATGGCTGCCGTCAGTGCTGAGGCCAGAGCAGTGAACGCTCGTTGTTGGGCAGCCTGACCCGAATGAATGCCCTCCAGGTACGCATTGCTCTGTTGCACCTCCCTTTGCACACCCTGGATGGCATTAAAAAGGGTAGTCTGCCCAACAATGAGCGTCCTCACCAGGTCAATGAGCTCCGCACTGAGGGCAGCAGGGGTAACAGAGGCAGGGGCTGAGGTTCCTGGGGCGAAGGAGACGTGCGCCTTCCTGGCCGAACGGGCACGGAGCGAAGACTGAGGGGCTGCTGGGAGGGCGGTGCTGGTGCGCTGGGTGGCGGCTGTACCTGTAGAGGCGGGGGGCACGGATGTTGCCGCCACCGCTGGGGAGCACCCATCCGAGGACGTGTCTGTGTCGGTTGTCTCACCACCGGTCCCCGTTGTGGTGCTCCCCTCGCCCTCCGGGTCACTGGTGCCCTCGGTGTTTGTTCCTGGGCCCACCGGGGCCTTGTGACCTGCAGCTCCCTCGTGCTCCGATGCCAGATCTCCTCCGCCTGATGATGCTAATGCACACATGCACAAGAAGATGAAGAAAAAGGGTGGGGGGAGAAAAAAGAAGACCAGGTTGAGTGCATGCAATGTCAACACCGTTGGCGGAGAGGACAGACACAGGAGCCTCATGCACTAAGCCGCGCATTCGGGGTACACTACTCAGTACTACTGACTAGGACAACAGGTCAAGAGACGTCAAACGCGCACATGGGTGATGCTGGACCATCAATGGCTGTACTTTTCACCCTACAGAGGTGGGGGCCGGGGGCACAGGGCCATGCCTAAGGGAGAGGACTACACTACAGAAAGCGCCCTGGCCTAATGTCACCCACAGCCCTCCTCCCCCACCCAGACGCCTCCACTGCGCATAAAGATAGGAGAATGTGCTGATACTCACCCCCTTGTGTCTGCTGTGATGTCTTCACGCGCCCATCCAAATCAGGGTAGGCCACCGCCAGGATCCGGGACATAAGGGGGGTCATGGTGCGACTGGCACCCCTCCTAGGTTGGGAGGCCATCCCCAGCAGTGATTCTGCGGTCTTCCTTGTTCCGCGGCGGATGTCCTCCCACCTCTTGCGGCAGTGGGTGCCCCGTCTGTTGTGGACCCCCAAATTCCGGACTTCCTTGGCGATGGCACGCCAAATATCGATTTTCTGATGGGCGCTCACCTGTTTGACATGTACAGGGTGGGAAAGAGAAAACGTCACATTTCTGCATGTTTGGAGTACATGGCCCCCCCTCCCCAACCTTGCCATGTGGCCCATTCTCTCATCTGTCGTGCGTTGCACTCCTCATTTCCACCCCACCCCACCAACTTACATCCCCCCAACTCCACACAGGCATAACCCATTCAATGTGCACTCAGTGTACTCACCTGTTGGTCTGGAGGACCGTAGAGTAGCGCATACTGGGGGAGGACCCCATCCACAAGTTTGTCCAACTCTTCAGAGGTGAAGGCAGGGGCCCTTTCCCCAGTCGCAGCAGCCATTGTCACTTCCAGACCGAGTTCACATTAACACTTGCAGTATAGGTCCTCTCCTGTGGATGATCAGGTCTCGAGTGATTAAGCAGATAGGAAATGGCGGTCTCGCCCGTGGCGGTGCGTACCGCGGCGGAGCGTACCGCGACCGCCGGCGCACATCGTCATTGGCTCTTGAATCCCATAGGCTTCAATGTTAATCAATGCGTCTTCGCACAGCGGTCTTCGACCGCCTACCGCCGCGGTGTGCCCCGCCAGCGCAGTGACCTCACATCCCATTGTCCCACTTCACAGGTCAGGCAGCCGCCATTTCAAGGGCCCACATGGCTAAATTTCTAATGCGTCACACAGGGCTAGGCCTTGCTTTGGCACACATACAAACATAGCAACCCATACATTTACCTGTACTGTGCAAGCGGTGTTGTACGTACCTGTGAGTGGATTGACTCTGTACTCCATATTCTCCTTCCTAGGCACCGTCCGCTGGGACTTGCGATGAGAAGGAGGAATCCTCGCGTGTACCGGCCGCTGGTGGACCTGTCGACAATGGAAGAACGCAATATAATACTCCGATACCGACTTGACCGAGCCACCATCCATGAACTGTGTGCCCAGCTGGAGCCAGCCCTGATGTCCCCCATCCGCCAACCCACAGGAATTCCCCCTCTAGTGCAGGTTCTGTCTGTCCTCCATTTTTTGGCAACTGGCTCATTCCAGACAACAGTGGCCATGTCATCTGGAATGTCTCAGCCTATGTTTTCCAAGATCTTGTCAAGAGTGTTGTCTGCCCTGATGAAACTCATGCGGAGCTACATCATTTTCCCAGAGGAGGGTGATTTGCCTACAGTGAAAGCTGATTTCTATGCCCTTGGACACATCCCCAACATCATTGGTGCAATTGATGGGACCCATGTGGCTTTAGTCCCCCCAAATGACGATGAACAGGTGTACAGGAACAGGAAGAATTATCATTCTATGAATGTGCAGGTGGTCTGTTTGGCTGACCAGTACATCTCCCATGTAAATGCCAAGTTCCCTGGGTCAGTGCAGGACGCGTATGTTATGCGAAATAGCAGCATTCCCTATGTGATGGAACAGCTACAGAGACAGCGTGTGTGGCTAATAGGTGACTCTGGTTACCCCAACCTGCCGTGGCTACTGACCCCAGTGAGGAATCCCAGGACCAGGGCAGAGGAACGGTACAATGAGGCCCATGGGCGTACTAGGAGGGTGATTGAGCGAACCTTTGGCCTCCTGAAGGCCAAATTTAGGTGCCTGCATATGACTGGTGGATCCCTAATGTACTCACCAAAGAAGGTGTGTCATATCATCGTGGCGTGCTGTATGCTTCACAAACTGGCTTTGCGACGCCAGGTGCCTTTCCTGCAGGAGGATGGTCCAGATGGTGGTGTTGTAGAAGCCGTGGAGCCTGTGGAAAGTGAAGAGGAGGAAGACGAAGAGGACGACACAGACAATAGGGACAGAGTGATACAACAGTATTTCCAGTAGCCCACAGGTAAGATTCACCCACGCCATTTCACAATTGCTTATAGCCTCCTGCATCTGTACTTTCTGTAGTTCCCCCCAGTTCTTTTTAACTAATTTTTGGTTTTCCCTTCCCTTCTCAGTGCTGTATGACTCAGTGCGTGACTTCTGCTTGGTTTGCCCATGAACTACATCGTATTGACATTGGTATGTTGTCATCACTAATTGACAGAACAGATATTGAACAGTATTGTGTAATACATTTGTTAATAATACAGCATGACTCCAAACTGATTTGTGTGCAAAATGTGATTTATTTACAGTGCTAGATATTGGTACATGTGATTATAAGGGTGATGGGTGGGGGTGGAGTAATGTCCATGGCAGAGTCCAGTTCTCAGTCTCACAGGTGCATTGTCCTTTTGCCTGTGGAAGGATGGAGCAGAGGCAGTTCATGGTTGGACAGGGTGGCAATGTGGGACAGTGGGAAGACTTCAGGGGGTATGTCCTGCTGGCGGGGGTCTTGACATCCAACTCTGTCGTTTTTTTGTATCTCAGGCTCCTCTTACGGGGTGGTTGTTCTTCAGCAGGAGGTGGGGTTCTGGTGGCCTGTCATGGTGTTGGGGCCTCCTGTCCACTAGCGCCGGCGGAGGTGGTAGGCAGTTCCTGGTCCGGGCTAGTGACAGGGGCCCTGTGTGGTGCCACATGGTCCCGCAACGTGTCTCCTAGCCTGTTGAGGGCCAGGATGATGGTCCCCAATGCGGTCACGATGTTTCTCAGCTCGTCCCTGAACCCCATGTAGCGTTCCTCCTGCTGTGCCTGGATCTCAGTGAACCTGGCCAGTACCGTCGCCATCGTCTCTTGGGAGTGGTGGTAGGCCCCCATGAGGGTGGTGAGGGCCTCTTGGAGAGTGGGTTCCCTGGGCCTCTCCTCCCCCCCCTGTCGCACAGCAGCCCTCCGAGCTGCCCGGTTTCCCCCGGCCTCTGTCCCCTGGACGGTGTGCCCGCTACCACTGCCCCCAGGTCCCTGTTGTTGTTGGGGTGGTGGGTTAGCCTGGGTGCCCTGTAGTGGCAGACACACCGCTGATTGACGTGTCCTAGAGACAGAGGCATGGGCCCGCTGGGTGGGAGCTGTGCTGGTGTTGGCAGAGGGGGTCGGGTCTGGTGTGGCCTGTGGCTGCCTGAGGGGAACCGACTGCCCAGAGGTCCCCGATGGTCCGGGCTGGTCATCAGGTTCACTGTCGACAGAGCTGCTGTCCTCACTGTGGGCCTGTTCCGGGGGTGGGATGGACATTTCTGGACCCTCCTGGCTGGTGTGTTGGCGTTCGGGTCCTGCATGGGGTAAGAGAGTTTTGTTATTGTTTCTGTGTGTGCAATAGCGTGCGTGTTATGGGTGCCCTTGTCCCCCAGTGCAGGCATTCCCTTGAGGGAGGTGTTGTGAGGGTAGTTAGTGGGGGGGGGGCTGGGTAAGTGCAGTGGTCATGCTTAGGTGATGGGTGTCCATGGTTTGTGTTGGCATGCAGGGGTTGGTGTTGGGGTGGGTGGGTTGTGCTGGTGAGACATTGTCAGGGAGGATGTGTGCTGGGGGGATGGGGGTGAGGGTGGGGGTGTGGGTTGGCATGCTGGTGGGGTGGGGGGGATAAAGTAATTGAGATTGGACTTACCAGAGTCCACTCCTCCGGCTACTCCAGCGAGGCCCTGAGGATGCAGGATGTTCAAGACCTCTTGCTCCCATGATGTAAATTCGGGAGGGGTGGGTGGGGGTCCGCCGCCAGTCTTCTGGACCGCGATGTTGTGTCTGGAGACCATCGATCGGACCTTCCCCCGTAGGTCGTTCCATCGTTTGCGGATGTCCTCCCTATTTCTGGGATGCTGTCCCACCGCGTTGACCCTGTCCACGATCCGCTGCCATAGCTCCGCCTTCCTGGCTATACTGGTGTGCTGCACCTGTGAGCCGAAGAGCTGGGGTTCCACTCTTAGGATTTCCTCCACCATGACCCGGAGTTCTTGGTCCGAAAATCGTGGGTGCCTTTGGGGTGCCATGGGGTGGTGTGGGTGAGGTGTGGGGTGGTGTATGTGATGATGAGTATGTTGGTGTGTGGTGCTTTGTGCTTCTATGTGGTGTGTGTGATGGTGTAATGTGCCTCAGTGTGTATTGCTATCGATTGTTTGCTGTGTTTCTCTCTCCTTCGTCAAAATTGTGGTCGTAGGGGTTTGTGGGTGATGTGGGTGTGTGTTTTATATCGTATTGATTGTGTGGGAGTGGTGTGTGTATGTGTATCAGGTGTGTGTATTTCGAATTGTCCAATGTGGCTGTGTTTTGGTGCTGGGTGTGTATTTTGACCGCAGCGGTGTGTACCGCCAATGGAATACCGCGTTTGAATGACCGCCGCGTGGATTCGTGGGTCGTAATGGCATGGGCGTATTTCTGTTGGCGTGACGGTGGAGGTTTGGTCATCTCCAGTTTATCGCTGCCCGCTGATGTGGCGGCCTGCAGTGGAGGTCGGATTTTTGGCGGTTTGGCCGTTGTGGGTCAGAATGACCGTGGCGGCTTATCGCGGCCGCGGCGGTGTTATGGCGGTCTTCTGACCGGCGGTAAGCGCCTTTTACCGCCGAGGTCAGAATGACCACCCGAATGTGGACATCTAAGGTGAAACGTCTGCAAACCTGGGTTCTCAATAATTGCCTAGGCAAAAAAAAGGTTAAAGGTCTCAAACAAACAGTGTAGTAAGACCTTGAGGAAGGATGTTCCCATAAAACATAGGGTCCTGTCTGTCAACTAGAGGGGTTGTTGCTAGAGCGATTATTGAGAAATTAGGGCTCATCTACTCCGACGAGAAATTCGCACAAGTGCATAGAAGTATTTATTAATTTAGTCTGAATACACTGCTTATATTGTCTTTGTCCTTCAAAGTGCGCACATCATTAGCCTATTGTTTCTTTAATTGCCTTGCTTCACAGAGTGGAGAATTGGTAAACACAAAGGGCCTGATTCTGACCCGGGCGGTCCATGACCGCCGGGGCCAGGGTTGGCTGGAGCACCGCCAACAGGCTGGCGGTGCCCCGCAGGGCATTCTGACCGCGGCGGTTCGGCCGCGGTCAGATGCGGAAAACCGGCGGTCTCCCGCCGGTTTTCCGCTGCCCATGTGAATCCTCCATGGCGGCGGAGTGCGCTCCGCCGCCATGGGGATTCTGACACCCCATACCGCCATCCTGTTCCTGGCGGGTCTCCCGCCAGGAACAGGATGGCGGTATGGGGTGTCGCTGGGCCCCTGGGGGCCCCTGCAGTGCCCATGCCAATGGCATGGGCACTGCAGGGGCCCCCGTACGAGGGCCCCACATTGTATTTCAGTGTCTGCTATGCAGACACTGAAATACGCGACGGGTGCCACTGCACCCGTCGCACATACCCACTCCGCCGGCTCCATTCGGAGCCGGCTTCCTCGTGGGGAGGGGTTTCCCGCTGGGCTGGCGGGCGGCCTTCTGGCGGTCGCCCGCCAGCCCACCGGGAAAGCCAGAATGGCCTCCGCGGTCTTTCGACCGTGGAGCGGCCATATGGCGGCTCCCTCCACGCGGGCGGCGACCGCCGCCCGCGGGGGTCTGAATGACCCCCAAAGTGTACGTAATTCAAGGATGAATCGGTCATGCAAAATTAGAGTTTGACAAATTATAATTTAGTCTACGAACATCAGACTAGAATGGCTTGATACATAATCCCATTTGAATGTTAAGTACTGTGTGTATGGAAAGGAAATCTTCTACATAAATAAGTCTACATACCTTGTTCTATACCTGGTTTGTGCATACTGGATTGTGTGACAAGCTGAAAATAACCTCTGAGCCCCAATTATGTTGTTGAATATCATGCCAGTTTCATGCACATAATGTTGGAAAGTGTTTTTCGGTTAGGAAAATAATTTCTGCCTCTCAATATCCCTTTTTACACTATAAGTGGATGGGTGGAGGGTGTGAAAGCCAGTTAATGGTTGTACATTGAACAGTGTGGGCAAAGTAATGGGGACCATAATACTTATGAAATAGTAGATCATTGGCTAAGTGTGCTTTTGTAAATAAAGATCTACAATTAGGAAAATGTAAATTCTGGCCTGTTGTAATCTATCTGTGGGCTTTTAACTATGTCCATGGTACGCCCGTCACTTTCACTGGTCTATGAGCTTGCCTTTCAAAATTCATTTGTTATCATTGGTAAATGCTTTACGTTTGTCCCTCCTTGGGGCAGTTTTGTTACCACCTTGGGCATCGACCCTGTTACATGGATAATTGTGCTTTTGCCAATATGTTTGACTGCGAGTGAACCTATTTTTCCTTCTGTGTCTCTCCTTCGTGCTCATACTCATGGGGGCCGTGGTGCTTTGAATCGGCTCACTTATGTCAACTGTTTTACTTTTCATTTTCAATTTATGTGGCAAGAAAAGACCAGTTAGGAATTTACAACGCTATTAGCTCAATATAAAGCAAATGCGAGATCCATTGCATTGCAAATGCTTGTTCTTATTGCCTTCTTTCTTTCCTTCCCCCTTTTCTTTTTCTCTTCCTTCTTTCCGCTTTTCTTTCCCTCTATTCTTATTCTTTCTGTCTTTGATGCCTTTCTTACTTTCTTCCTTTGTTTTTCTTTCTTACTTTTCGTTATCTCTCTCTTTTTCTGTCCTTCTCTTTCTTTCTTTTCTTCCTTGTTCCTCTTTTAACCTTTTTTCTTCTTTCTTCTGTTCTTTTGTTCCTTCTTTCAGTGTCTTTCTCTCTTGCCTTCTTCTTTCCTTCTTTCTCTTTCCTTCAATCCTTCCCTTTTCTTACCTTCTTTCCTACCTCTGCAGCTCGTCCATTTTTTCCTTCTTTCCTTTATGCCTTCCTATTTCTTTCATTTTTTCCTTTTTCCTTTCTTCCTGGATTCCTCATGCTTTCTTCTGTCCTTTCTTTTTCTTCTTTCTTGTCTTCCTCTTCTTCTTCCTTCCATTTTCTTTTTGTTTTTTTATTCAGTTTTCTTTCTTTCAACATTTCTTTCCTCTTTCCTTCCTCTTATTGCCCTATCCTTCCTTATTCTTTATTTTTCTTCTTTATTTCCTTTTATCTTTTTTCATGCCTTCTTCTTTCCTTCTTTCCGTTCTTTACTCCTGCTTTCTCTCCTTTTCTTTTTTCCTTCTTTCTTCTTTCATTTCTTCTTTCTTCCTTCTCTTTTTTCCTTCTGTCACCCTTTCCTTCATCTTTCTCTCTTCCACTTTTTTCTCTCACTCTTTCTTTCCTTCCTTCTTTTTTCCTTCTCGTCTTCCTCTTTCTTTCATTTTTTCTTCCATGTTGCCTTTTTCTTTTTTTCCTTTCCATCTTTCCCTTTTCATTTCTTTCTTTCTTGCCTTCCACTTGTTCTTTCTTTCTTTTGTTCTCACCTTCTTTCCTAAAGTCAAGGGGCTGGCTGCCAATGTCAGACCTATTATCTTTTGAAGTTTGTGTTAGGTGAGACCTTTTGATTTTACTGAAATGATGTGTATTATCATGGTTACCTACAGGGAGTTTCAGCCAGACTTCATCCATTAACTTTGTGATTCACATCTTTCTTCCACCCACTCCAGCATGCATCAAGGGGCAGCGCCAGCGCCAGCCCACTTCAGCCATTGGCTGACTTCACTATGAGTTACATCTTGCCGCCCTTTCACAATCAGCACAGCACACAAAGTAGCTTTCTTTAGAACCAAGGAGTACTATGCAATGTGTGCATTTTTTAGACCAAAAAAAATGTTTGCCTTTAACTAATTATTTTTTCAGATTGATGATAGCCCAGTAACTTCCAGTACGATAACGTTTTGCAAAAACCTTGACAAAATATGAATTACCAAAACCTTTCTACTGCCCTGTCAGATTGGTTTACCTATGCACACACGGCCGGAGGCAGTATTACGCATAAACAACCGAGAGTCCAGGCAAGGTGTGGTGCTCGCCTAACAAAACAAAAGTACCTTCCCAGCTGCGGCCAGTGACGCTCTTCAGGCTGAAGATTTGACGCAGATAGATGGTGTAAACAACGTTCTCCTTGGTAAATTCGTCGTCACTGACACTCTCTGTGTGGACGCGTTTATGCACCTACAGAAAACGAAATTGCACCACATTTCCACTAATCCTCGGAAATCCCTCAGCATAGGGATGAAGACGGTGTCATATTTTTGAATGAAAACAAAACGAATTTGTCTGCAACATTTCCTCGTCGTGTCCAGCCCCCAGCGACAATGAAAATCCTACCAGAGATAAAAGGCCCTCATTATGACATTGGCGGTAAAAGCTGCTTACCGCCGTGCAGAAGACCGCCACCACACCGCCACGGCCGCGGAATTCCGCCACAGATATTATGACCCACAGCTCGGAAATCCGCCAAAATTCAGACACCCACACAAGTCCACCATACCAAAGGTCTGTGATAAACTGCCGATAACAAAACCTCCACCATCACACCAACAGATATACGCCCACACTATCACGACCCACGAATCCATGCAGCAGTCTTTCAACCGCAGTATTCCATTGGCGGTAGACACCGCCGCGCTCAAAATACACACACATTTACAAAACACCACCACATTGGACAACTCGAAATACACACACCTGATACACATACACACACCACTCCCACACACTCAATACAATATAAAACACACACCCACATCACCCACAAACCCTTACGACCACAAATCACGAACGAAAGCCAGAGAGAGACACCACAAGCAACAACACTAACATCCACAGGCACACAACACCATCACCCACATAACTTCCACGCACCTCACACAACACCCCACTACATATCAGCACACTTATCACCCCACACACCACCCCACACATCACCTACACCACCCCATGGCACCTCAAAGACACCCTAGGTTCTCGGAGGAGAGCTCAGGGTCATGGTGGAGGAAATCGTCCGGGTAGAGCCACAGCTATTCGGATCACAGGTGCAGCACACCTCCATAGCTAGGAAGATGGAGCTATGGCGAAGAATAGTGGACAGGGTCAATGCAGTGGGACAACACCCAAGAAATCGGGAGGACATCAGGAAGAGGTGGAACGACCTACGGGGGAGGGTGCATTCCGTGGTCTCCAGACACCACCTGGCGGTTCAGCAGACTGGCGGCGGACCCCCACCTCCTCCCCTACAACTAACAACATGGGAGGAGCAGGTATTGGCGATTCTGCATCCTGAGGGCCTCGCAGGAGTAGGTGGAGGAATGGACTCTGGTAAGTCAAAGCTTTACTATTACATCCCCCACCCTACTTGCATGCTATCACATACTCCCACCCTCGCCTCACCCCCATCACTCCTACTCCTCACAAATGTCCCAACATCAAAAACCACACATCCCAATATCAAGCCCTGCATGCAACACCAAAGCATGGACACCCATCACTAAAGCATGCCCACTGCACATACCAATACACCCCCCTAAACCATCATCACACAAGGTCCCACACAGGAATGCTAGCACTGGGGTACACGGTCACCCACCTATTGCACACCTTGACACACACAGATGCAATATTCATGCCTTTATACCCCTGCAGGACCCCTACCCAACGTCACCGGACAGGAGGGTCCACACATTTCCACACCACCAACAGAAGAGGCCCACAGTGATGACAGCATCTCTGTCCAACTGAATCTAGATGACCAGCCCGGCCCATCGGGGACCTCGGGACTGTCGGTTCCCCACACCCAGTCACAGGCCACTACAGAGCTTCCCCCCTCTGGAAACACCAGCACAGCACCCACCCAGCGGGCCCATACCTCCGCCCCCAGGACACGTCAATCAGCAGTGTGTCCACTACTACAGGGAACCCAGGCTAACCCACCACCCCAACAACCACAGGGACCTGGGGCAGTGGTAGAGGGCCCACGGTTAAGGGGACGGAGGCCCAGGAACACAGGGGGAACTGGGAGGGCTGCTGTGCGACAGGGGGCGGACAGGCCCATAGACCCCACTCTCCACGAGGCCCTCTTCTCCACCATGGGAGCCTACCACCACTCCCAGGAGACGATGGCAACTGTACTGGCCAAGTTTCAGGAGACCCAGCGCCTGCAGGAGGAACAGTATCTGGGCTTCAGGGAGGAACTCATAGCCATCAATTCCACCCTGGGCACCATCGTAGGGGTGCTGAAGGAAGTACTGAACATCAGGAGGGACACTGTGGCACTACAAGGGGCCCCTAACACTAACCTGGACGATGAACTGCCCACCACCTACGGCGGCGCTAGTGGACAGGAGGCACCGCCACAGGACCACCACACCAGCACCCCACCCCCTGCAGAGGGAGAACCACCTCGCAAATGGTCCCTGAGATCCAGGACAAAGACAGAGAACGATGCCAAGACCCCCACCAAGAAATGGTGACCACCCTGATTGTCATCCTACTGTTCCACTTTGTCACCCTGTCCATACTTGAACTGCTCCAGCTCCACTTCCTATGCCCATTTGGGCAATGCACCTGTGAGACTAACAGACTGGACTCTGCCATGGATATTCCTCCACCATCACCCCTCACCACTTTGCTACCCCCTCCAATTTTGAGCACTAAAATAAACACCCTTAAAGCACAAAACAATCTGGAGTCAGTCTGTAATTTCGGAATGCTGTATTAGCAATAACTGTAGCAAAAAGCTCTTTCATTTGTAATGTCAACATACCTATGTCACACAGCTCTAGTCCATGAGGAATCAAAGCAGATGTCACACAGTGGGACCCAGATCTGTGAAATTGTAAGGGAAAGTGACAACTCAGTGACCATACACTGGGTGAAAAAGACAGACAGTGGAGAGGCAGTAGTGTTTAGGTACATGTAGCAGGCAGGTTTGTATTCTTACCTGTGTTTCACTGTAAATATTGCTGGATCACTGAGTCCCTGTTGTCCATTACTTCTTCCTCTGCTTCCTCATCTTCACTGTCCACAGGCTCCACAGCTGCAACAACACTGCCATCTGGACCATCCTCCTGCAGAAAGGGCACCTGTCGTCGCAAAGCCAAGTTGTGAAGCATACATCAGGCCACGATGATCTGGCACACCTTCTTTGGTGAGTAGAATAGGGATCTACCTGTCATATGGAGGCACCTGAACCTGGCCTTCGATCACCCTCCTAGTTCACCCATGGGCCTCATTGTAGCGTTCCTCTGCCCTTGTCCTGGGATTCCTCACTGGGGTCAGTAGCCATGACAGGTTGGGGTAACCAGAGTCACCTGCAAATGGCGAGGGACAACTGTTAGACACACACTAACCTGGAGGGATATCCCCAGACCCAGACAACCATTCCCACTGACTTGCTTCCAGGTGCTCACCTAATAGCCACACACGGTGCCTCTGGAGTTGCCCCATCACATAAGGGATGCTGGTATTCCGCAGGATGTAAGCGTCATGCACTGAGCCAGAGAACATGGCATTCACATGGGAGATGTACTGGTCTGCCAAACATACCATCTGTACATTAATCGAATGATAACTCTTCCGGTTTCTGTACACCTGTTCACTCCTGTGGCACCTATGATGTTGGGGATATGTCCCAGGGCATAGAAATCACCTTTCACTGTAGGCAAATCCTCCACCTGAGGGAAAACGATGTAGCTCCGCATGTGTTTCAGCAGGGAAGACAACACTCTAGACACCACGTTGGAAAACATAGGCTGAGACATCCCTGATGCTATGGCCACTGTTGTTTGAAATCGACCACTTGCAAGGAAATGGAGTACTGACAGCATCTGCACTTGAGGGGGGATTCCTGTGGGATGGCGGATAGCTGACATCAGGTCTGGCTTCAACTGGGTACACAGTTCCTGGATTGTGGCACGGTCAAGCCTGTATGTGATTATAACATGTCTTTCCTCCATTGTCGACAGGTCCACCAACGGTCAGTACAACGGAGGATGCCGCCATCTCCTCCCATGTCCCAGCGGACGGTGCCTATGAAGGACAACAGCGAGCACAGAGTCAAACAACTCAGAGGTACGTACCCACAGCTTACACAGAACACCATTCATACTCAAAAAGAGGCCTGTATGTGTGTTGTGTCTAGGCCTAGGTATGTGTGACGCAGTTGAAAATGAAGCCATGTGGGTCCCTGAAATGGCTGCTGCCTGACCTCTAAAGTGGGACAATGGGATGTGAGGTAATTGCGCTGGCGTTGTACACCGTCGCGGTAGGTGGTCGAAGACCGCGGCGCAATTCTCCATTGGTTAACATTGGACCCTATGGGTCCCAGGAGGCAATGACGATGTACGCCAGCGGTGACGGTACGCACCGCCGTGGAAGTGACTGCCATTTTCTATCTGTTCAATCACTCGATACCTGATCTTCAACAGGAGAGGACCTACACTGCAAGTGCTGCTGTGACCTCGGTCTGGAAGAGACAATGGCTCGAGTGTCTGGGGAAAGGGCCCCTGCCTTCACATCGGAGGAGTTGGAGAAACTCGTGGATGGAGTCCTCCCCCAGTACACGCTACTCTACGGTCCTCCAGACAAACAGGTAAGTACACTGGGAGCATGATGTATGGGCTATGCCTGTGTGGAGAGGGGTGGATGTAAGAAGGAAGGGGGGAGAGTGCGGCGTGCATGAAACAACAGTGAGTGCATGTGCCACATGGCAAGGGTAGGGATGGGGGCCAATCACTTTGACAGTGCAGTTGGTAATAACTTTCTCTTTCCTCTGTACAAATCATGTAGGTTAGCGCCCACCAGAAAAAATATATTTGGCGTGCCATCGCCAAGGACGTCCGGACCCTGGGGATCTACCACAGACGGAGTACCCACTGCTGGAAAAGATGGGAGGACATTTGCCGCTGGAGGAAGAAGACGGCGGAGGCTCAGCTGAGGATGGCCTCCCAACGTGGGAGGGGTGCCCGTCGCACCATGACCCCCCTGATATTCAGGATCCTGCCGGTGGCATACCCGGAGTTGGATGGGCGCTTGAAGGCATCACAGCAGCCACAAGGGGGTGAGTACACTCACATTCTGCAGACTTTGCGCGCAGTGGAGGGGTCTGGGTGGGGGAGGTGGGCTGTGGGTTTCCCTAGGCCAGGACGAGGTCCGTAGGCAAGATCCCTCCGTAAGGCAGGCCATGTGGCACCCCACCCCACCTCTGTAGAGTGACAACTACACCTTGTCATGCCCCTGTGTCATCTATGTGTGCAGATGTCGTCCATAGCCTTGTAGGCCATTTCCCAGTAATTGAACAGTGGAGCCCAAGAGCGTGGCGTAGTGCAGGGGGCTTCTGTGTCTGTTGTGTCCGCCAACGGTAGCGGTAATGCATGCACTCAACATGTCTTTCTTCTGTCGTCCCCCCCTTTTTTGTGGTCTCCCTGTTCTTGTGTGCATTAGCATCATCAGGCGGAGGAGCAGTGGCACCGGAGCACCAACGGGCTGCATCCCACATGACCATGGAGGGCCACACTACGGAATTGGACTTCACCGGTGGGACGTAGGGCGAGGGGAGCTCCACGGGGGGGACAGGAGCTGGGACCAGTGACACGGACTCGTCCTCTGATGGGAGCTCCCTTGTGGTGGCGGCAACATCTGTGCCACCCCCATCTACAGGTACAGCCGCCACCCCCCCTTCCAGCACCACCCTCCCAGCAGCCCCTCAGACTTCGCCCCGTGCTCGCTCACCCAGGAGGGTGGGCATCACCTTCGTCCCAGGCACCTCAGGCCCTGCCCCAGTTACCCCTGCTGCCCTCAGTGAGGAGGCCATTGACCTCCTCAGGTCCCTCACTGTTGGGCAGTCTACAATTTTGAATGCCATCCAGGGTGTAGAAAGGCAGTTGCAACAAACAAATTCATTCCTGGAGGGCATTCATTTTGATCAGGTGGCCCTTCAGCGAGCTTTTCAGACTCTGGCCTCAGCACTGATGGCAGCCATTGTCCCTGTGTCTAGCCTCCCCCCTCCAGCTTCCTCCACCCGACACAATCTCCTGTACCTCAGCCTATCCCAAGCACACCTACAGACCAGCATGCACACACGTCAACACACAAGGGAAGCTCAAGCAAACATAAGGACCACACATCCCACAGGCACTCACGCAAGCATCACACACATGCAGGCATACCAACATCCACTGCCTCCACTGTGTCCCCCTCCTCCTCGTCTCCCTCCTCCCTCCTAGTCTCGTCTCCACTCACACCTGCATGCACTACCTCTACAGCCACTACTACCATCACCAGCACACCCACCACCACACCCCGCACCCCCACTACCATTCACACGTCCCCTGTGTCCTCTCCCAGTGTCTCTGGGACGCCCCCTCCCAAGATACACAAACGCAGGCACACACCCACTGTAAGGAAATGCTTTCATGTTACCCCCTGAATTTTTGCCTTTGCTGATGCCAAGTTATGATTTGAAAGTGTGCTGAGGCCTGCTAACCAGGCCCCAGCACCAGTGTTCTTTCCCTAACCTGTACTTTTGTTTCCACAATTGGCACACCCTGGCATCCAGGTAAGTTCCTTGTAACGGGTACCCCTGGTACCAAGGGCCCTGATGCCAGGGAAGGTCTCTAAGGGCTGCAGCATATCTTATGCCACCCTGGGGACCCCTCACTCAGCACAGACACACTGCTTGCCAGCTTGTGTGTGCTAGTGGGGATAAAATGACTAAGTCGACATGGCACTCCCCTCAGGGTGCCATGCCAACCTCACACTGCCTATAGGTATAGATAAGTCACCCCTCTAGCAGGCCTTACAGCCCTAAGGCAGGGTGCACTATACCATAGGTGAGGGCATATGTGCATGAGCACTATGCCCCTACAGTGTCTAAGCAAAACCTTAGACATTGTAAGTGCAGGGTAGCCATAAGAGTATATGGTCTGGGAGTCTGTCATGCACGAACTCCACAGCACCATAATGGCTACACTGAAAACTGTGAAGTTTGGTATCAAACTTCTCAGCACAATAAATGCACACTGATGCCAGTGTACATTTTATTGTAACATATACCCCAGAAATGTCCCCTGAAACCTTAACCGACTACCAGTGTGGGCTGACTAGTTTTAACAGCCTGCCACACACCAGATATGTTGCTGGCCACATGGGGAGAGTGCCTTTGTCACTCTGTGGCTAGTAACAAAGCCTGTACTGGGTGGAGGTGCTTCTCACCTCCCCCTGCAGGAACTGTAATACCTGGCGGTGAGCCTCAAAGGCTCACCCCCTTTTTTACAGCGCCCCAGGGCACTCCAGCTAGTGGAGTTGCCCGCCCCGTCCGGCCACAGCCCCACTTTTGGCGGCAAGGCTGGAGGAGATAATGAGAAAAAGAAGGAGGAGACACTGGCCAGTCAGGACAGCCCCTAAGGTGTCCTGAGCTGAGGTGAGTCTGACTTTTAGAAATCCTCCATCTTGCAGATGGAGGATTCCCCCAATAGGATTAGGGATGTGCCCCCCTGCTCTCAGGGAGGAGGCACAAAGAGGGTGTAGCCACCCTCAGGGCTAGTAACCATTGGCTACTAACCCCTCAGACCTAAACAACTAAACAAGGTAACTAGATTCCTGCAACCTAAGATGAAGAAGGACTGCTGAGCTGAAAAACCTGCAGAGAAGAGGGAGACACCAACTGCTTTGACACCAGCTCTACCGGCCTGTCTCCCCACTTCTAAAGAACTGCTCCAGCGACGCGTTCCACAGGGTCCAGCGACCTCTGAAGAGGACTACCCTGCATCCAAAAGGACCAAGAACTCCTGAGGACAGCGGCTCTGCTCCAAGAAAGAAGCATCTTTGCAACAAAGAAGCAACTTTGAAACAACACACGTTTCCCGCCGGAAGATTGAGACTTTGCACTCTGCACCCGACGCCCCCGGTTTGACTTGTGGAGAACAAACACTACAGGGAGGACTCCCCGGGTGACTGCGAGCCCGTGAGTAGCCAGAGTTGACCCCCCTGAGTCCCCACAGCGACGCCTGCAGAGGGAATCCAGAGGCTCCCCCTGACCGCGACTGCCTGCTTCAAAGACCCGACGCCTGGTAAGGACACTGCACCCGCAGCCCCCAGGACCTGAAGGATCCGACCTCCAGTGCAGGAGTGACCCCCAGGTGGCCCTCTCCCTTGCCCAGGTGGTGGCTACCCCGAGGAGCCCCCCCCCCTTGCCTGCCTGCATCGTTGAAGAGACCTCTTGGTCTCCCATTGAACTCCATTGCAAACCCGACGCCTGTTTGCATTCTGCACCCGGCCGCCCCGTGCCGCTGAGGGTGTACTTTTTGTGCTGACTTGTGTCCCCACAGGTGCCCTACAAAACCCCCTTGGTCTGCCCTCCGAAGACGCGGGTACTTACCTGCTGGCAGACTGGAACCGGGGCACCCCCTTCTCCATTGAAGCCTATGCGTTTTGAGCACCACTTTGACCTCTGCACCTGACTGGCCCTGAGCTGCTGGTGTGGTAACTTTGGGGTTGCCCTGAACCCCCAACGGTGGGCTACCTTGGTCCCAACTTTGAACCCTGTAGGTGGTTTACTTACCTGCAAAACTAACAAACACTTACCTCCCCCAGGAACTGTTGAAAATTGCACTGTCTAGTTTTAAAATAGCTTATTGACATTTGTGTATGTGCTATTTTGCTAATTCAAAGTTGCTAAAGTTCCTAAGTGAAATACCTTTCATTTAAAGTATTACTTGTAAATCTTGAACCTGTGGTTCTTAAAATAAACAAAGAAAATATATTTTTCTATACAAAAACCTATTTGCCTGGAATTGTCATTGAGTGTGTGTTCCTCATTTATTGCCTGTGTGTGTACAACAAATGCTTAACGCTACCCTCTGATAAGCCTACTGCTTGACCACACTACCACAAAATAGAGCATTAGAATTATCTCTTTTTGCCACTATCTTACCTCTAAGGGGAACCCTTGGACTTTGTGCATGATATTTCTTACTTTTAAATAGTACATACAGAGCCAACTTCCTACACCCACCCAACAGCCATCCACCTCACGACAGCCTCTAGTGCATGCACCTTCACCCAAAGTCAGCAAACCAACACCTCCTACAACCACAACCTCTTCCTCCACTCCCAAACCCCCTCCAGCTACCCATCCTAGTGTGTCAAAAAAACTTTTCCTGTCCAACCTTGACCTCTTTCCCACACCTCCCCCACCCCGTCCGTCTCATAGGCCCCAAACTAGCACCTCAGCCACAACATCTCCGGGACCAGTGGTGCCTGTATTCACCGGAATCTGGAGTGCACCGGCCACCAGGGCAGCCAGTGTGGCACGGAGCCACAGCACAGACAGTCCCCCCCTATGAAGCATCAGAAGTTGGCCAGTGCCCGGCGGGAGAGGGGGAAGACTCCAGCGGCCAAAGCCGCTCCCAGGGGACCCGGTGGGAGTGTGGAGTCAGCTGTGACACCTTCCACGGTGGGGAAGGGCCACAAGAAACCCGGCAAGTCTGGAAAGAGCAGCACGGCAGAGAAGACCGCCATCATCCCCGCTGCCCAGGACGCTACCGCCAGCACCAGCCCAGCTGCCCAGGAGGCCATCGCCAGCACCAGCCCAGCTGCCCAGGAGGCCACCGCCAGCACAAGCCCCGCTGGGCCATGAAGGACCGCCAGCAAAAGCCCCGCTGGGCAATGAAGGACCGCCAGCAAAAGCCCCGCTGGGCCATGAAGGAACGCCAACAAAAGCCCCGCTGGGCCATGAAGGACCGCCAGCAAAAGCCCTTCTGGGCCATGAAGGACCGCCAGCACAAGCCCTGCTGGGCCATAAAGGACTGCCAGCAAAAGCCCCGCTGGGCCATGAACGACCACCAGCAAAAGCCCCGCTGGGCCATGAACGACCGCCAGCAAAAGCCCCGCTGGGCCATGAAGGACTGCCAGCAAAAGCCACGCTGGGCCATGAAGGTCCGCCAGCAGCTGAGTCCCTGCAATGGAGATTGCCGCCTCAAGCACCGCTGAACAGGGCACCGCCGCCTCAAGCACCGCTGAACAGGGCACCACCGTCTCAAGCACTGCTGAACAGGGCACCGCCGTCTCAAGCACCACTGAACAGGGCACCGCCGTCTCAAGCACCGCTGAACAGGGCACCGCCACTTCAAGCACCGCTAGTGTGCTGCCAGAGATCAGAATCTATTTCACCCCATTTGACATCCGGGTCCGCCGCCATGCGCGCCCGAAACTCCTCATCGTATTGCCGCCACGAAAACCCCCATAATTGAGGTGGGCTTTCCGTATTATATCCATTTATTTGAACAACACGACCGACCTCTCCGAAAAGCGCTCGCAGTAAACGCTGGCAAAAATTAAGAAAGCTGCCGTCCAATTTACAATATTGAGTGGCACCCTTGGCCTCTTAGCCAGCTCAAATTCTTCTTCTTTAGAACCCTCCTTGGCTCGCACTTCCCGGTGAAGAAGTTTGAGCACCTCCACATACTCCCCTTTCCAGATCTTCTCCTTCGTGGACTGCACAAGATGAGCCCCCAAAGGCTTCACAGTGCCCATGTATGGCAAACACGCCCGTTTGGATACTGGCTGTTCTGCCTTATCCCCTTGCCACTTCCTGTCTCATTCCCCTCCACTCCTGCCTTCCCACCACCATCTATCGCCTGCGCCCCGCTCTCCCCTTTTATAGGCTTCATTGCCCCTTCAGTACCGATGCCCACATCTGTCACATAAGTACCCTTGACCAGCCGCGCCATCCCATTCTGCACGTCCCCGGTGGCCTCCACAGCAACCGATACCCTGTGAACGCCAGCGCCCTCCTCACCTGCAGTTAACGATGGTGGCCACTCCTGTGCCTTCCACCGACCACTGTGGGCTCTGTCCAACGCCCTTCCAAATGCTGGTTTCACCTGCCGAGCACTCTGAAACGACTGAGACATAGCATTAGCTGGCCCCGCCCCACGCCCCCAGTCGTCCTCCTCCCCGTCATCCACCAATTCCCCTTCTTCTACGCTGCCTTCATCAAAGTCTAAGACACACTCCTCCTCGCACCACAAGACCCCTCCTTGGACCACTGCTGACCAAGTCCTCTGCGGATGCCAGTTACCTGTTGGCTCTACGAGCGCGCTACGCACGGCCTCACCTCGCTGCGACCTTGATGGACCCGGATGCTGCTCCCAAGAGATGGCGTCGTCGTCGGGTGCAAAACCCGTACCACCACACCACCCTTTGGAAGCATCCGCAGTCACCGTCCCCTTCTTCTGTCTACCTGTTGACGAGCTCCAGCCAGCCACCTTAGGCTCCGCATGATCTTCATGCCAGGGTAACCGAGCTGCCCCATGCTCGCCTGGCTTTGCACGGTGCTCCGTTCGCCCTGCCAAAAAAGGTCCGGCATGCCGGCAAAAATATTATCCTTGGGGAGTACCCCATCTGACGCCCTGTCACTCACCCCTACCTCCGAGGCCACCCTTTTTTCACCTGCGACAATACCACGACCCCCGGTGACTTTCCTCGCCCTTTCTGTGCCCGTTCCCCATAAACCCGCTGAGGAACCCTGCAATGTGCCAGGGGGGAAGGGGAACGCACTCTCCAATTCCCCTGAGCCTCCCCTGGATCCTCACCCTCACTGTCAGTGGTATTCCATTCCAGCATGGTGGGCCACTTTTAGGAAACTGGAATGGCTGGGTCTCCTTCCCCCCCCATATTCCAGGTCAACCCCTTTTCCCTCCTCATCGCTAGAAGCAAGGTTCCCCCATTGAAGGCTCAGAGGCACCACAGGCCCCAGAGTAGCAGTGCTACTCTCTCCACCCCAAGGCTCCCCTTCGCCGCTATTTCCACCCCTGGCAGGCCCATGAAGCCTGGCAGCGACCCCACAGAGGCCCCACGGACTTTTTTCCGACTTGCCTCTGCTTTTTCTTTCTGCTGCCCACTGCGAGGCTGCAGAGCCCCTGCCCCGCCTTTTTGGGCATGCAGCAAAGGCCAGATGCACCTCCTGGGGCTGGCAGCCTTGAAGGCTGTGCGGCCCGCCCTGCACACTGCTGCCCGCCCCCCGCTCTGCCCTAGTGCCCTCCCAGGATTTCCTACCTGTAGGGTGCGCGCCGGTGAGCGCGGCAGCGAGCACGCCAGCACTACGGCCGCAACCACTTGCGCCACCCTACGGGCCGGCGCAAAGTGGTAAGGGCCTCTCGGTTCAGTTGGTCCATGCGCCCGGCCCGGCACAGCAGAGACAGCGCATCTTCAACAAAGTCGCTCTCTGTCATCGCACGTACATTGAAACTCCGTGTATCAACCGATGCCACGTGTGACCAATGTGTCGGTACCTAAACTTACAGGTACGACAATTCAGTTCGCTAATCTCCCTTCCCTCCAATCGCCACTCACTAGCAATTAATAAAGAGCACGTGTTGTGCGTTACCAAGGCGTTCCTGCCAGAAAAACCCGAAAAAAATGTCCACAGCAAAAAACGTGCCGGCCACTGTGTCACCTAATGACAAAATGGTGGCTGGATATAAAATGGCCTCGCTTTATACCCCCCTCCCCAGAGCCCCAAAAAACACCCAAAAACAGCCCACGGGCACCGCAGGCCGTACCACCCTCCCCATAGACCCCGGGGGGGAGACCTCATTCTTCGGCAGGTCCCCCCCCCGGGACCACATTGGAGGCCTTTTCTGTGCGACGCTTTCGCTAGTTATGGTTTTAAGCCTATGTCACTTACTAGCACGTGTAGTTTTGCTTTTAACAACGTAATCATGAGCTAAAGCCACAATAGAGCAAAATGAGCAACGGCCATGGCACATGTGCGCTATCTGGAATATGGAATTCCACAGTTAACGTTAAAAACTACGTTGGATTTTGTCCCAAAATGTAATCCCCAAAAAATCGTTTTTTAGGTCGAGTTTTTCTGAGGTGTTGGTATGTATCTGGGCTTTTACCTACACCCATCGCACGCACATCACTGTCGTTGGTTCATAGCCTTGCCATTAAAAAATCCTTTGTTATCATTAGTATATGCTTTACGCGTGTCCCTCCTTGGGGAGGCTTTTTTACCGCCTTGGCCATCGACCCTGTTACATAGAAAATTTAACTTGTACCGATAACTTTGATCGCAAGCAAACTTCTTTTTCGTTTTGTGTCAGACCTTTGCGCCCACACTCATGGAGGCTGTGGCGCTTTGAATCGGCTCGCTTATGTCAACTTTTTTACTTTTTATTTTCAGTTTGTGTGGCAATAAATGTTTTCTAGAGCATGTAAAAAAAAAAAACAAGCATTTGTAATGCAATGGGTCTCGCTATTGCTCCAGTTAGAGCTATTAGCGTTTTAAACTCCTAACCAGACTTTTCTTGTCACATAACCTGAAAATGAAAAGTAACACAGTTTCACATAAGCGAGCAGACGGCTGCCATGAGCGTGAAGGAGACACACAAAAGAAAACAGAAGTTTGTTCGCAGTCAAAGATATTGGCAAAATGCAATTATCCATGTAACCGGCAAAAGTGGAATAATCCACTTGACAGGGTCGAAGGCATGCAAAGCGCTCGACTACTGGCCAGAGAGATCGCTGTGCTTAGGAAATAAAAAGAAAAACTAGTCCAGAAGCCATTCGGAAAACACAGAGCCTTGTATGTTTTCAGTAGTTTACCAGTGCTCTTGAGGAGGCATAAACATTGATAAAGGCAAGCAAATATTAAAAGGCAAGCCCATGAACCAACCAAACTGATGGCCGTGACATGGGTGTGGTTAAAAGCCCACAAAGAGATTACAACAGGGGACAGAATGCTTGCGGGGTCGACCCTAGAAAGGAGGCGATCAGAAGGTGGTGAATTTTCTGGAGAGAACAAACCTTAGTTTCTTTATAATGCAGGTTAGTCCACACACACACACACGGAAACATGCACACACAGTAGACAAACACACACGCCCGTGCACACACATGGAAATATGCACACATAACATAAACCCAGACACGCACATAGCCACGCACAGGCAACACACACACCTCTCTCTGCTGTTTTACAGAAGTTGCATGTATTGAAACATTTAGTCCTTGCCTAAGCTTCACTTCTAGTAGTGCTCACCACACATGTTCACACTTGAATTTCCTACGTGCACATGAGTGTGCACTTCCACGGGCTGCATGCACCAGCCATCATGCACAGCCACCCTACACCCCCACAGCTATAGTATCATGTCCTCAAGTTTGTGGGAATAGAAGACACACAGAAACATGCACACACAGCAGTCAAACACACGCACACACACACACACAGAAACATGCACACACAACATACACCCACACATGCACAGAGCCACGTACAGACAACATACGCACGCATACCTCTCTCTGCTGTTTTACAGAATCAATCACATGTAATGAAACATTTAATCCTGGACTAAGCTTCACTTCTAGTAGTGCTCACCACACATGTTGACACTTTAATTTCCCATGTGCAAGTGCTTAATTTGCAAATAAAAATGTACCAGTGCCCAAAGCTCTCCTCTGAAACACGTGGCTGCTGCAATCAAATGTGCGAGCACAGAATACTAAGGCAGTGTAATTCTGAAGCCATTTCGGGCCTCCTTAATTCATTTACAGACACCCCCTGCCCCATCAGCTCACTATTGCAGCATTCTATTTTCTTCCTTTGTGACACTTTTTTGTTTTTCTCTTCCTTCGTCTTTCCCATATGTGTCTTTTGCTCGCAGGAAATGGTTGAGACAGAAGAATAAGTGCTGGCCCTCAAAAATATGTGGCGGTCCCTGCAACGGAAACCATTGACTCAAATTAAGCACTGCCAGGTGCACATAAGTATGCACTTCCACAGGCAACATGCACTAGACATCGTGCACAGCCACCCTACGCCCCCACAGGTACAGCATCGTGTGCTCACGCTTGTGGGTAGAGAAGATGTGCAGCACCTACACTAGACACGGATAGTGCCACTGACAGCAACAGACACACACAGATGTGAATGAAATGAATTCATAATCTTTTTTTCTAGAGCATGCAAACAAAAAATAGGAAGCAATCCGAAGGAGGTGACTTTTCTGGAGTATAAACCTCAGTTTCTTTATAATGCAGGTTTGCATACACACATGGAAATATGCACACACAGCAGAAAACATGCACACACAACATACATCCAGGCACGCACATGGGCACACACAGAATAACACACACACGCACACCTCTTTCTGCAGTTTTACAGAATGTCACATGTAGTGAAACATTTAGGCTCTCATTATGAGTCTGGCTGTCCGAGGACCGCCACGGTGGCAGCTGCACCGGCGCGGGCCCAGCAGAGAAGACCAACACATTATGACCATGGCGGTGTTCCCAATGGAACACAGCCAAAACACCGCCAGCACCACCAGTGTGGATGGACCACCGAGGCCGGTGGCAGGCATCTCCAGTCCTGCGGGGAGAATGTTATGAGGTTGCACATCACCAGTATTTCCGGGGCGGTCGTACCGCCAACAAAACCCTGGCAGAAACAAACAGTAGAAAAGGAGACAGTCACCTTCAGAAACACACAGACACTTCCGGAGCCACCATGGAACCTGAACTTGAAGTCTTCCCACTGCTCCGGATGGCACTATGACTCCAGAACCAGCGATGGCAACAAAGACAACTACCGTAAGTACACCTACCTAGCACACACTGGATGGAAATCATTAGTACACACCCACACACATCCGGGACGGCTAGCGACACCCACAAACAAGGAAACAAACACCCATAATAACACACATACCAACATACACACACGCACACACAAACTACACACACCAAGGTCAACATACCTGTGCCATCCACACACCACCCGCACATACACATCACTGCCATTGTCTAACAGAAACATACACAAAACCACAGACGCACACAACGACATCACTACCGCAAACACACAGAAGCATTGGAAAGAAATAACACTGCACACCTCCACATGAAAACACACACTGACAGCAACACGTAACAACCATACACAACCAATCAATACCAAAACATTGCCATACAATGTGTCAGATGTCACACCATGTCCACACAACACACAAGGCACATGACAAATCCATCACCACACACACACATGCACACACACACAACCACACAATGCCACACAACACCATCACAACACATCACACCAAGTAGAATGCACAAGTAAACCACACAACACATGCTGCAACACAATAACATCACATTCACATAATACACACAAACCAAATTGGACACATACAACACATTCATCAGGAAGGAAAGGCAGGACAAGTATGTCTCCATCGAGACTAACAGGCGGTTCACCCACAGATATTAGGCATAATTATTTTGCAAAAGAGTTAATGTTCAAAAATAGGCCAACAGGCTAATCTATAAAGTCCAAGTGCCCCAAGCACATATGGCACTTGTAGTTGCCCCAACTGACTCCTGACTGCAAAGTGGCCTCCACATGGTAGGGGCATCAAGGGGGTAAGCAGGCACCTCAGGGGTGATGGGGTGGTGGTTGAGGGGGTCGTTTGTGTTTGAGGGGGGAGTCCTTGGGTTTGCCCTTGGGTTGAGGGGGCTTGGTCTTGGACTTGGGTTTGGGTTTTGGTGGAGGGTCTTTAGGTTTGTCCTTGGGAGGGGGGAGCTTGGGTTTGGAGGGGGTTGATGTTTTGGCAGGGGGAGGGTCATGGCCAACACCAGGGGGGCAAGGGAGGACTGGGAGGTGGAATTGCTGGGCTTGGGGAGGGACACTGTGTGCTTTGGGTAATCACGGGGTGGGAGAGCGGTAGGGAAGAGGAAAAACTCATAAAGGAATCTTTTCCCTAGTGACACAAGGGCAGTTATGGGAAGAATATTTGGGAGTGGAAGGAGAGAAAGTGGTTGTTAGGTGTGTTTGTGTAGGTGTTGTGTGCAGGTGTGTGGGTGGAAGGCATGTGTGTGCTGGGTGTCTGTTGAGTGTGTGAGTGTGGGCATGTAAGTGTTTTGGGAGGAGGTGCTGGGAGATGCCATGGTGGATGTGTGACTGTCTGTTGGGTTGGTGACTCAGCGGGTAAGGTGGATGTGCTGCATGTGGGGGTGGGGGTAGTTGTGATTGTGCATGTGGTGAATGGTTTTAAGGTATGCGGGTCTGGAAGTGTGGTGACTGTGCGTATGATGGGACTTGGGCTGGATCAGGGAGTGTTGGTGTCGTGCCAGCAGGGTTGAGTGGTGTAGTGTCTGTGAAGGAGGGACTGGTGTGGGGGTCATTGTAGGGAGTGGATGTTGTTGTGTGTGCAGGTGGTGAGTCTTTTGGTGGCTGTGTTTCTCACCGTGAACCATGTCTGTTGAGGTGGATGAATGGCGGTGTGACTGTGTGCTGTGGATGGGGGTGGGGTGAGCGGTATGTGTAGGAAGCTGGCTCTGTATGTACTATTTCAAAGTAAGAAATAGCATGCACAGAGTCCAAGGGTTCCCCTTAGAGGTAAGATAGTGGCAAAAAGAGATCATTCTAATGCTCTATTTTGTGGTAGTGTGGTCGAGCAGTAGGCTTATCAGAGGGTAGTGTTAAGCATTTGTTGTACACACACAGGCAATAAATGAGGAACACACACACTCAAAGACAATTCCAGGCCAATAGGTGTTTATATTGAAAAATATATTTTCTTAGTTTATTTTAAGAACCACAGGTTCACGATTTACAAGTAATACTTCAAATGAAAGGTATTTTACTCAGGTATCTTAGGAACTTTGAATCAACACAATATCATGTACAGTTTTAGCAAAAATGGCAATAAGCTATTTTAAAACTAGACACAGTGCAATTTTCAACAGTTCCTGGGGGAGGTAAGTTTTGGTTAGTTTTGCAGGTAAGTAAATCACCTACAGGGTTCAAAGTTGGGTCCAAGGTAGCCCACCGCTGGTGGTTCAGGATAACCCCAAAGTTACCACACCAGCAGCTCAGGGCCGATCAGGTGCAGAGGTCAAAGTGGTGCCCAAAACGCATAGGCTTCAATGGAGAAGTGGGTGCCCCGGTTCCAGTCTGCCAGCAGGTAAGTACCCGGGACCTCGGAGGGCAGACCAGGGAGGTTTTGTAGGGCACCAGGGGGGACACAAGTCAGCACAAAAAGTACACCCTCAGCGGCACAGGGACGGCCGACTGCAGAGTGCAAACAGGCGTCGGGTTTGCAATTGGTTTCAATGGGAGACCCAGGGGTGTCTTCAGTGAAACAGGAAGGCAAGGGGGGGGCTCCTCGGGGTAGCCACCACATGGGCAAGGGAGAGGGCCACCTGGGGGTCGCTTCTGCACTGGAGGTCGGATCCTTCAGGTGTAGGTCTTCAGGTCCTGGAGGCTGCAGGTGCAGTGTCTTTACCAGGCGTCGGGTTCTTTGAAGCAGGCAGTCGCGGTCAGGGGGAGCCTCTGGATTCCCTCTGCAGGCATCGCTGGGGTGGCTCAGGGGGGTCAACTCTGGCTACTCACAGGGTCGCAGTCGCCAGGGAGTCCTCCCTGTAGTGTTGGTTCTCCACAGGTCGAGCAGGGGGCGTCGGGTGCAGAGTGGAAAGTCTCACGGTTCCGGCGGGAAACGTGTGGTCTTTAAAAGTTGCTTCTTTGTTGCAAAATTGCAGTCTTTTTGGAACAGGGCCGCTGTCCTCAGGAGTTCTTGGTCCTTTTAGATGCAGGGTAGTCCTCTGAGGCTTCAGAGGTCGCTGGACCCTGGGGGACGCATCGCTGTTGCAGTTTTTCTTGAAGTGGGGAGACAGGCCGGTAGGGCTGGGGCCAAAGCAGTTGGTGTCTCCGTCTTCTTTGCAGGGCTTTCAGGTCAGCAGTCCTTCTTCGTCTTCAGGTTGCAGGAATCTAGTTTCCTAGGTTCTGGGGATCCCCTAACTACTGAATTTAGGGGTGTGTTTAGGTCTGGGAGGGCAGTAGCCAATGGCTACGGTCCTTGAGGGTGGCTACACCCTCTTTGTGCCTCCTCCCTGAAGGGAGGGGGGCACATCCCTATTCCTATTGGGGGAATCCTCCAAAATCAAGATGGAGGATTTCTAAAGGCAGGGGTCACCTCAACTCAGGACACCTTAGGGGCTGCCCTGACTGGTGGGTGACTCCTCCTTGTTTTTCTCATTATCTCCCCTGGACTTGCCGCCAAAAGAGGGGGCTGTGTCCACTCCACTAGCTGGAGTGCCCTGGGGCATTGTAACACGAAGCCTGAGCCTTTGAGGCTCACTGCTAGCTGTTACAGTTCCTGCAGGGGGGAGGTGTGAAGCACCTCCACCCAGAGCAGGCTTTTGTTTCTGTCCTCAGACAGCACAAAGGCCCTCACCACATGGGGTCAGAAACTCGTCTCTCAGCAGCAGGCAGGCACAGAGCAGTCAGTCCCGCACTGAACAATTGGGTAAAATACAGGGGGCATCTCTAAGATGCCCTCTGTGTGCATTTTTTAATAAATCCAACACTGGCATCAGTGTGGGTTTATTATTCTGAGAAGTTATATACCAAACTTCCCTGTATTCAGTGTAGCCATTATGGAGCTGTGGAGTTTTTAACAAACTCCCAGACCATATACATAATATGGCCACACTGCACTTACAATGTCCCAAACTAGACTTAGACACTGTAGGGGCATATTGCTCATGCAGCTATGCCCTCACCTGTGGTATAGTGCACCCTGCCTTAGGGATGTAAGGCCTACTAGAGGGGTGACTTACCTATGCCACAGGCAGCATTTTGTGTGCAAGGCATCCTGAGGGGGATGCCATGTCGACTTTGCCTTTTTTCTCCCCACCAACACACACAATCTGCAATGGCAGTGTGCATGTGTTAGGTGAGGGGTCACATAGGGTGGCACAACATATGTTGCAGTCCTTAGGGACCTTCCCTGGACACAGGGCCCTTGGTACCACTGGTACCTTTCACAAGGGACTTATCTGTGTGCCAGGGGTGTGCCAATTGTGGAAACGATGGTACATTTTAGGTGAAAGAACACTGATGCTGGGGCCTGGTTAGCAGGTTCCCAGCACACTTCTCAGTTAAGTCAGCATCAGTATCAGGAAAAATGTGGGGGGTAACTGCAACACGGAGCCATTTCCTTACACAAGCCCCACCCCCAGCCCACAGGCCAGGAGACTCAGCCAAAGCTGGGAGAGTCTTCCTAGTCTGTCAGGTGAGGAAGAGTAGAGGATATAGGCTGGTTTGTTGCAGGGCCTACTCTGCCTTACATCCTCCTGTTCAGGTCATTCCCTCTGGGGAACTGACCCACTTCCACAGTGATAGGACCTAGTCTGAATTGCCTCTTTGTGCTTTTAATGTCTTCACCCATTCTCTCTATTTTGGGGTTAGAGGTATCCACCTCTGCTAATCCTATCTTAGCCAGGGTTACCCCTAGCTTACCCAAAGAGGTTACCCAGAGCTGGAGTAACACCACCATGGCCAACAGGGTCAGGGGGCCTAACTTGCTATTTGGCAAGGGGTCAGACCATAAAGGCTAACACCCAGCAGATGCCACTGACAGCTGTCAGTGCCCAGAACCACACCTTTAGCTCTTCACCTGCAAGGGAAGGAACTAAGTTACAGGCTTATTTGGGTTCAGGGTGCCTGTCTGCTGTGTAAGAGTGGGAGGTTACTCTTGTAGTAAACACCCTTCTTCCACTCTTTCTTCTTTTAACTGAGGAGCCACCCACTCAGGTTTAACAGGTGCCTGACTAGCCAGGACTTCTTGTGGGTCAGGTTGGACTTTCAGTGCCACTTTTGGAGTTCTCCCCTACTGGAGCATAATCTCCTTGGTTTGCTGGAACCTTGGCTAAAGGTTGTCCACCCTTCCTACTCTGTTTTCTTTTCTTTTTCTTCTGGGGCCTACTTGCAGTTACTGCAGGGGTAGCACCTCCAGAATCCTTGGGAGAGGACTGGCACTGGACCAGTTCCTCTCTTGGGCTCTGACTAACCTCTGGGTAGTCATTTCCAAGGAGACAATCAAGGGGGAGGTCTGTACTGACTACCACCCTTCTCCAGCTAAAAGTCCCACCTACTTCTATGGGCACAAAAGCCATAGGCCTATCAGTGACCCTGTCTGGGCTAACTCTTACTCTGGCAGTCTCACCTGGGATGTACTGGTTTGAGAACACCAGCCTATCATTCACAATAGTGTGACTGGCACAGGTGTCTCTCAGGGCAGTGGCTGGGATTCCATTCACCAGTAGGTGGTGGAAGTGTCTACTTCCCTGTGGAATCTCCAACTCACCTGTTGGGCCCTTTTTCCAGTTGAAGGCTATGAAGACCTCCTCATTTGAGGAGTCGTCCCCAATGGCTACACTGGTCACCCCTGGGGTTTTGCTAGGGGGTTTGTTTTTGGGACACGAAGTGTCCTTGGTGTGGCGCCCTGTCTGTTTACAGTTTTGGCACGATGCCTTAGTGGAATCCCAGTTCTTACCCTGGTACCCACCTTTGTTTTGGGTTGTGTCTTGGGGCCCACCCACCTGGTCTGGTTTTTGGGGACCTACAGAGGACTGTTTTTCTTTGTTTCTAGTGTCACCCACTTTCTCCTGGGGAGGCTATGTAACCCCTTTCTTTTGGTCACCCCCAGTGGACGTTTTGGTTACCCTAGTCTTGCCCCAGTGGTCTGCCTTCTTTCCCAATTCTTGGGGAGAAATTGGACCTAGGTCTACCAGATACTGATGCAACTTTTCATTGAAGCAGTTACTTAAAATGTGTTCTTTCATAAACAAATTATAAAGCTCAACATAGTCATGCACTTCATTTCCAGTTACCCAACCATCCAGTGTTTTCACTGAGTAGTCTACAAAATCAACCCAGGTCTGGCTCGAGGATTTTTTAGCCCCCCTGAACCTAATCCTGTACTCCTCAGTGGAGAATCCAAAGCCCTCAATCAGGGTAGCCTTCATGAGATCATAGGATTCTGCATCTTTTCCAGAGAGTGTGAGGAGTCCATACCTACACTTTCCAGTGAACATTTCCCAAAGGAGAGCACCCCAGTGAGATCTGTTTACTTTTCTGGTTGCACAAGCCCTCTCAAAAGCTGTGAACCATTTGGTGATGTCATCACCATCTTCATATTTAGCTACAATCCCTTTGGGGATTTTTAGCATGTCAGGAGAATCTCTGACCCTATTAATATTGCTGCCACCATTGATGGGACCTAAGCCCATCTCTTGTCTTTCCCTTTCCATGGCTAGGATCTGTCTTTCCAAAGCCAATCTTTTGGCCAACCTGGCTAGCAGGAGATCACCTTCATTAAGGCTGTCCTCAATGCTTCCAGAGTTCCTGGACTCTCCTGTGAGAGACGCAGCATCTCTATCACACTTGGAGTCAGGGTTGGAGGAACCCTGGTCTCCCTATCTAGGGTTGGAGGTGGGAGTTCCTCCAACTCACTAGTGACCCCCTCTGTGAGGCCATCATCAGAGGGGTTGTTTTTAGCAAACTCTGCCAAAAGCTCCTGGAGCTGTACTTTGGTAGGGTTTGAACCAGTTTTTATTTTTTTGATTTTACAGAGAGACATTAACTCTGACATCCTGAGATGCAGGTAAGGGGTGAGGTTGAGTTCCATCACTAACTCTTCTGTAGTAGACATTATGGGGGTCATTACAACATTGGCGGTAAAAGCCGCTTACCGCCGTGCAGAAGACCGCCAACATACCGCCGCAGCCGTGGAATTCCGCCACAGCTATTACGACCCACATCTCGGAATCCGACAAAATTCAGACACCCACACAAGTCCGCCACACCAAAGGTCTTTGATAAAATACACACACTCTTACAAAACACAGCCACATTGGACAATTCAAAATACACACACCTGATACACACACCACTCCCACACACCCATTACAATATAAAACACACACCCACATCACTCACAAACCCCTACGACAAAAATCATAGAGAGAAAGCCAGAGAGACACACAGGCATCCACAAACTACTATCCACAGGCACTCAACACCATCACCCACACAACTTCCATGCACAAAACACCACACACCACTACATATCACCACACTAATCACCACACTCACCACCCCACACATCACCTACACCACCCCATGGCACGGCAAAGACACCCCAGGTTCTCGGAGGAAGAGCTCAGGGTCATGGTGGAGGAAATCGTCCGGGTAGAGCCACAGCTATTTGGAGCACAGGTGCAGCACACCTCCATTGCAAGGAAGATGGAGCTATGGCGAAGAATAGTCGACAGGCTCAACGCAGTGGGACAACACCCAAGAAATCGGGACGACATCAGGAAGAGGTGGAACGACCTACGATGGAAGGTGCGTTCCGTGGTCTCCAGACACCACCTGGCGGTACAGCGGACTGGCGGCGGTCCCCCACCTCCTCCCCCACAACATGGGAGGTGCAGGTTTTGGCCATTCTGCATACTGAGGGCCTCGCAGAAGTCGGTGGAGGAATGGACTCTGGTAAGTCAAACCTTTAACTACCATATCCCCCACCCTACCTGCATGCTATCACAGACCCCCACCCTGGCCCCCTCCCCTATCACTCCAACTCCTCACAAATGTACTAATATCACAAACCACACATCCCAACCCCAAGCCCTGCATGCAACACCAACGCATGGACACCCATCACTAAAGCATACCCACTGCACATACCCATACACCCCCCTAAACCATCATCACACAAGCCCCCACACAGGAATGCCAGCACTGGGGTACACGGTCACCCACCCATTGAACACCATGACACACACAGATGCAATAATCATGCTTTTACACCCCTGCAGGACCACTACCCAACGTCACCAAACAGGAAGGTCCAGACATCTCCACCCCACCCACAGAAGAGGCCCACAGTGATGACAGCAGCTCTGTCCAACTGGATCCAGATGACCAGCCCGGACCATTGTGGGCCTCGGGACAGTCGGTTCTCCTCACACAGGCACAGGCCACCACAGACCTTCCACCCTCTGGTAACACCAGCACAGCACCCACCCAACGGGCCCATTCCTGCGTCTCCAGGACACGTCAATCAGCAGTGTGTCCACCACTACAGGGAACCCAGGATAACCCACCACCCCAACAAAAACAGGGACCTGGGGGCAGTGGCAGTGGGCACACGGTCCAGGGGATGGAGGCCCAGGAACACGGGAACTGGGAGGGCTGCTGTGCGACAGGGGGCGGACAGGCCAAGGGAACCCACTCTCTACGAGGCCCTCTCCTCCATCATGGGAGCATACCACCACTCCCAGGAGACGATGGCAACGGTCCTGGCCAAGTTTCAGGAGACCCAGCACATGCAGGAGGAACAATATTTGGGGTTCAGGGAGGAACTCAGAACCATCAGCTCCGCCCTGGGCACCATCATAGGGGTGCTGAAGGAAATACACAAGAGCAGGAGGGAGACTGTGGCACTCCAAGGGGCCCCTGACACTAGCATGGACGATGAACTGCCCATCACACCAGCACCCCACCCCCTGCAGATGGAGAACCACCCCGCAAGCGGTCCCTGAGATCCAGGAACAAGACAGAGCACGATGCCAAGACCCCTGCCAAGAAATAAGACCACCCTTATTGTCAACCCACTGTCCCACTTTGTCACCCTGTCCATATTGGAACTGCCCCAGCTCCACTTCCTATGCCCATATGGGCAATGTACCTGTGAGACAAACAGACTGAACTCTGCCATGGACACTCCTCCGCCATCAACCCTCACCATTTAACTTCCCCCACCAATATTTTGTATGTAAATAAATACATCTAAAACACCAAAAGATCTGGAGTCTGTCTGTGATTTAGAAATAGTGTATTTGCAATTACAGTGACAAATTTTCCTGGGAATTGTAATGTCATAACTATGTCACACAGCTTTAGTCCATGAGGAATGTAAGCAGATGACACACGTTGGAAACCACACCTGTGAAACCGTAAGGGAAAGTGACAACTCACTGATCATACACTGGGTGAAATCGACAGACAGGATAGAGGTAGAAGTGTAAAAGTACTTGTAGTAGGCAGGAATGTATTCTCACCTCTGTTTCACTGGAAATATTGCTGGATGACTGAGTCCCTGTTGTCAATGTCTTCTTCCTCTGCTTCCTCCTCATCACTGTCCACAGGCTCCACAGCTGCCACAACACCGCCATCTGGGCCATCCTCTTGAAGAAAAGGCACCTGTTGTCGCAAAGCCAAGTTGTGAAGCATACAGCAGGCCACGATGATCTGACACACCTTCTTTGGTGAGTAGAATAGGGATCCACCTGTCATATGGAGGCACTTAAACCTGGCCTTCAGGAGGCCGAAGGTGCGTTCGATCACCCTCCTAGTCCGCCCATGGGCCGCATTGTAGCATTCCTCTGCCCTGGTCCTGGGAATCCTCACTGGGGTCAGTAGCCATGACAGGTTCGGGTAACCAGAGTCCCCTAATAGCCACACCCAGTGCCTCTGGAGTTCACCCATCACATAAGGGATGCTGCTATTCCGCAGGATGGAGGCATCATGCACTGAGCCAGGGAACATGGCATTCACATGGGAGATGTACTGGTCTGCCAAATATACCATCTGTACATTCATGGAATGATAACTCTTCCGGTTCCTGTACACCTGTTCACTCCTGTGGGGGGGGACCAAAGCTACATGGGTCCCATCAATGGCACCTATGATGTTGGTGATATGTCCCATGGCATAGAAGTCACCTTTCACTGTAGGCAAGTCCTCAACCTGAGGGAAAACGATGTAGCTCTGCATGTGTTTCAGCAGGGCAGGGTACACTGGAGGATTCCGCCACCTCCTCACATGTCCCAGCGGATGGTGCCTATGAAGGACAACAGCGAGCACAGAGTCAAACAACTCGAGGTATGTACCCACAGTCTACACTGAACACCATTCATACACAAAATCTGGCCTGTATGTGTGTTGTGAGACTAGGCCTAGGTATGTGTGACGCAGTTGGTAATTAGGCCATGTGGGCCCCTGAAATGGCAAATGCCTGACCTGTAAAGTGGGACAATGGGATGTGAGGTAACTGCGCTGGCGTTGTACACATTCGCGGTAGGCGGTCGAAGACCGGGGCGCAAAGCTGCAATGACGATGTACGCTGGCGGTGATGTTACGCACCGCCGCGGACGTGACCGCCGCGTACGTGACCGCCATTTTCTAACTGTTTAATCACTCGATACCTGATCTTCGACAGGAGAGGACCTACACTGCAAGTGCTGCTGTGACCTCGGTCTGGAAGAGACAATGGCTCGTGCGTCTGGGGAAAGGGCCCCTGCCTTCACTGCAGAGGAGTTGGAGAAGCTCGTCGACGGGGTCCTCCCCCAGTACACGCTACTCTACGGTCCTCCAAACCAAAAGGTAAGTACACAAGGAGCATGTTGTATGGGCTATGCCTGTGTGGAGAGGGCCGGTTGTAAGAAGGAAGGGGGCAGAGTTCTGCGTGCATGAAAGACTGAATGCATGTGCCACATGGCAAGGGTAGGGATGTGGGCCCCTTACTTTGACGGTGCAGTTGGTAATGACTTCTCTTCTTCCCCTGTACATTTCATGTAGGTCAGCGCCCACCAGAAGAAGGATATTTGGCGTGCCATCGCCAAGGACGTCTGGACCCTGGGGGTCCACCACAGATGGAGCACCCACTGCCAGAAAAGATGGGAGGACATTCGCCGCTGGAGCAAGAAGATGGCGGAGGCTCAGCTGGGGAAGGCCTCCCAACGTGGGAGGGGGTGCCCGTCGAACCATGACCCCCCTGATGTTCCGGATCCTGGCGGTGGCCTACCCTGAGTTGGATGGGCGCTTGAGGGCATCACAGCAGACACAAGGGGGTGAGTACACTATCATTCACCTGACTTTGCGCGCAGTGAAGGTGTCTGGGTGGGGGAGGAGGGCTGTGGGTTCCCCTAGGCCAGGGCAAGTTCTGTAAGCTAAGCCCATTCGTAAGGCATGGCCCTGTGGCCCCCACCCCACCTCTGTAGAGTGTCAAGTACAGCTATTCATGCACCTGTGTCATCTATGTGTGCAGATGTCGTCCATAGCCTTGTAGGCCATTTCCCAGGAATAGCACTGTAGAGCCCAACAGCGCAACGTAGTGCAGGGGGCTGCTCTGTCTGTATAGTCCGCCAACGGTAGCGGTAAGCCCCCCATTTCAACAGGTACAGCACCCACCCCCCCCTACCAGCACCGCCCTCCCAGCAGCCTCTCAGCGTGTGCCCGCTCACCCAGGAGGGTGGGCATCACCTTCGCCCCAGGCACCTCAGCCCCTGCCCCTGTCACCTCTGCTGCCCTCAGTGAGGATGCCATTGACCTCCTCAGGTCCCTCACTGTTGGGCAGTCTACCATTTTGAATGCCATCCAGGGTGTAGAAAGGGAGTTGCAACACACAAATGCATTCCTGGAGGGCATTCATTCTGGTCAGGCGGCCCTTCATCGAACCGTTAAGACTCTGGGCTCAGCACTGATGGCAGGCATTGTCCCTGTGTTTAGCCTCCCCCCTCCACCTTCCTCCACCCAGACCCAATCCCCTGTACCTCTGCCTATCCCAAGCACACCATCAGACCAGCCTGCACACACCTCACCACACAAGGGAAGAGCAGGCAAACATAAGCACCACACATCCCACAGGCACTCACGCAAGCATCACACACATACAGACACACCAACATCCACTGCCTCCACTGTGTCCCCCTCCTCCTCGTCTCCCTCCTCCCTCCCAGTCTCGTCTACACACACATCTGCATGCACTACCTCTACAGCCACTACGTCCCGCACCAGCACACCCACCACCACACCCCAATCACGTGCACTCGCCACCCCCACTACCATTTACATGTCCCCTGTGTCCTTTCCCAGTGTGTCTGTGACGCCCCCTCTGAAGAGACACAAACGCAGGCACACACCCACACAACAGCCATCCACCTCACAACATCCTCCAGTGCATGCACCTGCACCCAAATCCACAAAAGTTACACCTCCTACGACCACTACCTCTTCCTGCACTCCCAAACCCCCTCCAGCGTCCCAGTGTGTCCAAACAACTTTTCCTGTCCCCCCTTAACCTATTTCCCACCCCCCCCGTCCAACTCATAGGTCCCATACTAGCACCTCAGCCAAAAAATCTCCGGGACCAGTGGTGCCTGTTGTTACAGGTATGTGGAGTGCATGGGCCAGCAGGGCAGCCAGTGTTGCACGGAGCCACAGCACAGCCAGTCCCCCCTGTGAAGCACCAGAAGTTGGACAGTGCCCAGCGGGAGAGGGGGAAGACTCCAGCCAGCCAAGCCGCTCACAGGGGTCCCGGGGGGAGTGTGGACTCAGCTGTGACTCCTCCCAAGGTGGGAAAGGGGCAGAAGAAACCTGCAAAGTCTGGGAGGAGCAGCACGGCGGAGAAGACCGCCATCATCCCCGCTGGCCAGGAGGCCACCGCCAGCCCCATCGTCACTGCCCAGGAGGCCACCGCCAGCCCCATCGTCACTGCCAAGGAAGAGGCCACCGCCGGCCCCATCGTCACTGCCCAGGAGGCCACCACCAGCCCCATCGTCACTGCCCAGGAGGCCACCGCCAGCCCCATCGTCACTGCTCAGGAAGAGGCCACCGCCAGACCCATCGTCACTGCTCAGGAAGAGGCCACCGCCAGCCCCATCGTCACTGCCCAGGAGGGCCCCGCAAGCCACAGCCCAACTGACCCATGAAGGACCACCAGCCACAGCCCAGCTGGGCAATGACGGACCGCCATGGCAAGCACCGCTGAACAGGGCAAGCACCGCTGAACAGGGCAAAGACCGCCATGGCCAGCACCGCTGAACAGGGCAAGCACCGCTGAACAGGTCAGAAACTGGCAACTCAAGCACCGCTGAACAGGCCAAGGACCACTGAACAGGGCAAGCACCGCTGAACAGGGCAAAGACCGCCATGGCAAGCACCGCTGAACAGGGCAAAGACCGCCAGGGCAAGCACCGCTGAACAGGGCAAGAACCACTGAACAGGTCAGAAACTGGCAACTCAAGCACCGCTGAACAGGCCAAGGACCGCTGAACAGGTCAGAAACTGGCAACTCAAGCACCGCTATGTGTGTTCAGCACCGCTGAACAGGGCAAAGACCGCCATGGCAAGCATCGCTGAACAGGGCAAAGACCGCCAGGGCAAGCACCGCTGAACAGGGCAAGCACCGCTGAACAGGGCAAAGACCGCCATGGCCAGCACCGCTGAACAGGGCAAGCACTGCTGAACAGGTCAGAAACTAGCAACTCAAGCACCGCTGAACAGGCCAAGGACCGCTGAACAGGGCAAGCACCGCTGAACAGGCAAAGACCGCCATGGAAAACACCAATGGCCCATTTGCTGCAGGGGCAGTGACGCAACTGGGACCGTCACGGGGTGAGTGCTGCACTCTGGGTACCAGTCTCCCTCCAGAACCAGTGGAGACATGCATCCACTCCCTCTGTCCTTGGCAGGATGAAGCACTCTGGGCACCAGTCCCCCTCCAGAACCAGTGGAGACATGCATCGACTTGAGAGACTGTGGCTTTGCACACCCCAGGATGGTACAGTGGGCAAACCACCCACTGTAGAGACTTGAGAGACTGTGGCTTTGCACTCCCCAGGATGGTACAGTGGGCAAACCAACCACTGTAGAGACTTGAGAGACTGTGGCTTTGCACTCACCAGGATGGTACAGTGAGCAAACCACCCACTGTAGAGACTTGAGAGACTGTGGATTTGCACTCCTCAGGATGGTACAGTGGGCAAACCACCCACTGTAGAGACTTGAGAGACTGTGGCTTTGCACTCCCCAGGATACATTAATGGGCATGGAGCCCCCTCATGGATCTGGCATTGTGCACTCATCCGGCTGAGGTGCCCCCCTTCCCTTCCCCCTGAGGTGCCTGTTGTATTTCTATCTGATGCCCCAGCAGTGTTCTCTCCGTCATGTTCGGGTATCTTGTGTGGGCCTCGCCCATGCATTTTGGGCCCAGTGGTCCACGAACTATGAATGATGCAAAACCTGCACTAATAATCTTGATGTATATTTTGTTTATAGTGTATATATATATATATATATGTATATTTTTCCTTACTGAATTTTGATATATTACAATAGTTACACTAATTTCCTTTTGTCTTTGCATTCTTCCGGAGGGGCTGGGGGGTGTTACTGTAATGTATAGATAAGCATTGGTGTGTGTGTTGTAATGGGTGAGGGTCGGGTGGGGGTTGGGGTGTTGAGTGTGTGTGTCCCTGTTTTTTTGCCTCCCCCCTCCCTATGTCGTAGGTGCAGTACTCACCGTGCTCTTCGCCGCCGGTGTTGGTGCTCCTCGTAGAAGAGCAGGAAGACTAGCGCTGGGAGAATATGAAGTTCCGGCTCCATGGTGCCCTGCTTCCTCGTGGAGTGTGTAGAGGTGAGCATTTTCCCTTTGAAATGCCTGTTTCCGCCGTATTTTTATCCGCGTTGAATCCGCCCCGGAAAAGGTGGCGGATTGGCCTGTCATAATAGTGTGGGCGGTACATTGTCTCCGCCTGTCTGTTGGCGGTGACCGTTGCGCTGTTTGTTTGTACCGTCGTGGTGGACAGAGTGTTAAAGTGGCTGTCTTTGTTGGCGGTTTCCGCCACAGTCGTAATTGCAAAATGTTTACTGCCGGCCTGTTGGCGGTCTTACCGCCGATTTAACACCGTCCACCAGGGTTGTAATGACCACCTATGTTTCTAAAAGTTGGAATACTTTTTAAGAATCTAAAACTATCTCTAGAACTTAATTCAAACTTTTACAAAACTTTTAAACTCTAAAAGAAATGCTAACAGGGACTAGCACAAGGCCCTAGCAGGACTTTTAAAAATTTAGAAAAATAGCTCAAATCAAATTCCAAAAAATAAGTTTCTAATGACAATTTTTGGAATTTAGTTGTGTGATCAGGTATTGGCTGAGTAGTCCAGCAAATGCAAAGTCTTGTACCCCACCGCTGATCCACCAATGTAGGAAGTTGGCTCTGTATGTACTATTTCAAAGTAAGAAATAGCATGCACAGAGTCCAAGGGTTCCCCTTAGAGGTAAGATAGTGGCAAAAAGAGATAATTCTAATGCTCTATTTTGTGGTAGTGTGGTCGAGCAGTAGGCTTATCAGAGGGTAGTGTTAAGCATTTGTTGTACACACACAGGCAATAAATGAGGAACACACACACTCAAAGACAATTCCAGGCCAATAGGTTTTTATGTAGAAAAATATATTTTCTTAGTTTATTTTAAGAGCCACAGGTTCAAGATTTAAAAGTAATACTTCAAATGAAAGGTATTTCACTCAGGTATCTTAGGAACTTTGAATCAACACAATATACAATATCATGTACAGTTTTAGCAAAAATGGCAATAAGCTATTTTAAAACTAGACAGTGCAATTTTCAACAGTTCCTGGGGGAGGTAGGTTTTGGTTAGTTTTGCAGGTAAGTAAAACACCTACAGGGTTCACAGTTGGGTCCAAGGTAGCCCCCCGTTGAGGGTTCAGGGCAACCCCAAAGTTACCACACCAGCAGCTCAGGGCCAGTCAGGTGCAGAGGTCAAAGTGGTGCCCAAAATGCATAGGCTTCAATGAAGAAGGGGGTGCCCGGGTTCCAGTCTGCCAGCAGGTAAGTACCCGCGACTTCGGAGGGCAGACCAGGGGGGTTTTGTAGGGCACCGGGGGGACACAAGTCAGCACAAAAAGTACACCCTCAGCGGCACAGGGGCGGCCGGGTGCAGAGTGCAAACAGGCGTCCGGTTCGCAATTGGTTTCAATGGGAGACCCGGGGTCTCTTCAGCGAAGCAGGCAGGCAAGGGAGGGGGGCACCTCGGGGTAGCCACCACATGGGCAAGGGAGAGGGCCACCTGGGGGTCTCTTCTGCACTGGAGGTCAGATCCTTCAGGCCCTGGGGGCTGCGGGTGCAGTGTCTTTACCAGGCGTCGGGTTCTTTGAAGCAGGCAGTCGCGGTCAGGGGGGAGCCTCTGGATTCCATCTGCAGGCTTCGCTGGGGGACCCAGGGGGGTCAACTCTGGCTACTCACAGGGTCGCAGTCACCGGGGAGTCCTCCCTGTAGTGTTGGTTTTCCGCAGGTCGAGCCGGGGGCGTCGGGTGCAGAGTAGAAAGTCTCACGCTTCCGGCGGGAAACGTGTGGTCTTTAAAAGTTGCTTCTTTGTTACAAAGTTGCAGTCTTTGTGGAACAGGGCAGCTGTCCTCAGGAGTTCTTGGTCCTTTTGGATGCAGGGTAGTTCTCTGAGGCTTCTGTGGTCGCTGGACCCTGGGGGATGCGTCGCTGTTGCAGTTTTTCTTGAAGTGGGGAGACAGGCAGGTAGGGCTGGGGCCAAAGCAGTTGGTGTCTCCGTCATCTCTGCAGGGCTTTCAGGTCAGCAGTCCTTCTTCGTCTTCAGGTTGCAGGAATCTAGTTTCCTAGGTTCTGTGGAGCCCCTAAATACTGAATTTAGGGGTGTGTTTAGGTCTGGGAGGGCAGTAGCCAATGGCTACGGTCCTTGAGGGTGGCTACACCCTCTTTGTGCCTCCTCCCTAAGGGGAGAGGGGTACATCCCTATTCCTATTGGGGGAATCCTCCAAAATCAAGATGGAGGATTTCTAAAGGCTGGGGTCACCTCAGCTCAGGACACCTTAGGGGCTGTACTGACTGGTGGGTGACTCCTCCTTGTTTTTCACATTATCTCCCCTAGACTTGCCGCCAAAAGTGGGGGCTGTGTCCAGGGGGCGGGCATCTCCACTAGCTGGAGTGCTCTGGGGCATTGTAACACGAAGCCTGAGCCTTTGAGGCTCACTGCTAGCTGTTACAGTTCCTGCAGGGGGAGGTGTGAAGCACCTCCACCCAGAGCAGGCTTTTGTTTCTGTCCTCAGAGAGCACAAAGGCCCTCACCACATGGGGTCAGAAACTCGTCTCTCAGCAGCAGGCTGGCACAGACCAGTCAGTCCCGCACTGAACAATTGGGTAAAATACAGGGGGCAGAATAGACTTAGACACTGTAGGGGCATATTGCTCATGCATCCATGCCCTCACCTGTGGTATAGTGCACCCTGCCTTAGGGCTGTAAGGCCTACTAGAGGGGTGACTTACCTATGCCACAGGCAGCATTTTGTGTGCATTGCATCCTGAGGGGGATGCCATGTCGACTTTGCCTTTTTTCTCCCCACCAGCACACACAATCTGCAATGGCAGTGTGCATGTGTTAGGTGAGGGGTCCCTTAGGGTGGCACAACATATGCTGCAGCCCTTAGGGACCTTCCCTGGTCACAGGGCCCTTGGTACCAATGGTACCTTTTACAAGGGACTTATCTGTGTGCCAGGGGTGTGCCAATTGTGGAAACAATGGTACATTTTAGGTGAAAGAACACTGATGGTGGGGCCTGGTTAGCAGGGTCCCAGCACACTTCTCAGTCAAGTCAGCATCAGTAGCAGGCACAAAGTGGGGGGTAACTGCAACAGGGAGCCATTTCCTTACAGTATGGAACTAGGAGGAGGTAGCTGGATGGGGGATGGAAGACAAAGGGACACTGGCTGCTGTCAGTGAGGAGGCCAGAGCCTGAAAGGATCTCTGCAGGCCAGCTACGGAACCGTGAATGCCTTCCAGGTAGGCATTGCTCTGCTGTACCTGAGCTGCCAGTCCCTGGATGGCATTCACAATGGTTAACTGAGCAAGAGAGATGGACCTCAGGAGGTCCATAGCCCCCTCACAGAGGCCAGCAGGGCTGACTGGGGCAGGAGCAGAGGTGCCTGTGGCAAAGGAAACACCTACGTTCCTGGGTGAGCGGGCATGGGCAACTGGGTGGGGAGCTACAAGAAGACGGTGCTGGTAAGGGTGGTGGTGGACAAGGATGGTGCTGGGCTGGTCCCAGATGGGTCAGCCACTGCCAGGGAGCGTCCACCGGTGGAGGAATCTGAGGATGATGCAGATGATGCCATCTACTCCGTGGCATTCCCCTTGCCCTCCGTCCCACTGGTTTCCTCGGCTTCACTGGTGTCAGCCTCCAGCGTCTCGTGGGCTGCTGCTTCCCTACTCACTGGTGCACCTTCACCTGATGATGCTGATGAACAGAAAGACAGAGGAGGAGACAGGGAGGGAGGGAGGAAGAGAGAGAGAAAGCTAGGGTGAGAAAGGATAAATACCTACCTGCCATTGACACAGATCAACATGTACATCTCTCCAATTAAATGATGGCATGCCATGCCATTACAATGACACTGAATTTCAGAAAATACATATTGTGACATGCAAGATGCAATGCTAAAACACTTGCTATTGTGGGAAAATTTTGACTTAGTTAATTGGTCAAGGCTGAAACACTGCATAGCAGCATTGTGATTGCTGGGGCGAGGTCATGCATGACATTTAAACAATAGGGTTTGACTCCAGGGACCACCCAGGGGACTTACCACAACTACTAGCATACCATAGTTGGGCAGGCTAGTTTACAGAATGATAGCTCCTACAATAGATTGTGCTGTGCTATTTGCCCACATAGAGTCACATGTAGCAAAATGCCATGGTTGTTTCCCTACTCATATCCTACACACTTAAGTCAACATATGTCAGCATGGTAAGGTATCATGGCCAAAATAATGTCCCACTGAGGACATACATGTAGAGGATCCCTGATGTCATCCCCACAATCAGTCCATGGCAGCTACTGTGGAAAATAGAGATAGCCTCAGTAATAGTGGGAGACAAATATTGATGAGATAGCACTTACATCTCAGGTACATTGATGCAGATGGAAGAAGCTGATCTGACACCATGCGCAGGGTGTTCACACTCACCCAACATTGGTTATATCAATTTGATATACACTGAAAGCATTGCATTGCCACATATAATCGATTCAGAGCCTGCCAGGGTGACTGATACCCATTGTCGATGTGCATCTACTACTGATCACATGCACATCTGCCAACAAGGAAGATACCCAATCCCAAACAAGGCCTATCATGTGCGAGGTGGGAGCCTGTACTTACTCCCTTGTGGCTGCTGTGCTGACCTGAAGCACCCGTCCACCTCAGGGTAGGCCACCACCAAAATGTGGGCCATTAGGGGGACCAGGGTCTGATGGGCACCACTCCCTTATTGGAAGGATGTCCCCAGCTGGGCCTCTGTGGACTTCCGGGCCAAGCATCTCAGGTCCTGCCACCTTTTTCTTCAATGGGTAGTCCACCGGCTATTGACCCCCAGGGTTTTCACTTGCTTGGCGATGGCATGCCATATCCCCTTCTTCTGATAGGTGCTGACCTGCATGGGTGACAAAGACAGAAGGAAAAACTCATGTAGAGTGGCACCACATCAGCAGCAGTGGACTACTCACATCATACGCATCACATGCCCACACTGTGTCTTCATGGCACAAATACGTATACTCCATGGCCCCTGCATGCATCCACTCCCTGTGCGGCGTGCCAACACCTTACAGCCTCACACACCTACATCACACAGGACAATTGAATTGGGCTCACCTGCTCCTCTAGTGCCCCACAGAGCTGTCCATACAAGGGTAGGACCCCTTCCACAAGCCTCTCAAACTCCTCCTGAGTGAAGGCTGGGGCCCTATCACCTGCAAGACGTGGCATGATGGCTCCCAGAGACAGCACACAGCATCTCACATAGAGGAGGTCTTGCTTGCATGAGTGTCAGGAGTCATGTGAGGTAGGTGGCAGAAAATGGTGGTTACGGCTGCCGCATACATGGCCATCACTGCAGGCGGTGATCTTCATTGGCTCCAGTCCCCCATAGGCAGCATTGCGATCCTATGAGTAGTTGCACAGCGGTTGCGACTGCCTACCACCATGACGTCATAAGTCGGCAGAATTAGGTCACTTCCATCTGTCACTCCGGAGTGGCGGCTGCCATTTTAAGCACATTCTAGCCAACCTAGCTGCCCATTACAGGGCCTGAACAACAGCATGTCACACACATCACGTCTAATGTTCCATGTTAAGCTGCATATTTGGCCAGGATGTCCCATGTATGTATAAATGCCAGCACCTAAAATGGTTACACCGCGCATAAGGGACCAAGCCGCTGGACATACACTAAAATTGACATCCGCCCATCGTACACCACTGTGGCATGATTATCACATTTATGGGCCCAGCCATGATGGCAGCACATAGGCCTACACAGCATTCAGTACATATGTCTAGCATGATGCACTTATAATTCCATTACAAACTATAAAATGTGCTTAAAATAAACAAGTCTATAGGAACAGGAAAAGCTACTACTCATCAATGTAGAGGCGATGTGTCTCGCGGACCAGTACATCTCTCATGTGACGGCCAAGTATCCAGGATCTGTACATAACTCCTACATTCTGAGGACCAGCAATGTCCCACACATGGTGGCACAGCTACAGAGAGAGAGAGTTTGGCTCATTGGTTTGTTTGCTATAGGAAGTGTATCACTGTAATGTCCACTGTCATCCCATTCAGCCCTGCTCCTCTAATGATGAACATGGTAACATTGGATCATACCCAATTGGACTATTTAATTTACTTATAAGTCCCTAGCAGTGTCCTCTATATGTGCCCAGGACCTGTAGATTAAATGCTACTAGTGGGCCTGCAGTACTGCTTGTGCCACCCACTTACGTAGCCACTTAACCTTGTCTCAGGCCTGCCATTGCAAGGCCTGTGTGTACAGTTTCACTGCCAATTTGACTTGGCATTTAAAAGTACTTGACAAGTCTAAAACTCCCCTTTTTCTACATATAAGACACCCTTAAGGTATGCCCTAGGTAACCCATAGGGCAGGGTGCTGTGATGGCAAAAGGCAGGACATGTAGCTTTGTAGTTTACCTGTCCAGGTAGTGTGAAACTCCTAAAATTGTTTTTACACTGCTGTGAGGCCTGCTCCCTTCATAGTCTAACATTGGGGCTGCCCTCATACATTGTTTGAGTGGTAGCTGCTGATCTGAAAGGAGTAGGAAGGTCATATATAGTATGGCCAGAATGGTGATATAAAATCCTGCTGACTGGTGAAGTTGGATTTCATATTACTATTTTAGAAATTCCACTTTTAGAAAGTGAGCATTTCTCTACACTTAAATCTTTCTGTGCCTTACAATCCACGTCTGGCTGGGTTAGTTGACAGCTCCTTGTGCATACTCAGCCTCACTTGCATACATCTGCATTGTGAATGGGTCTTCCTGGGCTGAAAGGGTGTAGGGCCTGCTCTCACACAAAGGACTGCCACGCCCCCTACTGGGACCCTGGCTGACGAGATTGAACTGAAAGGGGACCTGGTGCACTTCTAAGCCACTCTTTGAAGTCTCCCCCACTGCAAAGGCACATTTGGGTAAATAAACAGGGCCTCTGCCCCTTTCAACTCAGACACTCCCTAGAGAAGAAACTTGTAACCAGAACCTGCATCCTGCCAAGAAGAACTGCCTGGCTGCCCAAAGGACTCACCTGACTGCTTTCTGTGAAGGACTGCTGCCTTGCTGTTGCCCTGCTGGCTTGCTGCTCTCTGGCTGTGGTGAAGAAGTGCTCTCCACGCGCTTGGATAGAGCTTTCCTCCTGTTCCCTGAAGTCTCGGACCAAAAAGACTTAATTTCTTCAAGAAGGACTTCTTGTGTAGCGAAATCCGACGCACAGCCTGCCAGAAATTATGCATAGCCTGCCCTGCGGTGAAAATTTCACCGTACGCCGAACCGGAACAACGCAGCCTGACTTCGCCACGAGAAGATCGACGCAGCACCAGACTAGCGACTGGAAATTCGATGCACGGCCCGCTGGATCGACGCATAGCCGAGCCGGAACAATGCAGCCTGACTTCCAGAGGGGGAATCGACGCAGCACCTACCATGCGGTAGGAAATTAGACGCAACGCCTACTGGATCGGCGCCGCTCCTGTGACTTCGTCCTGCCAGTACAGGAAATCCACGCACCGTCCCCGGGGCATCTGAAAACCCCGCAACCCAAAGAGGATCCACAACCGAGCGCCAGAAATCGACGCACAGTCCCTGCATGGAAACTAAACAACCCATCACTGTGTGCAGCCCGAGAAAACGACGCACACCCCTTTGCTTCCACACTTCTCCTCTGCGGCTGTAGGAGGCTGGCCTGGCTTAAAGTGGGTACCTAGTGGTACTTACACCCTGTGCCAGGTCCAGTTATCCCTTATTAGTAGATTAGTAGTATTCTAGCAGCTTAGGCTGATAGAGGTAGTTATAGCAGAGCAGCTTAGGCTGAACTAGGAGACATGCAAAGCTCCTACTGTACCACTTATATCATATAGCACTATATCATAAGAAACACAATACTCAGAGTTACTAAAAATAAAGGTACTTTATTTTAGTGACAATATGCCAAAAGTATCTCAGAGGATATACTCCCTAGTGTAGTGTGTAGAGGGTCGCTGGGAGTGTACGAAAACACTAAGGGTGTCCAAGATACCCCACCTCTGAAAAGTAGGAGTAAAGTTACCCTAGTAACCCAGAAAAACAGTAAAGTCGAGATAGGGGATTCTGCAAACAACTGACTGCAAAGCACTGAAGACGGACCTGGACCTGAGGACCTGTAAAGGAAGGGGACCAAGTCCAAAAGTCACAAAAGTGTCCAGGGGGTAGGAGCCCACTAAACCCCCGATGAAGGTGCGAAAGGGCTGCCTCCGGGTGGAAGAAGCCGAAGATTCTGCAACAACGGAAGGTGCCAAGAACTTCTCCTTTGGTCAGAAGATGTCCCACGATGTGCTAGAGGATGCAGAGTTGTTTTCACGCAGAAAGACCTCAAACAAGCCTTGCTAGCTGCAAGAGTCACGGTTGAGGATAAAGGATGCTGCCCGGACCCAGGAAGGACCAGGAGGTCGCCACTTGGAAGAGGAGACGGGGGGTGCCCAGCAACACGGGGAGCCCATGCAGAAGCAGGCAGCATCAGCAGAAACACTTGAACAGGCATTCAAGAAATCTGAACACGACGGTCAACTCAGCAACACAAAAGAGGGTCCCATGAAGCCGGAGGTCAACTCAGCGAGTTGGGCAATGCAGGACGGAGTGCTGGGGACCTGGGCTGTGCTGTGCACGAAGGAATCTTTGCAAGAGTGCACAGAAGCCCTAGCAGCTGCAGTTCACGCAGTACAGAGGATTACTGTCTGGCATGGGGAGGCAAGGACTTACCTCCACCAAACTTGGACTGAAGGACCACTGGACGGTGGGGGTCACTTGGATCCTGCTCCTGTGTTCCAGGGACCATGCTCGTCGAGATGAGAGGGGACCCAGAGGACCGGTGAAGCAGAAGTTTGGTGCCTTCGGTAGCTGGGGGAAGACTCCGTCAACCCACAAGAGATTTCTTCGGGATTTCCAGTGCAGGGTGAAGGCAGACAGCCCTCAGAGCATGCACCACCAGGAAGCAGTCGTGAAAGCCTGCAGGATTAGGTGCTACAATGTCGCTGGTAGTCTTCTTGCTACTTTGTTGCAGTTGTGCAGGCGTCCTGAAGCAGTCAGAGGTCGATCCTTGGCAGAAGTCAAAGAGAGAAGTGCAGAGGAACTCTGGTGAGCTCTTGCATCCGGTATCTGATGAGAACCCCACAGGAGAGACTCTAAATAGCCCTCAGAGGAGGATTGGCTACAGAGAGAGGTAAGCACCTATGAGGAGGGGTCTCTGACGTCACCTGCTGGCACTGGCCACTCAGAGGTCTCCATTGTGCCCTCACACCTCTGCATCCAAGATGGCAGAGGTCTGGGACACACTGGAGGAGCTCTGGGCACCTCCCTTGGGGAGGTGCTGGTCAGGGGAGTGGTCACTCCCCTTTCCTTTGTCCAGCTTCGCGCCAGAGCAGGTCGGGGGGGTCCCTGAACCGGTGTAGACTGGCTTATGCAAGGAGGGCACCATCCTTGCCCTTCAAAACATTTCTAGAGGCCAGGAGAGGCTACTCCTCTCAGACCCTTGACACCTATTTCCAAAGGGAGAGGGTGTAACACCGTCTCTCTAAGGAAATCCTTTGTTCTGCCTTCCTGGGACTGGGCTGCCCAGGCCCCAGGGGGCAGAAACCCGTCTGAGGGTTGGCAGCAGCTGCCAGGAAAACCCCGGAGAGTTAGTTTGGCAGTACCCGGGTTCTATGCTAGAGCCCCGGGGATGCATGGGATTGTCTCCCCAATACCAAATGGTATTGGGGGGACAATTCCATGATCCTAGACATGTTACATGGCCATGTTCGGAGTTACCATTGTGACGCTACATATAGGTATTGACCTATATGTAGTGCACGCGTGTAATGGTGTCCCCGCACTCACAAAGTCCGGGGAAATCGCCCTGAACGATGTGGGGGCACCTTGGCTAGTGCCAGGTTGTCCTCACACTTAGTAACTTTGCTCCTAACCTTCACCAAGTGAGGGTTAGACATATAGGTGACTTATAAGTTACTTAAGTGCAGTGAAAATGGCTGTGAAATAACGTGGACGTTATTTCACGCAGGCTGCAGTGGCAGTCCTATGTAAGAATTGTCTGAGCTCCCTATGGGTGACAAAAAAAATGCTGCAGCCCATAGGGATCTCCTGGAACCCCAATACCCTGGGTACCTAGGTACCATATACTAGGGAATTATAAGGGTGTTCCAGTGTGCCAATAAGAATTGGTAAAATTAGTCACTATCCTGCAGTGACAATTTTAAAAGCAGAGAGAGCATAAACACTGTGGTTCTGGTTAGCTGAGCCTCAGTGATACAGTTAGGCACCACACAGGGAACACATATAGGCCACAAACCTATGAGCACTGGGGTCCTGGCTAACAGGATCCCAGTGACAGATATCAAACACACTGACAAAATAGGGTTTCTACTATGACCACTGGGGCCCTGGCTAGCAGGATCCCAGTGAGACAGTAAAAACACCCTGACATATACTCACAAACAGGCCAAAAGTGGGGATAAAAAGACTAGAAAGAGGCTACCTTCCTACAGCAGCCCTTTGCAGAGATGTTTCACGCAAACCAGGTACTTTGTGCTTGAAAGAGACTTTGTTTGCTTTAAAAAGACTTAAGACACTTTATATCACCTTTCAGTGGTATCTCTACATTTACTTATTGCATCTTTGATTGTTTTGACCTGCATTTAACCAGATAAATATTATATATTTTTCTAAACACTGTGAGATATATTTTAGTGGTGCTATATGGTAGTATTGTATGATTTATTGCACAAATACTTTACACATTGCCTTCTAGGTTAAGCCTGACTGCTCAGTGCCAAGCTACCAGAGGGTGGGCACAGGATAATTTGGATTGTGTGTGATTTACCTTGACTAGAGTGAGGGTCCTTGCTTAGACAGGGGGTAACCTTACTCCCAACCAAAGACCCAATTTCTAACAATGGACATTGACCTTTCCTAACAGTAGTAAGTGTAGTTATTTACCCATTTTAGCTGTGATCTACTGCGAAATAGTCATGTGATTTGTGATCTTGTGGGTGTGACATTGTCTTCTGTTGTCGCCTGTTTTGTTGCCAATCCACAACAGTAGGTGGTCTAGCTGTATGATGTATGAAGGGTTGCTATATGAGGATTGCATTTCTGACATTGCCATGTAAAGGTCCTCAGTCATTGCGTCCTGTTGGTGTTGCAGGTGCAATAGCTGTACATGCAGGTGTTGCACTGTGACATGGATAGATCAGCTTTTCATGTGGATATGCAGGTGCATTGGGGGAGTCATAGTGATAATCAGTGGTAGTGCTATCCGTGCAGTGCCCAGGGACGGTGTGGGCATTGTGGCTGGGTGGTGGGGTGGCATGCAGGGAAGGGGCTTTTGGTGATGGTGTGGGAGGTATAGTGAAAGATAGGGTGATTTGGGGAGTGACTGGGTGTTGGGGTGGTGTAAGGAAATGCCTCCTTGGCATGGTTATCCCTGACTTTTTGCCTTTGCTGATGCTAAGTTATGACTTGAAAGTGTGCTGGGACCTTGCTAACCAGGCACCAGTGTTCTTTTCCTAAACTGTACCTTTGTCTCCACAATTGGCACCACCCTGGCACCCAGGTAAGTCCCTTGTAATTGGTACCCCTGGTACCAAGGGCCCTGGTGCCAGGGAAGGTCTCTAAGGGCTGCAGCATGTATTATGCCACCCTGGGGACCCGTCACTCAGCACATGCACACTGCCTCACAGCTTGTATGTGCTGGTGGGGAGAAAAAGACTAAGTCGACATGGCACTCCCCTCAGAGTACCATGCCAACCTCACATTGCCTGTGGCATAGGTAGGTCACCAATCTAGCAGGTCTTACAGCCCTAAGGCAGGGTGCACTATACCACAGGTGAGGGCATAGGTGCATGAGCACTATGCCCCTACAGTGTCTAAGCAAAACCTTAGACATTGTAAGTGCAGGGTAGCCATAAGAGTATATGGTCTGGGAGTTTGTCAAACACGAACTCCACAGCTCCATAAAGGCTACACTGAAAACTGGGAAGTTTGATATCAATCTTCTCAGCACAATAAATGCACACTGATGCCAGTGTGTACTTTATTGTACAATACACCCAGAGGGCACCTTAGAGGTGCCCCCCTGAGAACATACCCGACTTCCAGAGTGGGCGGACTAGTTTTGCCAGCCTGCACACACCAGACATGTTGCTGGCCACATGGGGAGAGTGCCTTTGTCATTCTGTGGCCAGGAACAAAGCCTGTACTGGGTGGAGGTGCTTCTCACCTCCCCCTGCAGGAACTGTAACACCTGGCGGTGAGCCTCAAAGGCTCACCCCCTTTGTTACAGCGCCACAGGGCATCCCAGCTAGTGGAGATGCCTGCCCCCGGCCATTGCCCCCACTTTTGGCAGCAAGGCTGAAGGAGATAATGAGAAAAAAAAGGAGGAGTCACCCCCCAGTCAGGACAGCCCCTAAGGTGTCCTGAGCTGAGGTGACTCTTACCTTTAGAAAACCTCCATCTTGCAGATGGAGGATTCCCCCAATAGGATTAGGGATGTGCCGCCCCTCCCCACAGGGAGGAGGCACCAAGAGGGTGTAGCCACCCTCAAGGACACTAGCCATTGGCTACTGCCCTCCCAAACCTAAACACACCACTAAATTGAGTATTTAGGGGCTCCTATAACCGAGGAAGATAGATTACTGCAACCTAAGAAGAGGAAGGACTGCTGACCTGAAGCCCTGCAGAGAAGACGGAGATGACAACTGCTTTGGCCCCAGCCCTACTGGCCTGTCTCCCCACTTCGAGAAAAACTGCAGCAGCGACGCATCCCACAGGGTCCAGCGACCTCTGAAGCCTCAGAGGACTACCCTGCATCTAGAAGGACCAAGAAACTCCTGAGGACAGCGGCCCTGTTCAACCCACTTGCAACTTTGCAACAAAGAAGCAACTTTTAAAGACCATACGTTTCCCGCTGGAAGCGTGAGACTTTCCACTCTGCACCCGACACCCCCGGCTCGACCTGCGGAGAACCAACACTACAGGGAGGACTCCCCGATGACTGCGAGCCCGTGAGTAGTCAGAGTTGACCCCCTGACCCTCCACAGCGAAGCCTGCAGAGGGAATCCAGAGGCTCCCCCTGACCGCGACTCCCTGCTTCAAGGAACCTGACGCCTGGAAACCACACTGCACCCGCAGCCCCCAGGACCTGAAGGAACCGAACTCCAGTGCAGGAGCGACCCCCAGGCAACCCTCTGCCTAGCCCAGGTGGTGGCTACCCCGAGGAGCCCCCTGTGCCTGCCTGCATCGTTGAAGAGACCCCGGGTCTCCCTTTGATTCCAATTGAAACCCGACACCTGTTTGCACTCTGCACCCGGCCGTCCCTGTGCAGCTGAGGGTGTACTTTCTGTGCCTGCTTGTGTCCCCCCCGGTGCCCTCCAAAACCCCCTGGTCTGCCCTCCGAACACGGGTACTTACCTGCTGGCAGACTGGAACTGGGTCACCCCTATTTCCATTGAAGCCTATGTGTTTTGGGCACCACTTTGACCTCTGCACCTGACCAGCCCTGAGCTGCTGGTGTGGTAACTTTGGGGTTGCTCTGAACGCCCAACAGTGGGCTACCTTGGACCCAACTTTGAACCCTGTAAGTGTTTTACTTACCTGTGAACTTAACCAATACTTACCTCCCTCAGGAACTGTTGAATTTTGCACTGTGTCCAATTTTGAAATAGCTTATTGCCATTTTTGTCAGAACTGTACATGCTATTGTGTTGATTCAAAGTTCCTAAGATACCTGAGTGAAATACCTTTCATTTAAAGTATTGATTGTAAATCTTGAACCTGTGGTTTTCAAAATAAACTAAGAACATATATGTTTCTATACAAAAACCAATTTGCCTGGAATTTGTCTTTGAGTGTGTGTTCCTCATTTATTGCCTGTGTGTGTACAACAAATGCTTAACACTACCCTCTGATAAGCCTACTGCTCGACCACACTACCACAAAATAGAGCATTAGTATTATCTCTTTTTTGCCACTATCTTACCTCTAAGGGGAACCCTTGGACTCTGTGCATGCTACTTCTTACTTTGAAATAGCACATACAGAGCCACCTTCCTACAGCTGGCATGCTGGAATGAGCGAAATAGTGCTAGAGGCATGATTGTTCCATACCAGTGTCCAGTCCTCTAGGTATTCCAGTCAGGCCCTCAGGATGCAGAATGTTCAAGACTTTCTCCTCCCACAATGCGAACTCTGGGGGAGGAGGTGTGGGCCCACCGCCAGCCTTCATCACGGCAATTTGGTGTCTGGATGCCATGGAACGTACCTTCCCCTGTAGGTCATTCTACCTCTAATGGATGTCCTCCCTTGTGCACTGATAGTTGCCCACTGAGTTGACCCTGTCGACTATTTGCTGCTATGACTCCATTTTCCTGGCTATGGATGTTTGCTGGACCTGTGCTCTAAACAGTTGTGGCTCTACCCTGACGATTTCATAAACCATGACCCTAAACTCATCGTCTGGGAAGCATGGGTGGTTTTGAAGGGACATGGTGGTTGTGTTGTGAGTGGGGGGTGGTGTGCAAGGGTACAGTGTAGGGTGCTTGGTGGGGGCACTTGGTTGTGTGTGCTGGTTGTTTGTGGTGTTTGTGTGCTGTGATGATGTGTGTATTGTGTCAATGGTGCAGCTGTGTGGTGTGTGCTGAGTGTTTTGTGTGGTAGTGCGTATGGTGTATGAATGCAGTGTCTTTGTTTTGTGTGGTCCTCACTGTCGGTGTATGTCGTTTTTGTTGCAAAGGGTTGTGGGTTGTGTGGGGGTGTTTTATAGTGCTCTGTGTTGGTGTGTCTAATGTGTGTATGTGTGTCAGGTGTGGGCTATTCGATTTGTCCAATGAGGTGCTGTGTTCTGGTAGAGGTACGTTTTTGACCACCGCGGTCCACACACTGCCAATGATTTTTCAACGTGCAATGACTGCTGTGCTGAATTGTTGGTCATAATTTGGAGGACAGAATTTATTTGGTGTGGCAGTGCTGGTGGTGGGACTGCCTCTATCCCACCCTTGGTTGTCCTGGCATTGTCGGATTTGTGGCTGTTTTTTGGGGGATTTATTTGTGGACTCTTAATACATCGGGTGGGATCCCGCCTAAAATATCGGTCTTTTGGTGCCCGCAACCACAGCAGTCTTGCTATAAGACCGCCAAACTCGTAATGACCACCTTAGTCCTGGCCTAACCTTTACTTTTAGTAGTGCTCACCACAGATGTTCACACTTCAATTTCCCATGTGCACATAATTGTGCACTTCCACGGGCAGCATGCACTTGCCATTGTGCACAGACACCCTCCGCCCCCACAGCTACAGCATAATTTGATCACGCGTGTGGGAAGAGAAGACGCACAGCGCCTAGACACGGATAGTGGCACTGACAGCAACAGACGTGAATGACATAAATTTGGAATCCTTTTTTCTAGAGCATGTAAACAAAAAAAAATGAGGCGATCGGAAGGAGTTGACTTTTCTGGAGAGAAAAGACATCAATTTCCTTATAATGCAGGTTATTCAAAATGTGGCTCTCCCCTTAAAGCACTTGAAATTGGTAAATGCTTTATAGTAAAACAAAAATCCACAAAGCAAAAGCGGCTTTCGTGGCACAGGAGGAGAGCCAATACTACATCATTTTCACTGCACTCTGGAAACTCGCTCCATAATGCTTTGAAGGGCATTACTTTTACAAAAGATGTTTGCTCATAACTCAGGCTGTGGTGGTCCTAGGACAATGGAACTACCACCAAAATGTTCAAGGCAATGTGCTATTTCCGTCTACATCATCTTTGGGTACCCAATCTAGGCTAGTGGAGACTTCAAAATAATTACCCCTCCAACAATTCAGTGCCTGTTTAAGCTCTCTCATGGCTGAAACATTTACATTACATTTGGGGGTAGCTTATGTTATAACAGTCTTGTTTCTATTATTATTGTTACAGGCCTGTTATTTCTGAAAATCTGCAATGCCCTATTGTAGGAAATTACTCTCTTTCTGGTATGGTTACTGCCACTTTTTGCCTGTTGTCAATTCTGTATGTTTGACTGTGTTTACTTGGATCCTGCTAACCAGGACCCCAGTGACTATGCTCTTTACCTTTAAAGTTGGTTGCTTAGACCACTCACACCCCACATTTGACATACCGGTGCCCCCTTGTAAGTCGTTGCAGCTATGCCACCTATGGGGAGCCCATGCAAAGTGTATCTGCAGGCCTGCCATTGCAGCCTATGTGAAAGTGTGCATGCACCCTTTTCACTACAGGTCACTGCACCAGGTCACTGTAAGTCACCCCTAGGGTAGGCCCTTCTAACCACGAGGGCTGGGTGCAAGTACCTGAGTGTGAGGGCACCCCTGCATGAGCAGAGGTGCCGCCATGAACTCCAGACCCATCTTCATGGACTTGTGAGTGTGGGATTCCACTTTACGTGTGTACTGGACATAGGTCACCACCCATGTCCAGCTACATAAAGGTAATTCTGAACCTAGGCATGTTTGGTGTCAAACGTCAGAATCATACCCCAATACTGTTGCTAGTATTGGATGTATGATTCCATGCACTCTGGGGCCTCCTTAGCATTGCTCCTACCAGCCTTCTGGGGTTTTCTGGGCAGCCCAAGCAGCTGCCACCCCTCAGACAGGTTTCTGCCCTCCTGCTGCTCGAACAGCTCAAGCTCAGGAAGGCAGAACAAAGTATTTCCTTTGGGAGGGGGGTAACACCCCCTCCTTTTGGAAATAGGTGCTACATGGCTTGCGAGGGGTTGCCTCCCCAAGCCACTGGTATGCTTTGAAGGGTACATTTGGTGCCCTCTATGCATAAGCCAGTTCAGGGACCCCCAGTCCCTGCTCTGGCACCAAACTGGACAATGGAAAGGGCGAGTGACCAGTCCCCTGTCCATCACCACCCCAGGTGTGGTGCCAAGAGCTTCTCCAGGGGGTCCTTTGATTCTGCCATCTTGAATCCAAGGTGGGCAGAGGCCCCTGGGAGCATCTGAGTAGCCAGGTCAGGCAGGTGACATCAGAGCCCCCTCCTGATAGGTGGTCACCTGGCAAGGTAACCAATCCCCCTTCCAGGGCTATTTAGGGTCTCCCCCTTGGGTGGGTCCTCAGATTCGATGAGCAAAACTCCAGCAGGATTCCTCTGCACTGTTTACTGCAACTGGACCCTCCAGGAACCGACAATCTGCATCCACAACAAAGACTCTGCTTGCAACATAGTTTCCATGGCTCCATCCAGCTTCTGCAATATTTCCTCAGCTGTGCATCCTCTGAAGGCAGCAAGTTTTCAGTCTGCATGAGAAGGAAGAAGGAATCTCCCTTGGAGTGAAGGAGTCACTCCCCTGCATCTGCAGACCAATGACGACAGTCTGCGAGGATCTCCTCTCATTCTGAGCTGCATGGATCCTGCCTCACAGGTGGTGGTCTGGAGTGGCCACATCAGTCCTCTATTGCAGTTGTTTAACTTTGGTGAAGGTAAGCCCCTGCCTTCCCACACAGGACAGTACCCCCATGCAATGCGTCTCTTGCAGCTACCAAGGCTTGTTGGCATCTCCTCCAAGTGATCTTCAGGCTCCGTGTAGCCCCAGCCCCCAGCACTCTTCCCTGCGACACACAGCCCTCTGTGTGCTTCTCCTGTGGCGTGGGACCCTTCTTCAGTTATCTGTGTGGGCTCCTCAGTGACTCTTAGGTCCTCTTCCAGTTGGTCTCCTGTGGGGGTCTGCCTTTTCTTCTGTTGACTCTCTGCATCGCTGAGGGTCCCCTTGGACATTGCTGGTCCACAGTAGCTCCACTTTTTGTCTACAGCGACTCTTGCCTTTGCCAAGGCTTGTTGGTGGCTTTTCCATGCCACAGACAGACTGCAATCTTCCATCTGGCGTGGGACGTCAACTGCACCCTCCAGGAACTCTTCACCGACTCTAGGGCTGCATTGCTGACCATCTTCGTCCTATTGTCAACCAACTCCTGCAACCACAGACAGGTAGGTAGTGGCTCCTGCCACCACCAGACACTTCTGTGACTTTTGGACCTAGTCCCCTTCTTTTTCATGTCTTCCTCTTCAGATATCCACTGCTGGGTTGTCTTCTCTATGCATTATTATTCTTTTTAGTCCTTTTGGGGTTTGGGGAAAAACCAGTAACTTACTCCTTTTTTCCTGGTGGCAGAGGGAGGCCTGTGGTACGTACCTCTTGGGGTTCCTAGTTCCTCCAGCTACTCTCTACAGATTCCACTTAACTGGGTGCAGGTCCTGCATTTGCATTCCATTTTTTTAGTATATGGTTTAGTATAGGGTCACTATTGTCTATTACCATTGCACTGTTTTCTACTGCTATTCATGCCTACTTCTGATTCCTAGTGTATACATCTAGTGTGTTACTTACCTCCTATTGGAGGTTTGCCTATTTAGTACTTTTTGGTAGTTGTGTCATTAAAATAAAGTACCTTTATTTTTGTAACACTGAATGTGTGTAAGTGCTGTGTGACTACAGTGGTATTACACGAGCTTTGCATGTCTCCTAGATAAGCCTTGGCTGCTTATCCACAGCTACCTCTAGGAATCTTGCTTCAAGACACTGCCTACACTACACTAATAGGGGATACCTGAAACTGGTATGAGGTGTAAGTACCTTAGGTACCCGCCACACACCAGGCCAGCAACTATGCCCTCTAGGGGCTAAATAAATGGTTAAGCTTGGTTTTGCTCTCTAGGGGCTAACTATATAGTTACATGACTGTGTTTCTTACAAATGCTATTTGTATTGCGGTGTCTTCTAAGGGCAGTTCTAAGCATTACAGTCATATCAGCATATTAAAATATTTGTGGCACGGAAACATGTCCCATAATGCTTTGCAGGGCATTACTTTTACAAAACATTTTTGCTCATAACTCAACCTGTGGTGGTCCTAGGACAATGGGACCACCTTCAAAACATTGACCACATTGTGATCTTTCTGCCTGCATCATCTCTGGATACCCACAGTATGTTAGTAGTGACTCCAAAATAATAACCCCTACCACCATTCACTATCTTTTAAGTTTGTTTTGTAGCTGAAACTTTACAGCTGTGACATGCTTTTTTTTATGGACAGTGTTCAGTAATATCAATGTAATAGTCCTGCTATCCTTGAAAAGTTGTAATGAACTGTGCTCTTTAGGGCTCAATATATGGTTACACACTGCATTAATTTCAAACACATCCTTTTTTAATGTAGACAGTTTGCACACTCTTGATATGTTTGGGTGGCTCTTCTAGTTTATTTCTCCTCTGTGACAATTGTGTGCCTTTTGGGGGGGAATTGTGTTAGCCAGCTAGCAACTCTGAATGGTGGGATGGTGAAAGTGGTATTCTATTAGAATAAGTATTGGGATTTAAATTGGGATGTTAAATGGCAACATTTTCATTTTTTTTGCTACAGATAGAGGAAGAAGGTAAATGGAAGTGCTTTAGTTGTATGCAGGGCCACTGGAACTATATGTCAGGAAAAGACAAAATTATGAGGCAGGGTTGGCCAATTTATGTGGCAAGAAAAGTCCAGTTATGAATTTACAATGCCAATAGCTCTAACTCAGGCAAATGCAAGACCTATTGCATATGCTTTTTTGTTTTGCTACTCTGCACCTTTCTTCCTATTCTATTAGTAATTAGCGACTTAGAGAAGTCAAACACAGGACTACAACATCTTGATTCAACACCCTCTCTTTCTTTCCGCACTCTACGCTTCCTGTCTTTTTGTCTCTCTCCTGCAGCCTCGTTTTCCAACCTGGTTTCTTACTTTGTCACTGTTTTCCTACCTTTTTGCTCCGTCTTCGCCCTTTTCTGTCTCTCTTTCTTGTTGCGAATCAAAGTATGACGATGAAGTTCCGGTTTCCAATGACTACTGTTGCCCACCACTTCCAAAAACCTGTCCGGCTTGAGCACTAAAACACACTGAAGAGTGGCCTAACGAAACCTGCGAGGACCCCCTGCAAAGTGCATGGAGGCTGGAGTCCCCGGCCCAGTCTGGAGCTCTCAGGTCAGGGGCCCACCGCTCGTGCACAGTATACTGTACTGAGGAGGGCCGCTGGCTGCGGGGACTATTGTTACACCACTGACGTTGGACAAGTTACTTGCTAAGGTTAATTATCGATCAAGTATAGCCACTCTTCACACGCACACGAATGGACACTACACCCGAGTTTGAGCACCTGCAAATATTTATTTAGGTATTTTTTTTCTACAAATTCATCACTGCTTGCCATGCCGACAGAAAGTGAAATGAACCTTGCCGGGCGGGGCGGATGCTGAACGGCAGCTCTGAGAAAAGGCTTTGGCTCTGGCCTCGCCCCAGGCGAGTCCCTGCTGAGTGAACACCTCTAGTGCGCCAGTCAGTCTCCCCGCCTAAAGACGTCGGCTGCTCCGCGCTTAGTGGATTATTCAAGAGCGATGAAGGTAAGGAGGGTGCGGGATTGTTTCTGGTTGTCCCCTTCCATTTCATGCCTCAGACTGCACACCCTTCGACTCAGCCCTATTCTGTTTGAGCCTACCTCATACAGGCCAATATTTAAGAGGAAAGTGTGAGATTTAAAAAAAAAAACAATCGGTAGAACGTATTTCCCCCATTTACTTTTAACCAAACTGGCATTTTCAGGCGGGAGGTAACCAAAATAAAGCCATTTTTTGCTTAAAAAATCGAAAGTCGACGGCCAGAATCAGGTCTGTTGGCATGTATCCTGACTTTAAACTTGTTTGACAAATGTTTCGCATTTTTGTTGTTTCTTCCGTGTCAACAGCTTGTCAGAGGTAGTAAGAGCTATAAACAATCTAAACAGACAGGTCCAAAACGCCTGGTGCCAGTGGCATAGCAAAATGTGAGGGAGCCCCCCTGCAAGATATGCTGAAAAGGGCCCCCCACACTCGCATCAGTAGGGGCGGAGGGAACCCCCTCCAGTATGGGTAACCCTGTGGGGCATTTTTCCGTACAAGGAGCCCAGAGCTACCACCAACATTCAGGCGTACCCCTGCTCATTAGGGCAGGAAGAATCTTTTTTTGAGGGGGTGGAGAGTCCAGGTTCAACAAGGATTCACCCTCCCAGTACAATATCCAGTCACAAAACAGTATCCCTGGACCTACTCAATGGACACAATTTCGACCACTCAATACAGTGTGATTCTCTTTCTCTTAGGAAAATAATATTTCTGTTTTTATTGACCCTCACCCACTCTGGTAGTGGCATGTTTCATCTTCGGGTCCACCTTGTCTCCTAGAGGCCAAGGTGGGCTCAACCGAGTGACAGGAGCATTTAATATAGACTCTACCAGGGTCTAAATAAAAATACCTCACTGGTCGCAAAGGTATCCCTTTCTTAGTGGTGCCAGGAGGTATGATTAAAATATAACAATAGAAGGGGGATCTTTAGGGATTTTATGGTCCTAGGACCCTACTTTAGGTAGATATATTAACCAGTTAATCCAGTGCCGACATGTTTCATCCCTTGCGAAGGTCTGTGAGGTCCCGGGCTTTACTCAGGACAGATATGTGGTAATATGTCCACGGTTAGTGGTCTAAACAGACTACATGCACATACTCCTCTGTAAATGCATGCAAATTAGAAGTACCTTTGCTCACCTATTTGGGGTCAGTGAAGCATCTATGTGGTCCCATTTTCGGGAGCCACCAAGTTTCTCGCAGGGGAGAGGACAGCACTCCCCTGTAGTCACAGATTCATTAAGCAGATGGTGCCACTACTTGTACATACGGTGCCTTTCCCTCTGGGCTGTCGCTGCCATTTTCACAAATGCTAAGGTACTTCTAATTTGACTTGAATAACCCTGTAGGCCCCCACATCACTGGAGCTCCAAGGCCACAGTTACACCCCTGCTGGGGCACCAGGCAAGAGGGTTAGGGATAAAGAGTTGGTGCTGTGGTCTCATGCTGCTGCTGTGGGGAGACAAGGCCAGACTGGCAGTGTCAGGCATTTTTCTGGGAGGCTGAAAGGGGTGGAGGCCAGTTTTGGAAGAGTTGGGGCTGGTTTTGTTACTGGGGACCAGTTTTGTAGCAGTGCCGAAATATAGGCCTCCAGTAACAAAATCAGCAGGCCAGAATAATCCACTCATTAGATTTCGGCTGCACAGTGCTTGCTAGATCTCTTGTAATTAAAAAAAGTATATATCTTTACAGCAGCTTATAGACCGCCCGTCAATTCCCATTCGTAAGCTTCGCAGTCGTTCTCATTTTCTAGTTTCTCACTGGACAGCAGCATCAGAGTCAGGTCATCAGCTTTCACTTTATCTTTCCTTTGATTGTTTGCTGGATCATGGACCTGTATGGTTTCCGGCTAGTGTCCAGTGGTTGGCAGCCAGTGTCCTTTCACTGGCTGCGCGCTTCTGAGGTACTTTTTAGGGTCAAGCTTGTGATAGCATGCACTAGCTTGGGAGACACTCTGCTCCACGCAAATCCAAAACAATCTGTCCCACTCCAATCCAAAACAGTATGCCCCACTCCAATATCCCTCACTTCAGTCAAAAACCATCGACTCCACTGAAATTCAAAACAATCTACCCCACAACCTGGCTCACTCCAATCCACTCCAATCTTCCCTACTCTAATCCGCTCCTCCAATCTGCTGACTCCAATTCAAAACATTCTGTCCCAATCCAATCCAAAACAATCGTCCCCACTCCAGTCCAAAAAATTTGCCCCACTCCAATCCACAACAAAGTGCTCCACTCCAATCTGCCCCATTACAATCCAAACCAATCACCCCACTTCAGCCTTCCTCATTCTAAAACAATCTACCCCACTCCAATCCAAAACAATCTGCCCCACACCAGTCTGCCTCACTTCAGTCTGCCCACTCAAATTCAAAACAACCTGATCCGCTCCAATCTGCCCCACATCAAACCAAAACAATCTGACCCACTCCAATCTGCCCCCACACCATCCCAAAACAATCTGCCCGACTGGAATCCACCTACTGCAGTCTAATCCACCTCACCTCAAACCCCCCCACTCAATCCCAATTCACCCAACTCTAATCACCACAATCAACCCACTTCAATCCAGTCCATCCCATAACAATCCAATTCAACTCCCACACCAATCCCTTTCAGGAAAAATCTGGTTGAATGCAATCTATCCCACTCTATCCCAATCTACCTAGCCCTAATCTAATCCACTTGACTCCATCCTAATTCACCCACTTCAATCTAAAACAATATACCCCACTCTAGTCTGCCTCACTCCAATCCAAAACAAGCTGCCCAACTCCAATCCAAGACAATCTGCCCCATTACAATCCAAAACAATCTGCCCCTCTGAAATCAGCCCTACTTCAATCCACCTAACTATATCATGTTTTCTTGTTCTAAATATCTGAAAGCAACATTTTTTCTTTTGTATGTGTAGTTTCCAAAATGATGCAATCCAATGATGCAATCCAATCTGTCCACCCCAATCCACGCCAATCAAGTCCACCCCATCTAACCGCACCCCAATCCACACCACTTAATCCAATCCACCCTACTCAATCCAATCAACCCCAGACCAATCAAAGCAACCCTACTCCAATCCAAACCACTCACCCCAATCCAGTTCACAACAATTCAATCTTCCCAATGCACTACACTCCAATCTGCCCAACTCCAATCAAGAAAAACCTGCCCCATCACAATACAAAACAATTTTTTCCACTCCAATCCACAACAATCTGTCAAACTCCAATCAAAAACAATCTGCCCCACTCCAACCTGCCCTACTCCAATCAGCCTCACTCCATTCTGCCCCACTCCAATCCAAATCACTCTGCCCCACACCAATCCAAACCAATCTGCCCCACTCCAACCTACCCCTCCAATCTGCACACTCCAATTCAAAACAATCTGCCTCATCCCAATCCAAAACAAACTGTCTCCCTCCAACCCAAACCAATCTATCCCACTCCAAACCAAACCAATCTGCTGCCCCATTCCAATCCAAAATAATCTGCCCTACTACAATTCAAAACAATCTTCCCCACTCTAATGTGTCCCACTCTAACCCCTTCCAGCCCAATCCACCTGAATGTGCTCTACTCCAATCTGCCCCACTTCAACCTGCTTCACTCCAATCCAAAACAATCTGCCCCACTACAATCCAAAACAATCTGCTTCACTCCAATCCAAAACAATATGCCCCACTGGAATACAAAATAATCAGCCCCACTTCAATAAAAAACAATCCGCCTCACTCCAATCTGCCCCACTTCTATCTGTCCCTCTCCAGCTCCAAAACAATATGCCCCTCTCCAACAATCTGCCCCACTCCAATCTGCACAACTCCAGTCTGCCTAACTCCATTCCAAAACTTCTACCGTGTTCCTATCTACCCCACTCCAATCCAAAACAATTTGTCCCACGCCAAAACAATCTTCCCTACTCCATTCTGCTCCACTCCAATCCAAAACAATCTGTCCCATTCCAATCCAAAACAATCTGCCCTACTCCAATCCACCCCACTATATCATGTTTCCTTGTTCTAGATATTGGAAAGTGGCACTGTGTCTTTCTTATGTGTAATCTCCAAAATGATGCTTTAACACATGTTCGTGCAGTACACCCCAATCCATCCCACTCCAATCCAATCTGGCAAACCTCAATCAACGCCAATCCAATCAACCCCATCTCACCCAACACCAATCCATGGCTCTCAATTCAATCCACCCCACTTATTCCATTCCACAGCAGACCAGTCCAATCCACCCATTCCAATCCAAACCACTCACACCAATCCAATCCAAAGCAATCTGCCCCACTCCAATCTTCCTCACTCCAATCCAAAACAATCTGCCCTGCTTCAATCCAAAACAATCTACCCCACTCCAGTCTTCCTGACTCCAATCTACCCTCTCAATTTAAAAACAATCTTCTCCACTCCAGTCTCTCCCACACCAAACTGCCCCACTCCAATATGCCCCACTCCAATATGCCCCATTTCAATCCAAAACATTCTTCCCTGCTTCAATCTGCTCCAATCTGCGGCACTCCAATCCACCCCATTTCCATACAGTCCACCTCACCCCAAAACAATCCACTCCATCCCAATTCCCGGCATTCTATTTCACCATATTCCACCCGACTCCAATCCAATCAACTCCATACCATTCCAGTCCAACCTACACCAATCCACTTGAAGCAAAATCCAGCCCAATCCAATTTATACCACTCCAATCTACTCCATCTCACCCCAATCCAGTCCACCTCATTCCTCCCCAATCTACCCCATTCCAATCTAAAATGGTCTGCCCCACACCATTCTGTCCCACTCCAATCAAAAACAATCTACCAACTTCAAAGCAATCTGCCCCTTTCATTCTGCTACACTCCAATCCAAAACAATCTGCCCCACTCCAATCTGGTGCACCACAATCCAAAAGTCTACAAAATCTGCTGCACTCAAATCTGCCCCTCTCCAATCCAAAACAATCTGCCCCACTCCAAATCAAAATAATCGGCACCACTCCAATCCACCCCAATCCACTCCACTGTAATCCACCCTGCACCAATCCAATTCACCACAGTCCAACCTCCATCAATCCAGCCCACTTCACACCAATCCAGTCCACCTCACCCCAATCTACTCCACTCCAAGCCACCACAATCTGTCCCACTCCAATCCAAACCACATAACTCCAGTCCAATCCAACCCACGCCAGACCAATCCACCCCACAAGAAATTATCCCACTCCACTTCAATTCACCCCACTCCAAATCACGCCACTTCAATCCAATCCACTTCACTCCACTCTAATTCAATCTACTCCGACCCTCATGACTCAACCCCAATCCAATTCACCCCATCCCATTTCAGTCCATCCTACTCCTATCCAATCTATCCAGCCCACACCACTCCAATCCAGCCCACCCCAGTCCCACCCATTCCAACCCAGTCCCATGCAAACCACCCCACTGAGGTCCAATCCACCCCACTCCATTCCAATGTAACTCACTCATGTCCAGGCCACCTACTTGACTCAATCCAATCCAATCCACCCCACCCCATTTAATCCACCTCACTCCAACCCACCCCATCCAGTCCACCCAATACAATCCATCCCAGTCCTCTCACTCCATCCAACTTTGCCATAATCCATTCCTCCCCACTCTACTCAAATCCATTCCACTCCACTACCTCAATCCACTCCAAACCTCTCCACCCTATTCCACTCTACAGCACTAGACTCCCTGCCACTGAACCACTGAAATCCACTCCTCTCCACTCTCTATGACACTCTAATCCAACAAATCCACTCTGACACTCTACTCCCCCACTCCATTCAATGACACTCCACACCACTTTAGTCATGCTGAATAGTGGCCACGCTAGTTTACAACATGACAAAAACATATTGCCAAAGCCAATAGCTCTTGTATAGGTGAGACCTATTGGCTGTGCAAATGCTTGTTTTCTTATTTACTTTTACCCCACACTGAATACAAGTGCATGTGTTTGTACTCCATCGTCTTCCTGCACCGCGTTGCCTTTTATTAGGTTGAGCGTAAGCATACAACTACTTGTATACTTTTAAGTATACTTTTTTTCTGGGCTTCCAGTTATTTCATTTGTTAGTTTCAGTGTCAATTAAAAATCCTTGCTTGCTAGTGCTCACTCATGTCTCTTTGTCCCTCCTTCTTCTGTGTGGGAGCAGGGACCAACTACTGTATAATTACAGTTTGTCCTGTTTATCTTGTAGTGTGGTCAGTTTTAGGTATGCTTTGCGCGTTAGCTTCAGGCGTTAGGCCTTTGTGCACTTTGCCCTGGATGTCTTTTATTCCTTTGCTCGCAGTATAGAGCCTCTGTGCACTTTGATCTACATGCTTGTTATTCAGCTTCGTACTGTTATTTTTCAAATAGCCAGTTCTACGGTCTTGTTTTATTTTTTATATCACACTGTTTAGCCTACTTCAGCACTGAAGTTTTCAAACACATTCTTGTTCACTCTGCTTCAGTCAAGGATACAGTCTGGTACATTGCCGATAGACGTGGTAGGAGTTTAGTCTTTGGGATTCTTGCATAGGGATATTTTGTGATCACACTGACATGTTAGTTATAAAAACACTTCCTTGTCCTAATACACGAAAGAGGGAGATTCCGACCAGGGAACCACAACTAGATGCTGACTGCCTTGTTGCAGATGCTGAACCAGATCACAGGCCTTTGCTCAGGTATGAGGGTTGATGGCTTCCGAGGGAATCTAAAAGGCAAGTTAGAAGCTTAACATGCTGTGCTCAAGATAGAACGAACTGAGGGAGAGTAGAATTTATTAACACCATGATAGCGTTATTCTTACGTTTTACTCTCTTCGTGACTATTTCAATCCTACTGTGTTGTATTGTTCTGGTTATTGCGGCTCATGCCTTAATATCTAAAATGCAGTTGGTTTATTAAAACAATCTATAAAACTTAAACTGCCTTTGTCATTTGTATATGAGATCATACTGTAAATGAGAGAGCTGGTTTGGATCTGAGTGACCACGACTTCCCTGAGAAGTTCCAAAGATGTCATGCACTCGGCTGCCCAATCATCTCTTCCCCTTGGGAGAAATGAGGCACTGCTAGTTAGCCGGAGCAAAACCGGATTTAGGGTGACAGAGGTCCTTCCAAATGGGTCAGACTCAGTCCCCCACACTGTGAACGATCCTGCTACCTAGAAATCCAGCAGTCTCATTTAGGATAATGAGAGTCCACGTGACAATCTGGTCTGTAGGGGACTTTTTTTACTTTGTTTCCTGCTCCTGTCCAGGGAAGCTTCCCTCTTCATTTCCAGAGCATTTTTGCTCTGAGTTTAGTTTAGCTGTAAATAAGCTATAAATCAGGCTGCTATCTTGGTCACATTTGGTCTTTGTGGGCTCTCTCCACCCTCTCTCAACTGTCTGGCTCACGCCCTTCCTTGGCTTGGATTTTCTTTACTGAGTGTGCCTGCCTGTGGTGTCCGGTGCTGAGAGCAAGGGTGTAGGATCCCTTGCGCACAGCTCCATCGGTGCACCTCAGATCACACACTCTAGGCCTTCAGCTGTGCCAGTGCCAGAACCCAACACAGGCTGACTGACAGAGCACCTCAGTTCTTATAGTCAGTACACCCTGCAGTTCCAGTAGTGGGACCTCATATGCAGCTCCACCAGTGAACCTTAGGTCACACATTCCAGGCTCTCAGCTGTGCCAGAGCCAGAACCCCAAACACACTGTCAGCCGGAGCACCTCAGTTCTTAAAAGTCAGTTCACACACTGCTGTTCCAGTAGTGGGACCTCACGCGTAGCTTCATCAGTGCACCTCAGCTCACACACTCCAGACCCTCAGCTTTGCCAGTGCCAGAACCCCACACATGCTGTCTACCAGAGCACCTCATTTCATACAGTCAGTACACACACTTCTGTTCCAGTGGTGGAACCTCGTGCGCGGCTTCATCAGTGCACCTCAGTTCACACATCCCAGGCCCTCAGCTAGACCAGCGCCAAAACCCCACACATGCTGTCTCCCAGATCACCTCAGTTCTTACAATCAGTAACACACTGCTGTTCCAATATTGGGACCTCGCGTGTAGCTCAATCAGTGCAGCTCAGTTCACACACTCCAGGCCCTCAACTGTGCCAGTGCTAGAACCCCACACACGCTGTCTGCTAGAGCACCTCAGTTCTTACAGTCATTACACACACTGCTATTTCAGTAGTGGGACCTCACATGCAGCTCCATCAGTGCACCTCAGTTCACACACTCCAGGCCCTCAGCTATGCCATTGCCAGAACCCCACACATGCTGTCTGCCAGTGCACCTCAGTTCTTACAGTCAGTACACACACTGCAGTTCCAGTACTGGGACCTTGCACACAGCTCCATAGTTGTAGCTCATTTCACACACTCCAGGCCCTCAGCTGTGCCAGTGCCAAAACCCCACCACTCAGTTTTTACAGTCAGTACATACTGCTGTTGCTGTACTGGGACCTCGCGCGCAGCTCCATCAGTGCACCTCAGTTCTACCCTTGCAAGGTCACTTCCTTTCCTGTACCGTGACCCCACTCACATACAGTTCTGTTACAGCAGCTCCATTCTAATATTCAGTCACACTGCCAAGCCAATACTGGACCCAAAACAGCAAAACATAGCACAACCAGTGCATCTCAAGTTTTACATCCAATGCCACTATTGTTGGGAACCACCACAGCTCCACCAGAATCCATCAGTTCTAACATTCAGTGCATGTTTCTTCTCAGTACTGAGGTTCACATACACAGCTTTGGAGACTCCTTGCTTTTGTGGTTCAGAGGCAATGCCACTGCCGTGCTGGGCCCCACTTACAGCTTCACCAGGGCACCTCCAGGCTAACACTCGGCAACACTGGCACACCAATACTAGGTTCCACACATAGCTCCATTAACATACCTCACTTCTTACCTAGTGTGACTGTTACTATTCCAGTACCGCAGCCCACATGCAACTCTGTCAGTGCACCTCAACCCTCACCTGCAGTGCCTCTATTAGACCTGACTACATTAGGGTGGTCATCCCCCAACTTTTTGTCTCCTTCCCTCAATTTTTCTCACCCTGTTTGTGCTAGTTTTAGGACTCTGCGTACTTTATCACTGCTGACCAGTGCTAAAGTGCATGTTCTCTCCCCCCTAAACTTGGTAACATTGGTTCTTACCCAATTGGCATATTTAATTCACTTGTAAGTCCCTAGTAAAAGTGCCCTAGAGGTGTCCAGGGCCTGTAAATCAAATGCTACTAGTGGACCTGCAGCACTGATTGTGCTACCCACATAAGTAGCCCCTTAACCATGTCTCAAGTCTGCCATTGCAAGGCCTGTGTGTTCAGTTTCACTGCCACTTCAACTTTGCATTTAAAATTACTTGCTAAGCTTTAAACACCCCTTTTTCTACATATAAGTCACCCCTGAGGTAGGCCCTAGTTAACCCATATGGCAGGGTGCTATGTATGTAAAAGGCAGGACATGTACTTATGTGTTTCACATGTCCTGGTAGGGGAAAACCCACAAATTTGCTTTTCACTACTGTGAGGCCTGCTTCTCTCATAGGCCAGCATGAGAGCTTCCCTTATATACTTTTAAGTGGTAGATTCTGATCTGAAAGGAGTAGCCCTGTCATATGTAGTATGGCCAGAATGGTAATAGGAAATCCTGCTTACTGGTTAAGTTGGATTTAATATTTCTAATTTAGAAATGTCACTTTTAGAAAGTGTGATTACTGCTCTCCGTGCCTTACAGCCTGCCTCCAATCCACATCTGCTCTATGCTGGTTGACCGCTCTCCTTGTGCATTCCACCCCAACAGCCATAAACACAGGACACTCAGTCACATCTGCATTCATCTTCATATAGAATGGGTCTCCCTGGACAGGAACGGTGAAGGTTGAGCACAGGCTAATTTGGATGGTGTTGTGACTTACCCTGACTAGGATTGTGATTCCTACTTGGATAGTGGGCAATCCTCTACCAACTAGAGATTGCAATTTCTAACAGCCCCATTATTCCAGTACCAGGAAGCTGCCTTTCTGTTATTCCAGCACTGTGCCGGGACACAGTTCTATCTATACCCCCAATCCTGATCTTAAATACCCCAATAGTGCTGGTTTGGTGTTAACTTACAACTCTGCTAATGCATCTCCTGCTGTTCTGCAGTGCCCCCTGCTGTTCCACACTCTAACTTCTGTTTTTGGATGTGGGGTAACCAATTAAATCTATTCTTAGCTGCCATCTTTATTTGGGCGGTCTGTTTCACCTATCTCACTCTTTTCTTTTCTTTACTCGGTTTACTCTCAGTGTTTTCCTTCTCACTCACTTTTCTCTTTCCAGCTCATGAAATCCACATGTTAAGTTTAGCTCTTTCTTTCAACTGTTTATTTCTACTCCTCTCCCTTTTTTAAATTTCCCTCTTCCTCTTGCTAACTCCTCTTTCAAATTCACAAAAACTTAGTTATTTCTATCCTTGTTTCCATGTTTTGTTCCTCTCTTTTTTCTTCATCAGGTGTCCATTCTGTCACTATTTTTTCACTTCCTTTAATTCTTTTTGTCTTTTTCATTTGCTCTTTCCTTTCACTCAGTATGCATCCTTTCACTTTTTTTAGATCTTTCTTCCTTCCTTTCTCTGGTGTTTTTCTTGTCCGTCAATTCATGTTTTACTATAAATCCCTCTTCTTCCCGTCTGTGTGTGGAAGCCACAAGTTACTTGTCAGGGCCTGAAGTGTCAAATTGGTTTTCCCATTCTGTGTCTGTAGGACATGTGTCAGTACATACATTCCCTTGTTCTTTGGCTGCTTGTTTCTCTCACCATCTCTCTTTTTTCTCTAATGTTCATTTTTTCTCTTTCTTTTCACACTTCTTTCATTATTTTTTCCTCTTTGTCTTTCATCCGCTAGCTTCCTTCCCTTTTTAGGGTCGAACGCAAAGAGCTCTGTCGCTGGTGTAATCTCTCTGTGGGCTTTTAACCACAACCATGTCATGCCCACCAGTTTGGTTGGTTCATTGGCTTGCCTTTTAAAGTTTGCTTGATTTCATTAGTGAAAGACGTGCACACGTCATGCTTTCCAGGTGTTTAGCTCTTCTCGAGCGCACCGGCCAACTACTGAAAACATACGAGGCTCGATGTTTTCCATATGGTTTCTGAACTACTTTTTAATTTTTTTTATTTCATAGCGCAATCTCACTGGGCAGAAATCAAGCGATTTGCATGACATCGATCCTGTGACATGGATAATTGCACTTTTGCCAGTCACATGGATAATTGCACTTTTGCCGGTTTAAATAGACAATTGCACTTTTGCCGATATGTTTCACTGCAAGCAAAATTCTATTTCCTTTTGTGTGTCTGCTTTGCGCTCATGACGATGCAGAACTCATTGTGGTCTTGAGTGGCAGGAGGAACATTTATCCCACTGCCATCCATTTTTGCTCTGCATTTTTAGATCGAGCCTACCAGACAGTGCAGTTGTCTGGGTAAGAGAAACTAATTGTGGCTCACAAAGCAGCTTACAGCTGGTGGGCTTTAGTGTCACTCACATTTGCTTACTTTCTATTAGATGGATTACCTTGCCGCTTTTGTGCTTGCCCCTCACCTGGAGCACATAATCTTTACCAACTCTTTGATTGGCTAAGTAGTATCCTTCCACTGCTTGGTTTTTTTTTCTTTTTGGTTAGGCACTGTATGAGATGCATGTGTTTTCCAACTACCTCCCTATTGTGCTCTGTCCAGATGCCCTCCACTGTCGCACTCAAACATGTCTCTCTTGTGTATTTCTCACCTGTTCACATGTGGCCCTCATTACTCTCGCTTGTGCTTCTCAACTGACCCCCGTGTTGTGTCTCCACTGGGCACTGCTTTCCCCCTCTCCCTTCCCCCATCTGTCCCACCATTGCCCCACTCCTATGCTATTTTTAGGTTGAGCGCGCAAGTGATCTGGCCTGTTGTCATCTATCTGTGAGCTTTTAACCACACCCACCGCACACCTATCACTAACACTCATTGGTAAATGCTTTACGTTTGTCCCTCCTTGGGCAGTTTTATTACCGCCTTGGCCATCTACCCTGTTACATGGATAATTGCATGTTGGCCAATACGTTTGACTGCAAGCGAACTTCTTTTCCCTTTTGTGTCTCTCCTTCACGCTCATGCTTATGGCGGCCATGGCACTTTGAACCGGCTTGCTTATGTCAACTGTTTTACTATTAATTTTCAATATATGTGGCAAGAAAAGTCCAGTTAGGAATTTACAACGCTAATAGCTCTAACTCAAGCAAACGTGAGACCCATTTCATTGCAAATGCTTGTTTCTTTTTTGTCACACGTTCGCTCTATTGCTTCTCTTAGTTGTGTTTTCATTTTCTCATTCCTTCTTTCCCTTCCCTCTTTTATTTCTTTGTGACCCCTTCTCTTTCTTCCTTTTGTCTGTTAGTTTCGATTTGCTTCTCTTTTTCTGCCCCATCCACTTTCTCAGCTGAGGCCTCCTTATCAATGGAGCAACAGGTGCAGTTGCACCAGGGCCCAGAGACCTATGGACCTCACTGTACTCTAATTACTGCTGTATTTTAAATTGCAGTCAACCATTTTCCTTTCTTACTCCAAGACCCATGACACCATTACTATGCCACTTGTCCTCTCCATCTTCACTCCAGACTCCCTCTTTCCTTTCACCCTCCTTATTTCTGATAATGGTTGAAATGATAATTGTGTATGTTTTAAGATAGAGGAATAAGGTAAAAGGAAGTGCTTAGGTCATATGCAGGGCCACCGGAAATATATGCAGGAAAAGACTATGGGCCACATGTACGGACTTCAGGTTTTGCGACTCCAAATTGTGAGTCATAGCGACTCGCAATTTGCGAGTTGCCAAACCTGATGCACAACAGTGTCAAATGACCTACCTCATGAATATTCATGAGGTAGGTCGCAATTTGCGACCCCATTGGGAATGGCCGCCCTCACAGAGATGGTGGCTTGCTGGAGACTGTGACTGCTTTTAAATAAAGCAGTTTTTTTTAAGTGCAGCCCGTTTTCCTTAAAGGAAAATGAGATGCATTCCAAAAACAAAAATTTAAAAGTTTTCTTTTCATTTTTTCAGAACAGGCAGTACTGCCTGCTCTGAAAAAATATTTTTGCCGCCATTCACAAAGGGGAAGGGCTCCCATGGGGACCCCTTCTCATTTGCGAATGGGTTAGCACCAGTTTGAAACTGGTGCTAACTGCAATTGTTTTGCGACCGCATTCGCGGTCACAAAACAATCATACATTGGACTGTGACTCGCAATTAGGAAGGGAACACTTCTTCCTAATTGCCACTCGTAAACCCTTTTTGCGATTCGGTAAATAGATTACCGAATCGCAAAAATTGGTCTGTACATCCCAAATAGCATTTTCCATGTCCCAAATGGCCCAATTAGCCGTTTGCGACATGGAAAATGCTTCGTACATGTGGCCCTAAATTATAAGGCAGGGTTGACCAATTTATGTGGCAAGAAAAGTCCAGTTATGAATTTACAGTACGAATAGATCTAACTCAAGAAAATGCGAGACCTATTGCATTGCAAATGCTTGTTTATTTTGGGGCGCATTTTTGTAGTGCAAACTTGAGCTGAAAGGATTGGAGTGCCCTACATGAGCACCCCTTACATTAGACAGGGACACTTAGGGAGCTCTCCATAGGAGTACACCTGCAGCTATTTTCTCTCCTCCATGGTGTTAATCCATCAATTGCAATCTGCCACCCTGGGCCTTTGCTTTGAATAACTCCCCCCCGTTGTTAACCCTCCCATCTCTCTGTTTTACCCACCTCCCTGCTTCAGCCACCTCCTCCGTCCTCCCTCGCATGACGTTGTGTGTACCCAACATTTAAACACATATGCAACACCAGCTTTGCATCCAACGTTAATCTTTAACACATCCTGCTAACAGTTGCTTCATCCATATCTGTATTCTGCATCTGCATTGCTTTCATAAACAGATGCACCTCTCAAAACGGAATGCTAGCAACCATGGTTAAAAATGATTTCAAACAGAGAAAGGTCAACTTCACATGACGTTGGGCAGCACCATTGCATGTGTGACCGCATTACTTGTCACACCATACTCATGTAAATAACCATTGCATGCCACGGGAGAACTAACATCCAGTAACTTCCAGCCGCTGTTTATTGTGACATGTGTACACGCACTTGTGATTTATTTTAGTGCTGCAGTATCAAAACACAGCTCCTTTCCTTCTTTGCTCAGAATCACAGGAGTTTGAGACACCAACCCGTTCCCCAGTAGCAAAGTCAGCAGCTCTGACCATCATACCACAACATCCGACAGTTTTACTCGAAGTCGTGTTGGACAGCAGCCCAAACTGCTGTATAACATGTTTAAAAAAAAGTAGACAAAGCCAATAGATCTCGCATAGGCGAAGCCTATTGGCTTTGCCGATGCTTGTTTTTGTTTCCAGCCTCCTGGGGCCAGTCAGGGCTTCACACATGAATTCAACTGGTGGCAGTCTGGCAGTGGGTCCCTACTTGAAGGTCAGAGCGAGCCTTCAGGCGACAGCTACTCACATGTTCCAAAGCAGAATATCTAGTATGAAACGTACATCCCATGGTTTTTATTTTTCAAAAGTGCTAACAACACCACATTCTTGTGGAGAAAAACATGTATAAAAAGTGCAAAATGCACCCAGCCCTAAACCTGAAACTGCAGAATCACCACAGACACTGAGCAAATAAAGCTTCATAATGGGCCCTTCATTAGCAGAACAGAGCAGACAAGACAAATGACCTAATATACCCATGCCTCTGAAAAAGGGATATATCTCTATCCAATGTAACCGGTGCTCATGTAAAGTGCTCCAATACCTTTGGGTTGAGTTTGCGCTGTGTAAAACTTGTGGAAAGATGCAGAAAGAGGTAAAAACAAAACCTTAACAAGGAAAGAAAAATAGATTCCTTTGTAGTGGCTTATTTGTACAGTATAAAACCAACAAGAAAACCTGACTAAATCGCTGCTTCACCGCCTAAATTGCATGATTTTAGGCAAATATTTTATTTCACCCCAACTCTAAATTACTTTTAAATATGTGAGTTTAAGCTACCATTTTAAAAAAAATCCTTTGTGTTTGATTTATTTGCCAGTTATGTGCCACTGTAGTAATCTTGGCCATCTACAGGGTTTTACATGACAAAAGTCTTGTCTTGTTAGTTCACTAATGGTTCTTGTTTAAAAAATATCATTTTTAATAACTACTTCTGAGTATAGTGCTATAATGTGATTCATTAATTTCAGAGTTTCCGCATGTTAAAATAAACACTTTTTAAAATTTTGAAGAGACTTTATCATTATTTCTGTGATAACTGTTGGATGGTTCACTGAAAAGAAGGCACCCTCTATGTATAAACTTTAAGGTCTACGATAAGGGGGAAATAAACTATGAATCAATATGCAAAATCCCACTCGACCTGGATTTCATCACATATGAATTGAAAACAGCCCAAGACGGTCTGGCCAGAAGTAGTACTCTTTCTATATTTGCATTTATATTAATAAATTTTTTGTCATTTTTTCACTTTAATGTGACCCACATAATTTATTTCATAATATTTTGCTTCTTTGTACAATTATACATTTTATACATTACGGGCCATATGTACAAATACATTTTCCCATAGACAAAGAATGGGCAAAACTGCTTCCTACATCTAGCCCTACATTTCTGCTTTTTTTCTTGCAACGCAGCAATAATCAGCCTGTTTACACATTTTCTTAAAACTAGACATGTATAATTACATTAGATATATGTGCTTTTGCCACCTTCTTTCCAATATGACACTCCCACTCACGCCTGCATTTATACTCAAACATTCATATGCTCACATGTACCATACATCCCCACCCCAGCCCAGCCAACTCATCACATACACTACAGAATTCAATGGGAAAAGAGATCTTCAATTTCAACCATTGTTGTGTTGTCAAAATCAGTCAACACACATTTCAGTGGAATAAAAGAAATGTCTGTCCACCTTTTTCAGGATCATCTTTAGAAACATTTCTTTCAACACTGGTGGACCTATGGGGAGTATTCTGGTAATATCTCCCAGGGCTGTGCCAGGTCAAGATTCTATAACGCTCAAATCCAAGGTACATCTACTTGCTGCTCCGGGGCCCCAGGTCCTAATTTCTGTGTAAAACAGTTAAAAGGTTGTCAAAAGATTCTATCATACTGTGTACTCCACAAAGCCATATTTGGAAGAAGAACTTGAGGCCTTGTTTGGGAGGTTAGTGAGCCTTTCTTGAGGTCTTACCGAACTTCCGGACGTAGGCATGGAAGAGGACTTCAAAGCTCGGAGAACACCATGCAGCAATGCAGCAGGTCTTAAGCTCCCAAACAAGGCCTCACCAGAGATAAAGGGTGACTCTGCAGGAGTCCAGTGAGCCCTGTGTATCTCCGGTCTTATCTTGACAAGTCTGAGTAATTTTGAAAAGAAACTTGAGCCTGAATCAGAATGGCCACTCCTTGAGAGCCTCTAGTGAAGTCTACATGAAACACTTGTAGAAAACCCACCCAGTCTAGAGAGGGGCATATGTTTCCCACTAAATTGATCTTCTGGAGAAGGAGAATATTTGCTCCCTGCCATCAGGCAGCCTTCAGGACTGACCCTCTCTTCACTCTGTCCAGTAAGCTATTACTATTCCAAATGAGAATCTGCAATTGTCCCCAGACCTGTGAATCATGTAGTTCACCCATTAGAATGAGCTGTAAAGCCCTGGATTGTGATGTGTGCATCATGCACATGTGATGGCCATGCCATGTATCTATGTGTGATTCTACTTGTTGTAAACTCTACACTAATGAAAAGAAGAAACACTCCCACTACCACTATTCTTCTAGAATAGGAAGTGCTTGTTGTGGTGTGAACTGGGGACATTTGTCAACCAAGCAATTGAGTATCACCCTCAACCCCTCCCATGGTTTATACCCACTAAGCTGAAAAGAAAATTCATGGTGGGACTAGGCCACACACTCTAAGACAACCCCCAAACTTTAATGGAGAGATAAGACAAAGAGGGCACCTAAGCATCTTACTGTCAATAAAGCCACTCACCTGAGCTCCAGATGATACTGGTGGGGCATAGCTATACCTTCACTCCTTCCGGAAACAACCCTCAGTCTCAGCAGCATTTGGTAGGAATTATGCTAGTGGTTGCTCACGAATGGACGATGAGGTTGGAGAGAGCTAGAGAAAAGAAGATCTGCAGGTGAGGATTCCTCTCCAAGCCTCTTATAAGATTACTTCCTGGGAATGTTGCCATGTGATTTGAAACCTATCTGCTGATGAAAAAGATAATTAGCACAAGATCTCACAGTTTCCTGTAACAGTTTTCTAATTACCATAAAGTTCAGCAGTGGGTATCCCTTATTTACACCCGGGGGTTTAACTTGCACATGTCTATTTGGGGTAGTTCATGCTAAGGCCCCATCACATTTTGTCCACATATACTATCCATACCAAATTTGCACCCTTTTGTACAACATACTGGGATTCTAAATGTATACAGGATTTGTGGATTCCCCTGGAGGGGACCGCGAAATTAGCCAAAATACAGTATTTTTTCGTTTTTCATTTTAGAAAAATGGGAAAAAAATGTTCTGCAGATGAAAGCATCTGTTTTTTTTCCCTTCCAATGGCATCAATGAAGGGTTTGCAGTGCTAAACTCACCATCTTCTCAGCTTTCAAGAACAGGCAGACTTGAATAAAAAAAACAAAATTTTCAAGACAGCTTCAGCATTTTACTGGAACATAGCCCATTTTTCCAATTGTTTGCGCTTTCAACCTCCTTCAAGTTAGTGGTAGAAATGGGTGCAAAATTAATGGTGGATCATGGAAAACTATACATTTCTGAAAAGTAGACAACAATCTGAATTCAGGAAGGGGGAGTTTCTGTAGATCCATCAAGGTTTTTCTAAAGAAAGTAACAGTTGAAATTCTAAAACAAATTGAAATTAAGTTGACAAAAACAGCTATTCCAGTCTGCGTTTTCATCTGTAATTTCTTCTAAGTGTGGCAAATTTTCAAATGCAACATACCATTACGTCTGCTGGACCCTTTTGGTTGTGGGAATATATAGGACTTGTAGTTTCACCAAAAACCATAGGTACCCACGGTCAATAACGGAGCTGCACCTTACAATGGTTTTTCATTGTGTATCGGGTATGCAATAATTCATTTGGTAAAACATAAAAGATTGAAAGATAGGTATCAGGGAAACCTATCTATTTCCGAAATGGGCACAAGATATGGAGTAAAGAAACAATGGTTATTTGCAAATCTCTGAATTTGGGGTTACCCATATTAGCTTGTGAATTAGAGGGCATTTCTTAAAATGACTTCTTTCTTACACACTGTCTTACATTTGGAAGGCACAACTGCAGAGAAAGACAATTGGTAATAATATGTGATCTAGTATTTTGTTTTCCCCTAAGTCTCCCAATAGAAATAGCAACTCACTTGTGTTGGTAGGCCTAGTGCCTGCAACAGTAAATGGGTAGTTGTGGTTTTTGAGCTCTACCTCACCTGGCACCTAGTGAAACCTAGGAAACCTGCAAATTATTTAAAACTAGCCATCCAGGGAAATCCAGGATGGGTGACTTATGTGGCTTTCACTAGGTTCTATTACCCGGAATACCTTGCAAACCTCAAAATATCTGGACTCTAAGGGGAGCACCAGATTTCCTACCATCCAGCATTCCACTCGGTCTCCTGTTTTTGTAGGTGGGCCAAGTGTCTGCAAAACGGAAGGGCCAAAAACATGAAGAAATTGAGGTGGAAACAAAGAGGGTCCAAAGGGTTTTTTTTTCTCCATACATTTATAGGCTGACCCTGCTTTGGGCACCCACACAAGTGGGGCAAAGTTTTTATCTGTACAGAAGCGGCAATGTTGGCCAGTAGGGATTTTGTGGATTCCTGCAGATTATGGAAGTTTCCATCACAAAAATATAGGAAAAACGTGTGATTTCAGGCAAAGTTGGAGGTTTTCAGGGCATTGTGGATAAGAAAATGGTGTGGGGTGCATGTGAAGCACATCACCCTGGACTCCCCCAGATGTTTAGTTTTGAGAAGTGTCTGGGTCTGGTAGATTTTTCTAGGTGGCAGCATACCACCTAGAAGTCCAAAAAGTGCAGCCGCTCACTATTGCAAGTGTGATGATACTGGAAGTTAGTGAAGCTCTCTTGGCGCATATGTAAAAACAAAACCCAAAAGAGTCAAATGTCCTTTTGCTTGCCATTGGGATGAGATGCTTTAGTCTGCAGAAAGACTGTTGCACCCTTCAGTTGGGGTGGGGGCATAACCATGTCCATGGTGGTGGCCAGTCCCCACCCCTCTATTTAAAAACAAATGCTTCCCTGGTGTCTAGTGGGCATCCTGCCCACCCTGGGGGGCACATTGGAGTTAATAATCCCCATCTGCCCCGAAGGAGGCAGAAAGGCTGTGCCCATTTATGTTTTGGGGATGGGGGCATTGCCATGACCATTCTGGGCAGTCTTTACACTACCAAAAATAAATCCCTGTTGTTTCGTGGGCTTTCTGCCCCCCACGTAGAGGGTCAGATGTGGCCTATCGCCCCCATCTGCCCCTGAGGGGCAGAAAAGCTTCACATATATATATATATATTTTATATATATATATATATATATATATATATATATATATATATATATATATATATATATATATATATATATATATATATATATATATATATAAATTTTTTTGACAGGGGTGGAGGCATTGCAGTGCTCATTCTGGGCTGCCCCCAGCTCTAGATGGATATAATAAAAATACCTAGTGCCTACTGGGCTATCTTCCCATCTCCCCCGAGAGCAGATTGGGGACTATTGCCCCATCTGCCCCCGGGGCAGAGAAAGACTGTGGAGGGGTGGGAGTATTGCAATGTGCATTCTGGGCAGCCCCCACTCCTTGATGATTAAAAATATGAATCCCTGGTTTCTATTGGGTTTTTTGCCCCCGCCTCGGGGGGGGGGGGGACAGATTGGGGGCTACTGCCCCCATCAGCTCTTCAGGGGGTTAGAAAGACTGAATATACCCAAAATAAAGAGGGGGAGCGAAAATCCTTGCCCAAGCTCCCTCTTCCTGGTGCATAGTGGGTGGATCCCTGCTTGGGGATCACCCTCCTGCGGTGATCCCCAAGCAGGGATCCACTAGGGAGGGGTACTGTTGGTTAGGGGAGGTTCTCCTCTTTCCAATGATATCTCCCCCATCTCCCTCGGTGCTCACGGGGCTGAGATAGCCCCCTGAGCACCGATGCAGTGAAAGTGAGCCGAGTTTCAGTGAAGTGACGTCAGCGCAAGCGTGCACTGATCTTCATTTCACTGAAACGAAAGAAACAGCTCTCCTCCATCTCCCGAGTCTGTTTCTTTCTAAAAGAAATCTCTCTGGTTCCTGCACCAGAGGGATTTCAAGCACCATGTGCGCGGACAGGCCGTCCAATGCACATGAGCATTGTAGTGATGGATGGCGCCTGGCCGTCCGACCCACAGAGTGGTTAACATAGAAATTCTTCTTGCCTCCCCCTTACATAGAACATAAGCACAGAGTTCTCGCTTTCTGAAAAGTCTTAAATGATTTAACTCAAATGTAACATTCAATAAAAGTCCTACATGAAACAGTTCAGTAAAATGCCCAGTCTATTAAGCAGGCTTGAGTTCGTTGCTGAGTGGCTGGACACCATGCTTGTTATGCAAAGTACCTTGCAGTAATCATGTCTCTTCCTTTGTTTTTTCCAAGCCTTTGGAAGAGAGGGCTGCGGGCTGGAGAGTCACTGGAGAATCCAGAAGACACAGCGGGAGAAACTGCCTGAGTTAAGGGATGAGGTCAGATGCTCTCTGAACGGAGGAAGAGGCCAAGCAAAACGTGGTGCTCGGGACACACTTCTTATAACTGTGCACCCAAAAATGGCTGCCTGAGCATGTGCAGACCCCAGATCTTGCAAGATCCTGGTGTGTACGTCAAGACAGTGTGCTACATGCTGGGTGACGAATAGATAGCTTGCGAGTGTGTTTTGCAGTTTCAACGAAGCAGATTTTGGGGGTCATTATGACCCCTTGTAGTCAAACACTGTATATACGAGAAAGACTACAGGAACGGTGGTGAATACAGATCTAGGAGGCAGGAAAAAATTATTTGCAAATGAGGGGGGCAAAGCACGCGGGCCCGGAGGACAGCTAAATAAGGCAAATTTCTGTAAAGCCCCCTCTTAAATGGGCCTCACAGTGCAAAATGTAACTAGCAATGAGGTAAGTGCCAGATAAATCCGAGCTTTGAAGACAATACATAAAACAGAGAATAACCGAATTCAGAAGGTAAGGTCTTATCTGTCTGAGGATGGTGCCCGGGGATCCCGCTGAAGGTGTGGTGCAGGGCGCAGCGAAAGGCCCGCATTGACTAAGAGCTTCAAAGGGTGACGCTCATTGGTGCACCTAGTCCGACTCCCACCCCGACCATCAATGAAGCTCAGCGAGGGAGGCTCGGAATGTAAATAACCTGCCGTCCAGCGTCTATGCCGACGTGCAGGAGCGCGCGGGGCACGGCAATGTCCAGACCAAGGGAGCATGGGAAATGTAGTCCCATGTCTCCCAACGTTATCGGTAGACTCCGCAAAGGTTGGAAAACAACGTGAAGAAGGGGGGGAGAAGAGAAATGAAGATGGGGGAGAGGGGTTTTTAAAAGAAGACGAGGGGGGAGGAGGGAAAGGGGTAGGAGGGGAGGGAAAAGGTTTCAAGAAAAGAAAGGGGAAGAAATAGGAAGGGGGAAAGGGGTTCAGGAGTGGGGAAGAAAAGAGGGTAAAACATGAGAAAAAGAAAAAGAAGGGCGAGGTAATGGGGTGGGGAAAAAAAATTAAACGGGGGTTGGACGGGAAAGAAAGGACACAGATAGTTGAGAGGGAAGGGGGGAGGGGAGCAGGGTCTTTTTGGGGTTTGAGGTAGGGGAGGGGAGAAGTGGACCAAAAGAGGGAAGTGGAAAGAAGAAATGGGGAAGAGAAAGAGAGGAGTAAGAAGAAATTAAAAAAGAAAAGAGAAGAAGGGGAAAATGAAAGTTGGGGAAGGAGAGAATGGCAATAGGTTGACAAGGGAAAAGGCACCAGGAGAGAAAGACAAGGGGAGAATGTTAGAAGAAGAGAGAAAGGAGAGTGTTATAGAACCCTCATATTTATTTAATGAAGACCATGGTATTTCATCATTAAGGGGGTCATTCTGACCCTGGCGGTCGGTGATAAAGCGGCGGCCAACCCTCCAACAGGCAGGCGGTAAAAAAAATGGAATTCTGACCCTGGCGGGAACCGCCAACACAACCCGCCACTTTAACACTCCGACCGCCACGGCGGGACAAACAAACAGCACGGCGGTCACCGCCAACAGGCAGGCGGCAGACAGTGTCCCGCCCACCCTATCACAACTCACCAATCCGCTCCTTTTCCGGGGCGGGAGCCCCGTCGATAAAAACACGGCGGAAACAGACTACGAACGGGAAAACGCTCACCTCTATACACTCTACGAGGAAGGAGGACAGCATGGAACCCGAATTAAACATCCTACCAGCTATTGTCTACCTGCTTATCTACCACGAGTACGAACGCTGGCGCAGACGACAACGGTGAGTACTGCACCTACGACACAGGGGAGGGGGGAGGAGGAAGGGTTACGGGCACACACATACGCCATACACCCTCCCCCCCACCCACCCCCAAATACCTACACACCAATGCCGAGCAACAAGTCAGAGGGACACCCCCCAAACCCCACGGAATAATGCAAAGACAAAATAAAATGGACAGTGAAATTGAAGTATATTATAGCACAAATGAAGTAATGTGAAATATGAAATATGAAAGATACAAAATAAGGAATGAACATAGTCATAAATATATACATATGCAATAAGTCCTGCCCATTCTGTCAAAGTTCCATAGTCCGTGGGCCAATGTGCACAAACACATGGGCAAAGCCCACACAGGAGACCCGAATCCATTGGAGAGAACACTGCTGGGGCATCAGATGACAAAACTACAGGCAGCTCAGGGGGAAGGGAAGGGGGGGCACCTCAGCCACATGAGTCCACGACGCCAGATCCACGAGGGGCCTCCATGCCCACTGCACCATCCTGGGGAGTGCAAAGCCACAGTCTCACAAGTCTCTACAGTGGGTGGGTTGCCCACTGTGCCATCCTGGGGAGTGCAAAGCCACAGTCTCACAAGTCTCTACAGTGGGTGGGTTGCCCACTGTGCCATCCTGGGGAGTGCAAAGCCACAGTCTCACAAGTCTCTACAGTGGGTGGGTTGCCCACTGTGCCATCCTGGGGAGTGCAAAGCCACAGTCTCACAAGTCTCTACAGTGGGTGGGTTGCCCACTGTGCCATCCTGGGGACTGCAAAGCCACAGTTTCTCAAGTCTCTACAGTGGGTGGCTTGCCCACTGTGCCATCCTGGAGAGTGCAAAGCCACAGTCCATCAGATGGATTATTGACTCCACTGTGAATGGAGGAGGCACGGTGCCCAGAGTGCTACGTGAAGCCCTGCCCGACACAGAACCGGCACTGTCAATGGGCTAGCGGTGCTTGAGACGGCGTTGCCCAGCGGAGCGGTGCTTGAGATGAAGGGCCCAGCGGAGCGGTGCTTGAGATGAAGGGCCCAGCGGAGCGGTGCTTGAGAGGAAGGGCCCACCGGAGCGGTGCTTGAGATGAAGGGCCCAGCGGAGCGGTGCTTGATAGGAAGGGCCCAGCGGAGCAGTTCAGAGACGGCGGTGCCCACCGGAGCGGTGCTTGAGATGAAGGGCCCAGCGGAGCGGTGCTTGAGATGAAGGGCCCAGCGGAGCGGTGCTTGACAGGAAGGGCCCAGCGGAGCAGTTCAGAGACGGCGGTGCCCACCGGAGCGGTGCTTGAGATGAAGGGCCAAGCAGAGCGGTGCTTGAGAGGAAGGGCCCAGCGGAGCAGTGCTTGAGAAGAAGGGCCCAGCGGAGCAGTGCTTGAGAAGAAGGGCCCAGCGGAGCGGTGCTTGAGATGAAGGGCCCAGCGGAGCGGTGCTTGAGATGAAGGGCCCAGCGGAGCGGTGCTTGAGATGAAGGGCCCAGCGGAGCGGTGCTTGACAGGAAAGGCCCAGCGGAGCAGTTCAGAGACGGCGGTGCCCACCGGAGCGGTGCTTGAGATGAAGGGCCCAGCGGAGCGGTGCTTGAGAGGAAGGGCCCAGCGGAGCAGTTCAGAGACGGCGGTGCCCACCGGAGCGGTGCTTGAGATGAAGGGCCCAGCGGAGCAGTTCAGAGACGGCGGTGCCCACCGGAGCGGTGTTTGAGATGAAGGGCCCAGCGGAGCAGTGCTTGAGAGGAAGGGCCCAGCGGAGCAGTTCAGAGACGGCGGTGCCCACCGGAGCGGTGCTTGACAGGAAGGGCCCAGCGGAGCAGTTCAGAGACGGCGGTGCCCACCGGAGCGGTGCTTGAGATGAAGGGCCCAGCGGAGCGGTGCTTGAGAGGAAGGGCCCAGCGGAGCAGTTCAGAGACGGCGGTGCCCACCGGAGCGGTGCTTGAGATGAAGGGCCCAGCGGAGCAGTTCAGAGACGGCGGTGCCCACTGGAGCGGTGCTTGAGATGAAGGGCCCAGCGGAGCGGTGCTTGAGAGGAAGGGCCCAGCGGAGCAGTTCAGAGACAGCGGTGCCCACCGGAGCGGTGCTTGACAGGAAGGGCCCAGCGGAGCAGTTCAGAGACGGCGGTGCCCACCGGAGCGGTGCTTGAGATAAAGGGCCCAGCAGGGCGGTGCTTGAGAGGAAGGGCCCAGCGGAGCAGTTCAGAGACGGCGGTGCCCACCGGAGCATTGCTTGAGATGAAGGGACCAGCGGAGCGGTGCTTGACCGGAAGGGCCCAGCGGAGCGGTGCTTGAGAGGAAGGGCCCAGCGGAGCAGTTCAGAGACGGCGGTGCCCAGCGGAGCGGTGCTTGAGATGAAGGGCCCAGCAGGGCGGTGCTTGAGAGGAAGGGCCCAGCGGAGCAGTTCAGAGACGGCGGTGCCCACCGGAGCATTGCTTGAGATGAAGGGACCAGTGGAGCGGTGCTTGACAGGAAGGGCCCAGCGGAGCGGTGCTTGAGATGAAGGGCCCAGCGGAGCGGTGCTTGACAGGAAGGGCCCAGCGGAGCGGTGCTTGAGATGAAGGGCCCTGTTCAGCGGTTTTTGAGACGGCGGTGCCCTGTTCAGCGGTGCTCCTCACGGCGGGCCCTGTTCAGCGGTGCTCCTCACGGCGGGCCCTGTTCAGCGGTGCTCCTCACGGCGGGCCCTGTTCAGCGGTGCTTGTCCTGTGTTACTAGGGAGCCAGACCTGGCCAAGTGTTCCCGCTCACTCGGCATCCGACGGTGCGGTCGCGGGGCCCTCCTGTGATGGAGTCCTGGGCCCGTGGGTGTCGTCCGTCACAACCGGAATGGGGCTGGTGGGGCCCTCCTGGGCAGCTTGCCTGCTGCCTGACTTCTCCGCCCTGCTGCCCTTGCCCTCCTTCGCTGAAGCTCTGTGGCCCTTGCCTCCCTTTGATGATGGGGCAGGTGACGGGGCAAGGCTACTGTCCTTGGTGGCAGCCGTCTCAGGCTTGTCGCGCCGGCCCTTATTCTTTTTTGTCCTCTTCCCAGGGGGTGGGCTGGCTGTCCCCTTGCTGCTGGCCGACGTTCCTGCCCTAGGAGCTGGTGGACTCCAATAGCCCTGCACTATGGTCACAGTAGATGCAGGGCTGGTGGTGGCTGAGGTGCTGTTTGGACTCTTTCCAGGTGGAGGGGGTGGGTCAGGTGAGGCAAAGAGGTCAAGTTTGGAGAGGAAAGGTTTTTTAGGTGCCATGGGAAGGGTAGGTGCAGTGGGTATGGGAGTGGAGGAAGAGGATGTGGTTGTAGGAGAGTCAAGTGTGCTGTCTTTGGGTGCAGGTGCTTGTGACGGAGGCTGTCGTGAGGTGGATGGCTGTTGGGTGGGTGGCTGCCTGCGTTTGTGTGGTTTGGAAGAGGGGGTGACAGACACACTGGGAGAGGACACAGGGGACGTGTAAATGGCAGTGGGGGTGGTGACTGCACGTGTGCGGACTGTAATGGAGGGTGTGCTGGTGATGGAAGCACTGGATGATGGTGGTGTGCATGCAGGTGTGAGTGGAGACGTCACAGGGAGGGAGGAGGGAGATGAGGAGGTGGGGGACACAGAGGTGGTAGTGACTGTTGGCATGTCTGCATCTGGATGTTGCTTGTGTGAATGCTTGTGTGATCTGTGGTGCTTATGTCTGGATGAGCTGCCCTTGGGTGTTGAGGTGTGTGCAGGCTGGTCTGATGGTGTGGATGGGATAGGCAGAGGAACAGGAGACTGGGACTGGGTGGAGGGAGTCAGAAGAGGGAGACTGGAGACAGGAACAATGGCTGCCGTCAGTGCTGAGGCCAGTGCGTTGAACGATCGCTGATGGGCAGCCTGACCCGAATGAATGCCCTCCAGGTATGCATTGCTCCGATGCACCTCCCTTTCGACACCCTGGATGGCATTCAAAAGGGTAGACTGCCCAACAATGATGGTCCTCAGGAGGTCAATGACCTCCTCACTGAGGGCAGCAGGGGTAACTGGGGCAGGGCCTGAGGTGCCTGGGGCGAAGGAGATGCCCGCCTTCCTGGGCGAGCGGGCACGGAGCGAAGGCTGAGGGGCTGCTGGGAGGGCGGCGCTGGTGCGCTGGGTGGCGGCTGTACCTGTTGTGGCGGTGGGCACGGATGTTGCCGCCACCGCAAGGGAGCTCCCTTCCGAGGACGTGTCGGTGACCTCTCCACGGGTCCCCGTTGTGGAGCTCCACTCGCCCTCCGTCTCACTGGTGTACTCGGATTCTGTTGCATGGCCCTCCGGGGCCATGTGAGATGCAGCTTCCTCGTGCGCCGATGCCACTTCTCCTCCGCCTGATGATGCTAATGCACACATGAACAGGAAGACAAAGAAAATGTGGAAGGGGGAGAAATGAAGACAGGTTGAGTGCATGCAATGGCAACACCGTTGGCGGAGAGGACAGACACTGAAGCCCCCTGCACTATGCCGCGCAATCTGGGTACACTAATCAGTTATTATGACTAGGCCTACAGGTCTATGGACGACAAATGCACACATGGGTGAGGCCGGACCATGGATAGCTGTACTTGGCACCCTACAGACGTGGAGTGCGGGGGCACAGGGCCATGCCTAACAAAGGGGCCTAGCCTACAGAATGCGCCCTGGCCTAGAGATAGCCCCAGCCCTCCTCCCCCACCCAGACACCTTCACTGCGCGCAAAGATAGCAGATTGTGCTGATACTCACCCCCTTGTGTCTGCTGTGATGTCCTCACGCGCCCATCCAAATCGGGGTAAGCCACCGCCAGGATCCAGGACATCAGGGGGGTCAATTGGCGGCTGGCACCCCTCCTACGTTGGGAGGCCATCCCCAGCAGAGACTCAGCGGTCTTTCTGGTCCCGCGGCGGATGTCCTCCCACCTCTTTCGGCAGTGGGTGCTCCGTCTGTTGTGGACCCCCAGGGCCCGGACGTCCTTGGTGATGGCACGCCAAATGTCGATCTTCTGATGGGTGCTGACCTATGTGACATGTACAGGGTTGAAAAATAAATATCATCACTTTTCTGCCTGGTCAATGTGAGTGGCCACCCCCCTCCCCAACCTTGCCATGTGGCACATGCTCTCATCTTTCGTGCGTTGCACTCCTCATTCGCTCCCCTCCCCACCATCTTACATCCACCCCACTCAACACAGGCATAGCCCATTCAACGTGCACCCTGTGTACTAACCTGTTGGTCTGGAGGACCGTAGAGAAGCGCATACTGGGGGAGGACCCCATCAACAAGTTTCTCCAATTCTTCTGAAGTGAAGGCAGGGGCCCTTTCCCCAGTCGCAGCAGCCATTGTATCTCGCAGACCGAGGTCACAGCAGCACTTGCAGTATAGGTCCTCTCCTGTGGATGATCAGGTCTCGAGTGATTAATCAGATAGAAAATGGCGGTCACGCCTGCGGTGGTGCGTACCGCCGCGGTGCGTACCGCGACCGCCGTCGCACATCGTCATTGGCTACTGAAACCCATAGGGTTCAATGTTAACCAATATGGCTTTGCACCGCGGTCTTCGACCGCCTACCGCCACGGTGTGCCACGCCAGCGCATTGACCTCACATCCCACTGTTACACTTCACAGGTCAGGCAGCCGCCATTTCAAGGGCCCACATGGCTTAATTTCTACTGCGTCACACAGGCCTAGGCATTGCATTGCCACTCATACATGCCTTTCAATGCATAGCGAATCGTGTACTGTGCAAGCTGTGTGTACGAACCTGTGGGTTGCTTGACTCTGTGCTCCATGTTGTCCTTCCTAGGCACCGTCCGCTGGGAATTGCGAGGAGAAGGAGGAATCCTCCTGTGTACTGACCGCTGGTGGACCTGTCGACAATGGAAGAACGACATATCATGCTTTCATACCGGCTTGACAGAGCAACTATACATGAACTGTGTGCCCAGCTGGAGCCAGACCTGATGTCCCCCATCCGCCAACCCACAGGGATTCCCCCTCTGGTGCAGGTTCTGTCAGTACTCCATTTTTTGGCAAGTGGATCATTCCAAACAACAGTGGCCATATCATCAGGGATGTCTCAGCTTATGTTTTCTAAGGTTTTGTCCAGAGTGTTGTCTGCCCTGATGAAATACATTGTGTTCCCTGAGGTGGGGGATTTGGCTACAGTGAAGGTTGATTTCTATACCCTTGGACATATTCCCAACATCATTGGTGCCATTGATGGGACTCATGTGGCTTTGGTTCCCCCCAGTGAAAGTGAGCAGGTGTACAGAAACAGAAAAAGTTATCATTCTATGAATGTCCAGGTGGTCTGTTTGGCTGACCAGTACATCTCCCATGTAAATGCCAAGTTCCCTGGGTCAGTGCATGACGCCTATGTCATGCGAAATAGCAGCATACCATATGTCATGGAACATCTACAGAGACACCGTGTGTGGCTAATTGGTGACTCTGGTTACCCCAACCTGTCGTGGCTACTGACCCCAGTGAGGAATCCCCGGACCAGGGCAGAGGAACGGTACAATGAGGCCCATGGGCGAACTAGGAGGATCATAGAAAGGACCTTCGGGCTCCTGAAGGCCAGGTTTAGGTGCCTGCATATGACAGGGGGATCCCTTATGTACTCACCAAAGAAGGTGTGCCATATCATCGTGGCCTGCTGTATGCTTCACAACCTAGCTTTGCGACGCCAGGTGCCTTTTCCACAGGAGGATGGTCCAGATGGTGGTGTTATAGCAGCTGTGGAGCCTGTGGAGAGTGAAGAGGAGGAAGACGACGGGGACGATACGGACAACAGGGATACAGTCATACAACAATATTTTCAGTAGCACACAGGTAAGAATCACCCACGCCATATTACATTTGCTTAAGGCCACATGCGTCTGTGCTGTCTGTGTTTCCCCCCAGTTCCTGTTAACTGATTTGTGACTTTCCCTTCCCTTTTCAGAGCTGTATGAACCACTGCGTGACTTCTGCTTTGTTTGCCCATGGACTAAAGCTTATTGAAATTGGTATGTTGTCATCACAAAGTTAGTGGACATTATTGGACCGTTATGTGTAATACATTTGTTAAGAATACAAGCAGACTCCTGTTATTTTAAGTGCAATCTGTGATTTCTTTTAAGTGCTACATATTGGTACATGATTGTAAAACGGTGATGGTGGGGGTGGAGTAATGTCCATGGCAGAGTCCAGTTCTCAGTCTCACAGGTGCATTGTCCATATGCCTGTGGAAGGATGGAGCAGGGGCAGTTAAAGGTTGGACCGGGTGACAATGTGCGACAGTGGGATGACATCAGGGGGTATCTTATGCTGGCGGGGGTCTTACAATCCTACTCTGTCTTCTTGTGAGATCTCAGGTTCCGCTTGCGGGGTGGTTCTTCTTCTGCAGGAGGTGGGGTTCTGGTGGCCTGTTGTTGTGTGGGGGCCTCCTGTCCACTAGCGCCGGCAGAGGTGGTAGGCTGTTCCTGGCCTGGGCTAGTGACAGGGACCCTTTGGGGTGCAACATGGTCCCGCAATGTGGTGACTATCTGGTTAAGGGCCACGACGAAGGTCCCCATTGCGGAACCGATGTTCCTCAGTTCCTCTCTGAACCCCATTTGAATACCGTTCCTCCTGCTGTGCCTGGATCTCCTGGAACCTGGCCAGTACCGTCGCCATCGTCTCCTGGGAGTGGTGGTAAGCCCCCATGATGGAGGAGAGGGCCTCTTAGAGACTGGGTTCCCTGGGCCTGTCCCCCCCCCTGTCGCACAGCAGCCCTCCCAGTTCCCCTGTGTTCCTGGGCCTCTGTCCCCTGGACGGTGTGCCCACTACCACTGCCCCCAGGTCCCTATTGTTGTTGGGGTGGTGGGTCAACCTGGGTGCCCTGTAGTGGCGGACACACCGCTGATTGACGTGTCCTGGAGACAGAGGCATGGGCCCGCTGGGTGGGAGCTGTGCTGATGTTCCCAGAGGGGTTTGGGTCTGGTATAGCCTGTGGCTGTCTGTGGGGAACCGACTGTCCCGAGGTCCCCGATGGTCCGGGCTGGTCATCTGGGTCCAGGGAGACAGAGCTGCTGTCATCGCTGGGGGCCTCTTCTGGGGGTGGGATCGACATCTCTGTACCCTCCGTGGCGGTGTGGTGGCGTTCGGGTCCTGCAGGGGTATTAAAGTATGGTTATTGCTTCTGTTTGTGGCTTTTCGTGTGATGGGTGGGTGTCCGTGTACCCAAGTGCAGGCATTCCCTTGTGTGGGCTTTTGTGAGGGTAGCTTGTGGAGGTGATGTGTGTGTGCAGTGGGCATGCTTTGGTGATGGGTGTGCATGCTTTGTGGTCGCATGCAGGGCTAGGTTTTGGGATGGGTGGGTTGTGATGGTGAGCCATTTGCAAGGTGTTGTTGTGATGGGGGTGAGGGTGGGGGTATGATTTGGCATGCAGGTGGGGTGGGGGGAATGAAGTAGTTAAGATTAGACTTACCAGAGTCCATTCCTCCGCCTACTCCTGCGAGGCCCTCAGGATGCAGGATGTGCAAGACTTCCTCCTCCCATGCTGTGAATTCTGGGGGAGTAGGTGGGGGTCCGCCACCAGTCTTCTGCACCGCAATGTTGTGCCTTGATACCATGGAACGCACCTTCCCCCGTAGGTCGTTCCAGCGCTTCCTGATGTCATCCCGATTGCGTGGATGCTGTCCCACCGCGTTGACCCTGTCCTCTATCCTTTGCCATAGCTCCATCTTCCTGGCAATTGTGGTATGTTGCACCTGTGCCCCGAAGAGCTGGGGCTCTACACAGACTATTTCCTCCACCATGACCCTGAGTTCTGCGTCACTGAACCTGGGGTGTCTTTGGGGTGCCATGGGGTGGTGTGGATGAGGTGTGGGGTGGCGTTTGTGGGGATGGGTGTGGTGCTTGTGGTGGTGTGTGGTGTTTGGTGCGTGGATTCTGTGTGGGTGATGGTGTTGTGTGCCCCTGTGTTGTGGGATTGTCTATTCTGTGCTCTCTCTCTAGCCTTCGTCAATGATTTCGGGTCGTAGGGGTTTGTGGGTGATGTGGGTGTGTGTTTTATATTGTGTTGGGTGTGTGGGAGTGGTGTTAGTATGTGTATCAGGTGTGTGTGTTTCAAAATGACCAATGTGGCTGAGTTTTCTATGTGTGTGTGTATTTTGAGCGCGGCGGTGTGTACCACCAATGGAATACCGCGTTTGAAAGACCGCTGCGTGGATTCGTGTGTCGTGATAGTGTGGGCGTATTTCTGTTGGCGTGACGGTGGAGGTTTGGTCATCGCCATTTTTTCGCCGACCTTTGGTATGGCGGACTTTTATGGATGTCGGGTTTTTGGAGGTTTGGCAGTTGCGGGTCAGAATGACCGTGGCGGTTTACCGCGGCCGCAGCGGTGTTATGGCGGTCTTCTGACCGGCGGTATGCACCTTTTACCGCCGAGGTCAGAATGACCCCCTAAGTCTTGTGGTATCTGTGTGCAATCTCCAGACCTATCTTTGTTCGTAGTATAGAAGCTTTTGGTTCATGGTGTTTGTCATAGGATTAAGTTTGTCTAATACTATCCATTCCAATTCATCCAGGGAGTGGTTGCTCCTGATGAAGTGGCTGGTAAATTTCGTAGTATTGTGTTTGCAGCGGATGGAGCTTCTGTGTTCGCATATGTGGCTTCCCACTCTCCTCGTTGTCATCCCGATGTACTTTAATCGACAGGGACATTGGATCATGTGAATCAAGTTTTTGCTGTTGCAATTCGTGAGGGATTTCAATTCCTGAGGGGTTTTCAGACCTAGGTCCAGGGTAGTTGTTTTTCGTGTAAACTGACAAACACTACATTGCCCACATGGGTGGTGTCCTGATGGGGGAACATTTGCCATAAAGTCGCTGTTGAGACGAGCCGGATAGTTTCTCTCAAGGAGTTTCTTTGACAATCTTTCTGTATGTTTAGAGTAATTCATTATATTGGAGTGTTAGACCTGACAGCCTTAGGGTGGTCACCACTAACTTTTTGCCTGCCTCCCTCCACTTTTTAGATACTGTTTTTGCTGGTTTTAAGACTCTGCGCACTCTACCACTGCTAACCAGTACTAAAGTGCATGTGCTCTCTCCCTTTAAACATGGTAACATTGGATCATACCCAATTGGACTATTTAATTTACTTATAAGTCCCTAGTAGAGTGCACTATATGTGCCCAGGGCCTGTATATTAAATGCTACTAGTGGGCCTGCAGCACTGATTGTGCCACCGACTTTAGTAGCCCCTTAACCTTGTCTCAGCCCTGCCATTGCAAGGACTGTGTGTGCAGTTTTACTTCCAATTTGACTTGGCATTTAAAAGTACTTGCCAAGCATAAAACTCCCTTTTTTCTACATATAAGATACCCCTAAGGTATACCCTAGGTAACCCTTAGGGAAGGGTGCTGTGTAGACGAAAGGCAGGAGTACCATGTGTAGTTTACATGTCCTGGTAGCATACAACTCCTAAATTTGTTTTTACACTGCTGTGAGGCCTGCTCCCTTCATAGGCTAACATTGGGGCTGCCCTCATACATTGTTTGAGTGGTAGCTGGTGATCCGAAAGGAGTAGGAAGGTCATATTTAGTATGGCCAGAATGGTGATACAAAATCTTGCTGACTGGTGAAGTTGGATTTAATATTACTATTTTAGAATTTCCACTTTTAGAAAGTGAGCATTTCTCTGCACTTAAATCTTTCTGTGCCTTACAATCCATGTCTGGCTGGGTTTAGTTGACAGCTCCGTTGTGCATTCACTCAGACACACCCCAAACACAGGATACTCAGTCTCACTTGCATTCATCTGCATTTTGAATGGGTCTTCCTGGACTGGAAGGGTGGAGGGCCTGGCACTTGCATGTCAAAGGTCAGTAGCCTGCCCTCACACAAAGGACTGCCACACCCCCTATTGGGACCCTTGCAGGCAGGATTAAACTGAAAGGGGACAGTGTGCACATCTAAGCCACTCTTTGAAGTCTCCCCCACTTCAAAGGCACATTTGGGTATTTAAACAGGGCCTCTGCCCCTACCAACTTAGACACTTCCTGGAGAAGAAACCTGAGCCAGAACCTGCATCCTGCCAAGAAGAACTGCCTGGCTTCCCAAAGGACTCACCTGTCTGCTTTCTGTGAAGGACTGCTGCCTTGCTGTTGCCCTGCTGCCTTGCTTCTCTCTGGCTGTGGTGAAGAAGTGCTCTCCAAGGACTTGGATAGAGCTTGCCTCCTGTTCCCTGAAGTCTCAGGACCAAAAAGCCTTCATCTCTTCAAGAAGGACTCCTTGTGCGGTGAAATTCGACGCACAGTCTGTCAGAAACAACACACCGCCTGCACCGTGGTGAAAATGTTACTGCACTCCGAACCGGAACGACGCAGCCTGACTTCGGTTTGAGACGATCGACGCAGTGCCAGCGTAGCAACCGGAAATTTGATGCACGGCCCATCGGATAGACTCACAGCCGAGCCAGAACGACGCAGCCGACTTCCAAAAAGGAATCAACGCAGCTCCTGCTGTACCGTAGAAAATTAGACACAATGGCCACCGAATCGACGCAGCTCCTATGACTTTGTCCTGCCAGCACAGGAAAACCACGCATCGTCCCCGGGACATCCGAAAACCCTGCAAACCGAAGAGGATCCACGACCGAGCGCCAGAAATTGACACACAGCAGTCCCTGCGTGAAAACTAAATGCTGCATCGCAGTGTGCGACCAGAGAAATCAACGCACACCCCTTGGTTTCCAAGCATCTCCTCCTCTGCGGTCTTTGCAGAGCTTTTTCACGTGAACCAGGTACTTTGTGCTTGAAAGAGACTTTGATTGCTTTTAAAAGACTTTAGATACTTTATATCACTTTTACAGTGATATCTCAACATATTTGTATTGCATTTTAATCGTTTTGACCTGCATTTATCCAGATAAATATTATATATTTGTCTAAACACTGTATGGGGTATTTGCGTGGTGCTATACTGTGTTGTTGTATGATTTATTGCACAAATACTTTACACATTGCCTTCTAAGTTCAGCCTGACTGCTCAGTGCCAAGCTACCAGAGGGTGGGCACAGGATAATTTGGATTGTGTGTGACTTACCCTGACTAGAGTGAGGGTCCTTGCTTGGACATGGGTAACCTGACTGCCAACCAAAGACCCCATTTCTAACATTGGTGATTAGCGGTGAGGATAGGACTTGTATTTGTGCAGTGACATACAATAGCTAAGTATTTCACTACCTTCCCACAGTTGAAGGGCAACTTGATTGTTTATCTCTTTTTGCAATTTAGTTTTTTCCTGACAATTTCCTAACTAAAATCCTCACTCAATATGTGTCGGGCTGGGTCTCAAGCTGGAGATTTAGACCTAGCCCTGTTAGAGACATATACTGTCAAACAGCTGAAAGGGTTCTCCAGGGATAGGGGAGTACCCACCCAAGGTGCCTCCAGAAAGGAAGAATTTCAAATGGCGCTGAGGGCCTGGGCAGAAGCCCATTCAGAGAAGGATGCTGAGGAGGAGGGTCCAGAGGATGGCCCCTCAGAGGATAGTTTGCCATCAGTGGATGAAGTTACCACTGCAATTATGTCCCCTGCCATGCCAGGGAGCAGTGTCTCTGATCAGGGCCTGACCGCAAAAGAAAGGAGAGAGGAGAGAGAGTTTCAATTGCAAATAGCAAGGTTGAAAATTGAGGCTAAACAGGAGGAAAGGAGGGCAGAGAGAGAAGCCAAACAAGCTGATGCTGAAAGAGCAGCCAAGCAGATTGAAGCTGAGAGAGCTGAAGCTGCAGCTGAGAGAGCCTTTGCTTAGAAGAAACATTTGTTGCCTCATGAACTGAGTCTCAAGGAGCTGGAGATCAAGGCGAGACAGTCTGAGTCCAGCAGTGATGGTGGCAGCATACATGCAGGACCTGGTGGGGAGAAAATGGTTTGTATACCCAATAATGTGGTGCCAAGTTTTGTGGTGAGAGATGACACTGACAAGTGGTTGGCTGCCTATGAAGTTGCACTAAGGGCCCATGGGACCTCTGAGAGCAATGGGGGGCGGCCTTGTGGTTTTATGTACCAGCAGTGGGGAGTGACACACTTCTTACCCTATTCGCACATGATCAGAATGTCTGTGCACCCATGAAAACCGCTTTACTGGCCAAGTTTGGGCTGACCCCTGAGAAATACCTCCAGAGGTTTGGGGACAGCACCAATCTTTCCACACAAACTTGGGTAGATTGTTTTGATTTCTCCAATAAGCCACTGGATGGATGGGTGCTGGCAGCAAAGTAAATGTTTACAAAGGGTTATATGATTTGATTCTGAGAGAGCATATGCTCATTATTTCTTTTACTGAGTTGCACAAGCACTTGGTAGATAGTAAGCTGACTGATCCCAGGAAGCTTGCTGAGGAGGTGGACATCTGGGTTCACACCAGAGTGTCCAAGAAAGCATCTGGAGGGGACACCCACAAAGGTGGTCAGGGTTCCCAACAGAAGAAAGAAGGGGGGAGAAAAACTTAAAGATAAGGAACTCTCAAAAGCCCACCAACAAAATTCCCAAGGGGAGGGGTGGTAACCATTCCTCTTCTCGATTTGGGAAGAAACCAGGGTTCTTTGACAGGAAATTAGGGAAGTTCATCCCCAAATGCTTAGAGTGCTACCAGCATGGACATTCTAAGGGCAACTCCCAGTGTTCAAAGAGAGCACAGTCCACCACTGGTCAGACACTTGGGTTGCCTAGTGTATCGCTCAGGGGGGAGATAGTCCCAGTTAGCTTTGGGGGCAGACAGAGGTGTCCCAAGTATCCCTGGGAGATAGAGAGATGGTGCCTAAAGCCCACATGCCTGAAAATACTTCAAAGTATAGGCAGTGGGTCACCATTGATTGGCAAAGGGTGGAGACTCTGCGTGACACAGGAGCCAGTATGACTACTGTCAAGAGGCAGCTGGTGTCAGCAGAGCTGCTAGTCCCTAATACATTCCACCAGGCCATAGTCGCTGACAATCGTGAGAGTCACCTACCGGTGGCTCAGGTTCCCTTTCAGTGGGGGCGGTCTCTGGTACTCTGAAAGTAGCTGTGAGTCCTGTCAAGCCTGTAGATTGTCTATTAGGCAATGACCTTGAGCATACTGCGTGGATGGAGGTAGAGCTCAGATCCCACCAAGAGATGTTAGGTTTGCCTGAGTGGGTCTGCATGACCACAAGGTCCATGGCTGCCCGGGAAGGGAGTCAAGGGTGTCTGGAGCCTGGAACAATGGCCCAGGCAGCTGCAAAGAGATAGGTCAAAAAGCACGGGAAACCCGCCTTAGATGTTCCCAAGGTGGTGGACGGGGCCCCTGAGGAGGAGGAGGCCCCTGAGCCAACTGGAGAGGACATAGCTGACCTGGGCAACCCTCCTGAACTTGCTAGCTGGCGAGTAGAGGGTGGGCCAACCAGGGCAGAATTCTGCAAGGACCAGAAGGAATGCCCCACCCTTGAGGGTCTGAGGCGACAGGCCACAGCCCAAGCAGCTGGAGAAGCCTCTGGCGATCACCATATCTATTGGGAGAACGATCGCCTTTACAGTGAGCCTAAGGTTACGGCCATTGGGGCAGCACGTGTGCTGGTGGTCTCCCAGTGTTACTGGGCCTTCCTACAGGGTCTGGCTCACGACATCCCCCTGGCAGGACATTTGGGCCAATACAAGACCTCTGCCAGGCTTGTCACCCACTTCCATTTGCCTAGAATGCAGGTATCCTCAGATAATTTCTGCAGGGCCTGCCCCACCTGCCAGGCTAGTGGGAAGACAGCGAAAAGGCTTAAATCCCCCGGTTCCCACTCCCCATCGTTGGCACCCCCTTTGAAAGGGTGGGCATCAACGTAATTTGTCCCTTGGACCCCAAAACTGCCTTGGGCAACAGGTTTATCCTGTTTTTGGTGGACCATGCCACCTGCTATCCAAAGGCAATCCCTCTGAGGACAGTGACTGCACCGGTGGTGACCAGAGCCCTGATAGGAATATTTACCCGTGTGGGGTTCCCTAAGGAAGTTGTGTCTGACAGAGGCACAAACTTCATGTCTGCATACATGAAGTCCATATAGGATGAGTATGGGGTGACCCACCGATTTACCACCCCTTATCATCCTCAATCGAATGGGCCTGTTTTGAGATTCAACAAGACCCTTAAGGGCATGATCACTGGCCTACCAGAGGCCATGAGGCGTAAGCCTGCTGTTTGCTTATAGAGCAGTGCCACAGAAAGGGGTGGGGTTCAGCTCCTTTGAGCTTCTCTATGGTCACCCTGTCAGGTGACTGCTAAGCATAGTCAAGGAGGGCTGGGAGAAAGCTTTCAAGACACCTCCCCAGGATGTGGTCAGCTACATGCTGGCCCTCCGCAACCAAACCCAAAGCTTTTAGAAGCAGGCCAAGAGTAACTCTGAGGCCAGTCAAGAGTTAATGAAGGAGTGGTATGACCGGAAGGCCGCTCTGGTTGAGTTCTCACCTGGAGAGAAGGTTTGGGTAATGGAGCCAGTAGACTATGGGATCAGAGAGGAGACTGTGCTATGAGTTGTTGGAGCAGTTCTGTTCCCTGTTTCCCCTTACTCCTGGACTCACCCATCTGTGTGTCCATGACATTAACAAGGGAGACAGTCCCCCTGTAAAGAACATAATTTACAGGTTGTCAGATTAGGTGAAGGCCAGCATCAAGGAGGAGGTCTCCAAGATGTTGGCCGTAGGGGTTATTGAGAAGTCCAGCAGCCCCTGGGCCAGCCCTGTGGTGCTGGTACCTAAGGCTGCTGCCCCTGGTGCAAAGCCAGAACTCCGGTTCTTTGTGGACTACCGGGGTCTCAACTCAGTCACACAGACTGATGCTCACCCCATCCCCCGGGCTGATGAGCTCATTGACAGGCTAGGCGCTGCCAAGTTCCTGAGTACTTTTGATCTCACATCAGGGCTCTGGCAGATCGCCTTGACTGAGAGGGCTAAAGAGAGATATGCGTTTTCCACACCTGATGGCCATTACCAGTTCTGGGTGATGCCCTTTGGGTTGAAAAATGCCCCCGCTACCTTCCAACGGTTGGTTAACGGGGTCCTAGCTTGCAAGGATGCCTTCTGCACAGCCTACCTAGACGACATGGCCGTCTATAGTTCCAGCTGGGAGGAACACCTGCTTCACCTCAAGGAGGTGCTTCAGGCTCTGCAACAGGCAGGCCTGACCATCAAGGCTAGTAAGTGCCAGATTGGGCAGGGTTGCGTGGTGTGCTTGCAGCCACTCCAGGTCAAGATTGAAACTATCAAGGCCTGGCAACCACCTGGAACACAGACTGAAGTGAGAGCCTTCTTAGGCCTCACTGGATACTACCGTAGGTTTGTCAAGGGCTATGGTACCATTGTGTCACCCTTGACAGAACTTACCTCCAAAAAGCAACCTAGGTTGGTGAATTGGAAAGAGGCTTGTCAGAAAGCCTTTGACTCCCTGAAGGAAGCCATTTGCACAGCCCCGTGCTCAAGGCCCCTGACTACTCTCAGGAATTTATTGTGCAGACAGACGCTTCAGAGCATGGCATAGGGGCTCTTCTGGCACAGCTAACTGAGGAGGGCTCAAAACCTAGTAGATTGCACTACATGTGTCCAGAGCCTGTATATAAAATGGTACTAGTGGCCTGCAGCACTGATTGTGCCACCCAATTAAGTAGCCCCCCAACCATGTCTCAGATGTGCCATTGCAAGGCCTGTGTGTGCAGTTTCACAGCCACTTCGACTTGGCATTTAAAAGTGCTTGCCAAGCCTTATACTCCCCTTCTTCTACATATAAATCATCCCTAAGGTAGGCCCTAGGTAAACCAGAGAGCAGAGTGCTATGTAGGTGAGAGGCAGGACATGTACATATATGTTTTATATGTCCTAGTAGTGAAAAACTCCTAAATTCATTTCCCACTACTGTGAGGCCTGTGGCTTTCATAGATTAGCATTAGGACTGCCCTCATATACTTTTTGAGTGGTAGATTCTGATTTGAAAGGGGTAAACAGGTCATCTTTAGTATGGCCAGAATGGTAATAGAAAATCCTGCTTATTGGTAAGGTTGGATATTATATTACTATTTTGGAAATGTGATTTTTAGAAAGTGAGCATTTCTCTGCCCTTAAAACCATCTGTGCCTTACAGCCTGTCTCCAATCAACGTCTGGTCTGTGCTGGTTGACAGCTCCCTTGTGCATTTCACCCAGAGAACCACAAACACAGAACACTCAGTCACATTTGCATTCATGTGCATACTGAATGAGTCTTCCTTGGCAGGAAGGATGGAGGGCCTGACACTCACATTTCAAATGCCAGTAGCCTGCCCTCACACAGTGGACTGCTAACCCCGAACTGGGACCCTGGCAGTCAGGACTGGGCTGAAAGGGAACTTGTGCAATTCAAAACCACTCTTTGAAGTCTCCCCCATTTCAAAGGCATTTTGGGTGTATGATCTGGGACTCTGACCCCACCAGCTCAGACGCTTCTGGTCCTACACCTGCACCCTGTAAGAAGAGCTGCCTGGCTGCCCAAAGGACTCATCTGGACTGCTTTGCTGAGGAGGACTGCTGCACTGCTGTTGCCCTGCTGGCCTCTGACTTTGCTGGAAGGACTCTGCCTTCCCCACAAAGTCCTGTCCAAGGGCTTTGATTGAACCTGCCTCCTATTTCTGAAGTCCCAGGGCCAACAAAGACTCACCTCTTCAAAAACCTCCTTGTGTGTCGAAAATCCACGCAACGCCTGCAGAAATTGACGCGAAACCTGCATTGCGAATGAGAAATTGCAGCACAGCTGACCGAAACGACGCAGCCTGTCTTCCCGACTGCCTTGCGCTGGAAATATTTGACACATCGCCTACCGGATCAATGCAGCGCCTGCTCCTTCTTCCAGTAAGTGAAGGATTTTCATGCATCGTCCCCGGTTGTCAAAATATCCCCGCATCGTAGTGAGGAACCAAGACTGCGTGCTGAAAATGACATAGACCCCTTGCAGCGTGGAAAGAAATGACTCATTGTCTCTGCCTTGTCGGAAAATGTGACCAACACCTTATTTTTCCACCCATCTTCTCCTCTGCAGTCCCCGTGCATCGTTATTTTTAACACATACCAGGTACTGTGTGTAACAAAGAGACAAGTGTTATTTCTAAGAGTTGAGACTCTTTTAAGCCTTTCAAAAGTGATGTTTCAACTTGTGCTTATTGGATCTTTGTCGTTTTGACCTTATTTTTATTCAGATAAATATGATCTATTTTTCTAAACCTGTGTGATGTATTTTTGTGGTGTTTTCACTGTGTTACTGTATGATTTACTTCACACATTGCTTTCTAAGTTAAGCCTGACTAATCAGTGCCAAGCTACCAGAGGGTGGGCACAGGATAGTTTGGATTGTGTTGTGACTTACACTGACTGGGATTGTGGTCCCTACTTGGATGAGGTTATATACCTCTGCTAACTAGACACCTCTGACTTGCCTTAAGTCTAGAGCTCGCCCCCCACGTCCGCAGCACCAACCTGCTGTCTCCTGCCCCTGACCCCTGCCCACGCTGCTGCTAGCGTGTTCGAGGCCCTCCTCCACCCGCAGGCATCCTCCTGCGCCTCATCCCTGGTGTCTAGTGGGCTCTAGTAAGCTCCACTTGACCCGTGTGCCGCTTTTCGCCGTCCTGTAAGTGCTTTTTCCCTGGTTTTCGCCCCTTGGGCGCTCCCCCTTGCCGATCTCCCCTTGCCGCTGCCTCCCTGCGGCCCGCCCCCCTCGCGCCCCCATTCGCCGCTCCCTCCCGCCTCCCAGCTGCTCCTCCCTCCCCCCTCCCTTCTTAATGGCTGGCACTGCGCGTCGCGAGTGAGCGACCTCTGACCTGCCTTAGGTCTAGAGCTCGCCCCCCACGTCCGCAGCACCAACCTGCTGTCTCCTGCCCCTGACCCCCGCCCACGCTGCTGCTAGCGTGTTCGAGGCCCTCCTCCACCCGCAGGCATCCTCCTGCGCCTCATCCCTGGTGTCTAGTGGGCTCTAGTAAGCTTCACTTGACCTGTGTGCTGCTTTTCGCTGTCCTGTAAGTGTTTTTCAAATTTTCAGCGCCTTGCCTCCTTGCGCTTCTGCCCCCGTTGTGCCCCTTCTGATTGTGCCGCTTTTCGCCATCCTGTAAGTGCATTTCTATTTTTTTCAAGCGCCCTGCCTCCTTGCGCTTCTGCCCCTGTTGTGCCCCTCTGATTGCTGTACCCCGATTGTAACTTGTGCCATAATTGTATTTTGTGCCTGTTTTTACTGTTTTGTGCCTTGCTTTTTCACTGGTTTTCGCCCCTTGGGCACTCCGCCTTGCCGATCTCCCCTTGCCGCTGCCTCCCTGCGGCTCCGCCCCCCTCGCGCCCCCATTCGCCGCTCCCTCCTGCCTCCCACCTCCCAGCTGCTCCCCCCCCCCTTCTTAATGGCTGGCGCTGCGCGTCGCGAGTGAGCGACCTCTGACCTGCCTTAGGTCTAGAGCTCGACCCCCACGTCTGCAGCACCAACCTGCTGTCTCCTGCCCCTGACCCCCGCCCACGCTGCTGGCAGCGTGTTCGAGGCCCTCCTCCACCCGCAGGCATCCTCCTATGCCTCATCCCTGGTGTCTAGTGGGCTCTAGTAAGCTTCACTTGACACGTGTGCCGCTTTTCGCCGTCCTGTAAGTGTTTTTAAAATTTTCAGCGCCTTGCCTCCTTGCGCTTCTGCCCCAGTTGTGCCCCTTCTGATTGTGCCGCTTTTCGCCGTCATGTAAGTGCATTTCTATTTTTTTCAAGCACCCTGCCTCCTTGCGCTTCTGTCCCCGTTGCGCCCCTCTGATTGCCGTACCCCGATTGTAACTTGTGCCATAATTGTATTTTGTTCCTGTTTTTACTGTTTTGTGCCTTGCTTTTTCCCTGTTTTTCGCCCCTTGGGCGCTCCCCCTTGCCGATCTCCCCTTGCCGCTGCCTCCCTGCGGCCCGCCCCCCTCACGCCCCCATTCACCGCTCCCTCCCCCCTCCCGCCTCCCAGCTGCTCCTCCCTCCCCCCTCCCTTCTTAATGGCTGGCGCTGCGCGTCGCGAGTGAGCGACCTCTGACCTGCCTTAGGTCTAGAGCTCGCCCCCCACATCCGCAGCACCAACCTGCTGTCTCCTGCCCCTGACCCCCGCCCACGCTGCTGCTAGCGTGTTCGAGGCCCTCCTCCACCCGCAGGCATCCTCCTGCGCCTCATCCCTGGTGTCTAGTGGGCTCTAGTAAGCTTCACTTGACCCGTGTGCCGCTTTTCGCCGTCCTGTAAGTGATTTTCAAATTTTCAGCGCCTTGCCTCCTTGCGCTTCTGCCCCCGTTGTGCCGCTTCTGATTGTGCCGCTTTTCGCCATCCTGTAAGTGCATTTCCATTTTTTTCAAGCGCCCTGCCTCCTTGCGCTTCTGCCCCCGTTGTGCCCCTCTGATTGCTGTACCTCGATTGTAACTTGTGCCATAATTGTATTTTGTTCCTGTTTTTACTGTTTTGTGCCTTGCTTTTTCCCTGTTTTTCGCCCCTTGGGCGCTCCCCCTTGCCGATCTCCCCTTGCCGCTGCCTCCCTGCGGCCCGCCCCCCTCACGCCCCCATTCACCGCTCCCTCCCCCCTCCCGCCTCCCAGCTGCTCCTCCCTCCCCCCTCCCTTCTTAATGGCTGGCGCTGCGCGTCGCGAGTGAGCGACCTCTGACCTGCCTTAGGTCTAGAGCTCGCCCCCCACATCCGCAGCACCAACCTGCTGTCTCCTGCCCCTGACCCCCGCCCACGCTGCTGCTAGCGTGTTCGAGGCCCTCCTCCACCCGCAGGCATCCTCCTGCGCCTCATCCCTGGTGTCTAGTGGGCTCTAGTAAGCTTCACTTGACCCGTGTGCCGCTTTTCGCCGTCCTGTAAGTGATTTTCAAATTTTCAGCGCCTTGCCTCCTTGCGCTTCTGCCCCCGTTGTGCCCCTCTGATTGCTGTACCTCGATTGTAACTTGTGCCATAATTGTATTTTGTGCCTGTTTTTACTGTTTTGTGCCTTGCTTTTTCCCTGGTTTTTGCCCCTTGGGCGCTCCCCCTTGCCGATCTCCCCTTGCCGCTGCCTCCCTGCGGCCCCGCCCCCCTCGCGCCCCCATTCGCTGCTCCCTCCCGCCTCCCGCCTCCCAGCTGCTCCTCCCTCCCCCCTCCCTTCTTAATGGCTGGCGCTGCGCGTCGCGAGTGAGCGACCTCTGACCTGCCTTAGGTCTAGAGCTCACCCCCCACGTCCGCAGCACCAACCTGCTGTCTCCTGCCCCTGACCCCCGCCCACGCTGCTGCTAGCGTGTTCAAGGCCCTCCTCCACCCGCAGGCATCCTCCTACGCCTCATCCCTGGTGTCTAGTGGGCTCTAGTAAGCTTCACTTGACACGTGTGCCGCTTTTCGCCGTCCTGTAAGTGTTTTTAAAATTTTCAGCGCCTTGCCTCCTTGCGCTTCTGCCCCCGTTGTGCCCCTTCTGATTGTGCCGCTTTTCGCCGTCCTGTAAGTGCATTTCTATTTTTTTCAAGCGCCCTGCCTCCTTGCGCTTCTGCCCCCGTTGTGCCCCTCTGATTGCTGTACCCCGATTGTAACTTGTGCCATAATTGTATTTTGTGCCTGTTTTTACTGTTTTGTGCCTTGCTTTTTCCCTGGTTTTCGCCCCTTGGGCACTCCCCCTTGCCGATCTCCCCTTGCCGCTGCCTCCCTGCGGCTCCGCCCCCCTCGCGCCCCCATTCGCCGCTCCCTCCCGCCTCCCACCTCCCAGCTGCTCCTCCCCCCCTCCCTTCTTAATGGCTGGTGCTGCGCGTCGCGAGTGAGCGACCTCTGACCTGCCTTAGGTCTAGAGCTCGCCCCCCACGTCCGCAGCACCAACCTGCTGTCTCCTGCCCCTGACCCCCGCCCACGCTGCTGCTAGCGTGTTCGAGGCCCTCCTCCACCCGCAGGCATCCTCCTACGCCTCATCCCTGGTGTCTAGTGGGCTCTAGTAAGCTTCACTTGACCCGTGTGCCGCTTTTCGCCGTCCTGTAAGTGTTTTTAAAATTTTCAGCGCCTTGCCTCCTTGCGCTTCTGCCCCCGTTGTGCCCCTTCTGATTGTGCCGCTTTTCGCCGTCATGTAAGTGCATTTCTATTTTTTTCAAGCGCCCTGCCTCCTTGCGCTTCTGCCCCCGTTGCGCCCCTCTGATTGCTGTACCCCGATTGTAACTTGTGCCATAATTGTATTTTGTGCCTGTTTTTACTGTTTTGTGCCTTGCTTTTTCCCTGGTTTTCGCCCCTTGGGCGCTCCCTCTTGCCGATCTCCCCTTGCCGCTGCCTCCCTGCGGCCCGCCCCCCTCGCGCCCCCATTCGCTGCTCCCTCCCGCCTCCCAGCTGCTCCTCCCTCCCCCCTCCCTTCTTAATGGCTGGCGCTGCGCGTCGCGAGTGAGCGACCTCTGACCTGCCTTAGGTCTAGAGCTCGCCCCCCACATCCGCAGCACCAACCTGCTGTCTCCTGCCCCTGACCCCCGCCCACGCTGCTGCTAGCGTGTTCGAGGCCCTCCTCCACCCGCAGGCATCCTCCTGCGCCTCATCCCTGGTGTCTAGTGGGCTCTAGTAAGCTTCACTTGACCTGTGTGCTGCTTTTCGCTGTCCTGTAAGTGTTTTTCAAATTTTCAGCGCCTTGCCTCCTTGCGCTTCTGCCCCCGTTGTGCCGCTTCTGATTGTGCCGCTTTTTGCCATCCTGTAAGTGCATTTCTATTTTTTTCAAGCGCCCTGCCTCCTTGCGCTTCTGCCTCCGTTGTGCCCCTCTGATTGCTGTACCCCGATTGTAACTTGTGCCATAATTGTATTTTGTGCCTGTTTTTACTGTTTTGTGCCTTGCTTTTTCCCTGGTTTTCGCCCCTTGGGCACTCCCCCTTGCCGATCTCCCCTTGCCGCTGCCTCCCTGCGGCTCCGCCCCCCTCGCGCCCCCATTCGCCGCTCCCTCCTGCCTCCCACCTCCCAGCTGCTCCCCCCCCCCCTTCTTAATGGCTGGCGCTGCGCGTCGCGAGTGAGCGACCTCTGACCTGCCTTAGGTCTAGAGCTCGACCCCCACGTCTGCAGCACCAACCTGCTGTCTCCTGCCCCTGACCCCCGCCCACGCTGCTGCTAGCGTGTTCGAGGCCCTCCTCCACCCGCAGGCATCCTCCTACGCCTCATCCCTGGTGTCTAGTGGGCTCTAGTAAGCTTCACTTGACACGTGTGCCGCTTTTCGCCGTCCTGTAAGTGTTTTTAAAATTTTCAGCGCCTTGCCTCCTTGCGCTTCTGCCCCAGTTGTGCCCCTTCTGATTGTGCCGCTTTTCGCCGTCATGTAAGTGCATTTCTATTTTTTTCAAGCACCCTGCCTCCTTGCGCTTCTGTCCCCGTTGCGCCCCTCTGATTGCCGTACCCCGATTGTAACTTGTGCCATAATTGTATTTTGTTCCTGTTTTTACTGTTTTGTGCCTTGCTTTTTCCCTGTTTTTCGCCCCTTGGGCGCTCCCCCTTGCCGATCTCCCCTTGCCGCTGCCTCCCTGCGGCCCGTCCCCCTCACGCCCCCATTCACCGCTCCCTCCCCCCTCCCGCCTCCCAGCTGCTCCTCCCTCCCCCCTCCCTTCTTAATGGCTGGCGCTGCGCGTCGCGAGTGAGCGACCTCTGACCTGCCTTAGGTCTAGAGCTCGCCCCCCACATCCGCAGCACCAACCTGCTGTCTCCTGCCCCTGACCCCCGCCCACGCTGCTGCTAGCGTGTTCGAGGCCCTCCTCCACCCGCAGGCATCCTCCTGCGCCTCATCCCTGGTGTCTAGTGGGCTCTAGTAAGCTTCACTTGACCCGTGTGCCGCTTTTCGCCGTCCTGTAAGTGATTTTCAAATTTTCAGCGCCTTGCCTCCTTGCGCTTCTGCCCCCGTTGTGCCGCTTCTGATTGTGCCGCTTTTCGCCATCCTGTAAGTGCATTTCCATTTTTTTCAAGCGCCCTGCCTCCTTGCGCTTCTGCCCCCGTTGTGCCCCTCTGATTGCTGTACCTCGATTGTAACTTGTGCCATAATTGTATTTTGTGCCTGTTTTTACTGTTTTGTGCCTTGCTTTTTCCCTGGTTTTTGCCCCTTGGGCGCTCCCCCTTGCCGATCTCCCCTTGCCGCTGCCTCCCTGCGGCCCCGCCCCCCTCGCGCCCCCATTCGCTGCTCCCTCCCGCCTCCCGCCTCCCAGCTGCTCCTCCCTCCCCCCTCCCTTCTTAATGGCTGGCGCTGCGCGTCGCGAGTGAGCGACCTCTGACCTGCCTTAGGTCTAGAGCTCGCCCCCCACGTCCGCAGCACCAACCTGCTGTCTCCTGCCCCTGACCCCCGCCCACGCTGCTGCTAGCGTGTTCAAGGCCCTCCTCCACCCGCAGGCATCCTCTTACGCCTCATCCCTGGTGTCTAGTGGGCTCTAGTAAGCTTCACTTGACACGTGTGCCGCTTTTCGCCGTCCTGTAAGTGTTTTAAAAATTTTCAGCGCCTTGCCTCCTTGCGCTTCTGCCCCCGTTGTGCCCCTTCTGATTGTGCCGCTTTTCGCCGTCCTGTAAGTGCATTTCTATTTTTTTCAAGCGCCCTGCCTCCTTGCGCTTCTGCCCCCGTTGTGCCCCTCTGATTGCTGTACCCCGATTGTAACTTGTGCCATAATTGTATTTTGTGCCTGTTTTTACTGTTTTGTGCCTTGCTTTTTCCCTGGTTTTCGCCCCTTGGGCACTCCCCCTTGCCGATCTCCCCTTGCCGCTGCCTCCCTGCGGCTCCGCCCCCCTCGCGCCCCCATTCGCCGCTCCCTCCCGCCTCCCACCTCCCAGCTGCTCCTCCCCCCCTCCCTTCTTAATGGCTGGTGCTGCGCGTCGCGAGTGAGCGACCTCTGACCTGCCTTAGGTCTAGAGCTCGCCCCCCACGTCCGCAGCACCAACCTGCTGTCTCCTGCCCCTGACCCCCGCCCACGCTGCTGCTAGCGTGTTCGAGGCCCTCCTCCACCCGCAGGCATCCTCCTACGCCTCATCCCTGGTGTCTAGTGGGCTCTAGTAAGCTTCACTTGACCCGTGTGCCGCTTTTCGCCGTCCTGTAAGTGTTTTTAAAATTTTCAGCGCCTTGCCTCCTTGCGCTTCTGCCCCCGTTGTGCCCCTTCTGATTGTGCCGCTTTTCGCCGTCATGTAAGTGCATTTCTATTTTTTTCAAGCGCCCTGCCTCCTTGCGCTTCTGCCCCCGTTGCGCCCCTCTGATTGCTGTACCCCGATTGTAACTTGTGCCATAATTGTATTTTGTGCCTGTTTTTACTGTTTTGTGCCTTGCTTTTTCCCTGGTTTTCGCCCCTTGGGCGCTCCCCCTTGCCGATCTCCCCTTGCCGCTGCCTCCCTGCGGCCCGCCCCCCTCGCGCCCCCATTCGCTGCTCCCTCCCGCCTCCCAGCTGCTCCTCCCTCCCCCCTCCCTTCTTAATGGCTGGCGCTGCGCGTCGCGAGTGAGCGACCTCTGACCTGCCTTAGGTCTAGAGCTCGCCCCCCACATCCGCACCACCAACCTGCTGTCTCCTGCCCCTGACCCCCGCCCACGATGCTGCTAGCGTGTTCGAGGCCCTCCTCCACCCGCAGGCATCCTCATGCGCCTCATCCCTGGTGTCTAGTGGGCTCTAGTAAGCTTCACTTGACCCGTGTGCCGCTTTTCGCCGTCCTGTAAGTGTTTTTCAAATTTTCAGCGCCTTGCCTCCTTGCGCTTCTGCCCCCGTTGTGCCGCTTCTGATTGTGCCGCTTTTTGCCATCCTGTAAGTGCATTTACATTTTTTTCAAGCGCCCTGCCTCCTTGCGCTTCTGCCTCCGTTGTGCCCCTCTGATTGCTGTACCCCGATTGTAACTTGTGCCATAATTGTATTTTGTGCCTGTTTTTACTGTTTTGTGCCTTGCTTTTTCCCTGGTTTTTGCCCCTTGGGCGCTCCCCCTTGCCGATCTCCCCTTGCCGCTGCCTCCCTGCGGCCCGCCCCCCTCGCGCCCCCATTCGCTGCTCCCTCCCGCCTCCCAGCTGCTCCTCCCTCCCCCCTCCCTTCTTAATGGCTGGCGCTGCGCGTCGCGAGTGAGCGACATCTGACCTGCCTTAGGTCTAGAGCTCGCCCCCCACGTCCGCAGCACCAACCTGCTGTCTCCTGCCCCTGACCCCCGCCCACGCTGCTTCTAGCGTGTTCAAGGCCCTCCTCCACCCGCAGGCATCCTCCTGCGCCTCATCCCTGGTGTCTAGTGGGCTCTAGTAAGCTTCACTTGACCCGTGTGCCGCTTTTCGCCGTCCTGTAAGTGTTTTTCAAATTTTCAGCACCTTGCCTCCTTGCGCTTCCGCCCCCGTTGTCCCCCTTCTGATTGTGCCGCTTTTCACCGTCCTGTAAGTGCATTTCTATTTTTTTCAAGCGCCCTGCCTCCTTGCGCTTCTGCCCCCGTTGTGCCCCTCTGATTGCTGTACCCCGATTGTAACTTGTGCCATAATTGTATTTTGTGCCTGTTTTTACTGTTTTGTGCCTTGCTTTTTACCTGGTTTTCGCCCCTTGGGCGCTCCCCCTTGCCGATCTCCCCTTGCCGCTGCCTCCCTGCGGCACGCCCCCCTCGAGCCCCCATTCGCCGCTCCCTCCCACCTCCCGCCTCCCAGCTGCTCCTCCCTCCCCCCGCCCTTCTTAATGGCTGGCGCTGGCAAACCCGTCTGCGCCCGTCCGCGCCTGGACCGCGCCCAGCGCCACCCCCCCTGGCCCTCACGCCCCCGCATCCCCAGCCTTCGCTACTCGGCCAGCGAACTCCTTGCCCTCAACCCTGGCCCCTCCACAGAATGCTTCCAGGCCACCCCGAAGCACACCAAAGGACCTTTTTCCTGCGGCACCTGCAACTTCACCTGCAACAGAACAACGAAGCCAGCAACAACCAACACAAACCACCTGCACTGCATCCTCCTCAACACACGCTCCGCACGAAAGCACACCATTGAACTCTGGGATCTGCTCGACACCACCGCCCCAGATGTAGCCTTCCTAACCGAAACCTGGTGGAACGACTCCTCAGCCCCAGACATCGCCATCGCCATCCCTGACGGCTACAAGATCACCAGAAGAGATCGCACCAACGGAATCGGCGGAGGAATAGCCATCGCCCACAAATCTACCCTCAAGATCCACAGCCGAACACCTCCACTTCCAGATTCACACTGACCCCAACAGTACCCTCAGAGGAACCCTCATATACCGTCCTCCAGGACCAAGAGCCCCCTTCAGCGACACCATCTCCGACCTCGCAAGCACCCACGCCCTCGCCTCTTCAGAGTACATCCTCCTGGGAGACCTCAACTTCCACCTGGAGAACAACAATGAAGCCAACACTGCATCACTGACCACCAACCTCTCCAACCTCGGACTCCGTCAACTGGTCAACACACCCATCCACATCGCCGGCCACACCCTTGACCCACTCTTCACTGCAAGCAACCACATCTCATTCAGCCACACCTCCGAACTCCACTGGACCGACCACCACTGCGTCCATTTCACCTTCAAGAAAAACACCGAACACCACCGCACCCCACTACCGCCTCACCGCCGCTGGGGAAAAGTCACCGAAGACCAACTAGCCAGCACCCTCGCCAAAAACCCACCACCCGACCCCACCGACCCGGACTCCGCCGCCATCAACCTCCAACAATGGATCCTCAACTGCGCCAACATCCTAGCTCCACTCAAGAGACCCACCGTCAACCAAGAAAAGAAAAAACCAGCATGGTTCACAGACGAACTGACCACCTCCAAACGCACCTGCCAGAAACTCAAGAAAAAATGGATCCTCGAGCGCACACCCGACAACCTTGCTACCCTGAAGGAAGCCAACCGCGAACACCACCAACTGATCCGAATCGCCAAACGCTCCCACTTCATAGAACGCCTTAACAACAACGCTCACGACTGCAAGGAACTCTTCTGCATTGTGAAGGAACTCTCCAACCCCAACGCCAACATCAACGACGTCCCTCCATCCTGGAAACTCTGCGACGATCTCTCCACCTTCTTCTACCAGAAAATCGCAGCCATCCACGACAGCTTCAACACCACACCTCCGCCAGACCCCACCCCCAACAACTCCTCCCACGCCGACCGCATCACCACCTGGACCCAAGTAGATGACGCCGAAACCCTAAAGACCATGAACTCCATCCACTCAGGATCTCCCTCTGACCCCTGCCCACATCACGTTTTCAACAAAGCCGATGTCACCATCGCCCCCAAACTCCGCAAGATCATCAACCTTTCCTTCAACACTGCTACCTTTCTGGACAGCTGGAAGCATGCAGAAATCCAACCCCTCCTCAAGAAACCTAAGGATGACCTCAACGATCTCAAAAATTTCCGACCGATCTCCCTCCTCCCTTTCCCAGCGAAAGTCATCGAGAAGATCGTCAACGCACAGCTCGCCCACTACCTAGAAGACAACTCCATCCTAGACCCCTCCCAATCCGGTTTCAGACGAAACCACAGCACAGAGACTGCACTCCTCGCCTCCACAGATGACATCAGACAACAAATGGACAACGGCGAAACCTCAGCCCTCATCCTCCTAGACCTCTCCGCTGCCTTCGACACGGTCTGCCACCGCACCCTACTAAATCGCCTCCACGAAGCCGGTATCCAAGACAAAGCCCTCAACTGGATTTCCTCTTTTCTCTCCGGCAGAACCCAGAGAGTCTGACTCTCACCCTTCCGCTCCAAAGCCACCAAACTCATCTGCGGCGTCCCCCAAGGCTCCTCACTAAGCCCAACGCTGTTCAACGTCTACATGGCCCCCTCACACAACTGGCCCGCCAGCACAACCTCAGCATCCTCTCCTACGTCTACGACACCCAGCTCGTCCTCTCCCTGACCAAAGATCCTCTCACCGCCAAAGCCAACCTCCACGACGGACTGAAATCCATCACCGAGTGGATGAGCAACAGCCGCCTGAAACTTAACTCCGACAAGACGGAAGTCCTCATCCTCGGTCGCGCCCCCTCGGCCTGGAACGACTCTTGGTGGCCCACCGCCCTGGGCCCCCCACCCACCCCAGCCAGCCACGCACGAAACCTCAGCTTCATCCTCGACTCCACTCTCACCATGTCCAAACAGGTCAACGCAGTCTCCTCCTCCTGTTTTAACACCCTCCGCATGCTCCGCAGGATCTTCAAGTGGATTCCAACAGAAACCAGAAAGACGGTGACCCAAGCCCTCGTCAGTAGCAGACTCGACTACGGCAACGCACTCTACACAGGCATCCCAACTAAAGACATCAAACGACTCCAACGCATCCAGAATGCATCAACCCGCCTGATCCTCGACATACCCCGCCGATGTCACATCTCCCACCACCTGAAGGACCTCCACTGGCTCCCCGTGGACAAGAGGATCACCTTTAAACTCCTCACCCACGCACACAAGGCACTACACGACACCGGACCCACCTACCTGAACATCAGACTCAACTTCTACATTCCCTCACGCCAACTACGCTCTGCCAACCTTGTCCTCGCCATCGTTCCCCGAATCCAGCGCAAGACCTCGGGCGGCAGATCCCTCTCCTACCTCTCCGCCAAGACCTGGAACTCACTCCCGACCTCACTACGCCAGACCCAGGACCTCAACACCTTCAGGAGACTCCTCAAGACATGGCTCTTCGAACGATAGCAGCTACCCCCCCTTTCCCCCCCCAGCGCCTCGAAACCCTATCGGGTACATATTGCGCTTTATAAATTTAATGATTGATTGACTGATAGAGATCCCATTTCTAACAATGAGCTAGTGGTTGCTGAAGTGGTCAGTGTGTTTCTCCCCCCCCTGCATACTTTAGACTGCCCCCTACACTGGCACTGTAGACTCCCTTAAGCCTGCATTGCGCCATTCATGCAGCCTGCACCACACTGAAGATGGGCACCCTTACATAAAATACTGTGATCCGACATCGTTCATATATTATATGTGCTGTGGAGTACAGCATATGGACAGTTGGAAACATCTGGAGAAAAAAAAAAAACTTTCTTCAACATTACTCTTCCCTTGAGGATGCATACATTTGTGGTGCAAACAGCAGACTACAATTTTTAATAGATAGTGCTTATCACCAGAAACCATGGGTAGTAGCACAGGAACACCATTGTATCACCAATGGGATGGCCCTTTGACCTACAGTAGCACAAATTACAATTTTGCCTTACTTTGGAATTACTTTACAGCACGCCAAAGGCAAGACTGTCTGCGCACATCAGCATCACATTAACAGCCAGCATCAGCCACTATGTCCAAAACGTGTCAAACTCTGGCACACACATCTGCTATACTATGGAGGCATTGACCACGCTACATTCAAAGTCTGTTTGCATTCTGAATTAAATTAATGACACTTCCACTCTCACTTGTCCCTCTTGCGGCTTTAATATAAATGACAGCTCTTGCTGCCCATGACCATTTCTGCCAGTTGCAAATATGGATAGAGCCTTATTGGGGTACCTTCTTAATGTGCATTCTTTGTAGAAACATGCAATTTTTTACTTTCTCTGCAATGCTTTTCCCTAATTTCTCTTTATGACAGAGACTTGGCGCTCTAGCACTTCTTCTCCTGCATTGGAATTAGCCATTCCAGCAGGTTATAAAAATCACTGTCTGAATCGGCCTTGCAGGAGGAGTGTTGGTATTGCCATTGTATTTAATCAAAATCACAACTGCTCGTTTTTTTAGCTCAAGAAATTAGCAGGTGCTGAGGCTTAAGGATTTTGTCTTTCCTTGGCACCTCAACAGTCTGTTGGTGGTTTCCTAATTTATAGATCCCTTGGCCAAAATGGAGCATTCCTCATCTTTCTCGAATATGCTCTTTCTCATTGGGCAATAACATTTTCGAATTTGTTAGTACTTGTAGATTTTAATATTCACACAGATTGTGCCACTGATTAGGAATCAGTACTTTTAATGGAGACTTTGTCCTATGTCAGTTTGACCCAATTTATTACCCAGCCTACTCATGTAGCAGGTCATTCAGTTAACCTGGTCTCCAGTCATAATCTGCAGGCATGCAACCCTCTACCCCTTCCTTGGACCGACCACTATTTGATTAGGTTTAGTTAGCCAGCCCTTTTTCTAACTAAGACTTAGGTAGCCTCAGCATTTAGGCCCTACAACAAAATTCAGCAATCTGAGCTCCTGGCCTCCCTTAATATGACTACCCCCCAGTTCAGAGACAATATTGAGACAGAAACTAACAGGATGGATAGCTCGATCTGTGACTCAGTCAATTCAGTGGCTCCTATTATGTCCAGGAAATCTGAAAGGAGTAGTCATTTGCCCCCGCCCCCTAGTTTACTGAAGCAATCATTGAAGGGAAAAAAGTTGTGAAAAAAGGCCAGAAGAGAGTGGCTTAAGAAATATAATTTGACAAAGAAAGAGTTAAATTGGATGGCATTGAGGAAATATCATACCTTGCTAAAGACCACTGAAAAGACATATTTTCAAAGCAAGATCGAATGGCAGGCAATAAGATGTGAAGTGTTCAAGATAGTGAACAACATTAAGCCCCTCATTACAACCCTGGCGGTCGGTGATAAAGTGGCTGTAATACCGACAACAGGCTGGCGGTAACTACAGCCAAATCATGACCATGGCGGTGAGAACTTAGACAGCCACTCTAACACACCGACCGCCAGGGTGGAAACAACAGCCACCACGGCGGTAGCTGCCTACAGCCAGAGGAAAGCCAATGTTCCGCCCACTGTATTAAGACACCGGAAAACGCCACCTTTTCCGGGGCGGTACCAATGATATCAAAAGCCTGGCGGAAAGACTGCACAGAAGGGAAAGGACTCACCTTTGGAGACACAGGGAAGCACCACGCCACCTTCCCAATGATTTTCTACGTCCTGCTCCACCACAAACACCAATGACAGCAAAGACAATGACGGTGAGTACAGCTGCCTAGCACACAGGGGATGGGGGAGGAAAAAGAGAGTAACACACACACAACACACATCCCCACCCCAACACCATACACACATTAAGCTGCAGTAATAAAGCATTTTTACCCCGTACCCCTGATGAACAATGCAACGACAACAGGAATGTACCAAAGTGAGTGTAATAAGATCAACACAGTAGAAATAAGAAAATGCAATGTAACTGTTATATACATATGTACAGCTCAATGGACACTGCCCATTCATCATTGGCATGACTTTGGCATGGGCCACAAGGCCACAGGCCAAAGTCCAAGGCCCCACTTGTCACCTGCATCAACACGGAGAAAAGACTGCAGGGGCATCAGTAGGAAAATAGGCAGGCACCTCAGGGGGACGGGGAACGGGAGGGCACCTCAGCCAGCAGATGAAAGAAGACACTGGCACTGGAGGGGGCAACATGTCCTGTGCTTGGTCCTGGGGAGTGCAAGGCCACAGTCTCTCAAGTGGGTGACTTGCCCACTTGCTCGGGAGGGGACAATATGCCCTGTGCTTGCTCCTGGGGATGCAAGTCCACAGTCTATCAAATGGGTGACTTGCCCACATGCTCTGGAGGGGGAAACGTGCCCTGTGCTTGGTCCTGGGGAGTGCAAGGCCAGAGTCTCTCAAGTGGGTGACTTGCCCACATGCTCTGGAGGGGGAAAAGTGCCCTGTGCTTGGTCCTGGGGAGTGCAAGGCCAGAGTCTCTCAAGTGGTTGACTTGCCCACATGCTCTGGAGGGGGCAACATGCCCTGTGCTTGGTCCTGGGGAGTGATGGGCTACAGTCTGTCGAGTGGGTGTCTTATCCACTGGTTCGGGAGGGGGCATCGTGCCCTGTGCTCTTGATCCTTGGGAGGCTGGGGTTGGTGGGTGTCTTACCCACAGGTTCTGGAGGGGGCATTGTGCCCTGTGCTCTAGTTCCTGGGGAGGCTGGGGTTGGTGGGTGTCTTACCCACTGGTTCTGGAGGGGGCATCGTGCCCTGTGCTCTTGATCCTGGGGAGCCTGGGGTTGGTGGGTGTCTTACCCACTGGTTCTAGAGAGGGCATCGTGGCCTGTGCTCTAGATCCTGGGGAGGCTGGGGTTGGTGGGTGTCTTACCCACTGGTTCTGGAGGGGGCATTGTTCCCTGTGCTCTTGATCCTGGGAAGTGCAAGGTCACAGTCTCTCAGGTGTGTGTCATACCACACGATTTGCAGAGGGCAGGCCACACAGCAGCCCATGGAGGGAGGACTACATACTGTCCGCCGGCGGTGACGGCTGCTCAGTGGTGGTGGTGCTGCTGGTGGGAGTGGCTCCAGCCCATCCCCTGCAGCCTCGGATGGCTGCCTACTGGTGGTGCTGCTGCTGCTGGTGGGTGGAGGCTCCAGCCCATCCCCTGCAGCCTTGGATGGCTGCCCACTGGTCATGGTGGTGCTGCTGGTGGGGGGAGGCTCCAGCCCATCCCCTGCAGCCTCGGACGGCTGCTCAACAATGGTTGGTGGTGGGGCCTCCGTCAGAATCTCTGCACCAGGCCCCTTGTCCTTCCTGTCTGCTGGCTCCTTACCCTTCCTGTCAGCAGCTGGGGCTGGGGCTGGCTCCTTGCTCTTCCTGGCAGCAGCTGGGGCTGGCTCTGTGCCATTCCTAGCAGCAGCTGGGGCTGGCTCCTTGCCCTTCCTGGCAGCAGCTGGGGCTGGCTCCTTGGTCCTTCGGGCCGCAGCTGGGGCAGGCAACCCTTTCTTGATGGTGGCAGATGCAGGCTCCTTCAGCCTCTGGACATGTGCCCTGGATCCTTTCCCACCACGAGTGGGTGTGGAGACTACTGGGCCCGTGGACTGGTTGGCTGAGATGCTTGCCTGGGTTTTTGCCACCCTGGCCAGACGTGAAGGACGGGGGAAGGGATAGGGAAGAGGTCAATGGTGGGGAGGAAAATATTCTTAGAGATGTTGGGGCAGGAGGAGGGAGAAGTTTTGGGAGTGGAGGAAGAGGGAGTGGTTTGGGAGGGGTCTGCTGATTGTGGGTGCAGGTGGATGGGCTGGATGCTGTTGTGAGGTGGATGGCTGTTTGGTGTCTGAGTGCTTGCGTTTGTGTACCCAGGGAGAGGACACAGGGGACGTGTGCATGGCTATTGTGGAGGTGTCTGCCAGTGAGGTGTGTTTTCTGCTAGGTGTGGTGGTGATGCTGGTAGTGGATGAGGATGTAGTGCATGCAGGTGTGAGTGTAGATGCTACTGGGAAGGAGGAGGAGGAGGGGGAGACAGTGGAAATTGTGAATGTTGGTATGTCTGCATCTGGATGGTGTTTGTGTGAGTGCCTGTGGGAGGATGTGTGGTGCTTGTGTTTGCCTGTGCCATACTTGTGTTTTGTCTTGTGTGCATGCTCATCTGCCTGTGTGCTTGGGATAGGTTGGGGTTAAGGGGAATGGGATTGGGAAGAGGAAGTTGGAGGGGGGAGGGTAGACCCAGGGACAATGGCTGCCATCAGAGAGGAGAGCCTGGATTGATCTCTGTTGGGCCTCCAGTGTTAATGCCCTCCAAGAATGCATTAGTCAGTTGCACCTGGGCTGCCAGCCCCTGTATGGCATTCACAATGGGTGACTGCCATACAGAGATGGATCTCAGGAGGTCAATAGCCTCCTTACTCAGGGCAGCAGGGATCTCTGGGGCAGGGCCTGAGTTGAAGGAGATGCCCATCCTCCTGGGTGAGTGGACACGGGCAACAAAATGAGGGGCTGTAGGGAGGGCGGTGCTGGCACTGGGAGCAGCGGCTGTACCTGTAGCTGAAGTGATCGCAGAGGTGTCCACCACCACCAGGGAGCATTCATCGGAGGAGGTATCTGTGTCCGAACTGTCCCCTCCAGTCTCCGCTGTAGTGCTCCCCTCGCCCTCCGTCCCACTGATGCCCTCACCGTCAGTGGACTTTGCTTCCTGGGTCCTGTGGGATGCAGCTCCCTCTGTCGCCGGTGCCTCTGCTCCTCTGCCAGATGATGCTAATGCAAGGACAGGGTGACAAAACAAAAAGGGGGGGGAAGAGATAAAGGATACACTGGGTCAATGGCTGCACCAACACCATCGTTGGCGTGCACACCACTCCCACACACAGGGAACAGCCCTACCCATTATGCATTGCACTACCAGTTATATTGCTAGCCACCAAGGCATGGGGAGGGGCACACACCGCCAAATGCAGCACACCTGGAACCCATGCAGACCTGACCAGTAGTGGATGTCTACGAGCTAGCTAGCAGGATTATCCCTTCAGAACCCTGGCCACCATGGGACCTACTCTGCAATGTCAGGCCTGGTCTAGGGGCATCCACTGACACACATCCCCCACCCGGATACCACCCTACCATGCCTAAGTTGAAATGATGGTAACTGTACTCACCCCCTTGCTCCCTCAAGCGCCCTCTAGCTCAGGATAGGCCACCACTAGTATGCAGGCCATCAGGAGGGTCAGGGTTCGACGGGCACCCCTTCCTCGTTGGGAGGCCATCCTCAGCTGGCCCTCCGCCGTCTTCCGTGCCCCGCGTCTCAGGTCTTCCCACTGTTTCCGAAAGTGGGTGCTCCGCCTGCCGTAGATCCCCAGGGTCCGCACGTCTTTGTCGATGGCACGCCATATACCCTTCTTTTGATGGATGCTGACCTGCAAAGGAAATACACACAGGAAAATAGTATCATTCGGACAGTCCTTACACTTTTGGACCAGCATACCACTTCACATCACCATTTACACACACATGGCCCAGCACACAACCTGTACGCTGCCCAGGGGACTTCCACCAACCCCCCCTACACAAGGCCTTCACACACACTACTCCATGCATTCATGCCACATGCATCGTTTCCACAGTGTACTCACCTGTTGGTCTGGAGGCCCATACAGCAGTCCGTACTGGGGTAGGACTCACCAGTCACTCCAACTCCTCCGAGATGAAGGCATGGGCCCTTTCCCCAGTCGCACGGGCCATGGTAGGTTCCAGACACAGGTCACAGCAGCACATACAGTGTAGGTCCTCTCCTGTTGAAGATCAGGTAGCAAGTAAGTGATCAGATAGAAAACAGCGGTCACGTATATGACAGTGCATAACGTCACCGGCGGCGTACATCTCTATTGGACACTGTAACCGATAGGGCCCAATGTTAACCAATGAGGAGTTGCACAACGGTTCCTGGCCGCCTCCCGCAATGGCGCACAACGTCAGCGGAATTACCTCACTTCTACTTTCAGCTGTCCTTCCACACAGGACAGGCGGACCCATTTCATGGGAGGGCGGGGCAGGCCCTGGATAATAACTGCATCACAGTTAAAATTTGGACATACTAAACAAATCCCACTTACCCATTACAAATTAACTTCATGCATTGTACTGTTGTGGCTCCAATGTTCAGTTTGTGACCGGCTCCTCACTCTTGTGTCCCTTAGACTGCTATTGCTGTGGATGAATAGGAGATGGAGACATACCCCGTGTACAGACCCCTGGTGGACTTGGCAACATTGGAGGACAGGCACATTATCCTCACCTATAGACTTAACAGGGCCACAATCACAAAGCTGTGTGACCAATTGAAGCTTGAACTGATATCTCCTATCCATCACCCCACTGGGATCCCCCCTCTTGTGCAAGTCCTATCTGTGCTCCTATTTTAGTGACAGTGGGTTTGGCAGCAGGAATGTCACAGCCAGTGTTCTCAGTAGTGCTGACTAGAGTTTTGTCTGCCCTGATTAAACACATGTGCAGCTACATTGTTTTCCCCCAAGTGGAGGATTTGGCCACAGTGAAGGCTGACTTCTATGCAATGGGACATATCCCCAACATAATTGGGGAGACTGATGGAACTCATATTGCATTTGTCCCCTCCCTGCCAGAATGAACAGGTGTTCAGAAATCAAAAGAGTTTCCACACCATGAATGTCCAGATGGTGTGCTTGGCGGACCAGTACATCTCCCATGCCAATGCTAAGTATCCAGGGTCTGTGCATGATGCCTTTATCCTGAGGAATAGAGGCATCCCAAATGTGATGGCCCAAATACAGAGGCACAGGGTGTGGCAAATAGGTGAGCCCTGGTTCCCACCCAGTATATGTTGGTGTATGGGTATGGTGTGGTTGTCCTTCTTTATCTGGAGGTGACTCAGGTTACCCCAACCTATCATGGCTACTGACCCCTGTGAGGAATGCCAGGACAAGGGCAGAAGAACGTTACAATGAGGCACATGGGTGAACCAGAGGGATAATCGAAAGAACCTTTGGCCTCCTGAAGGCCAGGTTCAGATGCCTTCATCTAACAGGTGGATCCCTCTGCTACTCACCCAAGAAGGTCTGCCATGTGATCGTGGCATGCTGCATGTTGTACAACCTTGCCTTGAGACGCCATGTGCCATGTACTACCAGAATGGTAATAGAAAATCCTGCTTATTGGTGAGGTTGGATATTATATTACTATTTTGGAAATGCCACTTTTAGAAAGTGAGCATTTCTCTGCCCTTAAAACCATCTGTGCCTTACAGCCTGTCTCCAATCAACGTCTGGTCTGTGCTGGTTGACAGCTCCCTTGTGCATTCCACCCAGAGAACCACAAACACAGAACACTTAGTCACATTTTCATTCATGTGCATACTGAATGGGTCTTCCTTGGCTGGAAGGATGGAGGGCCTGACACTCATATTTCAAAGGCCAGTGGCCTGCCCTCACACAGTGGACTGCTAACCCCGAACTGGGACCCTGGCAGACAGGACTGGGCTGAAAGGGAACTTGTGCAATTCAAAACCACTCTTTGAAGTCTCCCCCATTTCAAAGGCATTTTGGGTGTATAAACTGGTTCTCTGACCCCACCAGCTCAGACGCTTCTAGACCTACACCTGCACCCTGTAAGAGGAGCTGCCTGGCTGCCCAAAAGACTCATCTGGACTGCTTTGCTGAGGAGGACTGCTGCACTGCTGTTGCCCTGCTTTCCTCTGACTTTGCCGGAAGGACTCTGCCTTCCCCACAAAGTCCTGTCCAAGGGCTTTGATTGAACCTGCCTCCTATTTCTGAAGTCTCAGGGCCAACAAAGACTCACCTCTTCAAAAACCTCCTTGTGTGTCGAAAATCCACGCAACGCCTGCAGAAATTGACACGAAACCTGCATTGCGAATGAGAAATTGCAGCACAGCTGACCAAAACGACGCAGCCTGTCTTCCCGACTGCCTTGCGCTGGAAAAATTTGACACATCGCCTACCGGATCAATGCTGCGCCTGCTTCTTCTTCCAGTAAGTGTAGGATTTTCATGCATCATCCCCGGTTGTCAAAATATCCCCGCATCGTAGTTAGGAACCAAGACTGCGTGCTGAAAATGACATAAACCCCTTGCAACGTGGAAAGAAATGACTCATCGTCTCTGCCTTGTCGGAAAATCTGACCAACACCTTATTTTTCCACCCATCTTCTCCTCTGCAGTCCCCATGCATCGTTATTTTTAACACATACCAGGTACTGTGTGTAACAAAGAGACAAGTGTTATTTCTAAGAGTTGAGACTCTTTTAAGCCTTTCAAAAGTGATGTTTTAACTTGTGCTTATTGGATCTTTGTCGTTTTGACTTTATTTTTATTCAGATAAATATTATCTATTTTTCCAAACCTGTGTGGTGTATTTTTGTGGTGTTTTCAATGTGTTACTGTATGATTTATTGCAGAAATACTTCACACATTGCTTTCTAAGTTAAGCCTGACTAATCAGTGCCAAGCTACCAGAGGGTGGGCACAGGATAGTTTGGATTGTGTTGTGACTTACACTGACTGGGATTGTGGTCCCTACTTGGACAAGGTTATATACCTCTGCTAACTAGAGATCCCATTTCTAACAACGAGCTAGTGGTTGCTGAAGTGGTCAGTGTGTTTCTCCCCCTGCATACTTTAGACTGCCCCCTACACTGGCACTGTAGACTCCCTTAAGCCTGCGTTGCGCCATTCATGCAGCCTGCACCACACTGAAGATGGACACCCTTACATAAAATACTGTGATCCGACATCGTTCATATATTATATGTGCTGTGGAGTACAGCATAAGGACAGTTGGAAACATCTGGAGAAAAAAAAAACCTTTCTTCAACATTACTCTTCCCTTGAGGATGCATACATGTGTGGTGCAAACAGCAGACTACAATTTTTAATAGATAGTGCTTATCACCAGAAACAATGGGTAGTAGCACAGGAACACCATTGTATCACCAATGGGATGGCCCTTTGACCTAAAGTAGCACAAATTACAATTTTGCCTTACTGTGGAATTACTTTCCAGCACGCCAAAGGCAAGACTGTCTGCGCAGGTCAGCATCACATTAACAGCCAGCATCAGCCACTATGTCCAAAACGTGTCAAACTCTGGCACACACATCTGCTATACTTTGGAGGCATTGACCACGCTACGTTCAAAGTCTGTTTGCATTCTGAATTAAATTAATGACACTTCCACTCTCACTTGTCCCTCTTGCGGCTTTAATGTAAATGACAGCTCTTGCTGCCCATGACCATTTCTGCCAGTTACAAATATGGATAGAGCCTTTTTGGGGTACCTTCTTAATGTGCATTCTTTGTAGAAACATGCAATTTTTTACTTTCTATGCAATGCTTTTCCCTACTTTCTCTTCATGAAAGAGACTTGGTGCTCTAGCACTTCTTCTCCTGCATTGGAATTAGCCATTCCAGCAGGTTATAAAAATCACTGTCTGAATCGGCCTTGCAGGAGGAGTGGTGGTATTGCCATTGTATTTAAACAAAATCACAACTGCTCGGTTTTTGAGTTCAAGAAATTGACAGGTGCTGAGGCTTAAGGATTTTGTCTTTCCTTGGCACCTCAACAGTCTGTTGGTGGTTTCCTAATTTATAGATCCCTTGGCCAGAATGGAGCATTCCTCATCTTTCTCGAATATGCTCTTTCTCATTGGGCAATAACATTTTCGAATTTGTTAGTACTTGTAGATTTGAATATTCACACAGATTGTGCCACTGATTAGGAATCAGTACTTTTAATGGAGACTTTGTCCTCCGTCAGTTTGACCCAATTTATTACCCAGCCTACTCATGTAGCAGGTCATTCAATTAACCTGGTCTCCAGTCATAATCTGCAGGCATGCAACCCTCTACCCTTTCCTTGGACTGACCACTATTTGATTAGGTTTAGTTAGCCAGCCCTTTTTCTAACTAAGACTTAGGTAGCCTCAGCATTTAGGCCCTACAACAAAATTCAGCAATCGGAGCTCCCGGCCTCCCTTAATCTGACTACCCCCCATTTCAGAGACAATATTGAGACAGATACTAACAGGATGGATAGCTCGATCTGTGAATCAGTCAATTCAGTAGCTCCTATTATGTCCAGGAAATCTGAAAGGAGTAGTCATTTGCCCCCGCCCCCTAGTTTACTGAAGCATTCATTGAAGGGAAAAAAGTTGTGAAAAAAGACCAGAAGAGAGTGGCTTAAGAAATATAATTTGACAAAGAAAGAGTTAAATTGGATGGCATTGAGGAAATATCATGCCTTGCTAAAGACCACTGAAAAGGCATATTTTCAAAGCAAGATCGAATGGGCAGGCAATAAGACGTGAAGTGTTCAAGATAGTGAACAACATTAAGCCCCTCATTACAACCCTGGCGGTCGGTGATAAAGTGGCTGTAATACCGACAACAGGCTGGCGGTAACTACAGCCAAATCATGACCATGGCGGTGAGAACTTAGACAGCCACTCTAACACACCGACCGCCAGGGTGGAAACAACAGCCACCACGGCGGTAGCTGCCTACAGCCAGAGGAAAGCCAATGTTCCGCCCACTGTATTAAGACACCGGAAACCGCCACCTTTTCCGGGGCGGTACCAATGACATCAAAAGCCTGGCGGAAAGACTGCACAGAAGGGAAAGGACTCACCTTTGGAGACACAGGGAAGCACCACGCCACTGTGGAGCCCGAGCTGCGTCTTCCCAATGATTTTCTACGTCCTGCTCTACCACAAACACCAATGACAGCAAAGACGGTGAGTACAGCTGCCTAGCACACAGGGGATGGGGGAGGAAAAAGAGAGTAACACACACACAACACACACCCCCACCCTCAACACCATACACACATTAAGCTGCAGTAATAAAGCATATTTACCCCGTACCCCTGATGAACAATGCAACGACAACAGGAATGTACCAAAGTGAGTGTAATAAGATCAACACAGTAGAAATAAGAAAATGCAATGTAACTGTTATATGCATATGTACAGTTCAAGGGACACTGCCCATTCATCATTGGCATGACTTTGGCATGGGCCACAGGCCAAAGTCCAAGGCCCCACTTGTCACCTGCATCAACATGGAGAAAAGACTGCAAGGGCGTCAGTAGGAAAATAGGCAGGCACCTCAGGGGGACGAGGAACGGGAGGGCACCTCAGCTAGCAGATGAAAGAAAACTATGGCTCTGGAGGGGGCAACATGCCATGTCCTGGGTCCTGGGAAGTGTAAGGCCACAGTCCATCAAGTGGGTGACTTGCCCACATGCTCTGGAGGGGGCAATATGCCCCGTGCTTGCTCCTGGGGAGTACAAGGCCACAGTCCATCAAGTGGGTGACTTGCCCACATGCTCTGGAGGGGGAAACGTGCCCTGTGCTTGGTCCTGGGGAGTGCAAGGCCAGAGTCTCTCAAGTGGGTGACTTGCCCACATACTCTGGAGGGGGAAAAGTGCCCTGTGCTTGGTCCTGGGGAGTGCAAGGCCAGAGTCTCTCAAGTGGTTGACTTGCTCACATGCTCTGGAGGGGGCAACATGCCCTCTGCTTGGTCCTGGGGAGTGAATGGCTACAGTCTGTTGAGTGGGTGTCTTATCCACTGGTTCTGGAGGGGGCATCGTGCCCTGTGCGCTTGATCCTTGGGAGGCTGGGGTTGGTGGGTGTCTTACCCACTGGTTCTGGAGGGGGCATTGTGCCCTGTGCTCTAGTTCCTGGGGAGGCTGGGGTTGGTGGGTGTCTTACCCACTGGTTCTGGAGGGGGCATCGTGCCCTGTGCTCTAGATCCTGCGGAGGCTGGGGTTGGTGGGTGTCTTACCAACTGGTTCTGGAGGGGGCATTGTGCCCTGTGCTCTTGATCCTGGGGAGTGCAAGGTCACAGTCTCTCAGGTGGGTGTCATACCACACGATTTGCAGGGGGCAGGCCACACAGCAGCCCATGGAGGGAGGACTACATACTGTCCGCCGGCGGTGACGGCTGCTCAGTGGTGGTGGTGCTGCTGGTGGGAGTGACTCCAGCCCATCCCCTGCAGCCTCGGATGGCTGCCTACTGGTGGTGGTGGTGCTGGTGCTGCTGGTGGGTGGAGGCTCCAGCCCATCCCCTGCAGCCTTGGATGGCTGCCCACTGGTGGTGGTGGTGCTGCTGGTGGGGGGAGGCTCCAGCCCATCCCCTGCAGCCTCGGACGGCTGCTCAACAATGGTTGGTGGTGGGGCCTCCGCCAGAATCCCTGCACCAGGCCCCTTGTCCTTCCTGTCTGCTGGCTCCTTACTCTTCCTGTCAGCAGCTGGGGCTGGCTACTTGCTCTTCCTGGCAGCAGCTGGGGCTGGCTCCTTGCCCTTCCTGGCAGCAGCTGGGGCTGGCTCCTTGCCCTTCCTGGCAGCAGCTGGGGCTGGCTCCTTGGTCCTTCGGGCCGCAGCTGGGGCAGGCAACCTTTCCTTGATGGCGGCAGATGGAGGCTTCTTCAACCTCTGGACATGTGCCCTGGATGCTTTCCCACCACAAGTGGGTGTGGAGACTACTGGGCCCGTGGACTGGTTGGCTGAGATGCTTGCCTGGGTTTTTGCCACCCTGGCCAGACATGAAGGATGGGGGAAGGGATAGGGAAGAGGTCAATGGTGGAGAGGAAAATCTTCTTAGAGATGTTGGGGCAGGAGGAGGGAGAAGGTTTGGGAGTGGAGGAAGAGGGAGTGGTTTAGGAGGGGTCTGCTGATTTTGGGTGCAGGTGGATGGGCTGGATGCTGTTGTGAGGTGGATGGCTGTTTGGTGTCTGAGTGCTTGCGTTTGTGTACCCAGGGAGAGGACGCATGGCTATTGTGGAGGTGTCTGCCAGTGAGGTGTGTTTTCTGCTAGGTGTGGTGGTGATGCTGGTAGTGGATGAGGATGTAGTGCATGCAGGTGTGAGTGTAGATGCTACTGGGAAGGAGGAGGAGGAGGGGGAGACAGTGGAAATTGTGAATGTTGGTATGTCTGCATCTGGATGGTGTTTGTGTGAGTGCCTGTGGGAGGATGTGTGGTGCTTGTGTTTGCCTGTGCCATACTTGTGTTTTGTCTTGTGTGCATGCTCATCTGCCTGTGTTCTTGGGATAGGTTGGGGTTAAGGGGAATGGGATTGGGAAGAGGAAGTTGGAGGGTGGAGGGTGGACCCAGGGACAATGGCTGCCATCAGAGAGGAGAGCCTGGATTGATCTCTGTTGGGCCTCCAGTGTTAATGCCCTCCAAGAATGCATTAGTCAGTTGCACCTGGGCTGCCAGCCCCTGTATGGCATTCACAATGGATGACTGCCCTACAGAGATGGATCTCAGGAGGTCAATAGCCTCCATACTCAGGGCAGCAGGGCTCTCTGGGGCAGGGCCTGAGTTGAAGGAGATGCCCATCCTCCTGGGTGAGTGGGCAACAAAATGAGGGGCTGCAGGGAGGGCGGTGCTTGTACTGGGGGCGGCGGCTGTACCTGTAGCTGAAGTGGTCACAGAGGTGTCCACCACCACCAGGGAGCATTCATCGGAGGAGGTATCTGTGTCCGAACTTTCCCCTCCAGTCTCCGCTGTAGTGCTCCCCTCGCCCTCCGTCCCACTGGTGCCCTCACCGTCAGTGGACTTTGCTTCCTGGGTTCTGTGGGATGCAGCTCCCTCTGTCACCAGTGCCTCTGCTCCTCCGCCAGATGATGCTAACGCAAGGACAGGGTGACAAAACAAAAAGGGGGGGAAGAGATAAAGGATACACTGGGTCAATGGCTACACCAACACCATCGTTGGCGTGCACACCACTCCCACACACAGGGAACAGCCCTACCCATTATGCATTGCACTACCAGTTATATTGCTAGCCACCAAGGCATGGGGAGGGGCACACACCGCCAAATGCAGCACACCTGGAACCCATGCAGACCTGACCAGTAGTGGATGTCTACGAGCTAGCTAGCAGGATTATCACTTCAGAACCCTGGCCTCCATGGGACCTTATCTGCAATGTTAGGCCTGGTCTAGGGGCACCCACTGACACACATCCCCCACCTGGATACCACCCTACCATGCGTAAGTTGTAATGATGGTAACTGTATTCACCTCCTTGCACCCTCAAGCGCCCATCCAGCTCAGGATAGGCCACCACCAGTATGCAGGCCATCTGGAGGGTCAGGGTTCGACAGGCACCCCTTCCTCGTTGGGAGGCCATCCCCAGCTGGCCCTCCGCTGTCTTCCGTGCCCAGCATCTCAGGTCTTCCCACTGTTTCCGAAAGTGGGTGCTCCGCCTGCCGTAGATCCCCAGGGTCCGCACGTCCTTGTCGATGGCACGCCATATACCCTTGTTTTGATGGGTGCTGACCTGCAAAGGAAATACACACAGGAAAATAGTATCGGTTGGACAGTCCTTACACTTTTGGACCACCATACCCCTTCACATCACCATTTACACACACATGGCCCAGCACACAACCTCTACGCCACCCAGGGGACTTCCACCAACCCCCCCCTACACAAGGCCTTCACACACACCACTCCATGCATTCATGCCACATGCATCGTTTCCACAGTGTACTCACCTGTTGGTCTGGAGGCCCATACAGCATTCCGTACTGGAGTAGGACCCACCAGTCACTCCAACTCCTCTCAGATGAAGGCATGGGCCCTTTCCCCAGTCACACAGTAGGTTCCAGACTCAGGTCACAGCAGCACATGCAGTGTAGGTCCTCTCCTGTTGAAGGTCAGGTAGCAAGTAAGTGATCAGATAGAAAATGGCGGTCACGTATATGACGGTCCATACCGTCACCGCCGGCGTACATCTCCGTTGGCCACTGTAACCAATAGGGCCCAATGTTAACCAATGAGGAGTTGCACAATGGTTCCTGGCCGCCTCCCACAATGGTGCACAACGTCAGCCGAATTACCTCACTTCCACTTCCTTCCACACAGGACAGGCGGACGCCATTTCATGGGGGGGCGGGGCAGGCCCTGGATAATAACTGCATCACAGTTAAAATTTGGACATACTGTACAAATCCCACTTACCCATTACAAATTAACTTCATGCATTGTACTGTTGTGGCTCCAATGTTCAGTTTGTGACCGGCTCCTCACTCTTGTGTCCCTTAGACTGCTATTGCTGTGGTTGAATGGGAGATGGAGACATAACCCTGTGTACAGACTCCTGGTGGACTTGGCAACAATGGAGGACAGGCACATTATCCTCACCTATAGACTTAACGGGGCCACAATCACAAAGCTGTGTGACCAATTGGAGCTTGAACTGATATCTCCTATCCATCACCCCACTAGGATCCCCCCTCTTGTGCAAGTCATATCTGTGCTCCATTTCAGTGACAGTGGGCTTGGCAGCAGGAATGTCACAGCCAGTGTTCTCAATAGTGCTGACTAGAGTTTTGTCTGCCCTGATTAAACACATGTGCAGCTACATTGTTTTCCCCCAAGTGGAGGATTTGGCCACAGTGAAGGCTGACTTCTATGCAATGGGACATATCCCCAACATAATTGGGGCGATTGATGGAACTCATATTGCATTTGTCCCCTCCCCGCCAGAATGAACAGGTGTTCAGAAATCGAAAGAGATTCCACTCCATGAATGTCCAGATGGTGTGCTTGGCGGACCAGTACATCTCCCATGCCAATGCTAAGTATCCAGGGTCTGTGCATGATGCCTTTATCCTGAGAAATAGAGGCATCCCAAATGTGATGGCCCAAATACAGAGGCACAGGGTGTGGCAAATAGGTGAGCCCTGGTTCCCACCCAGTATATGTTGGTGTATGGGTATGGTGTGGTTGTCCTTCTTTATCTGGAGGTGACTCAGGTTACCCCAACCTATCATGGCTACTGACCCCTGTGAGGAATGCCAGGACAAGGGCAGAAGAACGTTACAATGAGGCACATGGGTGAACCAGAGGGATAATAGAAGGCCAGGTTCAGATGCCTTCATCTAACAGGTGGATCCCTGTGCTACTCACCTAAGAAGGTCTGCCATGTAATCGTGGCATGCTGCATGTTGCACAACCTTGCCTTGAGACACAATGTGACAGCAGTCAACCCTGTCGACAGTGAGGTTGAGGAGACAGAGAATGAGGATGAAGACAACAGAACAGCAGTGATACGACAATACTTCCAATGTCACACAGGTAAGACAGTGTTATTTCACATTTTATTGTCATTATTTAGATTATTACTGGCATGCTGTTATTTTCCACTTCTATGCCCACTTACTGTACCCTTTGGCAATTCATTTTGTAGATGTTGGTGCCCCACTATCGCTCCTGGTGTGATCACTGCAGAAAACTACAGGTCTTTCCTATATGAACAATTACTGTACCGTTGAATTGCAATGTTTGAACCTGGTTAAATGAATATATACTTTACAAATGTAACATACTCCATACTTTTTTCAAAGGGTGTTTATTGAAGTGCTAAGAAGAAGAGGGGGAAGTGCATTGGGATGGGGTAATGAGGAAAGTCCAGGGTATTGTTCCAGTCTATTTGTAGCACAGGTCCATAGTCCAAGGGGACATAGGAAGGGGAGCAATGGCAGTTCAAGGTGGACAGGGTGACTGTGCGGGACACAAGGGTGACAATCAGTAGAGTCTCATTTCCTGGCGGGGGTCTTGGCAGTAGTCTCTGGCTTCTGCCAGGATCGCAGGTAACGTTTGTGGGGTGGTTCACCTTCTGCAGGGGGAGGGGTGCTGGTCGCCTGTTGGTCCTCTGGTGGGGCCTCCTGTGGAAGGCAGTTCAGATGTCTGGCTAGTGACAGGGTCCTACTGCTGTGAGACTGCCTCCCTCATAATGTTGGTCATGTCTGCCAGCACCCCTGCAATGGAGACCAGGGTGGTGTTGATGGCCTGCAATTCCTCCCTGATCCCCTGGTACTGTCCCTCCTGCAGCCACCTGTTCTCCTGCACATTGTCCAGGATCTGGCCCATCGTGTCCTGGGAATGTTGGTAGGCTCCGAGGATCTCGGTGAGTGCCTCCTGAAGAGTTGGTTCCCTGGGCCTGTCCTCCCCCTGGCACACAGCAGTCCTCCCAGTGTCCCTGTTGTCCTGTGCCTCTGTCCCCTGAAGTGTGTGCTCACTCCCACTGACCCCAGGTCCCTAATTGTCTTGGGTAGGACGTGTGCCCTGGGGTCCCTGTAGAGGCGGACACACTGCTGATTGACGTGTCCTGGGGACAGAGGTATGGGTACGCTGGGTGGGTGCTGTGGTGGTGTTCCCAGATGGGGGAGGCTCTGTGGTTGTCTGTGATTGGGCCTGGGTAACCAACTGTCCAGAGGTCCCTGATGGGCCAGGTTGGTCATCCAGATCCAGGCGACCAGAGTTGCTGTCATCACTGTGGGCCTTTTCAGTTGGGGGACTGGATAGTGCTGGCACCTCTTCTCCGCTGACATTGGCTGGGATACCTGTGGGGATATAAATGCTGTCTTATTGTTTCTGTGTGTGACATATTGTGCATTGGTGGGGTGCTCTCTTTGGTTGAATTTGCCCTGGCAGCTTTAACTTTTGTAAGTTGGTATGTGGTGGGCTGGCTGATTCTGTCTAGTGTGCATGCTTTGGTGATAGGTGTCCATGCAGGGCTGTGAGTGATGTCCATGCATTGGTGGTGCATGCAGGGCGTGCCATTTGGATGGGTGGGATGTGATGGTGGGGTATGTGAGAGGTGGTGGCGTGATAGGAGTGAGGGTGAGGGTGGGGGTATTTGATGGCATGCAGGTAGGGGGTTGATAGTAGTATAGAGTTGACTTACAGAGCCTAGTCCTCCTCCTATTCTGGCCAGGCCCTCAGGATGCATGATTGCCAAGACTTGCTCCTCCCATGTTGTTAGTTGTGGGGGAGGAGGTGGGGATCCACCGCCAGTCCTCTTGATAGCGAGCTGGTGTCTTGCTGCTATTGAACCACCTTCCTGTGTAGGTCATTCCACCTCTTCCTGATGTCGTCCCTTGTTCTGGGGTGCTGTCCCATGGCGCTGACCCTGCCCATGATCCTCTGCCATAGCTCCATCTTCCTAGCAATGGATATCTGCTGTACCTGTGCTCCAAATAGCTGGGGCTCTACCCTGATGATTGCTTCCACCATGACCCTTAGCTCCTCCTTTGAGAGTCAGAGGTGTCTTTGTGGTGCCATGGGTATTGTGTGAGTTGTGTAGGTGAGGGTGTGTAGGGTGATGTGTTGTGGTGTGTGATCTGGGGTGCGTGGGTGGTGTATAGATGTAGGTAGTGTGTGGCTCTGGTTTTGTCTGTGGTCGTGGTGTCTGTCTTGTGCCAATAGTTTGTAGTAGTAAGGGGTTGTGGGTAATGTGGGTGTGTGTTTTTATAGTGGGGTGGGTGTGGTGTGTGTATTTGTGTCAGGTGTGTGTAGTTTGAATTGTCCAATGTGGTGTTGTTTTGTTTGAGTGTGGGTATTTTGAGCACAGCGCTATGTACCGCCAATGGTTTACTGCCATTGAATGGCCGCCGTGGTGATTTGTGGGTCATAATGTGATGGCCGTTGTTCTGTTTGCGTAATGGTGTGTGTTTTGATACTGCCAGTTTATCACTGACCTTTGGTGTGGTGGACTTGTGTCTGTGGCTGACTAGTGACAGATTGGTGTGTGTGTCATAATATAGTGAACGGATATCTGCTACTGCAGCGGTATGTTGGTGGGAGTCAGCATGCCGGTAAGTAGGATTTACCACCAATGTCATAATGAGGGCCTATGTGCCCTGTGGACTGCTTTAGAGATGCTCTACCGTCTACAAAATGGTGGAGTAAGTTAGGGCTTTTTTTCAAGAGAAAATTGCTAACATCCAAGTCAGCCTTGCTGGCCCTGGTCAGGGACACTTCCAGGAGAAGCAACTAAAGAGGTGGGGTGTTCTCTCTTGTTTTTGAACTCCACCTCTCTAGAGGAGCCACTAACAGCCATTCAAAGTCTCAAATTAGGTTCACCTGCTGATGCCTGCCACAATAGTGTGTTAGTCATGGCAGCAGAGGTAATTCATTGGTGAGTAAACAGGTTGCTCAGTTAGTTGCTGATTTCCACAATGGTTTACGCAGTTTGGAAACATGCAAAGATTCTTCCATTGTCGAAGAAGCCTTTGGGTGACCCCAATGTGCTGAGTAATTATATGCCCATTTCTCTGCTGCCTGCAGTCACTAAGATCTTGGATAAATCAGTCAACAGGCACCTCCCCTGTCATCTGGAGACTGAGGATATCCTTCATTTAGTCAGTCTGGTTTCAGGTGGAATCTTAGTACTGAGACGGCCTTACTCGAGGTGGCGAAACAAATCAAAAGACTCTAGATGCCAGGGGCAAGGCTGTGCTGATTTTGCTAGATATGTCTGCTGCCTTTGACATGGTACCCCACTCCTTCCTGTTGGATCACCTTCTAAAGATTGGAGTAAAGATTCTGGCCCTAAGGTGGCTGACCTCCTTCTTAGATAATAGAGAACAGAAGGTTTGGCTTCCCCTGTTTGTTTTTGGCAATGGGGCAGTTTCCATGGGGGTCCCTCAGGGATCCGCCCTTAACCCAACTTTGTTTAGTGTCTATCTTACCCCTCTCGATTCTGTGATTCTATCTTTCAGAACCAAGATCGTATCATAGCAGATGATACTGAAATTCTCTTTTCTTTCAAGGATGGGGACGATCTTGTCTTTGACTATATCAAGTTGTGCCTTACTGCCATGTTTGACGGGCTGCATCATAAACATCTAATGTGCAATACTGATAAAACTGAAGTGCTCTCTTTTGGCACTGCGGCATCTCCCAACTGGTTGGCATGTGGTCCAGATGGATTTGCTCCACCTGTATCTTTTGTGGCGACAGCCAAGATCTTGGGAGTCAAGTTCAACAACTGTGTAACTTTCTAACCTCAGATTAGCGCAGTGACTGGAATGTTTCGCAATCTTGTAGAAAACGTTCTTGTTTTTTCACTCTTTTCTGCCCAGGAAAACCGCTATCCAGGCTCTGATTATCTCTTGCCTGGACTACGCCAATTTGTTATATCTTGAACTTCTGGATTACGCCATCCACAGACTTCAGATGGTGCAAAATGTTGTGGCACACTCTTATTGAATTTGCTGCGTAAAACAATGATTTCAATGCATCTTTCTTCCTTGCACTGGGTTCCGGTAAGAAAGTGAATTCTGTTGAAATCATTGTTTTTGATTTTTCATGCCTTGCACAACACTGTTCCAAGTAACCTGGCATCCAGTGTCCATCTATACAGCCCTGCAAGGAATCACTGGTCCTCACGTTTGTCCTTAGCTAGAGTGCCAATGGTGAGGAGGCCAAAGACACTCCTTTTGCTTCACAGGTCCCTTTTGTATGGAATACTCTCCCTCTGCATCTGAGGCTGGAAAGTTCAGAACTTGCTTTAAAAAAACAACTAAAACCTGGCTTTCCATCCTGCAGTTGTTCACTTGCTGGTAGACTAGCGCAGGGACACTCCCTGGAGCACCTGTGTGCTATAAATTTGTCTTCGTCATCATCATCATCAAATCAGGGTTTGCACTGTAAAGTACACCCAATTCATTAGTTATGTGCAGGTGTACATTGCTTTTTTTGACACTGCACCAGCACAAAGGCTTGATAGATCTGACAGCCTGTGTCCCCAATTATAGTCACCCTGATGCCAGATTAAATACAGCAAGCATTTGTGCTCCATTTTTACACTCCATCGGCACTTGCATATTAAAACAAGCATTTGCAATGCAATGGGTCTCGCGTTTGCTCAAGTTAAAGCTATTAGCATTGTAAACTCCCAACCGGGCTTTTCTTGCCACATAAACTAAAAATGAAAAGTAAAACAGTTTCACATAACCGAGCCGACAGCCACTATGAGCATGAAGCACACATACAAAAGGAAACAGAAGTTCACTTGCAGACAAACATATCAGCAAAAGTGCAATTATCCATGTAACCTGCAAAAGTGCAATTATCCATGTAACTGGCAAAAGTGCACACATCCATGTAACAGAGTCGATGTGATGCAAAGCGCTAGGCTACTGCCTAGCGAGACCGAGCTGCTTTCGAAATAAAGAGAAAAAGTAGTCCAGAAACCGTACCGAAAACATGGAGCCTTGTATGTTTTCAGAAGTTGGCCGGTACGCTCGAGGCGGGCTAAACAGCAGAAAAGGCATGACGTATGCATGCCTTTCACTAATCAAATAAAGTGAATTTTAAAAGGCAACCCCACAAACCAACTAAAGTGATGGGTGTGACATGGGCGTGGTTAAAAGCCCACAGAGAGATTACACCAGGAGCCAGAGTGCTTGCTTGCTCGACCCTAAAAAGTACAGATCATTTACTGCCCTTCGATCTGTGAGCCCAAATCTTTTGTGCATTACTGGGACACATAAAGCAAAAGATGGTGGTAGATATTTCTAATTTCTGGCTCCCCGTCTGTAGAATTCACTTCCAGAACATCTTTGCACTACTTCCTCAGAGTCTATCTTAGAGGCTCATTTCAAGATACACCTTTCTAAAGAAGTGTAATCAGACATTTTGTTATTTTGAGACCCTTCTGTTCAGTTAGGAGAATTAAGACCCTGCTTCCCTACATCAACCTTTGAACTTTTGTTAAGGGATGAATTTGTTGACCTCCTTTAGTCCAAGCACCAGTCTGAAGTGTCCCCAGATGGCGTTTGACTAAAAAAGTCTTCCTGGGTGCTGGAAAGGTCCTTCAGAGAGCCCTTATGGACAACTTGCCAACTGACTGTGATGATCTTCTTCCACAATTTCACAAAAAACTTCAGATAGCTATAAACTTGATCATCTGTCTGCTGAACATAGTTATACATTCAGAGGTTGGTGTGCAATGATGACTGGTGTTGAGGGTTGGAAACTGGACTTGTGAGTACCAGAGGACCCCTGCCATGACCTCTGCCTCAAAAGACCTTCAACCTTTTAAGGATGGGGGGTAGTCCAAAGGCTCTCTTGAAACCAAAGCTTCTATGCTTAAAAAATGAATGCAATGGAGCCAGCAGCTTCCTGTCTTCTGCTAATCATTTCATTAGATATTCATACAACTTTGATTCTGAGAAAGGAGGACACGTTCGCATGGATTTCCGTGATGCATGAGCCTTCCATGATCTCATCCACAGGAGCCTTCTTTCTGCAATGATGGTACCTGTAGCTACTGCAGCTGCCCCCAAGGGGTCAAATGATATGTCAGACAGGAATCACACATGTTGAATCATCAACAAAGTCTCAGAAAAGTCACTGTTTTGTCGAATCTGCCAATAACTTTACATCTTTCAGTGAAGGACGAACTGTAAAACTGGAGTAAGCACTGGTTCTGGTGGCAAAAGTTGAGGCTGCATGTGCTCTTTTATGATAGCCGCCATCTTTTAGTCCACTGCCTTTGATGTGTCCCTTCTTCTGGTACAATCACTCCTTGTGAGGAACACCCCACCATGAGGGGATCCACTTTGAAGACTAGAGGGAATTCTTCTACAAACAAATGTGGTGAATCCCACTTGGACAAGGATCTTCGAAAGGTTTGGGGATCCACGTCCTTCCATTCATGGGTTCATCCCTTCCTTTCTGCTGACTGTATTGAAAGGATTTTTGGCTCAAGTTTCTGAAAATAATTAAACATGTCTCCTCATAATGATTTTGTGTTGTACCTTGTTCTCTCAGGACATTATCAGGCCATGGGAGAACCTTGGAAGCCTTGGGTGGAAGAAGCCGCTCTCTAGCCACAAAAGTGGCTTCTATTGCCCTTTCTATTATGCTCCAGATAGTATTGTTAATGCGTCCCTTTACAAACAATTTACTCACTTTGGGACTCGTTTTAGGCCAATGAATCTTTTGACCCTGATTGAAGACACCTTAGGACGAGATAGCTAATCAACATGTCAATCAATACATCAATATTGTCATCAATATTTATTACAACAATGCATTTAAGCTTAGTCAATGACATTTAATAAGACTCAGAAAACCACCATGACCTTTCAGCCATGAATAACCACACCAGTTTAGTATGAATCTTGTGATATTTATTCTCTATTGATTACAATTCTACTAATAAGTTTATTAGTCTCAAAACCAAGAAACACATTAGCATGGTCACAATATGGCAACTCTGATAAGATTTCATCAAAGCAAGAATCACGAACATCCGAATATAGCAAGGTGTGAACATAAGTTATCTTTAGCAGAGTATCATTGGTGCATTATTCAACAAAGCATAGATTCAGTTATTTGTCCATTTTGCGTCAGTTTAGTGAACCCCTGTCCTAACCTCAAATTAGCATTAGCATGTTGGGCTATATGCAAAACAATTTAGTAACATCAATTTGGAAAACATCTAACTATGATCTCTGTCAAAAGAAGCAGTTGGTACATAGAAAGGAAAAGCAAACAGACAATCACAATTTCATTGTCATAAAGTTAGCCTCCGTCTTTGGGTCAGCACTCAGGTTCTGTCTTCGTCCTCAGGACATCAGTTGGTTCGCCTTCTGTCAGGAACTCAGCTCAGGTAGGAAGTGCAAAGGGGTACTTCCCTCATATGGAGGTAAAGTATAAACGGGCAATCTAAGGACAAGGATGGTTCTAACTAAAATTATTAAGTCACTAAGCAAAGTGACAAAGTGTCTGAATCCTAGAAAATGGCATCAGCATCTCCCCTAGTCTCTCATCTCTGGTCTCTCTAGTTCTCATTTATTTCCTGGTGTCAAGGGTTTTTTATCCCCTTTTCGTTGTACATTCCCCTAAAATTTGATTGGACAAGGGGTTGCACCCCACTATCTCCCTCCAATTAACTTTACATTAGCTCATCGAATTTGTCACCACATAACAGTTCTCATGCATTTTATTGGTTCTTATGATTGACGTCTTTAGAGGTAGAATGTCCGGTATGATTTCATCCTCTTGTGATTCTTTGCGCATCTTCGGTTAGTGTCTCCATTGTCTGTACCGGTTCAAGCGACCTTGTACCTAACATTAATCTACACAAACAAGAGTTTGTGTCCTTTAGCAAGTCAGCACACTGCACGTTTAGAAAAACACATTTAATATGAGAGTCAGGCAGCTAGACCTCGACTCATACTAACTAAGGCCTATTGATTTATTAGCAAAACTTTAGCAACATAACCATTAATAATTAGTGTAAAACCATCTCTTAATGTAATAATTCATCAACATTAGTCATTTTTATTAGTCCCCGTATAAATTGGTGGCCACTCCCCACGGGCACATTTCAAGTGCACGTTTTAGCAAAACATATTAATACAGTTTCTATGCGGCATTATTGTACATTAGTTCATAAACATTTCATGTTAATATTAATTATATAAGCTACTCTCTCTCAGTATCAAGCGGGATTCCATCATTAGTCGAGGGCTGAGTCACTGACCACACCCCAGTGTCCAGAGAAGATTCTCTTCTAGTGTGTCGCCTCTTCTGTGTAGCCTTTGCATGAGACTCCATTTTTTACTCAATGATTATGTTACTGACCACGCTTCTCTGCCTTGTAGCATTGTCGGGCAACCAAAGCACAAAGAACCAGGTTATAGACCCCAGTACAAAACCTCCAGCCACTCGGGCAGAGGATATGGCATAACTGCCAGAGCTGTCGACTTCGTAGCTGGGAAACCAGGTTGGTGTCTTGGCATCGGCTCAACACCCTGTGATTGTAGGCAGATCACTTAATCTCCCCTTGCCTACTAAAAACAATTAGGGCCGTATTTATACTCTGGTTGCGCCGAATTTGCGTCGTTTTTTTCGACGCAAATTCGACGCTAAACTAACGCCAACTAACGCCATATTTATACTATGGCGTTAGACGCTTCGGGCGCCAAAGTGCCCGGAGTGTGCGTCATTTTTTAGCGTGAACCCCTTCCTTGCGTTAATGATATGCAAGGGAGGCGTTCCCGTCTTAAAAAATGACTCCCAGGCCTTTACGTGGAATTTATACTCCCGGGCAAAAATGACGCCCGGGAGTGGGCGTGGCCAAAAACGGCGCATTTGCGCCGCTTTTTAACGCCTGGGTCAGGGATGGCGTTAAGGGACAAGTGGGCTCAAAATGAGCCCAGAGTGCCCTCCCCTGCCCCCAGGGACCCCCCCTGCCACCCTTGCCCACCCCAGGAGGACACCCAAGGATGGAGGGACCCATCCCATGGACATAAAGGTAAGTTCAGGTAAGTATTTTTTTATTTATTTTTTGTGGCATAGGGGGGCCTGATTTGTGCCCCCCTACATGCCACTATGCCCAATGACCATGCCCAGGGGACATAAGTCCCCTGGGCATGGCCATTGGGCAAGGGGGCATGACTCCTATCTTTACAATGATAGGAGTCATGTTGATGGGGGATGGGCGTCGTTAAAAAGTGGCGCAAGTCGGGTTACGACGATTTTTTCGACGCAACCTGACTTGCCCCATTTTAAGACGCCCTAACGTCATTTTTTCCCAACGCCGGCGCTGCCTGGTCTACGTGGTTTTTTTCCACGCACACCAGGCAGCGCCGGTCTGCTTGCGCCGGCTAACGCCATTCCATAAATACGGCGCCCGCATGGCGCTTCAGAATGGCGTTAGACGGCGCTAAATTTTTTGACGCTAAACTGCGTTAGCGCAGTTTAGCGTCAAAAAGTATAAATATGGCCCTTAATGTGTTCTTGATTAACGTAACTGGTGCTCATGTATAGTGATCCAATACCTTTGGTTTGAGTATGTGCTGTATAAAACTGCAACAAAAAAACAACCTGTGGCAACTCGCAATTTCCTTCGTTCCATAACAGGGCACACAGGAAACAGGAATGCAGTAAGACTACCATTCATATGTAGATGCTGACCACTATAGCTGGTCACCATCGGTCACACATCAGTGCTGGCCAAACTTGGTCAGTAAAAATCTATAAACAGGTGCACATACCTTAAAATGCATACAAAAAACATTCTAAAGAATTTAGAATTGTAGTGCTGACACTTTTCCCAGGAAAGAACACCTGCCATGTGTTCACGGTTTGAGATTCTGCAAAGGACCGGATATTATACTTAAATAGGATTTTACTTACAATTGCCTGTATTCATTCTGAACATGCCTTTTTTTGTTTGTTTAGTTTATCAATCATAGCTCATTAAGGCAGCTCCAAAACTACCTTTTCTTGTATTTACTTCTTTAAGTACGTACCGATAGGGGGTATAATACCAGCTTTTGGTGATTTTGCTCATTTTTCTACCAGCTGCAGCATTAAATACTGGTTATGTCAGTAAAATATGGCCAGGTGGCAACCCACCCTATAGGCTTTGACATGTAGCATACTACAATGAAGAAACTAGAATCAGGAAGTGCATCATAGTTCCATTCCCTTTACACCATGAGATCAGGAAGTGGAAGGAAGCCATCTTTGTAGTTTGATGTTTTTGCCTGGCCAGATAATCCATGTCTGCTGCTAGGAAGCAGCTTCTAATTCAGTAAAGGCTGGGCAGGGATGTAATGAGACAGGACAAATAAACGCAGGAGTAATGAAGGTTGCCAGTATGTAAAGTAGGTATTTACAGTTTTAAGAGATGAGCAGACAAGCTCTTTCCACTGGGAAGAGACAGTATAGAGGATGAGGGAGAGAAACAATAAAACACGAAGAGAACTTTGGATGTGGCATATAGACTTAAGAGGAGAATGAAGATGTGTGAGGATGGTAGTGAGTGAAGGGACACGTAGGCAGTGGCGCAGTGGTGGCTGGTGTTCAAGGGCTAAGGGGCTGCGCCCCTAGCCTTTTCTGGCCTCTCTAGTGAAGCATACATTTAATTACATGATGAAAGTAAAACATTTTCTGCACAACATTTTCGTAGTGAAAGTTGTGCACTTTGAAAAGCCCCACTGCGCCTGCATAAGTATGTGGCTGAAAGCTGCACCGTAGGGCTGACAGAGCTTGCCCACGCAAAGCCCTTACATTTCTCAAAACGCAGTGACGTCCCTGGCTTATCTCCTCCTCCACCAGAAGCCCTGATTGTAAACAGCCTGGAGCGTTTTTTGTTCAGCCCGGGTTTCTGAAAACTTCATGTCACTCCAATATTATTCTCCAATGGTGGGGTGTGATCAGAAGGGTCTACTACCAGAGGTCACATTTTATTAAAATAATGTGGCATTGCACAAAGAAAATCCCCAGTTTGTGGAAGAGAAATTGAATAAATACAATAAATAACTCCATCCAGGGCTCTCTGGGAGACAGGAGTGTGACCTGAAGACCTCAAGTCATAAATATGCCAAAGATAACCCTGCACACAAGTAAGTTGGAGCTCTATCTTTTTTACAGACAGTAAGAAAATAATCTGTTCTCTCAGCTCTCCTCTCCTTTCACTGCCTCTGTAGGTGATTTCGTCTCTCAAAGGCAGTAATGGTTCCAGTAATTTATCATGGCTAGTTATTGTTTTATTTCTTCTGCAGACCAATGACGTGATATGTCATATTAAACATGTAATCTGTAGCTCAAATAAATGTGTACCTTTTATCACTGAAACTGCTGGATACTGGATGGGTGAGCCAATGTGTGTTTGTTTGAATGTGTTTGCAGGGCTTGACAGAGTGGCTGAGAAAATGTGGGTGTCTGTGTATAAGAGTTGTGTGAATGGCAGTGGATGACAATGTGGATAAGTAAATGGGTAGGAGACCAAAGGCAGTAGGTGAGTAGGTGAATGGAAATACGTGGGTAGTGAGGCTCTCTCACAAGGTGCAATTCCGTCTTGTATTTGTGCCCCACCACTGCTTTCAGTCACCAGCTACCACTGCACGTAGGAAACAAGAAGCAGAACTGGAGGAGAGTGAAAGGGTATTAATAGAGGGTGAACATATGGGGCAGAAGAAGAACAAACGAGTAGGAGGTAAACAGGAAAGACAAAGAGTAGGAGAATGTGAAACTATGGGCAGACAAAAAAGAGAGAAGAAGGGAAACAAAAAATGGAAATAAAGAAGAAACAGCGAAAGTATGGGGTGAAAAGAGAAAAAAGAAGAATATAATTCAGGAACAAAAGAGTGGAGTACAGAGAGGAAGTATGGAGAGAGAAAGTGGAAAACGAGGGTAAGGGAGGAAAACGAGAAGTGAAAGAGAATATGAGAGTAAAATGGATAAGGAGGTTGATTGAAGTAAGATGGAAAAAATCAGCAGGAGACATGAAGGGGGGAACAGAAGTAGGGCGTGGAGTTAAAGGGGGTGGAAGAGACAGAAAGAGTGACTTCTAGTGAAGTGACACAGAAAGTCTTCATAAACTAGAGAAAGGCTCAGTTGCGTAACAAAGGCCCCCGCAGATCCTGCAGTGCAGGGGAGGGGTGAGCTCCAGGGGCCCCCTTCGGCACAGTACCCGGGCCTGAGAGCTCCAGGGTGAGTCTAAAGGTGTGAGGGGCTCCATATACTGTGCAGGGGAGAGGCAGCAATTTTCCTTAGCTACTGGGGTGAGTCCCCTCCCAAGCACCTACATCGTCGCTCTCCTAGTCACAGAGGGCCTGATTCACAAGGGTTAACTTACACATTGTATAAAATTGCATTTTAATAATACGTTTAGGAGATAAAAGATAGAACCAGCTGTTCTTTTTATATACCAGTTCTCCGCCCAGCTGCAAAGTCTCTGCACTTGTAAACTTACTACTAAAATGCAGTTTTGTGAATACTGAAAAAGCTTAAATGTGCACAAATGTGTAACTTTACATCTGTGAGTCAGGCCCAGAGACTACTACAGGTGATCTCTCTGAAACGGATAAACTGACACCACAACAGCTTGAAAAAACAATGAAACAATTACAAAAATACGAGAAATGCATTCTAGGATGAATACATTAGGTAAATCAGTGTACATTTTTGTACGCTAATGTGGCCCAGCAAGGCCAAAATCGCCACACCAGATTTATGAAGTAGGTCAATGCATTCATTGCGCCACTTTGTAAGCCCGAGCACCACATTATGCCTGCGCCAGGCATAATGTATTCAAGGGGGTTGTTCCCCTGTTAGGGGTTCGAAAAAATAATTCAAAAAATCTAAAAGATTTCTTTGCATCAAGTGTTTTCGGCATTTTTAATGCCTGCTCGAAGCAGGCGTAAAAAGGGGACACACCATTGGTTACAATGGGCCCCTATGTACTGTTCAGGGTTAGACACAAAATGTTGGCACTAACCCTGAACAGTACATCAATAGCGTAAAAAAAATCTGACGCTATTGCCCCCTACCCTGCGCCATGGTGCGCTGTATTTTGAATACGGCGCACACATGGTGGCGGTAGGTGAGTGCTAAGGGACCAAGGCCCATATTTATACTTTTTGACGCTAAACTGCGCTAACGCAGTTTAGCGTCAAAAAGTTTTGCGCCGGCTAACGCCATTCTGAAGCGCCATGCGGGCGCCGTATTTATTGAATGGCGTTAGCCGGCGCAAGCAGACCGGCGCTGCCTGGTGTGCGCGAGAAAAACCACGTACACCAGGCAGCGCCGGCGTAGGGGGAAAATGGCGCATGGGCGTCTTAAAATGGGGCAAGTCAGGTTACGTCGAAAAAATCGTCGTAACCCGACTTGCGCCATTTATTTTCGACGCCCATCCCCCATCAACATGACTCCTATCATTGTAAAGATAGGAGTCATGCCCCCTTGCCCAATGGCCATGCCCAGGGGACTTCTGTCCCCTGGGCATGGTCATTGGGCATAGTGGCATGTAGGGGGGCACAAATCAGGCCCCCCTATGCCAAAAAAAAATATTAAAAAAAAATAAAAAAATACTTACCTGAATGTCCCTGGGGTCAAATCAAATCATTAGCATTTGTAAAGCGCGCTACTCACCCGTGCGGGTCTCAAGGCGCTAGGGGGGAAAGGGGGGGTTATCGCTGCTCGAACAGCCAAGTCTTTAGGAGTCTCCGGAAAGCGGAGTGGTGGGTCCCTCCGTCCTTGGGTGTCCTCCTGGGGTGGGCAAGGGTGGCAGGGGGGGTCCCTGGGGGCAGGGGAGGGCACTCTGGGCTCATTTTGAGCCCACTTGTCCCTTAACGCCATGCCTGACCCAGGCGTTAAAAAGCGGCGCAAATGCGCCGTTTTTAGCCACGCCCACTCCCGGGCGTCTCTTTTGCCCGGGAGTATAAATACCACGTAAAGGCCTGGGAGTCATTTTTTAGACGGGAACGCCTCCCTTGCATATCATTAACGCAAGGAAGGGGTTCACGCTAAAAAATGACGCACATTCCGGGAACTTTGGCGCTATTCGCCTCTAACGCCATAGTATAAATATGGCGTTAGTTGGAATTAGTTTAGCGTCGAATTTGCGTCGAAAAAAACGACGCAAATTCGGCGCAAACGGAGTATAAATACGGCCCCAAGAGTGCAGCGCCACTTTTTTAAAAACCAGCCCTTAAGTTTTCTATCCTTGGTGGGTCTGAGATAGCATATCGGTAGGAATATTAGTATACACTGTACAACGACCACGCTGCAAGTACACAGCGCGCGCAGGTTTACGACTGACTTTTGAGAAACAAGTGCCATTATCAGCGACTTTAATTGTTCTAAAGTGATAAACTTCAGGTGGATGAGACTAAGGTGCGACCACCATCGTAGGATTCAAACGTAATTTCCAGGCATAGCCGGACCGCTGACGGAGGTGCTCAACCCACTGATTTACTTCAACGGACTTTGCTTAACTTGGAAGGGAAGCCCAATGTGCATCTACAGCTGTGAGACCTGCCTGGGCTGATCGAGGAGCATTTGGGGAAACAGCAGCCTGCCAAAAGTGGAAATGCGCTGTTTTCAGATTGCACATACTGAACTAAAAGTGCTTAATGGGCCCAGGACATTGCCACTGAGGTGAGACCTAGATAACCAGTAGCATCAAATCTAATGAGTATTTGAAGTTTCTTGGGGAGCCAAGGAGCAGAACATGAAAGTCAATAAACACATTGTTTGCAGTAGGAGGCATGAGAAGCCATCAATGCTTTAAAATCAATGGCCAGCGTTAAATGTCGAGATTTTCTAATAATTCTAGTCTCATATCTCCACACAGTGGTGCATGAAAGACATGTAAACCCAAAGGTACGTAGACTAGCTCAACTTTCTCTTAATTCTCTTGTTTGGATCAGCTGAAGGTGCTGGCTCAGGAGAAGCTGTAGAGATGAGCTCCCACAATGTAACTATCCATACAAAGCCATGTTGTGTTTAGCAGTTAAGGAAATGCATACCAGGCAACCTAGACCTGTAGTCTGTATGTGTTTTTTTCAGTTTTTTGATAAGGGCAAACCTGTTACACGCCTGCGTGCTGCCAAATTACATTGGAACTGATCTGCTTTCACTGGAGCTTGAAATAGGATCATGTTTGGTTATGTACCAGTTTTACAGGATACCTCTCTCGAATGCTTTGGTGCTTAATGTAATGTTTTCTTGAGTAGTTAGCATTTATTTGCCGGTGTAGTAGCTTTGCCTTTATTACTTCTCGATTCTGGATATCTGCTTGCTGATGCCATTATTCGGGCGCTGAAGGCCTTGAGCAAATTCCTCCAGTCTACCCTGCAAAATGTTAAATGTGTTTTGAAGGGTTTTCAGTCCAATCGTAGATTGACTTTTTGGCGTACAGAACGGCTGCATTTCATTACTGTGCACATAACGGTTTTCGGAAGCGTAAACTACTGTAATTTAATACACAAAATAAAACCCAGAGGAGCTGTTTTGTGAAACAGATTGTTTAATGGGAGAAATAACATTTTCAGAAATTGCCTGAATCTGGGCACAAAGATAATCACAAAGACGTTACGGATAAACCTCGTTCTAGGTACACACCAATTCTATCACCAGACAACTCAATTGATGTCTTTTACAAACTAGTAACTAAAGATCTCTACCAACTGGAAAAGCAATATGCGCTTGGACGCAAAACATGGTCACACAACATGAGTTCACAGGAACACAAGGCTTTGCGTTCCTTTGACCATATCAGAGACATAGTAATAAAAGAGAATGACAAAGGGGGAAACATCGTTATTATGAACCGAGAAGGCTACATTGGAGAAATTGACAGGCAACTTCAAGATCAGAAGGCCTAATGTAAATTGTACGGTAATCCCATAGGCAGAATCACCAAGGACATAGAGACCAAACTGGGTTTGTGGAGAGACAGAGGTCTCCTAACAGATCTGGAATATAAATACCTCTTCAACCCTACGCCCAGTTTTTCATGTATTTACACTCTCCCTAAAGTACACAAACCGGCAGCCTTTCCACCTGGTAGACCCATCATTTCTGGCATTAACTCCCCCACTGAAAAACTTTCCGAATTAATTGACCTCCATTTACAACCCTGTGTTTGCAACCTACCATCATATATCAAAGACACTACACATCTCCTTAGTCTCATTGCTGATTACGAATGGACTAAAGGGCATACTTTAGCGACACTTGATCTCACTTCTCTGTATACCTGCATACCTAAGGAAAGGGGTATGGCTACTATCCAATATTTTTTGGGATAAAAGAGAAGCCAAACTTTTGCAACACTCCAACATGCTAATGTATCTGATTGACCTTGTCATGGACAATAATGTCTTTCTACATGAGGGTGCTTGGTACGGACAAAAACAAGGGGTTGCCATGGGGGCCAAATTTTCACCCTTCTTCCCCAATTTATATATGGGCTACTATGAACACCATCATATGTGGACCAAATGCCCTCTAGAACTCATGCAGTATGTCATGTATTGGGGCCAGTACATCGACGATGTTCTCCTTTTCTGGTCAGGCAACTCTACTACACTGGATTTGTTCATCAAACATTTGAACACCAATTGTTATAACATATACTTCACCAGCTATTCCAGCACAATCAGTGTTGACTTTTTAGACTTGACACTCTACATTAAAGGGAACCATATTTGCACTAAGCTATTCAGAAAGTCAACTGCTTCCAACTCGATTCTACGTGCAAGTAGTGCACACCCACATTCTCAAATCAAAGCCATTCCCTTTGGTGAAGCTGTCAGAATCAGACGTAATTGCCAAGAAGACCAAGAATTCTCTAAACAGCTGGAATCACTAGAACACTGCTTCTTGAATCGAGGTTATTCCAAGAAATTGTTGAGTAAAACACACGACAGGATAGTTAAAGTCAATAGAACATCCCTACTTGTCAAAAAAACACACAGGAAGGTTGACAAAAAGAAAGCCTTGTTGTTCATAACCACGTATAGTTGTGCCAGCTCAGACGTTTTTAAGATCCTCAAGAGCAACTGGCATATATTATTATCAGATGAGACTCTCAAGAAAGGTCTCAAAAGCAAACCGGATATGATTCATCGCAGGGGACGTACTTTGAGGGACCAATTTTGCCACCGTTTTTTACCAACAGCTGCAAATGACAGTTGGTTTCCCTCACCACCATTGGGTTTTTACTAATGTGGTCACTGCAATGCATGCAAATTTGCTCTGGACAAAACAAAGGAATTCTATTACAACTAAAGTATGACACACTCCATTAAACAATTTATTAATTGCAACACCAAGTTTCTTGTATACTGCATTATTTGTACCTGCAAAAATATTTATGTTGGTAGTACCATCAGATTGTTCAAAGAAAGACTACAGGAACATATTAGGGCAATCAGAAATAATAACAATGACTACCCCTTTGCAGTGCATTACAATTTTAAACACCTGTTGCAAGAGAGACTTGGCATACACACACATGGCATTGCCACCTTGGGCAGTTGCCCAAGGGGTGGCAATAAGACTCTCCGTCTTAGGCAACTTGAGAGCAGGTGGATTATTAGATTACGGGTAGTCGAGGAGGGTCTTAACTCTGACAAAGACCTGCACTTTTTTCTGTAGTCCATTTCCCTTCAATAACATAACTTCTATAGGATTGTTACCATCAACATGACATTTGTCTCTTACATGTATAACCCTGGAATTTTCTGTTGTAAATTGTCACATATTGTATAGCAACCTTTTGGGGCACTTAAGCTATGTTGTCCATGCCACAACTATGTTTCACTATCATATGTGATCACATTTGTTTAACTATTGACTATGGAAATGACAGTTAATTTACACACTTAAACTTGTGCATCTGTACCTTTTCTTGTGCTGTGATGTTTCCTCATTTATCTGTATGGTACTGTCCTTTTAACCGTAGGCACATGCACCATTTCTCTTTCTTTCTACTCACTTGGTTTCCTTCTCAATATGGCGGTCACCTGAATCGGCTTTGATTAGTCCGTTTTCTCTTTCTACCTTTCTACATAAATAGGAGTTGCATCGGCGTGTAATTTAGACATCATGCAAAGCCGCTATCAGATCGATCAAACTTTTTTCGTTATGTTCGGAGGTAAGATCTACCTATCTGCATTCAACCCAGATTCCTCGGAGACATGCTTTATTGACTTAATCCTTCGGTGTATTGACACCGCTCACGCGTTTACGAGCGGGGTGTGTCAGTCATTCTCCTTGTTAGCTTTGTGTTATTGTTTCCTATTTTTTACAATATTATGTGAAGATTTGTGTTCACTACCCTCCGCGCTCAAATACTCTCATAACATTTTCGTAACACATGCCATTTCCTGATACGGCTTACGCTTCTACGAGCGGGCAGTGTATTGTTTATTTTAACATAAGTCCTTATTTAATAGCTCTTCTACTTTGAGTAACAATGTGCTAAAATATATGTGTTAGACTTTTCAACCTTGGCGTGGTCTCCCTTAACTTTTTGCCTCTGTTCCCCAGGTTATTGATGTGTGCTGGACTCTGATTTTGCTGTTTTTATTACTCTGAGCACTTTACCACTGCTAACCAGTGCTAAAGTACAAGTGCTCCTGTTTAAAATGTGTATGTAATTGGTTCTCCATGATTGGCATATTTGTTTTACTGTTAAGTCCCTAGTAAAGTGCACTAGAGGTGCCCAGGGCCTGTAAATCAAATGTTACTAGTGGGCCTGCAGCACTGGTTGTGCCACCCACACAAGTAACCCTGTAATCATGTCTCAGACCTGCTACTGCAGTGTCTGTTTGTGTATTTTTACACTGTAAATTCGACTTGGCAAGTGTACCCACTTGCCAGGCCTAAACCTTCCCTTTTCTTACATGTAAGACACCCCTAAGATAGGCTCTAGGTAGCCCCAAGGGCAGGGTGCAGTGTATGGATAAGGTAGGACATATAGTAATGTGGTTTATATGTCCTGACAGTGAAATACTGGCAACTTTGTGTTTCACTGTTGCAAGGCCTGTCTCTCTCATAGGATAATATGGGGGCTACCTTTAAATATGATTAAAGTGTAGATTCCCCTAGAGAGTAGATGGACATGTGGAGTTTGGGGTCCCTGAACTCACAATTTAAAAATACATCTTTTAGTAAAGTTGGTTTTGAGATTGTGTGTTTGAAAATGACACTTTTAGAAAGTGAGCATTTTCTTGCTTAAACCATTCTGTGACTCTGCCTTGTTTGTGGATTCCCTGTCTGGGTCAGTTTGACAGTTGGGTTGTTTTTCACCTCACACTAGACAGTGACACAAAGGGAGCCGGGGTGTAACCTGCATTTCCTAATTAGCCATCTCTGCTAGGAGGGAGGGGTGGAGTGGTCACTCTCATCTGAAAGGACTGTGCCGGCCTCTGACAATGCAGACTCCAACCCCCTGGTGTGTGTCTGAGGCCTTGCCTGGGCAAGGCAGGATTTCACAAGTAGGTGTGAGTCCCCTTTGAAGAAAGGTGACTTCAAAGACTAAAATGGGTATAAGAAGGGCACCCAAATCTACAGACTTTAGAAACCCTTCTGGAACCAAGAGGAACCCCTGCCTGGAGAAGAGCTGAATAGCTGAGGAAGAAGTGCTGCCCTGCCTGTGACTGTGCTTTGTGGAGCTTTCCTGCAGTGCTGCTAAGAGGGCAAAGACTGGACTTTGTGTGCCTTCCATCTTGTGAAGAAATCTCCAAGGGCTTGATTTAGAGCTTGCCTCCTGTTGTTTGAAGTCTCAGGGACAGCAAAGACTTCTCTCAGCCAGCACCTGGAGTCTCTGGAGAGACTCCTGCTCTGACAAGTGGTGCCCTATCCAGTCCCTGGGCCCTTGAAAGGAAAGCTGGTGGAAATCAAAGGAAATCGACTTCGGACGACTCCGGACCTACGCCGCTGCTGAATCCGGTGATGCCGCCTGCACCCGACGCGTGACCTTCACTGGAACGCGCCGCTCTTCGCAGGCCCGACGCGCTGCAGCCCCGCTGAAGTCCGCGACTCCGTGGAAGTCGCCGCACCACGTCGTGACCGACGCCGCTCGAAGTGCGTGGATTCAATGTTTCGCACAGACGCTGCGATCCCCGACTTCGCGCATCGGCTTGTTTTCACTCTTCACCAAAGGCACTGTACTTGGGGGTCTACACGACTCCGTGTCCAGCGCCGCTGGTGTCGGCTTGTTGGGAATGACTCCGTCACAACGCCATGTTAACATCTCATCAAAGCATTTTTGTTTCTAAGCGCTATTTTTGGTCTTGTTTTGTTTAGATAAATATTTCCTATTTTTCTAAACTGGTGTTGTGTCATTTTGTAGTGTTTTCATTAAGTTACTGTGTGTGTTGGTACAAATACTTTACACCTAGCACTCTGAAGTTAAGCCTACTGCTCTGCCAAGCTACCAAGGGGGTAAGCAGGGGTTAGCTGAGGGTGATTCTCTTTTACCCTGACTAGAGTGAGGGTCCTTGCTTGAACAGGGGGTAACCTGACTGTCAACCAAAGACCCCATTTCTGACAATATGTAAATGGTCTTTCGCATTGAGATACACCTATTATATGTCAGTTGTAGTTTCCCGCTATAACACTAGGGAGACTGCTTTGTTTTAGTTACCGCTATATACTCTCCTTCATTTTTTTGTTATTGCTGTTTCTAAAATTGGCAGCACTGCAACATTTATAAGGATGACAGATAATCTGTCATTCTTTTAAATCTAATTGGATATAATTCTATGTAACCGTCCTTGTTCCTAAAATTTGTTTTTTGAGCTTACCTCACAAACTACACCTTATAATTTTTTGTGTATGGTTCTTTTTTCTCCATTTTAGGCTTATCATGGTTCTTGGACACATTTTTCATTTTATGTTACTCTACCTGATAAATTGTTAGTGACCATTGAAGCTTAACAATACAACTTAATACTTCCACATGTTGGAGGTATGTCTGATTCCTTTTCTCTTATGCGTATGTGTCTTTCTTAATTTCATAATCTCTCCATCTTTTATTACAACTCGACACTGAATGCGTCTGGAACCTCAACACGGTGTATGCATCACGGTTCACTTATTCCTTTGATTATATATTTATCACTGTTTCCTGCTTGTCATCACACATTTTGCATGTTGGTACAGGCACATTGTTGCCAAGGAAATCTGTGTATCAATCACCGGAATGTTTCTACTTTCACTGGTGTCGTAGATTTGTTATTCATATGCTTGTGGCTTAAATATGGCATATCACCAACCTGTGGCATCGGGCCTCTCTCTCTATTCACAAGTCTCATTTCTATTCCAGTTCACACTGGGTATTGTAGTATTTGACTATACAAGCAATATATGTGACTGATGCATTCCATCTGTATATGTTCACAGCCTTGAAAAAGTAAATTCTGACGAAACACGTGTCGGCTGTTGTTTTTCCGAATATGAGAACTGTATTGGCCTATTGACACCGCGCCCATTTGTCTCACTGGGTCAGGTGATGTCTTCTCTGATACACCACAGAGGAATAAATGGACATCTCTACGAATCTGCGATGTGCCGTGGTTTTTCTTCTTCTTATAAACCAACTGTAGCCCCTGCAAGGCGACAGTTCATGCACCCTGTGGCTGGGTGTTAAACCGCTTGGGCACTCCTTCCTTTAATAGAGACCCTATTGTTATGGACTTTGCACTTATACGTTAGCTTACCTTCCGGAAGTGCGCACCATCTCTACACAGCCACAATTTCTGTTGTTATTTGTGTGTACATACTTTGTGTACGGAGACGCACTCCGAGCTTTATATTATTTACTTCATATATTTTCTATTTTGGTTGTATTTTTCTACATGTTTAATGATTCTTGTCTTGTTTGAAATTGCAAAATGTTGACTTTAAATGTTAATAGAGAGGCTGTACTAGAAGAACTTTTTAATATTAATACAAATGCAGTTACTCCCGACAAAAACACCAGTAACAAGAAGGAGGGGTTAAAAATTAAATTTGTAAGACTGGAACGGATGAAAAAACAGGAGCTCTCGAGGTGGTGGGATTTCACTATCCTAGAAAGATATACACAGATCAAACAAATTCCGAGGGGGCTCCGAGTAATACATTTCCCGTCATCTGGGGATCTTAACCCCACATTACTACAAGAATGGGAACAGTTATTGGTAACTTCCTCTTTCAGTATTATGGATATACTTATCATAGATGTCAGAGAAAAGAGAGAACGATTACTTGTAGACATTGAGGTCTTAGAAAAAGAGATTCAGGACACAAATCTCAAGGAAGCAATAGGCAAAAACTATAACATCTTAAGAGATGTACTTCAGAAACACCAAGAATACATCAAAGAGAAGAAAATGCGCAAATTAGGGTGCAATGCTAATGATTATGTCACAGGCAGGGTTTTCACAAACGCCAATAAGTTTGATAATATGAACATAGAGAGACAGGACAACAGGGCATTATTACCAGCAGTATCTACTTTGTCTAACATTACAGCTAGCAACACAGATTTGTCCAGCTGCTCCAGCATCACCAGCGAAGAAGCCAGCAGCTCGCTGCAAGAACAAAGAACCATCACCAACAACAAATCAACTTTTTTGTTGGAAATGGAAAGGTTCCGCAGAGGCCAAAAGTACAACAGAATGGCACAGGCTACAAGCTTAAGATAACTAGAAGGGGGAAGAGAAAAGGTGTCAGAACCGGCCTCAAACAAGACCGGAGTGACTACAAGATCAGTCGCACGCAACATGAAGGACTAGGGAACCACATCATTCAAAGGGATGGCCTATGTGTCATGAATCTATCTGACAAAATAATTGATGATGAACAACTGAGTGTTCTTAGGAAAGGTTTGGGATTTGTACCAATGTCATTTCCGGACTTCACTGTGATGCACATTGATCTCTTCAAATTCATATGCAAATGTAAATTACTGAAACATTTCAACTCTAAACAGCAACTAAGCCCAGACAACAGGGACGATATAGTCCCATGTGAACTTTCTATTGGTGACGTAAGAGATATACAGACCCTGCTCTCTCTGGAGGAAATTGATAACAGTAATAATGTACCTACTTGTGACGGTATTCTAGCAGACTTGGGTATCATGACCTCAGCAACATGTAATAGTGGCCTTAAACCTCGTTCTAGGTATACACCAATTCTATCACCAGACAACTCAATTGATGTCTTTTACACACTAGTAACTAAAGATCTCTACCAACTGGAAAACCAATATGCGCTTGGACGCAAAACATGGTCACATAACATGAGTTCACAGGAACACAAGGCTTTGGGTTCCTTTGACCATATCAGAGACATAGTAATAAAAGAGGCGGACAAAGAGGGAAACATCGTTATTATGAACCGAGAAGACTACATTGGAGAAATTGACAGGCAACTTCAAGATCAGGAGGCCCATTGTAAGCTTTACAGTAATCCCATAGGCAGAATCACCAAGTACATAGAGACCAAACTGGGTTTGTGGAGAGACAGAGGTCTCCTAACAGATCTGGAATATAAATACCTCTTCAACCCTACGCCCAGTTTTCCATGTATTTACACTCTCCCTAAAGTACACAAACCGGCAGCCTTTCCACCTGGTAGACCCATAATTTCTGGCATTAACTCCCCCACTGGAAAACTCTCCGAATTTATTGACCTCCATTCACAGCCCTTTGTTTGCAACCTACCGTCATGTATCAAAGACACTATACATCTCCTTAGTCTCATTGCTGATCACAAAGGGACTGAAGTGCATACTTTAGCAACACTTGATGTCACTTCTCTGTATACCTGCATACCTAAGGAAAAGGGTATGGCTGCTGTCTAATATTTTTTGGATAAAAGAGAAGCCAAACATTTGCAACACTCCAACATGCTAATGGATCTGATTGACCTTGTCATTTACAGTACTGTCTTTCTACATGAGGGTGCTTGGTACAGACAAAAACAAGGGTTTGCCATGGGGGCCAAATTTTCACCCTCTTTTGCCAATTTATATATGGGCTACTATGAACACCATCATATCTGGACCAAATGCCCTCTAGAACTCACGCAGTATATCATGTATTGGGGCCGGTACCTCGACGATGTTCTCCTTTTCTGGTCAGGCAACTCTACTACACTGGATTTGTTCATCAAACATTTGAACACCAATTGTTATAACATATACTTCACCAGCTATTCCAGCACAATCAGTGTTGACTTTTTAGACTTGACACTCTACATTAAAGGGAACCATATTTGCACTAAGCTATTCAGAAAGTCAACTGCTTCCAACTCGATTCTACATGCAATTAGTGCACACCCACATTCTCAAATCAAAGCCATTCCCTTTGGTGAAGCTGTCAGAATCAGACGTAATTGCCAAGAAGACCAAGAATTCTCTAAACAGCTGGAATCACTAGAACACCGCTTCCTGAATCGAGGTTTTTCCAAGAAATTGTTGAAGAACACACACAACAGGATAGTTAAAGTCAGTAGAACATCCCTACTTGTCAAAAAAACACACAGGAAGGTTGACAAAAAAAAGCCTTGTCGTTCATAACCACGTATAGTTGTGCCAGCTCAGACGTGTTTAAGATACTGAAGAGCAACTCGCATATATTATTATCAGATGAGACTCTCAAGAAAGGTCTCAAAAGCAAACCAGATATGATTCATCGCAGGGGACGTACTTTGAAGGACCAATTGTGGCACCGTTTTTTACCAACAGCTGAAAACGACAGTTGGTTTCCCTCACCACCATTGGGTTTTTACAAATGTGGTCACTGCAATGTATGCGAATTTGCTCTGAACAAAACAAAGGAATTCTGTTACAACACAAGTATGACACACTCCATTAAACAATTTATGAATTGCAACACCAAGTTTATTGTATACTGCATTATTTGTACCTGCAAAAAGATTTACGTTGGTAGTACCATCAGACCGTTCAAAGAAAGACTATAGGAACATATTAGGGCAATCAGAAATAATAACAATGACTATCCCTTTGCAGTGCATTACAATTTGGAACACCCCTTGCAATTGAGACTTGGCATACACACACATGGCATTGCCACCTTGGGCAGTTGCCCAAGGGGTGGCAGTAAGACTCTCCGTCTTAGGCAACTTGAGAGCAGATGGATTATTAGATTACGGGCAGTTGAGGAGGGTCTTAACTCTGACAAAGACCTGCACTTTTTTCTGTAGTCCATTTCCCTTCAATAACATAACTTCTATAGGATTGTTACCATCAACATGACATTTGTCTCTTACATGTATAACCCTGGACTTTTCTGTTGTAAATTGTCACATATTGTATAGCAACCTTTTGTGGTTCTTAAGCTATGTTGTCCATGCCACAACTATGTTTCACTATCATATGTGATCACATTTGTTTAGCTATTGACTATGGAAATGACTGTCAATTTACACACTTAAACTTGCGCATCTGTACCTTTTCTTGTGCTGTGATGTTTCCTCATTTATCTGTATGGTACTGTCCTTTTAACCGTAGGCACATGCACCATTTCTCTTTCTTTCTACTCACTTGGTTTCCTTCTCAATATGGCGGACACCTGAATCGGCTTTGATTAGTCCGTTTTCTCTTTCTACCTTTTCGTTACACATAAATAGCAGTTGTCCATCGGCGCGTAATTTAGACATCATGCGACACCGCTAGCAGATCGATCAAACATTTTCCATTATGTTTGGAGGTAAGATCTATCTATCTGCATTCAACCCAGATTCCTCGGAGACATGCTTTATTGACTTAGCGGTCTCCTTCGGTGTATTGACACGGCTCACGCGTTTACGAGCGGGCTGTGTGTCAGTCATTCTCCTTGTTAGCTTTGTGTTATTGTTTCCTGTTTTTTACAATATTATGTTAAGATTTGTGTTCACTACCCTCCGCGCTTAAATACTCTCATAGCATTTTCGTAACACATGCCATTTCATGAGATGGGTTACGATTCTAAATTTGTTGTTTATTTTACCATAAGTACTTATTTAATAGCTTTTCTACTTCGGGTAACAATGTGCTAAAATATATGCAAATGGTCTTTCGCATTGAGATACACCTATTATATGTCGGTTGTAGTTTCCCGCTATAACACTAGGGAGACTGTTTTGTTTTATTTACCGCTATATACTCTCCTTCTTTTTTTTGTTATTGCTGTTTCTAAAATTGGCAGCAGTGCAACATTTATAAGGATGACAGATAATCTGTCATTCTTTTAAATCTAATTGGATATAACTCCATGTAACCATCCTTGTTCCTAAAATTTAGTTTTTGAGCTTACCTCACAAACTACACCTTATCATTTTTCGTGTATGGTTCTTTTTTCTCCATTTTAGGCTTATCATGGTTCTTGGACAAATTTTTCATTTTATGTTACTCTACCTGATAAATTGTTAGTGACCATTGGAGCTTAACAATACAACTTGATACTTCCACATGTTGGAGGTATGTCTGATTCCTTTTCTCTTATGCGTATGTGTCTTTCTTGATTTCAAAATCTCGCAATCTTTTATTACAACTCAACACTGAATGCGTCTGGAATCTCAACACGGTGTATGCATCACGGTTCACTAATTCCTTTGATTATATATTTATCACTGTTTCCTGCTTGTCATCACACATTGTTGCCAAGGAAATCTGTGTATCAATCACCGGAATGTTTCTACTTTCACTGGTGTCGTAAATTTGCTATTCATATGCTCGTGGCTTAAATATGGCATATCACCAACCTGTGGCATCGGGCCTCTCGCTCTATTCACAAGTCTCATTTCTATTCCAGTTCACACTAGGCATTGTAGTATTTGACTGTACAAGCAATATATTTGACTTATGCACTCCATCTGTATATGTTCACAGCCTTGAAAAAGTCAATTCTGACAAAACACGTGTCGGCTGTTGTTTTTCCAAATATGAGAACTGTATTGGCCTATTGACACTGCGCCCATTTTTCTCACACGGTTATTATGTTGATAATACCTCAGTGCTGCAAAAATAGAAATTGAAGAGTTGCAAGCTACCAAATTGTTTTTTAAAAACTTACGACAAAGGGGCCCTTGGTTTCATTAGAAAATCCAAATGTGTCTTTTGTGTTACAAAAGGCATTTTGATGAATCGTTTGACGGGGCGGAGCACAGAACAAAAGCAGATGCTGCAAAATGTACGATGTTCCTTCCACATTAAATCATTGCAGGGATCAGAGCTGGCACGTGACCGTCTGCGGAGAATGTGCATTGTGTTGAAAAACCCACATTAAAAAACTAAAGAATTTCAGAAGGGTGAACTGAAAATGCTGTTTAACGATTTCACTTCATTTTGGTTAATGTAGAGGAACAGCAAAAAGTAAGAATGCAGTGCGATCACGCTGAAATTGAAAACGTAAAAACCGAGCACGATCGCGCTATGTAACCACCAGCACGATTGCGCTGAGTGGAAAACAAACAGATAAAGTTGTCCGTAAACCTTGCAGAAAACATCGAGCCTCGGATGTTTTTAGTAATTTACCGGTGCTGTGTAGGTGGGCTAAACACCAGAAGAGGCATGACGTGTGCATGCCTTTCACAAATGAAAACAAGCGGATTTTAAAAGGCAAGCCTAGGAACCAATGTGAGTGATTGGCGTGACGTGGCCGTGGTTTCAAGCCCAAAGAGAGATTACAGAATGTACTCCAGTAACTTGAATGGAGCTGTGCGCTCTCAAAACAAAAGACAGGCTTTCTAATTGTGGATACATCTTCTAAGAATTTTCTCTCTGCATGAAGATCTTTCACCTACTTGGCAGCTAAAGGTTGGGATACCTTACCTCTCCACTACAGACAACCACCATCCCAACCTCAATTCAGGAAGGACCTCACGACCTGGCTCTTCAACTGAACCCTAAGGACATACCCCACAGCGCCTTGAGACTCTATAGGTGAGTAGCGCGCTCTAAAAATACTTGATTGATTGAGAAATTAAACATTAAAGCATCTGCATAGCTCACAAGTTTCCCAGGTCCATACTTAGGCCAGTTCTGTTTTCTTTTCTTTTTTACTTTTTTTCTTTTTACTTTTTTGTTTTGTTTTTGCTTAGCACGCTGGAACTGATAGTCCTGGTTTTATACTGGGTTAAATAAGATTACAAGTATTACAATTCTAAGGAAAACAAGCATTTGCAATGCCACGGGTCTTGCGTTTGCTCGTGTTAGAGCTGATAGCATTTTAATCTCCTAACCGGACTTTTCACTCTTCATGAAACCTATCGGCAAAAGTGCAATAACCGGAAAAAGTGCAATTAAGTGTGTAACAGGGTCGATATTATGTAAAGCGCTCGACTTCTGCCAAGCGAGATCGCGCTGGGAAAATAGAGAAAAAGTAGTCCACGAACCGGATGGAATACAGCGAGCCTAGTATTTTTTCTGTACTTGGTCGATGCGCTCGAGGAGGGCTATCCACCGGAAAAGGCATGACGTATGTGTGCCTTCCACAAATGAAATCAAGCAGATTCTAACATGCAAGCCCACGAGCCAATGAAAGATACTGACGTGACGTGGACGGGGTTCCGAGCACTTTTTAATTCCTAAAGCGCCTTGCTCAGTGAAACGCATGCGCAAGCGCATGCGACGCAGGCTTGACCCTAAAAAGGGGACACTGACATCTTTGGGACCTCAACTGTGTGTCTGATTGCACCGCAGCACTTTTTTTGGCAGCTTTACTTGAAAATGACCTTCCCTCATTTGCATGGAAGATGGTGACCCCTTGCAAATGAAAGCTCTAGATAGCGCCTGCAGCTTCATCATAGTACATACGGTCAAAGAGGACCTCAGGGTGTGCACTGACTAGGAGATGCTGCACAGTTACTTCCTGCATTAGAGTGAGTGAATTTTGAATGCTATTGAACGCACAGTCCCAGTGTGCATCTGTTGCACCCATTCTGTCTTCCTATCTGCTATGTCTATCTGCAACATAAGATTATCTTTGCATCCTGCTAAGTCTCCCTCTATGAGGCCTACTTCAACTGTGGGAAAAGATGTTAACTCCCTGAATTGTAACCTTATTTTAGCAGTCGAGCTGATCAGGAGCAACAATGAGGCTGTCCAACTCAAGAAAAATTCTCATCAGATTTTATTACAGTTTAAGGATAGGAATTAATACCTTTATTATTGATTTTATTGATTTTACAGGAAAGTGTACTACAGTTTAGTGGCAGCTGCCCTTGAAGATACAACATAGAAAGGCTCTCAATATGAGTCTCCCATTTACCTGTTATATGGGTGTGCACAATGAATATTGACCCCCCGAATATTGATTGGATTCAATACTGAGGACAAAGTATCATAAGAAAACATTGGAAGGTAAGTAAGTCTAGATTTTCTGTACCTAATCCACATAAGTTTACCTAGGCAATACATGCATCTTCAAGGTGCACGTATATGGAGTTAGAAATAGTAAATCTATATTTCCTTACATGCACTTACCTTCCGATTGTTTGTCCCTCGATATGCTGTCCTTGAACCATGATATTCTGGGGGGTCGATTTTCAGTAGTACAATCTGCGATATGTGCTGTGGGTACAGTTATTGTACATGTTGCAATTAAGATTTTTGTGGCTAAGACCACCATCCCATAGTTTTCCTCCTAAACATTCTGGCTGGTCAAACCTTGCCAAAATGTACCAGATAATAAATGATCAATAATTAGCATTACATGCATATTTTGGTGATTTAAGGAACAAAATCCACTTTAATTCCTATTATTGGCAACAGATTCTGTATTAGAAAGTATTTATCAGACCCAATAACTTCTGACTCAGTGGAGTCAGATTTAATCGAACCAAAAAAACATCGGCCCCTACTGATGGTCACTTGTAATGAGGGTCTGTGCGGTATAATTGTAGAGAGTATATGTATATATGTTCTCCTTGCACTTTTGACAAACAATGGATGTTTATTATTACCCACATTTATAGTACACTTATGTTTCCACCTTGAAAGGCTGAAGGTCTGAATGGACTGCCAGACTTCAGACCTTCGACCATTGGGCCAAAGACAGACCTCTGCAGTAGATGCTTCAGGCTACCAGGTCATGCTGTTCCCAAAGCTAGAGTACAGCTCAGGGAAATCTGGAAATCATTAGATTTTCCAATTTATTTCCCTTCTGGGCAGCTAAGTCACTGGACAAGAATATCACTATGTTGTTTTATTTTTGTGGAATAATTCTCTCCACGGCACAAGATTTGTAGCAAAGTATGAATTATTGTACCTGTAAGGTATTGGGTTACTGTTTGAAGGAGGTGAAACCCCTCTCAAGTAGCAACCATAATTCTGGTCAGAGTGAGGCACAAGCCAACCCTAAATTAACCTGTGCTCAACCCTCTGGTAGCTTGCCACAGAGCAATAAGGCTTAACTTAGTGGCAATTGAAACAGTAAAAAAGTGAAAACACAACACAAAAAGGAACGCACAACAAATTAGAAAAATATAGTAAATATTATTAAATAAAACAAGAACAAAGCAAAAAAAATCCAACCAGTATGAACAGATATATGCAATCTTAAAGATTTTAATGAAAATAGCGCCCCAAAAACTAAATCGGCAACTATGGAAATCAGGGTGCACCACAAAGGTGCAAGGTCAAAGGTTCAGGCCGACAACAATGGAGCGCAGGCCTGCTACAGAGACCCAGCTAGGCCACCTGAACAAGAGTAGCTAAAATACCGGTTGCGGAGCAATGCAATGTCCCTTGTTCAGGATGCATTGCACAGTGAGATGATGCCTCGGTTCTGAGGAGCTGCCATGCAAGTCCTCTGTTGTCATGGAAGATGTCCTTGATGAGAGGCTTGTGATATGAAGTCAGTCATCGAGAATGCGATGCACAGCCAGGCCGATGAATTGGTTCCAAGGAGCTGCAAGAATGCGATGCAGTCTGTCATCATTGTCCAGGTGACTATCAATGAGGGGCTTTCGATGCTAGGTCCTGAATCGAGGATACATTGTGGAGTGGCAATCCTGATGGGGCTGAGGGCTGCAAGGGTGATGTGTAGTCCTTGCAACAGGAAACTCCACATAGGAGAAACAATGGTTTGGTTCTGCTCGGGGTTGCTCCGCACTGCAGAGGAGATGCATTGGTTCGGCTAGATCCACAGATGGGCTAGCAAAGAACCTTAAGTCTGACCTCCAAGGGCTCAGGACTGGGATGGCACAACTTGGCACGGTAGGAACACAGTTGCAGAGTCCAGGTTCAGGTTACAAGAGACTTGGGGCCTGATTTAGAGTTTGGCGGAGGGGTTATTCTGTCACGACAGTGTCAGATATCATCGGCCGAAATAGAAATCCCATAGGATGTAATGGGATTTATATTTCGATGGACATGATATCCGTCACCGTTGTGACAGAGTAACCTCTCTGCCAAACTCTGAATCAGGCCCTTGGCCCTTTGAGTTACTATGGTGGTTCTGGCTACAGGTTACAGGTCCAGCCCTTCTCACTCAGGCAGAAGGGCAGCAGGTCAGCACAGCAGGGTAGGCAGTCCTTCATGGCAGCAGTCCAACAGAGTGGCAGTCCTTGCACCAGCACAGCAGTCCTTCTTTCTGTTAGAGTCTTCCACAGGTCAAGTAATGTACTGAAGAGTTAATGGTTTGAAGTCAAATGTTTATACCTGGTACCTCTTTGAAGTGGGAGAACGTCTAGATGATTCGATTTGAAGCGCTAAGGTTTCCTTTCCCCCCTGCCCTGGCTCCAGACTAACTACAGGGGTGTATACAGCCGTTTGTGTGGAGGCAGGACACAGCCCATTCAAGTATAAGTAGGGGTGTGTCTAGCTCCGCCTACACATCGTGCCAGTGATGACCCATCCAGGCACACCTAAACTCTAGGTTGTGTGCTCTGTCAAAGGAATACACAAAGCTCATCTGCCAGCTACACCCAGTCATGTTTCCCAGAGACCGGCTGCATGCACTAAGGCCCATATTCAATAGAAAATGACGGAGTGTGACGCTGCGCCAGAATTAGCAGTGCCGCGCTATGTCATTTCACAATGTAGGGATGCACCGTACTTAATTGAATACGGCACACACCTGTGCTGTCCCCTGCACTGCCGCTAAATTGAGCTGCGTATCACCAATGCAGGCATCCTTGCACCATCGTGCAAGGATGTCTGCGTTGAGGGGTTTGATTGTTTATGTGTGAGAAGGTGTCCCTTCCTGCACATAAACAATCACTCATGCCAATTTGGCACTTTTGTGTGTGCTGCAAAATGCAGCACACACAGAAGTGGCAAAGCTTAATTTTGAAATGATTGTTTATGTGCAGGAAGGAGCACCTTCCTGCACATAAACAATTGTGTGTGGCATTTTGCTCTTTCTATGCTTGCTGCAAAATGCAGCATACATAGAAAAAGAAAAAACGAGGAGGAATAAAATTATTCCTTCTCATTGCGCCTTGCTAATGTCACCCCAGGGGTGGCGTTAGATTTTGGCATTGCCTCAGGTTTACGAAAACTTGTAAATACGGTGCAGGGAATTGTGCCACGAGAGCATCATGACAAGTGACGCTCCGGTAGTGCTAGGGGCTCAGAAATATGCCCCTAATTGACAAAGGCAGGAAAATCAAACTTTCTAAAAGTGACATTTTCAAAATTGTACTTTAAAATCTGACCTTTCCATGAGAGAGGAATCCATTACAATTTAAATACACCAAACATTAACTTGTTAAATGTTCCCATTTGGAAGGTCTCTTCTCACTCATGAAATGTAATAAGGTGACTCCAATGTTATCCTGTGGGAGAGGCATGCCATGCAGAAGTGCAAAACAAATGTAAGAGTTTTGCACTACCAGGACATGTAAAATGTAAAAGTACGTCCTACCTTTTAAATGCACTACATCCTTTCCCTCTGGGCTGTCCAGGGTAAACCTTAGGGGTGACCTATATGTATTAAAAAGGAAAGTTTGGACCTGACAAAAGTTTTATTTTGCCAGATCAAAATGGCATTTTAAAAGTCCACACACAGGCTGCAATGGCAGGCCTGAAACATATTTGAAAGGGCTACATAAGTAGGTGGCACAATCAGTGCTGAAGGCTCACTAGTAGCATTTAATTTACAGGCCCGTGGTACATGTAGTGCCACTTTAATAGGGGCTTACAAGTTAAATAAATGTGCCAATTGATTGGGTATATGCAAATTTTACTATGTTTAGAGGAGCGAGCACATGCACTTTAGCATTGAATAGCAGTGATAAAGTGCAGAGCCAACAAAAATGAATTCAGCAAAAAAAAAGGAGGGAATGCAAAATAGTTTGTTGGTGTCACTGCAGAGGGGGCCTGGACCAACAGTACCCAATATTGTACTGCTAGATTTACCTAACATCATTTTACAAGACTGGAACATCCAACAAGGCCTTGGTCTAAAGAGTTTTGAGTCCAGTTAATGGACTGACCAGTACTTTGGTGGCAAGGGAGATATAAACACCATTTTACTTCATGTCACAAAGCCACCTGGCACAGAAATGTCTGGTTATGGAGATTCTGGAAATCATACCTGAAACAAGTTGTCATTAATCATGGTTTTAAAATATGAAATCCAGTAATTGTCAAATGAATACAATTAAATTAGAATTGTGTTGTAGTCAACAGCTTTTGTTTTGGATTTCACTGAAGTCGGTATTTGGCTTCCATAGCATTATATTTATTTAAATTATTATTATTAAAACTTGGGTTTATTTCCTTAAATGTCACAGATCCCCTATGAAATACAGGCTCATAGGCACAATTGTTTCTCTCAGAATGAATTCATCCTGTATCCAGTTAAAAAATCATATTATTTTATTGTCAATATTCTTCAGGTTTAGCTTAGATCTGCAGTGTTTTCCTTTTATGTGCAGATCGGTGTGACTCAATCAATCAATCAATCAGAGTGTTTGTAAAGCGCAGTACTCACCTGTGAGAGTCTCAAGGTGCTGAGGGGGGTGGGGGGCTGCTACTGCTCGAACAGCCATGTCTTGAGATGTCTCCTGAAGGTAGGTAGGTCCTGTGTCTGTCGCAGGTGGGTGGGAATAGTGTTCCACGTCTTGGCGGTGAGGTGGGAGAACGATCTGCCACCGACGGTCATTCTGTGGATGCGTGGGACGGTGGCAAGGGCAAGGTTGGCGGAGTGAAGCTGTCGGGTCGGGGTTTAGAAGGAGAGCCGTCTGTTGAGGTATTCTGGTCTGGTGTTGTGCAGTGCCTTGTGAGCATAGGTGAGGAGTTTGAACATGATTCTCTTGTTGATGGGGAGCCAGTGTAGGTCTCTCAGGTGGGCTGGGATGTGGCAGTGGAGGGGAATGTCCAGGATGAGGTGTGCGGAAGCTTTCTGTATGCGTTGCAGTCTTTTCTGGAGCTTGGCTGTGGTTCTTGCGTAGAGTGCATTGCTGTAGTACAGTCGTGGGTAGTCAGGAGGTCAGAGCACAAGACTCTTGTGTTAAAGTTTTCTCCACTACTCCAGATAAAGGCATACATGGGCAAGACCAGCATAGATGAAAAGGTTGCATGAAGATGCATGAAGCCAAAGTCTACAACAAGCACGGCCTGAATTGTGCCTGAACCTGCAGAAGCACGGTCTAGACCTGCCCCATGGACAGGCTTAAACTTGCTCTGACCTCCTGACTACCCACAAACAACTGGGCCTGTTACTGACACTCTGCCTACTCTGACCAGGTGGGCAACATCAGCAGCTTTATCTATTTCATTTTTTGACTCTTGAAGTGTGTTGAAATTTTATGAAGTAATAAATCTAAAAATAATATTTCAGTGGTCTATTTTTCTTCTATGGGAATGCAGCCAGCCTGACAGAAAGTATATATTTTACTAATTCTAATCCTGCTCTGCCATCATTCAAAATTACAACCTGGGAGGTCTTCAGTTTGAGACTAACAACGGGGGACGCGCTCAGCCTGCACCGGGGGCCGAGGAGGACACAGCCTGCATTTTGTCAAATGGCAGGAGCCCTTTAAATACGACCAAGCGCTCCAGCCTCGCGGGATGCGCTCAGCCTGCACCGGTGGCCGAGGAGGACACAGCCTGCATTTTGTCAAAGGGCAGGAGCCCTTTAAATCCGACCAAGCGATCCCGCCTCGCGGGACGCGCTCAGCCTGCACCGGGGGCCGAGGAGGACACAGCCTGCATTTTGTCAAAGGGCAGGAGCCCTTTAAATCCGACCAAGCGCTCCCTACTCGCGGGACGCGCGCGGGCGCGCCCGGGCGAAGACTGGGCCAAGACGGGCCCGTCTACGCCCGTCTTCTACCGACTGAGGCCGAGCTGGGCCCTGTCCCTTTGCTTTGCTTCTTCACCCGGAGCCTGATAGGACCAGAACCATAAACAACTGCTGAGGTAGACACCTTCAGGGATCCCAATGCTACCACTGGTTCATAGCTTTCTCCTCCTTGTGGTGATCCAGTCTTGACTACGAGACCTTCATTCTCACTGCCTTAAAGGAAAAAAAAACCTGTTGCTCCTTATCTTGCTCCTCTGAAAGCTGTTTCAACAATCTCTACGCTGCAGGTAGACTCACATCCGCAGGACTTGTTTTGACTACATCAGTCTACACTCGCTCATGTCAAAGGTTTGAGTGAAGGCTGGAAGCTCGGTTATGGAGCGGGAGACAGCGGTAGCAATCCCCGAGGGGCAGGAGCCCTTTAATTTTGAACTGAAGGGCAGGAGCCCTTTTGAATCACCGTGCTCCCGCCTGCGGCTCGTCCTGCGCCCATCAGTGCCTGACAGAGGCTGGGCTGGGCCACCTCCCTGACAGTCTTTTACCGGATCCTATTGATACTGGTTTCTTTAAGACTAGTAAGAGCCGTTTGAACTCAGACTTGCAGCCGGTTTTTGGCGCTGTGGTTAGAGTAGTAGCCCAAATAACTCTCTTGCACTGCTGCTTTGTGCTTATCAGAGCAGGAGAAGGCTGGGCTGGGCACTTCCAATTGTCTTCTTATTGTTATTTGTTTTTTAGAAATAATATATACCCTGTTTGCAACTAGCTAAGAGTGCTTACCATAGTTAACCACTCATACATAATGGGAAAAAGAAAGCAAAACCAAATAGGGAATGGTATGAACACCACAACCCAGAGAAGTACTAATACAATTACTAATTACCTTACAGACGCCATGGGAAAAATAAATGAAGAAATCATTAATGCTGAAGCACGTTTAGTGGCAACAAAAATGTTTTACATGAGACCATTGCCGAAGTGAGCTCTGAGGCTGCAGGTCTAACTTCTGAATTAAAAACCTCAGAAGGAAAAACTATTGAGCTAGATTCTAGATTCCCTTCAGGATCCTTACTCCCTACAGATATTATAGAGGAAATTGATTCACCAAATAGTACAGATGACCAAATCCTTTCTCCACCCAAGAAAAAAAGAAGTAGCCAGATTATCAAACCTAAATCCATGGTAGTACACTCACAGCTTCCTAAGAGTAACAAAACAATTACACAAATGCATGGGGGTCATGCAGTAGCACTACCATCAGATAACGATGGTTCCCTACAAAAACGCGTGGAAACCCTCTTCAAAAAACTGTATGGCAAGTTAGATCATATAGAGACAAAAATATTGTCAGAATTTAAGGAGATAAAAGAACGCATAACCAAGATAGAAGTAAGTGTTAACTCAATGACCAAACCAGAAACTCTATCTCCTAGCAGTGACCTTATATTAAACGAGAATCAAGAGACTGTAGCCTCAAGGAATAGAGCAATGATAGGGTTTGCAGATCCCAATAAAAGGAGTATGAAATGCCAGCATCCCATACAGGAAGAAATCCCCCAGTATAAGGCACCTATGACTTATCAAACTGAGCCCATGGATAGAAACCAGGGACGCGAGTCCCTGAACAGGAATAGACCGGTGAAAGAGGTGTTACAACTACCACCAGATGCTACCCCATATACAATCATTCTGAAAAATGTTCCCAAACTTGGCCCAAATATTGTCGAGACCTGGCCAGATATACGTAATAAGGTAATTGTTGGAAAATGGGTTATTGGTAGGGCAGGTAGGTACCTACACCTAGCAACAAGCCACAAACCTCCACGTAAGTACAGTTAGGTCTCAATAAATTAATCCCAGCTCTATCCCTGGTAGCTTGGCATCGAGCGTCAAGGCTTAACTTAGGAGACAAAGTGTAAAGCATTCAAATATCACAAAACAGTAATTAAATAAAACACAGGAAACAGTTTAAAAATCCAAAACCAATTTATAAAAATAGCTTATATTTTTATCTTTAAAATGACACAAAAACGATTAAAATCGGTTCAGGGGAACCGGAGATATGAATTTTTAAAGTATTATTATTTTCTAGCGCTTAGAAACAAAAAGCGCCAATCGGGTCATCTGGTTGCACCAGGACCGGGGCAAAGTCAAACTTTCAGGCCGACCGCGATGGAGCCCTGCTCGGCTACAAGTCGCGGGAGGCCTCGGTTAAAAAGTTACCTTCTGACTTAGTCTTTATTTTGAAGTTTTTCTTCACCGGGACGAACCTGCCAGTTGAATCCGACCTCCTGGAGCCCTTGTCCGGATACGCGAAGTCGGTTTCCTCGGTGGTGATTTTTACCTTCGGACTTAGTCGTTTTTTCGAGATGAAAATCCTTCGACCGGGGTAAACCTGGATCTTGATCCGACGTCCATGGAGCCCTTCTCGGATACGATGGCTGGGAGGTCCCGGTCAACTTTTTACGTTCGGACTTAGTCTCTTTTTTGGATGTTTTTCTTTACCGGGACGAACCACGAAGTCAGGCCGGGTCGCGGTTGAGGCAAGCCGGCTAGAATTTCCGCGTCGGGTCGGTCACTTTATGGAGCTTTTTTCCAAAATTTCTCCAATCTTTTCCAAACTTCTGGGGCTTCACCCAGATGTTCTTTTAAGGTTCTTTTGGGGTCCACAGCTCACCCCAAGGGTCCAGAAGTTCTGTGATGGTCCTTGGGAAGTGCGGACTTCAACTCCCAGAGTGCACCTGGCGCAAACTCCTTTTTGGCCACTGGACAGTGGTCAGCTGGTCACTTTTTCAGGAGTTGGTGCAGGGGACTCTGGTTAGCAATTTTTCACCTGTAGCAAACAGGGAGTCCCTCCTTGAACCAGTGGAAGCCAGGCAAAGTCCTTCTTGTGGTGAAGCCCAAGTGTGCAGCTGGTGCAGTCTTTCTGAGTGCAGGGTCCAGGTGCAGGCCAGGGGTCCAGCAGGGCAGTCCTTCTTCTTCTTGTAGTTCTTTCTTCTTGAAATTTGGTGGGGATCTGAGGCGTGGGTGCAGGTCTGCCAGTTTTATCCTTGCTCCTGGGTGAAAAGCAGGGGGGCCCTGGTCCTCCAATCAGGGACAGGGTCGTCCCCCTGTGATGACCACTTCCTGGGAAGTGTGGCAAAAATCCATCCCAGAAGGCAACAGTCTCTAAAAATCCAAAATGGATGAATCTGATTTTTAGAGGAGAGATCTGGCTGAGCCCACCCACTGGTGTGGCTAAAAATCATAAACACACCCCTCTCCTGCCCTCTCCTAATCTAATCAAGGGGGCACCTAGCTGTCTGGGGTTGCAGGATGTGGGGGTGTTGCTGGGTGCTCCAGATGTCCTTCTCTGCCTTTGAAGACCAGTTTGGCAGCCCTCCCCCTTCCTGCCTCACCATCTGCTGAGGGGAGATTCTCTCCCCCAAGCACATTCCTTTGTGTGAAGTCAGGCCACTTCACACCTCATTAAAGTAGCCTGGCAGAAGCTGCTGCAGGCTGGCCAATCAGAGCACAGCAGCAAAAACAATGCAGAGCTGAAATTGGCAACTTTTTAGGTAAAGTCTAAACTTTTTACCTGCACTAGTTATATTAAATCCAACAACTGGAAGTTGTGGGATTTATTATAACAATCAATTTGATACCAAATTCTTGGTATGTAACATTTAAGGAGACTTTAAAATTTTAAATAAAGTCTGCCCATTCTAGCCTATGAAGGCCATTTACTTCAATGAGGGAAAAACGAATTTGGCTGTTTTTACCTCACCAGGGCTTATAAATCTACTTTTATAAAGTCCCTGCTTATAGTTACATGGCACCCAGCCCTAGGGGCACATAGGGCACACCTTAGGGGTGACTTATATGTAAAAATAAGGTAGTTTAAGACTTTGGAAGTACCTTTAATTCCAAAGTCGAATTTGCATATAACTTTAATTTAAAAGCAGCCAGCAAGGCAGGCTTGCTTTTAAAATGACACTGGGCACCTCAGCAATGCACCTAGGTGTGCACCACCTATGCTGTGGTCCCTAAACCTACATGCCCTACCATATACTAGGGACTTATAGGTAGGTTAACTTAGCCAATTATAATTAGCCTAATTTGCATATCCATTTTACACAGAGCACAGGCCCTGGGACTGGTTAGCAGTACCCAGGGCACCATCAGAGTCAGGAAAACACCAGCATAAAGTGGAAAATGGGGGCAAAAAGTTATGGGGCCTCTGCAATCAGCCCCAGTTTCTCACACAACCCCCCCCCCAGCCCACACGCCCAGGAGACTCAGCCCAACCCTGGGAGAGTCTTCCTGGCTTGTTAGGCGAGGAAGACAGTGAAGAAAACTGGCTGTCCCTTTGCAGGGCCTACTCTGCCTTATATCCTCCTGTCAGGGTCACTCCCTCTGGGTAGTGAAGCCATCCCAACAGTAAAAGGACCCAACCCAAACTGAAACTTCCCTCTAGGGGGGTCTTCCTCCTCTCTCTCTGACAACTTGGGTAGTGAGGTGCCCACCTCCCCTACTCCAAACTTTGCTAGGGCAAGACCTAGCTTACCCAAAGAAGTCACCCAACACTTGAGCAACCCCACCATGACCAATAGGGTCAGGGGGCCTACTTTGCTATTGGCCCTGGGGTCTGCCTCCCAGGCCAAGTACAGTGCTGCCAGAAAGGCTAGCACCCAGCAGAGGCTACTGACAGCTGTCAGTACCCAGAACCACACCCTAAGCTCTCCACTGACAGGTGGCTGAGCTGCTTTAGGGGCATCTTTAGGGTCCTGGCACCCCTCTTGCTGTCTAGAGTGGGGGGCTACCACCTCCTGTGGCAGACACCCTCCTTCCACTCTCCCTTCTGTCAGTGCAGGGGCAACACCTTGCATCTGGACAGCTGCCTGACTACTCAGGACTTCCTTGGGGTCAGGTGAGGCCTCACCAGTGCCAACTCTGGGCTCCCCCCCTACTGGGGCAGAAGGCCTTTGGCTCCCTGGAACTCTCTTTAAGAGTGGCCTACCCTTCCTTTTCTTCTTTCCTTTTCTTGGGGACCCCTGTCTCCTAACTGTAGGGACTGACTCCCCAGGACTTTGGGTTGGGGGGGCGCCCTGGGCGACCACCCCATCTGTGACCAGACTCACCTCTGGGAGGTCATTGCCCAGGATACAATCTAGGGGAAGGTCAGCACTGACTACCACCCTAATCCAGTCAAGGATACCCTCCCTCTCTAGGGGCACTATGGCTACAGGTTTGGAGGTGACCTCCCCTGTGGCTATCCTGACTTTCTTTGTCTTTCCTGGGACATACATGTCTGGGGTCACTAACCGGTCACTCACTACAGTGTGACTGGCACAGGTGTCTCTCAGGCCAGTGGTAGGGATCCCATTCACTTGAATGTGGTGGAAGTGCCTACTCCCACCCTCAGGGATCACCAGCTTACCATCTGGTCCTGTCTCCCAGCACAATGCTAGGAGGACTTCATCATCTGAGGAATCCTCCTCTATGGCTACACTGGACAGCCCAGTGCTAACCACCTTCTTTGGACAGGCTGCATCTCCTCTGAAGTGACCTGTCTGCTGACAGTCAAAGCAAGCCCTACTGTCCAAGAGCTTTTTTAACCCGGGGTCTCCCTGTCTCTGCATGTCAGAGTGGGAGTGGGATTTACTCTCCTCCTTCTTAGGGTTCTGGGGTACAGAGGGAGTCTCTGTGGTGGGCTTACCACCTCCCTCCTTAGGTTTTTGGGGACCTGTCCCCCCCTTCTTGGAGTCTCCCCCCTGGGACTTGACAACCACCCTGGTTCTCAACCACTCATCAGCTGCCTCCCCTAGCTCTCTAGGGTTGGTCTGCTTAGAGTCCACTAGATGCTGGCGTAACCTTTCTTGGATACAATTGGTCAAGATGTGCTCTCTCATGATCAGATTGTATAACCCCTCATAAGTATTTACTTTGTTGCCAATAATCCAGCCCTCTAGTGCCTTTAGTGAGGTGTCCACAAAGTCAACCCAAGACTGGGTACTGACCTTCTGGGTGTCCCTGAACTTCATTCTATATTGCTCTGGGGTCAGACCAAACTTCTTGACTAAGCACCTCTTCATACTAGGGTATGAATCTGCCTCCTCCCCCCTTAAGGTCAGAAGCCTATCCCTCCCTGAGTTGGGGACCAACTCCCACAAATGGGAACCCCAGTATTGAGGCTTAACCCTTCTCATTTGGAGTGCCCTCTCAAAGGCCCCTAGCCACTTATCTATGTCATCCCCCTCTATATAAGCAGGAACTACCCCCTTGGGTAATCTGGGGCAAACTCCCCCACCCATGGACACCTCAGCTTCTTTATCGCTGCTTCCATCTCTTTTCTCTTTGTATGCCCACTTTTTCTTTTCTAGGGCCAGCTTCTCTGCTTCCAAAGCTATGTAGGCTAGCTGGGCTTCCAGCTCTCTTTCCCTGATGGATGGGTTCTCTCCTCCTGAAAGGACCCTCTTCCTACCACTAGCTTTGGGTCTGCCCCTAGTGACTGTATCCAGTGAGGACCGTTCCTCCTCTTCCTCACTTGGGGTCTGATGCCTTCCCTCCCCTGAATGGTTAGAGTTAGCATCTTCCTCTTTTTCTTCCCCCTCTGGAGCTTCCTCTGTCTCTACCTCTTGGGCCTCAGCCCATGCTTTCAGGGATTTAATCAGGATTTCCTTCCTGAGATTAGTGGTTGCAGGCAACCCCCTCTCAATACACAACCCCCTAAGCTGGACTACTGTCAGTGTGGGTAGGCTAGCCAGATCAAGCTCCATGGTTCCCTAGTTTTGTGTCAACAAAAACTTTTTGCAAAAATTGGAAACAAGAATTTAGAAAAATTACAAAAATTCAATAATTGAAATTAATCCAAATTATTTTTTTTTTAAAAAAATTAAAATTAAAAATTAAAAACAATTTTTGCACTAGGACAATTTAAAGGATTTTTAATTTGTTTTATCTAAAACTGTAACGTGATATTGAACACAAGTACAGGATCCCGTCGCTGCTTCCAATTATGTTGGAAAATGGGTTATTGGTAGGGCAGGTAGGTACCTACACCTAGCAACAAGCCACAAACCTCCACGTAAGTACAGTTAGGTCTCAATAAATTAATCCCAGCTCTACCCCTGGTAGCTTGGCATCGAGCGTCAAGGCTTAACTTAGGAGACAAAGTGTAAAGCATTCAAATATCACAAAACAGTAATTAAATAAAACACAGGAAACAGTTTAAAAATCCAAAACCAATTTATAAAAATAGCTTATATTTCTATCTTTAAAATGACACAAAAACGATTAAAATCGGTTCAGGGGAACCGGAGATATGAATTTTTAAAGTATTATTATTTTCTAGCGCTTAGAAACAAAAAGCGCCAATCGGGTCATCTGGTTGCACCAGGACCGGGGCAAAGTCAAACTTTCAGGCCGACCGCGATGGAGCCCTGCTCGGCTACAAGTCGCGGGAGGCCTCGGTTAAAAAGTTACCTTCTGACTTAGTCTTTATTTTGAAGTTTTTCTTCACCGGGACGAACCTGCCAGTTGAATCCGACCTCCTGGAGCCCTTGTCCGGATAGGCGAAGTCGGTTTCCTCGGTGGTGATTTTTACCTTCGGACTTAGTCGTTTTTTCGAGATGAAAATCCTTCGACCGGGGTAAACCTGGATCTTGATCCGACGTCCATGGAGCCCTTCTCGGATACGATGGCTGGGAGGTCCCGGTCAACTTTTTACGTTCGGACTTAGTCTCTTTTTTGGATGTTTTTCTTTACCGGGACGAACCACGAAGTCAGGCCGGGTCGCGGTTGAGGCAAGCCGGCTAGAATTTCCGCGTCGGGTCGGTCACTTTATGGAGCTTTTTTCCAAAATTTCTCCAATCTTTTCCAAACTTCTGGGGCTTCACCCAGATGTTCTTTTAAGGTTCTTTTGGGGTCCACAGCTCACCCCAAGGGTCCAGAAGTTCTGTGATGGTCCTTGGGAAGTGCGGACTTCAACTCCCAGAGGGCACCTGGCGCAAACTTCTTTTTGGCCACTGGACAGTGGTCAGCTGGTCACTTTTTCAGGAGTTGGTGCAGGGGACTCTGGTTAGCAATTTTTCACCTGTAGCAAACAGGGAGTCCCTCCTTGAACCAGTGGAAGCCAGGCAAAGTCCTTCTTGTGGTGAAGCCCAAGTGTGCAGCTGGTGCAGTCTTTCTGAGTGCAGGGTCCAGGTGCAGGCCAGGGGTCCAGCAGGGCAGTCCTTCTTCTTCTTGTAGTTCTTTCTTCTTGAAATTTGGTGGGGATCTGAGGCGTGGGTGCAGGTCTGCCAGTTTTATCCTTGCTCCTGGGTGAAAAGCAGGGGGGCCCTGGTCCTCCAATCAGGGACAGGGTCGTCCCCCTGTGATGACCACTTCCTGGGAAGTGTGGCAAAAATCCATCCCAGAAGGCAACAGTCTCTAAAAATCCAAAATGGATGAATCTGATTTTTAGAGGAGAGATCTGGCTGAGCCCACCCACTGGTGTGGCTAAAAATCATAAACACACCCCTCTCCTGCCCTCTCCTAATCTAATCAAGGGGGCACCTAGCTGTCTGGGGTTGCAGGATGTGGGGGTGTTGCTGGGTGCTCCAGATGTCCTTCTCTGCCTTTGAAGACCAGTTTGGCAGCCCTCCCCCTTCCTGCCTCACCATCTGCTGAGGGGAGATTCTCTCCCCCAAGCACATTCCTTTGTGTGAAGTCAGGCCACTTCACACCTCATTAAAGTAGCCTGGCAGAAGCTGCTGCAGGCTGGCCAATCAGAGCACAGCAGCAAAAACAATGCAGAGCTGAAATTGGCAACTTTTTAGGTAAAGTCTAAACTTTTTACCTGCACTAGTTATATTAAATCCAACAACTGGAAGTTGTGGGATTTATTATAACAATCAATTTGATACCAAATTCTTGGTATGTAACATTTAAGGAGACTTTAAAATTTTAAATAAAGTCTGCCCATTCTAGCCTATGAAGGCCATTTACTTCAATGAGGGAAAAACGAATTTGGCTGTTTTTACCTCACCAGGGCTTATAAATCTACTTTTATAAAGTCCCTGCTTATAGTTACATGGCACCCAGCCCTAGGGGCACATAGGGCACACCTTAGGGGTGACTTATATGTAAAAATAAGGTAGTTTAAGACTTTGGAAGTACCTTTAATTCCAAAGTCGAATTTGCATATAACTTTAATTTAAAAGCAGCCAGCAAGGCAGGCTTGCTTTTAAAATGACACTGGGCACCTCAGCAATGCACCTAGGTGTGCACCACCTATGCTGTGGTCCCTAAACCTACATGCCCTACCATATACTAGGGACTTATAGGTAGGTTAACTTAGCCAATTATAATTAGCCTAATTTGCATATCCATTTTACACAGAGCACAGGCCCTGGGACTGGTTAGCAGTACCCAGGGCACCATCAGAGTCAGGAAAACACCAGCATAAAGTGGAAAATGGGGGCAAAAAGTTATGGGGCCTCTGCAATCAGCCCCAGTTTCTCACAGTAATACACTGGATGTCAAGGAATATATGTACACCAGATACACTATCCCGAGAGATCTTATATGCAAGGAGAGTTGACTGGGTGGGAAAGTTGGAGGAAGAAGAGGGAGATTGTATCGTGGTCCACTTTCGTAACCCTCGCTTTGTGGGTCAACTACTAGTAGACTTGGACATAAGACATCGAAACTGTAAATACCCGAGGAGGGAAATTATGGCCGTTCCCCTAGGATACTTTTACAGAATGATGAACATCACAGGCGTAACAGACCTAGGTGTGACAGAGAACACATCCAGTATTTTGGATAGGCATAATAAACGGGAGTACTCTAACCGTTTTGCCCCCCTGAGCAACATGGAGGATCTAGATTGACTGCAGGAGAACTTGAGTAGGAAAATGACTCTGATGCATAATAAAACACAACTTACCACTATAGTGCCCATATCAAAATCTCCAAGTGGTACTGGCGACTTCGAGCCAGATGGGGGACCCCTAGTAGGAGACCTAATTACACTCATGTCATGGAATATAGCTGGAGTAAAAACGAAAATAGCTGAAAAGGAATGGCAGACTGTAATAAGTTCATCACATATAATCTGCCTACAAGAGACATGGCACATGGGATCCTTCTCTGTGGAAGGTTATGCCACATTCTCTTCACCAGCCATGGCCTCAGCCAGGGGAAGCGCAAAGGGAGGCCTAGCAATCCTTATTTCAACATTGGTACCCTACTTATTGGTGAAATCCTCCCTCGATTCCCCCTACTACCAGTTTTTATATTTTCGGATAGATGGGATCTTAGGATTTGTACTAATAAACTATTACAACACCAAATTTGATGGTACTAATAGAGTAGTGGCATCAACTCTGCATGATGACCTACAGGCCTTTGTAAACAATATAACTTCAAGTTACCTAATAATATGGGCTGGAGATTTTAATATCGGGACATGCAAAAATACTATTGGGGAGACATGCGGATTCATTGACGAGGGGGGACATACTCAATTGCACTTTTTACACAATAACTATGGAACTGTACTGAATGAAATACTATTTAGATATGACCTAGAGTTGATGGAGCAAGATGGGTATAAAGGAGAGAAGCTTCCATTGTTTGTAGGAAGAGAACATTTCTCGACAATCGACCACATACTAATGTCAAAGAGCCATTTGATATGGTCGTTTCACTGAAGATTGAGCCCACCATATATAGTGATCACTACCCCTGATACTGACTACGAGATTAGCTAAACCCTTTAATATGGGTGAACGACTAGCAATGGATATAGGAATAAGAAGTGGAAACGGATTTGCGATTAAATGGACTGGGATAAATTAAACAGATGTGATGAACAAAGTTGTGACACAACACCGCCAAGAAATTATCATATGTACAGAATATAATCAAAATTAACATATGATCCTAGGGTCCTTTAACCAACTTAGAATCGCCATTGCAGGAAGTTTATGGAGAGCATCGGGGAAAAAAAAGAGTGGTAAAGTGGGGTGGTTTGATCACAATTGCTCATTAGCCAGCCAGGAACTAAAACAAGCCCTGCAAGCCCGACCAAGAAATAGAGAAAAAGTAATTATTAAGCGTTCTAATTACAAACACGCATTAGAAACCAGGAAGGCACAATTGAGAGCTAAGGCATGGGCGAATCTCGAACAAGCAACGACACTAAGAGACAATACTTTATTTTGGAAAAAAATCAACCAACCTTTCCTAAAAGATAGCAATGCACCCGAAATAACAGTATATGTTCCTTCATTGGAATGGCTTTCTCATTTTGGTTCAATTTCTAACCCAGAGAACCTGACTACTCACCCGCCAAATAATGGGATAATTGAGATCAACCCACCCTTCTTGAAACCAGTCAGTTTAGAGGAAGTGAAATTTGCCATGGGAAGATGCTCGAAAGGGAAGGCGCCAGGCCCTGACGGGGTGCCAGTAGATGCCTATCTGACACATGTCGATTTATGGTGCCCTATCTTGACCCAAGTCTTTTTGAGTGTGACAAAGGGATATATTTTAACATCATGGAGTGAAAGTATAATTGTCCCTATTTTTAAAAAGGGGCATAGAGGAGACCCCAAATGTTATCGGCCAATCTCACTTCTGGATACCTCTGTTAAATTGCTGGGAAGAGTACTTGTAGAAAGACTAGAAACATGGGCAACAAATAATCACATACTTACAGAGGCTCAATTGGGATTTAGGTCTGAGGTTGGCACCCTGGAACAATGTATAAATCTTAATGTAATAATAAGTAAGTATACAATAGCAAAGAAGGGTCATGTATTCCTCTGTTTTTCAGATCTTAGTAGTGCCTTTGATTTGGTGAATCACGCCAAGTTGTGGAAAGTCTTAACAGATATGGGTGCGCCCTCGGATATAATAAGCTTTTTGGCACAGTTATACAATAATCTAACAGCACGGGTGAGATATGGAAGAAATGGAGAATGTACACCAGGCTTTAGGATAGGAAGAGGAATACGCCAAGGTTGTGTCTTGGCGCCGCTCCTATTCTCTCTTTACATAAATGGTGTAGATGCCCACCTAAAAAACTTAAAAATTGATTGCCCTAAAATAGGAGAATGTTCTATCCCAATCCTTTTATATGCAGATGATGCAGTTTTGTTGTCACGTACTGCAAATGGGTTGCAGCAACTAATGGAGGGCTTCATGGAATTTATGGAGGAAAGAGATATGATGTTGAATATGAGTAAAACAGTGGTAATGACTTGTGGACAGGGAAAGGCCAGGAAGAAAACCTATTTTATTAAGGGCCACAAATGCGAAGAGGTGAATGGATTTACATATCTGGGTATACAATTTTCTAATATGGGACATTGGAAACAACACCTAGAAATTACCAAAATGAAGTATATTAGGATAACCGAGGCAATCTTTAGATTCTCCAATAAAATTGGTAATAAACCCCTAAGGGAAATGCTGCAAATTTACAAAAGCAAATCAATTAGCAGCATCACATATGGTTCTGCCCTTTGGGTTTCGATGCCCGAGATCCATTCATTACAAGTGTTAGAGAATACATTTTTTAATAGACTACTTTCAGTCCCAAATACCACTTCCACATACATGGTACACAAGGAATTGGGCAGTCCCTACGTGATGGATTTAATATACACAAATGCGTTGTCGGATTGGCATGGTATTTGGTCAAAAGAAGGGACGCATCTCACCCGAAAGATTATTAAAGATTGCCTTACATTAGAACATCGGGATAGAATCCCATGGTTCATGCACTTAAAAGATCTGTTGAGAGGTATAAATCTAACACCAAACTTAGACAACCCAGGCATAGTTCTCCAATTTAGCAAGAAAGAACTGAAAAATCATTTAATGGCTTGGAGGGCTAGTGAAAGAGGAAATAGAGAATGCATGAAATCAACGGTAGATCTTTACATGATTGAAAACAATGAGGTAATACCAAATTATCTACTGACAGTTGTGAATACTCAGCATAGATTTTATTTGACCCGATTACATTTTAGAATGTTGCATTTTTTGGTAGCCTTCCCAAAAATGAGAATTTGGAGTAAAAACTTACCGAAGTGCCCCTGCGTGGGACGTTTTGCACAATCCACAATGCACTTTATTATATCTTGCAAATTTTATCATGATATTAGGAAAGAATTCTTAAAACCACTATTTATTACTAATAAGTTATTTTACTGTAGAGAAGCTTTTAACTATTTATTTAAATTGGATACGGATGAGAAATGTGAAGCAGCGATAAAATTTATCCTACATGCAATTGAACAGAGAAAAAAATTGTCCTATTTAGAAAAGCTCCGATATGAGAAGGAATAATCGCATAATTTGTCGCAACAAAGATTTTTATCCTTTTATTTGTAATATATTTGGAAAAAAAAAAAATTATTGTATAATTTTTTTATCCTAAAGAGACTGTTTTTCTTTTATGGAGTAAAATCCGAATAAAGATTGTTTTGAATTGAATTGAATTGAATTGAGACTAACAACGTGGAAATAATTTAGACTAGAGAGCAATTTATTTAATAGAAAAAAGTTAAAAGCAATAGCAATAGAGCTCACACATTGTGGACGTCTGGGATGTCTTATTATAAGCAGTCATCAATGTACAGTTACATCGAAATTATGTGCTCTGGCATAACCGAGTATTCACACCTGTGCCTTCGACACTCCGACCGTCAATTTGATATGTTGCCTTATAGTACCGAATTGTGACAACACATACTGTAATAGCTATCGTTTATGTGATATATATGTATATATCTTTAAAAAAAATTTTTTTATTTTTTCTTAGGATTTACGTTTGCCAAATATCAAAAAAGCAACCAGCGGCAAAAGAATGAAATGTGCAGGTATGAGGCTACACAAAAATAAGAATGCCTTTGACAAAAACATCTATCCATAGATAAAGTGCAACCCTCTTTAATGTGCGTATGTAATGCTTACAGATATTTCTCCCACCAGTCCACTAGTCTGCCATTTTTTAGCGCTGGTGATAACGGGTGTTACTATTACCAATTTAATGGCATTCTATTTACCTACCCAGGAAGGATGAAAGATGTATCAGCCTAACATAGATCAAAAGTATAACTTTACTACTTTTCAGTAGTCACAAAGGTAAAGCTAAAAGCCTAACTCAGACCAAAAGTTTTATTTTGCTACCTGCAGTAAAAAGTAGTAAAGATAGACTTTTGGTCTAACTTTACCTTTGTGAATCGGGCCCATGGACTCTAACTAATTTATTTGGTACACTGCTCTTTTTTTAGCTTTATTTGCAATCTTATTTAGTGCAAACCTTACTCAACGGCGTTGGAGACATTTAGCAGACAATGACGATCTCCCAAGTTTTAGTCTCATTTTTTACTTTTTGATATTGTGCAGACAGTTTATCCTGGGCCAGCTTGACTATTTTTCAGACTTCTCTATGCTTATAAACTATGGGCCTCATTTCCAAGAATCTGACGCATCAGCTCTGATGTGTCAGATTTTTTATGCTGTCCTGCACCCCCTAACAATGCCATGGTAGCACTGTATTTAAGATACAGAGGTCCATGGCACACAAATTCCACATATGTTTCAGAATTTCTGAATCATCTATGGCACAAAGGTGACGCATTGCTTGACTAGTGTAAAAAAAAAAATGACGCTACTCAAGCAATACATGGAAGGCCCCCATTCTAAAAAGCATGGCATCACTTTAATGCCTGCTCTGACCAGGAGTCAAATTTTTGACGCAATGAAATCTTGTAGATTTCACTGCACCAGTTGTGCATGGCTTCTAATGGAGGAACGGCTACCTTGCATACATTATACCTGGCGCAGGTATAATGTGGCACAAGGCTTTACAAACTGGCCCAATGGGCCCATTGAGCCAGTTTGTAAATGTGACGCACTGTAGGGGACTGCTTTGCGCCACCTCCGCATCAAAAATGTGATACAACAGTGACACAAGGGGCTTGTAAAAAAGTCCCTATATATTTTAAGTAGGGGTTTGCCATTTTGCTTTTTGCATACGGACCTAAGGATGATCCTACTTAATCACTAACACAGAGACCAAAACATGATACTTACTCTTCAAGTAGTCTGGACCTAACCAATCATCAGCTTTATAATAACTAAAAAAACATATGGACAATATTTGGCTTTGAGAAAGTAGCACATATATGTGCTTTAGCGTTTTTGCAGCATTATTGATTATATTGCTGGATACGTATGTGTTCCTGATTCACCTGACCCCCTTTTAGTACTGAATTAACATTATCCATCAATACAGTTCTTATTACAATGTACGCCTTTACTTACTTTTTTTATGTTTACTGCTCTTAATTGGCTGCATAAACTGCTTTATAGGCTGTGTTTGTTATACTTACCTTTTATCAGATCATTCAATTGCTCTGAATCATACAATAAGCATTTCCTTTGTGTTTGATGTACAACAGATCCAGATTGCGTTACACAGTTGCTTTTTTAAAGCACAGGAATATAAACTCATTCGCTGACGATGTTAAGTCACAGCTGGGAGCTGAACCTGGTTCCCCATATCAATGGTGGACTAGCTGTTAGCTCACATATCCTCTTGCTCTTTTTGCATTTTATTTCATGATTACAGGGAAGCCTATTCATATAATCTCTTAGCTCAAACCTGTTTTCCGGTTCACTAACACTGTTACCTCTGCCATTGTCACTGTATATACGTGTTGCAGTGCGGCATGAATTAAACGTCAAGCATGAAGTAGTTTCTTGCAGGTTTATTAATATGAAAGATAAAGTAAGCATAGGTGTCCTTCAGCGATCACTTGCAAGAGAAGACAGAAGCAACTGTCTTCTCTGGAATGTCGTCAAGGAACCCAGTGATAAGATTCAAAGCATAGCATCATGTCAACACAGATTCCTACATTTCATTACCATTTTAACATAACAATAAATATGTCTTAAAGCTGGTGAACATTTACGGAGGAACTACTACAGTGCCTCTAGAGAAGAAACCCAAAGACAAGAGCTAAACTCTACAAAAGTGATCATTCCTTTTGCATCTTGGTTCTATGACTTTTTGCATCTTGGTCCTGTGTACTAGAGGTACATTAAATATGCCAATTGGGTAGGAGCCAATATGATATGTTACCATGTGTAGGGGAGAGAGCATATGCACTTTAGCACTGGTTAAATGTGGTAAAGTGCCCAGAGTCCTAAAGCCCAAAAAACAAGGTCAGAAAAAGAGGAAGAACAAGGCAAAAAGTTTAGGAGGACCCTTCAGAGAGGGCCATTTTCCAACAGAGATCTTCCCTCAAACTATTTGCCTACCTCCTCCATTTTTCTGACCTAGTTTTTGTTGGTTTTAGGACTCTGGGCACTTTACCACTGCTAATGCAGTAGCATGTCATACTTCGCAGGAATTAATGCCCTTCAAGGTTGATGAATCCTTGGACCCAGTAAAGAGGGTGGTAGATCCATGAACACAGGTTCAATACAAATCCATTTGATTCACTCACCATAACCAATGTGATCACAGAAGAAAAATCCAGCCAGAAAACAAAGTTAGAGGATTTGTTACAAGCAGAAGCTAAAAGTCATGTAGAAAATATGCAAAACCAAGTTGTAGAGATGTATATTTACCAAAGGTTGCCCAAGGTGACAAAATAAGTTCAAACATGTATAGGGAGCTGTCAACCAGCACAGACCAGACGTGGATTGGAGACAGGCTGTAAGGCACAAATGGCAGTAAGTGCAGAGAAATGCCTACTTTCCAAAAGTGGCATTTTTGAAATAGTAATGTAAAATCCAACTTCACTAGTAAGTAAGATGTCTTACTACCAGTCCAACCATACCAAATATGACAAGTCTATTCCTCTCAAATCAAAAAGTACCCCTTAAAGCATATAAGGGGGTCTCTAATGCTGGCCTGTGAGAGGAACCAGCTTCAAAGTAGTGACAAATTACTTTGGGGGTTTTCACTAGCAGGGCAGTAATCAGAGAAATGCCCACTCTTTAAAAGTGGCATTTCTAAAATAGTAATATTACATTTAACTTCACCAGTATGCAGGATTTTCTGTTACTATTCTGGCCATACTACATATGAGAGGGCTACTCCTTTCAGATCAGAATCTACCACTTAAAAGTATATAAGGGCAGCTCTAATGCTGGCCTGTGAGAGGAGAAGGTATCACAGTAGTGGAAAACAAATGGGTGGGTTTTCCCCTACCAGGACATGTAAAACACATAAGTACATGTCCTGATTTTCACTTACATGGCACTCTGTCCTATGGGATATCTATTGCCTGCCTTAGGGGTGACTTATAAGGAAGAAAAGGGGAATTTATGGCTTGGCAAGTAGTTTTACATGCCAAGTCGAAGTGGCAGTTAAACTGTGCACAGAGGCCTAGCAATGGCAGACCTGAGACATAGTTAAGGGAATACTTATGTGGGTGGCACAATCAATGCTGCAGGCCCACTAGTAGCATTTAATTTACAGGCCTTGGACACATGTTGAGCACTTTACTAGGGATTTACAAGTAAATTAAATATGCCAATTGGGTATGAGCCAATGTAACATGTTTTTAGAGCGAGAGCACATGCTCTTTAGCACTGGTTAGTAATGTTAAAGTGTCCAGAGTCCTAAAGCCAACAAAAATGACGTCAGAAAAAGAGGAGGAGGAAGGCAAAACGTTTGGGTTGACCCCTCAGAGAGAGACATTTTCCAACACAACCCCCTTCCAGCCTAAAGCCAGGGTAGGCCTATTAATACCTTGATGGACTTCCCTGCTTAGGGTGATAAAACATGGACAATGGCCCACTACTGCAGGGGCACTTGCCAGTTCTATGCCTTTCTGAGCTCAGTTGGATCCCTCTGTCTTTACATTCTAGGGCCACTGAACCGACCCATGGGGAACCTTTCTCCTCATCTGTGGACCCCATCTTTGAAGCACCTATCTTCATTTGCTCACAGAAACATCCCAGTAGGCAGACCGTACAACCATGGCCAACAAAGTGATGTGCCCCATTCCACTCCTGGGGTCTGACCTCTGACCCCAACCCAGTGAAAACTCTATCCATAAGGACAGCAACCAAAAGAGGCCACTCACAGCTGTCAATGTCGAGCCATGCCATCCAATACTAAGTGGAGACCCTAAGCAGGGCCAATGGGTAAGCTTCTCCTCCAGCCTTGGGGCTGGTAGGGAGTTCCCTATGGGCTCCTGAGGTTTCTCTGACCTCTGAGGCATCCCAGAGTGGGGGACAGTAGCCCCATGGCTTTTGCACCCTACTTCCACTCCACCTCCCTCCAGTTCAGGGGTGGTATCTGACACAGGTCAATCAACCCAGCTTCTGTACTTTGAGGCTAAACAGGGATGGGCCCTCCCACACCTTGCCCCTCCGGCCAAACAGGGATGGGTTGTCCCACATCTTGCCCATCCATCTGGGACCCTGTACCCTCCGTTTGGGAGTGGTCCCCCAGAAACCAGAACTAGTAGGGAGCCTGTGGCGGCTACCCCGTAACTCCCAGCTCTCATGACACTGCAGAGCTCCCATCAGGGGATGGTCTCTCGGTGCAGACTAGGTTACCCTGCTTGGGTCCCCTGTGAGAACAGTCCAAGCTCTGGGGCTGGAAATAGGGGCACCCGTGGGCCTCTGCCGACCCCACCTCTCCTCCTACTTTTAGAAGGGACATAGGACCCTTTTCCCCACACACTAAACTGGGACATGTCTGGGTCACAGTGTACCTCCTTCTCCCTCTGTTGAGGGGAACCTGAACCACCCTTCATAGGATCTCTCCCTAGTGCCTCCTCAGTACTCCAGCGCTCAGCCAGAGGTCTGCCTCCTTTGCATGCTCCCTAGGGTCAGCAAACTTACAATCAACAAGGTGTTGGTGTAGCCCTGGAAAACAGTGACTGAACATGTAATCTCTAGCAATCAATGCCTGAAAAGTGTTTACCAAACTACCCTTTCACCCAACCATCCAGTGCCCTGTAAAAGTGTCCCATAAATTCCCCCTAGGACTGGTGAGGTAGTTTCCTACTGCCCCTGAATCTTAACCTGCACTCTTCTGGGGTGAAGCCATATCACTTGCCAAGGGTCTCATTCATGTTGGGATACCTCAACCTGTCGCTCTCATCTAGGGCCAGAAGGGCATCCCTCCCATTACCACATATATACCGCCATAAGTCAGCTCACCAATCCTCCTCATTGATTCTGTGCGATACTAAAGGGACCTCCTGCACCTCAATTCACCTGTCCATCCCTCTCACTGAAGTCAGGTAACTAGTCTCTGGTTGTAATGGCCATTCCCTCAGCACTGGACATAGTAGTTTTTGCTGCCACCACTGGACTCTACTTACTTTGCTTTAAAATTCAGTTCCTTCAGACTCTGTTCATGAGCCAGTAAGATTTTTCCTTCTGCCAATGATCGTTCAGTCTCAGCACTTCCCTCCTCTGCAGTCAGTTGTGCTAGTTGCAGTCTCACGTCCCTCTCATCCTGTCTATCTCTCAATTCCTCAGAGGACAGAATGTGGAAAGAGACACTGCTTCCTGCATTTGATCCAGCAGGGGACCCCTCTCTGTGGGCTCTGCTCTCTCCTCTGGAGCCACTGCTAAGTCATTTTCCTCCTCCTACTCCTCATTATCTTTTCAGGGCCATCACCATTTTGGTCCTCTGCCACCACCTTTAGCCAACGTGCTTCCTCAAAAGCACATAGGGTATCCTGCAGGTCCAGCTTGGTGGAACCCTTTTTCACAGCCAGCCCTCTATCCTTGCAGAACTTCCTTAGCTTAGCCTTGCTGAGGGCTTCAGTGGGGACATGGTCCATCTCATTGTAGTCTGCCGCGAAGTTGGAATCCATTTCCAATCTGTTAAAGTATCACAGGTGCAAGACAGAGTCCCAAATGTATGAAGGAGAGGTAAGAATCAAATTTGGAAAAAAAATGACAAATGAAGAGGGAAGAAAAGGGGAAAACAACTCTTAATGATCTTTAATTTTGGGTAGATAGTGTACGTGTAGCTATTTTATGGCACTGCACTAACTCACTTCATATCCTCACTGCTGATCACCAATGTTTGAAATTGGGTCTCTAGTTGTCAGAGGTATACACCCTTGTCCAAGTAGGGACCAAAATCCTAGTCAGGGTAGGCCACTACACAATCTAAATTATCCTGTGCTCACCCTCTGCTAGCTTGGCACAGAACAGGCAGACTTAACTTAGAAGGCAATGTGTAAAGTATTTATGAAATAACTCATACAGTAATACAGTGAAAACACCACAAAAAGTACTCTCCACCAGTTTAGGAAAATAGATAACATTTATCTGAATAAAACATGACCAAAATGACAAAACCCCGATATGCACAAGTCAAGATATAACCTTTTAAAGGTTTAAATGAGTCTCAATCATTAGGAATCAGTGGTTGTATCCTTTTAACACACAGTACCTGTGATGCGTCAAATATAATGATGCACAGGAGCTGCTGAGGAGGAGATGCGTTGGAAAATAATGCTCTGCATCGGACTTTCTGGCGCAGCACAGACGATGCATTGTTTCTTTCCATGCTGCAAGGTGATAAGTCGATTTCTAGGAGGCAAGCCTTGGTTCCTCACTGTGATGCAGGGATATTTTAAAGCCCAGGGATGATGCACTGAAAATCCTTGATGCACTGTTAAGAAGGAGCATGCGCTGCGCCAATCCGGTAGGTGATGGAGCAAATTTTCAGCCGCGAGACAGGTTTCTGCGACTGTTGTGGCGATTTTCCGACACACAGGGATTTTCTTCTCTTCGGGGAAATCTTTTTGGCCCTGGGACTTCAGAACAGGAGGCAAACTCAATCTAAGCCCTTGGAGGGCACTTGTGGGGAAGGCAGAGTCCTTCCAGCAGATTTAGGGGACAGCAGGGCAACAAGCAGGGCAGCAGTCCTTCTCAGCAAAGCAGTCATGATGAGTCCTTTGGGCAGCCAGGCAGTCCCTCTGACAGAGTCAAGTTGCAGGTCCAGAAGTGTCTGATTTGGTGGGGTCAGAGACCCAATATATACATATCCAAAAGTGCCTTTGAAGTGGGGGAAACATCAAAGAGTGTTTTGAAGTGCATAAGTTCCCCTTTCAGCCCGGTCCTGTCTGGCAGGATCCATGTGGGGGGGTATCAGTCCTCTGTGTGGGGTCAGGCCACTGGCCTTTGAAGTTTAGTTAGAGTCCCTCCGGCCCGCCTGCCCAGGGAGACCCATTCAGTATGCAGATGAATGCAGATGTGACAGAGTATCCTGTGTTTATGGATGTCTGGGTGGACTGCACAAGCAAGGGGAGCTGTCAACCAGCACAGCCCAGATGTGAATTGGGACAGGCTGTAAAGCCCAGATGGCAGTCAGTGCAGAGAAATGCCTACTTTATAAAAGTGGCATTTTTGAAATACTAGTGTAAAATCCAACTTCACCAGTAAGTAGGATTTCTTACTGCCATCCTAACCATACCAAATATGACAAGTCTATTCCTCTCAAATCAGAAATTACCCCTTAAAAGCATATAAAGGGGTCTCTAATGCTGGCCTATGAGAGGAGCAGGCTTCCCAGTAGTGAAAAATTACTTTGTTTTTTTTCCCTACCAGGACATTTAAAACGTACAAGTAGATGTCCTACCTTTTACATACATAACACCCTGCCCTATAGGTTACGTAGGGCCTACTTTAGGGGTAATGTATATGGAAAAAAGGGGGAATTTAAGGCACGGCAAGTAGTTTTAAATGGCAAGTCGAAGTGGCAGTGAAACTGCCCACACAGGCCTAGCAATGGCAGACCTGCGACATGGTTAGGGGGCTACCTATGTGGGATGTACAGTCAGTGCTGCAGGCCAACTCATAGCATTTAATTTTAGAGGCCTGGGCTCATGTAGTGCACTTTACTAGGGATTTACAAGTAAATTAAATATGCCAGTTGTAAATGAGCCAATATTACTATGTTTTTAGGAAGAGTGCACATGCACTTTAGCACTGGCTAGCAGTGATAAAGTGTCCAGAGTCCTAAAGCCAACAAAAATGAGGTCTGAAAAAGTGGAGGAGGAAGGCAAAAATGTTGTGGTGACCCCTCAGAGAGGGCCATTTTCCAACATCTTGCAAGACCAAACAAGCACTAAGTAAGTAACTTTATTTAAAAAAACATACACTACATAACGAAATGTAATATATAAACTAAGGGCCAGATGTAGCATTTTCTGATTTTGCGAATCGGAAATTGCGAGTCGGTGCGACTCGCAATTTCCGATTTGCAAAATCGGATGCAATACGGTGTCTCAGACACCGACTGCGAGTCGCTATGGGGTCGCAAAGACCCACCTCATTAATATTTATGAGGTGGGTCGCATTTTGCAACCCCATAGAGAGTCCCTGCACTCACAGGGATGGTGGCCTGATGAAGTCAGCAGACCTCCATGTCTGTGACTGCTTTTTAAATAAAGCAGTTTAAAAAAAAAAATTGCAGCCCAATTTCCTTAAAGGAAAACGAGTTGCCAAATAAAAAAATAACGAAACCATTTGGTTTTGGTTTTTCAGAGTAGGCAGTGGTCCATTGGACCACTGCCTGCTCTGAAAACCCCTTTTTGGCAACATTCAAAAAGGGGAAGGGGTCCCATGGGGACCCCTTCCCTTTTTCGAATGGGTTACCACCAGTATGACACTAGTGGTAACTGCGAATTGCTTTGCGACCGCATTCGCGGTCACAACGCAATTTAGCATAGCGATACGAGTCGCAAATAGGAAGGGGACACCCCTTCCTATTTGCGAGACGCCTTCACAATTTGCGAGTCGGTACCGACTCGCAAATTGTGAATGTGCATCGCAAACGGCATTTTGCATGGCGCAATCTGCAATTTTCGCAGTTTGCACCATGCAAAATGTTTGCTACATCTGGTCCTAATTCAGTAAAGTACATACTAATATACCTAATTGAGAATAGGCAAGAGATATAACATAACAAAACATAAACAATAAGGTTGCCTGAAACACTGAGGCCCAGATCTGAGAGGGCCTAGCATCATTCCAACGCCACATTAAGCTAATGTGGCGTTGGAAGGCCAAAAACGCCTTGCCATATGTACAAAGTGGTGCAATGCATGCATTGTGCTACTTTGTGACCCCTTGTGCCACATTATGCCTCCGCCAGGCATAATGTATGCAAGGGGGACATTCAGGCTCTAGCGGAGCTGAAAAAAGGGCACAAAGAAATCTAAAATATTTCTTTGTGTCCTTTTTTTCCAGGATTTTCAACGCTTGCTCAGAGAAGGCGTTAAAAGGAGGCAATCCATTGTTTTCAGTGGGCCTCTGGGTGTTTGCAGGATTAGCGCCAACATTCTTTACGCTAGTCCTGCAAATCGCTGGACTAGCATAAAAAAGTCAGACGCTAGTCCCCTAACTACAGCCATGGTGAGCCGTATTTTAAATACAGCGCACAAATGGTGATGTTAGGGGGGCGCTAAAAGGTGCAAGAAAAGTGGGGCTTCACTAGGTCTAGCGCCACTTTTCATAAATCTGCCCCTGAATTTCTTCACGTCGATGTCGCTGTTCATCCCATGACAGCTGGTGTCAAATAATCCATTACATGACCAACCACTTTTGGGATAGTGCCCCTTAAACAAAATAAAGTTGTTTCAGGTTCTGACTGCCTTGCTGTTAAAAATAGGTTTTAAATACTTCCTTCAGAGGTCAAGAAGCTCAGGGTATCAGGCAACATGTGTTCCAAGGTTTCCTGCCCATGTGTCTTAGCCAACACATACTGTTGGCTGTCCGTAGCATTTTCCATTGACCATCACATTGATAAAAATGTATGTAAAAAAGTCTAAAACGTAAGTATATTTTCTTCACTTGATACCCATATTAAAATCATTACATGGCTGTTGCTGTAAAGTATACGATGCCAAAGTGTACTTCATGTCCTTATATTTAGTTATGCTGTCAATGTCCACTAGACAGCTAGATGTTTTTATTTCCTGTTTTAACAGGGTCTTCCGGGCAGGCTTTGCCATTTTATAGATGTCCTTCACATCCGGCAAACAGTGACTGGCCCGGCCGGTCATAATGGAGTATTTCGCTGACAGTGGCGGGATTGAGCAGCTCTTTCTTAATATTAACATTTCTGGGTATCCAACACTGAGTGACAATCAGTAAAGGAGTTGATGCAGGTAATTGAAGCCCCAGCGTGCATTGACACAATCCAGAACTCTAATCTTATTTGGCTTTGTTGAGTTGAGTTCCCTACCTTGAACAGTTTCCTGACATTGCTGATAAATGTTGCTTAAATCTTGCTTTTTATGTCTGGGAACCAACAGACGGACCCACACTTAAATCCTGGGGCTTATTCATCATTGACAAAAGTATAGGACTCATTGCCCCTCCTCCATATTTTGTGACAAATCTTTGTTATTGCTTCTAATTAAAATACGATAAGTGAACCTTCCAACCTAATTTATTGTCCTATGTCAAACCCAAATGAGTATACATTTACACCAATCAATGTAACAGGTATATTTTGGGATACACCATCCATTTGCCTTCATCTTTGTCTTATTGTTGTTAATGTGTTGGTTGTTATCTGTGATAAAAGAATATTTCTGGTAAATTGGGTTTGTATTCTGTCATAGTTGGAATCTTGCTCTGGGCAAGACTAATTAGGTGTTCCCTGTTCAGCTGAGGATGATTTTCCCAAAGACCATGGACGTCTCCGTATATTACTACATAGGGTACCTGTTGTCTGTGAGACAGTGATAGTCAGGGTACCCGTAAATTAGTGCCTAAACACCATCGTTGGTGGCACCATGTGGTAGTTGGACTCTTGCTCAGGGCAAGACTTCAGGTTTAAGGATGACAGTACTTATGTTTGTAGGTGACTATGCCTATCCTACAACAAGTTGCAACTGTGATCCCAACCCTTCCGGCTCACTAGCAGTGCCTTACCAACAACGCAAACAGTCAAAGGTGATTTGCGGCAGCCTTTATGCATGGACTCTGAAGTATGACATCTCAGAGAATGTCATGGTTAAATGGAGATTACCCCTTTCTCACAGATACATCATGTCTCAATCAAACACAGGCAGTGACGAAGATGCAGTAAGGTTTTAATAGTTTTTATTTAACACAACTGCAATCTGCAATAAGTTATATGGGCTGCAATGATTAGAATAACGAACAGTGCAAGGAACAGAATGGTAAAGACAAGAGTCATTATTATAAAGACCCCCACAATCTTGCAATAATACAAAAAGACATGAAGTGTGTAATATGTTCTATTACCCTATCATGATATGCCTAACCTTCTACCTAAAGGAGAGCTTGGTATGTTAAACCTAATCTGCCAATGCCATGTCCAGGGAAGGAGCCCCCAACCCTGGTTACCTTGAATGAGGTCTCGATCCCACAAAGTCCGGGTCAGCGTCAAGGCGATGTGCAGCATCGATAGCAGCGATGGTATCTGGTCGGAATCCCTCTGATTATCTGTCTAAAGTGTGATGTATTTATACAGATCTACTTGGACCCTGACGTAGGTTGCTCCAAAACAATAGATAACGCTGCATGCTTGGGACGGTAATTTCTAATGTGAGCATCTACAGTTTGTTTGTCTTTGTTGTATGAGTTGACGCCTTAGCACGGTAACATTGATAACATAACTCTAAACAAAAAGGCCTAACTATAAACAAAACAGCCATCTTAGAAGAATTAATTAAATAAATGGTCTAAGACAGATCAAGCTAAGTTGGTTAAAAGTCACTAAGTAACGGGAACACGAGTCTGCAAGCCAAACGCTAAGCTAACTCCTGTTATCCCATTAAAACAAACTAGGATTCACTACACCCTCCCCATTGCCTTAACAAGTATGATGCCAGTACTGGACGCCACCAAAGGTGAGGGAATCCAAAAAGCTAAAAAGCTGCTCTGGACTAAACGCAAAGCATAAAAACCCAAATTAAAAACCTAGTAAAAAATTGAACGTTTATAGCATACTAAAGAGACTTAAAGTCAACCATGACAAGCACAGCAGGCCAAAGTGAATCAATGTGGCGTGGAACTATAGTCATGATCTTCAAGGCTAGCTCCGAAGTCACCTTGTAAAAAGTCATCAAAAAATAAGGCCATATTGTCTGATGTAAGATCGATCACTGGGGCGGATGGATTCACGGAGCAAAAGTGCGCAATAGTCTCATGTACAGGTCCACCTGCATTAGTGCCATTGTCCGTAGATGGAAGAACCAACTCGGAATGTTCATAAGTGGCCTCGCGGATCAGCCTTAGTCTCATGGGGCACGACCGTGTATGAACCCTCATCGGGGACATCAGCAGTTCTTGGTCCACAGGAGATACCGGCAAGATGGCAAGACACACAGTTGGCAAATGTTCGAAGAAGCACCATACGCAGTAGAAGACAGGCTGTACGCACCAGAGGAGTGGTCGAAATGACAATGACCAGTTCCACTCCAGTTCATCCAGCAAGGAAACATCGAAGATCTGAACCATGTGTTCACGGCACAGTTGTGCTGGTGGCAGTGGCTCCAGTGCTCTGTGTAGCTGTAAAGAAACAACCACTGCGAATCAGAAAATATAGCAGTAGTATTCCGCCAAATAATACCAAAATTACAGGGAAGCCACCAAACACACTTGAAATGAGTAAATGGATGGCCGACGGGTTGACTCCGAAGATAGTCTGGAAGACGGACACAAATCCAGACCTGACAGCCTTAAAGAAATGAACAATCGCAGTAGTGCTTGAGGCGTTGAATATTCTAGATACCAGCTCACCAAAGTGCTCGGGGAAGTTGGTATTTAATAGGGATTGTATCTCAGCTGATGATCTCGCAATCTGGAGAACATACGTCTCTCTAGCGGACGTCAACGCAATTTCTTTTTGAAACAGTAGCACCTTTAGTCTACTCAGCTTGTCATAATTTACATTAATAGTATCAATGTGAGGCCACATATCTGATACCTTTATCTCTTGTGTGGGGGGGGAATAAAACATGTCCTTAGAGACCGAAATCGAGTAGGCAATTCCTGTCCGAATTCCACAACAGCTTTGGTCGCTCTGCACCATATAACTTCCATTTGAAAGTATATGAAATGCTGGTCGAATCAAAGGGACAGGAGTACCCTTCAGAAAACAGGCCAAATTTGTGACCCCCGCATTGCAATGGCCGTGAAGAGACACCTGCTTGCAGATCATTGAATGACTAACAGTAGTCTCACATTCGCTTCCGCTAAGAAAGACGTCTGTTTCACCGTTCAGACATATGTATTCAAAGGGCAACTCCCACTCTTCCTTAATATAGCTATCGTCTAGCCGCCCATACCTGCCCATGGAAAGATGTTTCAAGCATTTCGAAAAACGAAAAGTGGAAATAGGCAGATTAATGATGCCATATAGGAGCCATACTGTTGAAGGACTTTCCGTGACTGTGAAAGGCAACCTATCTAACTTCTCTATTCGAAGCTCGCTTCCCTTTTAGCCATTGTCTTTTGTTCCTTGGATAAATTAAAAGCAGCAAACAATTGCGTTAATGTATCGCCATGGAATACGGCCATTTTCAATGTTTGTAACTTCCAACCAAGCTGCATGATGGAAACGCAGCTGACTTTGTCCATGGTATAAACAGGACATGTCCATCGTCCATCTGAACGATAACTATCGTAGACGACACTATATTTGTCAAGGAATAAATTCTGTTGGACAGGGTGTTCATGCCATTATCAACAACTGCCAAAGCCTTTTCTAAGTTTTCATTATCTAGTTGCCTTAATCGCGCAGCAGCTTCTATCTGAGAAAGTTTCCATATCTCAATATACACAGCATAGATGAATCTTTAAGAGCGCTGTTTCCTAGAAGCTAACAAGAAGTCCTGTAAGTCTATGGTGGTCATTACAACCCTGGCGGACGGTGTTAAAGCTGCGGTAATACCGCAACCAGGCCGGCGGACAAAAAAAGGGAATTATGACCCTGGCGGAAACCGCCAACAAAGACAGCCACTTTAACACACCGCCTGCCACGGCGGTACAGACAAGCAGCGCGGCGGTCACCGCCAACAGACAGGCGGGAGACACTGTACCGCCCACAGTATTACAACCCGCCAATCCGCCACCTTTTCCGGAGCGGATTCACAGTGGATAAAAACACGGCGGAAACAGCTTTTGCTATGGGAAAACGCTCACCTCAACACATCCCACGAGGAAGGAGGACTCCCTGCCCTTGTCTTTCTGCTCCTCTACGACCAACAGCTACGTAGGCGCCGAAGACACCGGTGAGTACTGCACCTACGACACGGGGGAGGCAAAAGTTAGGGGGACACCCACCAAACACCCCCACCCTCGCATATCACAACATACACATCAATGCATTCACAAAAATCACAGTAACAACCCACAATCCCCCCGGAAGAATGCAAAGACAATGCGAACTTCGGTCAAACATTGTAATGTGCCAATATACATGTCATACAAAAATATACAGATATATATTTGAAAATCACTAATTATATATACGACACGAGAAGTAGTGCAGATATGTACACAATAATGTCCGTGCACTAACAGTCCAAAAATGCATGGGCGAGGCCCACAAACGATACCTGACCACAATCGGAGAGAACACTGCCGGGGCATTAGATAGAAATACTACAGGCACCTCAGGGGGAAGGGAAGAGGGGGCACCTCAGCCGGATGAATGCAAAGCCAGATCCACGACGGGCTCCATGCCCATTGATGTATCCTGGGGAGTGCAAAGCCACAGTCTCTCAAGTCTCTACAGTGGGTGGGTGGCCCACTGTGCCATCCTGGGGAGTGCAAAGCCACAGTCTCTCAAGTCTCTACAGTGGGTGGCTTGCCCACTGTGCCATCCTGGGGAGTGCAAAGCCACAATTTCTCAAGTCTCTACAGTGGGTGGCTTGCCCACTGTGCCATCCTGGGGAGTGCAAAGCTACAGTCTCTCAAGTCTCTACAGTGGGTGGGTTGCCCACTGTACCATCCTGGGGAGTGCAAAGCCACAGTCTCTCAAGTAGATGCAGCTCTCTACTGGTACTGGGGGGGGGCTGGTGCCCAGACTGGATGAGTCTCCCCGTGAAATTTCCAGTCCTGTCACTGTCCCAGCTGCACATGGGATAAGGATGCCTGATGTGGCGGTCTATTCCTTCCTACCCGATGCTTGCCCTGTTCAGTGGTCTTCACCATGGCGGTCTTGGCCCTGTTCAGCGGTGCTTTGCCGTGGCGGTTCTGGACTGTTCAGCGGTGCTTTGCCATGGGGGTTCTGGACTGTTCAGCGGTGCTTTGACATGGCAGTCTTTGCCCTGTTCAGCGGTGCTTTGCCATGGCGGTCTTGGCCCTGTTCAGCTGTCTTCACCATTGCGGTCTTGGCCCTGTTCAGCTGTGCTTTGCCATGGCGGTTCTGGACTGTTCAGCGGTGCTTTGACATGGCGGTTCTGATACGGACATTGGTGTGTGGCATGACGTTCTCTACACTGGGCATTGGTGTGTGGCATGACGTTCTCTACACTGGGCATTGGTGTGTGGCATGACGTTCCATCATTGCCCAGTGGGGCTGTGGAAGCCAGGGCCCTCCAGGGCACTGACTCCGGCGGTGGTCTCCTGACCAGTGACGATACTTGGGCCCTCCTGGGCTGTGACTCCTGCGGTGGTCTCCTGACCAGTGACGATACTTGGGCCCTCCTGGGCTGTGACTCTGGCGGTGGTATCTGGACCAGTGATGATACTTGTGCCCTCCTGGGCTGTGACTCCGGCGGTGGTCTCTGGATCAGTGACGATACTTGGGCCCTCCTGGGCTGTGACTCCGGCGGCGGTCTCCTGACCAGTGACGATACTTGGGCCCTCCTGGGCAATGACTCTGGCGGTGGTCTTTGGACCAGTGACGATACTTGGGCCTTCCTGGGCAATGACTCTGGCGGTGGTCTCTGGACCAGTGACGACGGTGCTGGTGGTTGTGTCTCGACCGCCGGAAATGGTCGTGCACTTCTCCGCTGTGACACTCACAACAGACTGGGCAGATTTCCTCTGGCCCTTCCCCACCTTTGGTGGAGTCACAGCTGACTCTCCAATCCCCTTGGAACCCATGTCAGTTGTTGTCCCACCAGGAGTCTTAACATGGTCCCGTTATCCACTCTCCAATTTTAGAGCCTTTACAGGGGGTGGGCTGCCAATGCCTTGGCTCCAGGTCCTACTGCCTGTCCTAGTGGCCGGTGCACTCCACAAGCCTTGAACACGCACCACTGGTATTGGAGGCTTTTTGGCTGAGGCGCTACGACGGGACTGATGAATTGGAGGGGGAGTGGGGGCAAAAAGGTCAATTTTACAGAGGGACAGTTTCTGACGAACACTGGGATGGGTAGCTGGAGGGGGTCTGGGAGTGGAGGAAGAGGAGGTGGTTGTCGGAGGTGTCACTTTAGCTGTTTTGGGTGCAGGTGCAGGTACTGGAGGCTGTCGTGAGGTGGATGGATGTTGGCTGAGTGATTACCGGCGTTTGTGTACTTTGGGAGGGGGCGTCACAGACACACTGGGAGAGGACACAGGGGACGTGTAAATGGCAGTGGAGGTGGTGAGTGCAGGTGAGCGGCTTGTGGTGCTGGGTGTCCTGGTGCGATTCCTGTTGCCTGTGGGATGGGGTGCATGCAGGTGTGTGTGCAGACGAGACTGGGAGGGAGGAGGGAGAAGAGGAGGGGGACACAGTGGAAACAGTGGATGTTGCTGTGTCTGTATGGGTGTGATGCTTGTGTGAGTGCCTGTGGGATGTGTGGTGCCTATGTTTGCTTGAGCTACTTTTGGGTGTTGACTTGTGTGCATGCTGGTCTGTAGGTGTGCTTGGGATGGGCTGGGGTATAGGAGATTGGGTCTGGGTGGAGGAAGTTGGAGGGGGGAGGCTAGAGAAAGGGACAATGGCTGCCATCAGTGCTGAGGCCAGAGATTGCAGGGTTCGCTGAAGGACAGCCTGACCAGAATGAATGCCCTCCAGGAATGCATTACCGTGTTGCAACTCTCGTTCTACACCCTGGATGGCATTCACAATGGTAGACTGCCCAACAGTGAGTGACCTGAGGAGGTCAATGGCCTCCTCACTGAGGGCAGCAGGGATGACTGGGGCAGGGCCTGAGGTGTCTGGGGCGAAGGTGATGCCCACCCTCCTGGGTGAGCGGGCACAGGGCGAATGCTGAGGGGCTGCTGGGAGGGCGGTGCTGGTAGGGGAGGTGGCGGCTGTACCTGTAGAGGTGGGGGGCACAGATGGTGCCGCCACCACAAGGGAGCCCCCATCGCCGAACGAGTCCGTGTCGCTGCTTGGTGATCTGGTGGCTGACGTGAAGCTCTCCTTGCCCTCCGTCCCACTGGTGCATTCAGAGTCCGTGGTGTGGCCCTCCATGGCCATGTGGGATGCAGCTCCCTCGTGCTACGGTGCTACTGTACCTCCGCCTGTTGATGCTGATGTACAAAAGGACAGGGAGAGCAGGAAAAGGGTGGGGGAGACAGAAGAAAGAGAGTTTTAGTGCATGACATTCCACTACCGTTGGCGGACAAGACAGACGCAGCAGCTCCCTGCACTACGCCGTGCTCCTGCACTCTGCACACGCAATTTCTGGGATATGGCCTACATGGCAATGGTGGACATCTGCGCACATGGATGCCACAGGGGTTACTATATCTCGACTTGCCACTCTGCTGAGGTGGGGTAGAGTGCCACATGGCCTACATTACGGAGGGGCCTTGCCTACGTAACTCGCCCTGGCCTAGGGACACCCACAGCCCACCTCCCCCACCCAGACCCCTCCACTGCACGCAAAGTCCGCAGAATGAGGTTGTACTCACCCCCTTGTGTCTGCTGTGATGTCCTCAAGCGCCCATCCAACTCCGGGTAGGCCACCGCCAGGATCCGGAACATCAGGGGGGTCATGGTGCGACGGGCACCCCTCCCACGTTGGGAGGCCATCCCCAGCTGAGCCTCCGCCGTCTTCTTGCTGCAGCGGCGAATGTCCTCCCATCTCTTCCGGCAGTGGGTGCCATGTCGCTGGTGGGCCCCCAGGGTCTGGACCTCCTTGGCGATGGCACGCCAGATGTCCCTCTTCTGGTGGGCGCTGACCTACATGACATGCCCAAGGGAAGAAGAACAGTCATTAAGAACTGCACCGTCAATGTAAGTGGCCCCCTCCCTACTCTGGCCATGTGGCCCATTCATTCCCATGCATTAATGTTGTATGAACTCTGCCCCCTTCCCTCTTCCACCCAGCCCTCTCCACCCAGGCCTAGCCCATACAACGTGCTCCCTGTGTACTAACCTGTTGGTCTGGAGGACCGTAGAGTAGCGTGTACTGGGGGAGGACCCCATCCACAAGTTTCTCCAACTCCTGTGCAGTGAAGGCAGGGGCCCTTTCCCCAGACGCAGCACCCATCGTCGCTTCCAGACCGAGGTCACAGCAGCACTTGCAGTGTAGGTCCTCTCCTGTCGAAGGTCAGGTATCTAGTGATTGAACAGATAGAAAATGGCGGTGACGTCCGCGGCGGTGACGTCCGCGGCGGTGACGTCCGCGGCAGTGTGCATCATCACCGCCGGCGCACCTGTTCATTGGCTCCTGGGACCCATAGGGTCCAATGTTAACCAATGCAGCATTGCGCCGCGGTCTACGACCGCCTACCGCAACGGTGTACAACGCCAGTGCAGTTACCCTACAATCCCATTGTCCCAGTTTAGAGGTCAGGCAGCTGCCATTTCAGGGGCCCACATGGCTTCATTTAGTACTGCGTCACACATAGCTAGGCCTACACTCAACAAACATACAGGAAGGGTTTTGTGTCTGGTGTAGTCTTGTGTGTAACAGTGGGTACATACCTGGAGGAATAATGACTGGTTCTTTGCTGTTGTCCTTCGTAGGCACCGTCAACTGGGTCATATGAGAAGATGGAGGAATCCTCCGGTGTACCGACCGCTGGTGGACCTGTTGACAATGGAAGAGAGACATGTCATCGTCACCTACCAGGAACTATGTACCCAGTTGGAGCCAGACCTGATGTCACAGATCCGCCATCCGACTGGAATCCCCCCTGACGTGCAGGTGCTGTCAGTGTTCCATTTCCTTGCAAGTGGCTCTTTTCAGACTACTGTGGCCATGGCATCAGGGATGTCCCAGCCTATGTTTTCCAACGTCTTGTCCAGAGTGTTGTCTGCCCTGCTGAAACACGTAAGGAGAAACATCATTTTCCCTCAGGTGGAGGATTTGCCTACAGTCAAAGGTGACTTCTATGCCCTTGGACATATCCCCAACGTCATAGGTGCCATTGATGGGACCCATGTAGCTCTGGTCCCCCCCCCCCACAGGAGTGAACAGGTGTACAGGAAGAGTTATCATTCCATGAATGTCCAAATGGTCTGTTTGGCAGACCAGTACATCTCTCAGGTAAATGCTGTGTTCCCTGGCTCAGTGCATGACGCCTACATCCTGCGGAATAGCAGCTTCCCTGATATGATGGGTCAACTCCAGAGGCACCGTGTATGGCTATTGGGGGACTCTGGTTACCCCAACCTTTCCTGGCTATTGACCCCAGTGAGGAATCCCAGGACCAGGGCAGAGGAACGGTACAATGAGGCCCATGGGCGGACTAGGAGGGTGATCGAACGCACCTTCGGCCTCCTGAAGGCCAGGTTCAGGTGCTTCCATATGACAGGTGGATCCCTATTCTACTCACCGAAGAAGGTGTGCGACATCATCATCGCCTGCTCCATGCTCCATAATTTGGCTTTGCGACGCCAGGTGCCTTTTCTGCAGGAGGATGATCCAGATGACGGTGTTGTAGCAGCTGTGGAGTCTGTGGAGCCTGTGGACAGTGATGAGGATGAAGCTGATGAAGAAGACAACGACAACAGGGAGTCAGTCATACAGCAATATTTCCAGTGACACACAGGTGAGAACATTTTCTGGTTTAACATTACACTAACTTTCACACGTCTACCTCTATCCTGTTCCTCGATTTAAATCCCTATTTGTTAACTGAGTTGTACCCTTCCATTACGGTTTCACAGGTGTGGTTACCTACGTGTCAACTGCTTGCATCCTTCAAGGGCTTGTTTTGTGTTTCAAGGGTGTTTATTTAAGTGCTCAAAAATGGAGTGTGGTTGTAAAATGGTGAGGGGTGATGGTGGAGGAATGTCCATGGCAGAGTCCAGTCTATTAGTCTCACAGGTGCACTGCCCATCTGGGCATAGGAAGTGGAGCTGGGGCAGTTCGAATATGGACGGAGTAACAAAGTGGGACAGTGGGAGGACAATCAGGGTGGTCTCATTTCCTGGCGGGGGTCTTGCCATCTTGCTCTGTCCTGTTCCTGGATCTCAGGGACCGCTTGCGTGGTAGTTGTCCATCTGCAGGGGGTAGGGGGCTGGTGTGGTGGTCCTGTGGCGGGGCGTTCTGTCCACTAGCGCCGGCGGAGGTGGTGGGCAGTTCATCGTCCATGCTAGTGTCAGTGGCCCCTTGGAGTGCCACAGTGTCCCTCAAGGTCTGCTGTATGTCCTTCAGCACCCCTACGATGGTGCCCAGGGCGGAGCCGATGGTCCTGAGCTCCTCCCTGAACCCCAAATACTGCTCCTCCTGCAGGCGCAGGGTCTCCTGCAACTTGTCCAGGACCGTAGCCATCGTCTCCTGGGAGTGGTGGTATGCTCCCATGATGGAGGAGAGTGCCTTGTGGAGAGTTGGTTCCCTTGGCCTGTCCTCCCTCTGTCGCACAGCAGCCCTCCCAGTTCCCCTGTGTTCCTGTGCCTCCATCCCCTGGACCGTGTGTCCACTACCACTGCCCCCAGGTCCCTGTTGTTGTTGCGGTGGTGGATTACCCTGGGTGCCCTGTAGTGGTGGACACACCGCTGATTGACCTGTCCTGGGTAGGGAGGTTTGGGCCCGCTGGGTGGGTGCTGTGCTGGTGTTACCAGAGGGTGGAAGGTCGGTGTTGGGCTGTGAATTGCAAGGGGAACCGACTGTCCTGAGGCTCACAATGGTCCGGGCTGGTCATCAAGATCCAGTAGGGCAGAGCTGCTCTCCTCACTGTGGGCCTCTTCTGGGGGTGGAGTGGTGTTGTCTAGACCCTCTGGTGTGGTGACGGTCCTTCGGGTTCCTGCAGGGGCATAAGAGCATGATTATTGCATGTGTGTGTGTAAGGGTGTGCAATGGGTGGGTGAGCATGTACCCCAGTGCAAGCATTCCTGTGTGTGGGTTTGTGTGATGATGGTTGGGGGGTTGTTCTGGGTATGTGCAGTGGGCATGCTTTAGTGAGGAGTGTCCATGCTTAGTTGTGTCATGCAGGGCTTGGTGTTGGGATGGGTGGTTAGTGTCATGGGTACATTAGTGAGGAGTTGTAGTGATAGGGGAGTGGTTGTGTGATAGCATGCAGGTAGGGTGGGGGATATGTTAGTCAAGATTTGACTTACCAGTGTCCCATCCTACACGACTCCTCTGAGGCCCTCAGGATGCAAGATGGTCAAGACTAGCTCCTCCCATGTTGTAGTTGTGGGGGAGGAGGTGGGGGTCCGCCGCCAGCCCGCTGCACCGCAATGTTGTGCCTGGAGACCGTTGAAAGCACCTTCCCCCGTAGGTCGTTCCACCTCTTAATAATGTCCTCCCTATTTCTTGGGTGCTGTCCCACGGCGTTCACCCTGTCCACTATTCTGCGCCATAACTCCATCTTCCTGGCTATTGATGTGTGCTGTACCTGTGAGCCAAATGGCTGTGGCTCTACCCATACGATTTCCTCCACAATGACCCTGAGCTCCTTCTCGGAGAAGCAGGGGTGTTTTTGGCGTGCCATGGGGTGGTGTGGGTGAGGTGTGGGGTGGTGTATGTGGTGATGATTGTGGTGAGTGTAGTGGTGTGTGGTGTTTTGTGCATGGATGTTGTGTGGGTGATGGTGTTATGTGCCTCTGTGTGATGGGGTTGTCAATTGCTGTGCTCTCTCTCTGGCCTTCGTCAATACTTTTTAGTCGTAGGGGTTTGTGGGTGATGTGGGTGTGTGTTTTATATTGTGTTGGGTGTGTGGGAGTGGTGTTTGTATGTGTGTCAGGTGTGTGTATTTTGAATTGTCCAATGTGGCGGTGTTTTGGAGATGTGTGTGTATTTTGAGCGGATTCATGGGTCGTAATAGCATGGGCGTGTTTCTGTTGGCGTGGAGGATTTGTTTCCGCCAGTTTATCACTGACCTTTGCTGTGGCGTGTTGTGTGGGTGTCTGAATTTCAGCGGATTCCGAGATGTGTGTCATAATAGCTGTGGCGGTATACCCAGGCAGCGGCGGTGTATTGGCGGTCTTCTGCACGGCGGTAAGCGCCTTTTACCGCCAATGTTGTAATGACCCCCTATATCTTCGGAAAGTGTGTTAAGGTGTTCTTTAACTGCGGCTAACGTGTTAGACTGTACCCATTGTTAGCACAGTTTACCCACACTGTATGTAGTAACTATCCCCGTGTGATGACCTGAGATAAAGCGAGGATCTGGGCAGCTAATCTTGAACCCTTTTGAGAAATTAAAAAATTGTGCCTGACAACCATTAGTGTCTACTGGCCAGATTAACCACCCACCGGGACTGAAAAGTGAAGAATTATAGGTACCAGCCTGAACCTTTGCATCTAGCTCTTCTTCACTGTTATTCAAGGATAATTGGCAATCATTAAATTTCGCCGGTGTGGGAATACTGGGCGTGTTCATTTCTTTTATTTTTGCTAACCCTAGGCAGGAAGTCCGTTGAATCGCGTCATTTAAAAAGATAATTTGTACAGGAATCAGGCATGCTCTACACGAAGCTTCCCTACCCTGTATTTGCCAATCTTGTGTACCCCATACACTCTTTAATAATCAATAGTGTTCTTCCAGTGATCATAACCTTCAATAGCAAGACGGGAAACAAAGAAAGCTGAATGGATTAGTTCTGTGTCTGTTAGCTAAATTTTCTGAATTTTGGAAGGAGGTAATTTGAAATAATATGATTCGGAATGCTTTGTGTCATGCCCAGAAAAATAAGCAAATTTAGCTAAATACCTTTTCGGGATCCCCACTGGTAATGTGGCAACAATGTTCCACTGTGTGTAATTAAGTAGCGGTCTTTGTCTAGTTGCACGGTGCAGGTAGTAATGTCCCCAATTATTGTAGCAGAACATTTCCCCATAATTCATTGTATTTACATATACATCATCACTTTCAAACACTGAATAGTCCTTCATTTCAGTTAACATGGAATCAACTGTCTGGACATCCCAATCATCGGATACAACACTGGGTGTAATAACATCCGTCATAGATATTTTGAATACACATGGTATTTGAATCACCTCAGTCGGCCCGTATATTTCAAATGGAACTTCGTTCCATACAATCCCATCAGAAATGGGTACAGCTGAAATGTTCACTGGGGAAAAGTCTCTGCAGACCTTGTGTGAGGAATGATATAGAGTTAAGACTTCATCCACAGGCGCTACAGAGGCACGTTTGGGAATGTAATGACCATTTATAAGTAAGAAGAAAACAGTCACTAACCCAATCCATAGTAATAAGGTAGAAAACGTCAGGCAGAACCATAAGTAGGTCCAGCGATACATTAAGTAATTTGCCTTTAGCCATAAATATAGTTTATGCTTTTTCAAAACATTTTCAATCACTGGAGTGGATGAGTCTGAAGAAAAGTCATCAATGTCGATGAAGTAACCAGAGGCAGTCTCTGCAAATACGGGAGCAAGTGCAGTACTTTTAGATGGGTCCACTTCACGTGGAGGCTTGTAGTAGATGGTGCCATCAGTCTGTGTTGTATTGGTGTATAAAACAGCCAAATCTTGGACAGGTGTTGTTGCTGAAGTGGGAACAGGGACCAGCAAGCACTGCTTAATTTGTGCTCGTTGTTTCCGGTGCTGAGCACCGGCACTTTTTTTTGAGGGCCGGCACTTAGTCTTCTGCCTCTAGCATTTGCTGCGAGCAAATGACAAATTTGGGAAAGACAGAGGAAGAGAAAAACAAAAAAGCGTCACAATGAGGGAAAGCAGAAAGATGCAGGTGTGAGCTGAAGGGGCAGGAGGGGCTGTAAACAGATTGGAGAAGTCCGAGATGGCTTTGGGATTACGCTGCCTCAGTATTCCGTGTTTGCACATGTATTTGCAGCAGCCGCATGTTTAAGAGGAGGGCTTTGGGCACCAGCACCAGCAAATTTCTATTTACAAATTAAGCACTGCCAGCAAGAGTTGAGTTTCCGCCCTCCCCAAGGTCGAGGAGGAATTTGTAGCATTGTTGGATATCATTGCATAGTCCATTGTAGTAGTGTTCATTCTATCATGAAGAGGTATGTCCTGTTGGATAGTGAGAGGGCATCGGGAACTACCCAAAGATCCTCTTGGTCTACTGTGCAGGATCGGCCACATGGTGTAGTTTGACATTGTCAACTGAAACAAATCTGTTTCCTCAGGAACCAGGCAACAGTGGTAACATTAAAGTTCTGGTACCTTGTATTCCCAAGACTGAGACCGGTGCTCTGTAGGATGGACCGAATTCCTTCTTCACAGCAACCTTTTCATGAACCAGATCCCCAACTTTAGGAATCCAGCCAGTGGGAGTTGTTGGTATATCCCTTATTCCTAAAGTCGCAGCACTGGTGGATGATTTATCATCACAAAATTGCTGAAGCTCCTGTAAGACAGTGAGACTTTCATTTATGTCAAAAGGTGTTTCTTCTGCCACCATACCAGAACCATCAAGATCTGGGACATACCTAAGTATCCCAAAGAGAACCTCATGGGGAGTGCGTCCCCCCCAAGGACCGTCTTGGCAGATTATTCAGTGCTCTCTGGAGCCCATATATGTGATGTAGCCAGTTGCGGCCAGAACCTAATACTCTAGCTGTTAAGGACTGCTTTAGATTACGGTTCCGCCTTTCCATGACTGAATTTCCCTCGGGATGGTATGGTGAGGAGTAATGGAGTTCAACACCCATCTTCACCATGGTGTCCCTGAATGCCTTAGAGGCAAATGCAGTGCCCTGGTCCGAGTGGAATGCTGCAACCGCATATGTACCGATAAAGATCAGCAAGTCTTTTATAACAGTCTGAGCGTCAGTCAACCGCTGCAGCCATACCCACAGGAATCTAGAACAAGAATCTACAGCTACTAAGATGTATCCGTCTTCATGGAGTAGACCACAATAGTCCAGGTGCACACATTGTAATGGCCTGCTGGCCACTATGAGGGATGTCTCCAGCGGCCGTTTAATATTAGAGCCCTTTATTTGCTGGCAGATATCACAAGAAAGGATATATTGCTTTGTCTGTTTGTATAGACCCGGCCACCAGACTCTTTTCTGTAAGAGTGTTACCATGGCTGAAATACCAGCATGAGAAGAAGCGACACCCTCATGCACTGCTTTCACTAGATCTAATCTCTGGTATTCGTTGGGTATTGCTCGATCTCCAACCCCAGGAAGTGTTGCATAAGCAATATTCTGTGCATTGATGTGGTAAGAATATTTTGTAGGGTACCCTTTCGGGAGAGACTTGCCTTCAGCCGAAGCTTTCATGGCAGTCAAATTTTCATTATCCAATCTCGTATGGGAACGAGTCACTGCAGCCACTGAAGCAGTGGCCACTGCGGATTTGGCTGCTTTGTCAGCCAAAGTATTACCAATAACGTGTACTCCTACACGTTGGTGGCCCAATGTATGTACTACATGGACACAGAGTACCTTATCCTTAAGATCAGCCACCCTCTCCCACAATGTCTTGTGTTTTATGGTATTCCCTTTAGAATCTCTAAACCCGTTCAGCTTCCAAAGATTAAGATAATCATTGTATGACTGCACACGGTAGTATGAGTCACAGACTATTATGGTCTGTTTTTCTTGTTCTGTTTTTTCTAGCACTAAAATAAGGGCTGTAAGTTCAGCTAACTTAGCTGTGCAGTCCCCTAGGGTCTGCGTGTAGGTGTTGTAAGGGTGAAAAACTCCATCCTTCATCACTCCACTTACGACTGCGCAAGCGGCTGAGTACTGATGTTGTGTACCTACAGCTGGTTGGGCAGGACCATCAGTATAAATGACAGTATGGTAGCTGTCTAAGGGCAATAGATCTAGAGGAGCGGGGCACTTCTGTTCGTATTGGAGAAATTCTTGTGTCCGAAGTTTCGGATCAAAATTATAATCAACATCAGTAGCTGTCAGAGAAGTTGCCCACTGAATCCAGCGTGGGTGCAATTCTTTAGCGTTAGGAACGCTCGTTTTGGTGACGGCCTCTAGTGCCGGCACCGGGTTAACGACAATGATGTGTTTCCCTTGGGCAAGTGGCCTCTCCTTTATAACAGCCATCTGAACCGCAGTCAGAATTTTTTCTGTGGTCGCAAAACGTTGTTCTGCATTTGAGTATAAATGTGATTTATTTGCTGTGTTCACCATGTCACCCTCATTGAAGGTGACATAAGTAAACCCAATAGCACCAGCAATTATCCTGATGACCAAATTTGTCTTATTGTCACGTGTGTGCAAGTTTTTAGCTTCCAGCATGTCCTGTTGTAACTCCCTAAGGATGCTTGTGTGTTCAACTGTCCAGTGTCTGCTAGAAAATCTGGACGTATTAAGTCGCATAAAGGCTTTATACGTTGTGCATAGTCAGGAATGTAAGTTCTGCCAAAATTAAAGAAACCAAGTGAAGACTGTAATTTCTTTAAAGTGTTAGGTGGGTGCAGTTGTGCACATTTCTCTAGCAAGTGCAGGGCCAGGCTCTTCTCCTCATTTGATAGCTCGTATCCCCGGAACAATACACTACCGAGAGGCGATCTTGCTCTTCCTAAAGTTTAATTTATAACCGACCTCTGCAAACCCCAAAATTATTCGATCAACCCTTACAAGATAAATGTTCAGGTCGTTGTCTGTGAGATAAATGTCGTCAAAATAGCATAACACCTCAGGATCAATATCATGTAGTATTGACGTTACTCAGGCTGAGAACAGCCCTGGACTATTCTTATAGCCCTGGGGTAAACGGCAAAAGTGTTTTTGTGAGCCAAATGAGAATGCACTCAGGTCCTGACTTTCTTCTGCTAAATTCTGTCAGAAGAACCTGTTGGAGATGTCCAGCATTGTTTTATACTTTTTACGTACTATGGTATTTATCAGTGCTGTGCTATGTGCATTTTGTATTGCATATGTAAGTGTATGACTATTTAAATGTCTGTAATCTAAGACTATTCTATAGGAATGGTCTGGCTTCGCAACTGGTAATAATGGATTATTCATTGCAGAGGCGCAAGGCTCAATTACCCCCTGATATTCTAGCTGAGTGAGGATTTCGTGCACTGGAGCTTTAGCCTCATTTTTGACTGGATATTGTGTCTGGGGCTGGGGTGTAGATCTGATAGGCATTATATGACACGGAGAGTCCCTGTCCCAACCTACATGATTGCAATATAATCGCCTGCGCTAGAACCCAACTGAAAGCGTAGGCCTCTTTTGTCTCCTCTGGAACAAGATTAGAGAAAGAAGGCAAAATGACATTTTCGCCATGTGGGAGCTTACAGACGTGCGGCCAATCTCTTTCGGCCAATAGGATGTCACAATTAAGTTTGTCCCAAAAGATCACACCGATGGTGCATTCCACTTCTCCCTCAATTTGAATCTTTAGATCATAAAGTCTATCTGGTGGGAGGATCCCTCCGTCCGCCATTTCAACTGCGACAAAATCGCTAGTTGCTGTCGCATCCAGATGTTCTTTCAGACCCTGGCGACATATTGTGACCTCTGCTGCGCTGTCTAGCAGTATCACTGCCAACGTCTTGTTCTTCAGCAAAGTTCTCAAGCGCATTGGCATTTTTAAGCGATATTGCCGCCACCTTTTTCTTTTTAAACTGTGGCTTTTGTTAAGTCTTTTCTTCTTTTTTTACTGTAGACTGTGATGAGTCTTTCTTTTTGTTTGACGTAGTCTGGATGTCGGTCTGGATGGCCCCCTCTCTCACTACACCTATCCAGAGCGTCCTGAAAGGAACAAGAGGGATGTGAATCAGTATATCAATCAGGAGTTCTAATATTCTCCCTATTTCTGAGAGTATATCTTTCCTTTCAGAGTTCTCCGGATGTGGAGAATCTGCTCTCTGCTTTTGTCTTTCTTTAAATTGTTTTGGCTTCTCCCAGCGCTTTTCCAAACCCTCTTGTGTCTGTTTTGTACCTTCCTTTGAGGCGGTACTCTGTACTTCCAATTTCTTTGGCTTGGCTCCCAAACTATCCCGTCCTACACTAGTATAGGTATTGGAAATAATTTTCGGTAGCTGTTTCTCTTGTTCCAAATGTGGAGTTTCTCAGAGACGCTGGCGTATAGCCAGTGCTACTGCCTCCCCTTTAATATTACTTAGTATTATCTAGGATACTGCGTCAAAATTACGCATTAATTTCATCCCCAAATCCAGGGCAGGTGCTGCCCCATGCTCATTCTGAATTTGTTTTAACACTTCCGGTAAATTGGCAAGTGTCGGGGTACCATGTTGGTAGTATATATTGCAGCGAAGACTGTACCCCATGTGGCACAGTCATCCACCAAGGGAACCATCCCAAAGGGCAAGCACATTGTTAGAATTCTATGTTTCTCCTGTGGACCCGTATGGGGAAGCACAGCTTCCAGCTGATTTGTTTTCTGGGCTATCCAATAGGGTATTTTTTCCCGTTTTGTGGGTACTTTACCCATAATAGTATGTACTGTTTGTGGATTAATCCCAATAGCCAATTGGTATCCAGCAGGTGCTGGTGGAGCTGGACGCCCTGGTGTTGTGTTCAAAGTCCGCATTACGAACTGAACAAGCCGTCTGTATAGTGTTACTATCTCATTGAATACATTTCACAGATCTGCTGCTTGCATGTTTTGTATACCTGGGTGAGGTGTGTATGTGGTAAACATGGGCCATGGAGGTCCATCATTACCTAAAGGACCTAATCTCACTCGTTGTATTACATGTGGTAGGGCGCCTTCAAACCAGTTCTGAAGCTCTTGATAGATGAGCGGTATTTTGTGATACTGGGATGCTTGGTACCGTTGAGGTACATTAGCAATTCTATATGTGTGAAATGTGACCGACCCGGAGTCTTCCTCTGGAAAGGTGACCCAGGAGTAGAATGTTTCTGTTTGGTAAGCTCCATTAGCTTCTACTATAAAAGTGACGTCCCGGCCCTCTTCTGTTAAGCCATGCGCTACTAGATGTAATGTTAATGCTTGTCTAGCATTTTCAGGTATGTCTATGGCGTTAGCCATATTCTAAAAATGGGTGCAGAGGTGGAACACCAAGTGGGGAGTATAGTCCTTTTAAGAGTTCGAGCTTGAACAACCTACAGCCTAATTAGGTGTTCCCTGTTCAGCTGAGGAGGATTTTCCCAAAGACCATGGACGTCTTCGTATATTGCTACTTAGGGTACCTGTTGTCTGTGAGACAGTGATAGTCAGGGTACCCGTAAATTAGTGCCTAAACACCATCGTTGGTGGCACCATGTGGTAGTTGGACTCTTGCTCAGGGCAAGACTGCAGTTTTAAGGATGACAGTACTTGTGTTTGTAGGTGACTATGCCTATCCTACAACAAGTTGCAACTGTGATCCCAACCCTTCCGGCTCACTAGCAGTGTCTCACCAACAACCCAAACAGCCAAAGGTGATTTGCGGCAGCCTTTATGCATGGACTCTGAAGTATGACATCTCAGAGAATGTCATGGTTAAATGGAGATTACCCCTTTCTCACAGATACATCATGTCTCAATCAAACACAGGCAGTGCGAAGATGCAGTAAGGTTTTAATAGTTTTTATTTAACACAACTGCAATCTGCGATAAGTTATATGGGCTGCAATGATTAGGATAACGAACAGTGCAATGAACAGAATGGTAAAGACAAGAGTCATTATGATAAAGACCCCCACAATCTTCCAATAATACAAAAAGACATGAAGTGTGTAATATGTCCTAATACCCTATCATGATATGCCTAACCTTCTACCTAAAGGAGAGCTTGGTATGTTAAACCTAATCTGCCAATGCCATGTCCCGGGAAGGAGTCCCCAACCCTGGTTACCTTGAATGAGGTCTCAAGCTCAAACTTTGGAAGAACACAATGTCCGGGTCAGCGTCAAAGTGACGTGCAGCATCGATGGTATCTGGTCGGAATCCCTCTGATTATCTGTCTAAATTGTGATTTATTTATACAGATCTACTTGGACCCCTGATATAGGTTGTTCCAAAACAATAGAGAATGCTGCATGCTTGGGACGGTAATTTCTAATGTGAGCATCTACAGTTTGTTTGTCTTTGTTGTATGAGTTGACGCCTTAGCGCGGTGACACTGATAACATAACTCTAAACAAAAAGGCTGAACTATAAACAAGGCAGCCATCTTAGAAGAATTAATTAAATAAATGGCCTAAGACAGAGCAAGATAAGTCGGTTAAAAGTCACTAGGTGACGGGGGCACAAGTCTGCAAGCCAAACGCTAAGCTAACTCCTGTTATCCCATTAAAACAAACTAGGATTCACTACAATGCCAACCTGTGTAGTGTATAGGATCACAATGTCATCCTCTTATGCTAAATGTGGAACCTTTGTATTGGTCGGCTTGGGTGGATTGGCCCACCCTTTTCTAAAATCCCTGTTAGATCAGAGATGTATAAACTGAATAGTTAAGAGGTCAGGATGCATCTTTGTTTTAGAACATCAATGATACAATAAAGCCAACAAAAACTCTTTGAGTCTAGGTGTGGCACGCTTTCTGAGCCAAGATTGTATTATTTAAGGTGGAACATGTTCAATGAAAACCTGTCTGAAAAGATATTCTCTTCATTTCATCCACCCAGTTTTGAAGATGATGTGAAACGTGCTTTGCAAAACTAATTTCCTCAGCGTCTAACAGTGCAATCAGATGACAGCTTTGAGGCGCTCCACTAGGGACTCTTTTATTAATGTGATGTAAAATTGAGCCCTCCTAGGATGGTAAAATATGACCCGAATAAATCACAGCGTTAATTATAATAGTAGAGTACCTCATCGTGATGGATCCCAGTTCATGACCACGACGGCAGTCCCTTTGGAACAGGAGCACGCAAATTATTGGAATAGGTAATCAGCCTTACCATTTCTGATTGTGAGATATCATATTCTTACAACCTTATCTTGAAACCTGAGCCTTGTAGTTGCTTTGAGAACTGCGATACAGGTCGTACAGGAAATCTTGTGATAACCTCCATCTAGTTGTAACACTCACATTTGGTATCCACTAGTAACCACAACGTGTTTGAGCTTTTTGAGGAAACTGCATCTTGAAGCTCCCTCCGGATCTGATATTGTTGATTTCTTTTAATCATGCTGATTTCCTTTTTAGCTGATTTCTGCAGTTGTGTAGCCATTTTAGATATAGCGTCATCCGCGTTATTTTTAACATACTAGGCCTGCCGCTGTGCACTTTAACCTAGATATATTTTATTCGGCCTTGCTTTATTATTGTTACAGTAGCCAGTTTTACTGTCTTGTTTTATTTTCTATCTAACTGTTTTTGCCTAGGCCAGCACTCTGTTCTCAAACAAGACATTCTTGCTCACTCTGTGCTTCTTCCAAGGCTGCAGTGAGATAGGTTGCCGGTGAACGTGGTAAAAGTTTAGTCTCTGACATTCATAGAAAATACACATCCTTATGTAGGGACATTTTCTCAGAACATCAGCTGTTTTATTATAAAAACACTTCCCTGTCCCTTACACGTTAGAGGGAAATTCCAGCCAGAGAACCACAACTGTATGCTGATTGCCGAATGCTTCTCTACAGCTGTCTTTACAGACTTCAGTCCTTTGCTCAGGTATGGGGGATGATGTCTTCCCAGGGGAACCTGAAGGGCAGAATTAGAGCTTAACACACTGTGCTCTATCATAACCTAAGTAGGAATTAGTCTGTTGACTCTAGTGACAATATGGTAGCATTATTTTGATGTTTCACTCTCCTTGTCAAAAGTTTAATCTTGTCATGCTGTATCGTCCTGGTTATTGCAGTCCTTGCTTTGCTATCTGAAATGCAGTTGCTTTATTAAAGCATTATCGAAATATATACTGCCTCTGTTTGTCATTGTGTATGTGAGACTAATGTAACTAAGAGAAACGCATGAGACCTGAGTGACCACGGCTTTCCTGAGAAACCAGTTATGTCATGCGCTCGGCTGCCCAATCATCCCTGCCCTGGCGTAGAGATGAGGCACTGCTAGTTAGCCAGAGCAGTACCCGGATTGGAGCGACAGGTTACACCTGTAGTGGGTCAGCCTCAGTCTCTCACATCACAGGCGATTCTGCCACTCAAAATCCAGTGGTCTCATTAGAATAATGAGTCTATGTGAAATGGTGGCACCAACGCTTGGTCAGGCTCAAATTTTCGGGTCCTCCTGAGTATCTCTGTCTCACGATATACAAAGACACCTCAATACTCTACATACGGAGATGTCCGTGGTATTGAGGATTTCCTCCTCGGCTAGGTAGGGCATCATATCTGAAGCTGGAGATTGTTCAAGCTTGAACTCTAAAAGGATAATCCCCATTTGGTGCGCCTATCTCTGAACAAACTTACCATTCATTATGGCGAATCCGAAACAGGTAGCAATTGTCTTACCAAACTAGATAGGTCCATTGAATGTCCCTTCTTGTTAAGATATCTTATTTTTTGCCTAGAACGTGCTTTTAAGTTATGAAGGTTTTGCTGAAGCAGGCTTCGTAGTTTATACATTCTTGTATCCTTTCTGGCTAATATTGCACCAGAATTAAAGATACCCGTAAAAAGGTTAGTATATTGAGGATGTCTAGAAAAGTATTCTATCCACAACCATAGAGGCTAATGAACAGTTGTTCCCAAATCTTCTGTAGGTAGATGTCCAGTTTAAAATTCCAAGCAAGCTGTTTTCTTGCTTTCACTAATAAGTTCATCCTATATGATTTGTTGGTCAAGTCCCATTTCTCATATTTTTTAATAGGAACAATATGCTGATGGTTGTGACAACTCTCTGATCTTACAATTATTCAGCAAACTTTGATGATGTTAAAATATGCCACACGAATGAAGGATTAATCAATTATAGATTTATTCCCTCTGGCCCTAAGGTGGCTTGAGCCAGCTGGTTCTCAACATATTTCCCATGCAAATGTTGAAGGCCAAGATGATAAAAAGTTGAATTAATCATACATCCTAGCCAGTTCATATTTGTTTTGGTAAAATTGCATCAGGTACTTCAGAGATCAGATCATTGGTGTGGTCTTCTAATGTGACTGCATGTAATGAAATGTTGTTAAAATCACTGGTAACTAACACTATTGTGTTTTTAGCTGAGCAGATTAATTAATATTTCAATGTTGTTAAAAATACTTCTGAGAAATTAGGTTATTGGTTGTGAGGGGCGGTAAACCTGCTCATGCAAGAGCCACAGTCCCTGTCAGGGTGAACTACAAAAGTCAGTAAATTATCTTGTGCTTAACCCTCTGGTAGCTTGGCACAAAAACTATCAGGCTTAACTTAAAGGCAATGTGTGAAGTATTTATGTAGCACACAAACAGTGATAATGTGGGAATAGAACAAAAGAACATTCTCATACCAATGTAAACAAAAAGTACATTTTAATAAATTATTTGACACCAAAAAGACAAAAATCTAATCATTAGAATCGGAAGTATGAATTATTAACGTTTTTAAAGTTTTAGGTAACAACAAGCTCCTAAAACACTAAGGTGGCAACTGGGGACAGCTGGTCACGCAAAACCGATTCAAAGTAAAAAAATATGGCGACCATGATGGGGATTGAATTGGATACAAAAACTCATTGGACACCATCATCACTTGCCTTCGGACTTAGAAGAAAAATAATCTGAAAGGTAAAGTTCAGCAGGACAAGGCTGCAGGCGGTGTCTGAGGAGGAGCATCGTCGTAGAGTAGCCATTGGACAAAGCCCCATGAACATTTCTATGTTTGACTTAGACTCTTCTTTACAGATCAAAAAATTCCAATTGGATGAGGCTAGAGGCTGCAGACTACAAAGGCTCTGCAAGGGCAGACACCCCTCCAGCAAAGAAACGCTGAACAGAATTTTCTACAGTGGATAAGAACATTGCAGGAACTGCCACAAAATCAGGCCGACCAGTGACACACCTTGGGAGGTTAGATGAGCAGGTTGCTCCTTGTCAACTCTCAGTTCTCAGAGCAGTTTTTAGCCAAAGATTTTCTAAGTCAGAAGTTTTGGATTTTGCCTATCTGGGCACCTTTACCACATACTTCCAAAGGTCTAGGACTGAAGAGGCACCACTTGAAGGGATAGGACTCAGACACGGCCCAGTGCATGTTTGAGATGGTTGGAGCCTTTTCTTCCTTGGAGGCTCTGATCTGGAGGCCAGCCAGCTAAGCCTTGGAGTCATTCTAGTAGTCCTGGGTTCCAAGAAGCGAAACAGGGCTCAAGCAGCAGGGCAGTTCAAGGCAGGCTTTAGGCAGCAGAGCAGTCCTTCCAGGTGCAGTTTTCCCAAAATAAACCCCAGTCCACAGCAGCAGGCAGTCCTCTGAGATCCATCCACAAGTACAGAAAGTGAACTTAAGAGTTGGTCTTACGGTCCCATTTTTAGGGTCGAGCGCAAGCGCTCTGGCCTGTTGTAATCCCTCTGTGGGCTTTTACCATGCCCACTCTTGCTATTCATTGGGCTTGTTTTAAGTACTTCACTTTTAATGGTGCATTTCGTGAAATGTCCCTCCTTTTGTGTGCTGAGTTCCCTCCCACAGGCGATTTCACTAAGTGAACATTTTTGTTGGCCATCACACTACATCACGCTTCCTCCTGTTCCAGAGTGTGTTGGCCCCTCCCCTGGTTTCGGTTTGCATTCATCACAGCCGTAACCCTTTATAGTTTTATTTACTCGTTCCACTCGAATCGATGTGGTTGCGTATGAATTTTAAAAGCACAGAGACTTTTTATTATTACCTTCTTTTAATTGCTCTGCTTTGTGCTCCACTGTTTTCTTTTAGTTGCTCTTACTAATTTTTTTAAACACTTCAGGAAGCTTGTGTGTGTTAGAAAAATAAACAACTACGTTTCCGGAGGTGCACACATGCTTCCCGAAACATTTTTTAACAGATTTGTTTCTGCTCCTACATTATACTGCTTTACTACAACTTTACATGACATCTGGCAAGCAACGAGGCTCTGCACCTCATTGTCATCCGCCACAGAATCCCATGTCCCTTTGTGGTCATGACCAGCCATTGGGACGGGAGGTGCAACTTCCTGGAAACTGCTCTTGAATTGTTGTGGTACGAATTTTAATCCTGCACTCACTTTTTATTATTATTCTCTTTTAGTTGCTCTGCTTTGTGCTCTGTTGTTTTCTTTTAGTCGCTCATCTTTGTTAAATTGCTTCAGGAAGCATGTGTGGAATTTAGACAAATAAACAAATAGGTTTCCGAAGGGTGCACACTCGTTTTCCGAAACAGTTAAAAAAAGCTTTGTTTCAACTCCCTTTGTGGTCATCACCGGGCGTTGGGCACAGGAGGTGCAACTTGCTGGATAACACTGCTCCCGCCATGTTTGAAGCTGCCATGTTTTGTGTCTATTAAAAAAGGAAAACTCTGGCCTGGAAGCTTTAATTAATCTGCAAACTTTAAAGTAAGAGACGTTGCTTGGAATGAAGATGTGCGCACTACTGTTCTGCAGTGAAGGCTGCTGGCAACAGGTGCTTTAGGGAAGAAGGATACCACACCGGCTTGTTGTGTGTGTAAAAGGCCGCTTTATTGGAAACAGGTGCACTCACATTCTTATACCCTAGGCCTTATGCCTCACAAAACTAAAAACCTCACTAGACATAAAACTTCCTACAAACGCTCACCCCCCACCCCTACCCATCCCACCCCTCCCCTCATTTGAACCGCATGTCCTCTAAACCTTCAACTGTAAATCCCCTTGTTATCATCGAAACGTCCACGTTACTAGTCTTAAAGTCGAACTATGTGTCCTTATTTGTCCTGTTGTTTTCCACTCTCTTTTTTCCTGCGAGTATGTTGTCGGCCCTGCTGCCCTTCCCTGTTGTCACATTCCTGATCCGGCCCACCCCCCCGCTGCACCTGCTCCTCAGCGACAATTACAACTTAGTACGCCCCCCGTGCGCCCATTTCTGCCAAAACCAGCCCCCCAATGAAATGCCAACTCAACCGAAATTAAACCACATTAAAAAACTCCCCAAGAGACTACCCAAAAAAGCCCCAGGGTGGGAGGGAGGGGGAATAAAACTCCCCTGCTACCTACACGTGTCACCACCAACAAAATGGTGGTGACCCCCAAAATGGCAGGTTTAAATACCTGCCTCCCCATAGCCCAAAAGGCACCCAACGGCGCCCGTGGGCTAATCCACTCCCCCAAACCTCCCGAGGGGGATACCTCTTCCTTCGGCGATCCCCCCGGGACCTCCTTTGGAGAGATTTTGAGCTTCTCAGGCATGCTGTTGTTCTGTCAAGCACACTTTCGAGTTTAAAGGGCTAGTACCACAACAAGCAACGTAAAGCAGTAGTGTGTGAAAACGAGCTGTGAAAATAAATAAAACAATATAGTTTTTCTGATGTGTAAGGCAGTAACCAGGTAACTAAGAGAAAATAATCTCTGGAAACAGGGGTGAAGTGTTGCATGTCCGACCTTGAAAGCAAACAGTCCTATGATGTTGCAGCTGTTACTTTTTTCTGTGATGTATTTGTTGTTTAATTAAAAGGCTCATGTGCACATGTTGGTCACGTGGTGTACTGACACAAAATCAGCAATCATGTTCACCTTTCCATTGTCACACATGCCCGTGATCAGTAACTCAGCATGGGAGGCGAGGTACAGGCACTCACAACTCCTGTTGTACCATTCAAACCACTAATGTGTGTTATTTAGCACAATCCATGAACTACAACTTCTATTCCTGCTCTTTACCCACTTGAAATTGCTAGTACACAACCATCCCAAGCTCCAAAATGGCTTGTCTATATTAGCAGATAGTGAGGTACAACTATTGTAATGATATTAATGCTATCAACCTTGGGTGGAAGAAGGGTTGAATCAATCATGTCAGGATTTGAACTGAGGCTACAGATTGCACACAAACACCTCCATTTAGGTTTTTCCTGTTGAATGTGATGGTGCTGCCCTGAACCTGCACCCAGGTCTGTCGTTAAGTGGTTTGGATGTGCATGGGGTACGTGAAAGTATGATTGACTGCTCTTCTATGTTGTACCTGGTGTAATCAGCACAGTCTTTGATCTTTTATCCCACTTTCTGTTAATCCTCGATTGCGTTTCCTGGTATGTCATGATCCGTAGGTAAAGGCCAGCTTCAGTGCTGGGAGCCATAGAATTAGCATTTGTAATATGATACGAGTGGTTTTCGGTTTCCCTGCCCTGTCTGGGTGTCCACAATATAATTGTTTCACCACTGAAACTGCAGTGCCTGTTGATATTTAAAAGTTCGGTGTTAGTGATTTTTGGTATTGAGTTTTGCCCATGTTTTCACCCAGCATATTGTCGGGGAACATCTAGCGTTTTTAAAATTAAATACAGGATAATAGCTTAAGAATCACACTCCCCTAAAGTCCTGCAGTTTCTTAGTAGACACTCACTGAAACTACATTTTCATTACATGCATTTGTGACTTAAACGAGCTTTGTGATGTAAATTAAAGAGTGCATAGTCATAGTTCATAGTAGCATGATAAAGTGATAAGTAATTTATTAAACAAATCAATTGAATAGCCCTCCCATGAGCCGATTTTGAGGTGACTTTATTTTTACTTTTCAGATGCTTTCTATCCAGCCTCAGTTAAAAATGTAGGCTACACCTTTTGTGGAGAACACCAGATGTCTCCTGCAGCGAAATAGCTGCAATTTGCATGCTGGCATGACGTGGTCAGTACTTTTGATCTTGAGGGCATTCCTAGCTCTGAAACCAGTATTCCTATTAACAAGACATACAACACCAGACAATTTCTTGTCGCACAATTCAACACCATCCAACATATTTACACTCCACATAATACCACTCAATGCAACATGATTCAAATCCAGAAAATTACAATCACCTCAATACCAAATAAATACACCCACTTAAAACCACTCAATGCCACACTGCAACAATCCACAAAAATACACTGCACACCATGCCAAATATTTCCAATCACACAAAAGAAACGAGCCAACACTGTAATTAACTTGGAAAAAAGTATTATTTGCAATGAGAAGGCAAAACCAATTACCTCTCCCTAGTGTAGTGTGGGCCCTCACCCTCCTCATCGACAAAGTACACCTTACTTGTTGCTGGTTGTACACCGGACTGCTGGGATCAGCAGCCCTGCCTTTATTTAACAGTTCGGGCTCGCGCCAGCCCCCTTGCCCTCAGAGGGCAACAAAATATAGGAGGGTCCGGTTGGCTCTCTACATCCCTCCAAGGGTTTAATCACGAACAACAAGAAATAAATTAAAGAAGAAAACAAAAAAAAAAAACATAAAGTGTGTGTATATATATATATATATATATATATATATATATATATATCCAGGTCAGGGTGTCCCACCCACTCTTGGGCTTCAGAGTTCTCTGGATCTACATGATTATTCAGTAAACAAAGGCCCATATTTAATACTTTTTTAGCGCTGCATTTGCGCCACTTTTGCTCCGCTTTTTGACGTACAAATGGCACAAACTTACAAAATACAGTTGTATTTTGTAAGTTTGCACCGCTTTTGCGTCAAAACATTATGCAAATGCAGCACTAAAAAAGTATAAATATGGGCCAAAGTCTTTCAATCTTTGGCTGGGTGCAGTATTGAGGCGAAGATGATACCTCTCACTCCGACCGACCTGCATTTCCTCTTCAGCTTTTCCAGATTGATCCATCCCTGCCGATGGCAAAGCCTCCGGAGTGTCCGTCCTTCCTTCCGCTCCACATTTGCTTTCCCCAACGGCACCACACTCTTCTTCCTCCTGAGTCATCCTCGACTCACCAGCACGCTTGTAGTGTGAAGCCTTTCTCGTAATCTGTCTTTCTCCTCGACAGGCTGTCACCATGGACCCATGGACCTTTACGACCTCTTACAATTCCGGCTTGAACTGTGTGTGAAATTTCCCTCCAGGGCACTGATTTTTCACAACCACACGGTCACCCACCTAGAGAGTCGCAGGGCCGCATTCTTCTGCCCTCATTTGCCTTTTGATTGGTCTGTACCTGGCATTGTCGGGTGGCTTCCACATTTAGCTCCGGAGATTCCCACTGAAAGTCGGCCAGGATGCAATCCCACGGAGCCACCTTGAACATCAGAGCAGCCGGAGCACAGCTGGTGGTACTATGAGGCGTATGTCTATAGGCTCTCAGGAATTGGTGCAAACAATGTTCTGCGTCTTCGCTCCGCTCTACCCCGATCCGCAGGGCATGGTTTAGAGTCCTTATTAATCTTTCCATATCCCCATTAGCCTGCGGCCAGTAGGTCTTGATCTTGCAGGGCATATTGCAAACCTTTCCAGATAGTTTTTAAAGTCTTGGTCCTGAAAGGGTGGACCATTGTCTGTTCAGACTTCATCTGGGAGCCCGAAGACTGCAAACGTTCTGTCCAGCACTGGTCTCACATTTTCAAAGGAGGTGAAGGCTATCACCTCCACCACTGGAAACCTTGTGTACAAATCTATCATGACTGCCGTCATCCGCCTGTCGGGAAACCTTCCAAAGTCCATGCTTACTTTGGACCATGGATTCTGACTGGGAGGTTTGGTGACTATTGGGCATTCAGGTTGTTCAATGGAGGTGATGATGCAGGAATGACATCTGCCAACCCATGTGTCCACCTTTGCGTCCATGCCCGGGAACCACACTTTGGCTCTAAGCTGTGCTTTTGTCTTGGCGGCCCCTTGGTGACCCTGATGGGCGGGCTCTACCACCCGATTCTGAGGCACCGCGGGAGGACTATACTCTGCCCCCGAAGGACGAGACCATCACCCCCCCCCCCCATCGACAATTCATTTTTTACCTTCCAATCCCCCCTGCATGGTGGCTCGTTCTTCGGGGTCATGTGTTCTCACTCCTTCAAGGAAATGTTTCCAATGCTTTCAGCTGAGCGCTTCTCGGGTGAGAATTGGGTCAGTTTCACAGCCTTCGCAATGTCCGTAACTGTTAGGGCTACAGGGCAGGCGGACTGGATGATCATGCTCATAAAATTCTCAGTGCTCTTCATCCCCCTCCTAAGAAGCGTCCAGCGTGTCCAATGAGGGATGCTTAGACAGGTAGTCTGCCGGGTTGTTCACTCCTGGCATGTAGGTGATTGTGAGTTGGAGTAGAACAGCCCAACGCTCAATCCGTGGGGGAGCCAGATGCATGGTCCCTGCAAACAATGAGACCAAAGCCTTATGGTCCGTCACCACTTGGAACTCATGCCCATAGAGGTACAAGTGAAAGTGCTTACACGCCCACCGGATCGCCAGTGGCTCCCTTTCTACCTGGGCATACGGGGTCTCTACGGCAGACAATGTCCTGCTGGCATACGCCACTGAGGCCCACTCCTGGTGACATTGTTCTTGCAGGAGGACGGCTCCCAGGCCCACGGGGCTAGCATCCACCACTACCTCAGTCAGTCTTTTTGGATGGAAGTAGGCCGTAGTGACATTCGCAAGTAGAGCCTTCTTCACATCATCGAAGGCTTTGTCAGCATCAGGGCTCCATTCATATTTGTGACTTGCTTTTGTGAGCTGCCGCAGTGGTTCAGCCATTGTGGCCATATGGGGTATAACCCGGCCACAGTACGTCACCATCCCCAAGAACCTCCTGACCTCTTTTCGCATTTCGCGGTATGGGGGCCTGGCGAATGGCATCAGCTTTCTGCAGGTCTACCTGAAGCCCTTCCCTGGAGAATATGTACCCAAAGAAGTTGACTGATGTTTGGTAGAACGCACATTTCCTCTTGTGAAGGGTGAAACCTGCATCAGCGAGCCTCTTCAGAGTGGCTCACAGACGATGGTGCTCCTCATGTGTCTCGGAGAGGATCAGGATGTCATCGCTCAAGTTGATTACTCCTGCCAACCCAGAAAGTGTCTCCCTGATGGGGTTCTGAAACACTTCTGCAGCCGATGACACCCCAAAGCTCAACCTCTTGTAACGTCTCAACCCCATGTGGGTCAAGAACGTGCCAATGTTTCTACTGTGTGGGTCTAGTTCTAACTGGTGATATCCAGAGTTCAGGTCTAGCTTCGAGAACCACTGAGCTCCAATGAGGTCTGCGATAATGTCATCCATCGTGGGTGTTACGTGATGTTCTCTCTTGATGGCACGCTTAGGTGGACGCATGTCTATGCAGAGGCGAATGGCTCCTGGCTGTTTGGGTTTGGGAGCAATTACCAACGGCGAAACCCAGGGTGTGGTCACGTCAATGTTTTCGATCACCCTTTGGTCTTCTAACAGCTGTAGTTCCCTCTCTACTGCAGGCCTAAAGGTGGATGGGCACTTGCTGGTGTCTCAGTGCCACTGGTGTCACTTCTGAGTCGACGTTCAATTTAACGCACATGCCTTTGAGCTCCCCTTGCCCTGAGAATAGCTGTGTGAATTCACTGAGGAGAGATTTGGTGTGCAATTCATACACCTGGCACGCAAAGAATGTCAGTTCTAGGTCTTCCGCGGTGTGACACCCCAGCAGAGTGCCTCGGTCTCCTTTGACTACATAAAACTTGGCATTGGTAGTGCGTTGTCCATTTGCTATGGATACCTCGATGGTGCCTTGCAAGGGAGGCGGGTCACGTCCTCCATAGGTGTAGATCTTTGTTTTGCTGGGAGTCAGGCTCGGTTTGGGAAAGAGTTGTTGGTACATAGCATTGTCCGTGACATTACCCAAAGCCTCTGTGTCGATGAGCACCATTGCTGCAGTGTTATTTATTGACACCGTGCTCATGGGGGGTGGTTGTCTCTTGTGTTGCCTCCATCCTGTGAACGAGATGACGAAGATGTCTTCTTCATCGTCCTTTTATATGTCTGCACATTGGTGTCCGTGTGCCCACATGGTGTGCTCTCTCCCAAGCTTATGTTTCTGACCGTGGCCGCTTTCGCTCTGGGCTTCCTCTGTTTTCCTTTTCCCATCCGGCAAATCCTGGCAAAATGGTTACCTTTGCCGTACTTATTGCATGACTTTCCTCTCGCCAGGCAACTTCCCTGTGCCTTATGCTCGTAGCTTCAGGTGCCACACGTTCCCTCACCCAGTCTTGGGTTACCTTGACGACGTGCAGGAGGCTGGCTGGTCTGAATGGCGTTGACTTGCTCCTCCTTCACGGGTGAAGGGCATGGCGCGGCGGAAGCCACCATGGACTGACCTCTCACAGTGGCATGGCTTCAGCTCGGACAGCGAATAGTTCGTAGGAGCAAGCCAAGATCACGATCTCATCAAGGGAGAAACTGGGTTGTCTCATGATAAATTTTCGCAGCATGTTTGACCGGCACCCCTGGATGATCTGTGCTCGAATCTCCGTGTGTAGGTTTAGGCCTACACACGTGCTGGCGAGTTTCTGAAGTCTTCTGTAGAACATGTCTACCGAATCGACGTTTGTCTGTTGAGCCTGGCGCAATTTGAAACGTTCATAGTCCGGGTTGAGTTGGGGGTCGAAGTGCTGGTTCAGCGAAGTGACCACCGCATCATAGTCAGCTGCATCCCCCGTGTTGGGGAGTGTGTTGAACAATTTGTGAAGTTCATTACCTCTTATGCGTAGCATCCGTAACCTGCGCACTGCCCCATCCATTTCTCTTGTGGTGCAGAAATAGTTGTCCAAACGGCCGAGACAGAGACCCCAGCGTGGCGAGTCTGTGGCGGGGTCAATAAGCTGGCTGAAAGTGGCAGTGCCGCCACCGAAGAGTGAATGTTTGGGGGAGCAGGGGCAGGTTGTTGCTCACGGCTCTGCTGTGGTGTGCTCATCTTCCCCACTGACAAAGTACACCTTACTTGTTGCTGGTTGTATACCCGACTGCTGGGGTCAGCAGCCCTACCTTTATTTAACAGTTCAAGCTCAAGCCCGCCTTCTTGCCCTCAGAGGGCAACAAAGTTTAGGAGAGTCCGGGTGGCTCCCAATACCTAGCAGTACTACATGACATTTTATCCAAAACAATTGTAATTAAATAACATTTATCGCACACAGAAGAACAAATACAAAAGTGAGCAATTACCTAATACAAAAAAGGTTTTTGGGCAGTGCACACACATTACTTACAACAAAAACATATGACAATATACAAATTGAAGAACAAAAATTGACACAAAAAAATCAACCTAAAAGTCAGGTTCTACACCAACTTGAAAGAGAGGGAACTCAGAGCCTAACTCATTCTCAAAATGTAAAGGCTCCTCCTTAAAGAGCAGAAAGGCGAGAAGGTGCTAATTATAAGTCTTTGTGGTAGCTCAAACAGGAATGATGTGCAATACAAGACAATGCGTTGAATTCTCCCTGAAGGCCACATCTTCTTTAATAGCTCTCACCGCAGCTCCCTATTGTTGATGCGTTTCAAACCCATTGGATTCAAGGGTTCTCTTCAGGACACAGAAAACCAAAACACAACTGTTAACAAAAAAAACAAAAATCGCATATACTTCTAAAAGAAAAACGAAAATCACATATACTACTAAAAGAAAAAGTGCCAACAGATCTCATCACTCTGCCCATAACACATTCCATTATAAATACCTGGTCAGAAGGAACTGCCATTTTATGACTGGCTTACCGCCAAAGCATGGGTCTCACGATTCTGTGAACAAATGTTAAAGAAAATAATAGATGGCCTCACTGTTATTTATTGCAACACAATACTAATATTGAAGCCAACCATGTATGTTGATTGAAAACACCAATTCAAAATATAACTTGTAACCTCAATCTACTTTACAGAGTAGGGAAACACTCCTCCCGGTGCTGCACTGAAGTATAAATCCTTTACTTGCTTGACCTGAAACAAACAGATTAACAAAAGCACATCAGAGTAAAGCAATCTTGAAATCTCCAGACAAATGTAATAACACCATCTGACAATGCTGGCATTCAAACCAATGTTAATCCAGCAAAAGGCACCCTTCGCTTATGACGTGAAACTCCTGTGCCTTAACTTCCCACTGACGAAAGTTTAAACAGAAAAGATACTAACCAAAATAAACTCAAGCATCAAATTACATGAATATTAATGCCAGCAAAAAAAAATACTTTCATGGAAAAAATTGTAAAGAAAAGAATCGAAATGCATTTCTCAATTCAGATCAGACCATTCCATGAACAAATTAGGTGGTTCTGAGAACTGAAGTCCAATTACCCAACAGTACTCTTTACTGCAAAAGTGTCACGAAATAAACATTATTATAGTAAAGAAGAGTTTAGAAAGGCAAACATCGTGAAAGGACATCCACACATTAGTTAGCAGATAAAAGTTAAAGACACACACAACATGTGACTTACCAACCAGCAGGCCAGGCCCTCTTTGTATATTGTTGTGTCATCATCGGTGGGATCTTGCTGTTCCACATGATAAAGGAATGATGGGCTGACCCCAAGTGCCTTGCACAAACTTGAGCAATGTAGAGGTAAGCCAAACAACCAGGCAGGTCGCTCCCCCCATCTGCCACGCAGCCCCCTGTGGGTTGAACCTCCGTTGCCGCTTTTGCCGCCTGACTACTCGCTCCCTTTTTTCTGTACCCCTGCGCTTGGCTTCTGTGCCACTTCATTTTTTCATTCTGTGCCCCTGTGTTTTGCTTTCTGTACCCCTGTGCTCTGTTGTCCCTCTCCCGCCGTCTTTTCCCGCTGTTTTTTCCCCGGGTTTTTCCCTTGCTGCTGAGCCCCTGCTGCCCGCCCCCTTCACTCCCATTGGCCGCCCCGCTCCCACCTCCCTGCTGCTCCTCCCTCCCTCATATGGAGGCCGCGAAGCGGTGGTAGAGAGCGACCTTTGACCCTGTCACCAGGCAGGTCGCTCCCCCCATCTGCCACGCAGCCCCCTGTGGGTTGAACCTCCGTTGCCGCTTTTGCCGCCTGACTACTCGCTCCCTTTTTTCTGTACCCCTGTGCTTGGCTCCTCGGCCACTTTGTTTTTTCATTCTGTGCCCCTGTGTTTTGCTTTCTGTACCCCTGTGCTCTGTTGTCCCTCTCCCGCCGTCTTTTCCTGCTGTTTTTTTCCCTGGGTTTTCCCTTGCTGCTGAGCCCCTGCTGCCCCGCCCCCTTCACTCCCATTGGCCGCCCCGCTCCCACCTCCCAGCTGCTCCTCCATCCCTCTGCCCTCATATGGAGGCCGCGAAGCGGTGGTAGAGAGCGACCTTTGACCCTGTCACCAGGCAGGTCGCTCCCCCCATCTGCCACGCAGCCCCCTGTGGGTTGAACCTCCGTTGCCGCTTTTGTCGCCTGACTACTCGCTCCCTTTTTTCTGTACCCCTGCGCTTAGCTTCTGTGCCACTTCGTTTTTTTCATTCTGTGCCCCTGTGTTTTGCTTTCTGTACCCCTGTGCTCTGTTGTCCCTGTCCCGCCGTCTTTTCCCGCCGTTTTTCCCCCGGGTTTTTCCCCGGGTTTTTCCCTTGCTGCTGAGCCCCTGCTGCCCTGCCCCCTTCACTCCCATTAGCCGCCCCGCTCCCACCTCCCAGCTGCTCCTCTCTCCCTCTGCCCTCATATGGAGGCCGCGAAGCGGGCGCGCCGCTGGCGCGCCGCTGGCGCGCCTAAGGCAAGCCCGTCTGCGCCTGGACCGCACCCAGCACCAGAACCCCTGGAACCCGCACCCCCCGCAACGCCAGACTGCACTACGACGCAAGCACCCTCCACGCACTCAACACCAGACGAGACCACCCCTGCTACCGGGCCATCCCAAAACGCACCCAGGAGCCTTTCACCTGCCGGAACTGCAGATTCACCAGCATCCAACTCTCCACACCACCAGCCAGAGAACCTAACCACCTCCGCTGCATCCTCCTCAACACCCGCTCCGCTCGCAAGCACGCCATCAAACTTTGGGACCTCCTAGACTCCACCGCCCTGACGTCGCCTTCCTGACGGAGACCTGGCTGAACGCCACCTCAGCACCAGACATCGCCATAGCCATCCCCAGGGCTACAAGATCTCCTGCAGAGACCGCACCAACGGAGTGGGAGGAGGAATCGCCATCATCCACAAAGACTCCATCAAAATCTCAACGAACACCGATGACACCCTCACCACCGCCGAGCACATGCACTTCTAGATCCACACCGACCCCAACACCACCCTCAGAGGAACTCTCATCTTCAGAACTCCCGGACCCCGCCCACAGTTCAGTGACACCATCGCCGACCTCATCAGCACCCACGCCCTCGCTTCCATGGACTACATCCTCCTCGGGGACCTGAACTTCCACCTCGAGAACAACAACGACGCCAACTCCACCGCCCTGATCGACAACCTCGCCAACTCAAGGCTCAGGCTCAAACAGCTCGTAACGACACCCACTCACGCCGCTGGACACACGCTCGACCCCATCTTCTCTGCAAGCCCCCACGTCTCCTTCAACCACACCACCGAACCACACTGGACCGACCACAGATGCGTCCACTTCACCTTCAGAAAACCCACCACACACCACCGCACCCAATAGCTATCACGCCGCTGCTGGGGCAAGGTCACCGAGGACCAACTGACTACCGCCCTCGCCCTGAGACCACCCACCGACCCCACCGACCCAGACACCGCCGCGACCAACCTCACACAGTGGATCAACGACTGCGCCAACACCCTCGCCCCTCTCAAGACCTTTAGTACCAACCACACCAACAAGAAAGCCGCCTGGTTCACCGAGGACCTCCGGATCTCCAAGCACACCTGTCGGAAGCTGGAGAAAAAATGGCTCCACGACCGAACACCAGACAACCACACAGCCCTCAAGAGCGCCACCCGCAGACATCACCAACTCATCAGGACCACCAAGAAGACCGCCTTCAAGGACCGCCTAGACAACAACGCACACAACACCAAAGAGCTCTTCAGCATCGTGAAAGAACTCTCCATCCTCAGCACCATCACCAACGACATCCCGCCATCTCAAGACCTGTGCGACTCCCTGGCCACCTTTTTGCACCGCAAGATCACCGACATCCACGACAGCTTCAAGCCCGACCCCCCCGCACCCACCACCGAGTCCACCACCCCTGCGACTACCACTCGCACCAGTCGCCTGACCGACTGGTCCAGTGTCAGCGACGAAGACACCATCAAAACCATGAACTCCATCCACTCCGGATCCCCATCGGACCCCTGCCCTCACCACGTCTTCAACAAAGCCAGCGCAGCCATCGCGCCCCACCTCCGGAAAACAATCAACTGTTCCTTCGAGACAGCAACCTTCCCAGAAAGCTGGAAGCATGCCGAGATCAACGCCCTTCTGAAGAAGCCCAAGGCGGACCCCAAGGACCTCAAGAACTTCCGGCCCATCTCCCTGCTCCCTTTCCCGGCAAAAGTGACCGAAGAAGATTGTCAACAAACAGCTGACCCGCTACCTCGAAGTCAACAACATCCTGGACCCTTCCCAATCGGGTTTTCGCAGTAACCACAGCACCGAGACCACCCTCATCGCCGCCACTGACGACATCCGGACCCTGATGGACAAAGGAGAAACAGACGCCCTCATCCTCCTGGATCTATCAGCAGCCTTTGACACGGTCTGCCACCGCACCCTATCAGCACGCCTCCATGACGCCGGTATCCAAGAGAAGGCCCTGGCCTGGACCACATCCTTCCTCTCCGGCAGAACCCAGAGCGTCCGCCTCCCACCCTCCCGCTCCAAAACCACTGAGATCATCTGCGGCGTCCCACAGGGATCCTCCCTCAGCCCGACACTGTTCAATATCTACATGGCCCCCCTCGCCCACGTCGCACGACAACACAACCTCAACATCATCTCCTACGCCGACGACACCCAGCTGATCATATCCCTCACGTAAGATCCCCACACCGCCAAAGCTAACCTCCACCGAGGAATGAAGGCCTTAGCCAACTGGATGAAGGACAGCAGACTGAAGCTGAACTCAGACAAGTCGGAGGTCCTCATTCTCGGACCCACCCTATCAGCCTGGGACGACTCTTGGTGGCCCACATCACTAGGCACAGCCCCGGAACCCACGGACCACGCACGCAACCTGGGGGTCATCCACTCTCTCCATGACCAGGCAAGTCAACGCCGTCTCCGCGTCCTGCTTCAACACCTTCCGTATGCTCCGCAGGATCTTCAAATGGATCCCCCTTGACACGAGAAAACCGTTACCCAGGCCCTCATCACCAACAGACTCGACTACGGGAACGCCCTCTACTCAGGAATTACAAACAAGCTCCTGAGACGACTCCAACGCATCCAGAACGCCTCGGCCCGACTCATCCTCGATGTCCCCCGCTGCAGCCACATCACACTCCACCTGAGAGGCCTGCACTGGCTCCCCGTCAACAAAAGGATCACCTTCAAGCTCCTGATCCACGCACACAAAGCACTGCACAGCACCGGACCCACCTACCTCAACAACCGACTCAGCTTCTACACCCCCACCCGAAACCTCCGCTGAGCCAAACCTCGCCCTCGCCACAGTCCCCCGTATCCGAAAAACCACAGGCGGCGGCAGATCCTTCTCCTACCTAGCCACCAAGACCTGGAACACTCTCCCCACCATCCTACGACAGACCCAGGACCTGCTGGCCTTCAGAAGACTCCTCAAGACCTGGCTCTTCGACCAGTAGCACCCCCTCTCCCCAGCGCCTTGAGACCCTCGTGGGTATGTAGCACGCTTTACAAATGCAGTGATTGATTGATTGACAACCACTTGGACATTGATGGAGTGGAAGTTTTTCCTGTTCCTGTATACCTGGATGGTCCACTGGAGGTTTCTCTCACTCTTCTCATGCCAGGGTAAATATGTGGGAGAAAACCAGAATGTATGTGTATCACTCATTCTGTACACCATAAGTATGATCACATATTATGCTCTAAAATGGCACATAAAACTGTTGAAACGTTGAACACTAAACATACCAAGCCAAATAATGGCTTATTGCTGCATTCAAATCTCCTTTCCTCTATCATATGTCAGAAATGCGAAAGCATGTCACTGACAGTCTATGTGACATTAACATTAGAAACATGTAGCACATTTATGGGACACATACCGTAGGTCAGATTGTAATTGCTCTGCCGCTACTACAGTTACAATTCTTAAAACACATCAATTTGACTTCCTCTACATAATTAATGCACATTGCTACATATTTACTCAAAGCCAGCAGTGAATACAATGTCCTAGATATGTTTCACAGCATATTTTTTTGTTCATTTCGAGCCTTAAAATGGCAGCTGCCTGACCTACTGTACTGGACATGAGGAAGTGACCTAAGTCCACTGGCAAAAGTCGTCATGGCAGTAGGCGGATACAACTTCATTGGACATTCCCTTGGAACATATTGCTGCCTTTGGCGGTCTTAGGCCAATGGCGGTGTCCGCCGGTGGTGACACTCTTTTACATGGTGGACGTGACTGCCATCTCATACTTCATCACTTACTTGATTCTTGACACTGCTGCCAGTAAGACTGCCACAACCTGAGCTGCTGTGTACTGCCTCTGGGAGCAGCAATGCCACATCCTACAGGTGATAGGGCCCCTGCCTTCTCCCCTGAGTAGCTTGAAAATCTTGTGGAGGAGGTCCTACCCCTGAATGGACAGCTCTATGGGGCACCAGAGGAACAAGTAATTGCAATACAAGTGCAATGTTTTAAGGGTTATGTGTATGACGATGAACAAAGAATGTGGTGGAATGTGCATATGTGTACATATGTGTACAGATAGATTTTGAGTCCTGAGACATAGTAGAGTGTGTGTGATGTATGTACCCTGACTCAACTGCAGACTATGATACACGATCAGTGAATGTGATGTGAAAAATAATTGGGAAGATATATCATGTTTAGAGATGTGCTTGTGGTCTGGTCACATGTTTCAAGCTGACACCTGGTGCTGGATATGCATGTTGTAGGCCTGTCTCATCATCACACATGGCCTTACTGCAGATGGTCATCTCTCATCGAAGGGGATGTTGAAGGCATTCTGTGTATGGCTAGTTGCACTAACTTGTATTTTCACCCTGCTTGTTATGGTATTCTGTATGTGGACATGACATTCTCTTCCTGTCTGTGTCATCCATGCAGGTCAACGCCCATCAGAAAAAGGGGATTTGGTGTATCATCGCCATGTAAGTGTGGACCCTGGGTAAGAGGTGGGAGAACCTGAGACGCTGGGCTGGGAAGACTGCAGATACCCAGCTAGGGATGTCCTCCCAAGAAAGACAGGATGCCCTTTGGACCTTGACCCCTCTAATGGCCCTCATATTTGTGGTGGCCAACCTGGAGTTAGATGGGCATTTGAGGGGAGCACAGCAGCCACAAGGGGCTAAGTACAGACTTGTACATTTTCATCCCTTTGACAGGTTAGTGTATGATGTGAAGGATTCTAAGCTGTGACAATGTGGTAAGCGTAGGAGGCTGGCCCTCTATGTAGTGTGCAGAATTAGGCAAACTGTGCAGGGGGTCCAGACAACCACACGTTGGTTTCCAGAGGTAAAGATTAGACCATCTAATGCTCCAATTTTTGAGGGAGCTGATCAAGCAGTTAGGCTAGTCCAGGAGATGTGCTAAGCATTTGCTGTACTCACAAAATCAATCATGCAGCACACACACTCAATGAATAACTCAAGACCAGAATTCATAACAATACTTCAGACTTTTATATAATTTGTAAGACCAAGATCTTTAAAATGCTCTAAGTACTTTAAGTACTTAGTAAAGTTTTAATAAAGTTAGTCTTTCAGTGCGTAAATACGTACCATTGGAATCAATGCACAGACACCTATAAAAATGCATTAAAAATCGTACAGTTGAATTACCAGTCTCTTCTCCTGCAGGTTGGTCGAAGATGTCAGGGGGCATGCTGTGCCAGCTGGAGAGCCTCAGGCGGTTCCTGCGGAAGCAGTGCAGGAATGTCTCTTGGCACAGGGCCACTTGGAGGTGCCAACTGGAATGGAGATGGTTTGCAAACTTAAAGGTGGTGCCTTTGGTCCCCTTGGGCTGTTGATGTAGCAAGGGGTCGGGGACCTGTGGAGCACAGCTGTTTCCTTGTTGCAGGGCAGGGTGGCCGGATGCAGAGCGAGTTGGAGGTCCAGGAGCTGTGCGCAACGGAGTCCTTTGGAGCTGGAGGTCAGCCTCTTTAAGGGCTGCTTATAGGACAACAGGGTCACTCTGGCAGGAAGTCCGGGGTGTTCCTGAAGTCCCTTGACTGGGACTTCCTCCTGGTCCATTTTCAACTCTGAGAGAACTGGTTTTCTGTTTGTCCGATGTCAGCTGACCAGTACCCAGGGTATTGGTGTAACTCGGCCAACGGAGGGTGCAGTGCCACCAAACTTGGCAGACTTGTAGGTCACATTGGGACAGTCATTGGTGTGTTGTTGGGTCTCGCTGCAACATCCAGTGATGGAGATATTGGCTCATAATTTAAGTGATCCTCACCAGTTTGTTAGTTCTTGCTTGGTTGTTGAGTGGTGCCTCCACTCAGAAGGGAGATCTGGCATGATTCTTAAAGACTGGAGATCCCCTGGATTTCTTGGATTCAGTCCAGTGTCCATCTCGGCCGCAGCAGTGATTTTCGGGTCCTGGGTGCAGCAGGCAGGGTTTGGCGCCTTTTCTTGTGCATCAGGTCCACAGTTCCCTTGCTTTGGATCATCTTTGGTACTGGTCCACTTTGTCTTTTCAAATCCAATTTCTTGGTCTAGGTGGGCCCACTAACTACTGAATTTACTGGCTGTTTTAGGGACAACCTGGTAGTGTCCAATGGGACACTTACCGTTGGGTGGCCACATCCACTATAGTGACCTCTTCCTGTAGGAAGGGTCACTACCCTAAACCTCATTGCCTCTTTTCCTGACATCCAACATGGAGGAAAATGAAATGGAGGGTCCATTTCACCTGCAAGCCCCGAGGGGAGGTACATTTTAGGTGAGGCCACGCCTGCCCTTTGTGTGGTTTATCGCCTTTGCCCCCTCCAAAAGGTGGGGTTTGCCAAGAGGGAGGCCATCTCCTGCTAGCTGCAGGCCTGGGGATCGAGTTTCAAGGGCGGTAGGGGGGGTGTGAGCTCCTCCACCAAGTAAGGGCATTGTTTTACAAACCCAGAGAGACAGGGATCTCCCTCAAGGTTTGTATATTGGCTTTCTGGATGTGGCAGGCCGGCTGGAACCAGTCAGCAACCATGTCCGGATAGTTAGCTTTTACAGGGGCCACCTCTAAGGAGACCCCTGGCTACATTTTATAATAAATCCATTACAGGTACCAGTGGATGTATGTAAGGAAATGCCTCCTTGGCATGGTTACCCCCTGACATTTTGCCTTTGCTGATGCCAAGTTATGATTTGAAAGTGTGCTGAGGCCTGCTAACCAGGCCCCAGCACCAGTGTTCTTTCCCTAACCTGTACCTTTGTTTCCACAATTGGCACACCCTGGCATCCAGGTAAATCCCTTGTAACTGTTACCCCTGGTACCAAGGGCCGTGATGTCAGGGAAGGTCTCTAAGGCCTGCAGCATGTCTTATGCCACCCTGGAGACACCTCACTCAGCACAGACACACTGCTTGCCAGCTTGTGTGTGCTGGTGGGGAGAAAATGACTACGTCGAAATGGCACTCCCCTCAGGGTGCTATGCCAACCTCACACTGACTATAGGCATAGATAAGGCACCCCTCTAGCAGGCCTTACAGCCCTAAGGCAGGGTGCACATACCATAGGTGAGGGCATAAGTGCATGAGCACTATGCCCCTACAGTGTCTAAGCAAAAAATTAGACATTGTAAGTGCAGGGTAGCCATAAGAGTATATGGTCTGAGAGTCTGTCATGTACGAACTCCACAGTACCATAATGGCTACACTGAAAACTGGGAAGTTTGGTATCAAACTTCTCAGCACAATAAATGCACACTGATGCCAGTGCACATTTTATTGTGAAATACACCCCAGAGGGCATCTTAGAGATGCCCCCTGAAACCATACCCGACTTCCAGTGTGGGCTGACTAGTTTTAGCAGCCTGCCACACACCAGACATGTTGCTGGCCACATGGGTAGAGTGCCTTTGTCACTCTGTGGCTAGTAACAAAGCCTGTACTGGGTGGAGGTGCTTCTCACCTCCCCCTGCAGGAACTGTAACACCTGGCGGTGAGCCTCAAAGGCTCACCCCCTTTGTTACAGCACCCCAGGGCCCTCAAGCTAGTAGAGTTGCCCGCCCCTTCCGGCCACGGCCCGACTTTTGGCGGCAAGGCCGGAGGAGATAATGAGAAAAATAAGGAGGAGTCACTGGCCAGTCAGGACAACCCCTAAGGTGTCCTGAGCTGAGGTGACTGTGACTTTTAGAAATCCTCCATCTTGCAGATGGAGGAGTCCCCCAATAGGATTAGGGATGTGCCTCCCTCCCCTCAGGGAGGAGGCACAAAGAGGGTGTAGCCACCCTCAGGGCTAGTAGCCATTGGCTACTAACCCCCCAGACCTAACCACACCCCTAAATCGAGTATTTAGGGGCTCCCAGAACCTAGGTAACTAGATTCCTGCAACCTAAGACGAAGAAAGACTGCTGACCTGAAAGCCCTGAAGAGAAGACGGAGACACCAACTGCTTTGGCCCCAGCCCTACCGGCTTGTCTCCCCACTTCAAGAAAAACTGCAACAGCGACGCGTTCCACAGGGTCCAGCGACCTCTGAAGCCTCAGAGGACTACCCTGCATCTAAAAGGACCAAGAACTCCTGAGGACAGCGGCTCTGCTCCAAAGAAGAAACATCTTTGCAACAAAGAAGCAACTTTTAAAGAACACACGTTTCCCGCCGGAAGCGTGAGACTTTCCACTCTGCACCCGACGCCCCCGGCTCAACTTGTGGAGAAACAACACTACAGGGAGGACTCCCCGGCGACTGCGAGCTCGTGAGTAGCCAGAGTTGACCCCCCTGAGCCCCCACAGCGATGCCTGCAGAGGGAATCCAGAGGCTCCCCCTGACCGCGACTGCCTGCTTCAAAGAACCCGACGCCTGGTAAAGACACTGCACCCGCAGCCCCCAGGACCTGAAGGATCCGACCTCCAGTGCAGAAGCGACCCCCAGGTGGCCTTCTCCCTTGCCCAGGTGGTGGCTTCCCTGAGGAGCCCCCCCCTTGCCTGCCTGCTTCGCTGAAGAGACCCCTGGGTCACCCATTGAATCCTATTGCAAACCTGACGCCTGTTTGCACACTGCACCCGGCCGCCCCCGTGCCGCTGAGGGTGTACTTTTTGTGCTGACTTGGGTCCCCCCTTGTGCTCTACAAAACCCCCCTGGTCTGCCGTCCGAAGACGCGGGTACTTACCTGCTGGAAGACTGGAACCGGGGCACCCCCTTCTCCATTGAAGCCTATGTGTTTTGGGCACCTCTTTGACCTCTGCACCTGACCGACCCTGAGCTGCTGGTGTGGTAACTTTGGGGTTGCTCTGAACCCCCAACAGTGGGCTACCTTGGACCCAACTTTGAACCCTGTAGTTGGTTTACTTACCTGCAAAACTAACAAACACTTACCGCCCCCAGGAACTGTTGAAAATTGCAGTGTCTAGTTTTAAGATAGCTTATTGCCATTTGTGTGACAACTGTATATGCTATTTTGCTAATTCAAAGTTCCTAAAGTTCCTCAGTGAAATACCTTTCATTTGAAGTATTACTTGTAAATCTTGAACCTGTGGTTCTTAAAATAAACTAAGAAAATATATTTTTTTTATACAAAAACCTATTGGCCTGGAATTGTCATTGAGTGTGTGTTCCTCATTTATTGCCTGTGTGTGTACAACAAATGCTTAACACTACCCTCTGATAAGCCTACTGCTCGACCACACTACCACAAAATAGAGCATTAGAATTATCTTTTTTTGCCACTATCTTACCTCTAAGGGGAACCCTTGGACTCTGTGCATGCTATTTCTTACTTTGAAATAGTACATACAGAGCCAACTTCCTACAATGTATCATTCTGAGAATACCCAATAACCCGAGGTTCAGAGTAGCCATTATGTAGCTGGAAACTCGTGTTGATCAGTGTCCAGCACATACATTAAAATGGCTGCTCTGTTCATTCACTATGTCTAGATTTGGCAAGGACACAATGAGGGCATATTGCTCAGGCAGCTATGCCCTCACATATAATATGGAGCACCCTGCATTTGGGATATAAGGCCTGCCAGAAGGGTGTCTTACCCATAGTAAATGCAATGTATGGTGGACAGGCACACAGACAGTGTGCCATGTCAAGTTTGAGTTTTATGTTTGCACCAGGACAGTCAGCCTGCCATGGCAGTGATGGATGCATCTGGCTGCATGGCCCTAGAGGGTGTCACAATCAGTGCTGCTACCCTCAGGAGCTTAACACTAGTACCACATACCCTGGGTACCTAAGTACCTTTTTCTAGGGACTTATAGTGGTAGATAAAGATGTATCCAATTACTTTTACAATGTTTTAGGGAAAGAACACTGGCACTAGGAACATGGTTAGCAGGACCCCAGTGCACTCCAGTCTACGTTGCATTCAGAAACCAGGCAAAACATGTGTGGGAGGGTACTGCAACAAGGTACCAGTCTCTTACACAACTTTCCCCAGTCCACAGGCCAGGAGACTCAGCCAATATCTGGGAGAGGCTTCCTAGTCTGTCAGGCAAAGAAAAGAAGGGAGACAGGCTGGTTAGTTGCAGGGCCTATTCTGCCTTGCATCCTACTGTCCAGGTCATTTCCTCTGGGGAACTGACCCACCCCAACAGCTATAGGACCCAATCTCAAATGTCTTATACCTGTAACCCTCTATCACCACCCCCTCAGATCATCCCTTAGGTGCCTGCCTGCCCCTTTGATGCCCTTACCTGTGGAGGTTACATGGCAGTCAGGAGTCAAGTTGGGGCACCATATAGTGCCTTTGGCCCTCCACTTTGTAATATATTGGACTGACCAATGACCTTGTACTTCTCTTATTCATATTAAATACGGTATACCCAGACCAATCAGTCGTTGGTTTACTGGTTACATCTTTTCCTTTCCTAGGTTTGAGTCTTTCCTGCCTGACATTGGCTGTGTGTGAGTATTGGTGTATGTGTGGTGCTTGTGCTTCCTGTATTGTTTGGGCAGTATGTGAGGGTGTGTGCAGTGCTTTTGTCCCCCAGGGATAGGGTATGTGTTGTGTGATGGGCATGTGTATGTTGCAGATATATTGTAGTGATGGTATTGTGTGGTGTTTGAGTTGACATGTGTTTGTTGTTGTGGTATGTGGCTTTGTGTGTTTTGACTGTGTGAGTTTGCGTGTATTGTGCATGGTATGATAGCTATCTGATGTGTGATTGCTAAGTTGTATGATTGTGTTATTGTGTGTGTTTGTTCCCTGTTAGTTTTGCATTGTATTGTATGTGTGATGAGTCCCTGGCCAATGTCGGTTGTGAGTGCTTGACAATGTGTTTATGAAGTTGTGGTAGTGGTGGTGTTGTGACATGTTGGTATGTTGTGTGGAATTGTGTGAGACAGACTGGGCCTGTGCTGTATCGCTGTGCATAAGTGTGTCCTCCTGACGTGTGGTGTGTGCTGGCTGCAGTGTGTGTGCTGTGTATGTGTGGGTGTCTTTATTGTTATATGTGGTTTTGTGTGTTGGTGTACTGTTACGTGTGAGGGTTGAACTCGCAGCCCACCCTTATGGTATGGTATGCAACTGTACAAAATTGTCATACTATACAACTGTAACAGGTGAGTGTGTCTACTTATGGTTGCTGACATCATCATCAGCGAAGATTCCGTTGTCGTTCGGCGAGCGGCAGGATGAAGTCTGGTTGTGGTTCGATGGCGGCTCTGGACAAGTATGGCTTCCTGGGGGTGAGTGTCTCCTTTTATACAGTTTGTTTGTGCCTTGTTTTCTGTTTTTGTCCGACGGCAGAAATGCTGGCAGTGTCGAACCTTGTAATAAGTCTGACTGAAACTTGGTCTCTCTGGTGCCTTCAATTGTCTGCTGCAGTCTGACTGCACTGGCGGTGCCAACGGTGCTTTGGTTGCATTCTTTTTGCATCACCACTAAAGTCATAATTTGGCGGTCCTCTCTGTCATGCTGTTGGGGGTCTGACCGCCACCACCAACATAGTAGTCCTTGGATCGCCAAACTGGAAATGAGGTGAAGACAAAAAAATATTGAAAATTACTAGGACAAAACAGGCATTGGTGACATTTTCATTTGTAACTTCTCATCACAATGGCCGAGTCACAAAAGCTGTATGCCATTACATCTGCTAGACCTTGTTGGTTGTGAGGATATACAGGGGTAGTGTTTTTTTCAAGAACTCATGGTACCCAGAGCCAATAACTGGGCTGCACCCTGCAATGGTTTTTCAACAGCCCAAAACGGAACATGGATACGTCAAATTTTTCCAAGCAAAACTGACCAGTTTTTTACAAAGTGGTTAGCTGTGGATTGTGGGCCCTAGCTCAGCTATCACCTAAAAAAATGTAGCAAATCTATACATTTTGGAAAACTGGACATTTAGAGAAATCCATGTCGGGGTGACTTTGATTTCTTTCACCAGATTGTTTTACTCATAAGCCCTTGCAAACCTCAGACTTTGACTAAAAAAATACATTTTCCTCACCTTTCTGTGATGAAAAGTTCTGGGATTTGCACAGATCCACCCACTTCCACTCCACCCAGCCGACTCCTCAGTCCCCAAACAGAAATGGTACCTCACTTGCATGTGTAAACCTAGTGCTCACAACAGGAAATGGCCCATAGATACATCAAAGTTTTCCATGCTAAACTCACCAGTTTATTGCAAATTGGGTAGCTGTGTTTTTTAGACTGTAGCTCAACTGGCATCTGGGGTAACCTAGCCAACATGTACATTTTCGAAAACTGGACAGCTATAGAAATTCAGGATGGGGTGACTTGTGTGGCTGTCACCTGGTTGTGTTGCCCAGAAACCCTTGCAAACCACAAACTTTCACTAAAAACACATTTTACTCACATTTCTGTGATGGAAGGTTCCGGAATCTTCACAGAGCGACAAACTTCTTTGCACCTAGAATCCTCCTAAATCTTCTGATAAAAAGGGTACCTCGCTTGTGTGGCAGTGCCTAGTGCCAGTGACAAGAACTTCTCAAATCAAGGGCAATGGGAGCCCTTGCCTGGGGACTCCTAATGACATCGGCTGGATATGTTCCTGTAGATGGCACTAGGCCTAACCACACAAGTGGCACTTTTAGTGGCAAAAGTAGGGCAATGCTGGGTGGTAGAATGTTTGTGGATTCAGGCAGATTGAGGAAGTTTCCATCACTGAAATGTGAATTAAAATATGTGATTTAAGTCAACATTTGAGGTTTGCAAGGCATTGCAGGTAAGAAAATGGTGAGGGTTGGATGTGAAGCACACTACTCTCTGCCTGGGAGGTTTTTTCAGGTGGCAGCCTATCCAATCCCAAAAAGTGCAGCTGTTTACCACCTGACCCATTTGTGAAAACAACATCCAAAAGAATCAGATACCTTTTTGCTTGCCATTGGGATGCGTTTCTTTATTCCACAGGGGAGCAGAAAGAGTATTTCTTTATTTTTGAGTGCTAGGGGCATGGCCATGCCCATGCTGGAAAGCCCCTACTCCTACAAAAACAAGTCATTCTTGGTGTCTAGCGGGCTTTTTGGGGGGAGGGATGGGTGGATAGGAATATTTGCCCTCAATCACCCCCCAGGGGGAAGAAAGACTGTTTCCCTTTTTTTGGAGGGGTTAGGGCACGGCCATGTCCATGCTGGGAAGCCGCCACTGATACAAATAAAGTCATCCCTGGTGTCTAGTAGGGTATCTGCCCCACCCCCGGGGACAGATGGGGGTAATTGGCCCCATCTGCCCCCCAGAGGGGGCGTAAAGACTCCTTCCCTTTTTGGGGGGTGTAGGGGCATGGCCTTGTCCATGCTGGCCAGCCCTCACCCCTACAAATAAAAAAATGTAATCCCTGATGCCCGGTGGTTTTCTGCTCTCCCCCCTTCCAAGGGGCACATTAGCCTTAAAATAGTGCAAATCTACCCATGGGGGGGTTGAAATGGCCAAATTAATCACACCATAATGGGTAGCAAGCCTGCCCAAGGGGCCTCTCCCCAACTTATATTTTTTTAAATCCTTGGTGTCTAGTGGTATGCTGGCTCTTGGGGGTGATTGGCCTAAAAATAAAGCCAATCTGCCCGCGGGGGGAAAACATTCAAAATAATCACCCCATAATGGGGAGTGACACTTGCTCAAAAGCTACTCCCCAATTTATATATTTTTAAATCTCTGGTGTCTAATGGTAGTCTGCCTCCCAGGGGCAGATTGACCTAAAGATAAGATCAGTCTGCACCTGGGGGCAGAAAATGGCCAAACTTTATTGCCAAATATTGGGAGTTGCCCTTGCCTAAGGGGGCCACTCCCCAATCCAAAAAATATAGCCCAGTGGGGTGGATCCCTGCTTTAGGATCGCCCTCCGTGGGCAATCCCCAAGCAGGGATCCACTTGGGAAAGGTACCATTGGAAAGGGGCTTTTCCAACAACACCTTTCCCATGTGCTTTGATGCTCAGGGGGCTGAGATAGACCTAGGAGCACCAAAGAAGTGAAAGTGAAATTAGCCCTACAGCTCATTTCACTTTCGTTTTCAATGTAATGACGTCAGCGCGTCATGCAAGCAATTGTCATTACATTGAAACAAAAACAAAATGCCCCGGCAAATAGGGAAGCTCTTTCTCAGTTCCAGGGGCAAAAAAAATAAACCCCTCTGCTGTATACAGCAGAGGAATTTAGTGGTCATGTGATGAAGATGGAACGGTTCCTTCCTCAGCACACGACCACAGTGGCTGAGGACGGAATTATTCCAATCCTTAGCACCGTACGGGTTAAAAAACCGTGTCCCCTCGGTGGGTAATCCTTATTTGATTAACTGGATTCATGTGAGCAGGGGTATTCGGTTCTGGAATGCAAGCTCTTGATCCTTAATCATGCTTTCATGGAGTGGCAGCATCTTTTAATAGGAGCAGTCAAAGCTTTCACAGTTCGGACAGACCATTTAAAACTCCTGTTTGCATACAACATACAATGTTGAAACAGCAGGCAAGCTCACTGGGCCAATTGCTTTTCTTAAAATTATTTCTGTGTTACTCACGTCCCTGACACACAGCGTTTTCGCCAAACCTTGTGTAGATGGGACAGTTTGGTTGAGGATTTTGAGACTCCTGTCCTTTTGCTTCCTAACAAAGTTGGCAGCCTGGCAAGGTCTTTGTCACAGCTCACAATTAGATCTTTCCAGACATGGCCTGGATAGTCCACAGAGTCAAGTACCCTTGGCCCACTACCAGAATTTATATTTTTGTTACACCAGACCTTGTTGATTTCTACTAATTGTTATATCTTGTGACATGTCAAATGACAATCTATTCTATGTACTTTTATTTTCATTGTACTGCTCCTGACAAGCTATGGAATGTAGAATGTAACCGGAGGGGGGATTCCATGAGGGAGAGACGGAGGACAGTTGATGAAGGCTGCGGTCAGGGGTCTTGGTTTGGTGACTTAATAAACAGCTTCAACATATTTCCAAGGAGTGCCTTTTACTTATTTGGAAAAGTGGCGACGAGGGTGGGATGCGGAGATGAAGCACCCTATGGTTGGAACTGGCGAAACCTGTATGAAGATATTGGACCCCTGACTCATTTCTGAAGACGTCGGTGAAGTGAACAGTGTGCTCGCAGCATTTGTGGTAAGCATTTCACAAGAAACAAAAGAAAAAAAGAAGATTGGGCTACTGACTGATCGAACCCAGTTTATTGCTGATGTGTGCGAAGGGTCAAGTTGGAGAGCACCGTGGTTGTTTACACATTCCGAGTAGTGTGGAAGTTTGAAATGTGCTGCAGCAAATTCAAGTAAAACTGTAATTTACAAAGGAAAGTGATCATTGTTGCCCTGCATGACTGCTGTGATTTCCAGCAAAAACATATTATAACCAAGTTTATGGTTATTGAACAGCAGTACCTCGGAGGGAGCTCACACTGTGAGCACATGAAGCATAACTGAAAGACAGTTGGAGAGATGCATGCGCCTGATTGAAACTACAGGCATGGTAGAGACCTTGGAAATGCCCTGAACATTCTGTGACTGAAGGAATTTCTATATTTAGCACAGATACATTAACATTGAACTTACGGTTTAGTTTTGACACTCGGAGGCACAGAGTCTCTCTTGTACTGGAAGCATCCTGAATAAAACATTTTAGGATCCCTCTGTGAGGTGGGCAGCCACATGTCACGAAAGTCTAAAACGACATCTGTTTCCAATTAGGGAACAACAAGGAAGTGTTTCATTCGGTTTTTGTTATGGTCGAAATTCTTGGACAATAATTGAACAACAGCTCCACCTGGTGGAGAAATTTCAAACTCACCACACATATTTATTTTGTATTAATCTGTTTAGTAGTAGGAATTAGCCTTGTACATTTAGTTATAATTGTAAAAGGTTATTTAGCAAAGAATATTTACACCCCATGCATGTCTAGCTGGTGTAGACATAAAAATATATTTGGTGTAAACATGGCAGGACAGTCTATATCTGCACCACCAATGTTTTAGCAAGAACCAGGATCCCCAAGTATTGCATGGAAAGATTGGAAGGACATGTTTGAAGCATATTTAGAGGCCATAGAGGGGGACACGTTTGTTGCAAAAAGGAAATTGCCCATTTTGAAGCATTGTCTGGGTGTGGAAGGAAGAAGAGTTTTGAGAATGTTACCTATAAATGTTAATGAGTATAGAGATGAAAATGCTAGCTCGGACGCAGATGGGATAGAGGAGGATGAGTGTGCAGATGCTTTAAAAGCTTTGGAAGATAATTTTGGAAAAAAAATAAGTGTAGTGGTAGAAAGACAATTTTTTTTCGCGAGCTCAACTGCAGGGTGAAACTATTGAGCAGTATGTTGCAGTCCTGAGAAGATTGTCCATTTCATGCAAGTTTAAAGATATACGTGATGAAATAATAAGGGATCAATTAATTAATAGAACCAATAATGTTAAAATTCAAGAGAAATTGTTAGATTTGAAGGATCCCACATTAGAAAAAACCATAGAGATAGCCAGACGTATGGAAGACACTTCCCGATATGTAAAAGAATTGAGCAGCAATGCATTCAAGGAAAAAATAGAGCAAAGTGAAAGTGCGGCTGTGAATGTGGTTAAAAGACCTGCACGCACTAGTAGTAAGATAGAGTTGGGACAGAGATCACAGGACGGAGATAGAAGAAAGACATGTTATAGATGTGGAAGTGCAAGACACACTGCAGAAGCAAGTAATTGTCCTGCTGGCAATGCAAAGTGTTTTAAGTGTAAGAAGATGGGACACTTTGCCAGAGTGTGTAAGATGGGTACAAGCTTGTATGTGAAAAAGGGAGTAAACCTGGTGAATGAAGGTGATGCTCAAATTGAATATCGGATGGTTAAGGATAATGATAATGAAATCGAAGTGATGGTAGTATGTAGTGTAGAATCACAATACAAGGTAAATCAATTAGGTGAACAATATAATCCTCCAAAATGTACTGTGAAAATGAATGACAAAGAGGTACAAGCATGGGCAGATTCATGTTCGCCTTTTACATTGGTGGATGAGTCAGTTTGGGAGAGCATAGGCAAGTATGAGTTGTGACCTACTGATGTTGAGCCTGAAGGGTATTGTGGGACTAAATTGCCTATAAAGGGATATCTAGAATTTTTGGGAAGGAAAGCAAAAGGCAAAATTTATGTGGTCGAAAAAGGGAGAACGTTGCTGGGTTGGAGGGAGCAACGAGCGTTAGGAATGATATTGAACCCCAATCATCCTGACCAGGTGTTGCTGACAGAGCTCAACAAGAAAAGTAAATGGTGCTCTTTATTTCCAAATTTATTTGCTCAAAGTTTGGGTTGCTTGAAGGGATTTGGTTTGGTGACTTAATAAACAGCTTCAACATATTTCCAAGGAGTGCCTTTTACTTATTTGGAAAACTAATGGCCTTCACATCAAGCTTTTGTGAATTGGTGGAGCAGGTCATCACACAATTAAGTCAACCTTAGAAATAGTTCTACATTCCTTCTGGTGGCCTACTGTTTGTAAAGATGTAGATCTTTATGTTGAATCTAGGGGTGGACCGAACTTTTGGAACTTCACTCTGCAGAATTCCACAGTGTTACAAAAACAAGTGCAGATCATGCTGCTTGTGCTGTTATTTAGAGCAAGTAGCACGTGCTGCAGCTATAAATCAGCAGGAATGGCAAAACGGGGTGCTCAAGAGCATGCAGCTATTTGAGTGGAAAATGTACTGGAGAAGCACCTATCTGACGCCCAACACTTGCATTGGAAGATCACACCGGAAAGCTACCTAGGGATCAAAATTTGCTATAGGACATGCCAAAGCACACTCGAATGTTTGCTTGCTGGAACCTCATGTTGTTCCTGTTGTCATTGCTTTACTCGAAGGGGAAAACATTCTGCCATGCGGCAATTGGAAGAATTAGGCAGGAACACTTTTGGCTTTCTCCAGCCTTTGCTTGTCCCTCTTCATCTTTGGCATACGATTTTTACTAGATGTTTTGCGGCCCTACCCCCTTTGGCAGGAAACCAGGTGATCATGGTCAGAGTAGGCCTCTTTTCCAAAATGCCTTACTTTTTGTTTCGGGTGGCCTTTATTTCGCAGAATGATGACACACAAATTCTGGCTACTATATTACACTGGCATGGGACATCCAGCACTGCAATCTCATAAACGGGATTTCAGTATATTTCTATGTTCTGCCGCTCACTTTACTCTACCATAGGTACCTATCAAGCTCTATCCTCAGGTTACTATCTACAATTCAGTGGACAGACTGGGAACGCCATCCAGCATCCTGAACAGTATCTGAGGTATTTGTGCAGTGCCACTCAGAACTACTGGGCAGAATTGTTACCCATAGCAGAGTTCTTGTATAACAACTCTGTTCACTCCGCTTCCAAGGGTCACCTTTGATTTTAATCAGGGTTCCAATCCTCGTTACTTTCCACCTTCTCAGTAGTTCACTGCTTGCATGCCTACTGCTGTTGGTTTCCTAGTAAGACTTGACTGTGAAAGAAAAGTGATTACTATTGTTTACAAACATTCTGAAACTGCTATGAAATCTAGGGCTGATAGTTTAAGACGACTGCACCCAAACCTTAAGATGGGAGCAAAGGCTTGGCTGTCTTTCAGGTTCTTCCCCACTTGGAAACTGACAGTCTGGTTTCATCCTCTATTAGTTTTTTGTGCCTTTTTATTAACCAAACAAATCACTCCCTTTGCTTTTAGTATTTGTTTTCCTAACTCTTAGAAGATTCATCCTACTTTTCATGCCTCTCAGACGGAGCCTTTTGCATCTGATCCTTTTCGTCATAATTCTCTTCCCCCTCCTGGGATGGTAGGTGGAGAACAGAGTACAATTGGTACAGCAATGTCTGTGATTCACCAAGTTTCAGAGGCTGCTTACAGTCCTTTGTTCACTGTAAAGGTTATCTTGCTAGTGAGTGCCCTAAGGAATCTGCCTCTTCAGTCCATGCCCCCTACAAGGGTTTGTCACATTTTTCAGGCCTTTTCTGACAAGCCTGTTGCTACTGGGGTATCTCGGCACTGCAGTACTTTGTGTGATCATGCAGTTCCATGGTCTCAGGAAACATTGCACAAAGATCTCAACTGAGCTCTCTGAGTTTCCCACACATGGGGCTGCCTTCCATTGTATTCATGGGCTCCCAGCTAACACTTCTCTCCACTTCACCTCCAAAATGGCAATCACCTACCTGAGGGTATGCAGATTACTTTTCAAACTGATAGGCAGCTAGTCAGGTTCAAGGGTTTGTTCCTGCTTCTTTCACTTTTCACTTTTCTCTTATGGCTGTTTCTACCTTGATCACTTTCTGGTTTTCCCAATCCTTTGTGTTTACTGGCATGTGATGTTTATTGCCATTGTCGTTTCCTGTTTTTTAACTACATAAAGGCTTTGTTTTGGTTGAACTGTGCATGGCAACAAAGCGTGGTTCCTTTGCTTGATTCTGGGCTTCCTCCACTTGCTCATCCGGACTCATTAATATTCAAGAATTCCACAACCAAATTCTAGATCTCTGGTTTTCTTCAAACCCTTCAAGTCTTAGCCCAGCAAGGAAGGTCTTACACCTTTGGCTATTTCCTCCTACACCATATTCCAGTGTGCGGCAACATTGTGGCTTCTGGAAAAAGTCAAACGTACATCAGACTTCATAGGATCCGGACATGGATTATGGGTAAATGTCCACACCTGAAGAGTTGCTCTGTATATTTGAAGTTGGTTAACTTTGTCTTTGGCTAAACATTGTCTGCATTGTGTCTTTTTACTCCTTCTATGTGTGCTGCACACTAGAAAGATGAAAAAAGAAGAGAAATTAAGATATTTCTCCTCGTTACACTTCCCTTGGGAAGGCATAAGATTTTGATGCATCCCCAGGTTTATAAGGTCTTGGAAATCTGGGAATATGTCAAAATCCATGGGTGTTGCATAGGAACACCCATTTCACCACCCATGGAACGCCTCCCTTGTGCAGAGTAAAGCAACACTGCAATTTGCCCTGCCTTGGCTCACTCCATATTTATGAGGCAATTCAAAGCCATGCAAAGTGGCTTTGCGTAGCCTCATAGATATGATTTCAAGGTTTGTGCCGCTGTTGCATCACAAAAACTGATGCAACGGTGGCGAAAGGGGCTCATAAATATTCCGCCAGATCTGTTGGCAACAGATGCCTTCCTTAAGGATTTAAGTCAGGGAATCAATTATGCCTTCCCTCCTTTGATTATGATCAACAGATTGTTTTTGTCAGATAGAATAAGTCCTTACTAATACTAGTGGTTCCCTTTTAGCAAATCCCAGGTTTAGTATCCAACCCTAACAGTGGATTGTCCAGGCTTCATTCCAAACTTCCACAAACTTTTGAGTAATCATTAGTAACAAATGCAAGATTTGGACCTGAATCAGATGTGTCCTTCTTGGAAAATGCCGGGCCAGCCTGGATAGCCCCAAAACTTTCAGCAGAAACTTTAGAGTACATTTGAAAGTTTTGGTCCCCAGGGAATTCCAAAGGCTATAGCTCAGCTTTGGCAGTTTTGTCAAGCAGTTCTGGGAAGGGTTGTCCATCTCTTTTCAGCAGATGTCGCCTTAGTCACAAATTTGCTAGCTTAACTTATTGAACCCACCACTCTCAAATTCCTGAGAATCATTTAATAGTGAATGGTAAACTAATTAGCGAACATCCTCTGATATGCTGACTTATACAGGCGTCTGAACTTGTAATCGTTCTCTTGCCCAAATAGTTGGGGGATGTCAATTATATGCTTAATAATATATTTAACAGTTGGTCAGCTAGCATAAAACTTTCTTCTAAGATGCTTCCTGTTAAATCAATAACGGTATTATCGCTGCTTTCAATTAAGTGATTGCCTTTCCAGTGTTAGAGCATTCAGTGTCTCGGTCAGACAGTCTATTTCTGTACATGCTTGATTTTAGCACATCTTTTTGTTGCCTGTGTTTTTCAACAACTTAATTGCACATTTGGGGCTTTATCATAAAAGCTGCCCTAGCTAATTGCAGAGTTTATGTTTAAGTGCCAGCAGTGTGTAAAGTGACTTCATTCAACACAATGTTTCTCTAAGTTTGACCTTTATTTACTGACACTATAGCTAATGAGGAGTGAGAAAACCTCCTGTTTCTGAGCTGTGCTATCTAAAATAGTGTGCTAACTCAGAGAAATATTAAGATAAAGGATTGCACTTTATTACAAAGTGCAAGCACAGTAAAGGGGGTGCTCGACTCCGCCCTCAGCCACCACAGACCTTCTTGCTATGGCTCATGATTTGACAGTATTCATCCGCTTTTACCATACGACCCACAAAACACTGCAAATCAAACAATTTACACTTAGAAATACAAAGAAATGTTGCATTTTTGTATGCATTTTGAAGTATCCTTCTGTTAATTTTACTCTCCTCTTATTCCCCTAATCAAGATGTGATATTCATACTGATTCTGGTCCATTCCTGTGATGGCGGTGAGTAGATTTTCCTAGTCCGAAAAACGGAACGAAAATATTGTATACATTTGAATCATATGTTTGATACCATGCATAGAATCGTTTTTATTACATCTGCACCTTTTGTGACTAAATATTAAGTTCTCGTAGCGGCCATACAGACATATTGAGACTGGTGTGGACTAAGCTTGGTTTCTTCTTAAAACTAAGTAGCTATATACATGCAAGGTTTGCAGAGAGTTCTAGGGTCCAATTAATACGCAGTTAGCACTGCTTATTGGATTTACGAGTAAGTCTCAACTACTCCAAAAAAGTGAATCAGATGGCAAGATTTTATTTTATGTCCAACGTACAGCTCTATAAATAGGACTCATTTGACAGAATATAGCTTGATTCTAAATTAATATAAGGTATACCAAATGATTATAACACGTCCTACAGGTATGGAAGAATCATTATAAGGCACAAGGAGTGATGGGAGGAATGCTTACAATTTGTCTAACCACTAGCGATTCCTCGGTGTAGCATTTCAATCTGTTCTTTTGTCTGCCACGCCACCTTAGTTTGGTCCCAGCCATATGCAAATCAGTCTTGAATCTGCTCCAATAGTAACAGTGCAGCCTGAACTTCTAGTGCAGTTCCTCTGTGAACCGGAACACAAGCAGGGGTCGTTAATCCAGTGTCGCTTGATTCTAGTGGCACAATAAGCACAGGATCCACGTCTGGGCATACACTTGCAACTTAGGGGGGGTACATCAAATGCACAAAAGTTGAGAGGATGCTTGCAACAAGTCCAACTACTGGCAGTTGTTGGGGGCAGCATTCCAGCCCATTGTTCCTTTGCACACCATGCCACGTCAGTTTGGACCCAGACAAGGCTGGTTTGCATACAGTTGGGTCCAGACTGAGGTGGCATGGTGTGTAAAATAACAATGGAAAGGGATGCTTTGCCAACTAATTATCAGCGGCTACAAATAATTCAAGTATTCCATCCATCGCTTTCCTGTATACTTCTGAATCAATATAACATACATTAAAACAAATTTGACAGGTAAAATAATTATGCTATTTACTGATTCATGTGAATGAGGTATACACTGAATTAAATAAGGAATACACTGGAATATATATTGGCCATACGGAAGTGAATATGGTCATCAATGAAAATAAAATAGCAAACACTGAAATTAATATAACATCTATTAAAAATATGACAGTCTTTGAAATGACTTGCATCAAAAGGCACGCAGCACATGCTGAAATTAATATGGTTAGCTTAAATTATTAAGCTTTTATTAAATGAATATGACACACATTAAAATGGATACATTGTATTTTAAAATTAATATGACATGTTGAAAAAAATATAAACCACAGTGAAGTGAACATTAGAAGTATTGTATTGAATATGACACATGGAAATAAATATTAGATGATTTGAAATTGATATAACAAGTGTTCAAATGAATATGGCATGTTAAACGTAATGCGACATGCACTGAAATTAATATGCATGCTTTGAAATCAATATGACACATATAGATATCAATATGACTTGTGTTAAAACTAATGTGACGTATTGAAATTTATATGAAGCATTGAATCAAATAAGAAATGTTTTGAAACAAATAAGACAAGTAATGAAATGAACATGATCTAAGCCCAAATGAAAGTGACGTGTTCAAAAGAACTTGTCAGATTTAAAAATATGACATGCATTAAAATGAGTATGGATAGCCTGAAATTAATATTACTTACATTGAAGTGAATAGGGCATACATTAAAGATAAAGGCCCTCATCACAACATTGGCGGTAAAAGCCGCTTTCCGCTGTGCAGAAGACCGCCAACACACCGCCGCGGCCGCGGAATTCCGCCACAGCTATTATGACCCACATCTCGGAATCCGCCAAAATTCAGACACCCACACAAGTCCGCCACACCAAAGGTCAGTGATAAACTGGCGAAAAAAAAACCTCCACCGTCACGCCAACAGAAATAGGCCAACACTATCACGACACATGAATCCACGCGGCGGTCTTTCAACCGCGGTATTTCATTGGCGGTACACACCACTGCGCTCTAAATACACACACATATACAAAACACCGCCACATTGGACAATTCGAAATACACACACCTGATACACATACACACACCACTCCCACACACCCAATACACTATAAAACACACACCCACATCACCCACAAACCCCTACGACCACTATTACAGAGAGAAGGCCAGAGAGAGACACCACCATCCACAAACTAGCATCCACAGGCACACAACACCATCACCCACACAACTTCCACACACAAAACACCACACACCACTACATATCACCACACTTATCACCACACACACCACCCCACACATCACCTACACCACCCCATGGCACGGCAAATACACCCCAGGTTCTCGTCGGAGGAGCTCAGGGTCATGGTGGAGGAAATCGTCCGGGTAGAGCCACAGCTATTTGGATCACAGGTGCAGCACACCTCAATTGCAAGGAAGATGGAGCTTTGGCGAAGAATAGTCGACAGGGTCAACGCAGTGGGACAACACGCAAGAAATCAGGACGACATCAGGAAGAGGTGGAACGACCTACGGCCGAAGGTGCGTTCCGTGGTCTCAAGACACCACCAGGCGGTTCAGCGGACTGGCGGCAGACCCCCACCTCCTCACCCACAACTAACAACATGGGAAGTGCAGGTCTTGGCGATTCTGCATCCTGAGGGCCTCGTAGGAGTCGGTGGAGGAATGGACTCTGGTAAGTCAAACCTATAACTACCATATCCCCCACCCAACCTGCATGCTATCACATACCCCCACCCTCGCCCCCACCCCTATCACTCCAACTCCTCACAAATGTACCAATATCACAAACCACCCATCACAACACCAAGCACTGCATGCAACACCAACGCGTGCACACCCATCAGTAAAGCATGCCCACTGCACATACCCCCCCCTAAACCATCATCACACAAGCCCCCACACAGGAATGCCAGCACTGGGGTACACGGTCACCCACCCATTGCACACCATGACACACACAGATGCAATAATCATGCCTTTCCTCCCCTGCAGGACCACTACCCAACGTCACCAGACAGGAGGGTCCAGACATCTCCACTCCACCCACAGAAGAGGCCCACAGTGATGACAGCACCTCTGTCCACCTGGATCTGGATGACCAGCCCGGACCATCGTGGGCCTCGGGACAGTCAGTTCCCCTCACACAGGCACAGGCCACCACAGACCTTCCCCCCTCTGGAAACACCAGCACAGCACCCACCCGGCGGGCCCATACCTCCGTCCCCACGACACGTCAATCAGCTGTGTGTCCACCACTACAGGGAACCCAGGATAACCCACCACCCCAAAAACAACAGGGACCTGGGGGCCGTGGCAGTGGGCACACGGTCCAGGGGACGAAGGCCCAGGAACACAGGGGAACTAGAAGGGCTACTGTGCGACAGGGGGCGGACAGGCCAAGGGAACCCACTCTCCACAAGGCCCTCTCCTCCATCATGGGAGCCAACCACCACTCCCAGGAGACGATGGCAGCGGTACTGGCCAAGTTTCATGAGACCCAGCGCATGCATGAGGAACAGTATTTGGGGTTCAGGGAGGAACTCAGAACCATCAGCCCCGCCCTGGGCACCATCGTAGGGGTGCTGAAGGAAGTACTCAACACCAGGAGGGACACTGTGGCACTACAAGGGGCCCCTGACACTAGCATGGCCGATGAACTGCCCCCCACCTCCGCCGCTGCTAGTGGACAGAAGGCACTGCCACAGGACCACAGCACCAGCACCCCACCCCCTGCAGAGGGAGAACCACCCCGCAAACGGTCCCTGAGATCCAGGAACGAAGCAGAGCACAATGCCAAGACCCCCGCCAAGAAATGAGACCACCCTGATTGTCATCCACTCTCCCACTTTGTCACACTGCCCATATTGAAACTGCCGCAGCTCCACCTCCTATGCCCATATGGGCAATGAACCTGTGAGACTAATAGACTGGACTCTGTCATGGACACTCCTTCGCCATCACCCCTCACCATTTAACTTCCCCCTCCAATATTTTGTATTTAAATAAACACACCTAAAGCACCAAAAGATCTGGAGTCTGTCTGTGATTCCTAAATAGTGTATTTCCAATTACAGTGACAAAATGTTCATGGAATAGTAATGTCAACATACCTATGTCATATAGCTCTAGTCCCTGAGGAATCTAAGCAGATGACACATGCTGGGACCCACACCTGTGAAACCGTAAGGGAAAGTGACAACTCAGTGACCATACACTGGGTGAAATCGACAGACAGGATAGAGGTAGAAGTGTAAAACTACATGTAGTAGACAGGAATGTATTCTCATCTGTGTTTCACTGGAAATATTGCTGGATGACTGAGTCCCTGTTCTGCATGTCTTCTTCCTCTGCTTCCTCCTCATCACTGTCCACAGGCTCCACAGCTGCCACAATACCGCCATCTGGACCATCCTCCTGCAGAAAAGGCACCTGTCGTCGCAAAGCCAAGTTGTGAAGCATACAGCAGGCCACGATGATCTGGCACACCTTCTTTGGTGAGTAGAATAGGGATCCACCTGTCATATGGAGGCACCTGAACCTGGCCTTCAGGAGGCCGAAGGTCCGCTCGATCACCCTCCTATTTCGCCCATGTGCCTCATTGTAGCGTTCCTCTGCCCTTGTTCTGGGATTCCTTACTGGGGTCAGTAGCCATGACAGGTTGGGGTAGCCAGAGTCACCTTATAGCCACACATGGTGCCTCTGGAGTTGACCCATCACATAAGGGATGCTGCTATTCCGCATGATGTAGGCGTCATGCACTGAGCCAGGGAACATGGCATTCACATTGGAGATGTACTGGTCTGCCAAACATACCATCTGTACATTCATGGAATGATAACTCTTCCGGTTCCTGTACACCTGTTCACTCCTGTGGGGGGGACCAAAGCCACATGGGTCCCATCAATGGCACCTATGATATTGGGGATATGTCCAAGGGCAAAGAAGTCACCTTTCACTGTAGCCAGATCCTCCACATGAGGGAAAATGATGTAGCTCCGCATGTGTTTCAGCAGGGCAGACAACACTCTGGACAATACGTTGGAAAACATAGGCTGGGATATCCCTGATGCCATGGCCACAGTTGTTTGAAAAGACCCACTTGCAAGGAAATGGAGCACTGATAGCACCTGCACTTGAGGGGGGATTCCTGTGGGATGGCGGATTGCTAACATCAGGTCAGGCTCCAACTGGGTACACAGTTCCTGGATTCTGGCACGGTCAAACCTGTAGGTGATAATCAAATGTCTTTCCTCCATTGTCGACAGGTCCACCAGCGGTCGGTACACCGGAGGATTCAGCCATCTCCTCACATGTCCCAGCGGACGGTGCCTATGAAGGACAACAGCGAGCACAGAGTCAAACAACTCAGAGGTATGTACCCACAGTCTACACAGAACACCATTCATACTCAAAATGTGGCCTGTATGTGTGTTGAGAGTAGGCCTATGTAGGTGTTGGTAATTAGGCCATGTGGGCCCCTGAAATGGCGGCTGCCTGACCTCTAAAGTGGGACAATGGGATGTGAGGTAACTGTGATGGCTCTGTACACCGTTGCGGTAGGCGGTCGAAGACCGCGGCGCAATGCTGCATTGGTTAACATTGGACCCTGTGGGTCCCAGGAGCCAATGACGATGTACGCCGGTGGTGATGGTACGCACCCCCGCAGACGTGACTGCCATTTTCTATCTGTTGAATCACTCGATACCTGATCTTCGACAGGTGAGGACCTACACTGCAAGTGCTGCTGTGACCTCGGTCTGGCTCGTGCGTCTCGGGAAAGGGCCCCTGCCTTCACATCGGAGGAGTTGGAGAAGCTTGTCGATGGGGTCCTCCCCCAGTACACGCTACTCTACGGTCCTCCAGACCAACAGCTAAGTACACAGGGAACATGTTGTATGGGCTATGCCTGTGTGGAGAGGGCTGGTTGTAAGAAGGAAGGGGGCAGAGTTCTGCGTGCATGAAAGACTGTGGGTGCATGAGCCACATGGCAAGGGTAGGGATGGGGGCCACTCACTTTGACGGCGCAGTTGGTAATGACTTCTCTTCTTCCCCTGTACATTTCATGTAGGTCAGCGCCCACCAGAAGAAGGATATTTGGCGTGCCATCGCCAAGGACGTCCGGACCCTGGGGGTCCACCACAGACGGAGCACCCACTGCTGGAAAAGATGGGAGGACATTTGCCGCTGGAGCAAGAAGACGGCGGAGGCTCAGCTGGGGATGGCCTCCCAACGTGGGAGGGGTGCCCGTCGAACCATGAGGGCATCACAACAGACACAAGGGGGTGAGTACACTCTCATTCAGCTGACTTTGCGCACAGTGGAGGGGTCTGGATGGGGGAGGAGGGCTGTGGGTTTCCCTAGGCCAGGGCGAGTTCCGTAGGCTAGGCCCCTTCATAAGGCATGGCCCTGTGGCCCCCCACACCACCTCTGTAGAGTGCCAAGTACAGCTATTCATGCCCCTGTGTCATCTATGTGTGCATATGTCGTCCATAGCCTTGTAGGCCATTTCCCAGGAATTGCACTGTAGAGCCCAACAGCGCGACAGTGCAGGGGGCTTCTGTGTCTGTCTTGTCCGCCAACAGTAGCGGTAAGCCATGCACTCAACATGTCTTTCTTCTGTTGCCTTCCCCCCCCTTTTTTGCAGTCTTCCTGTTCTTGTGTGCATTAGTATCATCAGGCAGAGGAGCAGTGGCACCGGAGCACGAGGGAGCTGCATCCCACATGGCCATGGAGGGCCACACTACGGACTCTGAATGCACCAGTGGGACAGAGGGCGAGGGGAGCACCACAGCGAAGACAGGAGCTGAAACCAGCAACACGGACTCGTCCTCCGATGGGAGATCCCTTGTGGTGGCGGCAACATCTGTGCCCCCCACTTCTACAGGTACAGCCGCCACCCCCCTACCAATACTGCCCTCCCAGCAGCCCCTCAGCCTTTGCCCCATGCCCGCTCACCCACGAGGGTGGGCATCACCTTCGCCCCAGGCACCTCAGCGCCTGCCACCTCTGCTGCCCTCAGTGAGGAGGCCATTGACCTCCTCAGGTCCCTCACTGTTGGGCAGTCTACCATTTTGAATGCCATCCAGGGTGTAGAAAAGGAGTTGCAACAAACCAATGCATTCCTGGAGGGCATTTATTCTGGTCAGGCTGCCCTTCACCGAACCTTTCAAACTGTGTCTAGCCTCCCCCTCCAACTTCCTCCACCCAGACCCAATCCCCTGTACCTCTGCCTATCCCAAGCACACCATCAGACCAGCCTGCACACACCTCACCACACAAGAGAAGCTCAGGCAAACATAAGCACCACACATCCCACAGGCACTCATGCAAGCATCACACACATACAGACACACCAACATTCACTGCCTCCACTGTGTCCCCCTCCTCCTCATCTCCCTCCTCCCTCCCAGTCTCGTCTACACTCACACCTGCATGCACTACCTCTACAGCCACTACGTCCCGCACCAGCACACCCCACTAACGTGCAGTCACCACCCCCACTACCATTCACACGTCCCCTGTGTCCTCTCCCAGTGTGTCTGTGACGCCCCCTCCCAAGATACACAAATGCAGGCACACACCCACCCAACATACATCCACCTCACAACAGCCTCCAGCGCATGCACCTGCACCCACAGCCACAAAACTTACACCTCCTACAACCACCACCTCTTCCTCCACTCCCAAACCCTCTCCAGCTACCCGTCCCAGTGTGTCCAAACAACTTTTCCTGTCCACCCTTAACCTATTTCCCACCCCTGTCCAACTCATAGGTCCCGAAATAGCACCTCAGCCAAAAAATATCCGGTACCAGTGGTGCCTGTTGTCACAGGTATGTGGAGTGCACCGGCCACCAGGACAGCCAGTGTGTCACGGAGCCACAGCACAGCCAGCCCCCCCCTGTGAAGCACCAGAAGTTGGCCAGTGCCCGGCGGGAGAGGGGGAAGACTCCAGCCACCCAAGCCGTTCCCAGGGGTCCTGGTGGGAGTGTGGACACAGCTGTGACTCCTCCCAAGGTGGGGAAGGGCCAGAAGAAACCTGGCAAGTCTGGGAGGAGCAGCACGGCAGAGAAGACCACCATCATCCCCGCTGGCCAGGAGTGCCCCGCCAGCCCCATCGTTGCTGCCCAGGAGGCCACCGCCAGCCCCATCGTTGCTGCCCAGGAGGCCATCGCCAGCCCCATCGTCGCTGCCCAGGAGACCACCGCCAGCCCCATTGTCGCAGCCCAGGTGGCCACCGCCAGCCACAGCCCAGCTGCCCAGGAGGGCCCCGCTAGCCACAGCCCAGCTGCCCACGAGGGCCCGCCAGCCACAGCCCAGCTGACCAATGAAGGACCGCCAGCCCCAGCCCCAGCCCAGCTGGGCAGTGAAGGACTGCCAAGTCAAGCACTGCTGAACAGGGCAAGGACCGCCAAGTCAATCACTGCTGAACAGGGCAAGCACCGCTGAATAGGGCAAGGACCGCCAAGTCAATCACCGCTGAACAGGGCAAGCACCGCTGAACAGGGCAAGGACCGCCAAGTCAAGCACCGCTGAACAGGGCAATCACCGCTGAACAGGGCAAGGACCGCCAAGTCAAGCAGCGTTGAACAGGGCAAGGACCGCCAACTCAAGCACCGCTAGCCCATGAGCGGCAGGGGCACGGACGCAACAGGGACCGTCACGGGGCGAGTGATGCACTCTGGGCACTAGTCCCCCTCCAGAACCAGTGGAGACATGCATCCACTACGTCTGTCCTTGGCAGGATGAAGCACTCTGGGCACCAGTCCCCCTCCAGAACCAGTGGAGACATGCATCCACTACGTCTGTCCTTGGCAGGATGAAGCACTCTGGGCACCAGTCCCCCTCCAGAACCAGTGGAGACATGCATCCACTCTGTCTGTCCTTGGCAGGATGAAGCACTCTGGGCAACAGTCCCCCTCCAGAACCAGTGGAGACATGCATCCACAACGTCTGTCCTTGGCAGGATGAAGCACTCTGAGCACCAAGCCCCCTCCAGAACCAGTGGAGACTGTCATCCACTTGAGAGACTGTGGCTTTGCACTCCCCAGGATGCAGCAGTGGGCAAACCACCCACTGTAGAGACTTGAGAGACTGTGGCTTTGCACTCCCCAGGATGCACCAGTGGGCAAACCACCCACTGTAGAGACTTGAGAGACTGTGGCTTTGCACTCCCCAGGATGCAACAGTGGGCAAACCACCCACTGTAGAGACTTGAGAGACTGTGGCTTTGCTCTCCCCAGGATACATCAATGGGCATGGAGGCCCCTCGTGGATCTGGCGTCGTGCACTCATCCGGCTGAGGTGTCCCCCCTTCCCTTCCCCATGAGGTGCCTGTTGTATTTCTATCTGATGCCCCTGCAGTGTTCTCTCTGTTTTGATCTGGTATCGTGTGTGGGCCTCGCCCATGCATTTTGGGCCCAGTGGTCCACGGACTATAAATGGTGCAATACCTGGACTACTAATCTTGGTGTATATTTTGTTAATAGTGTATATATGTATATTTTTGCTTACTGAATTTTGATATATTACAATGGTTACACTCATTTCCTTTTGTCTTTGCATTCTTCCGGGGGGGTTGGGGGGTGTAACTGTATTGTATAGATATGCATTGGTGTGTGTGTTGTAGTGGGTGAGGGTGGGGGTGGGGGCGTTGCGTGTGTGTGTGCCCTGTTTTTTGCCTCCCCCCTCCCCTGTGTCGTAGGTGCAGTACTCACCGTGGTCTTCGCCGCCAGCATTGGTGCTCCTGGTACAGGAGCAGGAAGACTATCGCAGGGAGAATATGGAGTTCCGGCTCCATGGTGTCCTCCTTCTTCGTGGAGTGTGTAGAGGTGAGCGTTTTTCCTTCAAAATTCCTGTTTCCAGTGTGTTTTTATCCGCGGTGAATCCGCCCCGGAAAAGGTGGCGGATTGGCCTGTCATAATAGTGTGGGCGGTACATTGTACTTAGCCTGTCTTTTGGCGGTGACCGCCGAGCTGTTTGTTTGTACCGCCGTGGCGGACTGAGTGTTCAAGTGGCTGTCTTTGTTGGCGGTTTCCGCCACGGTCGTAATTCCAACATTTTTCAGCCGGCCTGTTGGCGGTCTTACCGCCGCTTTAACACTGTCCGCCAGGGTTGTAATGACCACCAATATGTTATCCATTGGAAAGACGCACAGCAGTCATTTAACTGAATATCAGAAACTTTTTAATGCATGTCACGTTTGCTATATTATTTTCAGGATTGCTGCTACATTTATTTCACTCTGTTTTAGTCAATTCCGCATAATGCATTATTATTCATATATTTTGCTAAGTAGCATATCCATTCTGCCATGTTTCTTATTAGTTTTGCTGCATCCTGTGTTGAGTTTACCAAATATCACATTTGTTTTGAGACATACTCAATTTTCTGAATGTTATGTTCATTAAACTGCATATTCAGATTTGATACTTGGGGACATGAATTTTAACATGAATTCCTTCCCATATCAGATCCTGCATCCAGTGAGAGTTTGACAGTACGTAATAGAGAAAATGGTATTTGAGACATTTTTTGATGAATGGGCTTAATATATTGTCCTAAACTGTGCAGTGTATAAGGCACTGTAGTGGATTGTGGATTGTTTAAAGTAGATCTGAGAGGAAAAAGTGGCATGGGATAGAGAAATTTTATTGCAAGCATAATACCCCATCCTTTTCAGTTGTAAACATACTCCCTAACCAACCATTACCCTCTTACTGAAACCCCCTCAAGCGGTCCAAGTTATTAATTTGACACCAGCTCAATTTCCCAAATATATCTCCCCCTTCAGATCTGCCTCCCCTCCCTTCAGTACCCCTGAAGTTAATGCCTTCACAGCATTGTCTGTCTCACCCCTGTAAAATGCTGTGCCTGCTTTGTAGCTAGGCTTGTGCCAGCGGCATAAGGTAGTGATGAGGCTCCCTTCGGATGAGGTGAGGAATTCCTCAGACTCTTATATCTCACGATTGCCACTTGGTCTGATTGGGGGCTCCATGAAGGATGGGCACCCCTCCTTCGCTGGGGTGCAGGGCCCTGCACCCCTGGTTTTTGCTTTCTAGGTCGCATACACCAAGACATTAAGCCTCAGTCATTTTCTAAGGTCTTGTACAGTTTTTTTCTTACCCAGTCATGCAGCAACTTCGTGCATTTATTTGTAGCAGTTACTAAGCAGTAGTCCTCTGCACAGGATTAGAAATATTCACTTATTAGCTGTACACGATCTGCTAAAGTAAAATTACCATTTTATTTATGGTATACTATAGGGGGTGCCTTTGTATATCTAAAAATTCCTTTGACAATCCCTGCAGGTATGACAAGTTAAGAATTTGATGACCTTTACAGAAATTGTGACATTTATATTTGAAGAGAGGATGCAATCTGAACTCCATCAGGTTTTTACTGGTTGTAACTAATCTTGCAGTGAGAACCTTGCTTTAAACGTACTGACTAAAGTCTTAGTTATTCTGCATTTAATAACCCGGTATGTATGGGATGCTTTTCATTTAAAGAGGAGTTGCCCAGAGATTGCAGAAATAAATTATTATGTATGACAAGCTACCCCATATCATGTTGGTGAATTTTTAAATTCTCCAGTATTAGATCTTTCATAGATTCACATGCTTGAATCATCCCCGTTGTCGAGATGGAAGCCTCACGGTAACTTCAAATACACAAAGCAGAAGGTTTAAAACCACTAGACCCAAGTAGGCCTCACAGGCTGTTTTACAGCCTATCCATGTTGTTTTGTGAAAAAGACCCAAACTTGAGTCCCATCCAATCATGCTTCGACACCCTCTAGAACACTCACAACAGAGGCTGTTTTCCCTCAGATTTTCTACCGCACGTCGTGTGAAGGGAGTTTCCCTGAGCTCTACTCAGTTTACCTTTTCTGACAGGAATTTTTTCTCTCAGAGAACCCAGCTTTCCAGTTATATCATGTCTCAAAAGACAAAAAAGGGTCTGTTCAGAGACTGTGGCAGATGTGGGAAGAAGAGACTACATGTTGATGACCCCCACAAAAGGTGCATCTACTGCCTCCATCCAGACCACAAGGTGAAAGACTGCAAGATCTGTCGCACCTTCAGTCAAAAACCCTTAAGGACCGTGAGGGTAGGTTTCTCTTGTGGCTACAGAGACAGAAAGCCATGGAACATCCTTCCTCAGATGAGAGCGAAACATCATCTCATGCTTTTCACTCCTTAAAAAGAACAGGTGAGAGGGGAACACTGCCTGACGAGCCACAGAGGAAAATAGCCAAAAAGATTAATCATAGCTCTACTGATAGACAAAAGAGACATGAGAAGGCTATTTCTTAATTAGAGACCCACACAAGGTTGCCGAAAAAGGTTAGTTCAGAGCCTACTTTGCCTCTGCAGAAGAAGGTTACCACTAAAAGTGCATCCCTGTCTCTGTCACCGCCAAAAGATCCAGTAAGGCTCTCCTCAGACAAAAAACGCCCATCGATGACCACCCCGTCAACGACGGTGTCACCAATGATCATGACGTCGTCACCATTGTCTTCGACTACGATCATTACGGCCAAAATATTTAAGAAAGCTTCGTCGACGAAGACATTGTCGACAGTGGAGGCATTGTGGGTCCATCAATTGACCAAGGCACTACCATCTACGAAGCACCTGTCGATGAGACTTAAAAAGACACCGTCGTCCAGCACACCAGCGATGACAGCACTGTCGGCGAGACGAATGCCGACAGGGGACTCAACGACGTGGGAAACGTCAACGACTCAGCCGTCGACGAGGGAACCGCCATCGAGGGATCCGTCGACGAGGGAACCGTCCACGGGAACATCATCGACGAAGACACCGTCACCGATCATACCGTCGATGACCATGGCAACTGATAAACCGTCGACCCTCATGGGGATTTCACCGGAGCAATCGTCGACAATGATGCCATATTCTGAAGAGCAGGATTCAACAAGATTCTTACCTCTTTCACTCATCACCATGGGGGAGAAATCATCTGACATTCTTCCAATACATACCTCCCCATATCCACCGCAACATCTTTTGGATGACGACGACGTGTATTCCCAGGATGAGGGAATGTTTGGGGCAGCTAGTAGTCCATCTCAGCTGCATGTAAAATGCCAGGACTTTGATGAGGAGGATGAAGGGCAGTACCAGCCCAGCTATGCTTCAACTTCATACCCACCAAGGGGACAACAATTATCCCTCCCCATGCCAAGCACATTGGTTGCAGACCTTCAGTGTATGCTTAACGACTACTACAGGAGATTTCCACCATCAACACCTATAACGCCACCCAGGCCTGACAGCCATCAGACACCTCATCAAATCCTGAGGACCAGTCTCCTGGGGACACCGCACACTGGCATACCATTGAGTAGCCAAACACAGGAAGATCATCCCTGGACTGATGACGAGAGGGAAGAGGGTGAGATAAGGGAGTCAGTGGCTAGCGAATGGGATGACTACCTCATCCCCACACCATCTCCATCTCCAGCAGGTCCAGTTGATTCGCCTCCTGAAGACATAGGAGGTTTTCATAATTTGATTGAGAGAGCGGCAAAGCGATTTGATCTGCCTATTGTTTCTCACGAAACAGAGTGTTTCCTTTATGACTTCAAGGAGCCATCAAAGAAGTCGGTAAGAGCTATACCAATAGTAGATTTCTTATGGCAAGAGGAGTTGAAGGCGATGAAGAATCTGGCGACAGTGCCTTCACAAATGGCGAGGCTAGAGAAGAAATATAAAGCACCGGATAACTCTCCGGCCTCCTTAGTGTCGCAACCAAAACCGGATTCTGTGATATCGCAAGCGGCACAGCGTCGTTCTAGGAACCCTTCCACACCTATAGCATCTCCCCCAGACAAAAACGGGAAGAGATTGGATAATATTAGAAAGAAATTCTCCTCGATAGCGGCGATCACTGTAAAGGCAGCTAATTCCCTGGCCATCCTAGGGAGGTATGATCGCCAGATGTGGGCAGACATGTCTGCTTTTTTGGATCTCTTGCCGTAGGATGTCAAGGTGGAAGCGAAAAAAGTATTACAGGAAGGTGAATGGATTGCAGCAGATATTATAGATAGCGCAATAGACATTTCTTTGACCGGTTTCAGACAACTAGCAGGGGCAGCGATCCTGCGTAGACAAAGATGGCTAAAGTCCACCTCCTTCCGCCCGGAAGTCCAGAGCCGGGTTCTGGACATGCCGTTTGATGGTGAAAGTCTGTTTGGAAAGCATGTCGACGACATGTTACAGGCCATCAAAACTGATACAGATACAGCTAAATCACTGGGTACCCTGCAGTATAGGAAGCAGCCCTTTCATGGAGCAAGGGATAGAGGAGGTTATTCCTTTCGAGGGAGCTACCATCAGTACAGACCCCAGTATCAGTCTTCCTCCACAGGACCCCGACAACAGTACAGCCAACAGCAGCAGCATTACCGGTTGCCACCTGCCGCTGCTTATAAACATCCAGCGAGAGGAAGAGTGGCTGCCCGAGGAAGGGATACGGGCAGGAAACAATGACCCACCAGCCATACCAGCGTACTACTCCACACCAATCTCGAAGATTGGAGGTCACATCACTTCTTACTTCCTTCAATGGGCAGCAATAACATCAGACAGGTGGGTTCTCGATGTAGTGGCCAGAGGCAGACAACACCAGACGTCCCTCCGTCAGGCCCTCCACCCCCACGGGTGAACCAACTCCTTAAGGAAGTGCAAGTGATGCTGCACAAAGGAGCGATAGAACTGGTCCCTTTTTCTCACAGGAACAGAGGATTCTATTCCCGCTTCTTTCTGGTAAAGAAACCCTCCGGAGACTGGCGCCCCATTCTGGACTTAAGATCACTAAACAAGTTCCTAAAGAAGCAATCGTTCAGGAGGGTGACACTACAGGACGTCTTGCGCCTTTTAAATACCAGAGATCATATGGCATCCCTAGACCTCCAGGATGCTTACTTTCATATTCCAATACACCGCAACCACCGCAAATTCCTCAGGTTCAAAGTAGTTGGTATGCACCTTCAATTTCGAGCCCTCCCCTTCGGATTGAAATCGGCCCCCAGAATTTTCACAAAAATGTTGGCTCCTGTGGCAGCACACCTTAGGCAGTCGGGCATGCAGGTGTTTCCCTATCTCGATGACTGGCTCATAAAGGCACCTTCAAAGCCTCAAGTGGTGCGTCACATTTCGATTTGCCTCCAATTATTCAGCAACCTAGGGCTTATCGTCAATTATCAAAAATCAAATCACATCTTCACCCCACACAAACATTGAATTTCGTAGGAGCAATACTAGACACGGTCCGCAGCAAGGCGTATCCATCTCAAGAAAGGAAGCAAAAGGTAAGCTCCTTAGCACACAAACTCTCTACAAAAAAGTTCATTTCAGTCCGCACCTACAAGTCATTGCTAGGGATGATCTCGTCATGCATTCCGCTGGTCCCAGATTGCAGGCTGCAAGAACAATTGGATGCACAGTGGACTCTTTCGAGGACAAAGTTCGCATAACACCAATAATGCAGCCCACCATGGCTTGTTGGGCGACGCTGACCAATTTGTACAACGGGCTCACGTTCCTTTATCAGGTGCCCAGTTACATAGTAATGACGGACGTTTCTCTCGAGGGATGGGGTGCACATTGCCAGGATTTACACATCAGCGGATCTTGGAATGCAAAGGAGGTTCAACTCCACATAATCAACTGTAGCTCAAAGCAATAGGTCTAGCTCTCAAAGCCTTTTTGCCAAAACTTCAAAACTCAAGCGTATTAATCAGAACAGACAATACTACCAGCAAGTTTTATCTAAACAAGCAGGGGGGCACAAGGTCTCTGCAACACTCTCAACAGGCTCAGAACATCTGGAAATGGGCCATCGCGCACAACATTTCTCTGAAAGCAGAGCATGTGCCAGGACAGACCAACGTTCTGGCAGATACCCTGAGCAGGATAATTATCCCATACCATGAGTGGGAGCTAGACCAGGAAATTCTAAATCAATTCTTCCTTTTATGGGGAAGACCAAATCTCGATCTGTTTGCCACGTTCGAGAAAAAGAAATGCCATTAATATGCAAGTTGGCTTCCCCAAAAAGGATCGTGGAGGAATGCGTTTTCGATGAGATGGTCCAGGGTCTATGCCTACGCTTTTCCTCCAATCCCGCTGATACCGAGAGGGTTGTCGCCTTCTGTTAATAGCTCCCAGATGACCCAGACAGGTGTGGTACACGGAACTCCTAAGGCGCTCAGAACAGCCACATGTGCAACTCAAACAGAGTTCAACCTTCTTGACGATGCACCAGGGACAAGTCAGGCATCCGGATCCGTCATCTCTTCACTTATCGGCTTGGCTCCTGAATTCAATGAGTATGCAACTTTAAACATCTCCTCGAATGTAGGGAGATTTTAGCCAAGGCTAGAGCTGACACTACCAATAGGACTTACAAATTTAAATGGAAACTTTTTTGTGTATGGTGTGCAGCGGAAGGTATACATCCTATTTCTTCTCTTCCAGAGAAAACACTGCCATATCTGTTGCATCTGGCAAAGTCAGGGCTTTCATACTCTATTCGAGTACATCTGGCAGCGATCTCGAGATTCCGTAGATCACAAGATATGGTCTCGTTATATTCCACCAGGATTGTAAAGCAATTCCTGAGGGGCCTGTTCTGTGCTTTTCCACCAGTTCGGAGACCTCTGCCTTTATGGTCCTTGAATGTTGTCTTAATGCAGCTCATGAAAGCTCCTTTTGAACCAATCCACAGAGCAGATCCCAAGTTCATCTCATGGAAAACTGCGTTACTACTGGCTCTTACTTCGGCTAAAAGAGTAAGCGACATTCAGGCCCTCACTATTAAAGAGCCTTTTCTCCAATTCACTAATTCTGGCATAATTCTGAGAACAAATCCTAAATTTAACCCCTAAAGTTCCCTCAACTTTCACTAGAATGAACCAGTCATCTTAAAAACCTTTTTTTCAAATCTGCAGACAGTAGTGGAAAAGACATTACATTCGCTGGATATTAAAAGGTGTCTAAGGTTTTACCTGCAGAACACGCAAGGCATACGTAAATCAGACCAGTTATTTGTGGCCTTTGGAGGGGCAAAAAATGGCCACTCAGTATCCAAGCAGACTATAGCCAGATGGATTGGCCTGGCGATCCAATTCTGTCATACTCAAGCTGGCAAACCTCTCCACAGCAGGGTGAGAGCCCATTCTACAAGGGCGGTAGCCACTTCGGCCGCACACTTCGCAGGAGTACCACTGCACAACATTTGTAGAGCGGCCACATGGTCCAGCCAACATACGTTCACGAAGCACTACTGTCTCGAGGAAACGAGTAAAATGGACACAGTGGTGGGGCAGACAGTGCTGAGGCATTTATTTAGCTAAGGTGAGCCTCTTAGAACATCCCACCCCCACAGACAAGGTATGTGAGATATGGTTCTTTAATTTCATTAACATTTACTTGTATATTACAGTGCTTTTAGTACTTAGTGGTATCATAATTAGCTTAGTACTTGTCGTAATACCAACGCGTATTGATATTGTTTCATTTTTTTAACTTCATAGGAACATGGACAAATTTCTATAGTATAAGAACTAGAGATATGGTTATTCTTATTACTGTTGTATTTATTATGATTATTATTATTATTATCAGTCAGAGGGTTGCTATAAAAGCAAGATACAGATTAATTCACTGGCTATCCAACATTACTGCTCGCTACTCTGATTCAAGCATGTGAATCTATGAAAGATCCAATACTGGAGAAGAAAATTAGTTACTTACCTGTAACTGCAGTTCTCCAGTATTGGTATCTTTCATAGATTCACATGCGAAACACCCTCCTCCCCACAGAGGCTCCCCTGATATACGAATATTTGACTTCACTTTTGTACTAGAAAATCTGAGGGAAAACATCCTCTGTTGGGAGTGTTCTAGAGGGTGTCGAAGCCTGATTGGATTGGACTCAAGTTTGGGTCTTTTTCACAAAACAACATGGATAGGCTAGAAAACAGCCTGTGAGGCCTACTTGGGCCTAGTGGTTTTAAACCTACTGCTTTGTGTATTTGAAGTTACTGTGAGGCTCCCGCCTCGACGACTGGGATGATTCAAGCATGTGAATCTATGAAAGATACCAATACTGGAGAACTGCAGTGACAGGTAAGTAACTAATTTTCATATATTTTGAGAGTCTGTATGAGATTACTTTCAACCTAGAAGTACAGGATGCTTAACCGCTTGTATGACGCGGACTAGGTGATCTCGTCAAAGGCACTGGTTCCCCGGTGGCTTGGACGAGATCACCTTGTCCTGCTAGGGGCCCCTGGGGGGAGCGCTAGCGCTGCCCCCGATGGCCAGGCACACACCTCCCCTAGGCAGAGATGGGAGGGGAATCGCTTCCCCTTCCACACCCGCCTCCTGTGATCCCCCCATGGCGTCTGATGATGTCAGTGCACTTTTGCGCGTTGACCTTATCAGAGGTCTTCCCTCCGGCACTGGAAGCTCAGCTTCCAGCGCCCGATCGGAGGAGAAATGCTTTGCATTTCTCTTATCACGTGGAGGGTCTCCTTTCAGGCTTCTCTGAGCATTTCTGCTGCCCGATCGTGATGCGATCGGGCAGCAGAAATGCCACTAGACACCAGGGATTTTTTTTTTTTATGTTTCGGGAGCTCCGGGGGGGCAAAATATTATTAGGCCATTTCTGGGGCAGATCGGCCTTGCGATCTGCCCCCAGGGCGGGCAGAAACCACTAGACACCAGGGAATTCTTTTGTATTTACTCAATAAGGAGAGTGGCCCCTTGGGCAAGGGCTGGTCTCCAGGGGGGCAATTTGTTTTTTGGCTGTTTCTGCCCCCCCGGGGGCAGATCTGCCTAAAATTATTAGGCCGATCTGCCGCCGGGGGGGTGGGGGATGGAGCAGAAATCCACTAGACACCAGGGATATATATATATATTTATTTACTTTATGTTTTTATGTATGTGGCGCGGCCCCTTAGACAAGGGTCGCTCCCCTGGGGGGCAAATTGTAGTTAGGCCACTCTGCCCCCAAAGGGGGCAGAAACCTCTAGACACCATGGATTGGTGTGTGTGTATGTGTGTGTTTTGTTTGGAGGGGGCAGCCCCTTGGGCAAGGGTCTCTCCCCATGGGGCACATTACTGTTGGCCATAACTGCCCCCCTTGGGGGCAGACTGGCCTATTTTGGAAGGCCCGTCTGCCCCCAAGGGGAGCAGAAAGACCACCAGAGACCAGGGATTTTTTTTTTTCAAAATAAGAGGTTGGGGTATGGCCATACCCCCACCCCAAATAAATGGGGCCAAAGTTGTTCTGCCCACCAGTGGGCAGATTGGGCAATTACCCCCGATCCACACCCCAGGGGGACAGAAGGTCTACTAGATGCCATGGGTGTAGACATTTGGCACTGTGGAAATTCCTGTAAACCCTGTTAGGAGATATGGCATTTTACTTTGCCAGCTGTGATATTATATACATTTGCAATGTTATGACTGTATACCTGATGGTTGCCTTGTGTTATATGCTCAATTGGAGTACAAGGAAATTGTATGCACAATGCCATGGGTCTGGCCTGTTTATTATCAAACATTATGACAAAGGCAGGAGGCTTGGTTTAGTTATCGTGAAAATCATTTGTTAAAGCCAATAGACCTCTAACAGTAGATTGTTATCACATTATGTTCAGGTGTAAAGAGCCATTTGGTTACATGTCATCTCACAGATGACCGTAGTAGGCAAGGACTTTGGTGTTGGTCACCCACTCTAACAATCTGTGGAAGTACAATTTCGCTGTGATGATTCTTGTTAGGCTCTTTTGAGAGAGGTTGTATATTGTTTTACAACTGCAATTTTGTACATATTCATATTTGTATACATGTATGCCTGATAGCCATTGGCAAAGGCTAGAGGCCTTATCTTTTCACTGGGAAAAGTTATGTCAGATTTGTTAGGTGTGATCTGACTATCATGAAAGGTTATGACAAAGCAAGTAGGCCTTACTTATTTATTGTTAAAAGCATGCGTGAAAGGCAACACACTTTAGCGGATGGAGTGTTATTACACTGTGCTAAAGCCTGTAGGTATTTTGTTAATTGGAATCACACAAATTACCATTGTAGGCAAGGGTTTTAGTGTTGGTGGCCATATCACCAACCATAAGGATAGATGATTTGCACTATGGTAATCCTTATTATTAGGCTCTATCAGTAGGAATAATATATTGTTTTTATAAGTGCATTTTGTGTCCGTTATGATGACTGGCCAATGATAAAAGCTTTACAACAGATTGTTTATGACGAAAAGCTGACATTGATTGTGAAAAACATCAATAGGAATTAAAGGATAGCTTGTTGTTTCTCTGTATTAAAGCTTTCAGATATGTATTATCTTTCTTACATAGAATCTCGCAGATTACCATAATAGCCAAGAGTTTTGCTGCTGGTTACTCCCTTTGACAAACATTGAGTGTAGAAGATTTGCATTGTCAGAATCCCTGTTAGACTGTTTTAGGAGGCATATATTTTGCTTTGTATTGGATAAACGATGCAAGATCTCGCTTGTGGGTGATATCGACGCATCGCAAGCCCTTTTTGATGCACACTCACCCGTGCGGGTTATTTATGATGCACCCAGGTACATTTTCATGCTAACAGCGTTACCGTTGTGTTTAAAATTACATAAAGACTCTTTTTGCATTTTTATTGGTATCTTGAATTGTGTATTGTGGATTTTTGTTGTTTTAGTCTTGTTTTGTTTAGATAAATATTTTCTATTTTTCTAAACCTGTGTTGTGTCATTTTGTAGTGTTTTCATTAAGTTACTGTGTGGTGGAACAAATACTTTACACCTAGCACTATGAAGTTAAGCCTGCCTGCTTGTGCGAAGCTACCAAGGGGGTGAGCGGGGGTTAGCTAAGGGTGATTCTCTTTTACCCTGACTAGAGTGAGGGTCCTTGCTTGGATAGGGGGTAACCTGACTGCCACCAAAGGACCCAATTTCTAACACTTTGCAAGCCATAGTTTTGTATACTATGTCATTTTATGATTGTATGCCCAATTGGAAAGCTGAAGCTGAGTACAGGAGCTCTCAATTGATTATGATGACACGCCAATGATAACAACTAGAGGTCTTATTGGTTCAATAAGAATATTACTTCTTATACCATAGGTCTGATCTGTTTATTTTGAATAGTCATAGTGTAGTGTGCCTGGCATTTTGATTATGAAAAGCATTTGTTAAGGTCAATATGCATTTAAGGATGGATTTTATTCATCTGAATTAAAGTCTACAGAAAGGTCTTTTGTTACGTGAAAAGTCACAGGTTACCTTCGTAGGGAAGGATTTTGGTGCTGAGTACCACCCTCTGACAGACCGGAGAGGGTGAAGAGTTTCACTATAATGTTTTGTTCCTAGAATCCCTTCTTAGCTGTCTGCCAGGACCCTGTAATAAAAATTCATTAAATATTACATCCATCCATATATATATAAATATATATCCATATAGGTACACAAAGGGCCAGTTCTCTTCTCTCAATTGTCTACCAGAATGTCATTTAAACTCTTGTTCCGCCCATGACAGTGTGTTGCATGTTGTAATGGTTCAGTCCACATTAGTCATTATCTGTCTTGCCATGTAACTGATGGCATGTTTTGATCACATTTGTACATCCACCTGAAAATGAGTGCATGTTAGTGTCAGGGCTGGTTAACCTCTTTTTATAGTTCTCCTTTTATTTACTTGATCCTCCTCTTTTTATTTTAATGTTTCTTAGGAGGATACTGCAGCTGTCAGGCAGTGCTAATGGGTCGCTTGGTTGTCGCTCTTTTCATCTGCAGGGTGATCTATCCTGCTTGGCTACTTCCTCTAAACCAGGAGACAAATTACTGAATGCAGTTCCAATTCAAATCATTGTTTTACCATCCCAAGGTGGTTCAGACATTAGTTCTCAATGTGGTGGCCATGTTGGAAATTTAGAACTGTGATAGACTATTTACAATACGTCTGTAAGACTGACCCACTGCTATGTTTAGTTCCATTATTACATGCATATGCCCTCTGAGTTTAGAAGGTAGCATGTTTTCTTTTATTGACCTGTATTCTTATAAGTTATCTTGTACATGTTGTTGCTCTTGTTTGCCTTTTGTTGCAGCTGTGTCAGAGTGTGAATGCAAGAATGAGTCAGTTCATGTATAAATGGACGTCTAAGTGCAAAGATGAGTGATAGAGTGCCTGTATAAAGACTTGAGTGTTTAACCCATTAATGAAACAAAAAACACTTTCAATCATAAAGTAGGCCTATTGGTTTTGCCAGTGCTATTTCTAATGCTCTTAATTAGTTTCATATATTAATAAATTATTGTTCTTTACAGACGTATGTATCAGATGTACAGATTCAATCATTGGAATTCGTTGCTACAATGCCGATATCACCAGCATCAGTTTCATTTGTGAAACAATAGACGACATCTGGCAATTCAACATTTCAAGCAGCCATTCTTCTTTTACTTGTGAACAAGGAGGTGGACCATTCAGTATTAAAGGTTTGTATGCAAAACACTGTTCATGTCAGTTATCCGTCTGTGATGTGCTTGAACAGTTTTAATGGGCACTGGCCACATTGAGATAAAATGGTGGCATACTTCCACACTGAAAGGAAATACCATATGATCTTTAAGATGTCAGGCATTGTCTAATGTAAAAGTGTATTAAAATGCTTAATTTTAACATTGAATATTTAATCGGCTCCACCTAGAAATACACATTTACAAGTATTTCATGTCAAGGTTCACAGCGCTGCTCAACACACGTAGATATTGCTTCATTCCAAGTGAAGGCAAAACGAACCAGTGATATCTTTATAATTTTAAATAATTTACATTCAAACACTAATTTATATAGTTGATGAAAAAAATAATAGTTTGCAATGCGCGAAATTATCTCAACAGTTCCACTCTGGAAATTGGTAGCACTTAAGTATATTTAATTATTTACTGACAATTAATTACCTTTATGTCCCTCGTCCCCGCCCAGTGCTCTTCATTGTTTACGAGCGTGTCGAAGACGAGTAGGACTAAGAGTAAGTAATTAGGCATCACTGTGTATAGGGATGAGTATTTCTGCAGCAAAGCATTCATTTCACAATGATCCTCTCGAGGTCTCATTGCTACAGAACTTGTCACAGTGCACCAAGGAGCTGTTTTAGAAGTCACTTGAAAATAAGACGTCGCTGATTGGGAGAAATAAAAATATACTTTGTAGCTCACATAAAGTTGGCTATACTCGAGGCACGCCTGCATCTTATACTCTGATATCCCATGGAACACAAATGTTCTGCACAGGGTAACTGACACCCCCTGTCGTGTTTTGTGTAATTGGCTTTTCTCACTTGCTGGGCGCCCTGAGCATGGCATGGCTATTAGAGTCAAATGCATAGATATCACTGTGAATCATTAGTCCCTTTGCCGTTTCCCTAATAAACCATTTTATTAAATGGAGGCTGCAATTTGTGAACACATAGGATAATGCAAGTGATGAAGGGAGAATATATTACTCCTCGTGCAAAATATCTATAAAATGAGTCAATGGTGGTAATTTGTCAGTCCAAAGAAACATAACTATATATTACACTCATTAAAGTGTTCATCGGGTGAACTGTGTCAGAATAGATCCCAAAACTCAAGCTGATACCATTAATCGGACATACTATAATGCCTACTGTAGGTGAGATATAGAACTGGACAAAGGGAATTGTGTTTTCCTGTACACTGGAAGGCCACTTTAAAGACATGTCACTGACTCCTGTTGGTGCAAAGTATGAAATGCATAGCCCTCTGTACCGCATGCCTGACATTCTTTTCAACTTCCCTACAAAACTGGACCATAATGAATACTCACCAAGGACCAATACTCTGTGTAAGTCGATCAGAAGAGGTCACAGGAGATGAATCGCAGAACACCCCGGCAGTAATTTCTATTTATTGGAATAATCTGATTTTGCTTGCACTTCAGACATCAGTGCATATTCCACCGGTTGGGAAAAGGTCTGAAAATGTACCAGTTCAAACAGTTTTTCAGTTCCTGGCATAGTACGCTGGTTATTGCTCCTCGAGAGATCATCGTGCTGGTCATATGCCCTGGATCCTGCTGATACTGTCAGCAAGTTGTTCTCTACAAGTTTGGTATCCTTGTGGGTTTCCCCCTGTGGATTACGTTTTTTAAACCATGTGAACTTGTAGAGTGAGAAAGCATAGCTTTATTTAGCTATATCCATGTGTTAGTCCTTCACTTTGGACTACAAATTTGAAGTTGGAGAGTGTTTAATCCAGCCTGTAAGGGATATCTAAGTTCTTTCATATCTAAGGCAGATTACAAGATGTACGTATGCTAATTATACTGAATCATAAAGTCCTGATAAAGGTGTATTTATATTTTTCTTCACTCACCGAAACGCGCGTCGGCTTGTAAATTGGCATGTCTTGAACATTGGCATGAAGTGTTTGAAATTGGCAAAGTTGAAGCCCTGACCAGGATTGGCTACCATCAGGCCTGTAACACGAGAATTTGAATCAATAAATTATAACCTAGAATTGGCTGTTATTATGTTGAATTTTATACAATCCAAACTACAACGCATAATTGTAGCATCAAATATCCTCTCATGTATGAGGCGGTTGCAAATTTGTATGTATACTATTTTGTGATTTTGTTGGTTCTGTGTTATTTGTTTATTTTTGCGTATTTACTGGTATGTTATTTATGTTTGCATATATGTATGTTTCATTTAGGTTAGGGGGTTGTATTATATTTTTTTGGTTGATTCTATGTTGATTATATTATGTGCGAACTGAATGTTTAATTAGCTATAATAAATATCTAAATTGAAATATATTGTATGTTGTATATTTGAATTTAAGATTTCCATTCCTATGTTTGCTATGTTAATGGAGAGTAAACTACGTTATACTCATAATAGTACGCTAGGACAACTTTACCCTTCTTCTAGCGCAGTTGTGCGTCATTTTTAATAATCCAAGCTAACGTCATTCCCTAACACCAGGCGTGCTCATTATTTAAAAAAAAAAAAAGCACAATGGTGCTATAGAATGGTTAGCGTCTCAAAAAAAGACGCTAGCCAGTGATGGATGGCGTTAGGGGAAATGACGCTAGTGGGTCAAAAATTACGGTAGGCTGATTAGTGGCAAATTATCTGCCGCTAATCAGCCTAGCATAATTTTTTCACGCACAAGTAGCCACAAAATGACTCCTGTCTCGGTATAGACAGGATTCATTACCGCAGCCCCAGTGTCCACCACAGGGTACCAGTGCCCCCAGGACAAGCCCAACATACGTATGTAAGGGCCCCCCAGTGGCACACCACACGCTTACCTGTGATGTGCTCCCCCCCTCCAGTAGCGTCCCTGTGGTGTGGGTGATGGTGATGCTGGGGGTTGGGGTGGGCATCTATGTGCCCATTACATGGTGTTTCCCCATGGAAATGGGCCTACCAGTACTTTAACGCCTGGTCTGACATGCCTAACTTTCCATAAATATGAGACTTAGGCGGTCATTCTGACCCTGGCGGTAAACACCGCCAGGGCCGCGAATGACGGAAGCACCGCCAACAGGCTGGCGGTGCTTCCATGCCCATTCTGACTGCGGCGGTAAAGCCGCGGTCAGAAAACCGGGGCCGGCGGTTTCCCGCCGGTTTACCCCCGGCTGGCCGAATCCGCCAGGGCAGCGCTGCAAGCAGCGCTGCCTTGGGGATTCTGACCCCCTTCCCGCCAGCCTGTTTCTGGCGGTTTTCACCGCCAGGAAGAGGCTGGCGGGAACGGGTGTCCTGGGGCCCCTGGGGGCCCCTGCACTGCCCATGCCGCTGGCATGGGCAGTGCAGGGGTCCCCTAACAGGGCCCAGGGCGGCTTTTCACTGTCTGCCTAGCAGACAGTGAAAAGCGTGACGGGTGCAACTGCACCCGTTGCACGCCCGCAACACCGCCGGCTCCATTCGGAGCCGGCTTCTGTGTTGCAGGCCTCCTTCCCGCTGGGCCGGCGGGCGATAACATGGTTAGCGCCCGCTGGCCCAGCGGGAAGGTCGGAATGCCGCCAGCGGTCTTTTGACCGCGTGGCGGCTGATTGGCGGTTCCCGCCTGGCGGGCGGCGACCGCCGCCCGCCAGTGTTGGAATGGCCACCTTAATGTGTTGAACAAAAGCACACAAGAGAGTAAAGCTAAAAAATAATTGATAGTTGTGATCTTGGTAGATTTAGTTCACGTTGGATAACAAGGTAGCATCTTCAGATGATGATGCTATGTACAAATAGTGCATTTTCGAGTTACAAAATAACATATCTTTTCTTGTTCACAGCCGGTGTTTGTCCCACATCTACCACTGTTCTTCCAGGTAGGTTACTGAATTTGAATATAATATGTCCAGGTTCAAGTCTGATAACATTTATTGGTGCACATCTTAAGGATTAATCTTTCAAAACAGGCCATAGGGGGTTCTGGTGAACATGCTTTAATTACAGCCATATAAAGGGGTTGGTCATCAGATTAAACAAATGTCATTCATTACTCTGCATACAGTTGCATCAGGAGTCGTGACATTGCGGTCAGTACTTGAGAAGTGCCTTTACTGCTCATTCCTTTACCTACCTGCTTTGCAGGTAAAATGGCAAGTTTATTTTCTCAAATTCACACAAACACACACACATAAATCTAAACTTATATATACATATAATAATAATTCAATTGAATTTAAGAATGTACATTTTATAATAAAATGTAATTATCTGTATTGTATTATAATAATATATAAATATAATTTATTTGATTCAAATTTAGTATTTTGCAATCAAGCAATCAATCAATTCAGCTTTATTCGGTTAAAAAACTATAAAAGCGCATAACAGCAACATGTTAAATATGAAAATACAATGTGTAGCCACCATTGTACATTAGACATAAATGTACACAATATTTACAGTCGTCAAGGACCTTTGTGCAAAAATACATAAAATGTACATAAAAGACATTTTTCGGCTACATTACATTAGTCCAAACATACAGCTCCAGTCTATAAAATGCTGATGATAGCTGACTTCTCAAATTGCTTGAATTTATCCCCAGATTGGCAGACTAGGTGGTTTCATCCCATAAAAAGACTACATACTACTAAATGCACAGAACGAAAAATAAAATACTTGATTTGGTAATAATAGCATAAAAACAATGAAAGCTTGGAAAGATCATCTGTAAGCAACAAGACACATCGTACTAAAGTTTATAACAAAGACCGATCTAGCTATGAAGATTGAAGCGACAGAAAGAAAATCCCCATACAATTCTATGGGCTGTGGCAGCTGGCAAAGAGGGGCTGGCATCAAAGCATTTGCACAGGGTGAGCACAGAAAACAAAAACCTTCATGGTCTGCCATGTTAGCACAAACTCCCCTACATGGCATACATGGACTTGCCAGAAATGACACTCCCCCAGCTCCCATGGGTAGAATGAATTAGCCCCTACATTGTACACTAGACTCACAGCTCTTATCTGGGCAAATAGTTGCCAGGAGTCTGGCCCCAATCCGCCATGAACACCCAAGATATTTTGCTGTGGTGCAAATAATAGTGCCATTAGTGTCCGTTTTTAGGTTTCGCCTTCATGGCTTGCACACTGCGCTTGTAGTCCTTTGTTGATAAAAAATAACATCTCAAAAGGGGCTTAGAACCCGCTCCCCTACTTACCATTCACAGGCTTCCCTGTCTCTCACATTTCCAGATTTCTGAGTGGTCAGCAGTCTCAGGGTCATGTCCTCAAGGTTTGCTTCCACTTTCTCTGCTGTTTCTTGGAGTCTGGACTAAGAACAGTTTTCCGGCTGGCAGCTATTGGTTGGCACCCAGTCTCTTTCCAATGATGTGTTTCTGCATCTCTTAAAATGAGAAGGGGGAGGTCACAAACGAGTTATATTGCCACTTCAAGAACTTGCGTTCCACACATCCCTCGTGTTTGTTACTCACCCTAGGCGTAAACATTCCAAGATTCTGTATAATCAGTGCGTGCACTCAGGGCCAGCTTTAGGACTGGTGGCGAAACCTGTGCGACAGTTTAAGGTGGCGCCCCACACCCCATGCCCTCCTCCTCGGTTTCACTTACTACCACCCGGCAAATGTTCCCTCATCTCTCCGTCGCCCCCCTTTCACATACATTCATGTGTTTTAAAGCACATGTAAAGCCTCGCTTTACTAATCCACTCAGCTAGCCACACAAATTATAGGGGCACATTTAAGAGCCCCTAGCGCCATTCTAACGCCACATTAGTGTAATTTTTTTACGCTAATGTGGCGTTAGAAGGCCAAAAACGCCATGCCATATTTACAAAGTGGCGCAATGCATGTATTGCGCAACTTTGTATCCGTTTTGCGCTACATCATACCTGCACCAGGTATATTGTATGCACAGGTGGCATTCCCCCATTAAGGAGGGCCAAAAAAATGGCGCAAACAAATCTGACAGATTTCTTAACGTCATTTTTTTCCGCCACTTTTAACGCCAGCTCAGAGCAGGTGTTAAAAGGAGGCGTCTGTTGGTTACAATGGGCCTCTGGGTGCTTTGCAGGATTAGCATCAACATTTTTTATGCTAATCCTTCAAAGCGCCGGACTAGCGTAAAAAATTCTGACACTAGTCCCCTAACTACCGCCATGTTGCGGCGTATTTTAAATAGAGCGCACACATGATGGCGATAGGGGGGCGATAAAGGGTGCAAGAAAAGAGGGCATATTTGAGAGACCCTAGTGCCATTCTAACACCACATTAGTGTAATTTTTTTTAAGCTAATTTGGCGTTAGAAGGCCAAAAACGCTGCACCATATTTACTAAGTGCCTATTGCGCCACTTTGTAACCCTTTGTGCTACATTATACCTGCACAAGGCATAATGTATGCAAAGGGGGCATCCCCCGTTAGGGGGCCAAAACAATGGCACAAGGAAATCTGACATATTTCTTTGCGTAATTTTTTCTGGCACTTTTAACGCCTGCTCAGAGCATGCATTAAAAGGAGGCTTCCATTGGTTACAATGGCCTCTAGGTGATTTGCAGGATTAGCATCAACATTTTTTATGCTAATCCTGCAAAGCGCCGGACTACCATAAAAAAATTCTGACGCTAGTCCTCTAACTACTGCCATGGCGTGCTGTATTTTAAATATGACGCACACATGGTGGCGTCAGGGGGGTGCTAAAGGGCGCAAGAAAAGTGGCGCAGCACTGTGTGCAGTGCCACTTTTTTTAAATATGCCCCATTGAGCAGTGATTAATTTGTAAATAATAAGGTGCCAGTGCCCAAAGCCCTCCTATTAAACATGCGGCTGCTGCAATTAAATGTGTGAACATGGAATACAGAGGCAGAGTAATCCTGAAGCCATCTCGGGCCTCTTCAATCCATTTACAGGCACTCCGTGCCCCTTCAGCTCACTCTTGCGGATTTCTGCTTTTTCCCATTGTGATGCTTTTTCGTTTTTCTCTTCCTCCGTCTTTCCCATATGTGTCTTTTTATCACAGTAAATGCTTGAGGCAGAAAAATAAGTGCCGGCCCTCAAAAATAAGTGCTGGTGCTCCGAACCGGAAACAACATGCACAGATTAAGCACTGCCATAGGGGCATGTTTAAGAGCCCCTAGTGACATTCTAACGCCACATTCGGGCAATTTTTTTACACTCATGTGGCATTAGAAGGCCAAAAACGCTGCACCATATGTACAAAGAGTCGCAATGCATACATTGCACCACTTTGTAACACTTTGCGCTACATTATGCCTGTGCCAGGCCTAATGTATGCAAAGGGGGCATTCCGCAGTTATGGGGGCCGAAAAAATGACGCAAAGAAATCTAACAGATTTCTTTGCGTCATTTTTTTCCGACACATTTAACGCCTGCTCAGAGCAGGCATTAATAGGAGGCTTCCATTGGTTACAATGAGCCTCTGGGTGCTTTGCAAGATGAGTGTCAATATTTTTGACGCTATTCCTGCAAAGCGTCGGACTAGCGTACAAAATTCTGACGCTAGTCCCCTAACTACCTCCATTGTGCACTGTATTTTAAATATGACGCACACATGGTGGCATTAGGGGGAGGCTAAGGGGAGCAAGAAAAGTGGCGCTTCACTGTGTGCAACGCCACTTTTCTTAAATTTGCCCCATAGTTCTGTTTTTGCAGCAGGCATATTAACCCTCTGTGCTACTTCATGTTGAGTTACAGCTGCCACTGGGCAAAACTCTTATCTCTCTCCCTAGCAGAACATTAATCACAAGAGGTATCTTGACATTTTAATTGTTTCTTTAAGGCTAAACGCACAGGGAACTTTTCAGCAGGTGCTTTTAAACCGCATGTTTCGGAAGTTATTGCTACACACAGCGCCCCCCTGAGGTCAGCGCCCGGTGCGGTCGCACAGCTCGCACCGACCAAAAGCCGGCCCTGCGTGCATTGCTTGTGCATACTGTGTTTGCGCCCATAACATGTTAGATTATTACGAATTTGTGGAAGTTTCCAATTTCTTTTTGATGATTCATGTCTTTCTTAGTTATTCAGCTTTCATTTCCTGCAAAATAGTAGTTGGTGCTTCGTGACTTGGCATGCATCAAGTGTGCAGGGTCTCCTTGACTTGATGCATGCTCGTTTCCACTGATGAAAGAATGCCTACTTAGGCAGTGCTCATTATACCTCATTATGAACACTGAACACATTGACAAAGCCATGCATAGGCAAAATCTATTGGCTGTGGCAATGCTTGCTCAGATTCTCATGTCCTCTGCGTGCCCCCTTACACCCAAATTGAAGCAGATTGGTGCTATCCACTTCCGTCTAGCGCCAGAATTAATCAGGCAGTGTGCAATAGATTCCTCTAGTGTAAGACCAGAATTGTGGGTGGATGACGACTTCCATCTAGAACAGAAGTTTGATTTTAAACCAATGTCACATATTTACTACAGTTTCTATCAAAGTAACTTTTCCTTTTCAACACCATATCTCTTTCACTATCCACAACATCCTCTCCTAAAATGTGTTGTCCATTCAATCCTCTTTTCTTATTACCCAGCTTGGGCAAATCGAACAGTTAGGTTTCCTACCCTTAAACAACTCAAACGGGGGCCTTCCAGTCGTGGAGTGAGGTGTTATCCGCTATATCTTTACTTTACTTTCACTAAATTCATCCAATTGTTACCACAAACAACAATTACTTGAATTATCTTCTTCAATACTTTGTTAAACCTCTCTATCATACCATTCGCCTCTGGATATATAGAGCAGATTTCTTATGGTTTATGCCTTTCTGTAACAAAAAATCTTCCATTAATTTAGAAGATAACTGAACTCCATTGTCAGTAAGTAAGGAAGAAGGATAGCCCTCTCTCTCAAAAAGTTCCTTTAGAAACACAACTATGTTTCTAGTTGCTACAGAGTTGACTTCTTTCACCTCTGGCCACCTTAAATATAAATCAATACAACTCAAAAAATTATGATCCACACTAGATATTCCTACGATATCCAAGGCAATTTCCTCCCAAGGATCCACAGGCAATTTGTATAAGGGCAACAGTTGTGTACGATACTTTAGTATCTAGTCACTGTTCAGACACTCATAGCATTCCTGGCTACCAATAATCTCTGCAAACCCTTTCTTTTGTTTTAGAAGTCACTGTGTGACTCGCATGTGCACATTTTATTATCCGTTCTCTCAAGCATCCAGGAGGTACAAGTCTACTACCTCTTAACAGGAAACCTTACTCCAGTATTGGAACTTTCATAGATTCACATGCTTGAATCATTCCCTGTCGTCGAGATGGGAGCCCCCGGTATAAATTACACAAGTAGTGTTAAAATATATTAACAGAAAGGCCCTAGGCCTCTTCACTTTAACAGTCTATTAGAGTCATTTTAGGAAAAAGGACCAAACTTGAGTATCCACCAATCAGGCGACACCACCCTCTAGAATCCTCCTGAGAGAAGCTCCAGCACCTCAGATTTTCTACCGCCCGTCGTGCTAGGGAGTCTCCTCAGAGCTCTGCTCTTTCTTCACACCTCTTGAACTGGATTCAACATATTTCTCTCTGAGAAAAACTTCTCAGACCTGATTGGGAAAACATCTTCAACATGTCTTACAAGGAGAAGAAGGGTTTATTCAGAAACTGTAAAACCTGTGGCAAGAAAAGACTACGGGCCAGATGTATGAAACTGGCCCATTGCTATTTGGTAATTGCGATTTTTAAGAAATCGCAATTACCGACTCGCAAAGGGCCATGTATCACATTTGCGATTCGGTAATTGCGATTTCTTAAAAATCGCAAATGCAATTACCGAATTGCAAATTGCGATACTGGCCCCATTCGCAGCTATGGGCCTGTTGGCCCATAGCTGCGAATTTTTTGCATTTCCTAAATTGCGATTTTTGAAACAGAAATCGCAATTTGGAAAATGCAAAAGGCCAGGGTGCTGGGGGCCTAAGGCCCCCTCTCCTGCACCCCCAAAGTTTTTTTTTTTTTTTCATGTAAAGTACACACATGCCAACAGGGCATGTGTGCTTTACATGTCAAATTTAGAAAAAATGCAGTTTTACTGCATTTTTTTATTTTGCCCCAGGTTACCACCTGGTTGCAGACAATGGTATTTTGCATGTTCAAAATACCATTCTGCGAAAAATCGCAATTTGCAATTTTTTGCTGAATTGCCTTGCGACCTGGATTTTGCGAATCGCAAATTGCGATTCGCAAAATCCAGGTCGCAACGCAGAAAATCGCAATCTTTGCGTTTTTCTTTTTGTGGTCTGCAGACCACGATTTTGCACTCGCAAACGGCCGATTTTGTTGTTTGCGAGTGCAAAATCATTTGATACATCTGGCCCTACATTCTGAAGACCCTCACCAGGATTGTATATACTGTCTCTAGCCAGACCATTCAGCCAAGGACTGTAAGGTTTGTCGTACCTTTTCCTCTAAGACTCTTAAGGATAGGGAAGGCAGATTATTGATATGGCTGCAAAAACTTGAATACAGAGAGAATCCAGTTTCTGACTCTGATAGTGATGACTCTTCAACATCTAAAAAGTCATCAAAGAGGGCGAGATCAGACACAAGATCTCCCTCCCAACACTCAAGAAAAGCCCACAAAAAGACTGCTTCAGGGTCTTACAATTGACACAGCCCATCTACTTCACCTCAAAGATCTTCCAGTGAAGGGGAGGGAGGTCAGGCCAGCAGTTCAGAGAGGCATAAAAAATCCTCCTCTGTCCCTCCATCTGTGCCTTTCTTAGACCATCCTCTATTTCTACAAGAAAGACACCGTCGACGACAGATTCATCGTCGACGAGACCGTCGGTGAGTGCTTTTCGAACTCCGACGACTTCAACATTTCCACCGTCGACGGCAGCTCCGACGGCGACATTGTCGACGACTAGTGCCCCACCGTCGACGAGAGCGGGATCGACGATGTCATCGTTGACGAACGTCTACACCTCATCATCGTCGACGGCGCTTATGAAGGTATTGGCTTTACCGTCGTCGACGACCTCGTCGACTATAGACTCGCCGGTGAGGCTGTCATCCATCAAGATCTCCATGCGTTCAGCATCTAAGACACTGCCGCCGACGAAGCCCTTGTATGCACCGTCGACGACATCGTCGAGGACACCGTCGACGAGAGAAAAACATCAGAAAACTCATGAATAACTGACCCCAAAGCATACCTCACCTAGAAAGGTGACCTCCCTTATTCCTGTGCATCTGTTAGAGGGAGATGAAGACTCGGACGACGAGGGGCCTTTCGGAGCAGCCCATAGTACATCACAATTGAATGTTCAGTATCAAGAAGAGAAGGAGTTTGAGTCTTATGACCCTCAATTTTATGGAGAAGACCAACAATATCAACAGGGGGCATACATTCGTTCCTCCTTATTGTCTGACCTCAGAGCAATGTTAGCTGATTACAGCAGGCGTTTTCCTCCTCAAGGGGAGCAGCCTCCTCCATCGCCAATCTCTGGGGTTACCACTCCACGCCAGAGACCAGTTTCTTTACCTCTCACAAGCGTGGCTACTCCGGATATGACGCTAACTCAGGATACGGACATGTCAGAAGGAGATTACGAAGAAGGGGACCTCCTGGACACTCATTCCGCTTGGGATGAATATATCATCCCTGCTCCTCCTTCTTCTTAATCAAAGGTGGAGTCCCCACCAGACAACATTGGGGGATTTCACAATCTCCTAGAAAGAGCAGCTAAGCGTTTCGCTTTGCCAATGCCATTTAAACAAACAGACTGTTTTCTCTACGATTTTAAAGAGCTGTTTCAAAAATCTTTGCGCTCTATTCTGCTGGTTAGGGAAGAATGCCTCACAAAGTCATGCACAATCCTGCTACTGTCACAGCAGTACTGCCTTGTTTGGACAAGAAGTACAAGGCACCGGACGATGCACCGGCATGTCTAACTGGACAGCCTCATCTGGACACAGTGGTGGCTCAAGCGGCACAGAGAAAGTCCAAAAATCCGTCTTCCCCGATTTCCGCACCCCCAGACGAAGAGGGTAGACGATTAGATAACATCGGAAAGAGGTTTTCCTCTATGGCTAGCCTAGTGGTTAGAGCGGCTAACTCACTAGCGGTGTTAGCTAGGTTTGACAGGCAGCTATGGGCAGACATTGCCCCACATATCAGCCAGTTGCCGGCGGACGCAAAATCAGAGACAAACAAGACATTGCAAGAGGGTCAGCACACGTCAGCGGAACTCATTGACTGTGCAATGGACATAGCCACGACTGCATTTCGACAGATCGCAGGGGCAGCTGTTCTTAGAAGACAAGGTTGGCTAAAGGCTACTTCATTCTGGCCTGAGGTGCGGAATAAGATTTTGGGCTTACCTTTTGATGGCCAGGCGTTATTCGGCAAACATATCGACGAGGCTTTACAATCTAGTAAGTCTGACACAGATACAGCAAGGTCATTAGGGACTCTCCAATTTCAAAAGCCTTCCTTTTGAGCTAGAGGACGTGGCCAACCTTCATATAGAGGAGGATATCAGCAGTATAGATATTCCACCCATCCCTCCTCTTCTCAGCAGTACCGTCAATACTACCCCCAAAGGCAGCCGCCGCAAGCAGCTTATGGTAGATCTGGCGGTAGGGGATGCTCAACTCGCCCTGCTAAAGACTCAGCTCGTAGAGCCTGATGCATCCGAGGCGCCGGCTACACCCAACTCTCCTCCTTTTTGTTCTTGGCAGAAAGATATCCCTCTTCCTCAAACAATGGAAAGTCATCACATCAGACAAGTGGGTCCTCCAATTAGTGAAGCAAGGCCACACTCTAGAATTTACCCAACTGCCTCCCTCCAATGCTCCCCGCAGGACTCCTTCAAGATACCCACAACAACTCAAGAAGGAGATCAACAAGATGCTCCTCAAAGGAGCTATAGAAAAGGTACCTCGATCACAGCAAGGAAGAGGGTTTTATTCCAGGTTCTTCCTCATTCGCAAAAAGTGGAAAGATTGGAGGCCGATCCTCGACTTATGGGAACTGAACATCTACTTATAAAAGCAATCGTTCCGCATGATCAGCCTACAGGATGTCCTCCTGCGCCTCAACCAGGGAGATTTCATGTCTACACTAGACCTAAAAGACGCATATTTCCACATTCCCATCCACCCTGCCCACAGACAATACCTGAGATTCACAGTAGCCGGCAGCCATTTTCAATTTTGTGTCCTTCCCTTCGGCCTAAAATTAGCTCCCAGGATTTTCACCAACTGTCTAGCGCCAATCAGAGCCTTCCTCAGGAGGAGGAAACACCAAATATTTCCATATCTAGACGATTGGCTGATAAAAGTAAGTACCTACGCAGGAACGCGCAGATCAACAAGAAGGTGCGTTTCCTTACTAACCAATCTAGGCCTAACCATCAAATGGGAGAAGTCCAAGCCTCTGCCAGCACGCAGTATCACCTTTTTAGGGGCAAACCTGGACACGCAATCCACCATGGCGTGTCCCACAGTAGACAGGCAACAAAGGTTACTGACACTAACAAAATCAATACAGAAAAGAAACTGTGTTTCTGTCCGCCTGTTCAAATCACTGTTGGGCATGATGTCATCATGCATACCTCTGGTTCCTCTCTGCCGACTAAAGATGCGCCCGCTACAGGAGCAACTAAATCGTCAATGGCTCCAGGTTTTGGGAAGATCGAATACACATAAACCCAGCAATAGCCAAAGCACTTATTTGGTGGTCTCAAGGGCATCATCTCTCCATAGGCCTTTCGTTTCTACATCATCCGGCTCTGTGGACCATCACTATGGACGCATCTCTGGAGGGTTGGGGAGCCGCACTACAGGATCTTCAAGTAAGTTGCAAGTGGCCACCACAATTGACAACAATGCATATCAATTGGCTAGAGTTCAAGCAGTGTATCTCGCTTTGCAGGCTTTTCTCCCGAAAATATCAGGATTGCACGTAGTATTAAGAACAGACAACACCACTACGATGCATTACCTCAACAAACAAGGAGGCACAAGATCTCTCACCCTCTCCAGAGAAGCCCAGAGCATTTGGAATTGGGCCTCGCAGCAAGGCATCACACTCTCAGCGGTGCATTTGCCAGGGATAGATAACAGGACAGCGGACGCGCTCAGCAGACAAAGATTGAGCTGCCACGAGTGGGAGCTGGACCAGTCGATAGTGGACTACATCTTTTCCCAGTGGGGTACGCCAACAATAGATCTGTTTGCCAACAAAGGGAACGCCAAATGCCAGTACTTCGCAAGCTGGCATCACCAAAAGGGATCTTGGGGGAATGTATTTTCGATAGTCTGGTCAGACATCTTTGCTTACGCCTTTCCTCCAATTCTAATGATCCCAAGAGTCCTCACAAAGATGAAGGCAGAGGCGTGCACTCTGATATTGATAGCTCCGTATTGGCCGCGCCAACACTGGTTTGCGGAGCTTCCTCTTCTATCAATCAAGTCTCACATTCTGCTGAAACCGTTTCCACAATTGCTGACAATGAACGAAGGACAAGTATGCCACCCGGATCCTCAGTCGATGCGATTGTCAGCATGGCTCCTGGGCAAAGGGAGTTCGCACATCTGAATATCCCACAGGAGTGTAGAGACATCTTGTCCAGAGCTAGAGCGGACAGTACTAATAAGACTTACTCTTGCAAATGGAAACGATTTTGTCTGTGTTGTCATCAGCGGCCGATTGACCCACTATCTTCACCACCGGAACAAATATTGCCATACTTATTACAGTTAGAGCATGCAGGCCTGGCACATTCCTCCATTAAAGTACATCTGGCGGCAATAGTGGCATACAGACGCTCAGACGCTTCACCCTCGCTCTATTCCTCTCGTCTAATCAAACGGTTTTTTAAAGGACTTTTCAGGGTTTTCCCTCCCTCCATTCAGACCACCTCCTCCCTCGTGGAACCTGAATATTGTTTTAGCACAGCTGATGAAACATCCGTTTGAGCCGATTCATCGTGCTTCTCTCAAATTCCTTTCGTGGAAGGTTGCTTTATTGGTGGCTCTCACATCAGCCAGACGTGTCAGCGAAGTGCAGGCCCTCTCTATTCAAGAGCCGTTCTTACAGTTTAAACGAGACAGGCTACTGCTGCATATTAATCCGCATTTCATCCCTAAGGTTCCTTCAGACTCCCACATCAACGAGCCCTTAGTGTTCAAATCTTTTTTTCCTCATCCTTCTACTCCGGCGGAGAGAGCATTACACTCCTTGGACGTTAAGAGATGTGTTCAATACTACTTGGACAGAACTAAGTCCTTTCGACTCTCTAATCAGCTGTTCATAGCATACAGTGCACCTAGACGAGGCCAAGCACTCTAAGCAGAGTATATCCAGATGGATCGCCTCAGCCATTCGTTTCTGCCATCAAGCAGCAGGTAAACCTCTGCATTCATCTGTACATGCTCATTCTACGAGGGCAGGCTCTTCGTCAGCAGCGCTGCTGGCGGGGGTTTCCCTACAAGACATTTGTAGAGCAGCAACATGGAAGAGCTGTCATACATTCACAAGGCACTACTGCTTAGAATCTATATCTCAAGGAGAGATAGCAGTGGGTCAAGCAGTCCTCCGGAATCTCTTCAGATGAAGGTGAGCCATCTTTTTTCATCCCTCATCCTAGAACAGGTACGCACATTGTTTATGTCTCTTATGTTCGGATAAAGAGTTATAATTTGTAAAAAAAAACAACAACTAAAAAGGAGAAGAGTGTAACATAGAGAAAAGTAGAGATCATTAACGATAGTATTGACATGCCATATTTTCTTTGAAGTCTTCCTTGATACTTATATATAGATTTATATGGATGTATATACAAATGTTTTATATATGCGTGTCTTTTGTATCATACATGGTTACAATGGTACAATGTGCATAAGTACTGCTCTCTACTCTGATTCAAGCATGTGAATCTATGAAAGTTCCAATACTGGAGTAAGAAAATAAGTTACTTACCTGTAACTGTAGTTCTCCAGTATTGGAATCTCATAGATTCACATGCGACCCACCCACCTCCCCAGAGAGGGTCATTTTCACCATCCTTTTTTCCTTTCTCTCTTTTTCCTCTCTTTAACACACTTGTGCTTGGAATATCTGAGGTGCTGGAGCTTCTCTCAGGAGGATTCTAGAGGGTGGTGTCACCTGATTGGTGGATATTCAAGTTTGATCCTTTTTCCTAAAATGACTCTGATAGACTGTTAAAGTGAAGAGGCCTAGGGCCTTTCTGTTAATATATTTTAAGACTACTTGTGTAATTTATACCTCGACGACGGGCAATTATTCAAGTATGTGAATCTATGAAAGATTCCAGTACTGGAGAACTACAGTTACAGGTAAGTAACTTATTTTCTTCCTCAGCACTCAGCTCATCCTTTACACACCAAAATGGTTGAACTCCCTCCTCACACTCATTTTTCAATTACCAACGTCCCTTTATCATTTGTAACACTTCTTGCAATGTAGAGTCAGTTTGCATTTCTTCCAACCACTCTTTTGCCTGTATAATTCCATTTGCAATTTCACACGCTTTCCAATCATTCTCCCATAGCACGTCTTCCCAATCATCATCCTTTGATAAAGGTTTATCTTCATTGTCGCCACACAATCTAGAAAAGCAATCCCCTATAGAGTTCTTGATTCCAAGAACGTCAAATTCAAATTCATGAAGTGACACCACCCATTTGCATATTCTTCTGGAAACACTATCTATTCCTTTATTCCTGAACAATTCTCTCAAGGGCTTGTGATCTGTTATTATTTCAAAGTAAGTACCCAAAAGAAACTTTCTCAGTGTTTTTACAGCCCAAAACATGCCCTGAGCTCCTTCTCAATCACAGAATATCTCAATTCTGCCCCTTTCAATGTTCTGGAAACAAACAAAATTGATCTTTCATAACCATCCTTTTCTTGCAACAGTACACCACCAAGACCTTTAGAACTGGTGTCTGTCATTGAAATGGTCTTCTGCCCGAGCCGACTGGAACATGCAATGTTGAAGGCCAGGACGGAAGGGGCACCTGGGCCGAATGGCCTTCCCCAAGTCCTTTTCAAACAGGACATTCCCTTTTGAGCTGGCAGGCTATCTTTGTTTTTGTCTACTTCCTTAGGAGCTCGACAGTTCCTAAATCATGGCCTGGGGCAATAACGCATCCTAACTGCAAAGGGGGAACTAGATCAGACCTGAGCAATGATGTGTTAGTTGCCCTTCTTGATAATGAAGCCAAAGTCTATGCCAGCTTACTCTAGAATGCTTAACAACTTTGGGTAGAGTCGAAAGGGCTAATTTCAATGATCCAGACAGGCTTTATGGCAAAATCTGGTACGTTATCCGACCTGTTTGCAATTTCAATCTTAGTGATCTCTGCACACTCCCTGCTGCATTGCTGTTTTGTTGACTTCAAGGCGGTGTTTGATCGCATATCAAGGAGGGCGCGCTAGTCTAAACTAACGAAATGGGGTATCCCCACCCTCCAGGACCTTCGAGCCCATAATTCAGCTGCGCTCAAATACCTGTATCCACATCAAATTAGGTGATGGTGCTTTTGTGTCCAGGAAAATTTCAACCACGCAGGGTGAAAAGCAGGGCTTTGTGCTAGCCCCCATTCTCTTTAATATGTTCATTGTTGATCTGTCACAATCTCTCAATACCATGAACAGCCACCCACCAAAGATTGGTGGTGAACAAATCAGTAACCTGTTATATCCCCAAAACCTCACTTTGTTTAGTCACGCAAGAGAAGGCCTACAGCGATTTTTAAGTCAGCTGCCCACCTATACAAGAACCAACAACTTGGAAATGAGACTAAAGTAGTAACATTTGGAGAAAAAAAATGTTCTAGGGGGGTGGATGGTTTTATAATGGTAACAGGATCACGGAAGCCCAAATATACAAGTATCTAGGGGTCCATATGGACATAAGAGGTTCTTTTATAAGAGAGAGGAAGCAAGTTGAAATGAAGGCCCTGGCCCTCCAGGTGACCTTACCTAAACTATCAAACTCACTGCCGGGCCAAGTCTTTTCCCTCTCCTGGAAGTGATGAGAGCAAAGATTTTACAATCACTGTCCTATGGTAACGAAATATTACTGGGCAAAGACAGTAGCACGCTGATGAAACTGGTTATTAGAATATATAAATGTGTTCTCCGTCTGCAGAGGTCTTCTTCTGCCTCCCAGATCAGGCTGGAACTAGGTGTCCCCGACCATCAGGCAGTTAGTGCTGGCACCTTTCTCAATGTGTTCCATAAATGAAGGGTAACTAGGGATGGCCGCTTAGAGGCTTTATTATGGGATGAAATATTTACCAGCGGCCCAAGGTAAACTCATCATACATTCCATGAAGACTGCCAGCGTCTCCTGGATGTGAATGTTCTTTGGGTTACCAAGCTGAGCCAATAGGCCTTCAAATTCGGAATCACAAAATGCATTTTCGTCGGGTCTTATCACTCCGATAGGGCCACCCTAGCTAAGCGTAAGCATGCTTGGGTGGTCATCAGCACTTACCGGCCAGCCTCTTCTGCATTCTACCTTGCCTGCACGTACACCACATGTCTGAAGGCTTGATTTATGGTTCTTAGGCTTAGAGAGTGGCCGTTCTTAAAACTCCCTGCCAGTTAGCGCCAACCCATGGAAGGAACAACCTGCAGGGACTGCCACCAGAGTGAGGAATCAAACACGTTGTTTGCCTCTGTCCAGCCCTATTGGATGAGCGTAAATCCAAACTCAGGAGAGAGTGGAACAATCTTTCATGTCAGCATGCTGTCATCGCTGCCCTCAATCCAGACAACACCTCTTTAAACCTTTCACTAACTACATTTGTATCTCTTGCTTTTAACTGGCTCAGACACTAAAAGGCATCATCTGGGAGTCTTGCTCTTCCCCCCTGCGATTCCTTCACCAGGCTTGGTCCACTCTGGGAGGGTCCCCTGGCATGATGAGTCACTTATATCATCCCTCCTGGTTGAAGATTCAGGGTGTCGAATAATATGAATCTCTCTCCAGCCCGTAGTACACTTATCAACATAAGTATGTACTCTTTTTGAATGCAGTGATATTGTACTTCCTCTTTTGATGATATTGCCTAGTTTTATGCCATTGACATGAGGTACTCTGTTCTGCAGTTGAATGCTGCGGGATAGTTTCTCTCAAGTTCAAGTACTTTATTTCGTTGACATAACCAACAAAGATCATCAATAAAAATATATACTTTACATTACAATTAAAATAACAATAAAAATACTCACAATAAAAACAGGAAAAATGTATAAAACGTATCCGGTTAAAAGACAATTCCTTGTCATATCGAGCAGCTCAGGTAAAGTATTCCAGTGCAATGCAGACAGTCGCAAGAGTACTTTGAAGTTATTTATGAAGTCAACAGTAAACAGTACATACAGAATTTACAGGCCCAGGGACTACAAGGATTATAACTCATCAAGAAGGCTAAAGTGCAGAGGAATAAAGTGCAAATAAAGATAGTTAGTACAATGCCAAAACGTATATGGTATATGGTATATGGTATATGGCATGGCCAGTCTCTAGGCAATGGCCTGTGCCAGAACCTCCTCAGTGCTTGTACACCACAGAAATGGCCTGTTAAAATATTTGGAAGCTGGACAAAGTAAAAATGTTGCACGCTAATGCCATATAATAGTCAAGTATCGGCTCACAGCAAATTCAACAGGGGTGGAGGTATCGCTTTTTAGCATGATTAGGGCAATGTTGGGGGGTAAATAAAAACTTTAAAATGGAAAAAAGATAAATTTACTGTTGTGACAGGGAGATCGACCCTCCTCACACAGGCAGGCAGCCACTCTCAAATTGCTGTGGCACAGACAGCCTTTTATATACAAAATCACACTATGCCTTAGTACAAGACAGTAAATAAAGATTGACTGGCCAGTTATAAATTGAAACAGAGAAACATTTGAACACCTGTGACCCCATCACCCCCTAACTCTAAAGTAATCTTCTACAAATTCTTCACTTTTGGCTTTAACAATGTTCGACATTCTCCACTCTTGATACATATATTTCTGCAGCAAATATAATTTTAAAGCTATGTGTGCCTTATCATTGTAACCCTAAGACCTCTGTGTAGTCTGAGCTGATTAGATTTCCTGCACCCATTGTCTAAATAGGTTTATTATCTATTTGGAAACACAAGGTACATGCCCGTGAGGCTGTATGCCTAAAGTCGTAAATACCTACATGTTTGCTAAACATGAGTTAGCTTTTAACTGCAATCTTTTCCTCAAATGAACTTTTCACCTTATTATGGTCAGCATTGGATTTGGGCCTGCAGTGTTCTTTTATTTCATATATCTTCGAAGCACTTTCTGCCAATGTCTGTTCTTGCGTTATATTTTCATGTGCATTTTCTACATTTCCAGTAACAGCAATTAAGTAGCGAGCGATCCCCATATTTAAACATACTGGCCGAATCCATTTCCGGGGAAAGCCCAAGTACTCAGGGCAGAAAAACAACACAAGTTCCACAGCTTCTGTGGCCAGACCCCAGGCAGGGCACAGAACATCACCTGAATCAGTCCTCCACCTGCACATGGTGGATTTCAGTGGTAAATTGCCGAACCGAAAGTGCACATACAGACTCTTGGTCAGTGAGGGTGTTATAATGTCAAGAAACAGTCTGAAGTGTGGGGAGATCTTAAACTTGTTGGTCAGGAGCCAATCATCACATACTTATCATAAACATAGGCCCAATAGTGGGACTTGAGTCCACCAATTTGTGCTTTGCGAATACTTCTTTGATCACGCCACCATTTCTGCAGACCTTGCCTTTCAAGCCAGTTAAATACGAATTTTAACTAGGGAATCTGTATGGCGTTACTCATCTGCAATAGTTTGTAACGGGAATCCCTGTAATCTGTTAACCTCAGGGCATACCAAAGGTGTGCCCAGTATAACAGAGGTTATAAAGCAAACATATCCAAAATTCTCTTGATCCCGAGGTCAAAGAAGAGTGGAATCAGGTGGGTGCTGACAGAAACGGAAACAAGTGACCTAGCAAAGTTGTTTTCTACAATAGCCAATTTCTGTGAGCCAGCACGCCCCCAAACCTCAGCACCAAAAGAAACTGCACTTTTTGCTTTGGCGCTATAAGCTTCTAGCACAGGTGAAAGCAAACTAGAGCTTGTTTTCCTGTGGAGCTGAAGAATAGCATTGCCTCTATGCTGGATCAACAACATACTTTTGTTGAGTTGTTGTTCCCACTTCAGTTTATCAGACAGTTTAACCCCGAGGTAGTCAAAAGTATGTACTCTTTCTAGCAGTTCTGAACCTGCTCTATTCAAGCATTTCTTAACTACTCCAGCTCCAAACACCATGAATTTCATTTTTGTAACATTCACTTCCAAGCCTCTGGTTTTGCAAAATCCCATAAACGTACCAATTAGGACCTGAAGCCCTATAGGGCTTTTGGAAATAAGGAGTGAGTTATCCACAAAAAGGAGGATAGCCACCTCCTTGCCATTTAAAATAGGAGAAATTAGTTCACTCACAACATCATTTATGTACAAGGTGAACAAAGTTGGAGTTAGGACGTACTCCTGGCAAACGTCCTTCAAGATCGGAATATGATCTGATAATTCCCTGTTGCTTTCCCAGCGATCCTGAGCATAGGTCTTGCCATGCAATCTTGCAATAAGATTTACAAAATTCCCCAGAGCACATATTCCAACCAAGACTCTCCACAGATTCTCTCGCGAACAAGAACAAATGCAGCCCTAAGGTCTACAAACGCTATGTATAACTTTTGTTTTAGTAGAAGTGCATATTTCCAATATAATAGGGAAAATCTGAAAACCCAGGGCGGAAAACCAGCTTGAAGTGGTGATAGAATATGAGCTGTTTCTATGCAGTTTAACAATTTCTCAAGCACTTGCCTTGCCAAGATTTTTTGCAAATTATCTATGCGGTAATAGGCTTATAATTTGATGGAACACCAGGGTTGATCTTTTTATAAAATGGGATAATCTTTGCCCCCTTCCAGGAATCAGGAATCCACCCCGCCGCAATAGCATTGGACAGGAATAGCTTGCCCAAAGTTCTGACTTAAAGAGATCTCCAGGGATTTTGTCGGGCTCAGGGGCTTTTGCTGACTTTAGAAGGGAATAGCTGTAACAGTGTCCTCAAAGGTGAAACAAACTGTCTCAATGGTTCCAGGTTGCACTCATGAGGCATCCTCAATGGGGGCCATCAGTCTTGTGCTCAACGGAAAATCATGAGAAATGTGTTGTGCTTGAAATGAAAGACCCAGATTTCCTGCTGAATGTGATGGTGGTAGTACTTACAGTCATCACATTCAGCCAGAAATCTGGGTCTTTCATTTCAGTTCAGTACTCCCACCATCACTGATACCCTGCAAGGCTATGAGCCAGAATGATCGATTATCTTGTAGTTTAACAGACTGGGACATATCTTTCCACACCTTGTCATCCCAGTTTTCTTGCCCCTGGTAAGAGCTGTTTTATAGTGCCTCCTAGCCTCAATGATCTTAGCCTGCTCACAGCCTTTAACAGCTGATCTTAGTAGTTTCTTTGCTTGTAACAGTCTGAATCAAATCAACTAACCTCTTTCAAGGGAGCTACCGGTTTGTGGCCATTTTCCTTATATAAGATGTTTTGCAACTTAGCGAAGAAAGGGTTATGGATATTTAAGGTAGGGATGGAAACACTAGGGACATATTCATACTTTGAAAATGAGGCAACATTTAGATCTCAGAGAGCACTTTAGGGTTTGACATAATCTGCGGCCAGGAGACTCGCCAGTGGTTGTAAGTCAATAAGGGCTCAGGCACAACAGTATATTTGGAAGTGGGTTTTCTAAGTAAGTCTTCACTTGAAAGTACTGTAACCAAAGAGTTGTGGTCACTATCTGATTGTGGTTCAACTCAGATGCCTACCAGAAGGAGCCAGGGCCTAATGTCTAGGAGAACATGGTTGATGGCACTCGTTTACAAGCCTCTCTTAAAATTCGGTCGTCTCTCCTGATCAGAACAGGTGCAAGAGTTGCAAGCCCTCAAGCCCTGACAAACAGATATAGAGAGAGATCAACTGAAGGGCAGAGCCTGTCAAATTATGGTGCCGTTTCCCTGGGACCAGGGGGATATTCCAAACTCGACCTCTTGCTCAGTTAACTCATTTATTAGGAGCGAGAGTTGAAAAGAGGTAATACGGTCCCCTGTGACTATAACCTTCACAGCCCCTTGGTACTTCTCAGTTAACACATCTAATGAAGCTAAAGTAGGAGACTCTGTAATCGTTTCTCTCATTTAATGATATGTCATTACCCATGTGAACTTGTTATATTGCAGTTTTTATCACCAAACCTTGATACTATTTGGCCCAATGCTATTACATGCATTTTGTTGATGATCTTTGTGTGATGTATCTAGTTCGTTTTTACTTCATATCCAATCAATCACTGCTGCTACCCAGTTTTGCACTAGCACTTTGCTATGTAAATTTGTTAAACTGCAGTTTTTATTGTTCAAATCGTAGTTATTACCTGGCACCGCACTATCACCTGTGCTGGGTTGATGATCTTGTGTAATGCATCCTGTTAGATCGCATTTTAAATCCAACCAAATGCAGCTGCTACCCCGATCCCCTTGTCATCTTTAGAAACTGTCTCATATCCTTGAGAAGTATATATAGCTCTATAGCTGTTGCTGATGTTGATTTTGCTCCTTATTTTGTTTAGCAACTCGCACATTCGACTGTTGAGTCTGTGTTTGTTTAGTGTTATGATTTAAGTTTTTTTTTTAATGTGTATGTTCGTCGAACAATTGTAATGGTTTTAATTAACTGCATACAATAAAATATATATATATTTTCACTGAAAAAACAAAGTTTACAGGAACAATAAAGTTAGGAAGTAGAATTAAAAACCACTGAAATTTACTTCAAAAACCAAAGGCCAACCCCTTTAACAACCCAACCCAGGCTGCACACAGCATTCGGCAATGCGCAGCAGGGGTTGGCCTCAGGGGATTCAGCCAACCCCTATACTAGCCAAACCCCGCATGCCCTCCCCCAGGCTGATCTCGGCCCCAAGGACCCCATCCCCCAGCACGGCCCAGCCTAAATATTTAATGTTTATTGGGGGAGGGGGCAGCACAGCACACCCAGGCCGATTTCGGCCTCGGGGACGCCATCCCCCGGAGCCTGGCTTAAACAATTAGTTTATCTCTGGGGAGGGTGCCGCACCCCTCCCCCACCCCAGGCCGATTTCAACCCCAGGAACCCCATCTTCCAAGGCCTCGCCTAAATATTTTTTTTTGGGGGGGAAAGGGTTCCTCGTGGTCTGCCTCCCAAGGCCATTCTTGGCCCCAGGGACCCCATGCCCCATGGCCTGGCCTAGTTATTTAAATTGTCTTTTGGGAAGGCGGCTGCCTGTCCCCCCTCCCCAGGACCAATCTCAGCCCCTGAGTGTTTGCTCTGACTCGGCGGCAGCTGTCAAAGCTGCTGCCAAGTCAGAGCAAACAGCTATGTCCCGGGGTGGGCACCCAGGGACATAGCAGGAGCTGTCCCTGGTGGTGGCAGTCCTCAGGGCCATCAGTGGCATCTCAAGGGGGGGGCCATGTGGCCCCCTCCAGAGGGTATTGCCCTGGGTATGAGGTGGTTCCGGGGGCTGTGGGGGGCTGTGCGCTACCCACATTGCATTTGAATAGGGCCCTAGAGAGGTGCTGGTCCCCTGGGCTGCAGAGGGGTGGGGGGGGGGCACGTGGCTCCCTGCATTGAATTTGATGAAAGCCCCAGGGAGGTGGTGGTCCCAGGGCTGTGGGAGGGGGCACAGACAACCCCCAACATTGAATATGATTAAGGCCCCAAGAAGGTGGCAGTCTCCAGGCTGCGTTGGATAGAGAGATGTGCCCTGAGGAGGTGGCGCTCCCTCAGACAGAGGCCCCCTGTGGGAAAATGGCAATTCCCCAGGTACTTAGCCCATCTGGGGTCTTCAGAATTATCAAACATGGGAGCCTGTACTTGTATTTTTTTTTTTACTTTTCGCTGGACCTACGGATCCAGCTCAAATCACGCTGAAAATTTTTAACACATGTTTTTTAGCTCTGCGGGGTCCCTCTGGAACCCCAGCACCAGAGCTAAGGAGTCAGGGTGTCCCTAGCATGGCCCCTTTTATTCTTTTACATCTTTACCCATGATGGCTGCCAATACTTCCTTGTTAAAGTGTTGGCATCCAATCAGATCTCAGCACAAGATGTGGAAGGTTTGCGAAGCCTTTGCGCCTCTATATATTCAAATTTGGATTTTCTTTAATTTCTCTACAACTACTTAACAGACTTACAAAAAATAACAAAAAGAGCAGTTTCTGGAACAAGAGATACCTTTCTGCCATATTTTGTGTAATTTCGTCCAGTGGTTCAGTCTGTAGACCTGTTTAAAATCCCTATGGAATTAACATTGCAAACACACCTTTTATGACCTCCCCTTTTTCTCGGTCCCGCTTGACGGATCACCCCAAAACTTTCCAGACAGCAGCTGACATGACTGTCAAATTTTAATACCAAATAATGAATTGCCTGGTGTGTTCTTATATTTAATATGCCTCGCATTCAATGTGAGAATAAGATCTACTCAAGGTGCAAATGAACTTCTCTGAACATGAGTACTTTAACTATTTCAATGTTTACATCTACATGCTTAATGGTGGACAATCAACAAGCCATTCCATTGTAGATTTGTGGGTCTATTCTCACTGTTTATGATTCATTATTGCAACAGTGAATGAACTGGTACTTAAGGAGTGTTTGGTGATGGTATCCATGCATATTGACATGAATAAGGCAGCTTTGATGAAGGCAGCTTTGATGAAACCGACCATCAGTCAGCAAAATAAATTTCAAGACTACAACCCGCAGAGTGCTCTCTGTGGTCTGGTTCCCTGAAGAGCCTTTTGTTTTTATTAGATGCATGAGTCCACAACTCACGACAGATGCACCCGTTCAAGTGTTCATCAGTGTTTTGTGGCATTGGTGGAAAAAAAAGCCTGAGCCACTGGAAGGAATTACAGCAAATTAGGCAGAAAGCTACCTCTCGGTGCGCAGATCATGCTTTCGCTAATCTAGTGTAAATCGGTTCAGTAGTTTTTGAGAAATTAAAGGGAAAGTAAGTTTGGATATCTAGGGGCGCCGATCCTTTAGGTATAACTTGTGAAAATGTGTGAATTTTCGCGAATACGCATACAGAAAAAAGCACTGTAATTGGCGACTGCAACCTGACAAAGTTGCAGCCGTCATTTTATTTCACTGGACATGGTCCCAAAGGGTGAAAATCCTAGTTGAAAGTGGAATCAGGGGTCAGGGTGAAGGTACCCTGACCCCAGGAGTGTGATATGGGTGTTCTGATGGGAAAAGTATGGGTTTTAAATAATTTTGCGTCACCACATGCGATGTTTGCGAAAATCTGTGAATTTTCACAAATTTCCACAAATTATGCACAAAATATTCGTGAATGTGAAAAAATGTGAACGAAAAACCACAGCCTTGTTCATACACTTATTTATTCACTAATACACGCACTCAGACACTCGTGCACCCACTCAGACCCACTCATAAACTTACACACCCGCTTTTAGACCCACTCAGACACTGAAGCACCCACTGACAGATCCACTGAGAGAGAAAGGCCGTGTGGCCAACCTGCACTGCACATGGTCAAAGTCTATGTGTGGCGCAGGGTTGGGTGGTTGTAAGGGCTTGGCTTCAAGGTCTGGCTGCAGCCCTGGCCTTGCGAACAACCCGTGCTATGCACGGCAGGGGATGGAATAACGTATAGTAATTAAAACTACTTTATACAAAACAAAAGTTAGTGGGAAGTTTTAGGTAGGTTCCGAATGTACTCATACAAAACCATAGAAATTCAGCAGTTATAGTTAGAGTTCTTTCAAGTAACTATAACACACGCCCTAAGGTAACTATAACTAATGCCCCCTCCATTGATGAGAACTTGTATGGCATCTTTGATATTATCACTGCAACATTTGCAATAAAATTATTGAAAACTGTGCATGGCAAGGGCACGAGTCATGTTTAAACTTTTACAAGCAAAGTTCATTACAAACTTACTGTTGGATTCTGTCACGCCTAACAATGTCATCAGTTATTTTTTATTAGAGGTACTCAACATATTAATGATGGTATTTATAACATTTTGTTTGGGTTGTATGCCTTTCTCTGAGACCAGGTGAGCCAAATATTCAATATCACGTACATTGAATTTATATTTTTCCATTTTCCAAGTTAATCCACTTGATTCAATTATTTTTCAACCCAACTCATACTGTCTCATCATATTCTTCAGAAATGTCTCTGTACACCAGAATGTTGTCCTGGTAGATTTTTTCACCTTTCATCTCTTTTAACACACCCTCCATCCCCTGGAAAACTGATGTTGCAGAAATTAATCCAAAGGGCATTCTCACATTTTGTACCAAAAGGTGTGATGAATGACATTAGGTCCTGTGATAATGGGTGTAATTTCACCTGATGATATACTGAGGTAAATACACCTTCAAATCCCTTTGATGAAACCAAAGTATTGTGGAATCAACTTTCATTGATACATAAATCTTTCCAGCTGCCAGCCTATCAGAAAATTCCAAGCAACCATAAAAATGTCCTAACAACTTTATGGGTCTTCCTCCATAGCCTCTTGATTTGATATCAGGTTTATTGGAAAGTGGGTTATTGGTAAGGGCAGGTAAATACCTACACTTAGCAATAGGCCACTAACCCATACTAGGTCCAGTCAGGTCTCAATAAATTAATTCCAGCTCAACCCTTGATAGATTGGCAATGAGCGACAAGGCTTAACTTAGGAGACAAGTGTGTAAAGCATTTAAAATAAAACAGTAAATAAGTAAAAACCAACACCAATTTATACAAATAGGTAATATTTTTATCTTCAAATTGATTCCAAATGATTAAAATCAGATAAGGGGAACCAGAGCTATGAATTTTTAAAGAATTCATGTTTTATAGCGCATATGCACTAAAAAGCGCCAATCCGGTCATCTGGTCGCACTAGACTGGGGCAAAGTCAAAGTTTCAGTCTGACCACGATAGAGCCCTGCTTGGATACAGAAGGCGGGAGGCCTTGGTCAAAAGTTTACCTTCGGACTTAGGGATATATTTATACTTTTAATGCAAAACTGCGCTAATGCAGTTTTGCATCAAAAAGTTTTGCTCCGGCTTGCGCCATTCTACAGCACCAGCCGGGCGCCATATTTAAGGAATGGTACAAGCCAGCCCTTAGCTTGGGCTAGCGTCAAAATAAAAGATGCTAGCCGGCTGGGGGTGGTGGTAGAGGAGATGGAGGTTGAGCGTCAAACAATGACGCTAGGCTGGTTAGAGGCAAAGAATGCAGCTAACCAGCCTAGCATCATTTCCTGATGCACAACCATCCATAACACATGACTCCTGTCTTATAGAAGACAGGAGTCATGCCCACCACCCCAATGGCCAGCACATAGGGCCAGTGTCCCGTGGGCATGGCCATTGCACCCAGTGCCATGCAGGGGGCTCCCAATGCACTTAATTTTTATTTTAACAAATACTTGCCTATACTTATCCTACTTACCTGGGATGGGGTCCCCCATCCTCTGGTGTCCCTCTGGTGTGGGTGGGGTGTTCCTGGGGTTTGGGGTGGGCACTTGTGGGCCCATTCCATGGCATTTAGCCATGGATATGGGTCCACAGGTCCCCTAACGCTTAGTCTGCCTAAGCATTATGGTCTAACGCCATTATTTGGGTTCACCTCCAACCTGTGCGTCATTTTATCATGGGGGATAAATATGGCGCTATGGGGATGGCATAATATTTTGGATGGGAACGCCTACCTGGCATCTCATTGGCACAAGGTGGATTCCTGCATCCAAGAAATGATGAAAACTCCAATATTTTGACGCTAGATGGGTCTAGCATCAAAATATAAATATGGAGTTAAGTTTGCACTGTTTTTGCATGAAAAAAGATGATGCACAAACGGCCCAAGCAGAGTATAAATATGCCCCTCAGTCTTTTGCTTGAAGATTTTCCTCACCAGGAGCTTTTTCTCTCTGACGTCGGACGACCCTCCACAGCAAGCCAATTCGAGTCGACATTGTTGGATTTCCTTTCCAGGAGCCCTCAGTGAAATCCTGGAAGTCTAGGCCTCCGGAGCCTTTCAGCAGGATGAACCTGCAGTCAGGCCGGGTCGCGGTTGAAGTAAGCCGGCTTGACTCACAACATTAGGTCGGTCCCTTTATAGAGCTTTTTTCCAAAAGTTCTCCAAACTTCTCCAAATTTCTGGATCTTCTTCTAGAAGGTTTTAGAAGGTCCTTCAGGAGTCCACAACTCACCCCAAGGTTCCAGAAGCTCTGAGTTGCTCCTTGAGAGTCAGGACTCCTACTCCCAGAATGCACCTGGTTCAATTCCAAAAATGACTTCTAGCCACTGGTCATCTGGTCAGTTACTTAAGGTTTTAATACAGAGGATTCTGGTTAGCTATTTTTCACTTGAAGCAAACAGGGAGTCCTTTCTTGAAACAGTTGAAGGCAGGCAAAGTCCTTTTAGTGGTGGATCCCAAGTGTGCAGCTGGTGGAGTCCTTCAGAGTGCATTGTCCAGGTCAGGGGGCCAGCAGGGCTGTCTTTCTTCTTCTGTTGTTGTTTCTTTTAGGGATCTGAGGTGTGGGTGCAGCTCTGCCAAATATATCCTTGCTCCTGGGGGGAAAAGCAGGGGGGCAACTGTCCGATCACAGACAGGCCACCACTATTTTGGATGACCACTTCCTGGGAAGTGTGGCAAAAATCAATCCTAGGATGCAATGGGCCAGATGTATAATTTTTCCAAATAGCGATTACCTAATTGCGATTATCTGTGCATCGCAATTATGTAATCGCCATTTGATTGTATGAAACTCCAGGAGTTTCATTTAGCGATTCCCAATAGCTCGCAAATCGACCTACCTCATTGATATTCATGAGGTAGGTCACAATTTGCGACCCATTGTGAATGGCTATAATCACAGGGATGGTGGCCTGCTGGGCTCAGCAGAACACCATGTCTGTAGTTGCTTTGAAATAAAGCAATCTTTTTTTTTTTTTTTTTTTAATGCAGCCTGTTTTCCTTACAGGAAAACAGGATGCGTTTAAATAAGAAAAATGAAAAGTTTTCTTTTCATTTTTCAAGAGTAGGCAGTGGTCCGTGGGACCACTGCCTGCTCTTAAAAAATGTTTTCCCATGCATTCACAAAGGGGAAGGGGTCCCTTGGGGATCTCTTCCCATTTGCAAATGGGTTACCACTTAGTTGAAGTAGGTGGTTAAACGTGAATGTTTTGGGACCGCATTTCGGTCACAAAGAATTCTTACATACCGCTGCGATTCAGTATTAGGAAGGGACGCCCTTGACACGCCCCTTCTTACTACTGAATCGGTATGTAGTCACAATGCCAATTTGCGATTCTGTAACAAGTTACCGAATCGCAAGTTGGAATTCATACATACCAAAATTGCAAAATCGTAAAAATGCATTATACATCTCGCCCAACATTCTTTTAAAATCCAAAATGGCAGAAAGTGAATTTTGAAGGTTAGGTCTGGCTGAGTCCACCCACTGGTGTGGCTACGTTCCCTTAACATACCCATCTTCAGCCCTCTCCTAATCTAATCAGGGAGATACCTGATTGTCTGGGTTTGCAGGAAATGGGGGAGGTCCTGAGCTGCTCCAAATGTCCTTCCCTCATTTGAAGACCAGTTTAGCTGCTCTCCCCCCATCCTGTTTCACCATCTGCTGAGGCAGATCTCCTCCACCTGGCACTTGCTTTGTCTTCAGCCCAGGCCACTTCACACCTCTTCAAGGCAGCCTGGTCAGGCTGTCAGCAGCTGGCCAATCAGAGAAGGGCACTACAGAGCTGAAGTTGGCAACCTTCAAGTAGAGTTCTAAAACTCTTTCCTTGAACTAGTTATATTAAATTCCACAATGGCAAGTTGTGGGATTTATGATAACAATACATTTGATAAAAACTTGACATATCCTTTTGAGACTGTATTATTAATTAAAATAAAGTCTCCCCATTTTAGCCTATGTAGCCCATTCACTACAGTAAGGGAAAACACATTTGGTAATTGTTCCTCATCAGGGCTTATAAAATATCTTTTACAAGGTCCTTGCTAGTTACAATGCACCCAACTTTGGGGGCACTTAGGGCACACCTTAGGAGTGCCTTATATGTTAAAATAAGGTAGTTTAAGACTTTATAAGTACTTTTAATTCCAAAGTCGAATTTGAATGTAACTTTGATTTAAAAGCAGCCAGCAAGACAGGCCTACCTTTAAAATTACACTGGGCACCTCAGCAGTGCCCCTATGGGTGCACCACCTATGTTGGCATCCCTAAACCTACATTCCTCACCATATACTACGGCTTATAGGTAGGTTGATACAGCCAATTATAATTAGCCTAATTTACATACTCATTTTACCCAGAGCACAGACCCTGAGACTGGTTAGCAGTGCCCAGGGCACCATCAGAGTCAGGAAAACAAAAGTGGAAAATGGGGGCAACAAGTTAGAGGGCTTCTGCATTCAGCCCAGTTCTCTCACAAGATTTTATTAACTCTGTTTTTCAACTTTGAATCAAATACATTCTTGGGTATCAAGGTAATATTTGCCACTGAATCAAATAGCATCTTTACTGGCATCCCTTCTGCTAAGACTTCTTCAAATAGGCCATCGTTATCACTGGTTTTGATCTGTAAAATAACTTTTTCACAATCACTGTATAGATCAAAGTTAACTTCTCTAATTTTCTTCTTAGCTGCGATATTGGATCTGCAACAGCTAGTGAAATTACCCTTTTCCCAATGCCTTCCAACCTGACTAATCTTTAAAGTTGACCACATGGATAATATTTCCACATCTAAAACACTTTTTAGTGTTTTCTTTTACTGCCTTAGTATTGTCTTTCTTAGTAACATTCTTCTTACTGCTAATCATGACTAGGTGAACTTTATCTCAATCACCTTTCTTAAACAACAGTTTACCTTTTTCAATAGTTTCTAAACAGACTATAGAATATTCACAAGTTTTAGCAATCATTAGAAAAGTCTTTAGATTGTCATTTTGCCATATCAACTCTTTAACCTTACCAACTGAGCACCCCCACACAAACTGGTCACAGAGCTGCTCTTTAGATGATGCTCCAAAACTACAAGTGGATGCTAGTTAGCACAAAGAAGAGATATCATCTTCCACTGATTCACCTTCCTTTTGCATTCTCTTTCCAAAGTGATACCTTTCTAAAACTGTACTCACTGGGAAGATAATGCATGTCTAGTTTCTTGATACATACAAATTCATTCAAATCTTGTGTGTCTACATCACATAGATCAGGTAAACGCTCAAATGCCCTCTGGACCCAAACAATGCATCAAAAGAGATGTTTTACTCTCTACACTCAACTGTGTACCACATGCCCTCGAAAGAAAAAATGGAGAAGCGCAAACTCCCAATACACTTATAATATAGCTAACTAATAAATATAAATTTAGTGAAAGACATACTGTTTCTCAAAACTCCAAGATATCTGAAAAGGAGAGAAAAAACAAAAAAACACAAGATGTCAACAGTGACACCAGTATTTGATAAAGTACACAATTGTTGTTCCGATAAATCCAGTGCATAGTGCGTGGAAATCTGCTCACGCTTAGTTTCACTGTAACAGTGCAGAGAGGCTTGTGCTTCCTTAAACTGTTATGGCCATACAACAATGATATAGAAAAATGTGAAGGGCAAAAACAACTTCCTCTAATTTAAAAATACACAGTTACAGTACCTTGTGGAAAGACAAGTAATTGGCCAAACATCAGAATGAAATTCCAAGGGAGATAGAAGGCAGAGGCGTAACATACGCACTCTTTGTTGTTGTGGTCAGGGTGACTCCCGCTTGTCGCCAATGTGAAGTAGTTGACACCATAAGTGTTGTTTTCAAGAGGATGTTTATTTATTTAGATCAAGTACAAGATAATGACCTCAGCCAACCTGTCAGGTCAAACGCTCTCCTCTTCTCCTCATACAAGTTCCACATTCTACTATTGACATCACAAGGAGGTCATCAACATTCTACCTATAACTTAATATTGATACCATCACCTAAATACCACACACATGAATTTTGTTTTTTCGCACCATTTACTACTAAACCAGGTGTATTACAAAAGTCTACAAAGGAATTAATCAAATTCTAAAGCCCCATGGAAATCTGTGACACTAGTAATGTATCATCCACGAAGAGCAGTACGGGTACTGTAGTACAAGCTCTGCTCAGAGCACCATGGACACAACTCTCCAGATGTGAAAATCCATCATTCAAAAACAGTGTGAACAGCGGTGGTTCCAGGGCACACCACTATCACACATGTTAACATGTAGGGAATTTCTCAGTTAATTGACAAAAATCACAATACCTGATTGATTGTGCGGGTGTTACCCATGAACACAGCCTGACAAGGAAATGCTGTTGTCCTCAGCCTAACAATGGAGTTTGTCCAGGACCTGGCGACAAAATATTTTTTCAATCTATTAGGTTGATTGGTCTATAATTAGATGAGAAGACCTGTTCTTGAAGACTGGTTCCTTGTTCTGCCATGACGGAGGCATGGGGGCTCCCCTAGATATCGTATTCATGATAAAATGTATATAAAGTGCCCAGATATCTATCTCATGCTGATATAGGACCCTGGGGATATCATCTGGTCTGGCTGCATCCCGGGTTTAGTGCTATTTATTGCCCTAATTGTATCTGCTAGGTCAAATAGTAGGGACTCAGATTTTTATATGTTCAAATCTAAGTCTGCCCAGTCAAACGGGGAGTCAAGTGTGGTATGTTCAATAGAGCAGAGAGTGAACAATTTTTAGTACTAGACAGATGGCTGGATGGAATTTCAGACTGCCTCATACTGGTTTGAATGGTTGTTAGCCACGATCTGCCAGAATGCATGTACGTTCCTTCCATATGGTGTCATCCCATTGTTTTTGGTATCCCTCAGTGCTTCCTTATAGGTCTTCCTAGATGGTGCAACACTAGGTGGACATCTGAACTTGATTGGTTCAAGAGGTTTTATTTAGGCCATCCTGCAGTTTTTATTAAACCACCTCTTAACCACCTGTGAGGTTTTACTCTTCTACCCAATGTCCACCCTAAATGATGATTCTAAAGAGTTAAAGGAATCCTGATTGGCTGGCATTATAGCAACTGGGTTGCCTCCATCTCGCTCTATTTTGGAGAACCTGATCAATGCTTCTTGTCTGCCATAAATTGTCACTGCACTCTGAAAAACTTTATCCCATTTGAATGTGTACCAGAACTCCCTTGTGTGCAACAGATTATGAGGCCCTGGGATTATATTGGTAACCCACTCAACAAGAGGTATAGGGCATTATGGTCGCTATCGCCCATCTGTATTACCTCCACATCTAACACAGGTGGCCAAAACTAATTTGCAATCAATAATCTAATTTAATTTATTTGTAATAATAATTAAACATATTTTACATTTATTGTGCAGTTTGAAGATTTTATTTTTAGTAAGAGTACAAATAAATATACAATCATATTGCCATTCTAGAATAAAAACAAATTGCCCAATAAGATAAAACAGTGTACAGTCAAAATATAAATCTAAACATTTGGATGTTGAAAAAAATGTCAATTAGTAAAGTGTAAATGATAGGGGGGAAAAGAAGAAAAGAGATTCAGAGAAGGAAGGGTGGAAAAGGAAAGAGAAATACACTTTTATGAACAATATTCAAAGATATATGAAAAATAAAGCACACTACATGTTAAAGGCAAAATATATTTCATGAGACTACACTACTGAGCATATACAAATCAAAAATAAATGTCAAGGAACAATTGTGTGTACTACCTTGGAAAGATAGGTAGTGAGACCGATATTGGAAGAGATTGTAAATTATATCTCTCCAGTCTATGATTATAACACACTTTATTCCACCACTGTTTAATGCTGAGATTTTCATTAGATTTCCAATTAGATATCTTGTAAACCCAATGCAATTAAAAGATCAACTAGTATGCCACACATATTATTACTTGCCCATATTGTATGTAATACACCAAGAAAGATTTTGTCATGTGAAAATGATGTGTATGTCCCTGTGATAGCAGAAATTCTTTCCCAAAGATGTACTCAAAAAGTGGAAACTATTTGACAATGAAAGAACATATAAACGTAATTGTCAGAATGCAAGTTGCATCTTCAACATGTGTATTGCTTAAGAAATTTAAGTTTAAACATATGAGCAGCTGTGTAATATAAGCTATTATAAAAATAAAATAATGTTTGTGTTAAATTAGCTGGTTGACCAGTAGAATGTATTTTGACCCAGAGTTTGTCCCATAAGGAGAGCGGCCAATATTGTTGTAGATCAATTTCCTATTGTGCTTCCTGTGTAGATTTTGGTCTATCTTGAATGGTTGTAGTACGTTTCTTGTAGATAAGTGGAGCAGTGGGAGCAGTGGGAGCTTTAAGAGGTGAGTAAGAAGGTATTTGGATATCTTTATTTCTGATAAAAGAGTAAGACAACAAATTGAGAGCTTGTTGTAGAAGACCGTGTAGTATGTTATAATGGTTAAGGAATGAAAATGTTAACACCCCTGAAGCCTAAAAACCCATTACTAACCTACACACGTGACTTCCCTGATTCAGAAAAACCTCCTTACTACCCTTGAATGCTACCTACCCTGAACTCTCAAAACTGCCTACTAGTCCTATACACTACCCATCCCAGACCCCTGAAAATGTATTACCCGCCCTATATAATACCCATCCTTAAACTCAAAAGACTCCTTGCTACCCATATACACTACCTCTCCCAGAACCCTAAAATATCCTACACATCCCTGGACCCTAAAAACTCCTTACACCCCTTCAAAAAAATCTAAATCTTATGACCATATATTAAACTACATGTTTAAATATCCAAATACATTCATATGTAACAAAGTCCTAGTTTAATATTTCTATTAAATTTACATATTTCATGTACAATTGTGTAAACTAAATTTAAATTATATATATTATGCTTATTGTTTTAGGTAGCAACAAATACATGCTATTATTTAAAACAATAAAAGTAACATTTTTATAAATACATTTTAAAAAGTAACTTACCTGCAAAGTAAAGACCTGCGAACTAGAATACTGAAGTTTACCTGCAATGTTAAAGACTATTGGTACTGACCAGAATGAAGACTAAAAACCTACCTGCAATGTTAAGACTATCAGTACTGACCACAATGTAGACTCCCATGTGAAGCCTGTAAAGTAATGGTAACATACCAACTTCAGCATTATTAGCAATGGCAAACTTAGTGGGACTGTTAGTGAGGCTGTGAGATTGTGTTTCTTGCAGCGTTGTTCTCAAGGAGTGACGGGAAATGCTGCAGGTTATTGCTTAAGGATGTTAAGCGTTCTGCCCCTAGAGTGACTCCTCAAATACCAGGATACATAAGGTAGTGTATTTGATTTATGTAGCACAGCCAGCCCAGAACCACAGAAGAAGGGTATTGGATACCTGCATATAATATTTTGCAAAGACAGTCTAGATGTACAAGGAATCAAGAAGTCTAGGAAGAGAAGGACAGGGAGTGGGGCTGATAGAAAGACAGGATATGAAGGGAACAGACCCTTAAAAAAAGGCAGTCAACTATGTTAGCGTCATATAACTTAAACCTTTTGACCATATCTATGAAAAGTATCAAAGCCACTTTCGCTGTGCTGCCTTACTCTGCACAACAGAAGTGTTCCATGAGTGCTGCAGAGGGGGTTCCCCACCATTCTGCAGCACACATAGAAAGAGGAAAAAGCCTCCCAGGATTGTTTTTGTGCACAAAAACAATCCTGCCTACAATGCAGACACCTATGCACCATGGTGCAAGAGTGCCTGCTTTGGTGCTATGCTCCCAAAACAGCAACAGTGCAGTGTGAAAGGACAGGAATGTGCTGTATTGCTTAAATATGACCCATTCCTGCCCTTTCCCTTTGACGTATGGCAGCACAACAAAGTGACTTACTGCTCTGCCCTGCATCAAAAGCCCATAAATATGGCCAGTGTTTCTATTCTTTATTTGATACTGGTCATTTTGGGGGTTGTAGTTCATAGTTAACACACTGCAAACATACATTGCCACCCTTGTAATATGAGCATTATGGGCCTTGCAGTATTGCCCTGCCCATCATTTTGCTTTTGAAGCGATCATTTCATAAGCTAAATCTACATAGTTGGACAAACATATCAAAATTGATGTTTCTTAATCAAACCAAATTTTCGTGCATACATATACTCCCAAAGTTAGCCCTCTAGTGGGGAAACAGTGAATTAATGTTAGGGAATCGCAGTGTTATTGCCATTACTAATATTGCACCCAACTTCTTGTTTAGATTTTAGTATCAAAATTATCCAACTTGTGTGCCACCTCAGTGTGTGGAATTGTGATACGTCATTGTTTTTTCCAACAGGCTTGGCACCGACACCAGTAGCTGTGCGTCATTTGAACAAACAAACTTGGTCAAGTAGACAGTCACTATTAACAAAGAAATCCACAAATTACAATAAGAGAACTGTTTTAGTTCCCAAACATAGAAAAAGCCAAAAACAATCCCAAAACATTGGAAAAAAGACCAACTCAAATCAAATTAATGTTTTGAGAGGCCTCCTATTTAATGTAATGGAAACCCATGGGAAGCCGTTGGTGGGTAGCTGTGCGCTTTACCAGATTATAAATAAATAAATATATAAGGTGGATTTGTAGAGCGATGCTTGTGAAGGTATCCAGGTGCCTGTAGGCGTGTGGCGAGACTGGGTATGAATATAGGCAGTTTTGATGGTCCTGCAAAAAAAGTAATTGAATAACCAGGTCTTCAGCTTCTTATGAAATTCAAGAAGTGAGGAGGTGGCCCTGATGTGTTGGGTGAGGTTGTTCCAGGAATTGGTGGCTTGGTAGGAGAATGATCAACCTCCCATTCTGCTTCTATGGAGCAGGTTGTGTGAAAGTGAGAGTGATGCTGAGCAAGGTGGTGGCAGCCTTTTTGTGCTCCTTTGGACACTGCACAGACTAGTTGATAAAACTTCCGCTTCTGTATGCTTCTTTTGCGGCTCTTTAGCCCCAGTTCTTGCACCATAGCCTTACATATGGGACTAAAGATGCCTGTCACGCACCCAATCTCCCTCTCCAAGAATTACCTCCGACATCAAAGGTTAACTAACATTTTGGGACTGATTACGACCTTGGCGGATAGGATACTCCATCACAAACCAATAGATATCCCACCCGCCGTTTTACAAGTTCCGTAGGATATAATGGAACTTGTAGTACAGCAACGGAGTATCCCATTCACCAAGGTCGTAACCAGGCCTTTTGTCTTAATTCTTGGAGAGGGAAATTAGAGCATGACAGGCCTCAACATTTTATTTTTGGCAGTTTTACATAGCAAACAAAAACAGAGTTTAGAGCTCTGTTTATGGTTGTGCTGTTATTAAACAGCTACAAATGAAATGATGATTGTCAGTCACCACACACAGCAATACACCTGACTGAAGCAGAAATTACATTCTCCCGCCTATTGTTTTTTTGTTTTTTTAAATCTCCCACTTGCCTCTTTGGACATGTTGGCAGGTATGCATCTTCCCTCTACTCTTTGATATATGCTGTTGTCACTGATGATTAGATTTTTTGCAATTAGCACTTCAGTGCAAAGTGGCTGCTTTTTGTCTAAAAACAATTGAAGTGCCTCTTTAACTCTTGTTCATGACAGGTTTCACCAGTAGCAGTTTCTGCTTTATGGCTCTGCGGTTCTGCTACAACCTTTCCTGAAGTAATATTTGATATTATTTGCTGACAGACATTACAGGATTCGGGGACTTAGGGCCTCATTATGAGTTTGCGGTCAGACCGCCATAGTGGCAGCCGCCAAAACACCACCATGTTGGCAGTCATATAGACCTCCGTATTACGAGTCACACAGGCAGGACTGATAAAAGTCTGCCAAATATCCAACCCCGCCAATACTTTGGAGTACAGGAAATAGACGGGCCGACCATCAGCACGACAGACTGTCAACCAACCACAGTACTTATTACAAGTACAAAGTTGCAGTGGTGGTCAGCCATGTCGCTCCACGAATGGCGGTCCGAACCACAGCAGTTAGCAGTCAATAAAGTGATACACAACACCACATTGGATGGATATGAAAACAACACAGGTGACACACATTGTCACACCTGACACCCCTGCAAAGCACTGTATAAAACACCGCTTCACAAACTACAATACTTTGCATCTACAACGAAAAGCACCCAATTCAGAGCACATAAAAAATAACCAAACCATAGATTAGGCACACTCACAACTTTCCCTAAGCACATATCCCACATCCTCAACATACTCCTATTTCCAATCATATCTATTTACATTGCCCAAACCCATCAACTCATCTTTACCTGTAAATTTCCTGTTAAAGAAAATCTGAGACCGTATCTCTGAATAAATTGATGTATTTATCTCTGGGCTGTCTGTCCCAGGCTGCCGGCCCTGCCTCGCACTGAGCAAGGAGTCAGAAGTCAGGCAGTAAATCAATCTTCTGCAGTGTGATGCACAACACAGGGCTACACTTTCTAAAGCCCTTCAGTGTCATGGGATTCCTTGGTAATATCCACTGTAGGCCAGTTACACTGTGGGCGCCACAGTTTCAGACATTACAGGCTGCATCCCGGCAGGAGGCCAGCTGCCATTCACAGACCTAGATTCCATCCTTTCCTATTTGTCACAGGGTAGGATTGGATGCAATCCCGGTAAGTGAGATTTGGTGTCTCATTCTCAGAGATGGTAAGTGTTAATGTAAAACTTGTATTAGGTATATTGTGCTGAAATGTCTGATTATACTGACCTCCCCCACTGTGACACTCCAGGTTGTGGCTGTAGATTGCTGACCCCTTTAGAAGATGGGCGCCTGTATTTGTTTCCCAGCAAAGTTGACCAAAATGTTGCACTGGCTTTTGTTCCCAGGTGAAGCTGAATATGTACATATTGTGTCCTGAATTGTAGAATACGAGAAAAAGGTAAAAAAGTAAAAAGGGCTATGAGTATGCATGCATAGATTATGTCACACACACTTTGGGTGCCCTTTGGGTCATGACTTACTTAGCTTGACTGCCACAGTGGTTCTGGAATGCTTTATCACTCTGGACATGTTTTGATTTTAAAGCAGATGCTGTAGCACGCTGCAAGTTTGTACTTGCATAATTCTAGGAACTTGGGTCTGTTATTTGACAATAAAATAAACATTGAAACGGGTCCCTCCCGGGCCTTATATTTATGCCCTTTACATTAATGCCAAAAACAGTGATTAATTTCCAAACAATAAATGTTAAAACGTTAAGGTAATGCATGTCAGTAATTTAGTTCCTGTTTCTATTTAACATGTTTTACTTAATCTTGCATTCCTTATGAGTGGTAGCTATTTCCATCATGTTGTGATTCTGTGTTTTTTTGGCCATCTTATTACTGTGCCTGTGAGTGGGTTGGCCTCTCTGCAGAACATGTAGTGCAGTGGCTACAGATTCCAATTGCAATTGAAATTCTGAGTAAATGTTTATGAAGGGGTTGCACAGTTGTCAAAATATTGACAGGGTGAAAGTAAATCAAAATAAAGTGCTTACATGTTAGGGGATGTTTAGGGGTGGTGAAGTGAAAGAGATGCGAGAAAGTGCATTCAGGAGAGAGTGAAAAGAGGGTGTTAAAGTGAAAAGAGATACGCTTTAAGATATAAAAAGGACATACATTTCTAACATAAAGTGCACATAACTGAAGACCATTACTCCTTCCATAGGCCTCAATAATATTCAATCCACAGTCTCACAATTTCACAGTTGAAACATTTTCAATATATATATTATTTATTATTAAAACAAAATCATTGTTGTTATTCATTTATCTTAAATAGCTAGCAACCACTGACAAAGCCAATACTCCTGGGAAGTTTTATGTATGTCAGTTGTCATGTTATATTGTTATGTTATATGCCTAGATGAGTTAACAGAAAGCTCAAAAAGAAACCAAAATACTGGTCGTGTAGCACACTATCGGATCACAGAACTTCAATTTTTATGTTGAAGCTACACCCCTTTTAGAGACCTCCACTTTTTCATCCCATGTCTATACATAGTTCTATATGGCTGATTGCAGAGAACAGCTGTGGGTGCTTCCCCTAGCCTGGTGAGAAAATGTTCTTCCAAAGTGTAAGACACTGAGGGGCATATTTATACTCTGTTTGCGCTGAATTAGCGTAATTTATTTTTACGCTAATACAGCGCAAACTCAACACCAAATTTATATTTTGACGCTAGAACTGTCTAGCTTCAAAATATTGGTGTTAACGTCATTTTTCAAATGTATGGAACCTCCTTGCATCAATGAGATGCCAGGTAGGCGTTCCTGTCCACAAAATGACTCAACCCCATTAGTGCAATATCTATCCACCCGGGCAAAAAAGGCGCACGGGTGAGAGGTGGACCCAAAAAATGACCTTACCACCAATTTGCCTCAAAATTTAATGCCTGGTTCAGGGCAGGTAATAAATGAGGCAAACACACCACTACTTAAGGAGAACACGCTACAACGCGGCCCACAAAGGCAACGCAGAAGCCAGGAGAGGGTCTTCAGAACCAGGACAACCATCCTTGGCCTCAGGTACCAGGACATTATTAGGACATACAGACTGAAACGACAAGCCATACTACACCTACATTGAACCACTAATTACAGTCAGTCACAACATACTACCTGTGACAAAGCTGCTAGCTGTCCTGCGCATGCTGGCAAGTGGCTCCTTCCAAACAACTGCCCTGGTTGCTAATGTCTCACAGCCGTCGTTCTCTGCAATCCTGCCAAAGGTGTTAGATGCTATTTTCTCCCTGACACCCCGCCACATCATCTTCCCCAAAACCCAGCAAAAGCAGCAGGAGCACAAACAGGGGTTCTATCAAATACATGGCTTCCCGCATGTGCTTGGTGCAACTGACTGCACCCATGTCCAGCTCGTACGACCTGCAGCAACCGAGCACTTATACTGGAATCGCAAGCACACGCATTCCATTAATGTGCAGCTCATAGTGGACCACCGGGGACTATTCATAAACATTTTGTCTAAGTATCCTGGGAGTGTCCATGATGCCTACAAATTCTGGCACAGCAGGATCAATGAACAATTGCAGGATGGAAAGTTTGGAAATGATCTACTTGTGGGTAAGTCAACAAACCTAGCAATATACACACAAAACACCAATCCTGTTGGACACACAAGACATACACCACTAAATTAACAAATGGCCAGGGTAAGGCAGATGTGCAGTAAACAACACATATGCACCGTGCTGCAGTACAACACAATCAGTGCACACCACAAACACACACACCCACATGTATGTAACACACCCACAATTTGACAGGCACACCACGGGAAGGACAGGTGTAGACATGTACCGTTTGCTAATAGAAGAACTACACAGACCACTACAAGTGCCCACAGGTCGCCTACTACATACACTTCACACACAGTACACCAAACAAAGAATAGCACAGACATGTCAATGGCATACGCCATGCCCATGTCATTTAAGTTCCATATAGCCACAGATCCCTCAAGTCATGCCGTGCAAACCACTGCCAGAATAAAAATCAAATACCAGATAACTTGCGCCAACACCAACTACATCTCATCAACACATACCTGACTTACCTGTAGTGTGCAGAGACATCTGCCTGACACATTGGCTCACACACATAGGAATACAAGATCAATGCCCATTACATATCATGTGCCAGATGTGTGATAAGTGGTACCACACCTACTGTAGTGCCACCTCACATGCAACCCTCACTGACTCACAACATCATCATGTCTGTACCAGATACAATAAATGGCCCACCATGGGGCACAGTCACTGTCAGACAGTGCAGATCATGGATGCCATAGCTGGGACCCTGTAGGAGAAAAGAGGACATCACTGACATCACATGCACTGTGCCAAGTGATGCATTTGCTAAGTAGCTGAGCTCCATCCCATAGCCTGCACTGTGCATGTGTTGACAGTATAAATGCTGATTCATGTGTTGGAAGATAGGAGCGACACTGGTAGTTATGTTGATCATACTGTAACAATGGGATACACACCCTTGGAAACATCATGGCTGACACAAACATTAGCTGCCACCCTGGATCACCAAGGGACCGCTGTAAAAGCCCACAGTGCCATTGTCATGGCCTGCATTGTGCGTACAACTTGGCAGATGACCATTTCATAATGACTTGAAGCCACATTGTAAATCGGCCACCCTCCAATGCTGTATGTAGTGTGGAAGGGGTGTGCAATGTGTGTCGCTGGAGGTCTGTCACCACAAGATACATAGCATGATGATGCTGACTCAGATGTAGCTGTCACCTAAAACCTGAGGCAGTGCCAACAACAAACACCAATCCAGGGGTGATGTATTAAAGGTTGAAATAAGGAAGTGAACTGTGCTTTGAACTCAGATGATTGTGTCACCAATGCATGCTAAATACTGCTGCACACACAGAAAGAGCCAATTGGCCACCAAAACAGCATATGTATAGGGTGGTGTCCCTTCCTGCACAGATACATCAGCCAACACAAGACAGCTAGCCAAGTACCCTGGTGCAAGGTAGGTAGTATAGATGCGCGGCTGCATATGAGCAACTGGCGCAGCGGACAACAAAGTGTTGCCTAGTAACATGTCACACATGGGGCCTTCTCGCATAGTCTCAATATTGCAGTACAGTGCAGCCAATTTTTGAGATGTGTTGTGCATTCCCACTTACCAATTTCAAAGGCCCTAAGTGTTGCACATCATCTGCAATGGCACATGTCAAAATCGATGGGATGTCCAGGCTCTGTAGTGCTACCATGTTGCTACCACATATGACCCCATTGTGTTGTGAGGATGTGTCATGTCCCCTCTAGTGATAGCACACTGATACAAAGGTACACTACACAACACATGGTACATACATTACGACCATCATTTTGGAATCCAAATCATATGTCCCAGGTCCTTGAACCAAACATAAGATTGTCATGTCCAACAACCCAGTGCTGAGGAGACATTACACAAGGATAGGAACTCATAGCATACCACAAACACATATGAGTCACAACCAACTCAAAATATCAACTGCCATGCTACATGACAACAACTTAGTCCTTTAAACTTTTGCAGCGGATCAGGGCATACAGCCATGGATAATTACCCCATTTCCCAACCCAAGCACAGCAGCATAGCGTGCATATAATGAGGGACATCGGAGGACACGGACTATTGGGAGAGGACATTTGGCATCCTGAAGTCAATATTCAGGTGCCTGGACATAACAGGAGGCTGCCCCACACATCATGTGCAAGATTATATTGACATGTGCTATCCTGAACAACATATGTGTGCGGATGAACGTCCCATTATATGGGCAGGTTGATGACCTGCCTGAGGAGGTAGATGGTGGAGACGAACATGAGGGGGAACAGCACAACACAGCTGCTGGGATACGCAGCAGACTGCACATCGTTGAGAACTTCTTCACTTAATAATCACGTAACTCACCTTGTACATTTTGTCAATGAACACCTTACTTATTTACGCAATCCGGCTTTGGTCTCTTCAGTCTCAACAACATATACCTCAGGATTGTGCGTCTACCCTCAGGGAGCATGTTACAAACACTAATCTGAAGAGTACTGTAGCAATACCACATGTGATGCGTAAGATCGAACTGCTACCATCACACACATCACAAATAGCCTCATCACTTGAATGTGACAACTGAAGGACACAATCTATGGACCACAAAATATTATTTACATCCACATTGCCGACTTGTACAACAATAGCTCAACACACACAACTACAACACAACATGTCCAAATAGGAGGTAAACAAGGGCCACACACTTGAGGCAGTGGGTGGCAAAATATGGTGAGACTGTAATGTTTGAACAGACCACTGACACAACTCAGTGTGAGAGTTGCAATGGCTGCATGGAGCATGAGTGACAAGTGGGGGGACATCATTGGTGACAATGGTCATCATGATTAGCCCAGATATGACCAGCAATGGAGGAAGTTGGGCCTGCGCAGTACATTCATGGAAATCAGTCCTGCCACTGACACATATGACCTCACAAATTGCACGGACACATCTGTGGAATGCACATAGGAATGGATGAGAACATATGCAGCTAGGGCTGCAGGTCCACCACACAAAAACAACAACCACTGCTAAATGTATTGACTTTAATCTGAATATTAGGTTCAAAACATGATTTGGGTGGAATGTAGGCAGAGTGTGTCAATCACAATATGTACCAAATATGTACACATGTCAAACATATGTGTAGTCCACAAACAAGTCACCATATACTCAATATTAACATATGGAGACAGTTATCGGGTAACATTTCCTAGATATGATTCATCAGCCATCATCAACAATGCTCGAGCTGTGTATGTCGTCAAAAATGTTATGCTCTGTAAGACAACTACACACATCACATAAGTAAACACAATACATAATCACATACCATAACTGTTGCATAGTACCAACTGCCATACATATGTGGATACACTGTTGTCACACATACATAAATATGCATGACGTGAAAATATTTGCATGCTGTCGATTCTGTAACACACCCATCGGTGTAACAGACCACTCACACCCAAATCACATTGTTGCATGGACTACCACATGTGGCCATACACGAAATGACACACTGCAGCCCAGCCCATTCCATTTGTATGTTGATACAGGGTGCATCCATTGACAATGAAACAAATTCACGCAATCAGGAATAGAGTAAAAAAAAATGACGCAAATGCGTTGAAAACATCATCCGCAAACGCAAAGTATATGACCCATGGGCCCTTAGCGTGAATTGCACCTTCGGACTCATCTCAATGCTGATTTTCTGTTAAATAAACGCATAAAGATAATGCGTCAAAGACGCACGTAGGTCATGCATCTGAAATACTCATGCAAATATCTGCTGCGTCACATAAATACACGCATAACAGAAACCGTGACGCACGGGGACTGGAAGTGATGTAATAGGAAATCCTGTTTACAGGCATGGTACAGTGGGTGTACTTTCACTTTCTCTTTACAGTCTGTGCCTCTTTTGACTGTGTGGTTGTGTCCTGGAGTTGGTGGTGTCTTCTTGCTCACTATTGTATCTTGTGGTGTCCCTCCTGTTGTGTTTTTTGTATTTTTGACTGGACTTTTTCCCAGTGTTTGTAAATTTGTGTGTTTTTTGTATCTATCATTGTACTTGTACTGTGGGTTGTCTGTCCGGGAAGGTTGTTATATTGGGTTAGTTGGGATTATTTTTTGGGGCCTTAAGTTTCCTTTATTTTAATTTTGTTTATAATCATTATTGTTGTCAACCTGTACCTGAGGGATATGTCTGGTAGGGGAGGCTGACAAGGACGGTGGCAGAGGAGCTGGGAGGCTTCATGTGGCTGGTAGCCCACTACCTGCCATTAATGTTGGAGATGAGGAGCCGTGTGATCCAGGGGCGAGGCAGCTGCGGTGGGGCAAGGTGCTCGAACACCAGCTGAAGCATCGCTGGGAAGATTGGTTGGCCAGGGAGCAGGATCTGCTTGACCATCTTGATGTGGTGATTGGTGGTTCTGTTGGTGAGTCTCCCATTGGCAAACTGTTTACTGTTCACTGCTCTTGAATGACAGTAGCAGATGTGTTGGCGTGCTGCATGCAATGCTTGTGGAAAGGTTGCATGCAACCAGAATGAAGTGTAACTGCGCCAGTCTAGACATGGAGTTCACATGTCCTACCATTTTACCAATGTAGGTCAGATGTTTGGTGAGTCATGTACAACCATCACCAAGTCACACATTTCAGGGGCCATGGGAACACCTGTGCCGCAGTATAGTGTCATGTATAATGAGCCAAGACACCGCCAGCATACTATATGTAACTGGATTGTGATAACAAAGTAGGGCAATCCATGTATGGCGCTACATGGTTATCATTTCACACACATTATCCCTGCCATTGTGTTAGCAAAGGGGGCATGCACACCTTAGGGGAAACTGGCAATGGGGCATTGATCAGTCAACTTTGACACATCAGTCATGGATTACTCAATGCATGATCATTGCAGACTGAAAATTGAGCTGCTTGTCCATCACAAAATGCCTCTGTGTGCCTTGCAGGACAAGCCAGAATACCTGAGTCAGTTGTCTTGAAGAGCACCAGGGTAGTGTCATGTATCTGTCACCCAACTCCCCCTCATACCATGGAGTTCCATCTTCTATAGGTTGCCCACATATGGTTGTTGCAGGGTGTAGCACTACATGAGTCTGAGGCCCAGTGTGAGTGTGCAGATGTGTGGCTCTCACTCACCTGAGTGCCAGTGTCATTGTGAGTTAACAATGGCGTGTCTGTTGCACTGTCTTCAATCTGGATAATTAGTGCACTCCTCTAAAATAGTACACACTGTAATATGTTGTCCACTGGTAGTGACAGTGATATGACATTAAGCATGGTTTTCCATCCATATCTTGCAGGTGGACCTGCCCCCTACACCATCAGCGAAGTAGCAAGATTTGAGGACCCAGATGTATCCAGTAAGTGTGATAATATATGTCCTGTGTAGTGATTGAGTCATGTGTGTTGCACACAATGCTAGAAGTGAGGAGCTGTCAAATGATCAGATATCAAAGTAGGCTGGAAGGTGACATTGTGTCCCATTTAAGGGTTCCCGATGCACAAGCAGAAAGTCATATCTTGTGAGGCTTGTGGTGCTCAATGGGCAGCATTGTGTGAACAAGGTGATGACAAGCCACATGTAGGCCCATATGTGACTTACAAGTGCACCCATGTGAGAATATTGGCACTGGGACACACCGTCATTCTCACAACACAGTGATGCACCATTTTGAACACAAATTGGTGCATCCCTGTATTGTAATGGGCATGTAGGACTGGGTGAGCAATTGTCCCCCAGCATCGTGCCCCATATTTTGTCCTCCATTTACGTGACACTTATATGGAATGTAATAGGTGTGCATGCAGGACAAGGCCAGACGTGTGCTGGCATGGATATGGGTGTGTAAGGAATAGTATTAGCTGATCAGGTGTTGATGGGTGTCTACACCTGGACACATGAATGTAGATGTGAAAGACCTATGGATACCAGCTTCCTAGCTGGCAGCCCTCCTAACATATGGTCCACTCCCTTACTCCATGTATTAGTGGGTATGCCTTGGTGGATGACCTGAACAGATGAGATGATGGATTGGCCGGTACATCCCCCCTGGCACAGGGGGTGAGGAACAACACATGTGTAGATAGATGTGATGCTCACAGTGTACGTGACAGTCATTTTGATCAGGCTTGCATATGCACCTATCAACACTGACCCCTTATGGTTACCAACTGCATTCCATACTCCCAATAACAGATTCAAGTTACTGGTGACGTACAGATGAAAATTGACACAGATGATGAGGAAAAGTGGCCCTGATCTATGTGAAGTTGACGCTGCCTTTGCATTGTTACACATAGCACAAAATCAATGCACACCTAATTTGTTTTGGTTCCTAATCTTGTTGTGAGTGGCTTTGGTGTCAATTAAATGATGCTAAGGCAGCGTTGCTGTTTAATTCATCAGGGCCATTGTTTTATCTGTAATGTGAGTTGGAGTGCATGTGCAATTTGATGTAGAGTGTAAAGTGTAGAGTGTAAGCTAATAATCTGTACATACTCCACACAATGCTGACACTGATGGTTGCCTGTCTCAATTTACCAGCTGACAACATGAAAAATTAGGAACTGCAGGCTTTTCAGACGAGGGCAGTCTGCTATAGGCACATCCTGACAGTGGAATCTGGCTGCTGGAGCGATCCACTGGGGAATGGCAGGCTTTCACCCAAGGGGGACCCACACTTCCCACATAGGGAGGACCAAGCATCACAGCTTTGCAGGAGGGCACAACTGGCACCATCACAACAGCCCCAGCAGCTACACCCTCAACATCTGTGCCACAGCCCACCCCACCGCACTTGCTGCCATGGACACGAGTGCGAATAAGGACCTACAGAGGGATGTGACACTGCTCCTCAAAAAGTTGGACAGTCTTGAGAAGGAGGTGGAGAAGAACACCAAGAGACTGAAGCTCATCAAGAGGAAACTCAAGAGGGCCAATCTGTAATTGGCATAATGACTCTCACCCCCAGTTCCCTCCCTCCTCATTTATTTTAATGTTTTTATAGTGTGTTTTAGGGGGTCAGTGTCAGGTTAGATTAGGTTAGTAGTTTAGTTAGGATAAATAGGTTTTTGGGGATTGGGTTTTCTACTTTTTACATGTTACTTTGTGGGTGGGTGGGAGGTGAGATTGGGGGCATTTATGTGTTTTATAAAAAAAAATATATACAAATTAAAAAAATAATTACCAAAAAATATATTTTTGTTTAGATATAGGTAATATGTGTAATTTAGTATATGTTGTCCTGCATGTGTTTTGTGATATAAGGGGGTTGGAGGGCCAGTGTTTAGAGTGTGTTGTTAAATGTTGCTGGAAATGGCCTTTCTGCAGGGTCACCCCCAAACCTTTTGCCTTCCTCCTTCTCTTTTTCTGACCTCATTTTTGCTGGCTTTAGGACTCTGTCCACTTTACCATTGCTAATCAGTGCTAAAGTGCTCTCTCCTTAAAACATGGTGACATTGGCTCATACCCAATTGGCTTATTTAATTTACGTGTAAGTTCCTAGCAAAGTGCACTACACGTGCCCGGGCCTGTAAATTAAATGCTACTAGTGGGCTACAACACTGGTTGTGCCACCCACATAAGTAGCCCTCTAACCATGTCTCAGGCCTGCCTCTGCAGTGCCTGTGTGTGCATTTTCACTGCCACTTTGACTTGGCATTTAAAAGTAATTGCCAAGCCTTAAACTCCCCTTTTTCCACATATAAGTCAACCCCAAGGTAGGCCCTAGGTAGCCCATAGGGCAGGGGGATGTGTAGACAAAAGGCAGGACATGTACCTATGTAGTTTACATGTCCTGGTAGTGTAAAACTCCTACATTTGTTTGTACACTGCTGTGAGGCATGCTCCTTCCATAGGATAGCATTAGGGCTACCCTCATATACTGTTTGAGTGGTCGATCCAGATCTGAAAGGAGTAGCCAGGTCATATTTAGTATGGTCAGAATGGTGATACAAAATCCTGCTTAATAGTGAAGTTGGATTTTAAATTACTATTTTAGAAATGCTACTTTTAGAAAGTGAGCATTTCTCTACACTTAAATCCTTCGCAACCTTCCAATCCACGTCTGGGTAGGTTTAGTTGGCAGCTCCCTTGTGCATTCACTCAGACACACCCCAAACACAGGACACTCAGCCTCACTTGCATGCATCTGCATTTTGAGTGGGTCTTCCTGGGCTGGGAGGGTAGAGGGCTTGACACTTACATGTCAAAGGACAGTAGCCTGCCCTCAAACAAAGGACTGCCACACCCCCTACTGGGACCCTGGCAGACAGGATGGAACTGAAAGGGGACCTTGTGCACTTCTAAGCCACTCTTTGAAGTCTCCCCCACTTCAAAGGCACATTTGGGTATTTAAGCAGGGTCCCTGACCCTACCAATTTAGACACTTCTGAGGTAGACACTGTACCTGACAAGACACTTCCTGGAGAAGAGAACCTGAACCAGAACCTGCAACCTGCCAAGAAGAACTGCTTCGCTGCCCAAAGGAATCACCTGACTGCTTTCTGTGAAGGACTGTTGCTTTGCTGTTGTCCTGCTGCCTTGCTTCTCTCTGGCCAAGGGCTTGGATAGAGCTTGCCTCCTGTTCCCTGAAGTCTCAGGACCAAAAAGACTTCATCTCTACAAGAAGGACTCCTTGTGTGGCAAAAATCGACGCACAGCCTGCCAGAAATGATGAACAGCCCGCATTGCCAGCGTAATGGCCGAAAATTCGATGCACAGCCCACTGGATCGATGCACAGCCGAGCCGGAACGACGCAGTGCCTGCTGTGCGGTAGAAATTTCCATGCAATGCCCACTGGATCGACGCAGCCCCTGTGACTTCGTCCTGTCAGCGCCGGAAATCTACGCATCGTCCCCGGGGCATCCAAAAACCCTGCAACCCGAAGAGGATCCATGACCGAGTGCCGGAAATCGACACACATCCATCCCTGTGTGAAAACTAAACAACTCATTGTCGTGTGCGGCCTCAGAAATCGAAGCACATCTTGTTTTCCACGCATCTCCTCCTCTGCAGTTCTTTATGGAGATTTTGAACGCAAACCAGGTACTTTGTGCTTGAAAGAGACATTTACTGATTTTAAAAGACTAAAGACACTTTATATCCTTTTTACAGTGATATCTCAACATATATTTATTGCACCTTAATCGTTTTTGACCTGCATTTTACCAGATGAATATAATATATTTTTCTAAACATTGTGTGGTGTATTTTTGTGGTGCTATACTGTGATATTGCATGCTTTATTGCACAAATACTTTACACATTGCCTTCTAAGTTAAGCCTGACTGCTCAGTGCCAAGCTACCAGAGGGTGGGCACAGGATAATGTGGATAATGTGTGACTTACCCTAACTAGAGTGAGGGTCCTTGCTTGGACAGGCGATAACCTGACTGCAAAACAAAGACCCCATTTCTAACAAATGTGTTAGGTAAGTTTAGCATAGAGTAGTTAGGGTCAGTTGTTGGTTATGTATAGTTAGGATAGGTTAGGTTAGGATAGGTGTTCTTCATTCTTTTTAGTTTAGTTTAATTATAATTAAAAATCTTTGGGTACTCCCTTACTTCATGTGTCATATGCTTGGGTCTCAGGGTCTTCCCATGGGTGTACAGTGAAAATTGCATGTTGGCCTAGGGATTCCGTCCTGCCTCAGATCCCTCTCGACATGTTCATCACCTTCTTACAACTGAGCTGTCACATTGGCAACTGCAACACATCTACTTGTCTGTGCATCTGCCATCCAGTGTACCCACCACTCAAGGTGACTATGTCAACCATGTATCGGACAGGTAGGTGTGGTATTGTTTGGGTCCTGTGTGAGAATGTTGGGAACTATGGGACATCTGACAACAGTCTACATTTCATATATATCCTGCTAAACTGACCAGTGTCAATTACAGATGAGGTTAAGTGCCTCTGTTTCACACCAATGTGTTCTACTGGTACTCCCAGCTGAACATATTGCCTGAGAACTGTTTCACAGCCATCCTGCCATATGTAGAGGGTGAAGCATACTTGTGTTCAACATTTTTGACATACTCAGTAAATTGCTTGTAGGGGATGAGACCAGCATCAACGTTCATCATGTAGGTACCTTGTGCGTAGATATGTGCCCCCATATTCCTGCACTCTTGTACTGACACTCTGTGACTAGAGACACATTACACACATCACAATTCCTAAGCGTAGTAGATGTGTCACAATACACAAAGACATGCTGCCTGTGTAGGTGGTGTTTAACTACAAGTGTCGTAGTGCAATATTTACAATGTCCAGGTATGTGACCCCATTAGTGAAATCCATCCAGTTGTGACACAACACAAGTCCAGGGTTGAGGAACATGTCATAGGACATTCTTGGGTAAAGTGTCTTTCAGTGCGGGAGAACATAAATTGTCAATTGTAAAGTGAGAGACAATTGCAGTCCTTAGCAGAAAGGTCAACAGTGTGTCGGTGAAGAGTGCATATCTGCAACAGTGCTAACACTGGCATGATGTCAAGCACCGGACAAAGGAAAACACTGCCCATGTGGCATGGGCTGGTGTTACCGGGAACTCCTACAGGTGAAGATGATCTGTTCCACATCCTCATCCTCTGATGTGTGTGGTGTCTCCTCTGCCCTTGATGGTGGTAGTGGGGAGGTAGAGGGGGCCACGCACACTTCCCTGTGGTAGGCAGCCATGTCTGCCCTGAGGGAGACCATTTTCCAGGGCATGGAGTCCATCTTGTCCTCAAGCACGCTGATGCTAGTTTGGGATGGCAGTTATTGTGGCTTCTCCCTCATGGCAGCAGCTATGTCCCTCAGACACTCTTGGATTCCACAAACTGGGGAGTGTGTGCCTCGGTTGGCAGTCGATTCATTAGCCTTAACCATGCACGTGCGCATACCCTCTAGGCTGGCTGCCATAGTTTGCATCCCCACCCACATCTCCTTGGCCAGCTCCCGCTGGACTTTTACCACTGTCCTCTCAAAGCTGGTCCCTGGGGTCTCGGAGTCCTCAGCTGTGTCGGTGCTCGCAAGTTGTACTATTGGGGTGCTAAGTGGGACCTGTGGGATGTCTGCTACATCAGTACTCCTCCTTGCGACTGGAGGTGGTGTCTGGAAATTTACAAGGACTTCTTGTAGGGTCTCTTGGCTGATGGTTGCCAGCTGGTCATCCAGGTCATCAGGGTACTCTAGGACAGGCAAATCCACAGGAGAGCCATCATCCTCTGCAATGAGAGGGCGTAAAATCAGTCTGTCTGTGTTGTGGCAGTTGATATGTCACATCACTGGCTTGATATTTGAGGCTTATTGTCATCTTAGGGCCAGATTTATGGAAAAATGCGGCAGCGCGGTGCTGCGCCAAAATTGGCAGTGCTGCACTGCATCACTTTAGAAACACAGGGATGTGTTGTATTTAAGTGAATATGGCGCACCCCTGTGTTTTCCCCTGCGCTGGCGCTAAATTGAGCTGCCAGTGACAAGGCAGGCATCCTTGCACCATTGTGCAAGGATGTCTACGTTGAGGGGTGTGATTGTTTATGTGCGTGAAGGTGTCCCTTCTTGCACATAAACAATCATTAATGGCACTTGGGCACTTCTGTGTGAGCTGTAGAATGCAGCACACACAGAAGTGCCAAAGCGTCATTTTCAAATGATTGTTTATGTGCAGGAAGAGACACCTTCATGCACATAAACAATCATTTCTGGCATTTTGCTTCTTCTATGCATGCTGCAGAAAGCAGTACACATCAGAATAGCAAAAAACTAGGAGGAATAAAAGTATTCCTCCTCGTTGCACCCTGCTAACGCCACCCCTGGGGGTGGCATTAGATTTTGGCGCTCCCTCAGGTTTACAAAATTTCATAAATCTGAGGCAGCATCAAAATACAATGGGTGTTGCTGTGGCATGCCCACAGCAACTCCCATTGAACGCCCCTTCCACGCACAGTGCTGCGTGGGAATGGGCCGTATTTACATTGTGACGTTAAGCCACAAAAAGTGGCTTAACGCCACCTTGTAAATATGGCGCAGAGCTTAGCACCACAGGAGCGTCAATAAAAGTGACGCTCCTGTAGCGCTACGGGCCAAAGCATTGTTCCTGTACATCATGGCTGTAGTCTACAGCCCTGTGTCCCACCTGCGTGTCACATGAAGGGAAGCCCAGTTGACACAATTGGCTGCGTCATATCTTTGAGGTGTGATGCCTATCCTTTTTGTGGCTTGACACCATCTTGTCATTGTCAACCCTCCCTGTGTATCCATTTGCATGGGGAGGCCTTGCAATGGGTGTTGCTGTGCTCATGTCACAGCACCACACCTGGCAATTTTCACCTGTCACAGTCTTACATGTTTCACATACACCCATGTGGTGCTGAGACCTTGTACTACCACAGGGATGGCATTGCCAGGACACTATGCTCTTGTTACCATTGATGGCTCCTCATGTTGTTGTTTGTGTATGTGTGCTACATTGCATGGCACTCATGGAACTGGCAGAGTTCAATTTCATTTTTTGTCTGTGCAGGTGTGTTTGCCTTCTACACACCTATGCCCTCCCCCTCAATGCAGCCCTCCTTGCACTATGATACATGTGTGCAGCATGGTGGCAGTGCAGCTAATTTGACACAAGCACAGGGTTAGACCCAGGGATGGCCAGCATGGGTATGAAATTTCTGCTATGTACATCATTCTGTATGTGACAGTGCATGATGGTAAATGAGTCTATGGACATAGGCGTTTAGAAGGAGTTGTACTTAGGTCAGGGCCTGAAGCTAGTTTGAGGTGATTCTGCAGGTAGTCATACTGGTCCCTCATTTCAAGTGTGTCAGTCCTATGGGCACCTGACTGCCATTGTGTATTTGACCACCCCCAATAGCACAGGTGGTAGTGGCAACTCTTGTCAATGTGGAAGGCACCATGGGCCAATGGCCTGCACTGGCAGGTTTCCAGCAGCTTATGGACTGCAATGCCATCTGTCCTGTGACACCAGACCGGTATTACATTCAACAATGCCCTCCAGGTCTGTTTCCACATTTCCACCAGCCTTTACATCACGGTGAAACCCCCATGCAAAGGTTGTTGGTAATGTGGTGTGGTGTGCCCCTGGGTGCCCCTGCACAGCCCATGCACTTGGCATGTGCAGTGCAGGGGGGCCCATGCGCTGGCCCTTTGCCCGTTCCACTGCCTGATTTGCAGGACTGAGTGCAGCGTGTCCTGTCACACCCAATGCAGCCCAAAACTGGCACTGAGTCTATTTGATCCATCAAGAATGTTGTACTAAGTGCCCCATAGAGCTACCATGAGCAGAGAGATTTCCAGCCGCCATCCCAAGGTGTGACTGGCAACCTCAAAGGCTACACTGCACTGGCAGTCTTACCAACACCGGACTTGCCCATCTACCATCCCCTGCCCATCGATGTGGAATTATGTTCACAGTCCCCATGTGTTGTACATGTGTGTTTATTTCCCCATTCACATGTGTCTGACATGGTTGTGTCAGAGTAGTTGTGGGCTCAGCCTGTGACTGTTGTGACCTACTGTTTGCTATCTGTGGTTCATATTTTCTGTAGGGGCATATTTCAGTTCAGCATCAATATGTGTGGTTCAACACTACTTCAGTTTAATGCCATTTTACCAATGATACATGTCCAGCCTGCTATTCCCCCAGTGCCTGTTTAGTTCATTGTTCCATGCACCCAGGGGACACCCTGACTGCATGATGGAGTGGTGGCTGCCTCATGTGGATGTGTTGTCAATGTGTGGTGTGGTGGTGATACTGACACATGTCTGGTTACTGTTGGGACACTTGCAATGACTTGTGTGCTGTGAGATGCAGCACAAATGCATTTGGGCAATAAGGCAAGGACGTTGCAAGGTGTTACTGCAATGGACACCACTATGACGTAACCCCAGGAATGTTATTGTCTGACTACCTAGTCTCAGAGGTCTTGGTTGTGTTGGTGATGTTGATATGCTATATGCAAGGGATGTTGTGATGACAGAACCAGTGACACAGTGATTATACATGCCATCCATCCCATGTGCTGCATATGTACATGTAGGTATTTAGGCCTGGTGTTCAACATATGTCCAGGTTGTGTATGTGTTATGGTGCATGGCACTACCAAGGATAAGGTAGGTACATGTGTAGCTTACGTCAGCATGGTGCAACTTGCTTAATGTGCATTGTGTCCCTCTGCGCTCCTTTGACATGCATTGTGTGAGTCCTATGTGCCTCCCCCTTCTTGTACTTAACATTTTAGCATAGATTTCCACCATGCAACTCACCCTGCATTTGTGGTGTTTCCTGGTAGTCTGCGCTGTCTTGTCCTGCGATTCCTGTGATGATTTCCTCTGGGATGACCTCTGCAACCTTCTCCCCCATCTAGTCCAAGTCCTCTTGTGGTGCTGGACTCCCACCTCCAGTTTGCAGTGCTGCCTTCCTGTTCCTTGCCATTTTTTACTTTGTCCTTCTCTTGCAGTCATGCCAGCGTTTCTTGCACTCAGTTACAGTTCTCCTGACCTCTGCCACACAGGTAATCTTATCCACTATCTGCTGCCAGATAGCCTCTCTCCTTCCAATTTGCAATTTTGAGGTGACGACGAGTTGATGCTGATGCTCCGTCACCTCTCTCACCAGTATTTTGTGATCCTCTGCGCTGAAACAACACTTTCTCTTTTTCTACTCCCTCCCCTGGGTCTTGTCTGTGTCCTCCTGGCTGGTTCCTGGTTGAATGGTGTCTCCCTGGAGTCTCATCTGGCTTTCTGGCTCCGTTTTGCCTCTCATTTGCACTGTTTTCTCCGTTTGCGTCTGTATTTGACGCTATTGCGGGCAAAAATGGTGCATTTCCATTTTGCAACATGATTACATGTCGTAAAACGGATTAGAGTCATTTTTCCTCTGTTAATGTCATTTTTCCTCATGACAAGGCGTAATGGTTAACGTCTGGAAAAATGACTCTAACTAATTCTTTTGCGCTACCCAGCATCATAGTATAAATATGCTGCCCGGGTGGCTTTAAAAAATGGCACTAGTCAGCACAACATTTTTTGACGCAAAACTGCATTAGCGCAGTTTTACGTCAAAAAGTATAAATCAGGGCCTGAGTAAGCAAACACTTTAAAGGGCCTTAAGCTGTTGCACTGTACAAGCTGCACACTACAGTAACTGTTCATCATACTTAATACAGTAACATATATCTCAGTTTTTTATGTACTTAAAAGGTTCAAGACTACAAGTTCGCAATTGCTTTATAAAGTTTCTTTCTTTCTCACTAATTTATTTAGTAAAATGTGCTTTAAAATGCACCATTTGCCAGATTTTTTCAGATTTCTTTCATGGACATTTGTCCATCGAGCATGCTCTCTTCGCTTGCTACATAAAAGTAATACCCAACATTTATGCCCCACCACTTTCAAATGTCACCAGCCACCACTGACTTTCACTCCCTTCTCCTTGCTTGATGAACCTCAACTTTGGTGCCAGGCTCCCACAGTACTGCTCCTTTTCACTGTCCTGTTACCTCAGTCACTATACTAAGATCCACACTGCTTCAACATACTCTTTCCTTGTGGATATGCTTCCGCTTGTACTTTTCTTAACACACCTCCTCTACTTTTCCTATATAATTGGATGATATATTAAGTCTTACCCTCGAGGAACAGCACCTGTGATCGAAATGCATTGGGAATTATGAAAAAACAGTTTTTGAATTCATATCACATTGATGAAAAGAACTGAATATTCAGGAATAAACAAGGAACACAAAAATACTTACTCACTCTCATTTATCCCAAACTAGCCAGGGCCTATCAGATATAGTGGTGGCTGACCATGAAACCCCAAAAAGGTGTGTAAAATACAAAACATTTTTCTGTACACAGTTTTAACTCATACTATGGGGCTATTGGCACACATTCTATCTGCAAAGGTCAGCAGACCATAGTGTCTGTGAAGGACTTTAAATAAAGTAAACATTTTTCCTTAAAACAGCCTGCTTTCCTTAAAGGAACCATGGCTACTCTAAAAAAAAAAATTCTCAATGTTTCAGAGAGGGTTGCTAGTAATTCCCTGAACCATTGCCTACTCCCTCCTAATCCCTCTGAAATTTTGATCCCATTTCACTAGTGGTAGGAGTGGCGGAGGGCAGGACAGTGGATTTGGGGTCCAAATGGGACTCCTCTTTTGCAGATAGGTTAGCACTCCAACTTGGGAGCTGGTGATTTTAATTGTTAGGAACAATTCTGGTCCCAAACCATTGACATGTATAGTAGGGATTCACAATTTGGAGTGGACGCCCACAACATGCCCTTTCCAATGACGACTAGGTAACCATTCAGAAACCCACTCTAGGGGTTTGTAAAGGTTTATGGACCCCAAAAATAAATGACATGCATAAGAAAAACCTACTTTGCAGGTGCAGATACTCCAGTTTTACAAATCAGAGTGTTTATGGCCGTAAATAGTTTAGTATATTTGGCCTTTATATTTGAAAAATGCTTACAAGTTGCAAAAAAAAGTTGTTGGGCCATTTATCAGTGAACACATAGTGAATCCTGCAACTGCTATTAAAATTGCACAGTCTATGAAAATTCATGCCTCTTGTGACTTCTTGACAACACTCTATTTAGTAATTATTCCCGTCTCTACTCTTATGGTTGCGCTTGCACCTCAGTCTTTGCCATTGATCTCTAGTCCTTGACCCGTAAACATTCAATCCTACCTCATCATGCCTCTGAAGCCTCATCTGTCAACTGTCCTTGCTTCCAGGAAAGGGGGAGTGCTTCAATGGTTTACTCTAAGGGGCATATTTGTGAGTTTATCACAAAGGGCAGCACAGCAAGTCATCTTCCTGCACTGCACTGTGTGACAGGGAGAGGGCATGAATACACCATACTTAAGCCAATATGATACATTCCTGCCTTTTCCCCTGAGCTGGTGCCATTTTGACTACCCAGCGCCAATGCAGTCACCCTTGCACTGTAGTGCAACGGTGCCTTTGTTGCATGTGGGACTGTTTTTGTGCAGGAAGGGACACCTTAGTCTAAGAAAGAGAACACATGTGTTTCCTTCGCATTATGTCACCGATTACCCATTGAATTAAATCATGTACTTTTCATTGCAGATACCAGTACTGAACCTGTCACTACATCAGCTCCCCCAGGTAGGTCATAGAAGTGCGTAATGACTGTCAGGAGGTAATGTTCACCATCGCATAACTATGTTTATTCTTACATTCCCCCTGTAAAAATGCTTTGTAACCAGGAAAGTAACAGTTTTCACTTTCAGATTTTGATTCAGGTGCCAGCTCTCCACAGGAAAGACCTTAAAATGCTGTTTTATGGAGTCTCCATTTCAATATCACACATTGAGAAGTCTCTGCCTGGCCCTGTCCTACTGCCATACCTCCTGTCTCTGACCTCTGTCCTTTCTCGAGCATTTCAGACCCTGCTATCCACTCCACTGCTGATTCTGGGCTTCTCAACCTCCTCCCTGCTTCTCCTTCACTTGTTTTGCTCCTTTGCTCGCACCCCATGGCCCCTTTGCTTGTTTCTTTATTTTGTGCCACACTTCCACCTTTGCCTCTTTATCTCCTCTGAGGTTCTGCCTTTCTCTGACCAATTTTTTAACCTTCGTTTGCCTTTTTGACTCTTATTTCACAACTTTTGCCTCTTTTTCTCCTTGCTTCCTGCATGTGAACTGCTTTCACTCTTACCCAGTTTGCTCCCTTTCAGTTTGCACATTTTGTCATCTTTAATACAGCCTCTTGTTGCTTTATTTCTCCTTTTTGACTCTTTCAATCTGAAGCGGCCTCACCATGCACAGTTTTCTCATTAATAATTTTGCTGCAAATGTTACAGTGATTCTATCAATGATGTCAACATAGGTGTTGTGATTGATGTAATATCTGGGGTAATGAGCAGTGCATGGTGAAGGCGCAAAATATAGTTACCTTAGGACACAAGATATAGGGGGTCATTCTGACCATGGCGGTAATTACCGCCATGGCGGAGGTCGGCGGTAGCACCGCCAACAGGCTGGCGGTGCACCGCTGGGCATTCTGACCGCGGCGGTTCAGCCGCGGCCAGAAACGGAAAGTCGGCGGTGTACCGCCGACTTTCCGCTGCCCGTCTGAATCCTCCATGGCGGCGGAGCGCGCTCCGCCGCCATGGGGATTCTGACACCCCCTACCGCCATCCTGTTCATGGCGGCTCTCCCGCCATGAACAGGATGGCGGTAGGGGGTGCCGCGGGGCATTCTGCAGGCAGCGCCGCCATGGGGATTCCGACCCCCTTACCGCCAGCCTGGTTCTGGCGGTTTTGACCGCCAGAACCTGGCTGGCGGTAACGGGTGTCGTGGGGCCCCTGGGGGCCCCTGCAGTGCCCATGCCAATGGCATGGGCACTGCAGGGGCCCCCTAACAGGGCCCCACCAAGATTTTCAGTGTCTGCCAAGCAGACACTGAAAATCGCGACGGGTGCAACTGCACCCGTCGCACCCCTTCCACTCCGCCGGCTCCATTCGGAGCCGGCATCCTCATGGAAGGGGGTTTCCCGCTGGGCTGGCGGGCGGCCTTCCGGCCACATCATGGCCACATCATGGCACCTCAAAGACACCCCAGGTTCTCTGAGGAGGAGCTTAGGGTCATGGTGGAGGAAATCGTCCGGGTAGAGCCACAGCTATTCGGATCACAGGTGCAGCAGACATCCATTGCAAGGAAGATGGAGCTATGGCGCAGAATTGTCGACAGGGTTAACGCAGTGGGACAGCATCCAACTACACAGGATGACATCAGGAAGAGGTGGAACGACCTACAGGGGAAGGTACGTTCCGTGGTATCAAGACACCAGATTGCTGTACAGAGGAATGACGGTGGACCCCCACCTCCTCCCCAACAACTAACAACATGGGAGGAGCGAGTCTTGGAAATCATGCATCCTGAGGGCCTCGCAGGAGTAGCAGGAGGACTGGACTCTGGTAAGGCTAATCTTTACTACTTTATCCCCCCAACCCCACCTGCATACCATCACATACTCCCACCCTCACCCTCACACCCATCACCCCAACAACCCACAGATACCCCACCAACACAACCCACACATCCCAAAACCACGCCCTGCATGTAAGACCAATGCATGGCCACCCATCACCAAAGCATGTCCAGTAGAGAGACTCACTCATGCCCCAAAATCACGAATCACACAAGGGCCAAGCCAATAATGCAAGCACAGGAGTGGAGGGTAAATCACCCATTGCACAAGATGACACACACAGACACAATAACTATGCATTTACACCCCAACAGGACCCATACCCAACGTCACCATACAGGAGGTGCCAGACATATCCAGTCCCCCCACAGAAGAGGCCCACAGTGATGACAGCAGCTCTGAACGTCTGGATCAAGATGACTAGCATGGCCCATCAGGGACCTCGGGACAGTCGGTTCCCCTGACAGTCACAAACCACCACTGAACCTCCCCCCTCAGGAAACACCACCACAGCACCCACCCAGCGGCCATCCCTCTGTCCCCAGGGCATGTCAATCAGCAGTGTGTCCACCACTACAAGGAAGCCAGGCAACCCCACTAACACAGGACGATCAGGGACCTGGGGGCAGTGGGCACACGGTTCAGGGGACAGAGGCACAGGATAACAGAGAAGCTGGGAGGACGGCTGTGTGACGGGGGAGGACATGCCCAGGGAACCGACACTCCACGAGGCACTCTCCAACATCATGGGAGCTTACCACCATTCCCAGGAGACCATGGGCACGGTACTGGCCAAGTTTCAGGAGACCCAGCGGCTGTAGGAGGAACACTACCTGGGGATCAGGGAGGACTTCAAGTCCATCAACACCACCCTGGTCACCATTGCAGGGGTGCTGACAGACCTTCTCAACAACAGGAGGGACACAGTGGCACACCAACGGGCCCCTGACACTAGCCTGGACGATGAACAGCCCTCCCCCTCTGCCGGTGCTAGTGGACAGGAGGCATCGCCACAGGAACAACAGGTACCAGCACCCCACCCCCTGCAGATGGAGAACCACCCCACAAACGGTCCCTGAGATCCAGGAACAAGACAGAGAACATTGCCAAGACCCCCACCAGGAAATAAGACCCCCCTGAATGTCACCCTTCTGTCCCACTTTGACAGCCTGACCACCTTAAACTGCCATTGCTTCACTTCCTATGCCCCATTGGACAATGCACCTGTGAAACAAATAGACTGGACTCTGCCATGGACATTCCTCCACCATCACCCCTAGCCCATTTTACAACCCCCTCCACTTATTTGCACAGAAATGAACACACTTCAATCACAAAACAATCTGGAGTCAGTCTGTGCTTTCACAAATGTGTAATCTCTGGAATATAGCAATGTCAATGTACTTGTTCACATACCAATGAAACACAGCTGTAGGCAGCAGTAAACATAGCAGAGGGCACAAAGTGGGACCCACATCTGTGAAATGGAAAGGCAAAGTAACAAGTCAGGGTCCATACACTGAGTGAAAATGACAGACTTATGCTAGCTCCAACAATAGTATGAGATGTGGGAAGCAGTTACATCTTCTTACCTGTGCCTCACTGGAAGTACTGCATGATTATGTTGTTTCGGTTGTCGACAACTTCTTCTGCCTCCTCTTCTTCACTGTCCACAGGCTCCACAGCTGCCACAAGACCACCATCTGGCCCATCCGCCTGCAGAAAAGGCCCCTGGCGTTGCAAAGCCAGCTTGTGCAGCATACAGCAGGCAACGATTATCTGGCACACCTTCTTCGGTGAGTAGTATAGGGAGCCACCTGTCAGATGGAGGCACCGGAATCTGGCCTTCAGGAGGCCAAAGGTGCGTTCTATAATCCTCCTAGTTCGCCCATGTGCCTCATTGTAGCGTTACTCTGTCCTTGTCCTGGGATTCCTCACTGGGGTCAGTAGCCATGACAGGTTGGGGTAACCAGAGTCACCTGCAAATGTCGAGGGACAACTGTTAGACACACACTAACCCTTAGGGACAACTCCATACCCAGACACCTATGTCAACTGTGTTGGGACCTTGACCTCACCTATTAGCCACACATGGTGCCTCAGAAGTTGCCCCATCACATAAGGGATGCTGCTATTCCTCAAAATGTAAGCGTCATGCACTGAGCGTTCACATGGGAGATGTACTGGTCTGCCAAACACACCATCTGCACATTCATCGAATGGTAGCTTTTTCGGTTTCTGTACACCTGTTCATTCCTGCGGGAGGGGGTACAAATGCCACATGTGTACCATCAGTGGCACCAATGATGTTGGGGATATGTCCCAGGGCATAGAATACTGCAGGGGCATCAGGTCGAAACAAACGCAGGCACCTCAGGGGGATGTGGAGGGGGGCACCTCAGCCAGAAGATGGTACGACGCCACAGCCCCTCGAGGGGCCTCCATGCCCACAGCGATGTCCTGGGGAGTGCAAAGCCACAGTCTCTCAAGTGGGTGGTTTGCCCACTGCTTGGTCCTGGGGAGTGCAAAGCCACGGTCTCTCAAGTGGGTGCTTTGCCCACTGCTTGGTCCTGGGGAGTGCAAAGCCACATTCTCTCAAGTGGGTGGGTTGCCCACTGCCTGCTCCTGGGGAGTGCAAAGCCATAGTCTCTCAAGTGGGTGGTTTGCCCACTGCTTGGTCCTGGGGAGTGCAAAGCCACAGTTTCTCAAGTCGGTGATATGTTCCACTGGTTCTGGAGGGGGCACTGTGCCCAGAGTGCTTGACCCTACCAAGGATAGGGGGAGTGGATGCATCTCCCCACTGGTTCTGGAGTGGGCATTGTGCCCAGAGTGCCTGATCCTGCCAAGGATAGGGGGAGTGGATGCATCTCTCCACTGGTTCTGGAGGGGGCATTGTGCCCAGTGATGCTGCACCCGGGGTGTGGCAGTTAACCTCCTGTCACCTAGGTGTCTGAGCCACGAGATGTACATGGAACAGGAAGCATGATACTCCATGGAGGCAGAGCCACACTCCATCTTGTGGCGACTTAGGCTGCCAACTGCTGGTCGTGGCAGTGCTGGTGGTGGTGCCTCAAGTGGTGTGTCCAGGGTCCAGGACACCACCTGCAGCCTAGGACGGCTGCCCACTGGGGATGCTGCTGACGTCTGATATAGTGGTACCTGCTGGGCACGTGGCAGTGCATATGGCGGTGCAGGTGGCGGTGGCTGCGGCAGAGATGCTGCCGGTGCTGGCCGTGATGAAGGTGTCTGTTGTGGTGGAGGGAGACACCATACCGTCTCCAGCAGCCTCGGATGGCAGATCCATGGGGAGGACGCTGCAGACTGATGTTGTGGCAGCGGCGGTGCAGGTGGCGGTTGTTGCGGCGGTGGTAACTGTGGTACAGGTCGCTGGCATCTCTGAAGAAATGGTGGTCACCAGCCCCTCAACAGGAGGCATAGTGCCCTGAGGTGACTTGCCCTTTGTCTTGTGTCCCTTCCCCACCTTGGCAGTTGCTGCTGGGACCTTGGCACTGTACTCTCTCTGTTTTGGTGAGATCTTGCTGAGTGGGTGGTGCGACTTTCCCCTGCTGGAATCTGGCCCCTCTTTGACCTTGGCAGGTGGCGGAATCGGGTAGTCCTTCACATCTGTAGGTGGCACACTGGCAACTCTGACAGGTGCCCCCTTCGATCCTCCCGGACTTGCATGGAACACAGCAGACGCAGATGTGGTGGCTGAGGTGCTGGGCTGGGATCTAGACATCCTGGCCCTAGGGGATGGACGCGGGGGTGTAGGGAAGAGGTTGAAGTTGCTAGGAAAAGTTTTTGGGACACACTGGGACGGGAAGATGGAGGGGGTGTGGGAGAGGAGGAAGAGGTAGTGGTTGTAGGAGGTGTACGTCTGCTGAGTTTGGGTGAAGGTGCATGGGCTGGAGGCTGTTGTGAGGTGGATGGCTGTTGAGTGGGTGTGTGCCTGCGTTTGTGTACTTTGGGAGGAGGGCTCACAGACACACTGGGAGAGGACACAGGGGACGTGTGCATGGTAGTGGGGGTGGTGATTGCACGTGAGCAGTCTGTTGTGATGGGCGTGCTGGTGATGGAGGCAGTGGCTGATGATGTAGTGCATGCAGGTGTGAGTGGAGACGAGACTGGGAGGAAGGTGGAGGACGTGGAGGAGGGGAACACAGTGGAGGAAGTGGATGTTGGTATGTGTGCATGGGTATGGTGCTTGTGTGAGTGCCTGTGTGATGTGTGGTGCTTATATTTTCCTGAGCCACTTTTGTCTGTGGATGTGTGTGCATGCTGGTCTGAAGGTGTGCTTGGGATAGGCTGGGGTAGAGGGGATTGGGTTGGGGTAGTGGAAGTTGGAGGGGGAGGCTGGACACAGGGACAATGGCTGCCATCAGTGCTGAGGCCGGAGCCTGAAATGCTCTCTGCTGGGCCTCCACGCCAGAATGAATGCCCTCCAGGTATGCATTTGTTTGCTGCAAATGCCTGTGGACACCCTGGATGGCATTCAGAATGGTTGACTGCCCAACAGTGAGGGATCTCAGGAGGTCAATAGCCTCCTCACTGAGGGCAGCAGGGCTGACAGGGACAGGGCCTGAGGTGCCTGGGGCAAAGGAGGTGCCCACCCTCCTCTGTGAGCGGGCATGGGAAACACGCTGAGGGGCTGCTGGGAGGGCGGTTTTGGTGGGGGGTTGGTGGCTGTACCTGTTGTTGGGGTGGGCACAGATATGTCCGCCACCGCCAGGGAGCTTTCATCAGAGGAGGAGTCGCTGTCGTTGGTATCCCCTCCTGTCCCCGTCGTGGAGCTCCCCTCGCCCTCCGTCCCACTGGTGCCTTCACCCTCCATGGATTTGACGTCATGGGCCATGTGGGATGCAGCTCCCTCCGTTGCAGGTGTCTCTACTCCTTCGACAGATGATGCTAATGCACACAAAGACAGGGTGACAAAACAAGAAGGGGGGAAAGACAGAGGACACACATGGTCAAAGCCAGCAACACCACTACCGTCGGTGGACACAACAGACACTGAGCTGCCCTATGCACTACGCCTTGCCCAACCAGTCACTATGGTAGTCACCAGCCCATGGAGTACAATGCCTAACGCCAGCACATCCACACCTGACACCCACAGGACCCTGCATACTAGTAGCTGCCCAATTGTACCATTGGGGTAGGGGTGCTTCTGAGCCTCCAAACAAGGGACATACCCTGGCATAACCGCCCTGGCCTAGGGGCACACACAGCCCACACACCCCACCCAGCTAGTTCCTAAACCGCGCAGAGTCAGCTTTATGACACTGTACTCACCCCCTTGTGGCTGCTGTGATACCCTCAAGCGCCCATCCAACTCAGGATAGGCCACCGCCAGGATGCAGAACATCAGGGGGGTCATGGTGCGACTGACATTTCTTCCACGTTGCGGAGGTGCGCGGCGGTCTTCAACCGCCTACTGCGATGCTGCACAACGACAGGGCAGTTACCTCATTTCCCCTTGTCCCTCCTCACAAATGAGGCTGCCGCCATTTGAGGGGTGCATATGGCATGGCACCTAACTGCGTCACTGCACATATTGGCACATATACGGACTCCCAATTTTGCACACGGATTCTCTGACATTACTTCAGACACAGTTGTGCCACATATGTGGTAAATGACCCTCTGCTCACCGTTCTCCTCCATAGGCTACAACCGCTGGGACAGATGATCAGATGGCGGCATCCTCCGGTGTACAGACCCCTGGTGGACCTATCGACAATGGAAGACAGACACATCATAATCACATACAGACTTCATTGTGCCACAATCCAAGAACTGTATGACCAATTGGAGACAGACCTGATGTCAGCTATCCGCCAGTCCACAGGTATCCCCACTCTAGTGCAGGTCCTGGCAGTGCTCCATTTCCTGGCAAGTGGGTCCTTCCAAGCTACAGTGGCCATGGTATCTGGGATGTCTCAGCCAATGTATTCTAACATGTTGAGCAGGGTGTTGTCTGCCCTGCTGAAACACATGCGCAGCTACATTGTTTTCCCCCATGTGGAGGATTTGGCCACAGTGAAAGCTGACTTCTATGCCCAGGGACATATCCCCAACATAATTGGTGCCATTGATGGTACACATGTGGCATTTGTCCCCCCACCCCCGCAGAAATGAACAAGTGTACAGAAATAGAAAAAGCTACCACTCGATGAATGTGCAAATGGTGTGTTTGGTGGACCAGTAGATCTCCCATGTGAATGTCAAGTATCCTGGCTCTGTGCATGATGCCTATATCTTGAGGAATAGCAGTATCCCTTATGTGATGGACCAACTCCAGAGGCACCGGTTGTGGCTAATAGGTGAGACCAAGGTCCCCACACTGTATGAGTAGGTGTCTTGGTATGGGGAGTCCCTAAGGGTTAGTGTGTGTCTAACAGGTATCCCTCGAAATTTGCAGGTGACTCTGGTTACCCCAACCTCTCATGGCTACTGACCCCATTGAGGAATGCCAGGACAAGGGCAGAGGACCGCTACAATGAGGCACATGGGCGAACTAGGCGTATTATTGAGAGGATGTTCGGCCTCCTGAAGGACAGATTCCAGTGCCTTCATCTAACAGGTGGCTCCCTGTACTACTCACCGAAGAAGGTGTGCCAGATAATCGTGGCATGCTGTAAGTTGCACAACCTGGCGTTGAGACGGCAGGTGCCTTTTCTGCTGGAGGATGAGCCTGGTGATGGTCTTGTGGCACCGGTGGAGCCTGTGGACAGTGAGGAAGAGGAGGCAGAGGAAGAAGATATTGACAACAGAATGGACATCATCATGCAGTACTTCCAATGACACACAGGTAAGAAACTGTAACTCCTCTTCACATTTTAGTATACTTTAGGACATTGTACATGGCAGCCTCTTAACCTCTGTCTATGGACACTGACTGTTCCCTTTGGATTTCCTTTTTGCAGATCTGGATACCCCATTCTGCCTTCTGCTATGTGTAATGCTGCCCAACAACTGTCATACATTGGTATGAGTAAATGAACATTTACATTGCAGTTTGTTGCTAATGTTGTGATAATACATTTGTGAAAGATCAGACTGACTCCAGATTGTTTTTTGATTAAAGGGTGTTTATTTAGGTGCTAGTGGGTATAGGGTTATGTGCAAGGGGCTGTGGTGATGGTGGAGGAAGGTCCATGGTAGAGTCCAGTCTCTTGGTATCACAGGTACATTGTCCAATGGGGCATGGGAAGGGGAGCAAAGGCAGTTCAAGGTGGACAGGGTGACATAGTGGAACAGAAGGGTGACAATCAGGCGGGTCCTATTTCCTGGCGGGGTCTTGGCAATGTTCTTTGTCTTCTGCCTGGATCGCAGGGACCATTTGCGTGGTGGTTCTCCTTCTGCGGGGGAGGGGTGCTGGTGGCCTGTTGTTCATGTGGCGGGGCCTCCTGTCCATTAGCGCCGGCGGAGGTGGAAGGCTGTTCCTCAGTTTGGCTAGTGTCAGGGGCCCTTTGTTGAGCCACTGCCTCCCTCATGGTCTTGCCCATATCAGCCATCACCCCTTCTATGGTGACCAGGATGGTGTATATTTTTGTGAGGTCTTCCCTGATCCCCATGTACTGTCCCTCCTGCAGCCGCTGGGTCTCCTGCAACTTCGCCAGTACTGTGTCCATGGTCTCCTGGGAATGGTGGTATGCTCCCATGATGTTGGAGAGTGCCTCGTGGAGAGTGGGTTCCCTGGGCCTGTCCTCCCCCTGTCGCACAGCAGTTCTCCCAGCTTCCCTGTTGTCCTATGCCTCTGTCCCCTGAACCGTGTGCCCACTGCCACTGACCCCAGGTCCCTGATCATCCTGGGTTAGTGGGGTTGCCTGGGGTCCCTGTAGTGGTGGACACACTGCTGATTGACGTGTCCTGGGGACGGTGGCATGGGCCCACTGGGTGGGTGCTGTGCTGGTGTTTCCTGAGGGGGGAGGTTCTGTGGTTGTTTGGGACTGTGGCAGGGGAACCGACTGTCCAGAGGTCCCAGATGGGCCAGGCTGGTCATCGTGATCCAGGCGTGCAGAGCTGCTGTCATCACTGTGGGCCTCTTCTGTGGGGGGACTGTATATAGCTGGCACCTCCTGTCCAGTGATTTTGGGTAGAGGTCCTGTTGGGATGCAAATGCATTGTTATTGTATCTGTATGTGACATCTTGTGCAATGGGTGTGTTTCCCTGTATACATGTGCTTGCACTTTCGCCTTGGCCTTGTGTGATTGCTGATTGGGTGGGCTAGGTGAGTCTATCTAGTGTGCATGCTCTGGTGATGGGTGTCCATGCATTGGTGTTGCATGCAGGGCTTGGTATTGGGATGGGTGGGTTGTGATAGTGGGGTATATATGAGGTGTTGGAGTGATGGGTGTGAGGCTAGGTGTAGGAGTGTGTGATGGCATGCAGGTAGGGTGGGGGAGATAAAGTAGTAAAGATTTGCCTTACCAGAATCCAGTCCTCCTGCTCCTCCTGCGAGGCCCTCAGGATGCATGATCGCCAAGACTTGCTCCTCCCATGTTGTTAGTTGTGGGGGAGGAAGTAGGGGTCCACCGCCAGTCCTCCGTACTTCAATCTGGTGTCTTGAAACCACGGAACGTACCTTCCCCCGTAGGTCGTTCCTCCTCTTCTGATGTCATCCCTGGTTCTTGGATGCTGTCTCACGGCGTTGACCCTGTTGACGATTCTCCACCATAGCTCCATCTTCCTTGCAATGGAGGTCTGCTGCACCTGTGAGCCGAAAAGCTGTTGCTCTACCCAGATGATTTCCTCCACCATGACCCTTAGCTCCTCCTCAGAAAACCTGGGGTGTCTTTGAGGTGCCATGATGTGGTGTGAGTGATGTTTGATGTGATGTGCGTGGATGGTGTATGGCTGATGGTGTTCTGTGCCTCTGGGTGAAGGTGTGGTCTTTGCTTTTCTTCTCTCTGCTTGTTCTAATTTGTTCGTTGAAAGGGTTGTGGGTATTGTGGGTGTGTGTTTTTTTGTAGTGGTGAGGGTGTGGTGTGTGTGTGTGTGTCAGGTGTGTGTAGTTTGAATTATCCAATGTGGTTGTGTTTTGTATATGTATGTGTATTTTGAGCACAGCGGTGTGTACCGCCAATGGATTACCACGGTTGAAAGACCGCCGCAGTGATTTCTGGGTCGTGATACTGTGGGCGTATTCCTGTTGGCGTGACGGTGTGGGTTTTGGTACTGCCAGTTTATCACTGACCTTTGGTGTGGCGGACTTGTGTGGGTGTCTGTATAGTGGTGGATTTCTCTGTGTGGGTCATAATACCCGTAGCGGAATACCGCAGCGGTCTCGGTATGTTGCCAGCCGTCGGCACAGCAGTAATCGGGATTTACCACCAGGGTTGTAATGAGGGCCTAAATGTTTTAAGTTTTACCACTTTGAATCAATCAGGATTGTGTCAGGTATGCCACACTTTTGTCATAAGTAAAACTGTGCGATACATGTTCTTTAGCCCACTCCCAGGGGTTGCAGTAGAACACAAGGGAATCAACTGACAGGCTTCATCTGTTGGAAGTACATGTTTTACTGAGAATGTCAGACTTCATTCTCATATGACTGAGAAAGATAGTGTGAATTTACAGAATACAGAAAATATTTTTTTCATTTTAGCTTCTGGACCACCTTCCATAACCTCTATGGAAAAACCATGAGAAAACAGTTTTCTCTCAAACATGAGTCATGAAATTCCAGAAAAATGCTTTTTCACTGGGTAAAATCACCTTAGAACACACCACAATTCCTAAAATGAGTATTGTACCATCAACAAATGATTTATATTGTATCTAAAATGTGTTATCACCCTTTATACGTTCTCCTTTTTGTGACTCTCAAAACCTGCCATTCACGACCATGCAATTCAATGGGGTGCTATGTTGTATATTGGTCCCAAAAAGGCTGTCATCACTTTCTAGTTGATGTGGTGACAGCCAATATGATCTCACCATGAGGTGTGCTTAGGCTCTGCCCAGATTACAAATTTGGATTTCCAATAATATTTTGAATGTTACTGAATGGATGCTAACCAAACAACAAAAAGTGTGACCTCTGGACTAAAAGCTACCTTTGTGCCAAATCTGGTATAATTCCATCCAGCGGTTGGGGCTGCAAGCATGTCTAAAGACCCTATGGGAATTAAAATGGAAACACACTTTTTTTTGCCCCCCCCCTCTTTTCTTGGCCCTAGCTTGACAGATCATCCTGAAACTTTCCACTCACACACCTATACAACCTCTCATACACCCACTCACACAACCACTCACATACCCATTCGCAAACCCATACGAGTACTCACTGAAATACTCACTCATCCTTAATGACACTCGCACACCCACTTACGCACTCGTACAGGCACTCACACAACCACTCACTCACCTATACAGCTACTCATACAACCTGTCACTTACTCATACAGCAACACACAGAGCCACACACTCAACAATTCAGCTACTTGCACACCCACGTATTCACCTATACATCAACTCACACACCTCAACTCATACACCCACTTACCCATACAGCCTCTCAACAAAGCCACTCACTCACCCATACAAGCACTCACCCACTCACTCATACACCCACACATCTACTTACATATCCATTCACAGATCCATGCAAGCACTCAAACATCTGCTCACTCACCCACACATCCATTCACACAGACACCACAGTACAGCCACTCACACACCAACTCACCTAACCAAACAGCCACTCACTCACCCATACAGTCACATACAAACCCATTCTCCCACCCAGGCAGCCACTGACACACCCACTCACTCACCAATATAGTCACTCACACAGCCACTCACTCACCCACATTGCTACTCACATACCTACTTAAACCCATACAGGCACTTATACACCTGCAAACAACACCCATAAGGGCACTCAGACACCCACTCATACACGGATACACACAGGCACACAGCAACTTGCATAATATATGCTAGAAATAGTATCACTCATTAGTAGTACAGAAAATATACTATTTTAACTTTTTTAGTACCTTGGTATATATGCTTAACATTCATAAATCTTTAGAAACAGTCACACTCACTGGATGATGTCACTCCAGATCCAGAAGTGTCAGATTTGGTGGGGTCACAGACCCAGTATATATATCCAAAAGTACCTTTGAAGCGGAGGAAACTTCAAAGAGTGGTTTTGAAGTGCACAAGTTCCCCTTTCAACCCAGCCCTGTCTGACAGGAGCCCTGTAGGGGTCATCAGTCCTTTGTGCCAGGAGCCCTGTGGGGGTTATTAGTCCTTTATGTGAGGGCAGGCCACTGGCCTTTGAGGGTAAGACAGAGCCCCTCCACCTTTCCTGCCCTGTATGCAGATGAATGCAGATGCAGCTGAGTGTCCTGTGTTTATGGCTGTTTGGGTGCAAATGCACAAGGGGAGCTGTCAACCAGCACAGACACACATGGATTTGAGATAGTCTGTAAGCCACAGATGGCAGTGAGCGCAGAGAAATGTCTACTTTCTTAAAGTGGCATTTCTGAAATTGTAATGTAGAATCCAACTTTACCAGTAAGTAGGATTTCTTACTACCATTCCAACCACAGCAAATATAACACATTTATTCCTCTCAGATCAGAAATTACCACTTAAAAACATTATGTGTAATAAAAGGGGAATTTAGGGCTTGACAAGTACTTTTAAATGTGAAGTCGACGTGGCTCTATAACTGTACACACATGCCTAGCAATGGCAGACGTGGGACATGGTTAAGGGGCTACTTAGGTGGGTGGCACAATCAGTGAATTTAATTTAAAGGTTCTGAGCACTTCTAGTGCACTTCAGTAGGGACTTACAGGTAAATTAAATATGCCAATTGGGTATGAGCCAATGTTACCATATTTAGGGGAGAGAGCACAAGCACTTTAGTACTACTGGCTAGCAGTGGTAAAGCTTGCAGGGTCATAAAACCAGCAAACGCAGATCAGAAAAATGGAGGGAGGAAGGAAAAAAGTTGGGGAAGACCACTCTAAGGCTGTCAGGTCTGACAGTAGCACAGAATACCTGCCTACTGTTTTTGTATTCCCTCGAAAGATTCATGCTACATAATGGATAATTATCAATTGAGTTGGCTTGATTGGATCCTTAATGATCTATGTTGAAACAAAAAAATAATAATATTTTTTCTTGTTGTTCACGTCCTTCTTGCCTCTAGCACAGTGCTCCACACTTACCTTTTTCCTTCCAATCTTCTTTTTTAACCTGCTGCATCCCACCCTTCCCTTCTCTCCCCACCACCCCCAGAATCCCTCCCCCCAGGACCTACCTTCTTAATGGTGGCTGCAGAGTAGACACGCCATTGGCACACCATAGGCAAACCCATCTGCACCTGTCCCTAAAATGCCAATGCCCTGCCCTGAACCCCTGTTCCTCCACACACCCATTCTATCCCAAGACACTACTCTGCCGCAGCCCTCCACACCCTGAACCCTGGATGCCATTCCTGACACTGCAGCTGGGCCTCGCTGGCCAGTATCAAGGGTTTGTTCTACTGCATCACCTGTCATTTATCATATGCACCCTACACTTCCCACTTGCCTCTTCACTCCCCACACCAACCAAGCCTCAAGTAATCTAGTCACCAGCTTGCTATGGTGAGTCAGATTTTATCAGGGAGCGCTCTCTGGCCTGCTCTTTTGAGCGAGCTTGAGCTATCAAAGAACAAGTGCTGTGTTCAGAAAGCCAATGAGCAATAAATATACCTTTAAATCTTGTTTTTATCTTGCTACATTTGATGTGTGTTCAAAGACAGAGGTCAGATGTCAGCCTATGTCATGTTACAAGTTGCTGCTTATTTTATCCTGGAGATTGGTGATTACTTTTCTTTCTCTGACTGTAACGTTAGAGGATTTTATAAAGTGCCCTGTCCCTCAATTGTGCTGGGCATACGACAATTAAATAGTTTTTAACTGAATTGTACAAATATTTCAAAATATGATTAAGTAGTGAGGAAAACAATTTTTGGGATTTGTGATGTGAGATAGAAACAAATCAAAGATTTTAATAGGACCAAAACAAATCAGAATGCTTTACTTTGTGATGTGCAAATGATAATATTTGTTAAAACCCAATTCCACACATTATTGTTTATACGCTATGTAATTTGATCAGTAAAACTGCATGCTAGTCAGAAGGTTTGTGGCCATTTCAATGGAAAATGTCTGCATGACAATGAGCTAATACACAATACTTTTAGTAATATATTTCATAAAAGTGAGAGTTTTTAAATATGAACCGAGAGACATTCCTGCCCCTGCATTGATGGCAATGCTGTCAGTTAACTAAGAGGTAAGTCAAGGGTCATGTGTACCCTATATGTGGGCTAGCCTATTATTATACATGCAGCAAAGCTTTATTAAATCAACCAAAATAGTTTTTTGTACAGCAGACATGCTGAACTCACATATTTGAAAGTACTCTTGTATCTGATAATGAAGTAAAAGGTGCGTATTGAGACCCAAACACATATTTATGGAGTATAGATGAATGTATTGCAGAATAACAGTTAACAATGTACAACCCTACAATTCCAGGCAGGATTCCTACCATTCCGGAACCCCCAGAATCAAACCCTAACCCATAGAGATCCAACAATACCAGAATGTCCCCTTAATCACAGAATATAATATGCACACATCCTCCATCTAATAAAATAACAAACAATGATAAACAATTCATTAAGCAATTAGTTATCTTGCACAAAAAATAACTATTCAGGAAACAAATTGAGGCATTTGATTACAGTGTGAAATTCTTCAACCACATTTGTAATCATCAAATTTCTTCGGCCTCCTCCTAACACAAGGCTCATATCGTTCCTTCTGTAGATGAACATCTACACCTCAATTGGATCCGGAATTTGAAATAGGCTTTTCAATTGTGGCCCACATTTATGGCTCTGAGGCATGGAACGTTGTCACCTTTCTTACATTCCAAAATTTCCCATCCTCCAGATGTACCACACAATCCTTACTTTCACACACTCTCAGTGGATTAGACCACTTAAAACCTCCCTATCTGATGTGCCCTCCAACAAATACTCTCACCCTTTCACCTTTCTGGAACACTTTTATTTTAAACCCTGCATTGTGTTTGTGTGCATAATGACACTGATATTCTTCCATTCCATTTTTTAATGCCCCTTTTTCAAGTGCCACCCGTGAAGTCCTTTTCATCCGGGTAGGAACTGCAGCAGTACATGCCACCTTTCTCTTCAACAAGAGAAAATTATTTTCCCCACTTCTGGAATGGGACATGGTTCTGCAGAAGGCTGATCCCACCTGCTGAGTTCTTGCTGGTGAACCAAGGCTTCTGAGGGATCTAGGGCAGCACCCCAGACTGACACACCTGAAACGCACCACAAAATGTTCCTCACTGTTTTTTTTCCAATTCAGGCCCTGACCCAGTGTCATCTGGATGTCCTCTCCCAACACTCTGCTGAACGTTCAACTAGACCGATTTCACAAAGATTATAAACTGTAGTTCTAAAGTGTTTAATTCCCTCCTCCTTAAGGAAATCATCAAAGTCCTCTCCAGCAAATTTCAAACTATTATCTGAAACAATCATCTCCACACAACCTCCTCATCTGAATATTCGTATGCAAATAAATCACATTAGCTGTCTTTACCTCCTTAAGAAAAGCATGCTCTGGCCTCTTGGAGAATGAATACACAAATACCAAAGCAAATGTACTTCCAGGTTCAGTCCTTGACAGTTGCCCATTTGAAAAGCCCAAGCAAACCTCCCCAACAGAAGTGGCTAACACAATCCCAAGCATAGGGTCCCCTCCTTCTGGGTAGGGCCAACTTGGCCACCTGGTACTACCACTACGGGCACACCCACCTTTCTGCACACCCTTGCCATGGGTATCCACCCCACTAGTACACCCAAATTCCACCCAACAGAAGGCTGATGGGTATAGTCCTCGTCAACTTCTTGTGGAGCAGCTCAAAGCAACCCACCATAAAGAAGTGCCACCACGATCCCAGACTGAAGTACAGGGACCCTTCACCTATGATAGAGTTCACCTGGCCAGCTAGTTCTAGCCACTGCTGGGGCACCTGCCATCTGCACCATCAAATCATGCTGGGGGTGCACTCAGCATTCAAATCAGTGCCTGGCAAGCCAGGTCTTCGAGGGGCCTCAGGGTATCCATCCCAAGGCTTCTACATTAGCAATGGACCTGGCAGGGGGTTGCTTAGGGCAGAGCCTCGTGCACACACTCACAGCACACTTGGGGCTGCACCCACCAGCTACAGGGCCTCCACCCTCAGTTCTGGGATCAGACCCCACAGGACTTACTTGATTGGACATTCAGTGGAGCATTCCCCCAGTCGCCACTTCAGGTACAGGATAAACAGTCCTAGGATGCCATCCTACACGGTTCTTGGGCCATCATCTGACTTCTTAGGGTCTACCACTAATCCATCTGGGATCCAGGGAGCCCCTCCCGATCTCCCCAGGGTCAGCCACTATACCTTCATTTTTTGGAATCATCCCTCCGCAGGGCCACCCACCAATATGGACCACCCTTGACTAACTCCCCCTCCCACCAGATAACCAATGAGGATCAAGTGAACTGCAACATTCTCGGACACCCACTGCGGGAAAACCTGCTCTCCTGGCAGGAACCCCTGGGGGGTCAACTACTTCTGGGTACCCTCCCACTCCACCCTTCCAGTGGTCTCTGGCCTGTGCCAATATCAGAAAACAAACTGGAATATGAATGGCTCTGGTGGGTTCCCTCGTGGGAAATCTGCTCTGCCAATGGCAAGTGTGTGAATTTTCCAGAGTCCCCAATCACCTCCTACACCCCCAGAAGCAGGGACTACCCCTACACCCAGATCCATGGTGGGTGTTACTACTGTAGTCCCTAAATCTATAGATAAGAACCATCCTGAAACAGGTCTAATATGTAGTGCTCGGACTCAAATGCCACTCTAGCCTGGAACACTCAAATTGGATCACTGTGTGTAAAAGCTGACCTGTAATCACGTCATTTAAAAAATGCAAACTGCACCTAATAAACAGGGCTGATGTCAGGTTGAGCCAGATTTTGATCAGGAAGGGTAGGTCTAGGAAGTGGTACTGTATGAACTACCAGACTTCGATGTCATGTCTGACAAGCAAGCGGGTTTTGAGGAGGGAGCAGATCAGGGATTGGGGTGGTGCTGTGTGAGGGTGGTTGTGGCTATGGGTGGCAGGCCACAAAAAATGTTAAATGTAGCAGGTCTTGTGACTTGAATATTCTACTCGACCTAACTGTAATGCGCTTGACCCATGAACTCATCTCAAACTGTGTGATCCTAGTCAAATATTTTATTTTATCTACTTACTGTTGCATAATACACTCAGTGGTTAAGGGGACTTTCTAGTATTGATAGATCTCTCTGGGTTAGGGTTCTAATCTTGGGTTCTTGAATGCTAGGAATCCTGCCTGGGATTGTACTTGGTTAACTGTAGCTCTGCAATAAATTCATCTTTCTTCAATAAATCTGTGTTTGGCTTTCAAAAATGGTAAAAAGGATGGGCTCCAGTGTTTAAAGTGAGAAAGAGTGAGGAAGAGCAGTGAACAGCGATGCAAGCCCATCTAGTTGTCTTTGTGGGGACAGCGGTAGCATTGTGGGTGACGGGCAGGAAGACAGAGAAATATGCAGAGGTGAGTTTTGTGAGCTTAGAAGCACAGCGTGTATAGGAGTCCAGAATTTTTGGTCATGACGTAAGGTAAAAGTTAAGAGCTCATTATACTTTGAAATACCGGCCTCGCTGGCTGTTGATAATACACGGGCCACAAGTGGTACAGTGATCTCAAGGATCAGCTGTGCGGGGCTACATGTACATCTGCTGCATTTTTGCTGTGCCGCAGTGTTACGTGCGGGTGTATTCCCTCTGGGCACAAGGCTGCAAGTGATGAGGAGGGAGCTGCTCATCGTGTTACGAGCCTGCGCAAGGCTGTAAGCGCTGAGGAGGGAACTGCTCACTGTGTCTCTAGCTGGTGCGCATCTGATGCAGAGTCGGGCAAGCATTTATGTCTAACATCTGACATCCCAACTACGAGGAAAAAACAGCTCACAGGATAAGTTGCTGCAGCAATTATGATTGTTACGGTGTCATGGATAGGTTAAGGAGCTTAGAGTGAAGTCTCATGTCAGAGGTCAACAAACGAAGAAGAAGGACTACATCTTCAAGGGAACTGGAGTCAATGACAATTGACAGTGAAGAAGGACTACATTCTCAAGGGAAAACATTGTACCACAACGAGACGGAGGCAGAGACTGAGGGCCTCATTATGACCCTGGCGATCAACAGACCGCCAGGGTCATGGTCAAAAGTGCCACGGTTGGACAGCTGCACCGCCATATTTCGGCCGCCAGACAGCCTGCTCGTGCCAGCGATCCCAACCTGCCAGGGCAGCGCTGCAAGCAGCGCTACCCTGGGGATTACGACCCCTCTCTCTGCCGGCATTACCATGCCGGTTTCACCTCCAAATGCTGGTGGAGATGGGCTAGTGGGGGCCCCAGGAATGCCCTTGCACGACCCATGCACTTGGCATTAGCAGTGTGGGGGCCCCCCCTTTACAGACAGTGATTTGCGCGATGGGTGCTGGTGCACCCGACACACAACAGCATTGCCGCAGGTTCTTTTATGAGCCAGCGTCAATGTTGCTGTGTGTGTGCGGATGGAAACTGTGTTTCCACCTGCTGGCCCAGTGGGAAACACATAATAGGGCCAGCGGGAAGGCAGCCACACTGGCGGCCTCCTGACCTGTGGGAGTTTGGAGGGCAGCCTTTTCGGCCCACCAGACTCCTAATGAGGAACTGTGTGTGTTGAGGGAGAAGGAGTTTTTTTACAACAGTGACTAGGGGCACTATCCGAGCAGTTCCTCAATAACCTAGAGGAGCAGATTAACAGAACTCTCTCTCTTACTACAAAATTAACAGAAGTAACAGCAACAGCAACAAAACACTATGAAAAGGACGAGGATGGAGATGGCCCATCAGTTATCACAACTCATGAGTGCCCCACAAACGCACGAGAGCTGGCGGCCATCAGAGCCTCCCTGGACATCATGGCCGGGGCACTCATACATCAGTCAAACAAGATGGAGCTCCAACTGGACCTATTTCAGTTTTTGGCCACATATCTGATGGATGTCAGAACAAAGGTAACTAATATCGAGAAGCTCCTTACTACTACAACGAAGGGATCTCAATGTCCATCCTCTCCGATCCTTGAAAAGTTATGTGACCTACCGATCATTCTGCGAGAATCAGTGGAAGCAGTCAAGCCAACACCAAGCACCGAAAAGGCTACAAAATCCACCTTGCCCCACCAAAGTGGTGACCTCGCCCAAACAGCCCACATTCAAGGCCAAAAGATTGCCATGGTGAGAACAAACACAAGTAGCCCTCTGTTTCAAGACCTTGGGGCAGACGGTCTCCCCTTGGGCACCATATGGAGCGACCTCTGACCTGTATTAGGTCCTGAGCTCGCCCCCCACGTCCGCAGCACCAACCTGCTGTCTCCTGCCTCTGACCCCCGCCCACGCTGCTGCTAGCGTGTTCGAGGCTTCTCTTGACCCGTGTGCCGTGTATTCCGCCGTCCTGTAAGTGTTTTCTGTTTTTTCTGCGCCTTGCCTCTTGCGCTTCTGCCCCCGCCGTGCCCCTTCTGATTGTGCCACTTTTCGCCGTCCTGTAAGTGCTTCTCTATTGTTTTCAAGCGCCTTGCCTCCTGCGCGTCTGCCCCCGTTGTGCCCCTCTGATTGCTGTGCCCCGATTGTATTTTGTGCCAGTAGTGTATTTTTGTGACTGTTTTCCTAATTTGTGCCCGACTTTTTTGTGCCTTGTTTAGCTGTTTTTCGCCCCTTGGGCGCTCCCCCTTGCTCTCCGCTCCCTGCCGCTGCCTCCCTGCGGCCCGGCCCCCCTCGCGCCCCCATTCGCCGCTCCCTCCCGTCTCCCGCCTCCCGCCTCCCGCCTCCCGCCTCCCGCCTCCCTGCTGCTCCTCCCTCCCTTCTTAATGGCTGGTGCTGCGCGTCCGCGCAGCGGGCGCGCCAGAGGCAAGCCCGTCTGCGCCTGGACCGCGCCCAGCGCCACCCCCCCTGGTCCTCACGACCCCCGCAACCACTGCTTCCGATACTCGACCAACGAACTCCGCGCACTCAACCCTGGCCCCTCCACAGAGTGCTTCCTGGCCACCCCGAAGCACACCAAAGGACCTTTTTCCTGCCGCACCTGCAATTTCTCCTGCAACAGAACAACGAAGCCAGCAACAACCAACACAAACCACCTGCACTGCATCCTCCTCAACACACGCTCCGCACGAAAACACGCCATCGAGCTCAGGGACTTGCTCGACACCACCGCCCCAGACGTGGCCTTCCTGACCGAAAACTGGTGGAACGACTCTTTGGCCCCTGACATCGCCATCGCCATACCGGACGGATACAAGATCACCAGAAGAGATCGAACCAACGGAGTCGGCGGAGGAATAGCCATCGCCCACAAATCTACCCTCAAGATCCACACCCACACGGTCGACACTCTCAAGACAGCCGAACACCTCCACTTCCAGATCCACACGGACCCCAACACGACCCTCAGAGGAACCCTCCTATACCGCCCTCCAGGACCAAGAGCCCCCTTCAGCGACACCATCTCCGACCTCGTAAGCACCCACGCCCTCGCATCTCCAGACTACATTCTCCTGGGAGACCTAAACTTCCACCTGGAAAACAACAACGACGCCAACACCGCTTCACTGACCACCAACCTCCTCAACTTCGGACTCCGCCAACTGGTCAACACTCCCACCCACATCGCCGGTCACACGCTTGACCCACTCTTCACCTCAAGCAATCACATCTCCTTCAGCCACACCTCCGAACTCCACTGGACCGACCATCACTGCGTCCATTTTTCCTTCAAGAGAAACACCGAACACCACCGCATCCCTCTACCGCCTCACCGCCGCTGGGGAAAAGTCACCGAAGACCAGCTAACCAGCTCCCTCGCCAAAAACCCATCACCCGACTCCACCGACCCGAGCGCCGCCGCCATCAACCTCCATCAATGGATCCTCGACTGCGCCAACACCTTAGCTCCACTCAAGAAACCCACCACCAACCAAGGTAAGAAAAAACCAGCCTGGTTCACAGAAGAACTGAGCACCTCCAAACGCACCTGCCAGAAGCTCAAGAAGAAATGGATCCTCGAGCGCACACCCGACAACCTCGCCACCCTCAAAGACGCCAACCGCGATCACCACCAACGGATCCGACTCGCCAAGCGCGCTCACTTCACTGAACGCCTCAACAACATCGCCCACGATTGCAAAGAACTCTTCGGCATTGTGAAGGAACTCTCCAACCCTAACGCCAACATCAACGACGTCCCACCCTCCCAGAAACTCTGCGACGACCTCTCCACCTTCTTCCACCAGAAAATCGCAGCCATCCACGACAGCTTCAACACCGCACCTCCGCCAGTCCCCACCCCTGACGACTCCGCCCACGCCTGCCGCCTCACCGCCTGGACCCAAGTGGACGACGCCGAAACCCTAACAACCATGAATTCCATCCACTCAGGCTCTCCCACGGACCCATGCCCACATCACGTTTTCAACAAAGCCGACGCCACCATCGCCCCCAAACTCCGCAAGATCATCAACCTCTCCTTCAACACCGCCACCTTCCCGGACAGCTGGAAGCACGCAGAAATCCAACCCCTCCTCAAGAAACCCAAGACTGACCCCAACGATCTCAAAAACTTCCGACCGATCTCTCTCCTCCCTTTTCCAGCGAAAGTTATCGAGAAGATCGTCAACGCACAGCTCGCCCACTTCCTAGAAGACAACTCCATCCTAGACCCCTCTCAATCTGGATTCAGACGAAACCACAGCACCGAGACCGCACTCCTCGCCGCCACTGATGACATCAGACAGCAAATGGACAACGGCGAAACCTCAGCCCTCATCCTCCTCGACCTATCAGCCGCTTTCAACACAGTCTGCCACTGCACCCTACTGGCCCGTCTCCACGAAGCCGGCATCCAAGACAAAGCCCTCAACTGGATCTCATCCTTCCTCTCCGACAGAACCCAGAGAGTCCGGCTCTCCCCCTTCCGCTCCAAAGCCACCAACCTCATCTGCGGCGTCCCCCAAGGCTCCTCTCTCAGCCCAACATTGTTCAACGTCTACATGGCCCCCCTCGCAAAAGTGGCCCGTCAACACAACCTCAGCATCATCTCCTACTCCGACGACACCCAGCTCATCCTCTCCCTGACCAAAGACCCTCTCACCGCCAAATCCAACCTCCACGAGGGACTAAAATCCATCGCCGAGTGGATGAACAATAGCCGCCTGAAGCTCAACTCCGACAAGACGGAAGTCCTCATCCTCGGACGCACCCCCTCAGCATGGAACGACTCCTGGTGGCCCACTGCCCTCGGACCACCACCCACCCCAGCCAACCACGCAAGAAACCTCGGATTCATCCTCGACTCCGCGCTCACCATGTCCAAACAGGTCAACGCCGTCTCCTCTTCTTGTTTCAGCACCCTCCGAATGCTCCGCAGAATCTTCAAGTGGATTCCAACAGGAACCAGAAAGACGGTAACTCAAGCCCTCGTCAGTAGCAGACTTGACTACGGCAACGCACTCTACACAGGCATCCCAACAAAAGACATCAACCGACTCCAGCGCATCCAGAACGCATCCGCCCGCCTGATCCTCGACATACCCCGCCGATGCCACATCTCCCCGCACCTGAAGGACCTCCACTGGCTCCCTGTGGAAAAAAGGATCACCTTCAAACTCCTCATCCACGCTCACAAGGCACTACACGACACCGGACCCACCTACCTCAACACCAGACTCAACTTCTGCGTCCCCACACGTCAACTCCGCTCTGCCGACCTCGCCCTCGCCATCGTCCCCCGAATCCAGCGCAAGACCTCTGGCGGCAGATCCTTCTCCTAAATTCCCTCTGTTTAGAGTATCTACGAGTCCTTTTGAGGTGAAATGTGGAATAAACATGAGGTCCAAAGAATCCTGCTCCACAGGGTCTAATGTGGCTTGGCCCACTGGCAGTGCTTCTGAGCCTACCCAGTGGGTGGGGCCTCTCCCGTTAAGGGCATAGTGAATTGAGTTTACCGCTGAGGCAATAATTTGGGCTTTTTCTGTGGGTTGAAATGGTTGTGCGGATTATACATCTTCATAAACCACGCAGTTCGCCTGGTAACCACTGAGCTCAACATCGAGAGCAAAATGGCCCAAGTAATAACAATTAGTGATTTGACCAGCAAAAAGTGGATCTCTTATTAATTACCTACTACATAAATGCGCCAAGCAAATTTAAAGCAGAATTAATTCTTGAACTCCTAAAAAGCTTGGAAATGGTAATCTTCAGACATCCCGGCCACAAAATAATTATGATGGGTGATTTTAACATACAAGGGCTTGATGCAAACGCAGAGGACGCCCCTTTGGACAGAGGCCGTCAGCTATTAGAAAATTTCTTCACAACCTTTAGTCTATTGTCAGCCCGACAGGAGCAAAGGGACAATCGGATTGGGTGCCTCCTTCCTCCATCATTTAAATGTGGCTCTACCATCAATTACATCTATCTATCGGAAAAGCTCAAGCAGAGCATTAGTCACTTTGAAATTACCGAGAGGGCGGAGAGCGACCACAATCTACTGAAATGTACAATTGAACTTCAAGCTCAAGCAGCTGAACAGCAGGTGGTGGTAGGGGTTTCAGCGGGCACAGAGCAAGTTAATCTGGTGAGAAGAATAAAATGGAGACCTGAAGATGCATCCAAAATAACCCTATGGCTAAGTGCCCAGCCCCAGGCACCAACCACATCCCTAGAATGGTGGGCGAAGATGGTGGACGATATGCACAAGCCGCTGCTGGGCAATTTGCGACATACTCATGCCACCCTCCCGGCCCAAAGAGACACAACAACACACATGGACAACAACCTGCTCGGAAAAAGGTGGGCACTCCGCAGAGCCCTACGCAGACATAAGCAAAAACCCACACCAGATACAACGGTGCAGGTATCAAACAGCAGAAGTTCCCTTAAGAAACTGGTATGGGAGCATAAGGGGGAAAAAGACAGGAAGGAATGGGATACCCTATTCCAGCTTTTCAAAGACCCCAATCACGCCGGCTTCTGGGACTATGTAAACAAACTACGAAATAACCATAAAGCAAGAGAGAACGGGGTATCAAACCATGCATGGGTTTTGCATGTAACCACCCCATACACCGACTCATCCTTAAGTCTTGCCAGCAACAGCAGTGGACAGTGTTCAGTACCCGCTGACCCACCCAAAGCGACAATCTCTCGCTAACAACAGTAACCCCCTTTTCTAAGACTATGACTGAGAACGTCATAAAAAGGTCTAGGAAGGACGGGGCACCGGGACCCAGTGGTTTACCTGCTACATTGTTCAAATGTGCCCCATCGGCCTGGGCAGAGAAGCTGACAAACTGGGGCATTCCGGCACACCTCCTAAAAGCCATCACCTCACTCTATTCCAGTACTTGGGTCCAGGTACATACCGGGCCTGTGTCACTATCACGGAAAATAGAAACAAACAGAGGCCTAAAGCAGGGTTGTGTCTTGGCCCCGCTACTGTTTAACCTGTATACTGCAGATTTGGAGAAATACTTAAAAGGTAGCTGTTTGGTTCTACCGAAGTTGGGCCCCACAAGACTCCAAATCATCCAGTATGCAGACGACATTGTGATAATGGACTGTACGAAAACTGGGTTACAGCGAGCTCTAAATGCCCTCAATAACTTTAGCAAGGACAATCAGTTGCAGATCAATCATGAAAAGACCTAATATTCGGAAGGTACAAGCATAAAAAACTCACATAGTGGCAATTGTGCATTATTTTCTGTCTACTCCTGTAACACCTCCAACCGTTTAAACTGAATTACTAATAAAAAGAAAAAACACCCTCAGTCTCAGGAATGTCCTCACTCTTCATCTCCGAGTACCACAGACGCAACTGACTTTCAGGAAAAAAATGAAAAAATCTCTGAAGCGTCCCTCGCACCACCTGTTTTCCACCTGCACTTAAATCATATATATATATATGTAAACATTTGTCTATCAGCCGACACTCATGTTATTTCTTCTTTAGCATTTGGAAATCACTGTACATACCTTTAGTCCATATATCTAGCTTCCCCCTTCTGCCTCTAGGAGTAGAGCATCCACGAAAATACTGTCAAAAATACAAAAATAAATATTGAAAAGTTGGATCCTTTGTGCATAATTTTGCAACATGTTCTAGGATTTGATAATTTAGGGAGGTCCTGCTCAGAAGTCCTGCGATCAGCCCCTGTATGGACAAAGGCCACAACACTGACCTTTAGCCTTGCACAGCAGAGGCTGAATGAGGAGGTAAGGAAAGCAAATGGTCTGCGGTGAAGCATTTATCAGTAATGGGCCATGGCTAAGGAGAAGGCAAAATGCAGCACACTTCTTTATAAGCAAGATAGGCCCAAGTTTGCAAAAACATTTTAAGAAAGAGTCCCATACTAAGGGCCTGATTATGAGATGGGCGGTTAATCACCACCTTTGAGTACAGGTTGGAATTATGAGTTTTTATGTATTTAACGCATCCGATAATTATCGGATGTGTTAAATAACTCAACCTTCATTAAACTTTTGCAAGTCAAACCTGACGAAATTTAAGAAAGGAACCTTACTGTGTCATGTGGAGTTTGGAGCGTTAAACACCAATGTTCACATGTCATTCCCCAACAACTCGTAATGGGTGGTATTTATCGTATGCAATAACTAACGTACCCCATTGTATCCTTATTCATCTTCTGCAATGAATCCCACTTATACTCGCAAACAGGCCCTAAGAATGCTTTGTACATCTGACAAAGACACAAGTTTAAAAACTCAGTGCTATGCTGTAAAACAATGCAATACTATGCATGTGTCGGCATGAATAATGCAGTAACTTAAGAACAGTTCTCACTTTGTTTTTGTAGGGCTGGAAAAAGGAGCAATCGCTGGTATAACCGTTGCTGTAATCATTGGTGTAATCCTTTTAACTGGCATCTTTGTTTTATGCTGGTAAGTGTTACACATCATTAATTTCCATGAGCAATTTCAGTGCTTAATATATAAATAAGTGCAGTTTTTCTTAGGAGCCAATAGCCCACATTGCCAAATGCCAGGTTTTCCAACTACCAAAGGTGCTCAGTCTTTACTCCACTTCAGTCTCTTTTTTCATCACATTACATTTGTTGTCTCTTTTTCTCACTGTGGTGAAACCTTCCTGTGTCACTTTGTCACCCTTCTCCTATCTTTATTTCCCGTCACCTATCCTCACTTTCTTCTCTTTCTACCTTTCTCTGTTGCTCTGGATCAGTGTCTTAAAAATAAGCCCCACTTCTGACAAAATGAGTGATGGTGACCAACCACACACAAGGTGATGAGAAGGAGTGCAAATAGTCCAAACCATGGACAGTCACTCTGGACTGCACTCCAGTCCATTGTTTTTCAACCACTGTGTCACTATACACACAACTGTACAAATCCCTCAGCATTAATAAATAAGATGACACCAAAATGACAAAAGTCCAATAAGGGGAACCATAATTTGAATTTTTACAGTTCGAATTGAAAACTAACACCAAAGAGCATTAAACGCTAACCATGGTCAACTGGTCATGGTAGACCAGAACCTAGGGGTGATTTGAGGCCGACCTATATGGTGTGCGGTTCAGCTACAGAAACTGTTTGGAATTTGACGTTTAGACTTAGGGGCCAATTTACATCTTGACGGTGTAGATACTCCACTGCAACAGTGGTGGAGTATCTTTCCCCCCAAGATAACAGACCACTGTTTGATGTAGCTGTGGGCAGACCACAGGTTTAATCACCACGGAGACTACTCCATCTCCACCATGATTAAACCGCTCCGGTGGCCCTGTGGGGTAAGGCTGTCAGAGACAGACCTGTAACTCCACCCTCCTGATTTAGATGTCCGGAACTAGAGGTCAGTTTTCACCACCCGTAACCCATCTTCACCTGGAAAATCCTGGCAGCAAGGGGCAGTGAACACTGCTGAATGCTCGGCGTGCCAGGGGAGAGGAATTCCATGCCGAAGTAAGCATTTTCCTTTTTTTATTTTTCAAAACAAAATACTGTTGCTGGACTTTCTTTTTGAAAAGAAAAGAGAAAACGTTTGGTGCAGGACTCCATCTTGGTTGTGGAGCCTGCACCAAGCTGCAAAAGGCAGTGACAGGAATCACCATAATGGCAGTTCCTTCCATTGCTTTATAAATGACTGTCACCTTGGCAGTTAAGTTAGAAATTGAGTTTCTGATTGGTTAGGGTACGCACCTAAGCCAGGCAGAACCCACCACTCTAGTGAAGGCAAGTAAGTTACACACCAAAGATAACCTGTTCTCACCCCCTGGTAGCTTGGCGCAGAGCAGTCAGGCTTATCCCCAGAGGTCATGTGTAAAGCGTTTGCGCAACAAACTCACACCAGTGACACAATGAATGCACCACAAAAGAGACTCCACACAGGGTTATATAAAAGAAAATAGGTTTCTGTATTATATGTATACTTCATTAGATAAAAAAGCGACATCATAAGGAGTGTATATATTATGCAACTACTGACATAGTACTTGTTACTTAGGTAATGCCAGAGGCAAACACTAAATAGAATACTAACAGGGCATAAATTGTTATAGAACACATAAACTCCTACGTGGCACATTCAACACATGAAGCATGATTACTGTGCACATTCTGCAGTTGCTGACATAGTAGACGCTAGCCTGATAATGTAAGGTATAAAACGACATACCCTCACTTTTATGGCGTGGCAGTCTGTGCCCCCCGATGACCTGAAATAAGGTAATCCCATTGAGGAAAGGGCAACTGTGGTCTCCGTTGCAGGTCAATTCCAGATGTGGGAGCAGTCAGGACCCACAGCCAACGGGTGAGTATGAAAGAAATGTGCCTGGGGAAACTCTGGTGAGCCCCCGGCCCGTGCAGATTCAAAAGTGAACTCTGGTGGCCCAGCTTCCATGTCTTGCAAGGAGGCTCCCCATGGTAGAGAGAATGGCATCGCTCTACCCCCTTCGTATGCCCCATCACCTCCCCTTTTTTGGGGGGCGGTGTGCTGAGGCGGGTTCTGGACGGAGGTGCCGTATGAGCATAGCAAAGGGCAGGTGAGGCTTCTATTCCTGCGTGGCTCCCGATCTCCTGGTCTCCCGACAGGGAGGGCAGACGCAGCTCTGGTTGGCACCATGTCCTAAAAGGGGTCCCTTGGCTGCCTAGGCAACGTGTCTCCAAAAGGGATGTTCCCGGCCCGAGTGCACTGCGGGAAATCAACAAATTTTAAGTTTAATGTACCTGGGAGGTCAGCGGTGAGTCCTGTGGGATGCGCTCCACTCATGCCACATGCAGCAGGAGAAAAAGGAAAGCAATGTGGTGGTGGACAAGGAGCACACCAGCCCACCTCCTTGCCTCAGTCCTCACAGTCAGGAAATAAAGGACTCTCCTTGTGCTGTGACCAACGAGGCAGTCAAGGGGCAAAGGGCAGCACTCCCTATGTGCTGCTTTGCAGAAAGCTGGCTTTGTCGACCTCAGGGGATCGAACTGGCAAGGTGGACCCTGAGGAAGCAGGAGCCACCTTGCAGACCCCTGGAGAACACTAGGGGTTGGTACCCAAAGGGAGATAGTGCCAGCAGGCCACCATACAAGGCGGGTAGACCAAATAGTGGTTCTTCGTGGCAAAACAGCATTCCTTTGGTAATACTGAGTCAGAGAGCATATGGCACCAGGGCAGCCAACAGAAAAGCCATCCAGTGAGTCATTTTATCCCACCCAGCAGGTAGCAGCCAACAACAGGAGAGCAGTCCAGATGAGTCCTTTGTGCAGTCCAACAGTCCATCTGGCAGACGTTCAGTCCCAGTTCCACAAGTGCTCTAAAATCATGTGGTCAGAGCCCCTCTACTTATACTTAAAAATGGCTTTGTTCAGGGGGTAACTTCAAAAGAGCCCTTTCTAGTGAAGCACAACACCCGTTCAACCCAGCCCTGTCCCCAGACATCTGTAGGGGGTAATCAGACCATTGTGTAAGGGCGGGACACAGCCTGTTCACATGTAAGGTGTGAACAGCCCTCCCTCTCCCCAGCCCAGGATAACTATCAATATGCAGATGCCTCTTCTATCACACCCAGCCCCTCCTGCGTGGGGGCTATCTGGAAAGTATGCAGCAAGTGGAGCTGTCACTCTGCCCTAGACCTGGACTGGAGTCAGGCTGCAAAGTATTAAAGTTATAAGCTTAGAGAAATGCCTGCTTTCTAAAAGTAGAATTTCTAAAACAGTAATGAAAAATCCACCAACACAAGTACGCATGATTTTTCACTATCATTCCAAACATGACCGCACTACTCCTCACAAACCAGAAAATACCACTTAGACGTATTTAAGCGAATTCCCAATGTAAACCTATGAGAGGAGCAGCACTCACAGTAGTGAAAAACAAAATAGGCTGTTTGTCACTACTAGGATATGCAACATATCATAATATATGTCCTATCTGTTACCTCCACAGCACCCTGTCCATATGGCTATCTAGGGCCTACCTTAGGGGTGACTTAGGTATAGTAAAAAGGGAGTTTAGGCCTTGGCAAGTAATTTGACTTACCAAGTCAATGTGGCAGTAAACTGTGTGTGCAGGCACTGCAGTGGCAAGGCTGAAACAAGTTTGAGCCGCTATTTCTGTGGGTGGCACAATCTGCGCTGCAGGCCCACAAGTAACATTTAATTTACAGGCCCTTGGTATATGGTACACCACTTGACAAGGTACTTACAGCTAAATTAAATAAGCCAAATAGGTAGAGGCCAATCATACCAAGTTTTAGGGGAGAGAGCACATGCAGTTTAGCACTGCTTAGCAGTGGTAAAGGGCCCAAAGTTCTAAAGCCAACAAAAAGAGGGTCAGAAAAATAGGAGAAAGGCAAAAAGTTTGGGAATAACCTTGAAGGATGGGCCCCTTCCAACAGGTCATTTATAATTTTGGTGGGCAGCATCTCCGTTAGGGCAACGGAGCGATTTACTCAGTCACCTTGGTGGAGAAACAGGTCGTCCGCTGAAATCAAAATAGGCACCTTAAGCTCTAAAATGGATGCCCAATATCTTCAGCGGAGCAAAGCAGCAAGCAGGGGCAAGAAGTTCTGAATTTTGCGACCCATAGGAGGTCAGTCATCGGCTGGGAACTTTTGCCAGCGAAGATTCCTATATTCATACTCAGTCACTTTTCTGGAGCATGGATTCCTCCAGCGGGGCAAGGCTGCAGGCTGTAGCTGAAGAGAGCTCCACAAGAAACCCGAAAGTGGGAGTTTTTTGTGAAAACAAAAAAACTAATGGCGCCCTCAGCAGGAGCTGGGAGTCTTTTTCCAGAGCCTTCTACCAGCAGTGTCTTCTTCAGAGGGAGTCTTCCAATAATGGTCTGTGAAGATGGTAGTGGAAGGACCAGATTTATCCCATGTGCTAATCAGTGACTTGAAAAATTCTACTACCCAGACCTAACTATTTTCTCATACCTCCTTTTGCAGTATTTCCTCTTTGCCTTACTACAAACAATCCTGGAGCCCCTGTTTCAAGATGGCAAAACCCAGCTGCCAATAGGCATTACTGCCTTCAACTCTTAAGCCACTCCTCTCCTCCCACCTGACAGGAGAAAAATGTTTTTCCCTTCTATTGTGAGTGACTGGGGCGTTGCAGTCTGGAAGGGTCCTGGGAATGATTAGGAGAAGCCTTACTTGACATCCCACAAGTCAAAAGAGGTAGTTTTAAAGCTGTTTTTGTTCTGTGAACTGTTCCCATTCACTCCCAGATAGCTAATTCCTGCTGGTGACCACAAATCAACACCCATTAACCCTTCATGGGCTCAGAGGCAGGCTATTTTGCCATCTAAGCTTACTTAGGTAAGAGACTAGTAAAGCCTTCACAATAAAATAGCTTTTGGATTTTATTTCCCTGTGAGGGCTCACTATCCCAATATGTAATCTGCGGTATTGTTGTATACTAGCCCTTATATAAAATAGCTGTGTCTTACATAGCAAAGGCACATTTCCCTGCCGTGTTCACTGTAGTGCATTTAAACTATAGCTCAGCCCAGAGCACAGTTGTGCTCCTGACAGACATATATGTTTGTCGTAGTTGCGTGTATAGTAAATACATAATGCAGTCCATATATGACATTTTACTTTACAGGAGATAGGTGAACTTTAGGCACAAGTTATATTGTAGTTATAAAGGAGGTAACTAGGCCAAATATGGAGTTCCAAACTACAGCACGTTTTAGAGGCAAATCACTTTACTATTGTTTACCAGTGGTAAAGTGCACAGATGCCTAAAGCGAGCAAAACATGGTCAAAAACAAGGCAAAACAATGTTGGATGGCCATGCAGAAAATGGACATTTCAAATAGAAACCAGACTCCAGTCTGTGATGGAATCCTTTATTATGGTGTGAAAGTACTCAGACCCGAAAGCACTTTGAGTTCATACAAGTGGATATACAGGAATGCACAATCTTTGTAATTGTTGGACTTTTTGCCTTACCAGGGTCATCCCCAGTCTTTTTGCCTCCTTCCTCCTGGTTTTTCTGACCTCTCGCTGTTGGCTCTAGGACTCTGAGCACTTTATCACTGCTGACCAGTGCTAAAGTGCAGGTGCTCTCCCATCTAAAGTTGGTATGATTGGCTTTTACCTAATTGGCATATTTAATTTACCTAGAAGTCCCTTGTACAGTAGTATCTCTATACCGAGGGCCTGTAAATTAAATACTACTAGTGGGCCTGCAGCGCTGCTTGCGCTACCCACTGAAGTAGACTTTCAAACCTGTCTCACGCCTGCTAGTGCAGGGCCTGTGTGCGCAGTTTTCTGCCACAGGGACCTGGCATCTAAATTTACTTGCCAGGCCCAGATCTCCCCTTTTACTACATGTAAGTCACCCCTATGGTACGCCCTAGCTAGCCCTATGGGCAGGGTGCCATGTATGTAGAAAGCAGGACATGTGCCATATGCATGGCCTGTCCTGGTAGTGACAAACAGCCTAACTTGGTGTCTCACTGCTGTGAGTGCTGCCTTCTCATAGGATTGCATTAGAAATGCCCTGCCTTATGTGTAAGGGGTATTGTCTGATTTATGAGGGGTAGCATAGGCATGTTTGGTATGGTTGTGATAATAAATACTGCTTACTGGTGTGGGTGTATTCTTTATTACTATCACAGAAATGCCACTTCTAGAAAGTGCGCATTTATCTGTACTTATGACTCTGGTGTTTTGCAGCTTGACTCCAATCCACGTCTGGGCAGAGTGACAGTTGGGGCCTTTGTGCATACTTTTCAGACAGCCTGTACACAGGGAGGGTGGAGGTGTCACAGAGGTGCATCTGCAGACTGAATAGTCTTCCTGGGCTGAGAGAAGGGAGAGGCGGGGCACACCCACATTTGTAAAGGCTGTGCCCTGGCCTCACACAATAGGGTCGTTAACCCCCTACTGATGTTTGGAGCCTGTGCTGAAAGGAGAGAGGGGGCACTCCCAGAACCTGTTGTAACTGGCTGGAACCTCCTCTCCTCACCATTGTAAAACACTGTAAGAACTGACTAGAAGTACAGGGGAATTTTCCCCACAATTTGAACACTCTTGGAAATTGAACCTGGACACAAGACGCTGCTGAATGGACTCACCAGGAAACCACCTTGGACTGCTGCTGCTGTGCCAACCTGTGACCTGCCTGGTCACTAGGAGGAACTGCCATCATCTGCACCCCTTCTGCTGGCCTGTAGCTGGACCCACCAGCCTTGTGCTCCTTCCTGCTTCATTGTTCCCAGGGGCAGGGTGCTGTGGCCCCGGCCCCTGTAACTTTTCCCTGCATGAGGAGTGCTGCCTTGATATCCCCTTTGCGCTGAGAGAGCGCTCTTCTGTGCCCTCAGGCCCTTCGAGGCACCTGTTTCATGCTGGTATCACCGCCGCAACCCGGGCTATAAGTATGGCCTTAGGGCTTTGAAAAGCGCTTCCTGGATGGCCCCCAGTAATCACGGTCCCCAGAGGGGCCCGTCAATGGTCTAGAGGAGGTGCGTGCCACCCTCTTCTCCTCAAAAGGATGTCAGAGGCCCCCATTTTGTGCATAGGAGCGCCGAGGGCCCCATTGCTCATCTTCTAGGCACTGGAGGTGCCTTCATCAAGCCAGGTACTATTAAAGGAACAATATATGGAACATAAGTTCTTACTAGAGACTTCTTCTGATTTATATGTTGCCTACCTGTTTTTGATGGTGTTTCCTAGGCATATGCAAATGTTCCTTTAATGGGCATGACTTGCTAATATGTTTCCCTAACTTGCCATATTTTTTTCTAATGTTCCTACTATGGGCGTTTTATGATATTCTTATGACAAGTGTTCTAATGTGATAACTTGCTTCCTGACTACTGCTTATGTTGCAGAATACTGAGTAACCTGTGTGTTATGTGTGACCAATGTTCCCTCTAAATTTTTTCCACTGTGTGTGGCAGTGTGCGGTCTCTGTGCGCTGCAGCCAAGGATACGTGCGCCAAGAAATTGACCATTCACGCGCGCGCAGCGCTTAACTAGCCAAGATCTTTGGCATTAACCTCTCCATACCACTAAAGCAAAAAAGGGATATCATTGCTCCATCACACCAATTGAAACATATGTTGTATTATCATTAATGCGTTTCGAATTTGTCCTGGGAGCCTCTAAAGAAAGAGGTGAAAATATAAAACATGTTGTGGCACAGCAAATCAACAATAGCACAGCGAGTCAGTTTGTCGATGGGCCATTCTGTTCCTACAGCAGGCAACAAATGTGAAGTAATCAGTCATACCAAAGTGAGCAAAACGTTATGCATTTCCTAGCTCATTAACCATTAATTTTCAACTCAAATATCACTTGCTCGCTTGTATGCTAAAGCAAGCCAAATGATGTTTAAAACACTCCCCGCGGCATTTAAAAGCTGTTTTCATTTACTTTAATCCAGATTCAAATATGAGCATTATCTGCCTTAGGGGAGCACGTATATCGCTCTAAAAGGCTTATTTAAGCTCAGAAAGTGATAAAGCATATAAACTACCACAAAGTATAAGAATGGTGGAACATTTGATAACAGCACATTTTCTACTGTTCTGAAGCATTTCCTAGCTCATGAACCATTGATTTTCAAGACAAATATCACTTGCCCGCTTGTATGCTAAAGCACGGCGAATGATGTTTAAACACTCCCCACGGCATTTAAAAGTTGTTTACATTGACTTTAATCCAGATTCAAATATGAGTATTATCTGCCTTAGGGGAGCACGTATATCGCTCTAAAAGGCTTATTTAAGCTCAGATAGTGATAAAGCATATAAACTACCAGAAAGTATAGGAATGGTGGAACATTTGATAACAGCACATTTTCTACTGTTCTGAAGCATTTCCTAGCTCATGAACCATTGATTTTCAAGACAAATATCACTTGCCCGCTTGTATGCTAAAGCACGGCAAATGATGTTTAAACACTCCCCGCGGTATTTAAAAGCTGTTTTCATTGACTTTAACGTGCGCGCTTGCCAAAGGGGCCTGCGCGATGGGGGAAGGAAAGGTGTGAGCACGCTCGCGACTTACAGGGAACATTGTGTGTGACTACTGCTAATTTGCAGAGTAACTAATGTGTAACGTTCTGACAACTGCTAAGGTAGCAGGATAGTACTGATATGTGATGTTTGGTCTGATAATTGCGTTGTGTACAATACAGTATATTTTCATATAATCTGGTGTTGTGTTTCCTTTGTGGTGGGGATATTGGGTCACATGTGTGTGTGTGTTGTGCAAACGCTTTACACATTGCCTCTGGGTTAAGCCTGACTGGTCGTGCCAAGCTACCAAGGGGGTGAGCAGGGGTTATCTTGGACGTGTAACTCCCTTGCCCTGACTAGAGTGGGTAGGTTCTGCCTGGCTGAGGTGCATACCCTAGCCAACCAGAAACCCCATTTCTAACAGTAATCATAGCATTGATACATGCATCCATATTTCTGCCATGTTGATCTTCCTGTCCTGGCCATCATGTAGCTGCTGTTGGACTTCCTGCTGTATGTATGGCTGGTGCTGCAACCCATCTCTAGCCACATCACCGTTTTGAAAGTGCTTTGCTTCTTCGACAGACATTTTTCGCCAGATGAGCTTCCCCATCTGTGGCGGAATACGCTCAGTAGTTACAAAGAGTGCCAGCTGGAGCATCAGGTCACCATGAGGTTACTATCAACAGATAATTATTTCTTAATACAAACACCATATTAAGGATAATTCATCAGAAATAATATAATGAATGCCCACCATGTAGGGAAAGATTTCTCCCAGCACATGGGTGGGATTTCAGACCTTTTCCTGTGCAAAACCACTGAGGAGAAATGTTGTACTTAGGAAGCAAATACAGTTTTCTTTCTAAGTAAACCATATCATCTCAGTAAGAGCTGATAAGTTGTGCCTCTCATTGGTTACCACTCTGACATCATTCATGCTGTTGTTAGGTCATTTTCAAAGGTTTTTTCCAATGCCAGACTTTACGGCGGCTCCACCTTCAGGAAAATAGCATCCCCACACACCCTGAATGAGTCAAGCAAGCTGAAAGGAGTACAGATAAGACATTTTCCAATGTTTGTCAGATGAGTTTTAGTATCACTGTCTTCTAAACCAACCCCATTTTGTTATGAATGCATTCATTCTCTTTCCCTTTCTACTTCCTTACCTTCAAGACATATACCTTGAATTATAGAGGAGTCATTAGCTTTTTTTAAACAGTTTCTCAAATAAATTATCTTTTTCATGACTAAACGGGATCATGTTTCCCATACAATGGCCAAATGGTCTGTTTCACTAAGACCTTCTGAAAAACAAAACTTGATGGGGCGATAAAGGTCTCAGAGCAGCAACAAGGGGGTCAACGTATTCATTTGTTTTCATTTGTAACATGTTTATGTTGCTTTTATCCCTTCTTTACAGTTTTCAGGTGTAATATTACATCAGAAGCTTCAGTGATATACCATGTTCCTAGTACGAACGACATATAATATTACATACTTTTAGCTAAGGGGATGGTGTACCCGTCCCATTAGTTACTGCAAAAGAATAAAACGCATGACAATCAAGCCATATGTGTATCCACAGTGGTCCAGCCTCTACGCTAACAACGCCTTACCAAATTTGTGCCTGAAGCTTTGAATCCTAACATGTTTGGACATGAATGTGTGTACTAACAGGTGTTTGCATAGGCTATGTAGCAAGAATGATTTTAAAAATAAAAGTTCTGATTTATAGTGTGGTGGAAAGGTTCTCTGTCAAAAATGTGATGTATATCGTGTCTTCCTAATTTCAAGGGCCATAGTAAGGAGGGCCGTATATCTGTCAATTTTGGGATGTAATAACTTGTCCACCAGCTTATAAAACAGGCCCTAAATATTAGTTTATAATGTGCTGAATATGTTATTACCATTAAAACCATGAAGGAGATACCACCTGCTGTCATAGAAGTGATACAGGTAATGCTGTGATTATAAGATTACAAATGGGATATCTGTCACATGACGGATGGAGTATCTCCATCGAAAAATAGAAACTAGGCCTTTCGTGAAGTGGCTCATGAGACTGGGTCTCCTGTGGTGCCTGTAAAAAGAGTTGGACATGCTCACATCTCTATTAAACATGGTGCTTTGCTTCTACTGTGCAAAAAAATAAAATCTATTACATGGATAGTAACCATTGGCCATTGATTGAGGATGTGTTTAGTGATGGACATCCAGGTCCTGTATGAACAGACTAATGTCTCAAAGGAAGCCTAGGCCTTCACACACACATAGTTTTATTTGAGGATAAGTCCATATAGTCCTGAAAGCGTGATAGCAGATAGTCAGAAATGAGATGGGCATAAGCTAGAAGTTTATGTAATGCACAGACAATTGCTGTCAATATTCTTTTTTCAGAAAAGATAACAATATATGCCTGATTTTGACAGATGGGATTCTCCTTCACAAACATGGCAGTGGTGGCGGACATTAGCCGCACTTGAGATGCCTGTTTTTTAGTAGAACTCTGCTTGCGTGTGTTTTCTAATTAGAAAATGAGCTAGCTGAAACCTGTTGCAAGTTTACAACATATCAGCTCTGAGATCTAGCTGATAAGTAAGGTAAAGATTTTTGCCACCTGTGAAAGACCAATTGATGTTAATGCAATCCTCAGATAAGTAATATCTACTGACTACGCCACAGATGTGGAGTATGCTTCCTACAATACCTCTCAGTGAGGCGCCAGCGGAGCAGCTACTTTCTGGAGGTGCTGGTGCTGCCAATCCCTCCCCAGTAGGCTGACTCCTGTAAATGCCTGAAAGAATCACCCAAACGCTAAACAGCTGGGAAAACACCTAGTGATTATACACTAGTGGTAGTGAGGTGGAAAGGGCCATCGTCAGGGGAGCAGAGTTTCATGAGAGAAACGAAGGAGATTATCGGGCCCACCATGTTGGATTAGTGGGTGATGCGCTTCGATGAAGCAACCCCTCTGATTTCGGATGCTGAATGGCGGCAGTGCTGCCATCTACAGATTAGAAGTGACCTTTGTACCTCTGTACATTGCCAGTGAAACAAAAAAACGTTCATGGACTTACTTCCTCCTTGCTTCTTCTGCCTCCCTTCCAGAGAAACTCCTGAATTTCTCGAGAAAGAGCACCACACTCTGCATGATAAATGCCTCCCGAATTAAGCTTCTCAATTTACAAGAATAGCTCTGCACAAAACATAGTGCCAAAAGGTGTTTCCTGTGACTTACTTAGAAGAGCGTTTGAGGGGTGCAATCTAGAACGCTGCTCAATATCAGGGAACAAGGGGCCTGATTTAGATATTGGCAGATGAGTTACTCTGTCAGAATGGTGACGGATATCCCGGCCGCCAATATCTAAATCCCATTATGTCCTATGTGATTTAGATATTGGCAACCGGGATATCCGTCACTGGTGTGATGGAGTAACTCGTCCGTCAATATCTAAATCAGGCCCTAAGCGACTAGACACCTACTTTTCTAAAAGGCCCTCATTAATAGGAAACTTCGTGGCCCGAAAAATGAAACATGGCAACTATGACACTAGAGTCTATCATGTGCAAATGAATTAATATTTAGTTATAAGTCTGTGTAGTAGATTTCTCTATGATAGATTGTAACAAAACACTTAAATCACTCTGAGATTAAATCACTAAACTAAGAGCAGAACAAGAAACATTGGGTAAGAGTTTGACCACCCTGAATACTAAAGTCATTGAATCATCTGATTGGGGTCCTGACATATGGCTCTTGTGGACAAATCTGACGCAGTTAGGGGATAGGAACTGACAGGATAACGTCCAGATCTTTGCAGTACCAGTAATGGGAGAAGGCCAAGACATGACTCACGTTTTCTCACCATTTAGAACCTCCCTTCGAATTATACAGGGCTCACAGGATTAGAGGATGGAAATTAACCCTGGAGGAGTCTCCAAGGCCAACCGTAGCATACGTGCTGCAGCATCAACAAATGACCCAGGTGTTTCCAAGAACCATGGACCTTATTTATTTACCACAGACCATAGAATTTATTTTGTGGCAGATTTTTTCTTTGAAACTAATATTCTTTATAAGAAATTCTTAGCACTGCATCCTTCTCATAAGACTAAACAAAACACCCATGGATTGCCAAACCCAACTAGAATGCAAGTGGCCCAGAATGGAATACCTAGTGAATAATTAGGGAATTGCGTGATTCAGAGGAACTGGGAAGAGTATGGGGAAATCTAAAGTTGATGCCCACAGAAACAGAAAGGACTCTCCCCACATTGAAAAATATCACCACATCTCAGACTGGAATCATTCCCTACACATAGTCAAAGAGATATGGTAAATATTGCAACAGAGATGGCGCTCATACAGCAACATATAGAGACAAATCCAGATCCCCAATCACATTATAACTCACCAAACCCTCGTACGAACCAACCTATTTCTGGATATTGATACATACACTATCAAGTAATCTACTCCGCTCTCCCACTGCTTCTCCCTCTACTCCGCTCTCCCACTGCTTCTCCCTCTACTCAACCAAACACGATGCTTTAGGTGTTTTTGTTACTTTAAGGTTATCAAAAGCACACACACAGGAGATGTTGAACCTCACACGATGCTAGAGTTTCTTTTTTCTTTTTGAATTCATCTGTATGCCTAACTAACCAGTTTTGCTCAGGAGCTCCTTCTCTTTAACTAGCCGCTGCATAGTTACCACCACCAAATGAACTTAGATAACTTTGTAATTTCATACATTATTGTTAAACTAAGTGAAATGAGAGCATACTGAAAGCTATAATATATTTTTCTCTAACCTTCGTGCCTATTCCTAAACGTTCAGGAGACTGACTCCCCATAGGGAAGAGGATTTCCCCACCTGATCGCTTAATGTAAATAGATTGACACATTACATAATGAGTAAGAAAGTACACCCTCAGCTAGCATTCAGCAAATCTGATATTGCTCTCTTACAGAAGGGGCTTATGTTGAAAATAGAATCTGAGAAGTCCCACCTGCAGCAGAAGACCAAGCAGTTGCTATATTTTTGCTAAGCTGGTGATTCATGCTGTCACTCATTGTATGATGCATACTTGCCTCTACCATCCTTGAACATCTTTTCCTCTTCCCTCTGAAATTAGTATTCTGAGTTAGACTAGTTAAAACTAGTAGTAGGATGGGACTGTAACATGGTGGTGGAACCTGTTACTTCCCATTGAACAGTGTTATATCATCCAAGTTTTGTAAATGTGGGAAAGATGTCAGCAGTGTTTCAGACTATGCGTCGACCTACAGGCTACTTCACCTTTATCTAGCGTACCCCAAATTGCTTACCTGGAGGATGAATACAATGAAATATAACCCTATTAAGAGAAAAAAAAGAAGCTGCAGGAAATGCTTAGAGACGCAGTCACCTCAACACTGCTTCTGTGTGTAGCGGGAAAAAGATGAAAGTTGATGAGATATTCTAAGGAGATAATCAAAAAAGCAGATGCAGTCAGCAAAAGATCAGACTAGAGACTTAATTATCTGCATTTCAGAAAAGGTACAGGCAAACACTACAGAATACGGAAGTTGAAATGAATACTGTATTCTCTACCATAGCTGAAAAGGCCTGGTTCCTCATCGAAGGGAAGACTTATGAACATGGAGAAAAATCAAGAATGTTACTGTCCCTACATTTGAAACACCATGAAACAATGGAAAGACACTTTCACACTCTCCGGATATATTTTCTAAAAACATTACACACCTCCGGCGAGCTCAATGACATTGAAGAAAATACATTCATGGTCCAAGACTGTCTAAACATCTGAGTGAGGAACTGAATCAGGAGCTATCAGGTACTAAGATTGGAGAACTGTTGGCAACAGGAAAGATCCCAGTGGAAGATAGATTTCCCCTACAGTTGTATAAAGAAGCCAGCTCCATAATGGTCCCACTCCTGAGAAACGCTTTTCAACGCTACTGAAAAGGATACCTTCCACCTAGAATTTACCAGGCATTATAACTCTATGATATAATGACCGGGAAGGGATGAAGTACTATTTAATAATTACAGGCTTATTCCACCTCTTACTAGTGACATTAAAGGAGACTTAGCAAGCTTATTACACTGATGATTCAGAGGAGACATGTAAGATTCTTAGCTAATCGTTCATCATGAAACAAGATGTGGACTGTGAGAAATTGGGCTGTTGGTGGGTAGGGTGCTCAACCTGTTCAAGCAACAGCCACAGTCCCTGTCAGGGCGAACCATAAAGGCAATATATATGGGATATATGCTGTACATGAACAGTAATAAAGTGAACACACAACACCAGAAAAATCCCACACTAGTTTACACAAATGGAGCCGAAATTAATAAATTATATGACACCAAAATAACAAAAATCTAAGCAGTAGAAATAGAATTATGAAGTTTTAAAGTTTAAGGTGAAGTCTAGCACCTAAAAGATCAAAATGCCAACCACAGACAGCTGGGCACTCAAGACCGGGTCAAAGTAAAAAAAAGATAGCTGACCGGAATGGATCACGGGTTGGATACAAGAAGTGGGCTGGACCTGGTCGTCGTTTGCCTTCCGACTTAGAAGAAATTTAGTGGAAAAAGTTCAGAAAAGGTAAAGTTCAGTGGGGCAAGTCTGCAGGCAATGCCAAAGGCAGAGGAACCACAAGACGACGTTGCAGTGAAGATTTATATATTTGAACATAGTCTCTTTTTGGAAGTAAAAAATTTCCAGTGGGGCCAAACTGCAGGTTGGAGCTGATGTATTTAGCAAGCACAACGTTATATGCCCATGGGCATACACACAGAGTCATGTGAAACGTATTCAGAAAGAGCAACCTCATGTGTGCGTTAGAGGAATCCGCAATTTAATTAACAACATTTTTTCATTTCAACTTAATTTTACAGACAAAAACATTTTTAGAACAGTACAGGACAAACAAAAGGCCTGATTCACAGACGGTCTTGGCACTCATGGAGCAGGTGACTGCAGGCCAGAAGCTACGTGATGAGAATTCTAACTGCAGAACATCTGCCCTGAGTGCGGAGACTCCTCCACGACTGCTGGGCTTGCTCCACGAGTGCCGAGGCCCTTTGTGATCCAGGCCCTTAGATTCTTTCAAGAACATATTAACTCAATACATGTGAAGTACAATGTGATCTAAGTAAGTAAAGTGCAGATGACAAAGTGCTCAAATTGTGATTGTATTTACAACATATTTTACATAAGGCACTGTAGAATTCCAGTGGTTGTATAAATTAGTCAGATCGGATACAGCCAGGATATTTCAAGAAAATTCACGGTCCCTGCCAACCAAATGGGAGGGTTTGTCCACGTTTCAACCCTAAATGTTTTGAAGGCTATCAGACTTTAGGAGGAACCAGGGGCCAAGGTTATCCTGAAGTCGGAGACATTGAGGGCTCATAGTACACACAGAGGAAATGTGTACTAAATGGACTGATTGAGCCATTATTTGAAGACACACATATAGTAAGTTATACTAGATCCCAATGTATCATCCTAAGTAAAAAGGAAAGGGAGGAAGAGAAAACTCAGACTGTTAGACTTGGCATCCTTGGCGTGGTCTCCCCTAAATTTTTGCCTCTGTTTCCCAGGTTGCTGATGTATGCTGGAATCTGTTTTTGCTGTTTTTGTTACTCTGGACACTTTACCACTCCAATCCAGTGCTAAAGAGCAAGTGTTCCTATGTAAAATATATGTGTAATTGACTTTCCATGATTGGCATATTTGATTTACCAGTAGGTCCCTAGTACAGTTCACTAGAGGTGCCCAGGGCCTGTAAATCAAATGCTACTAGTGGGCCTGCAGCACTGGTTGTGCCACCCACATTAGTAGCCCTGTAAGCATGGCTCAAACCTGCCACTGCAGTGTCTGTGTGTGCAGTTTTAAACTGCCAATTCAACTTGGCAAGTGTACCCACTTGCCGGGCCTAAACCTTCCCTTTTCATACATGTATGGCACCCCTAAGGTGGGCCCTAGGTAGCCCCATGGGTAGGGTGCAGTGTATGTTAAAGGTGGGACATGTACCTATGTGTTTATTATGTTCTAGCAGTGAAATACTGCCAAATATGGTTTTCACTGTTGCAAGGCTTATCTCTCTAATAGGTTAATATGGGGTTGCCTTTAAATATTATTAAAGTGCAGATTCCCTTAGGGAGCAGATAGAAATTGGAGTTTAAGGTCCCTGAGCTCACAATTCGAAAATATGTCTTTAGTGAAGTTAGTTTTTAGATTGTGTGTTTGAAAATGCCACTTTTAGAAAGTAGGCATTTTCTTGTTTAAACCATTCTGTGACTCTGCCTGTTTGTGGATTCCCTGTCTGGGTCAGTTTGACAGTTGGGCTTTTTGCACTTCTCTCTAGACAGTGACACAAAGAGAGCTGGGGTGTAGCCTGCATATCCTGATGAGCCATCTGTGCTAGGAGGGAGTGGAGGAGTGGTCACTCACACCTGAAAGGGCTGTGCCTGCCCTCACACAATGCAGCCTCCAACCCTCTGGTGTGTGTCTGGAGCCAGGCCTGGGCAAGACAGGATTTCACAAACAAGAGAGACTTTCCTTTGAAGTAGGCCTACTTCAAAGGCAGAAAGGGGTATAAGCAGAGTGCCCAAAACCCCTGAAGATCAGATTACTTCAGGGATTCAAGAGGAACCTCTGCCTGGAGAAGAGCTGAAGAGCTGAGGAGAAGTGCTGCCCTGCCTGTGACTGTGCTTTGTGGAGCTATCCTGCAGTTGCTGCTTCTGCCTGTGCAAGGGGACAGAGACTGAACTTTGTTGCATCCCTGCTTGAGAAGTGACTCCAAGGGCTTGGAGTAGAGCTTGCCTCCTGTATAGAAGCCTCAGGGACAGCAAAGGCTTCACTAACCAGACCTGAGTCTACTTGCTGTGGCCTCTAGCTTGCAAGAGGGTGCCATTCCAGTTCCTGGCCCCCTGGAAGTGAATTCCTGGAGAAAAACCAGTCTAACGGTGCCGGACAACACCGGGCGACTTTGCAAAGGACGCAGATACCCCGGAGCCGCAACGCCACCTGCCCCGAGGCCGTGGACGTCAGACATCTGACTACCCTGTAGGCCTCACGTCGCTGCAATCGCTGATCCTGCCCTACTTTGCTGACACCGTAGTGTCATAAGTCCAATGTCCGTGACAATCCGATTCCATCACAGCGCCTGCGGCCCTGTGGCATCATCGCGACCCCGTGAGGTCACCCCGAAGCATCTGCTGGAACCAAGGGGCAGACTTAGCATCCACTGCCACCTCACCTCCACCGCCCTGTGGAGAGGACCCAATGCCGCTGCGTGACGCTGCAGTCCTGCAGCCCCCTAGCACCGCAACCAACGCCGCATCAGACCCAGTGAAGCCGCTCTCCCCGACTCCGTGCCCCGACCTGTTTTCTACTTGCTCTGAAGGTACTGTACCTGGAGGTGGATGACTCTGTGAACGGCGCCATTGGCGTCGCATTGTAGGAAACAACTCTGTTACGACGCCGTAGTTTACCAACTTACTGTGTTTTCAACTCAAATCACTGTTTTCTTGCTTTTAAGTACTAAATTCTTATTTTTAACTGTATACCTTTCAACTTTTCCCGCTGCACACAGAAGCAGTGTTGAGGTATTTTCTGTGATACTTTTCCAGGTGTGGCAGGTGGGTCCGGTAGTGGTAGGTCTGAGGTGGTGCAGGATAGGAATGCTGAAACTGACAAGGGTGTGGACTGTCCAGGTTAAATTTTCTGGCTTGTTGCTGGTTGCTGAGAAAATTGGGTCTAATAGCTGTATAGAGGTGTGGGTGGGTTCGGTTAACATTCTGGGTGAGGCTGATGTTTTTGAGGTTTTCTAGAAGGGTCATAGAGTTTTGGTCAGTGTGTTAAGGTCGTTGAGAAGAATGAAGGTGCTGGTGTTGATGATGTGAGGTGTCTGCGCTGGTGAAATTGGTGTAGAGGCTTGGTGGTCTGTGTTTGAGGGTTTCGTCTAGGGAGCAATTGACTGTGATGTTTATCTTGAAGTGTGAGGTGTTCCATCTAGCTGATGGAGATGTTTGTGTAGGTCGTACAACTTGTGGTGTCTTTGAATAGGATGGTGACTCTTCCTCCTGGCTGATTCTGGTGGTCTTGCCTTGCTTGTACCAAGTGGGAAAGGCTATAGTGGTGCCTGGTGCAGAGGTTAGGTATAGCCATGTTTCTGTGATTCTGATGATTCCAATGTTTCGCTTGTGGGTGCTGGATGTGAGTCCGAGTTCGGCCGGCCACCGGTTGGGGTCTAATGATGAAGTGGTTTTTCCGAAGATCACTACTTGCCTTGTCACCATTTAGCTTGAGTCAATTGGCTTTCATCCATTTAGCGACTTCGGCTATGCAAGGCAAACTTGTTTCTTGATTGAGGGTCTGAGACGGAGCATATGAGTGGAGAGGATTTAGATGTCCCAAACATGGATGACATTGGCAGATGGATCATGCATATGTTGATGTGAGGAAGGCTGAGCGACGAACCTTGAGGCAATCTGCAGATAAATTTGAGGCCTTCTGAGAACTAAGGTAACAGGCTAACAGTTTGTGTTCTATCCATTACGAAGGAGCAGATCCATTTGAGAGTGGATTCTTGGATGCCAGTTACGTGCAGGCAGCATGATGAAGATGGGGTGTTAGACAGTGTCAAATGCTGTAAAGAGGTCCAGGACAATGAGGGCTGTCAGGGATCATGCAGATGTTGTCTGAGGCAGTGATGACTGCTGTTTCTATACTGTTGTTAGGCTTGAATCCAAACTTTGTGGCATTGAGGAGCTGGTGAATGCTGAGGTAGTCATTGAGGAGCCAGTTAATTTCTTTCTTTAAGACCTTGGCCTGGTATACTAGGAAGAAAATGGGTCTGTAGTTGGAAAGCATGCCTGAGTCAACTGTTTCTTGAGCAGGGGCTTGACTGTAGTATGTTTCCTGGTATCTGGGAATGTGGCTGAGTCGACGGAGATATTAAGGATACGTGCTAGTGCTTTGCTGATCAGTATGAGTAATTTGATGAAGGCATGATGGGCGCCTGAGTAGATAGTGTTCATGGTAGCAGCGATTTTGATGGTGATGATGTGGGCTTCGATGAAAGGGTTTTTTCTTTCTCCATGATCGATTTGTGTTGCGAAGGTGATGGGGTCTGGTTGGCGTTTGCAGTTGCTTGATATGGTGTAAGTTCGAGAGTTTGTTCCTAGGGAGTGATGTTGCTGCAGGTGGAAGGAGGCGCAATTAAATCTTTGATCTTTGTGAAGATTTCCTTGCTGCTCTTTAGCTGGCATTGTTGCAGTCAGGCGGTGGCGCTCTGGCGTTGCTACCACCTGTACCGCCCCGCCAATAGGACGCCACCAACTGTGTTAAGACCATTAATACATCCTGGTGGTGTCCTGCTTGCGGGGCGCTGCCGGCGGTGACAGCGCCCCTTCCCGTTTCCTTGCCAGACGTCCTCCTCGCTGGACAAGGTAAGTTGGGTGTCCAACAGGGGAATAGGGTGGGTATTGGGTGTGAGTGTGTGGAATCTACATGTGTGTATGAATGTATGTGTGCGTGTGTGAATGCGACTGTGAGTGTTGTGGTGTATGCCTGGTTGCATGTGAGTGAATGAGTGTATAAATGTTGAAGTGAGTGCATGTCTGCATGTCAGTGTGTATGCGTGTGAGTATGCATGTTTGGATGTTTGTGTGTATGTGCGCCTGAATGAGTGTGAGTGAATGCGTGTATGGATGTGTGTGAGTATGTGTGAGTGAATACGTGTATTGATGAGTGTGAGTGGATGCATGTCTGGAAGTGTAGGTGAATGGGTGCATGTGTGGTGCATATGGGTGTCTGTATGCATGTATGCGGGAGGGGGGCGTCATGTAAGTCAGGGCGCTATATGTGTAGTGGGAGTGGGAGGGTGCTGTGACTATGAGGGGTGGGGGGAGTTTCAGGTGCTTGCTGGGGTGGTGGGGAGCCATCTACCAGTGACAGGGAAGGAATTCCCTGTCACCATTAGCCTTACCGCCATGGTTTTTGTGGTGGTGCTACAGCTGTGAAAACCATGACAGTAGGGCAACTCCTAATGCCGCCGCCGGTCCTATGTGGACCGCAGGGTCAGAGATGAACATCTCCAGCCTGGCGGTTTATATCGCCATGGTGGTATGGGTGGCGATGTGGAGGGTTGACAGTGGCCAACCTGTCACACTCATAATGTGGTGGTCTTCACTACCGCCTGTTGGCAGTGATACCGCAATATTAACCCTGGCGGTCAGAAGACCGCCAGGGTCATTATGACCACCTATATGTGCTATTGGTTCACAGATGTTTCATTTGTGCTGGGGGAAATTCGCCCCTACGAAGTCAGAGGTTTTATGGACAAATCGCCAAAGCTCTTAATAGATTCTGCAAAGTCAGCATGGTATGCTCATGGTTATAGTAACACTGGCAAATCATAAACAGCAACATAGTTATTACAATACTAGCACTAACCCATTTCTAAAAGGTAAAGAGAACATTTTCCACCTAAGGGTCGCTCCCCAAATCTAAAAAAATAAATAAAAGAAGAAAAAAATCACTCCCCAAATCTAAAGAAAAAAAAGAAGAAAAAAAAAAAAAAGAATCCCAGGTGTCTAGCGGTTTCTGCCCTCCCCGGGGGCAGATCGGTCTAAAAATAATTCCCCCCGTTACGTCCAAGGCACCCGAGGGGTTAAACATGCACTGCACCCTGCCCATGGGGCTACCTAGAGCCTACCTTAGGGGTGCCGTACATGTTAGAAAAGGGAAGGCTTAGGCCTGGCAAATGGGTACACTTGCCAAGTCGAATGGGCAGTTTAAAACTGCACACACAGACAATGCAGTGGCAGGTCTGGGCCTTGTTTACAGGGCTACTCATGTGGGTGGCACAATCAATGCTGCAGGCCCACTAGTAGCATTTGAGTTACAGGTCCTGGGCACCTCTAGTGAACTGTACTAGGGACTTACTAGTAAATAAAATATGCCAATCATGGAAAGTCAATGACACGTACATTTTACATAGGAGCACTTGCACTTTAGCACTGGATAGCAGTGGTAAAGTGCCCAGAGTACCAGAAACAGCAAAAACAGAGTCCAGCACACATCAACAACCTGGGAAACAAAGGCAAAAAGTTATGGGAGACCACGCCAAGAATGCCAGGTCTAACAATAACCATACCCAACTTTGGTCTGTAGGTTGCTCCTGTGTTTTTTACACATACCAAGAGATGGCAGACGGTGCTTATTGAAAGACTGGCTGGACAAGGGAATCAAAGTTATTCTTCAAATCTATTCAGATTACACAATGAAATTCTTTATGGAACTAATAGAATATTATCAGCCCAGAAACCGAATTTGGCAATATTTACAACTGGGACAATGTCTGACTAATACCACAAACTTTGACACCCCACCCTTGCGTAATCACTCAGTAAAATAGGGCCATTACGAAAAATTGATCTCAGAACTGTACGTTATCATAATATCAAAACTCTACGTTGTGCCTACCGAATGTTGTAGGAGACTGGCTTGGTTTGTAGTGGATACCTAAGGTACTTACACGTTATACTAGGTCCAGTTATCCCTTATTAGTGAAATGTAGATAGTATCTAGAAGCCAGGCTCTCTAGGGGTAGTGTGGAAGAGCAGCCAAGGCCTAAGTAGGAGACTTGCAAAGCTCATGCAATACCACTGTAGTCACACAATACTCACACACATGAAATAAAATACTCAGCATTACAAAAATAAAGGTACTTTATTTTGGTGACACAATTGCTAAAAATACCATAGAAACTATACTCCCTTAGGAGGTAAGTAATACACAAATTATATACACTAGTATGCAGAAATGTGAATAAAACAGTTAGAAAAAAGTGCAATTAATGAAAATCACCATAGTTAGAAATGGGCCTAGGGCAACACAAACCATATACTAAGAAAGTGGAATGCAAATGTCGATTTCCCACCTAGGCAAGTGTAGTGTGCAGAGGGGTGCTGCGAGTATTAGAAAACACCAAAGGTAAGTAATGGAACCCACCCCAGAGGCCAGGAAAGCAGGAGTAAATCACAGTAACCTTCCTAGAACACACAAGAAAGAAGATTATGCAAGAACCGGAAGAGACTGCAAGACACCAACCATGAATTCCTGGACCTGAAGACCTGTGGCAGAAGGGGACCAAGTCCAAGAAGCACTGAAGAGTGCAGGGAGAACAGGAGCCCATGCTAACCCGGATGACGGTGCAAAAGAAGAACCACAGGTGAAGAACAACAGTCAGTACTATATCCAAGAAGATGGATGTGGGTTCCTGGTTTGGTGCAGATGATGTCACATGCTGGATGGATGATTGCAGTCTAGTTTGCACAGCTGTATTCTGCAAACAAGCATTGGCACACGCAAAGCTCGCGGTTAGCGGCAAATGGTGCTGCCCGGGACCAGGAGGGACCTGGTGGACTCCACCCAGGAAGGGGAGTCAGAGGGGGCTCGCAGCAACTCAGAGAGCCCTCAGAAGACCAGGCTACATGCACAGGAGTCCCACAGCATGGGGACAAAGAAGTTGCAAAAGGAGGCCCATGCAGCACTACAACAAAGGGCCCCACGCCGCGGAGAACCACGCAGGAAGCTGTGCATCGCAGGAAGGAGTGCTGGGGGCCGGAGCTGTATGGTGCACAAAGAGGTTCGTGGAAGGATGCCAATAAGCCTTGGCAACTGCAAAACATTTGGTGCACAGGGTACTGTCTTGCGTGGGCAGGCAAGCTCTTACCTCCACCAAAGTTGGACAGTTGGACGTCAGGACTGTCTGGACCACCTCAGTCCACCACCTGTGATGCAGGATCCACGCAGCTTGTCAGGAGAGGGGTCCCACACAACTAGTCTTCGTTGCAGAGAGGTGTCTGCTGAATCAGGAGAGTAACTCCTTCACTCCAAGGGCGATTCCTTCAGGCTTCTGGTGCAGGCTGAAGACGGGCTGTCCTCTGAGCGTGCACGACTGGGAAACAGTTGCAGTTGCTGGCAGTAGCTGAAGATACAATGCTGCAGAAGTCGTCTTTGCTTCTTTGTTGCAGTTGTAGAGTTCCTGGAGGGTCCTGATGCAGTTTCGTCAGTAAGAAGGTGAAGTAAAGGATTCCTGCTGAAGTCTTGCAATCCGAATCTGAAGAACCACCCAAGAGAGAGAGACCTTAAATAGCCCTAAAAGGGGGATTGGTCAGCTAAACAGGTAAGCACGTATCAGGGAGGGCTCTGACATCACCTGTTGGCACGGGCCACTCAGATGCTCCCAGAGTGCCCTGACAACTTGGAATCCAAGAGGGCAAAACCAGGGACCCTCTGGAGGAGCTCTGAGCACCACCCCTGAAGTGGTGATGGACAGGGGAGAGGCCACTCCCCTTTCCTTCCTCCTGTTTCGCATCAGAGCAGGGACTAGGGGTCCCTGAACCTGTGTAGACTGGATTATGCAAGGAGGGTATCATCTGTGCCCTTCGAAGCATTTCCAGAGGAGCTACCGCAAGGCTGTAACACCTATTTCCAAAGGGAGAGGGTGAAACACCCCACTCCCAAAGGAAATCCTTTGTTCTGCCTTCCTGGGCTTGAGCTGCTCATGTAACAGGAGGGCAGAAACCTGTCTGAGAGGTGGCAGCAGCTGGGGCTGCCTGGAAAACCGCAGAAGGCTAAAATGGGAGTACTTAGAGCCCTCTAAGGAGCCCCCAGAGTGCATGGAATTATACAACCAATGCTTGCAAAAGCATTGGGGTATGATTCCAACATGTTTGATACCAAACATGCCTATGTTCGGGGGTTACCATTATGTAGCTGGATATAGGTAGTGACCTTTGTCCAGTACATGCATAAAATGGCGTCCCGTGCTCGCGACATCCATGAAAATGGTCCTGGAGGTTGTGGGGGACACCTCTGCTAGTGCAGGGGTGCCCTCACACACAGGTACTCTGCACCCTGCCTTCAGGGCTGGAAGGCCTGCAATAGGGGTGACTTATAAGTGACCTGGTGCAGTGTAAATGGCAGTGAAAGTGTGCATGCACCTTTTCTCACAGGCTGCAATGGCAGTCCTGTAGAAGCCTTTGCATGGGCTGCCTATGGGAGGCAAAATAAATGCTGCAGCCCATAGGGATCCCCTGGAACCTCAATGCCTCGGTACCATATACTAGGGACTAATAAGGGGGGACCAGTATGCCAGTTTGGGGTGAAATACTGGGTTACCAGTATGCAGTGACAACATTTAGAGGATAGAGAGCATAATCACTGGGGTCCTGGTTAGCAGGATCCCAGTGATCACAGTCGGACACACTGACATCAGGCAGAAAATGGAGGTAACCATTCCAAAAAAAGGGTACTGTCCTACAAATGTCTCCTGAGGCGCAAATGGCAGACTAGACCACAAAAATCATTCTCTGGGGTTAATTGGGCGAGCTAATATTAACACACGACAAAAGTCTCAGATTGGCTCATTTTAGGTTTAGTTGTAGCAAGTTATTACAAAACTGGCACTGGATCCCTGACAAAATGGATAGAGCAGCAATGTTTCCTAGGCCATTATGCTGGTGTTGCAGACACATGATAGGGGTCATACTACGTATCTTCTGACAGTGCTCTGGCACGCACCAAATATGACATACCATAATCACTGTGGGTGACTTGATTATCATTCCCTCACTAGAACCAGCAGGAATGCATGATACCTAAGTTGTTACAGGAATGACTACTATAGGGAAAGCCTTGTGCAGCTGCAAAACTATATATTCTCTGGAAATGAAAAATCACAACTCCACCAACATTTGAGGAGTCAATGGACTCTATGGCCAGTATAGCAGCACATGAGAGACTGATGTATGTGATAAAAGAGCAATTACATTTGTTCAATGATATCTGGGGCTCATTTACTTACATTTAATTGGCACTGCTCTCTGACAGAACTATTACTGATCTAGATTGGTGACAACACACCTACCTTGTGGGCCGTAATAGGGCAGATGGAAGTTAGAGGTTGGAGTCACCGACACAGAGGGACTCAGTTGCAGTGAGGGTGCAGAGGCTTGCTAGGTAGACACTTCACCATCTGATTCAAAGGCCCCAACTCTGGCCAGCCCCTTGTGGTAACAGCCAAAACATCTCAGGCTACTCCATCAGCTCCTGTGCACGTAACCACCAACCTCACTCCTGCCACCCAACATCAAGCCAGCACCCAGTCTCTAAATCAAGTAGGGTCTTGTTCGTCCCGGGCACCTTTCTTACCCCTGTCCCACACACCACCACTGGTATTAGAGGAGGCACTGGAGGTCTTTAAGCCATCCACGGTGTCATTTAGAAAGGGTCTTATGTGATTGACCTCCTGAATGGCATGCGCTCAGCTCTGTCTGTCACACAGAGAGATCCTCTCTGTGCTAGTGGCACATGATTATAGAGTTTGTGGTAACTGGTTAAACTGGGTCGAAGGAAGCCTCAGAATAGTTGTGTGATTTATTTTAAATAATAATATTTATGCTTATTACTAGTATACATACATTTAAGAATTGAAACAAATTGGTTAGAGTATTAGCTAGGGTTGGGCAGAACTTGTGGTGTTTCACTCCATTGAATTTCATGGAGTTACATATAAACTTCCCAAGTTTACATGGAGTTCTGCGATCAGGCGGATGGTTGGTATGTTGGGCAGCTCCCACTGAATTTTAGTGTCGGGAGCTGGTTCCACGCTGCAAAATCGCCACAAATGGCACCACGCAGTGCCCCATATGGTGAGCTTCTTTTCTGCCACTCAAGTAGATTTTCTACTCGACCAGCAGCTTTCTCAATGTGAGCGGACAGAACCGCCACAACTGCCTGCATTGAAAAAATCTTGTTGGGTTCCATCCCAGTGCTTGAAAATCAAACTATGAGATGCTAATTCTTGCTTGTGCTCGCCAACTTAACGTTGGCGAGCTACATGTGAGAACAAATCATGCTGGAGTATTGCCAGAGCTCTGCATTACAAACGTAACACGGAGTGGGCAAAACTGTGCCAGCTCCGCCGACAGAGAAGACTCAGTTACCCACCTTGTATTAGCATCATATGTTTGCCTGATTATGTACATTTAAAACATGTGCATTCACTTACTAGTTGAGTGTTTACTATGGGTATGAAGGGTGAGGAATATGGATAGACAGAGAAGCAGTGTAAATTGTTGTTACTACTTACATATTAGTTAGGTTGCCACCATTATAATTGTGGAGTGCCCCCATGAGAGGCAATATGCACCACCAGTCACCTTTCCATTATACCCATCACGTTTCCAATGCAGTGATATGCAATTAGCAGGCACCACCTGTGTTTGTTCATAATAGGATTGTATATCCAGAAAAATCTCAAATTATTTTGCAGGGACACTAATGCTCAGATCTTAAATTTAATGGTATAATTATCATGTGACAGCCACCACCAGAACTTATGGAGATATAGCTTAGTATGCTCATGCATAAGTACACATGCCCACTTCAGCATCATATATATAGCTACAGTTGTTAATAAGCTGGTACAGTCATATATGCACATTGCAGACTCCTAGAGGTTAACTAAAGCCTCAAATGCCCAGAGACTCCTCTCCTTTAGAGTCTATTAGTCTTAAAGAACCAGTGAGGCTCCCAACAGGCATCTGTAGTTTCAAATGCCAGATGCAGCCTCGTCATGTGCAATTATGAAATTAACTGCCCAGGGCAGCCTCCTTATGTGTAATAATTTGAAGTGTCCAACCCAGTCAAATGCAGTCTACCCACCTTTAATTACTGTCTGAAATGCCCTAAATGTCCTTGCCCAATTTTTGGGACTGATGGTATAACCTACCCACCTGGTCTATGCGGATCAGGCAGAGCTAGGAACTTTCAGAGATATGTTGCACTTAATAAATTCCTGTGAGGAAGGGCCTCTTTGGACATGGTTCACCCCCCTCTTTTTGCCTGGAAAATGATGTGGTTTCATACTGTAAGTGCTCTGGGCCCCTGCTAAACAGGCACCCACGGTCAGATATCTCTCCATTGTGACACTCTGAGAGACCCCACACCAGCCTCATGCAGACTTCCATTGGAAGTGCAGGACAAGATGAATCTAAAACTGCAAACTTGGCTTGGCACTTACCCAGCGTGCCATGCCCACTAACACTGCATGCATTATAAGTAAGCCAGTCCTCTGCCTGGCCTTAAAGCCCTACGGTAGGATGCACTATAATGCATGTGAGAGCATTTGTGTGCATGAGCAAATATGCCTCTACTGTGTCTTTGCTAAACCTTAAGACATAGTAAGTTTACAGGGGAGCCATAGCAAATACATGTACTGGATGCTGGTAATTATGAGTTCCCCAGCTACACGATGAGCTTCCTAAGCCCTTGGTTGTTGGGTATCAAAAAACTCAAAATAATAAACCCACATTGATTCCAGTGTTGGACTTGTTATAAAATGTACCCTGAGGGCCCCTTAGAGGTGCTCTACACAAAACCTGAGAGCTGTAGCATGGTTACTGAGTGGTCCTAACCAACCTGCCCTCACCAGACATAACCTCTACTGCTAGTAGAAAGCCCCCAATGGGTTTTCTTTCATTTTAGGTGGGAAAACCAGTGGGAAAACTAGCAAGGCTAGGAGGAGTGGCCATCCCCAGCCTGCACCACCTCTCAGGTACAGCAGGCGAGATGACCACTTCATTTCATTTTCCTCCATCTTGGATGGCAGGAAAATAGATCATCAGGGTTAGGGATTTGATCCCCTTTCCACAGGAAGTGGTCACTTAGTGGGTGTAGCCACCATAAGGTAGGTGGCCCTTGACCACTGCCAGGTACTTCCCCTAATGCACCCTAAATGCAGTATTTACTGGGCATCCCTAGGCCAACAGATTTGATGGACACAAGAAGACCAGTAACAAAGAAGACCCAAAGCAAGAGAACAGAAGTCCTGCTGCACCAAGAAAAAGATGCCAAACACCGTCAGCTGCCCCGTGGACTCGACAATCACCAATGACGGGTAACCTGGAAACCTGAAGGACTCTACAAAACCCCAGAGTACCTCCAGTCTTCTGAAAATCACCACAGACCTCCCTCAGAGAGAAGGTATCACTCTCCTGCACCCCACAGGCAAAAGAATTGTGAAGTTCAGTTCACTAACCGACGGCTGACCAACAAACCAGACCCAGCAGCCTGACCAAAGCCCGCAAGACACACCTAAAGGACAAAACCAGTGTGCCACGTTTGGTGGCACTGAGATTTTCAGGGCCTGAGACATACTAATACTATGGGTATTGGACCACCAACGTTTAGCACCCAGAAGTAAAGTCCACTCTGGACCCAAAAAAGCTCAGAAGCAAGCACCAGTCAAGGGGCTTCAGGACACCCAAAAACCACCCCCAGAGTGGCCCTGCTGACCTGCAATCCCCCCTCTCAGTGACCTGCTCCAGGCTTCAAGGACCCTAAGATGCACAACTCTTGACTGACCTATCTGCGCTGCACCAGCCTCCCTGACCACGGCATCGACAAACCTTCTGTGCTCTATGGGTCCCTAACCCCCCGACCTCTACCCTCCAAGGGGACCCACTGGACTTACATTTAAGTCAATCTGTGTAGTGCGTTTCTAAGTGGTCTCCTTCTCTGTTGTGTGCCACCTGTAAGACTTCAGCCGCTGCTCCCAGCAAATCCGGGAACCACCCAACTTCTCCGACTGGCGCACAGGTCATCTCAATGATCTCAGGCTAAAAATAAAAGATGACACTTTTGAGAGCATTGCCTGATTTTACAAACAGTTTTTCCTGTTGTTTCCCATGGTGCATTATTATGCACAAAAACAGAACATTTTCTAAACTTTGAAAAATCATAACTAAAAAAGTACTAACCATATTTTGATGATCTTCATCTTAAACATTTTATAAAAATCTGAAGTATTTTTTGTAAATTGGTCTCTAATTATTCTACTGAGTGTGTGTCCACATTTATTGATACTGTGAATACAACAAATGCTTAGCACGTCTCCAAGATAACCCTAACTGCTTGCCCACACTACCAAAAAACAAGTATTACGTGGTCTGCTTTTACCTCTGGATACCAAGGTGGTGTTGCTTGGACTCTGCACAGTGCACATCATCTTTGTTCACTATATAGAGTCAGCCTCCTACAACGCCTTGGCAACCCAGATCACTCAGAACAGACTGATATATAAACCATGACTCTTTCCCACGTTGTTTTGGGGGCCTGGGAGCCAAGTGACAAAGTGTTTTGTGAAGGGGGTGGGCTAGGGGCCTGCCATGTAGAATAAGCCACAGAAACTGATTTGTAAAAAAAAGCCAAGCAGTAATTATGTCACAGAGTATTGTAAAAGAAAGGTCAAGAGATAAATTAGAATTTGCATTGTTAGCATGGGTAGGACAATGGGTAAATGAGTCTGTCAGTTACTGTATTTCTCTATAAATGTACAGAACCATCATCCAGCAGTTCTGTTGTATATAGCACCAGCAACATTGTAACGTTTTTCAACAAGCATATGTAATGCAATGGGTCTCCCGTTCGCCCGAGTTAGAGCTATTAGCGTTGAAAATTCGTAGCTGGACTTGCCATGAGCGTGAAGGAGAGACACAAAAAGAAAAAGAAGTTTGCCTGCAGTCAAACGCATTGGCAATCATGCAATTATCCATGTAACTGGGGCAGTCTGCAAGGCTGTAACAAAACCTCCCCAGGGAGGAACAAATGTAAAGCATTTACTAATGATAACTATGGATTTTACTTTCTGAAATCACACAAGTCCTCCTTAGATATACAGATCTACCACATGCAGCTTTTCAGATGCTTACTGCTTCTCTGAGCTAGGGCATGGCAAGTGGCCTGAACACTTCATATAACTGGGCATAATGAGAAAAGAGACATTGGCCTGACTGCCCCTTAACTCTGTTCAACATGAAGCTGCAGTGCCAAGCTCAGAGATGCATTATTATTATTATATTCCATACACATATATTCCCTTACTATGTATTTACATATCTATTTATTACTTTAGTCCTACTGTTCTAGCGAAAAAGTAGATAAATACATTTAAACATAAATAAATGAGAAAATAAATAAAAAAAATAAAATAAAATTTACTCTCTCATAATCTTTACTCTGTCTCCTTCAACACCTCATCAGGGGTAGTAAGCGCTATATAAATACAATTACAATTACATTGACAACCTGCCCCTCACTAATTCACTTTCAATACCAGCAAAGAGGCCAAGGCCCAGCTAAAAGCAATATTTTTAACTCTTATATTTGGCTTGCACTATGTTCAATCGTCATTGTTGTTTGTGCCCTTTATATGACACTGCGTTTTTGGCCTTCTAACACCAGATTAGCGTAACATAATGACACTAATGTGGTGTTAGAATGGTGCTAGGGGCTCTTAAATATTAGGGAGCTCTAAAGGTTAGTTGTTATAAGGAAAATGCCTAGGGTTGCAAGGGGCAGTCAGGATTTGAAATTGCATTCTGTGTCGACCTCTAAAAAATGACAATGGCCACACCAATATTGGTCTTGATCTTTGATGTTTCATTTGACTGTCCTTTTGTACAAAAAACAAGCTGAAGAGTTATCAGGCAACCGTGGCCCCTATGCTAGTAATAATAATGAAGAGAAGAATATTTTCTTTTAAGAAACCCCTTTGTATTGCTCAATATTTAGATCACAAAAATAAAAACAATTCAAAATAATGATACATGGGGTAAAGAAAATGCTTGGTCCTAAAACTTGGTGATAGGTATATGCAAATTACTAAATATAAAGTATCCTCAACTATATTATAGTAGATCAATCCAGTCTTGTGTTGACAATCAATTGTGTTAAGATTTTGATCCCATATTAGTAGGGGATCATCATCAGGAGTTTGTTGATATTGGTCTGAGAAAAAGCCAGTAAAGAATGATTTACAAAGAACAAGCAAATGGGCCATTTGCGACCAGGAAAAGGCTTTCATATATCTGGCCCTTAATTGCATAAAAAATGTCTAATAAAAATAAAGGATCATTGCCTAAGAAGCCTATTGGAAGGCTTATTTTCTGCCCAGGTCTTCAAATTGGCTTGTTTTAAAAAATCAGATATCTGAATAAATCCACAAGATGCCTACCTAGCGCTGATGCTCTTGCCCAATAGGAGATGAATATCAACATAAATATCTGGGTGGCACCAAGCTTTGGAAGGGGCAGCTGACATAGAAAATGGTTAAGACAGACAATAGCGACTTGTTGTCGAACACCATATATTGCTTTATAATGGTTTAAACATTTTTCAAATATCTGAGTGGACTCTGTGATGCGAGTTTGGGGTTGATTGTCAAATAATGCAGTAACCATATTGAGAACTTGCCGTTCTCAAGCCAGTCAGGCTAAGAATTTGCATGTATACTCACTCTCTTCATAAACCCTATGAAGTTAGGCAGCATTGGCAGTATAGCTAAGGACATAATAAAAATCTTGCATACACTTTTTTGCTTGATTAAGTGTTGATTTATTGTGGGCATTCTTATTGCAGGAGTAAGCTTGACTTGCTTGTGAAGCACAGATTCCAGATCTGCCCGTTGAGCAGCTAGTGCCTTTCTCAGTTTAATGGTGTGAGAGGTTATTCAACCTCAAATTGTATCTTTGAAGGCATCCCAAATTTTTCTACACTTGCCGAGCCAGTGTTTAGTGCAAAATAGCTATCTCCTCATTTAACATCACACACCCGTCTTTATTTTCCAATTTAACCTTGTCAAAGTGCCAATACGAAACATCTCTCTATCTTGATTCCTGTGATAACCATATCCATCAGAGAAACTTTATTTAAATTCTTGGGAAGATAAAAAATAATCCAACCTGGCTGCAGAATTGTATTTACCTGAGAATCAAGAATACTCACGTCTAGTCATATAGTGCGCATACCAAAGATTGACTGAACCTATGGTTTGTATACAGTCAAACGTAGCTTTGTCACACACACACATCCCATGTCAAGAACACACACTTACGCACGGCAACACAGCACAGACCCAGTGTCACACAATCCCATACAACATATCAACACGTCACAACAACACCACAACCACACCATCATAAACACGTTGTCAAGCCCTCACAACGTACACTGGCCAGGGACTCATCACACATACAACACAATGTCCAACCAACAGGGAACAAACACACACAATTACACAATCATACAACTTAGCAATCAATACACACATCACACACAGCACATCATACCTATTATACCTAAACACCACACAATGCCATGACATCTGCAACATAAACAAGCCCATCGCCCAACACACACCCTATCCCTGGGGGACAAAAGCACTGCATACACCCTCACATACTGCCTAAACAATACAGGAAGCACCACACACACAAGTACTCACACTCAACCAATGTCAGCCAGGAACAACTCAAACCTATGAAAGGAAAAGCAGGACAAAGACTAAACCAGAAAACCAACAACTGGTTGGTCTGAATATATATATTTTTTTAAACAAACAGAAAAGTTCAAGGCCATTGGCCAGTCCAATATAAAAACAAAGTGGTGCACCAAAGACACAATATGGAGCCTTAACATGACTCCTGACTGCCGTGCAACCTCCACAGGTAGGGGCATCAAGGGGCAGGCAGGCACCTCAGGGATGATCTGGCGGGTGGTACAGGAGGGGGGGGTTTGGGCTTAGACTGGGGAGGGCGGGGTTTGGGCTTTGGCTTGGGAGGGGTGTTTGGTTTAGGCTTGGGGAGGGTTGGGTCTTACCACCCCCATTTGGACCCAGCCATATGCAAATCAGTCTTGACCCTGTTGCTCATGGGAACAGTCCAGCCCTAACTGCCAAGCCAGGGCCTCCCTGGACCAGAAACAAGCATTCTGGTACCGGTTTCAGGGTATCACCCTTCATCAGCCAGGCTAGCTTCAACCTAGTGGCACAGTGAGCAATGGACCCACACCTGGGCATACCCTTCCCACATAGGGCAACTTTGGCAACACCAGAGGATGATGGACGGAGTGCTGAACAATGCAAACACTCACCCCAGTCACAGATCTGGGTTTAATCCATTGTTCTTTTGCTCATCATGCCACCCCAGTTTGGACCTAGTCATATGCAAATCAGTCTTGACCCTGTTCCTCATGGGAACAGTTCACCCGAGCTGCCAAGCCAGGTCCTCCCTGGACCGGAAACAAGCATCCTGGGACCGGTTTCAGGGTATCAACCTTCATCAGGGGTATAGGGGAGGCCTTGGAGATGTAAGGGATGACATTGGGGAGGTAAACGGATTGTTTAGGGGTGTCAAAGGGGGAGGAGTCGGGAAAAGGTTAAACTCCAAGAGGAAAGCTTTCTTGCACACATGGGGACAGTCATAACAGGGCCTGGGTGTGGAATGAGAGGGAGTGGTTGTATAAGATGTTGGTGTGGATGTCGTGGGTGTGTGTTTGTAGGAGGTATGCTTGTGGGTGGTGGGTGTCTGTTGGGTGGGTGAGTGAGGGCGTTTATGTGTCTTGGGCTGAGGGTGGGTGGAGGTGCTAGGGGATGCCATGTTGGGTGGGTGGCTGTCTGTTGGCGTGGTGACAGCAGGTATGGTGGATGTGCTGCATGTAGGCATGTCAGTGGTTGTCTGTGGGGTGGATATCGAGGGTCTGCTGGGGTGCTGTCTGCGGGTAGGATAGGTTTTCTGGCTGGATCAATGAATGTTGGTGTGGGGTCTGCAGGTGCGCCAGGTGTTGTGTCTGTGATGCTGGGGGTTATGGGGGTGTCAGGGTGGTTGTGACTGTTGCTGTGTGTGCAGGTGTATGTTGCTCGTGTGTATGCGAGTGGTGTGTTTTGTGGTGCTTATGTTTGTCTGTGCTACTCTTTTATGTTGAGGTGGATTGATGCCTCACTGTGTGCTTTGGCTGGGTCAGGGAAAGGGGGGATTGGGAAGAGGAAGGTGGTGGGGGGGACGGTAGACAGAGGGCGACTGGCTGTCGTCTGTGTGGAGACCAGAGCCTGAAATGATCCCTGTAGGCCAGCCTGTGCACCGTAAATGCCCTCCAGGAATGCATTATTCTGTTGTATCTGAGTTGCCAGTCCCTGGATGGCATTCACAGTGGTCGGCTGACCCACAGAGATATATCTCAGGGAGTCAGTAGCCTCCTCACTGAGAGCAGCAGGGCTAACAGGGGCTGGGGCAGAGGTGCCTGTGGCAAAGGAGACGCCCACCCTCTTAGGTGACTGGGCACGGCTAAATGAGTGGGGAGCTACAGGTAGGGCAGTGATAGAAAGGGGGGTGGTGGACAGAGATGGTGCTGGGGTGGTCCCAGATGGGTCTGCCACTGACAGGGAGTGTCCAGTGGAGGAGGATTCCGAAGATGATTAGCTGGATCTAGTCTCCCCATGGCATTCCCCTGGCCCTCCTTGCCACTGGGTCCCTCTGTGTTGGTATTCTCGTATCTAGAGGTCCCTTGGCAAGAATCATCCCCACTCGGCTGTGCTCCGTCTCCTTTGCCTGCCAATGCTGATGCTGGAAAACAGAAAGTGAGGTAGGGTCCTCACATTCTTTACATACCACTGGCATCACATTGCACACATCAGTACCATCACATAAAGTTGTACAACACCTCCAGGTAGTACCAGTTTAGTGCCAACATCATGGCAAAACAAGATACAATGTACACCCCTCAATAATAAGATAGTCACACACCAGCTAAGCTTCCTATTTCACACCTACAGTACCATGATATCAGTAGAGCTACCACAATAGCCATTCCATGAGAAGGTGACTTGGCCACGTGATACTGGGTCCTATCCACAGCAACATAGTCAACCAACAACCAAGCTATGGGAAATATAGGTAACATAGATTTCTACATACACATACACAGACTAAACACATACTAACAATTTTGCCTGATGTCTTGTACCAGGCAAGAAAACATATTGTATAGTAAACACAAGGCAGGAAGTTGCACACAAGCCATTCCCACTTCAGGTCACTGATCTAACAGCCTTCACAAAGGACATTTGCAAACATGCAACTACTCTAATTGGCATAACCAAATGTTAGAAGATGAAAGAGTCTGAACACATGCCATACAGCAATAGTGATGTAGGAAAGGTTTATAAATACTTTGTGGACCAAGTCATCTAAGTCATTGTCCTCCTGAAAACAAAGAATAGCACACTTATAAGGGCTTAATAAGCTCAGAGCATTTACTCACGCACAACCACAGTTAGTATGTCTACTTATACAAGTCAATGGACACCTGTCATGTGGAAGAAGGTGACATTCAGTTCCACGTATCATGTAATTATTCCATCTATAGCCCAATGACTGAGTGACAACATCACTGTCCACACATCAGTCATGATTAGCCTTACATCTGTTTGGGAAATAATCAGAGAGACAAACCACATCTGAGGCTACCATGACAGGTACACACACCATGATGCAAGCCAAATGCCTAAATACACATACCATACTACTCACATGTGTATGTGAACTACCACACCTGCACCACATTTGCGTCAGTGCAAACAATAGGTTTCCATTCAACAAGCACTCAAAACATATCTAAAATAGCAACAGAAAGTATGTTTCCCACTCATGACAATGTGCATTCATGATAGAACCTTCTAATGTACACATGATGTTGGCAACAACCAGTTAGGATTGTAACTGTGAGTAAGGTGTGTTGGCCTGTTTATCATGCGTACAACACTGTGGCTAAGGAAATAGCTATGTAACCAGTTTTCACCTACAGAACATTAACATGGCACTAACATTCATAGCTCTGACACCAATGTATGTGAATCAATAGGAGCCTAGCAATCCATCCATGGTTACCGACATGTAGGATGTCCACTCAGATGAGACATTACAGATGCCTATTTACATCTCTCACTTACCAAGGGGGTTCACCTTGTAACAGGTCAGAATAAGGTTTGCATGTATGGCATGAGAAATCTCAGGTGGACATCACAGCCTCTCATGATGCTGTCACTCATCAGAAATCTTTTGAAAAGTAGAAAATACTTCAAATTGTTAGACCCTATGTTGCACATAGACGTATCAAGGGACATTGGAATGGACAAGGGCAAAGACCTGGTCAGCTTACCATCATGATATTGGGAGTATTGGGGTGGGTCTCTTTCAAAACGCCACATGCCGGGAAGTAGAAAACATCATTGATAAAAAGGAAGAAGATAGTGACGAGAGAGAAACGAGAAGCAGCGATGGAGGAAGGCAGAGACAAGGAGAAAAGGTGTGGCCAGGAGGCAGTGAGCCACTGGTTCAAGGGGGAGAGTCACAACTCGACAGCGGTGAGACGCAGCAGTTCCGAAAGGAATCACAGCCAGGAGACGGAGATTCAGAAGCGTCGGGAGAGGACGCGCTAGAGCGGCCACATTCTAGGAAGAACGTGGCCAGATCAGGTACGGGCTGTGTACTGGGGATGGGGAGGTAACAGGTAGGAAACCACTTACCAAGCATGAAAGCACTTGATGAATAAAAAGGGGGGGGGAAGGAGGTTGAAAGAGCACAATAAAAAGGGCACACTATCCTTAAGAATAACGTCACGGAATGCAGGGGGTGAAAAGGGGCAGCACTTTACTAAAATAAGAAAGGGACAAAACAGATATAAAATAAAACATAAGGACAGTATTAAGGCATTAGATAAAGGAAAAGAGAAGATCCAATTAACGTGAGAGGAATAGTAACTCTACATTAATTACACCGGCCAAAGCAACAGGGGAAAGAAGGAGAATAAGACAATATAGAAGAGGAATAGAGCGAAGACAGGGAAACAGGACTATCTATGTTCAATCAACGTACCTTCTAAAACCCGGCTTCTTCTTTTCCCTCTTCCGGTATCGTCCTGTGAGGAATTCCATGCTGACTACCTGGATGGATGAGAAGACCCAGTTAGGAATATCCTGAACAAAAAAAAACAAAAGACAAACTAGGACCATAAAACGACAAAGACCAAGACCAGAGAAAGGGAGACAAACATAAACAATCTAGAAAAAAAAGTGTGAAGAAATAAAAATAAAAGATCACATACAGAAGCCTGTTACGCCTTCTGGTATTCATTATTCCTCACCTGTCACAATGTACAAGACCTTCTCCTCCTATAATGTGAAAGTTGGTGGACAAGGTGGGGGACGTGGACAAGGGGGGGACCACCACCAGTCTTGAGGGCCGCGAGCTGGTGCCTGGCAGCCATGGAACGTATCTTCCCTCTGAGGTTGTTCCACCTCTTCCTGGTGTCCTCCCTTATGCGTGGATAGCTGCCTACAGAATGCACCATGTCGACTATTCTTTGCAGTAACTCCATTTTCCTGGGGACAGATGTTTGCTGGACTTGTGCTTCAAATAGGTATGGCTCTACTCTGATGATTCCATCCACCATGACCCTCAATTCATCATCTGTGAAATGGGGATGCTTTTGTGGGGACATGGACAAGACAATGAAGTGGAAAAAAAATTGGTGACGAGATGTGGGTGCTGTGATGTGAGTTGTTGACTGGTGGGGTCGAATGTATGAGGTACTGATGAATGTGTTTGGTGTGTTGTGCAGGTGTGGAAGGTGTGCTCTGTGAAGTGTGCAGGGGTGCCTACCCTATGAATAGTAAAAAAAAATTTGCAGCCTCTATCTAGCAAGCGTTCTGGTTGCAAAGGATTGTGGGGTGCGAAGGGGGTGTGTTATATAGTGCAGTTTATAGGTGTGTCGGTTGTGTGGATGTGTGTCCGTGTGTGTTTTTCAAACTATCCAGTGTGGTGTGGTGTATTACTGATGTGGCCGCCGACCGCACGTTTCGCACCACCATTGGTCTTCCGCCATGGAAGAACCACTATTGTGATTTGTGGGTCATAATAGGATCTAAAGTTTTTTGGCGAGCTGGCGGTGCAGGTGGTAAGACCGCCTTTGTCCTGCCCTCCAGTGTCCTGCCGGTTTTGGAATTTTGGCTGGATTTTGGTGGACTTTGCTGGGTGAAGTGGTCTTTTGATGGCCATCACCGCAGCGGTCTTTCCAAAGACTGCCAAAATCGTAATTATGTCTATAAATATTAAGTGCAATATGCTACAGATACAGTATATCATGCTCTCTTTGTACTAACAGTACTGGTAGCCCTGGTTGATCCTAAATTAAATTCTTGCTGGACCTGCACCTTTTCACCTCCTTTGTCACGATGGGTCTCTAGCACAGCCCCAGTATGTGTGTACTTGATGAGTATATAATTGCGCAGCAATAATTGACTTTTCTGTCTTTCTGTGCCAGGGTGTACATTATCTCTTCATTGTCCCTTGTCGGGAATGTTGTAATGTGTTGGACCTGCAACTGGTGGTGTAAATGATCTTGTGTGTGTCATGTATGAAAGGAGTGTGAATGGTCTGTAAAGCAGTTGGTTCCTTGTTGTGGTTTTGCAGTTTACAAGCTGTGAGTCATTGGTTCAGTTTTTTGAGCTTTCAATTATTAACAGTGCATTTCATTTTGTGAAATCTCTTGCTAATTAACTTGTATATATTGAAACATCAATCACCCTCATGCCAAATACAACCAGTATATTTGTGTATATGATGAATATATGGTTGTGCAGTAATAGTTGTCTTTTCTGTCTTTCTCTGCCAGGGTTTACATTGTATCTACCTTGTCTCTTGTTGTGAATGTTGTAATGTGCTGGGCCCATGGCTGGTGGTGTAAATGTCTTGTGTGTGCCACGTATGAAAGGAGTGTGAATGGCCTGTTAAGCAGTTGGTATCTTGCCATGACCTTACAGCTCACGAGCAGTGAGTCATTGGTTCTGTTTTTTGACCTATCAATTTTCAACAGAGCATTTCATTGTTGTAAAATCTTTTGTTAATAAAATGTTATATATTGAAACATCACTCACCCTTGTGCCAAATCCAACCAGTATGTATATGTTAATAAAATGCTCTGGCAGTCATCGAAGCACACCCCTGACATGATAGGTGTCTCTAGTGGAACCCCAATGATGAAGCATGCCACCAACTAGCTTTGTGGGTGGGGGGTCTTTTTAACAAAACCTAAGGGTGTTTTTTTCCGCAATTTGAGTGTTTGGGACATTGCAGAAGAGACTTGGTAGCATGCTCGCTTCTTGTCTAGGGAAAATCTACCAGCTCTACATATGTTTGAAAACTAGAGACCCAGCGGAGTACAGACTGGTGTGCCACTCGTGGATCCCAACAAGTTTTCTTACCCACAATGCTCTGCCAAGTTCAAAATGTGACTAAAATCAAACATTTTCCTTGAATTTCTTTGTCATATTCTTCTAGAAACAGAAATAAAACACACATTCTCTTCCACCCAGCATTCCCCTGGGTCACCCTATAAAAATACTACTTCATTTGCGTGGGTGGGCCAAGTGCCCGCGACAGGGAAAGCCCCAAAATACAATGTGCACCTTCATTTTTGGTCTCAGGCTTGGCGGTCAACTGTGGAAACTTACCAAACCCAGACACTGCTGAAAACTAGACACCTGGGGGAGTTAAGGGAGGGGTGGCTCGCATGTATACCCCAAAAATGTCTTACCCATAATCCCCTGCAAACCTTAAATTTTGCTACAAACATCACATTTTCCTCACATTTGTGTGTGGGATTACCACGCCGGCACAAATATCCTACCATGCAGCATTACCTTTGGTCTCTCGATAAAAATGATACCTCACCTGCTGTGATGGGATCTGCAGTTAGTGAAGGTGTGTCACAAATTTTGTCAGAGCTTCAAAGCGGATGTCATTCATTTCCTCAGCTCAAAGTTTATCTGAAGAATGTCATTCAGGAGAACGAATCTTCTGTTGACCTGGACCTAGAGATAAAACCATCTTGTACTACACATTTTATCCGCAGGGTGCACTCAAAACCACGCTTTTTTATATTTTCTTTTTATTTTCCCACTCAATAAATACAATTGTTACATTTTAAACTGTGTCAGCTTTTTTTGATTGATATGAAAGGTGCGTGTATGGGAAGTTGAGTAGGTTAAGTGTGTTCACTGTCCTCAGTTGAGGGGACAAACCCAGATTCATGTTTATATCTGTAGAGATCCTGGTATCAAGGTTCAAGAAAAACTCATTTGTGTGGAAACAAAATGTGTGGCTCATTATTTCTTGAATTGGGGCAATGATTTCAAATGAAAATTGTAATGTATTGTACATTTTTATAGTTTCTTGTTTTCAAACCAAATAAAAACGATATAAACTGGATTTAAATTGGGTTAGATTGAGGTAGACTTGGAGTGAAGTGAACCACTCTGTTGAAAAGAACAACAGGATGCATGGCTGCTTAGATCATGTATTGTATGTTTTGAACTGGAAAAGTACTTCTTCCAGTAAAAAATACAATGCTTAGAACTAGCGTAAGCTTGGTGTGCATGCTGTACAGTACAGCACATATGGAAAGTCTGAAAGGTTTTGAGAAAATATTTTTTTCTAAAACTTTACGCCTGCCTCAAGGAGGTGTACATTAATGGTACCAAACCCTGCCTACCAGTTTTAGTAGATTGGGATTTTATCAAAACACATGGGTGGTTGCTTGGGAATGCCCATGTACCACCCATGGAACGTCCCTTAACGCAAAGTAGTAGACAGCATTGTATAGTGATTCTTTTCATTACTTCATGCTACTTTCAAATGCAAATCAGGATTTGTGTTGGAAAGTAAATCCCATTCTACACTGTGAGGGGTTTGCATCACTTTTGTGTGTTAGTCAAAGCTGCCCTTTTTGTTTTTCTTGCACTTCAAAGAAGTCTTGGATGTTATTTGCCCTAGTGCCAATTTGGCTGGAGGTAAAGGTGTGTGAAACTCATGAAACGTGCTTGTATGTAATTACACAAAGGTTTGGCAAAAATTACCCCAAATTACATATAACTACACAAGATGAAAATCTGTTGTTCTGTGCTATATTTTAGCGTGAAAATGCATCCTTAACAGCAACCTCTCACATTATGTTGCTCCTCTGAATTTGCTGTAATTTTTTTTACTGCAAATGGCACATAATTCCACAGAGTGGTGTAATGGTATAATTTCACATAATATCGTAACAAGCATATTGCAAAATTCTCTAGATTCCACAAATTATGACAGCATAATTTACATTTGGCCCATGCCTGGCTGGGGGTAGCTTCAAGCTTTTGTAGAATTTTTGATACATAACTTGAAAACAATGCCACCGGGAATCGAGAAGCAATTCTGCTAGTTTCACCATCACCTTTCCAGATTTAACTTGAGACCTCTTTTTTCTCTCTGATACAGTGGCTGTACGTCACAGCTACCAAGTGCTGCACTTCTAAACGATCAGCCACTTTCACCAGCCCTAGTATTAACTTTTCACACAAGAGAGAACAGGTTTCCAAACCCTTTGGGACTTTTGCAAAACTAACTAGATACCTGACTTCATACAAATAATCCAACCTCTCACCAGCTATGTGGAGAACTCTGAAAATGTCTGCTTTGTAGAAAAGTGGATTGTCAAGATTGGTTGAGAATGTTTCAGTCACTATACGAGCTCTGTCTTATTGATGGTAAACTCAGTGAAGTGAACCCTGGGTCCAATCAGATTAACATTCCCCCCACATCATCCATGATAGTTGTTTTCCATATTCCTTGTATAAATTGGAGACTCCCCTCAAGTTCTCATCCCACAAAGCATCAGGACAACCTTGAATGTTTCCCTGTGTTTGGTACACAAACAGAAGTCTTTTCTTCTCAGTTCGTTAGAATCCTTGTTCTTGCCAAAGTATCCTCCACTATATCTAATACACAGCATGCCTTTCATTAACTGTAGACTTGCACGGTCACACCTGCAAAGAAATAATATGGAAATGCGAGCGGAATTCCACCTTGAAGATTAAACACAACAAACCAAATTTATCAGGCCTTTTGGTATGCTAACTTAACCCCTTTGCTGCCAGGCCTCTTCCCTTCCTATGCCAAGCCTTTTTTTTTACTATTTGGGGCAGTTTGCCCCTAGGCCCTCATAACTTTTTGTCTACATAAGCTATCCATGCCAAATTTGCATCCTTTTTTTCCAACATCCTAGGGATTCTAAAGGTACCCAGAGTTTGTGGGGACCTGTAGAAGAGACCAAGAAATTAGACAAAATACAGCTAAAATGTTGTTTTTTTTTCAGAAAAATGGGAAAAGGGCTGCAGAAGAAAGCATGTGTTATTTTTGCTGAACATGGCATCAACTAAGAGTTTATGGTGCTAAAATCACCATATTCCCAGCTTTCAGGATCAGGCAGACTTGAATAACCAAACTTCACTTTTCAACACAATGTTGTCATTTTACTGGTACATACCCCATTTTTACTATTTTTTTGCTTTCATCCTCCTTCCAGTTAGTGACAGAAATGGGTATGAAACCAATGCTGGATCCCAGACAGCTAAACATTTCTGAAAAGTAGACAAAAGTCTAAATTCAGCAAGGGGTCATTTGTGTAGATCTTTCAAGGTTTTCCTACAGAAAGTAGCAGCTAAAATAGAAAAATATTGAAATTGAGGCGAAAAAAGAGCCAGTTCTGTCCATTTTTCTTACATAACCTTTTCCAGCTATAGCAGATTTTTTAAAGCAAAAGGCAGAAATGGCCTAAAATTTCTAAAAGCAATATACCGTTATGTCTGTTGAACTCTTCTGGTTGCGGGGATATACAAGGCTTGAAGGTTCATCAAGAACCCTAGGTACCCAGAGCCAATAAATGAGCTGCACCTTGCAATGGGTTTTCGTTGTATACCGGGTATACAGCAATTCATTTAGTGAAATATAAAGAATGAAAAATAGGTATCAAAGAAACCTTTGGATTTCCAAAACGGACACAAGATACGGTGTTGAGAAGCAGTAGTTATTTGCACATCTCTGAATTCTGGGATCCCCATACTAGCATGTGAATTACAGGGCATTTCTCAAATAGACTTCATTTTTTACACATTGTCTTACATTTGGAAGGAAAAAATGTAGAGAAAGACAAGTGGGCTATAACACTTGTTCTTCTATTCCGTGTTCCTCCAAGTCTCCTGATACAAATGATACCTCACTTGTGTGAGTAGGCCTATGTCCTGAGACAGGAAACGCATCATGGATACATCACATTTTTACATTGAAATCTGAAGTGGTTTTTGGAAAGTGTCTAGCTGTAGATTTTGGCCTCTAGCTCAGCCGGCACCTAGGGAAACCAAATCTGTACATTTCTGAAAACTAAATACCTAGGGGAATCCAGGATGGGTGACTTGTGGGGCTCTCACCAGGTTATTTTACCTAGAATCCTTTACAAACCTCAACATTTGACAAAAAAAATGTTTTCCTCACATTTCGTTGATGAAAAGTTCTGAAATCTGAGGGGAGCCACAAACTTCCTTCCACCCAAGTCTCCCAATAAAAATGGTACCTCACTTGTGCGTGTAGGCCTAGTACCCGTGACAGGAAACGCCCCAAAACATAACGTGGACACATCATATTTTCCCAAACAAAACTGATCTGTTTTTTGCAAAGTGCCTAGCTGTGAATTTTAGCCTCCAGTACAGCCGGCACCTAGGGAAACCTAGCAAACCTATACATTTTTGAAAACTAGACACCTAGGGGAATTCGGAATGGGGTGACCTGTGGGGCTTTCATCAGGTTCTGTTACCCAGAATCCTTTGGCAAACAAAAGACCTTTTCCTCACATTTCGGTGATAGAAAGTTCTGGAATCTGAGAGGAGCCACAAATTTCCTTCCACCCAGCATTACCCCAAGTCTCCCAATGAAAATGATACCTCACTTGTGTGGGTAGGCCTAGTGCCTGCGACAGGAAATTCCCCAAAACACTATGTGGATACATCAGAATTATCTATTACAAAACTTCCTGTTTTTCTGGGGGGGGGGGAAATCTGCGTTTTTGGGCCTGGGTTCAGCAGCCATCTAGGGAAACCTAGCAAACCCTGACATTTCTGAAAACTAGACACCCGAGGGAGTTCAGGGAGATGTGACGTACGTGCATCCGCCAGTGATTTCTTACGCGGAATTCTTAGCAAACCTCAAATCACATTTTCCCCACATTTCTGTGTGGGATCACCGCACCAGCACAAATTTCCTACCACCCAACGTCCCCCTCAGTCTCCTGATAAAAATGATACCTCACTTGTGTAGGTGGGCCAAGTTCCTGTGACCGGGAAGAGCCAAAAACATGTCAAAATTGAGAGGGAACCAAAGCGGGTCCAAAAGGGCATAGATGCCACAATGCTGGGTGAATTTTGTGGATTCCTACAGATTCCAGAAGGTTCCATCACAAAAATGTGGGGAAAAAGTGTGATTTCAAGCAAGGTTGGAGGTTTGCAGGGCATTGTGTGTAAGAAAATGGTACGGGGTGCATGTGAAGCACACCACCCTAGACTCACCCAGATGTTTAGTTTTCAGATGTGTCTAGGTCTCGTAGATTTTTCTAGATGGCACCATCCCAAAGTCCAAAAGTGCAGCCCTCACCCCTGGGCTGGTTGCAGGACGAGCTGGTCTTGTCCTGGGCACATGGCAACGTGGCCGAGGGCGAAGCGAGCTTGTCCATGGCACCCAATGCGGTTTAGAAAACATTTACTGCACCTTGCAATTAAAAAGGAAAGCAGGGATTATAAATTGAAAGTGATTAGGTGCAATTTCACCTTAATACCAAAATCAGTATACATGAATATAAATGTGCATGAGTACTACAATTCAGCATGTTAAAATCAAACATTAGAACACACATATACATGGACTACTAATTTTCTACAGTGAATGCACCTTCAATAATACAATTTAGATGCTCCACTTTACATTAGCAATGTTAAGTCACCCGATATATGTACTGTCAATTACATTATTATGCCACTTCTGTAACGCATGATGGCACAACCATAATTATGCATGACCAGAAGCCATCAGTGGGGAGCAGCATGTGAGATTTTTGCACTCAAAGAAATGTTTGGTCTCTTTTAAAAACCTTTCTGTTAACTTTTAGAAGTACATTTTCCTGCTTAATAATTATCTGATGAAAAAATGTGCAACCTAAACATGGAAAGAGATGAGCTGGTCAATTGGGAACCATGGGCCAGATGTACGAAAAAGACCTTTTGCGATTCGGAAATAGCGATTTTTAAGAAATCGATATTTGTGATTCGCAAAATGCGAATAGCGATTTCTTAAAAATCGCAAATGCTATTATCGAATCGCAAATTGCAATACAGCTCCCATTCGCATCTATGTGCCTGTCAGCCCATATTTGCGACTATTTTGCATGTCCCAAATTGCGAATTCCTAACTGGAATTTGCAATTTTGGACAAATGCAAAGTCCAGGGTGCTGGGGGCCTAAGGCCCCCTCTCCTGCACCCCAAAACATTTTTTATTAACATGTAAGGTGCACACATGCCAAAAGGGCATGTGTGCTTTACATCTAAATTTTAAAAATGCATTTTTAAAATTTGCACATGGTTACCACCAAGTTTGTGGTAATAGCAATTCCTTAATGCCTAATTCGCATTAAGGAATTGCTTCTTACATGTGCTTCAGAAATCGCAAATAAGGAATTCTTATTTGCGATTTCTTATTTAGAGAGTCGCAATTTGCAACTCTCTAAACACGTCGCAATTTTAAGGAACCGCTATTTTAGTGATTCCTTAAAATTGCATTCAGAATGCCTTTGATACATTCTGAATTGGCTTTTCGCATTCGCACCGTTTGCGAATGCAAAAAGCTTTGATACATCTGGCCCCATGCCTTTAAGATTTAGGGCCTCATTACGACTTTGGCAGTCCTACAAGCAGACCGCCAAAGTGAGGAGACCGGCGACAAGCTGGCAGCCTCTCCCCATCATATTACGATGTTTCCACCGGACTGATCAGCAGAAACACCACATTAAGATGTTTCTGCCGGCCAACCAGGTGGAAACAGTGCCACAGCACTGGACTCAGCTCACTTAAGGGAGCCGAGGCCAATGCTGTTGCACAACAGCACCCTCAGAATGCCACTGTCTGAATTCCAAGGGCGCATTCCAATGGAGCTGGCAGGGGAGACCCTACACTGCCCTGCCTTTGACATGGGCAGTTCAGGGGCTACCCTGTGGTCCCTTGCATTGTCTTTTCACCACCATGGAAAGGCTGGCAGAAAGTGGGCGCTGCTATCAAATCAAATCAAATACATTTATAAAGCGCGCTACTCACCCGTGAGGGTCTTAAGGCGCTAGGGGGAGGGGGTTACTGCTGCTCGAAGAGCCAGGTCTTGAGTTGCCTCCGGAATGCGAGGTGGTCCTGGGTGGTCCTGAGGTTGGTGGGGAGGGAATTCCATGTCTTGGCTGCCAGGTAGGAGAAGGATTTCCCACCTGCCGTGGTGCGGCGGATGCTAGGGACGGCGGCGAGTGCGAGGTTGGCGGAGCGAAGTTGACGGGTGGGCGTGTAGAAACTGAGGCGACGGTTGAGGTATTCGGGTCCCTTGTTGTGGAGTGCTTTGTGTGCGTGGGTGAGGAGCCGGAAGGTGATCCTTTTGTTGACGGGAAGCCAGTGCAGGTGTCTCAGGTGGGCGGAGATGTGGCTGTTGCGGGGTATGTCGAGGACGAGGCGGGCGGAGGCATTTTGTATTCGCTGCAGACGTTTCTGGAGTTTAGCGGTGGTTCCTGCGTATAGGGTGTTGCCGTAGTCCAGGCGGCTCGTGACGAGGGTGTGGGTCACGGTCTTTCTGGTGTCGGCGGGGATCCAACGGAAGATCTTTCGGAGCATGCGGAGGGTGAGGAAGCAGGAGGATGATACTGCGTTGACTTGTTTGGTCATGGTGAGAAGTGGGTCCAGGATGAATCCGAGGTTGCGTGCGTGGTCTGAGGGGGTTGGTGCGGTGCCAAGGGCCGTGGGCCACCAGGAGTCGTCCCAGGCAGACGGGGTGTTTCCGAGGATGAGGACTTCCGTTTTGTCTGAGTTCAGTTTCAGACGGCTGAGTTTCATCCATTCTGCGACATCTTTCATTCCATCTTGCAGGTTGGTCTTGGCGCTGGTGGGGTCCTTGGTGCGGGAAAGTATCAGCTGAGTGTCATCGGCGTAGGATGTGATGTTGATGTTGTGTTTGCGTACGATGTCGGCGAGGGGGCTCATGTAGACATTGAAGAGAGTCGGGCTGAGCGAGGAGCCTTGTGGGACGCCGCAGATGATCTCGGTGGGGTCTGAGCGGAATGGTGGGAGGTAGACTCTTTGGGAGCGGTTGGAGAGGAAGGAGGTGATCCAGTCCAGGGCCTGTCCTTGGATACCGGTGGAGCGGAGGCGGGATATTAGGGTTCGGTGGCAGACGGTGTCGAAGGCAGCCGAGAGGTCAAGGAGGATGAGGGCGACTGTTTCTCCGTTGTCCATCAGAGTTCTGATGTCATCTGTGACTGAGATGAGGGCGGTTTCTGTGCTGTGATTGGCTCGGAATCCGGACTGAGAGGGGTCGAGTAGGTTGTTGTCTTCAAGGAAGTTGGTAAGTTGCTTGTTGACGGTCTTCTCTATGACTTTGGCAGGGAAGGGGAGGAGCGAGAGGGGGCGGACGTTCTTCAGGTTGCTGGGGTCTGCCGTAGGTTTCTTCAGTAGTGCGTTGACTTCTGTGTGTTTCCAGCTCTCGGGGAAGGTGGCAGAAGCAAACGAGCTGTTGATGATGGTCTGGAGATGCGGGGCGATGATGTTGTCGGCTTTGTTGAAGATGAAGTGTGGGCAGGGGTCCAAGGGGGCACCGGAGTGGATGGAGTTCATGGTAGCTTTGGTCTCTTCCGTGCTGATGTGAGTCCAGGCGTTGAGGGTGATGGCTGGGGTTGTAGGTTCTGTGGTGGTTGGCTGGGTATGGTGTCCGAAGCTGTCGTGTAGGTCGGTGATCTTACGATGGAAGAAGGTGGCGAGGGAGTTGCAGAGGTCTTGTGAGGGTGTGATGGTGTTGGCGTTGGCGTTAGGGTTGGAGAGTTCTTTGACAATGTTGAAGAGTTCTTTGCTGTTGTGAGTGTTCTTGTCCAGTCTGTCTGTGAAGGAATTTCTTTTGGTGGCGCGGATCAGTTGGTGGTGTTCGCGGGTGGCGTTTTTGAGGGCAGACATGTTGGTCCTTGCGTCAGGCTTTCTCGAGGGTGCAGCAGTTTTTTTTAGATTCCTTGAGGGTTTCTGTGAACCAAAGAGGTTTCCTGGTGTTGGTCTGTCTTGGGAGGCGTCTGAGGGGTGCGAGGTTGTCTGCGCAGTTGGTGATCCAATGCGTGAGGCTGAGGGCTGCGTCGTTGGGGTCGGTGGAGAAGGTGGGTTGGTTGTCGCTGAGAGTGGAGAGAAGCTGTTCTGCGGGGATTTTGTTCCAATGTCTGCGTGGGATGGATTGTGTGCGGAGGTGGCGAGTCTTGCGTCGGAAGGTGAAGTGGACACATATGTGGTCGGTCCAGTGTATTACGGAGGAGTGGCTGAAGGATACGTGGTTGCTGGCGGAGAAGATGGCGTTGAGCGTGTGTCCGGCGATGTGGGTGGGGGTGTTCACCAGTTGCTTGAGACAGAGGTTGGCGAGGTTGTCGAGCAGGGCGGTGGTGTTGGGGTCGTTGTTCTGTTCCAGGTGGAAGTTGAGGTCACCGAGGAGGATGTAGTCCGGCGAGGCAAGGGGTGCGGGGAGATGAAGTCAGTGATAGAGTCGCTGAAGAGGGCGCGTGGTCCAAGGGGTCTGTAGATGAGAGTTCCTCTGAGGGTGGTCCTGGGGTCTGTGTGGATCTGGAAGTGCAGGTGTTCGGTGGCGAGGGGGGTGTCTTCGGTGGAGGTGGTGACGTTGATGGAGTCCTTGAAGACGATGGCGATTCCTCCACTGACTTGGTTGGTGCGGTCTCTCCTCAAGATCTTGTAGCCGTCGGGGATGGCAGTGGCGATGTCGGGGGCCGAAGAGGCGTTCATCCAGGTCTCAGTGATGAAGGCGACGTCCGGTGCGGTGGAGTCCAGGAGGTCCCATAGTTCAATGCTATGTTCAATTGCTATGGCTGACCACAACTCTGATCGCCGCCACCCTGTTGGAATCTGTGACCCTAGCAGTGGCAGCGGTCCGACTGCCAGGGCTGTAATCTAGCGGTCTGACCGCCACCATGAGTTTGGCGGTCTTAAGACTACCAAACTCGTAATAAGGCACTTAGACACAAATAATTATTATATTTGCTTACTATAATGACAGCCCTTAATTGTGACCCTAATGTAAGAAAAGTCATCAACAAAGTGGCTGGACTACTTAAAGACAAATACTTTGCCAGTCCCAAACCACAGACGTCAATTCACCAAAATGTCAGGTGTAACTCAAGTGATATCATACACTCTTTGACCTCAAATAGTTTTTGGTATCCATGTCATATGACCTTGAATCTTTCCAAGAATTGTTTTTTTGTGTCACATGACAACCCTGATGAAATTACAAATATCATTCCATAGAAGTTCTGTAATAAATGCATGATTAATAACAACACAACACAACACAGATACATTTCTATTTTATATACTACCTATATTTCAATTAAGATGCTTATGTGATATGCCAAGGGAACATTACTTATTTCTGTCTGGTGTGAAAAAGTATGTGTGCGGTGGTAGAGGAGGCCATTGTGCAACGAAACACAGAACAATGATGGCAACTTAAATTATTTGTACCACACATCATGATTTAATGGTTCCCATAGTTTATACCTCAACAAGAAAATGTATTGGTAAATCATTGTGAGAAGCAAAAAAGAGATATAAGAAAACAATATTAGTTATGTACACGTGTAAATTATTATGGATGACACAACATTAGTTTAGAACCAAACTATCTCACGTAAGCCTACAAGGAATTCATAAATTGTGCATGTGCAACAATCTCTACTACGACTGTGGAGTTCTCTGCATCCATAAATCAAATTCAGTAGGGAGGATTGAAGCTGCCCCTGGGGCATTCCAATGATTGGTTTGAGTTGATAATTTGCGAACGCTTACAAATTACTGCACTTGTTGGTATTCAGCAACTCCTGCCATACCTTTTCCAAGCTGAAAATTGTCATGTTTCCATTCCAGGCCATAGCTGCATAATTACTTTTACATGGTGGGAAAAATACTTTCCCAGAAAGACATAAAATGTGCATTTGCACAGGAGAATCCACTCCTCCTATGCAGAGTTTTCTGCCACAGACAAACTTAAACAGTGGGGATGGATTCCAAACTTGGAAATCATGTAATTGTTCATGGAATCTACATGGAAACCTATGCATGGTCCAGCTCCTTATGGCATTTCCAAGCATAATTTGTGAATTCTAACAAGCAGTAAAACTGCACTCCGACATACATTTATAAATCAGAGACTATTGGGACATATTTGAACTGGCATGTCTTAGGTTATGACCTGGAACTAATACTAATAATTCTGCAGCCATTGTAAATGGTCATAGGGCTGTCAGGGGTAACCTAAGGCCTTATCTAGAGTTTGGCTGACAGCATACTCCATTACTATCGTAGTGGGTGTCCTGTCCACAGTGTGTCATAGCAATATCCACCACTTTTTCACAGAGTAATCTGTCCACTAAACTCTAAACAAGGCCCTTATATACCTTAGGTCAGAAGACAATGGAGTTTGTTATGCAATAAATGTATTACATTTTGCTTTTTTTTTTTTTAGCTCAGATGATTCTATAAAGAAACTTCTTCATAAATATAATGAACATAACACTATTATTGACTTCTTACCAGACCAAACGGATTTGGTTATAATCTTATCTGCCTCTTAGGTTAAATATTTAGTGGCTCCTTTGAGGGTTGTTATTTTTTAAGACTTGGATACAAAGTGTATTAACTGTCTGTTGGGAGACCAATAGTTTCCAATTCCTAATATATACTTGGACTTGGCTTTATGTCAGCCACAAGGCTTTGTTGCCTATTTCAGTTGTGAGCTCTAAATGTGAAGGCCTTCCTACATATTCCTGCATTTGTCCATCCCAGAAGCATTATGGCTCACAGAGTTTAGAATAGATAAGTTGTATTCTGTTGCTGATGACGTGAGATTTTTTTTTGCTTTCAGCAACCTGCATGACTTTTTTGCTCTATTTCCTGCCCCCAACCCTATAGTTTTCTATTTATTCACAAAACGCATTATTGCTGTATCAAAATGTTTTCAGATCATTACGTTTAACCTGAAGTTCATAAAAACAGAGACTTGTGGTCCATTTAAGGACGATTGTTCTCCATGACCTTTTTGCCTCAACTGAAGCAGTATAATTTTTACCAATAAGCATTTGGGGCCCGATATTCAAAGCATTTTTGTGTTCACAAACGGGGCTATTCGCAGAATCAGCACATATGCAAATGAAAAAAGGCTTTTTTGAAATGTACAAAGCCCTATTTGCGATTCAGTAACCCATTGCTAAATTGAAAACTGGTTTTGAGATTCGGTATTAGGAAGGGCTGTGATTATGGCGTCCCTTCCTAATACCGAATTGCAGTGGTATTTGTGAATGTTTTGTGACTGAAATGTGGTTGCAAAACATTCTCTGAGTAATCCATGCATGTTGGACTTTTTCCCTTTTGCAGGGTCATCTCCAATCTTTTTACCTCCTTCCTCCTATTTTTTTTCTGACCGGCTGTTGTTGTTTTTAGGACTCTAGGCACTTTACCACTGCTAACCAGCGCTAAAGTGCATAGGCTCTCTGTGTAAATTGTATTGTTGATTGGTTTATCCATGATTGGCATATTTGATTTACTAATAAGTCCCTAAGTACAGTGCACTAGAGGTGCCCAGGCCCTGTAAATCAAATGCTACTAGTGGACCTGCAGCACTGGTTGGGCCACCCACATTAGTAGCTCTGTAAACATGGCTCAGACCTGCCACTGCAGTGTCTGTGTGTGCAGTTTTAACCTGTCAATTCCATTTGGAAGTGTACCCACTTGCCAGGCCTAAACCTTCCCTTTTCTTACATGTAAGACACCCCTAGGATAGGCCCTGGTTAGCCCCATGGGCAGGGTGCAGTGTATGTTTAAGTTAGGACATATACTAATGTGTTTTATATGTCCTGACAGTGAAATACTGCCAAATTCGTTTTTCACTGTTGCAAGGCCTGTCTCTCTCATAGGTTAACAAGGGGGCAGCCTTAAATATGATTAAAGTGTAGATTCCCTTTGGGAGCAGGTGGACATGTGGAGTTTGGGGTCTCTGAACTCACAATGTAAAAATACATCTTTTAGTAAAGTTGGTTTTGAGGTTGTGTTTGAAAATGCCACTGTTAGAAAGTAGGCATTTTCTTGCTTAAGCCGATTTGTAACACTGCCTGTTGGTGGATTCCCTGTCTGGGTTACTTTGACAGTTGGGCTGTTTGCACCTCTCTCTAGCCAGTGACTCAGAGGGAGCCGGGGTGTAGCCTGGCTGGGTCCAAACTTGAATGGAATGGGTAGCAAAAAAACGATGGATTTAGGCCCAGATCACTATATTGGGGGTGAATGTTTGACAGTGTTCAGCATTCCGTCCATCACTTGTTGTTTATGCATTTGTAGCCTGCATATCCTGATGAGCCATCTGTGCTAGGAGGGAGGGGCGGAGTGGTCACTCACACCTGAAACGGCTGTGCCTGCCCTCACACAGTGCAGTCTCCAACCCCCTGGTGTGTGTCTGGAGCCTGGCCTGGGCAAATCAGGATCTCACAAACAAGAGAGACTTTCCTTTGAAGTAGGCCTACTTCAAAGACAGAAATGGGTATAAGAAGAGCACCCAAACCCCTGAAAATTAGATCACTTCTGGAAATCGAGAGGAACCTCAGCCAAGGAGAAGAGCTGAAGAGAAGTGCTGCCCTGCCTGTGACTGTGTTTTGTGGAGCTATCCTGCAGTTGCTGCTTCTGCCTGTGAAAGGAGACAAAGACTGGACTTTGTTGTGCATTCCTGTTTGTGAAGAATCTCCAAGGGCTTGACCTGATCTTGCCTCCTATTGTTGAAGTCTCAGAGCCATCAAAGACTTCCCCTGCCAGCACCTGGACTCTCTGCTGCAACTCCGGCCCTGGTGCCCTATCCAGTTCCTGGGCCCTTGAAAGGTGAAGGTGGCAGCCAAAGACTAAAAATTCACGCACAGATCGCCGTGCAGTGAAATTTTCGACGCATCTGAGAAACGACACGCCGCTGGCTTCATGGCTAAAATCAGCCCTCTACCTGCATCGCGGCTGGAAGATCGACGCACGCGGCTGGAGAAACGATGTGCAACACCTGCTGATGGAGGCTGAAAACTTCGCAACCTCACGCAGCATGGTTTTGGGATACCGTGCAACAGGATTTTCGATGCAACATCGCTGGGCGTGAAAAACCAATGCAAAACTGCCCGGACCCGAAGGTGCCTGTCAGGATCGACACGTCGCTTTCCTGCCGACCTGACCGGAGGAGGAACGACACACGGTCTCGCTTGCGAGTGAGAATTCAACGCATCGCTGGCCTTTTCCGACGCACACTCACCCGTGCGGTGTTATTTTGACGTTACCCAGGTACTTTTGAACGCTAAGAAAGTTCTCATTGTTTTCTAAAGTATTTATGACTCTTTTCTATAACTTGACTTGTGTATGTTGGATTTTTGTCGTTTTGGTCTTGTTTTGTTTTGATAAATATTACCTATTTTTCTAAACCTGCGTTGTGTCATTTTGTAGTGTTTGCACTGAGTTACTGAGTGTTTTGGTACAAATACTTTACACCTAGACTCCGGAGCCTGTCTGCTAGTGCCAAACTACCAAGGAGGTGAGCGGGGGTTAGCTGAGGGTGATTTTCATTTACCCTGACTAGAGTGAGGGTCCTTGCTTGGACAGGGGGTAACCAGACTGCCATCCAAAGACCCCATTTCTAACAATGCGCAAATGGGAAGGAATGCAAAAAGGACTTATTCCCCTTTGTGAAAGTTTGTAAAAAACATTTTTAAAGAGCTGGCAGTGGACCACTGGCTACTCTTAAACATGAAAAGAAAACTTTTTTTTTTTTAAATGCATCCCATTTGCATAAAAAAAAGCTTGCTTTATTCAAAAGCAGTCACAGACATGGTAGTCTGCTGACCCCAGCAGGCGACCATCTCTTTGATTTTTGTGAATCCCCATTGGTCGCAAACCGAGACCTGCCTCATTAATATTCATTAGGTAGACCTCTTTGCAACCCACTGGGACTCAAAAAATGTGTAAAACACACATTTTTACATGGTTCTTTGCAATTACCAAATACCGAAAATGTGCTACTTGGTAATCGCAAACGATTACCTACGTGCATCTGGCCCTTAATTCCTTATTTCATCCATACCCAGAGCAACAGATAACACATACACAGATAAAGAATGTATGGCACTTAGGTCTGCATCATTGCTGGGATTCCAATTCATGAACTCTCTTCCCTCATTATGTCGGTGGAATGTCTTTAGCACTTTGAGCCTTTCTGTTGGCTCCACCAGTGCAGTTTATATCATATAACTATGAACTCTCTGAGCTTCTGGTGGACCCTTTGTTCATGCGTTGCTATAATTTACTTTCTTACTGCTGTTTGAGCCAATCTGAGATTAGACCAGGGAAGCAATCTTGCCCCAGCCAAGACTGAGACAGCATGCTGGACCTCTTTTGCGGTTGGCGCCAGGTAACGAATAATGTACTTGGTGCTGGAAATGTGTTTTATTTCCAAGGACAATCACTGAGTCCATAAATGCAATTTCCATTAAGTAATTATGTCTTCAGATGTATCCAGTTTAAATAGCATGCTCAAACCTGAATCTCAAACAAGAGCTGCCATCCCATCCTCGAGTAGAGATAGGGTGATGCTCACAGTGGTGCTGGAACTATTTTCAGAGTGAGGGATGATGTAATCAGTGTGATAGTGTCAGTGTCACATCAATAAAGTCATAGAGAAGAAGGGGATTTGGTGTGCCATCACCGGGCAAGTGCAGACCCGGGGGGTCCACAGCCGGCGGAGCACCGACTACAGAAAGCAGTGGGAGGACCTGAGATGCTGAGCCTGGAAGCCCGCTGAGACTTAGCTGGGGATGTCCTCCCAACGAGGGAGGGGTGCCCATCAGACCATGACCCCCCTAATGGCCCACATTTTGGCAGTGTCCTACCCTGAGGTGGATGGCTGTTTGAGGGCAGCACAGCAGCCACATGGGGGTAAGTACTGACTGACCTCATATACTTTACTCTGGTAGTTAGGTGTTTGCTCTTACACTTTAGGAGCTGTGACACTGTAGTAGATGCTACATGTATGTTGAATACTGGGAATAAATATAACTCAAGTTGCCTGATTACAAGATGGAGATCTGGCCTTAGGGTTGTGTATGTGTATGTTTCGATCACCTGTGTCAAGGAATATCTATGACTGCATATGGAGATGCACAATTGACAGTGGCGCATGTATGACTCTACCCAGCCATAAGTTTGTATGTAAGCTGCTGTAACATCTTACCCATCTAGCATTTCCAGGTCCATTATTCAGAACATATGAATATGTATCTCTAAGGTGTCAGACCACTTCTATCAGTAAAGATAAGCTGCATTTGCAACATAGTGCCTGACATATTTGGTACAGGGAATTGTCTTTTGTCCTGGTATCAGACTTTTCATATGGCCCTTCATATTCATACTATGGGGTATGTGAATGTTGTAACGGAAGGACATCCAACTATGGGTGTCTTGTTTTGTCTGTTTGCTCTTACTATGCATTTCCAGGCCATTGAAATGTGGCCAAATCACTTTTATCCCAATGCCTTTGTTTTAGAGGAGGTAAGTGGTTAGGCTGTCCTACCCTTTGACAATCTGCAATGTCCATGCTATATGTGGCAATGCCCTACCAATAATAGTGATACATATGGTAATTGCTGCCTCCATCACCTCACAGTGGTTACTTGGGGCAGATCTTGTTGAGTGGGACAATCATTGTTACCTTTAGCCTAGCTGATGTGGCCAGTGTGGACAAGAATAGTTTTTGGCTCACCTTACATTTCATGATGTCAAGATGTCATGGATTAGCTGTACTACTATTTCTCGTGCAGGTGTTGTCAGTGCACTGGCAGCCGTGTAGGTCCAGGTGTACATCATGTGTACATGTCTTTTCAGTGGGATATGTGTGTTGTCTGGACTTACCTACTGAAAATAACATGTCGGGAATGGTGTGGGTGATGTTGGTGTACTCATGTTGTCATGTTGGGTTTTTGTATCTGCATGTCAGGTGGAATGTAATGTGCCCTATTAGGACTCAGTAGGCTGTCCTTTGTTTAGTTGTTGTAACTATGCTCTCTGATATTGTCAGTAGATGCCTCATGTGTGGTAGGTAGGTCACTATAGCTGTACTTGCATTGATGGTGTGATATAGATTATCTGTGAATAGCGACTACAGTATTCCACTAACCTTTGGTACATGTAGTTACATATCTGTTCTCCAGACATGGAATGTAAAAATGTGATGCCACATGTATTGGACTGTCACATGTTGTGTCTTCACCAGTGATTGTGGCCATTGTGTCATATATGAATAGAGGGATCAATTAGGCACATGATTAGAATGGCAGGTGCTGTGTTGTTTGATTGTAGAGTTGTCTTTACTTGCATGGGACATGACTAATGTACATGGACTGGTCAGTTGCAGAATTGGAATATGTATGATATGGTGTTATCAGTCAACTGCATTTCCTAACGGTGATAACAATTTGAAAAGTTATGAGCTGTACTAGGACGAAACATCAGCTTTAGCCAGGGCATGATGAGCATGCTGACATGGATTTACAGGTGTTTTGATGGGATGTTACAGTTCTGCTACCTTACATGGATTATGATGTCAGTGAGAAAGATGACAAATGGGGAAGATAGAAGTCACATGTTTTGACCTGATGTAGGATCTGTAGGATTAAATATGTGATTTCCTAGCCAGGAGATGTGTACCTACAGTTGTGCTTTTTGTAATGTGTGTATGTGAAGAATGTGATGACCCTCTCTCTGTGGATCATTCGACCATTGTAAATGCCATCCAGGGACTGGCAACTCAGATACAACAGAGTAATGCCTTCCTGGAGGGAATTCACTGTGCACTGGCTGGCCTACAGAGATCATTTCAGGCTCTGGTCTCCACACTGAGGGAGGCCAGTCACCCTTTGTCTTCGTTCCCCCCTCCCCCTCCACCTTCCTCTTCCCAAACCCATACCCCTCTTCACTGACCCAGCCAAAACACACAAACAGACAGGCATGCATCCACCTCACCATCTAAGGGTAGTGCAGACAAACACAAGCCCCACAAGACCTACCACAGGCATGCACACAAGCAACATCCACCCGCAGACACAGCAACAGTCACAACCTGCCCTGACACCTCCACCACCCTAGCCTCACAGACACAACACCTGACACACCTGCAGTTACCACACCAACATTCACTGATACAGTCACACCACCTATCCTATCCACAATCAGCACAATAGCAGACCCTCAGACATCCACCCCAGTTACCACATCTGCAGGCACCAAAACCACAGACACGCCTACATGCAGCAAATGCACTATGACTGTAGTCACTACCCCAACAGACAGTCACCCATCCACCATGGCATCTCCCAGCACCTCCACACCTCCTCCTCCCAAGACACATAAACACCCACACTCACCCACCCAATAGACACCCAGCACCCACAAGTATACCTTGCACACACATGCACCCAAGACACCCACCAAAACACCTGAGACAACCACTCCCTCCCTCTGCACCCAAATCCTTTTGCCATGACCATCCCTGTGTGTCTAAGAAAGCTTTCCTCTCAGAGTATAACTTTTTCCCTACTCCTCTCCCACCCCATGTGACCCCAAAATGCTCTGTGTTCCTTCCCAAGTCTAGCCCTTACACTTCCATCACCTCCCCTGCTCCCCCTGCAAGTACCCATGCCCCTCCGCTGCCAATAAGTCTGCTCCTCCCAAGAGTTCCTAACCCTCCCCTAAGCCTCGACCTAAGCCCCTCCTCCCAAACACAAGCCCAAAGATCCCCCTCCCAGCCCTAAACCAAAATCCTCCCCTTCGGCCCCCCAATCCCTGAGGTACCTGCTGCCCCCTTGATGCCCCTATCTGTGGAGGTTACACTTCAGTCAGTCAAGTAAGGGGCACATACAAGTGCCTTATGTGCATGTTGCACTTGTGGTTATTGGACTGCCTCTGGCCATGGACTTTGTATATATGTATATATGTATATATAGTATATATCAGGGGCAACCTGTTGTTGGTTCAAAGGTTACGTCTTTGTCCTGCTTCTTAGGGCAGTTTTGGTCTTGGCTGCATTTGTTTGTGTGTGAGTAAGTTTTGTGTGAGTGGTGGTTGTGCTACCAGTTGTGTCTGGGCAGCATGTGTGGTTCTGTCAGGAATACCACCATGGTCATAATTTGTTGGTGTTCTCCGCCGGCCTGTTGGCGGTACGACTGCCACTGCCAACATGGGGGTCCTAAGACCGCCACACTGGTAATGAGGCCCTAAGTGTTGCAAAAGAGCCATGCACATTCAGAAAGGGAGTGGGAAGGGTGTATGACGGTGGTGGTGTTGCATTTTGGAGCCTACTCTCACAAATGTATTCCTAAGACATGGACTGACAGCATAGTCATTTACAGACACCACATTTTTCATTTAAATGATGACTAAATTTGCACATACATGTATTTTTACTGTTAAAACTACATAGTGCACAAACAATAATGTGCATAAACCATGCTTCAGCTAATTTTCTTCATTTACGCATAGAAAGGGAAAGCAATGTTCTTTGTTTTTATTGAATCTTTGTGTCTATAACACTTCATTATTACATAAAAGGGAGTCATTTGTGTTTTTCTAACTCCTTATTTACCTGTTAGTGATGAACCAAAGTTTGCAAGCTTTTAATGAAGAATTTGTGTCAGCCTTAGGGTGGTCTTCCCCCAAACTTTTTGCATACTTATCTCCATTTTGTGCTGAACTTTGTTTTGGTTGGCCTTAAGACTTTGTGCACTGACTGCTTAAATGCCTGTGCTCACTCCCCTGAACATGGTTTAGTTGGTTTTCACCTGATTGGCATATTTGCCAAGCCTTAAACTCCCCTTTTCATTGTATATAAGTCACCCTTAAGGTAGGCCCTACGTAGGCCTTAAGTAGCCTGTAGGGCAGGGTGCACTGTAATTAGAAGGTTGGGCATGTACTTTTAAGTTGTACGTGTCCTGGTAGTGGAAGACATCTAAATTTGTTTTTCACTACTGTGAGGCCTACCTCTTTTACAGAATAACATTTGGTTTCCTTATTTCATTTAATAAGTGCTAATGTTTGATAGATTTTGTGCTTGGTTTCTGAGAATTTTTTATTAAAAATCCTCTTTAATTGTAAGGTTGGGTTTTAAGTTACAATTTTTCAAATGCAATTTCTAGAAAATTGGCATTTTCCTGCCCTAACTAATGGGGGTGGGGAGCCTGCAGGCTGTTCCTTGGTAAGTTGACTGGGTGTAGGTGGCTTTTGGACTTTGTTTATCCATTCCAGACAGCCATACAATAGAGGAATTAGTTGTGCCTGGATAGGTAATCACTGCCAGAATGGGGGGCTGCACCCTGCCATAACACATAAGGACTTGTCACTCCTGCATTGTTCATGCAGCCAGCTTTGGAACCAGAGCAGGTGAGACAGGAGACTTCAAGCACTTTAAAGGGAATTCTCAATAATTTCTCTTATATTAAAGAAGGTACCAGGTAGACCAATAAGACCCTCAGACCCACACTTTAGCTCACTTTCTGGACCTGCAGAAGGACTCTCAATGGGCTTCCTGCTGCTGTGGCCTGCTGTGTTCTTCAGAAGACTACTTTGCTGCACTTGAAAGGACTGCTCTGCTTCCTGAAGCCTGCCTTTATCCCTCAGAGGGCTGCCCTTCTGCTTGAACTCCACTTCCACTTCTTTAGGACTACCAAAGTGGCTCCAAGGGCTGGTTGGCAGGCCTCTAGATCAGAGCCTCAGCGACAGAAAAAGCACCAACCATTTTGACTCACATCTCAACCCATCTTGAGAGAGTCCTAACTCCTCCAGTCTTGGACCCTTGGTGGTGGTATAAAAGGTGCCCAGATAGCCAAATTCCAAAACCTTGGACTTAGAAAGTTTTTGACTAAAACCTGCTCTAAGAACCGAGAGGAAACTGGGACTAACCTGCTTGTCTATCGGCCCAGGGTGCATCCCCGGTTAGTCTGACTATGCAACAACTCCTGCTGTGTTCTTCTCCACAGTGCCAATTCATGTTCAGCGGTGCTTCAGCAAAGGAATATCTGGCCTCGTAGAACTCTCGTAGGCTACAGTTTTCAGTTTCATCTTGCTGGAAATTTTTGACTTTAAAAATAAAAAAGACTAAGGGTCTGCTTATGAGTTTTGTGGTCCCACCACCACCGATGTGGTGATCTGACTGCCATATTATGATGATGGTGGTTGCACTGCCGAGAAACCACTGTGTTCCCACTGACACTGTCAGTCACCACCACCCGCCGTGGCGGCTGGTGTGGAAGAGGAGCTCCACAGGGCGGTAGAGAGAAGGTGACCGCCGTCAAGATTAGGACCAATTTTATCGCTGAGCTGACTGTGGTGGTGCAACCACTAGCTCTGAGCTGGGAGGAACTGAGGAAATGGAGAGGCTAGCTCCCCCAAATCCTCCTTCTTCCTTCTCCCAAGTTGCTGACATGGGTGACTACCCCAGGCCCCCGCTTCACAGCAGTTTTTCCCAGCCCCCAACAACTAAACACCCAAAAAGACAGGTAAGTAGCGGTTGCATTGTCCTGGCATTGACTGGACTGGGCATGTATCGCCCAGGGTCCAGCAATGTCAAGGGACATGTACATGGTCTTACTACTCATGTGGCATGTACACACCTGCACAACACTAATATAATGATACAAATTGTCCCACTGACCGCGCTAACCACCGTCATGAAAGACCACCATGGGGCTGGTGATCCCAGTGTAATACAGCAGCGTGGCTGCAGCCACCTCAGACGTCTTTCTGGGACAGCCGGCCCGGCGATCTGACCGGCAAACGTTTAATCAGGCCCTAAGTCCGAAGATAGAAATCTTCACCTCTACTTCATTAAGCAACTCCCTGATGACAACACCTCCTCCTAGGACACTACCTGCAGCCTTTTCCCACTGAACTTCTACCTTATCTTCAAACTTCTTCCAAATCTGGAATTAAGCACAGACCGGGCCCTATCCATTTTTTGTATCAGACTTGCACCCCATCGTGTTTGGACATATTTTTTTACTTTAACCTGATCTTGTGCAACTAAATGTTCACTGTAGGCACTTTTATCTTTTAGGTGGTAGATTTGACCTTTAACTTTAAATATTTATAATGACTGTTCTACTAATTGGATTTTTGTCATTTTGGTATCAAATAATTTTATCAACATTTACTCTGTTTTTCTAAATTGGTGTGTTGTGTTTTCACTTTATTACATTATGGATTTGATTAATGTATTTAATTATTGTGTATGTAATTATATAATAGGAGCTGAATGTAGTTTTTTTAGGGGAAGGGAGGGGAGATTATTAAAGTATATGAATATGTGAATATTAATTTGAATTCTTTCTTCAAAAGTTAGATTTTCATTAATATTAACATTTTAGCACTTTTAAATTATGTTTAATTTTTATAGTAAATGTACATTTGTGTATATGTAATTTAATTATTTTGGAGAATACTATAAGACAATTTTTCGTTTGATATTTTGTAGAATAATCATTCTACTTTGAAGATTTCTTTTTTTTATTTTTTATTTTTTTATGCACTTAATAAGGTGTAGGTTTGACTCAATTATTCACTAATTGTAAAACATGATTATTCTAATTTATGTCTATTTTCTTTTAAAAAATGAATCACAATAAATAATGTTTTTTAGGAAGAAATATATATATATATATAGATATATTTAAGAATAACTGTATAAAAGAAGTAAATATTAAAATATACCATTCTTTTAATATTTATTTTTGTTATGGCTTTGTATATGATTAAGTCAAAGGATTTGCATGTAACTATTTTATATTAAAATGTATATATGTTTAAAAATTAAAAATAATATTAAGTTTTATAGTTATTTTGTAATTTCCTTTTAACAGTATTTTTCTGATATTGTATTTAGAGATTACTTTAGAGATAACACTTTAGAGATAATTTCAATAAGTATGTGGTTAATCAAAATTATTATAGGTTATATATGGATTATAGTTATACATGGTATTTTCAATATATCATTTTGAAATTATATCTAATTGTGAAATTTGTTTACGTACGTGTGGTGTTATGTAGTACTTATTATAAGGTTTGATATTTTATTTATAATATGGAATATAATGTAGAGTATATTTAATGTCTATTTAAAATAATGAATTCTTTGGATAATTTGTATTGTGAATTATATAACAAATATTTGTTAGGTGGGACTGTGTTTTAAGTTATTTGATGTATTTACTGTTACAAAAATGCAGGATGTCTTCCTATGGAGTGAGGATAGTAAATGTTGCCCATTTAGTGCCCAACAACTTCCCTAAAATGGTTTAGATTGGACTGGGGATAATATGTGTGATCCCTCCAGTGTCCAACATCTCCCCCACAAAGGTTTGAAGTGGAGTCTGAATAGTAATTGTAGTCCCTTATTGTCCAACATCTTCCTCAAAGTGGTTTTGATTGGAATGGAAAAAGCAAATGCAACACCTTTGGTGTCCAGCACCTTTTGCAAAGTGGTTTAGATGGGTTCGCGAATAGTAAATGTAACCATTTTAGTGTCTAACATCTTCCTCAAAATGGTTTAGATTGGAGTGGGAATAATAAATGCCACCACTGTAGTGCCCAACTCCCTGCCTTACCTGCTTTACATTGGAGTGTGAATAGTAAATGCAGCACATTTAGGGGGTCATTACGAGTGTGATGATCTGATGACCGCCACACACGTGGTGGCGGTCAGAACCACTGCAGACACATTACAACCCTGGCGGTCCAACCACCAGCTCTGCCAGGATCATTGATCCCTGCGGCCTAGCTTTGGCAGAGATCATAATCTGCCAGTGCAGTGCTACATGCAGCGCTGCCCCTGTGGATTACAACCTTGTTCTCCGCCAGCCTTTTCATGGTGGTAAGACCACCATGAAAAGGCTGGCGGAGAACAGGTGTAGGGGGCCACAGGGGGCCTCTGCAATGCCCATGCATTTAGCATGGGCAGTGCAGGGGCCCCCCTACCCAGCACCATCGCAATGTTCACCGTGTTTTTTGCAGACAGTGAACATTGCGTGGATGTTGGTGCACCCTGCTGGCTACAGTATTGCCGCTGACTCAATTACGAGCTGGAGACAATGCTGTAGCCTGTTTTCCGCTAGGCTGGCGGGCCTAAACTCAGGTTTCCACCTGCCGACCCAGCAGGAAACTCATAATAACTCCGGAAGGGAGGTCACCGCATAGCCAGCAGCTGCCCTCTAAGGAGGTTGGCGGACATGCTTTCCCATCCGCCAAACTCATAATGACTCACTTTGTGTCCAACACCTTCTCAAAAGTGGTTTAGATTGGAGTGGGGATAGAAAATGTAACCTCTTTATTCTTCAGTACCTTTCCCAAAGTGGTTTAGATTATAGTGGAAAGAGTAAATGTCACTCCTTTAGTATTCATTACCTTTCTAAAAATGGTTTAGATTGGAGTGAGAATAGTAATGTAGCCACTTCAGTGTCCAACAACGTCTCCAAAATTGTTCACATTGGAGTGGAATAGTATATGTAACCCTTTGGTCTTCAAAACCTTCCCCAAAATAGTTTACATTAGAGTGGGGATGGTCGATATAATTATTTTACTTTGCAACAAGTTCCCCTAAATGTTTAGATTGGAATTGGTATTGCATTTCTTACATACATTATTGATATTTTTATTTTTTAACATTCTAAAGGTTCATTACACAGTTTATAATTTTTATTTACATGTTTTTTAAATTATATATTGCACATGTATATGTTTATAAATGGATATGTATTTGTACACGTAAGAAAAACACTTTCATTTTTATAGTCAACCAGCAATTGTAGTGAATTTGTAATAGTAAATAAAGCATGTAGATACGTTTTGAACAGTGTTGTACATTTCTAAATGTTTCATTTATTATTTCAAGTGTGGTATGTTTATTTTTATACATACATACACTTATTTCACATACTTTTTAAACAATTTTTGAATTCTTCTTTAAGTATATCCCAATTAATACTATATTGTCTTCTTTTTACAGTATTATTTATTTTATATATTACCTACTTTTATTTTTTATATAACTTTCATTGACGTTTTATATGTTTTAAACATTTTTTACATATTTTAAAATCATTTTGAATTTAAATCCATTTTGATTTCTATAAGGGGATAGTTTTTTTAGTTGCATTTAGTAGGGATATTGTTTTACTGGTAACTTAACTCTTGTAATCTATTCGTGTATTTTTTTGTTTATTTTCCTAGAAGTGACTTGCAGGAAGGTGCTGCAGTTTTCTATAGGATTTTATGGGCAGGAGTGATGTAGAAAGTACTAGTAAATGATGGTTATAGATTTATTGTCAAGTTTCTGGAAAATTCATTTGTAGTTTGTGTTATTTTGTTTACTAATGTTCTGTGTTAGGTCTAGTTAGAGTTTGGTAGTAATGTTTCATTATTTTATATAATGTTATGTGTTTTGTATAGTTTTAATGTAATGTTTTTGTAACAATTGAAGTTTATTTGTGTGGGTGAGTATTGCTTGTGTTTTACAGGTTTACTTACATTAATTTGCTACTGCACGAGGGATGTGCAGAGGGGGAATCAGTGGGGTAGAGAGTGAAGGTTGGGATAGAGAACCGAGCTAGAAAACATTCCCCACTGGACTCCATACCTGTCAGTCTCTTGTGTAGGGTGGGAATTACAAGCCACCAAGCCCTTTCAGTGATAAATGGCAAGTGAATCAGCATGTGTGTGTGCCCATTCCTGCTACCACAGGCTCACAAGCAGTTGCAGAGCTAGAGGAGGCAAGCTGTCAGTCATTCTCTCAGCCTCGTGCTCAGATGCCCAGGTCAGTCTTGCTCTGCCCCTTGCTGCCCACTATAATTGAAGTTGATTTTATTAAACGTTTACTAAACAAATCAGTGTGGTCTTGGGGAGCTTATGGTGACCTCAGGCCTATTGTGAATGCAAAAATCTATACTGAATGGGAAACCACGGCAAAAGAATGAGGCAATTCTGCTTTAATATGAGAGCCAAAAGATTACCCGAGAATAAAGGAGGCGGGGCTGGTGAGCACCTATTGGTTTCACACAGTAGGAGGACGCATTTGCTGACGGATTTGGTGACAGATTGATGGTTTGACGCTTTCCAATTAGGTATATTTCCCTATGTCTCATTTAGAGTTGAACGACTTGACCCCAATCATAGCACAGCTCCCATTTCTATTACATCTACCCTCAGTGAAAGTGCTCCGAGCATGAAAGGTGCAAGTGTGAAAAGTCACATTTTTAATTTGACTGGATTTTGTCGAGTAAGCAGACAGAGCTGACAATTGATTTGTCTGCAGGAATGCACCTCATTTTACCTGTGTTCTCCATAAAGAAAAGTTAGATTCTGCTGAATAAATGCCCGTGAAAGCATGACCTATCTGTTTGCTACTAGTCAGAACACGGAAGTACAATTTGTGAGGAGATTGTGAGCTCCGGATGATGTTTGGAAGACAGGAGACGTTGAGTAGTAGTGCACTTATAGATTGTTTATGCTGAGCCTGACACAAAGGGACCTAAAAGCCTATACTGATTAGTGCTTAAGTGCCCATCATGGGCATAGAGTTCTTCTGTGTAGTTCAAGAGTGCCTGACCCAAAATGACTGTCCTGAAAGCTGCAATTATGCAAGACTTCATGGGAAGCTGTCAGGTGCTTTCTGGCTTCAATCTCAAAACACCACCTGTTTCAAGATGATCACTGCAGTTTACTGGCTTCTAGCATGTTTGTGAAGTGGTCTGACTAGGGAGGTTCGTGACTGACCTGCTGTCCTTCACTGCATCTTCTGATACTGAAAACCATGACATTTTGATGTGTGGTGAATGATAAGGATGATTTTGTGCATTAATTAAACTTGTGCATTATTAACAATGTGCAGAATTGTAGGAAATTGGGCAGGATGTGAGGCCTGTGCAAGTAATAGGTCCACAATTTCTCCTTACTAGGAACCAAGCACCCCATTGTAGCACTTGACTCTTTCAGGGTAGCTAAGCACAGCAGTTCAAGGCCTAATCAAGGAATCTGGTGTGGGTTAGTAATCATCACTTGCTAACTTACAATAATAGCACTCAAAAAATGATTGCCTAGACAGTTATTTTCTTTGAAAACGGCAAAGTAAATTCATTACAAACATCACTAAATATTACACATATATTTACAAGTATAAACACCAGGAAGCTAGGAATGCCTTTTGTGATATTCTGAAATCACAGTTGACCCCAGTTGGTTCATGACCCCCCAAAACACAGTACCCTGCCCATACACCAGATAGAGCATCGCAATATAGGTGGGCTATTAGCTGAGTCAAAGGGCCATCATCACAACATATAGGGCCAGCCTGTTGGCTTTGTCGGGATCACCACATTTAAGGGCCCAAAAACCACGTGTTAGGAATCACCATCATCAATTAGGCCCATTTCCTCTTTTGTGGGCACATGACAGTGCTCCCCCTTTTCTTTTCTTGGCGGGAGGCTTGGGGATGGGGTCCCGGGTCCTGTTGTGGCATATATCATCCCAGGAAGTCCTCAGGTTGGCCATAAATCACTGGAGGGGGCCCCACTTACACTCCCTCTGCACCTTGTTAAAGAATATTGTACTTTCTCTAACCCACAGACACTGGCCCACCCCGGGAATTTCCAGAATACTTGTATCGGAGCCCCACGCCTTCTGCCACACCAGCAAGGTGGATACAAAGGTCAGACCCTTCACATTCTTTCCTCTTTGGTGTCTCGGACACAGTTGGGCCTATTTGCATGATTCTGGACTCATTTCACTTCTGTTGGTGAGCTTCCTGGCTTCTGAAGTGGCACATTTTCCGGTGACCGGTTTCCATTGGCTCCCTGCACCAGCCTTTCTCTTCTCCTTGGTCTCTGGTGCTCCTTTCCTTTTGCTGTGTCACCGAAGTCCAGATCATCCCCAACCAGTCCCCAGGGGGTGTATAGGAGCCAGCTATATTGGGGTCAGCTGTAGGCAGACTCCTTAATCCATTAGGGAGGCAGGTGGGCATGTCCTTCCAGCTGGCTATGGCTGCTGCCACCCTTCAGTTCCAGTGGCCAATTCTCTCTCCTTTGTGCAAAAGTGTTCAAATGGGGAGGGAACATCTGGCATGCCAGACACCCCAGGACAATCCTAGGGTGCCACATCATTAGTCCACCGCTATCCCAACCCTACTGTACAGTATGCTGGGACAATGCAATATGGCACCATCAAGTGGTCTCTGTTCACATCTGGGCTTTACCTTCTGTTCAGAGAGCCTTGGCTGTCCCAACCTTGGTACAGTGTGACAGCTAAATAATGGATGCAGATCTTCTTCCCTACTCTTGCCTCCTCAGGAGCTGAGTGAGGCACTATTAATTACTCTTTTTGTGTTGGGAGGCCTTTTGAGGCATATTTTCAAGAATTAACACAGAACTGCGCTAGCGCAGTTGTGAGTCAACATTTTTAACACTGGCTAACATAATTTCTTATCGCCTTGAATGCACCATATTTACAAAACAGCGCACCGTGGCAGTAAGAAAAGTTTAGCGGAAAAAAAATGAAACTCGACTTTGCGACATGGTGCAAAAAAATTATGTTAGTGCTGCAAATGTGGTGCTAGCCTGATTAGCGGCACTTTTTTTGATGCTAGTCGTGCTAGTGTCACTTTTGGGCTGAAAAGTGTCCAGAAAAAGCCAGTGAAAATGACAAAAAAGAAACCAATAGGTGATATAATGGAGAAGTCAGGGAAGGAGGTACCCCAGAGAGACCCCAGTGAGCCCAGTACAAGCCAGGATGTCCAGACAGACTCCCAAAAGAAGGGGAAAAGGAGTGGGAAGTGTAGGTTCAGTGCAAAGGAGAGCAACATCTTGATCACAGAGGTGACGGAGCACCAACACAAGCTCTTTGTCACCTCTAAATTGCCAATAGGTAGGAAGCAAGCCATATGGAAGTCCATAGTTGATAAAGTCAACAGTGTAGCAGGGGTAAAGAGAACTGTGACAGATTGTAAGAAGCACTTGCATGACTGCAAGCACAGAACAAAAGAGAAACTGGGCAGCACTACAGGCCAGTGGTGAAAATCCTGCATCCCAGGAGCAGCTGAATGAGTTGGAGGTGATGGTGGCAGCGGTTATCTCTGAGGAGTTGGTGATCGAAGTCCAGGGCCAGGACACTGCGGCATATGATGAGCAACAACAAACACAGGGTAAGTTGCAGCAGGGAACAATGTTGCAACTAACAAATGGCATAAGGGCGGTGCACATAGGAGGCACTGTATGCATGTAAAGTGGTTGCATGGGGGCACAATAATGGTGAAACACCAAACACATGTAATGTGCACTGACCCCCCCCACTATATGCACAGATCACTTCACAACCCTCACAACACTCCCTTCACTGTATCAAATGTACCATCTGCCCATGTTTAACTCTCTCTGGGCGTCATGTACCAGGCCTCTTACACAGGGTCGGGCAACAAGTGCTGGGGTACACCTCCCTGCACCACTGGGAAATGTCACAAAGTAACATACTCACAACGTACGGGGCATTTCTGTCATTACCATCTGTGCTGATGCACAATTTGCTGGCATGTGCCTATGCAGGAACACCTGTACCGTGCCTCAAGGATGCCTGTGTTTTTTAACAACATTAGGCACATGTGGTGTTTTCGTCTTACGATGTGTGATGCAAAATGCACCACACATAGAAAAATGACATTACTGGGACAAACAAAGATGACACTCACCCTCTTTCTACGCCAACCCTGAGGTGGCGTATGAAACTGCAGGATTTCCATATGTATATAAATATAGATTTAGGGGGAGTCAAATGACAACAACATAATGACGATTCAAGTCACATTACTTCACAACACAGAGAAATTCTGTAGGAATACCTGTTTTGGGATTTGCATCCATGCATATCCAGAGAGTCATGTACATTGCTGAATGATGTCTAGATTTGTGGATGACACCATTGCCAACCTGTCAGGTACTTGACTATAGGGGATACACATAGCCACACATGTCACTAACTACAGTTTGCATGTGCCTAACATGGACTGTGCAGACATGCTACCACTTAGACAGTAAATCATTATGGAGACCATAAAGTAGGAAAAGCAAGAATTAATCAAACTACAAAATCTTATCCTAAAACACCCTAAAATAACTAACCTACCTATACTAACCTAAACTACACTATCTTATTCTAACTTATTCCTACTGCTAACTTATCCTAACTTATTCTATACATCTAAGGCCACATGATAAACATGAACTCCCCACCGCCTTAAAATACATCTAAAGACAAGGACAACAGTAACTACAGCTAAACATTGACTAACTAAATATATACCCTAAACAATCACCTATATATATATATATATATTTGTTTTTTTTATTTATCAAAACATACCAAAAAAGAGTTACCTGAAAACCTACCCCCAAGAAAAACCTACTATGTCCCACAACTAATGTACACTACCCTAACTTATCCAACCCTAACTATCTAAATGCCCCAACTATGTACAAAACTATACAAGAGGAAGGGAAGTTCAGTTTATCCGGACCATTGTCCAGCTCAGCGCTTCAGCACTGCAGCCCTGAACTCTCTGAGCATTTTCATAATTTGGTCATTCTAGTGTGTCAGTCTAGCAAACCCAGACTTTTGATCCACAAGCTCTGTGTGAAATTCCTGCACATAGTGTAACCACATATGTACATATGTTGGTACAGCCTGTGAACCAGTTGGGGCACTTGTTGCATCTGGTGTTGACGGTCCTGCCCCTTTAGAGCTTGCCCTGTGTGTGGCCACAGACCTGCCTGCTGTGTGAGTCCTGGAGACGAATGGATCCTTGGATGGACCCTCTTAAGGGAATGCTTTCCATGAGCCCGATGAACGATCCCTCTCATAGAGGTGCCCCATCCTCTGGTAGCCCTTTGTGACCTTACAAATGTGGCGGTAGCATTCCGCACGCTTCTCAAACTGGTGCTTCTGGGATGGGGTCATGTCTGCAGTTGCAACATGAATGGGACATGTCAGTGTGAGAGAGGGCCTCTTTTTTTACATCGTTATCCCCCACTTTTTGCCTGATGTTGATGTTTCCTAAGATTGTAGTGCCCAGGGCCCCTGCTAATCAGGTTCCCTGGGCCAGAGCTCTTTCCCTAAATCTGTTGTGATACATTGGCACAATTGGATACACCCATAGCTACAACTATAAGTCCCTAGTAAGTGGGCACCTACGTACCCAGGGCATGGGGTCCTTGTTAAACCTGGGACATAGTAAGTGAACAGAGCAGGCATTTTTGTTTGTGTACTGGACACTGGTCAGCACACGTTTCCCAGCTACATGATGGCCACTCTGAACTGTGGTTTGTTTGGTATCAAACAACTCAGATAGATAAATCCAAACTGGTGCCAGTATTGGATTTATCCTTAAATGTACCCAGGGGCCACTTTAGAGTTTCCCCCTGAAAAAGCTAACTTTACCGGCATGGTTGCTGTCTGGTCCTATCCAGCTGCCACCTCCAGATAGCCAATATACAAACGTTGGGGAGAGCCCTGGATCCCTGTTTGTAAAACAATGCCCTTCCTGGGTGGAGGAGCTAACACCCCCTCCCTCAGGAATGTGCACTGTCTTGGTGGTGAGCTTCAAAAGGCAAACTGCCCTTGACACTCAACCCCAAGCCTGCTGCTAGCAGCAGGTGGCATTCCTCTTTGCAAACCCCCACTTTTGGTGGGAACAAAGGAGGGAAACCTAACAAAGTGGAGGAGGAGTGGCCTTACCTGGCATGCACCACCCCTAAGGTGTTTCCTGCGAGGTGGACCCTCTTTCTCATTTTTCTCTCTCTGGAATGAAGGAAGAGTAGCCAATTAGGTTTAGGGCAGAGACCCTTTCCACAGGAACAGGTCACTATAGCGGGTGTAGCCATCCAAAGGTAAGTGTCCCATTGGACACTACCAGGTTCCCCCTAAAATGCCGATGAAATTCTATATTTAGTGGGCATCGCTAGACCAAGATTTCAGATTCAAAAGGAAGAAGAGAAGACAGCACCAAGAAGGACCAAAGCCCTAGAACTGTGTACCTTCTGCACAAGAAAAGGTGCCAAACCCTGCCTGCTGCACCTGGGACCCGACAATACTGACCGGCTGATATCTCCCGAACCGGAAGTTGCAGCCAAACCTGACGACACATTGATGACAACCAGGACAATCCCTGCAAGTGTGCCAAGATTGGTAGCATTGCACCCCCTGGTGGTGGGATCTTACCAATACCCTCAGTACTGGTCACTGGACATCAAACACCCAGAAAACCAGCTCCCCCAGAGCTGAAAAAGGATCAGGAGGAAGCCCCAGTCAAGGGACTTCTGGAACACCCTGGACCTCCCACCAGAGTGCCCCCATTGTCCTGTAAGCAGCCCTCCAAGAGACGCCTTCCAGCGCCCTGCAATGAGGAACCCCTTGTGACCTTGACACCCGAAGGGGACCCCAAGGCACCACCTTTGAATCTGCAAGAACCACTGTCTCCCTGAGTGGCCCTGCACCTCCTTCAAGAGACTTTTCAGCGCTGCTCCCGAGGGAACCGGGAGACGTCTGGGACTCTCCAGTTGCACAGTGTGCCCACCGACGCCTCGACCAGCCTGCAAAAGTGGAACCTGTTAACACAACTGTGCGATTTTATATGCATTTTTTAAAGTGAGTGCCTATTCATTCCTATGGTGCGTAATTACGCACAGAAAGACTGCATTTAATAAAACTTCAAAAATTCATACCTTAAAAAATACTTAACCAATTTTGATCATCTTGATTTTAAAAATTATATAAAAATCTGAAGTATTTTTATAAATTGGTCTCAAGTTATTCCTTTGAGTGTGTGTAGAAAAGGCCCATCTTGCCTGGCATGTTACCCCCATTTTTACATGTATGCAAGTTTGTTTTTGCCTGTCTCACTGGGATCCTGCTAGCCAGGACCCCAGTGCTCATAGTTTGTGGCCTGAACGCGTGTAACTGTGTAGTGACTAACTGTGTCACTGAGGCTCTGCTAACCAGAACCTCAGTGCTTATGCTCTCTCTGCCTTTACAATTGTCATTATAGGCTAGTGACCATTTTTACCGATTCTAATTGGCACACTGGAACACCCTTATAATTCCCTAGTATATGATACCTAGGTACCCAGGGTATTGGGGTTCCAGGAGATCCCTACGGGCTGCAGCATTTCTTTTGCCACCAATAGTTAGCTCAGACAAATCTTACACAGGACCTCCACTGCAGCCTGAGTGAAATAACGCACACGTTATTTCACAGCCATTTTTCACTGCACTTAAGTAACTTATAAGTCACCTATATGTCTAACCTTCACTTGGTGAAGGTTAGGTGCAAAGTTATTAAGTGTGAGGGCACCCTTGCACTAGCAAAGGTGCCCCTACATAGTTCAGGGCAATTTCCCCGGACTTTGTGAGAGCGGGAACACCATTACACACTTGCACTACATATAGGTCAATACCTATATGTAGCTTCACAATGGTAACTCTGAATATGGCCATGTAACATGTCTAAGATCATGGAATTGTCCCCCATGCCAAATCTGGTATTGGGGTGCCAATCCCATGCATCCCCGGGGCTCCACTATGGACCCCGGGTCCTGCCAAACCAGCTCTCTGGGGTTTTCTCTGCAGCTACCGCAAGTGCCACCCCACAGACAGGGTTCTGCCCTCCTGGGATCTGGGCAGCAGCAAGGCAGAACAAAGGATTTCCTCTAAATGAGGGTATTACACCTTCTCCCTTCGGAAATAGGTGTTAAAGGCTGGGGAGGGGTAGCCTCTCCCAGTCTCTGGAAATGCTTTGAAGGGCTGAGATGGTGCCCTCCTTGCATAAGCGAGTCTACACCGGTTTAGGGAACACCCAGTCCCTGCTCTGGTGCGAAACTGGACAAAGGAAAGGGGAGTGACCACTCCCCTGTCCATCACCACCCCAGGGGTGGTGCCCAGAGCTCCTCCAGTGTGTCCAGACCTCTGCCATCTTGAATCCACAGGTGTGAGGCCACTCTGGAGGCCTCTGAGTGGCCAGTGCCAGCAGGTGACGTCACATACCCCTCCTGTTAGGTGCTTACCTCACTAGGTGGCCAATCCTCCTCTGAGGGCTATTGAGGGTCTCTACTGTAGGCTTTTCCTCAGATAACGACTTGAAAGAATTCACCTGAGTACCTCTACACCTCTCTTTTTGACTTCTGCCAAGGATCGACCGCTGACTGCTCCAGGACGCCTGCAAAACTGCAACCTAGTATCAAGAAGACTACCAGTGACATTGTAGTGCCTAATCCTGCCGGCTTTCTCAGCTGTTTCGTGGAGGTGCATGCTTTGGGGGCTGTCTGCTTTTATCCTGCACTGGAAGCCACGAAGAAATCTCCTGTGGGTTGACTGAATCTTCCCACTGCTCCAGCAGGCACCAAACATCAGCGTCACCAGTATTCTGGGACCCCTCTCATCCTGACGAGCGTGGCCCCTGGAACACAGGTGGTGGACCCAAGTGACCCGGACTGTCCAGTGGTCCAACTGTCCAAATTTGGAGGAGGTAAGTCCTTGCCTCCCCTCTCCAGACAGTAATCCTGTGAACTGCGTGAACTGCAGCTACTAGGGCTTCTGTGCACATTTCCAAGGAATCCTTCATGCACAGCCAAGCCCAGGTCCCCAGTACCCTATCCTGCATTGCTCAACTCCCTGAGTTGACCTCTGGCTTGGTGGGACCCTCTTTTGTAGTGTTGAGACGACCACCGTGATCAGTCTTCTTGAACCCGTGTTAAGGTACTTCTGTGGGTGCTACCTTCTTGTGCATGGGCTCTCTATGTTGCTGAGGGCCCCCTCTGTCCCCTCTCGCAAGTGGCGACATCCTGGTTCTTCCTGGGCCCGGGGAGCACCCTTTTTCTTCAACTGCGACTCTTGCAGCGAGCAATGCTTGTTTGTGGTCTTTTGCCAAAGAAACAACTCTGCATCCTCCAGCACTCCGTGGGACATTTTCTGCATGAAGGAGAAGTTCCTTGCACCTTTCGTTGTTGCAGAATCTTCAGCTTCTTCCATCCAGAGGCAGCCATTTTTCACCTTCATCCGGGGTTTAGTGGGCTCCTGCCCCCCTGGACACTTTCACGACTCTTGGCCTTGGTCCCCTTCCTTTGCAGGTCCTCAGGTCTAGGAATCCGTCTTCAGTGCTTTGCAGTGTGTTGTGGTCTTTGCAAAATCCTCCATCACAAGTTTAGTGTGTTTTTTGGGAAATAGTAGTACTTTACTCCTACTTTCCAGGGTCTTGGGGTGGGGTATCTTGGACACGCTTAGTGTTTTCTTAAACTCCCAGCGACCCTCTACACACTACACTAGCCTAGGGGTCCATTTGTGGTTCGCATTCCACTTTCTTAGCATATGGTTTGTGTTGGCCCTAGGCCTATTGCGTCCTATTGTATTCTACAGTGTTTGCACTACTTTCTGACTGTTTTATTTACCTGATTTTGGTTTGTGTCTATATTTTGTGTATTTTACTTACCTCCTAAGGTAGTATATCCTCTGAGATATTTTTGACACATTGTCACTAAAATAAAGTACCTTATTTTTAGTAACTCCGAGTATTGTCTTTCTTATGATATAGTACCTATATGATTTAAGTGGTATAGTAGGAGCTATGCATGTTTCCTAGTTCAGCCTAAACTGCTCTGCTATAGCTTCCTCTATCAGTCTAAGCTGCTAGAACACTACTAATCTACTAATAAGGGATAACTGGACCTGGCACAAGGTGTATGTACCCTCAGGTACCCACTATATGCCAGGCCAGCCTGCTACAGTGTGTGAGACGCATGATTGATGCTGTGAGGACAGTAAATGCTTTGCACTTCTCCAAACCTAGCCTAACTGTTCAAACAAGCTACCTCAAAGATTAGAGCATTAGGGGATCTAGTTATTGCCTCTGGAAACCAACGTGTGGTTGCCTGGACCCCCTGAACAGTGTGCCTTGTTTTGCGCACTCAATAGAGCGCCAGCCTCCTACAGTCAACCAAATGTATATTAGGCAAATGAACACAGGCATGCAATGAAAAAACCATCAGCAGTTCTCACTAGTTAGCTAGCACAAATCACAATGATATCCTGAAGTTCAGAGGTAATACACATCTGCACACCAATCATCATCTCCACATTGCTCATGTCCAAGGTACCAAGGCTAGCTATTGTTGCACAATACCATTGAACCATCTTGGCAAATCTTCAAAGGGCCATTTCACCATTGACTAAGATTGTCATACAAGTCAGCCATGTGACCATGGTAGGTGACACTTATCATGTTGGATTGCCCAGCAATGTTCCTCATGCTTGTGCAAATGGCATCACATCCTTTGGCATGTACCTAACTCATCTGATTAAGGACTGCAAGTCAAATATGGTCCCACGACAGTTTGTGTCTCATAAGGCAAAGCCAGATGACTAGACACATTGCTAAATAGAAAATGGATGTGACAGGTATCATATGTGAAAATGGAGGGTGAAGCAGTCACCCATGCAAGAAAGAGGAACATTACACTACTCTCATATTCACACAGGTCAGTACCTGATGAGCTGTGCCATGACTTGATGCAAAGTCTCAGAGTAACTTGATTTCTCCCACTATGCTGCCCATTGGCTGTATATGTATCCAAAAATGGTCAGTATGTTGCACAGCAGCACTCAACACCACCATCTCATATGTGGGTGCATGCATGCCCGACACCTTATCTGCAGAGGGATCCTGGAACAGCACTGGCTAATGCTGTATATTGTTTGAAGATGTATGCATTACATCATGGACACTATCTGGACCACCATGATCAGATGATGTTGTAAGTGATGGCATGTCATGTGACAATGTTGTATGGACATCCCTCTGGCCAAACACACATGACAGGATCTGTGAGGATCACATGGGTTGGCAATGTTGCGACCTATGATACAGATTATGGGGCATTACACCACAATGTTAGCCAAAACTTAGACATTTCTAATGTGGTGTGTTGACAACTGTCCTGCTAATCTTAGGGAAATATTTACATGGTCATTAATCACACCATGACCTGAGTTACTTTGTGCTACATGTGGCACACAGATCAATAACATGTTTAATGAACATCTTGCCGCCCTCCATACATATGTAGGACCCTTTACTTCTGTCCCATGACCCTAGTGTCATCACTGCGTTTGGAATCAAGTACCATGTCTAACATTTACATGGCCCTTGCTGTACATGTTGCCACCAGTGCATTTTGGGATACACATCCTACACACAACTGCAACCATACAGTCCATATCTATGTAGAGGATATGATGTTTGTAATAGCATATATGCACTTTATACATGATATTGCACACAACATACAACAGCACACACAATATTTGCGCTACACATTACACATACCAGATTGACACTCACTGGTAGCATTGGGATATGCAAAGCTTGCCACCTCCCCAAGGGTGTATTGCTGGGGCCCACCTGAAAGATGTAACATGAGACATATATCACTGTAAATGATGCACAATGAACATTATGGACTACTATTGCACATCAGACATGATTTGCAAATGGACACAGAAGACTTAGGTTAGTGAATACTCAAATAGATCATTACACATGACTAAGTGACAGACATTGGAAAGGCCAGGCTGACGTACACATATTTGCTGGAACCTGACTTACAAGTCTCTGCTACATTGTTCCCATTTTGCAGATGACTTCCTGCTGCAACAATTTCCAAGTATAGCTAATTGTGATGGCGCTCTGCACATACATGACTCATAAGACACACTCAGACATGACTCCCTTTACTCTTGCATCAGATTCTAAAATCACATATTCATGACTATGCATCATACAACAGTAGTCAGGCACTTAGTGGACATGGACATGTGTTCCTGTAACCATGTACCCTTCCACCATGACATAGTTGTATCGGCATTGGTGCACATCAGAATTTAGTGGAAAAACCCAGGGGGCAAGTATATGAATATGCAATTTGTCTTCTTTATGGTGCATTGCTGATGTTGTCATGGATGCTGTTCTGCGCAAACGCACTACTCACAGACCTGCCCTTTGTCTTAACTTGGTAAAGAATGGCTATTGGCAAACATACATGTACTCACAATTGCAAAACAGGAGTCAGCCACATAGTATGGGTGTACTCACCCACAGTTTCACTGACCTCGATTCCAAGGTAGTCCAGAAGGTCCTGTTCCCTGCTGATGAAGGCTACCCATTAATGTTTCATTTGACGGGCAGCGCACTCTACCTTGAATATACAGGTGATGTGGAACAGGACCTTCCCCCATGCAGCTACGATACTTCCATCCGGTAGCCCTGTATCACTCTTCCCCCCATGACCACCATATTGGGGAGGTAATGGGTGACCAGCCATAGGAGTCACCCACTTCATCCACACTGAGGTAACTGGCCCTTCCCTTTCATAACATGTCCTTAAACAAACCCAGGGTACCCTTAACAAAGCAAATATAACCCCAAACTACTCTTAACTATCCCCAACAGATGAAAGTACCCCAAAAACACCCAACAATACAATCACAATACAATACAAATAACAAATATACAGGACAAAACAGATGCCAGGGACACCATGGAGACAGCACAAAATATACATCCAACAGCACTCTCTAACACTATGGCCCTCATCTATCAATCAATCTGTGTATTTGTAGAGCGCACTGCTACCCGTGAGGGTCTCAAGGCGCTGAGGAGGGGAGGGTGCTGCTACTGCTCAAATAGCCAGGTTTTGAACCGCTTCCTGAAAGTCAGCAGGTCTTCGGTTTGTCGTCGGGGCAAGAGCAGGGTATTCCAGGTCTTGGCGGTGAGGTGGGAGAAGGATCTGCCTCCGGCAGTCGCTCTTTGGATGCAGGGGACGGTGGCGAGGGCGAGGTCGGCTGAGCGGAGTTGGCGGGACGGGCTTGAAGGTTATCCTTTTGTTGACGGGGAGCCAGTGTAGGTCTCTCAGAAGGGGGGCGAGGTGGCTGTGGCGGTGGGCATTGAAGATCAGGCGTGCAGAGGCGTTTTGTATGCGTTGCAGTCGTTTGAGGAGTTTGGCCGGGGCTCCTGCGTAGAGGGTGTTTCCGTAGTCAAGTTTGCTGCTGACAAGGGCTTGGGTGACTGTCCTTCTTGTATCTGTGGGGACCCATCTGTAGCTCTTGCGGAGCATGCAGAGGGTGTTGAAGCAGGTTGATGAGACAACGCTGACTTGCTTGGTCAAGGAGACTGCTCATTATGTCAATGGCAGTAATGACCGTCTACCGCCGCAGTGACGGTCGCCAGAATACATACTGTCGGCCATATTATGACCGTAGCCAGAATTCTGCCAAAAGGCTGGCAGAATTCCGGCTACGGTCATGACGGAGGTAAAGTGGCGCTGCTGCCAGCAGCATCACCACGCCAGTAGACCTCCACAGACTGTATCATGATCCATGATACGGCCTGCCAGTGTTCTGCTGGCAGATGTTGCTGCTGGCAGCAGCGTCACATCCCGTCTCCTGTTGGAGGACCCCCTGCAAGCCGGTAAGTCAGGAGCTCCGACAGGGGAGAGGGTGGGGGGTGTTGTGTGTGTGTGTGTGGGTCTGTGTGCGTGCATTCGGGCGTGTGGCATGTGGAATGCGTGTGTGCATGAAGGGGTGTGAGTGTGCGTGTATGTTGTGTGAATGCATGTGTGCCAGTGTGTGTGGATGTGTGTGGGAATGTATGTAAGCATGCGTGGGAGAATGTGGGTATGCTTGTGTGTATGAGTGTGTATGTTGGTGCGTGAATGTGCGTGTATGTCGTAGGGGGGGTCGGGAGGGGGAGGAAAGGTGGGGATGGACTCCAGTGAGATGAAGGGGGCGGGTGAGACCCCTATCAGTGTCAGGGAAGGAATTTACTGGCACTGATAGTGCCTACCTCCGTGGTTTTGGTGGTGGGTAGGAAGCCACGAAAACCATGGTGGTAGGCAGGATCATAATCCCGCGGGTGGGACAGTGACGGCCGCCTGGCTGTAGACTGAAGTCTCCAGCCCAGAGGCTGTTACCTCTCTGGTGGACGGGAAGGTACAGCCAGTCTGTTGGCAATACCTTTCTCCAAAATACCGCCGTCCACCAAGGTTGTAAGGAGGGCCTATATTTTGCCACTACTCCTGCAGAGTATATCAATAGCGTCATAATAAATGACACTGTTGCCCCCTACCCTGCGCCATGGTGCACCGTATTGTAAATACGGCGCACACATGGCGGCGGGTAGGGGGGTGCTAAGGGGTGCAGGGAAAGTGGCACTGCACTCTGTGCAGCTCCAATTTCCATAAATCTGGCCCTGTGACTGCAATAGAAAGTGAAAGTAACTTTGTAGTTCCTGGTGTGCAGCATGGCAGATCTATTACCTCACTTCCTTTGGGAATGAATCACATTTTTGATAATACATTGCGTTTTTTTGACGCTACACGTCAGTGAGTGTTTTTTTATGTCGCATGGCAACACAACATCAGGCATTTCCGACGTGTCGCATGGGATGCGTCATTTGTGGCAGATGCAGTGGCTTCAGAAAACATGCTTTGGGACAATGCGTGGATTTTTTGGACGCAAGGACTGTAATATGTGTAAAGATGTATGGTGTCCTGTGAAATTCATTTTTACATGTTTTCAGTCATGTGGATTGTTGTCTTGCCTGTGAATAGTTCAGTTCAACGTACTCCTCTCTTTCCATGTGTCCAAGGTATGTCTTGTAAGCCTATATGGGTGATGGTGCATGCCTCACTAGGACCAGACAATTTATAAGCCACATTTCCTATGAGTTATGGACATTACAAATTCATGGGGTTGCCTCATTTGCCAACTATGGGGGTCATTCAGACCTTGGCGGACGGCGGAGGCCGTCTGCCAAGGTACCGCCGACAAATGACCGCATCGCGGTCAAAAGACCGCGGCGGCCATTCAAACATTTCCGCTGGGCCGGCGGAAATGCCCCTGCAACGAGGACGCCGGCTCAGAATTGAGCCGGCGGAGTTGCAGGGGTGCGACGGGTGCAGTTGCACCCGTCGCGTATTTCAGTGTCTGCTTTGCAGACACTGAAATACTTTGTGGGGCCCTCTTACGGGGGCCCCTGCAGTGCCCATGCCATTGGCATGGGCACTGCAGGGGCCCCCAGGGGCCCCGCGGCACCCCCTACCGCCATCCTGTTCCTGGCGGGAGACCCGCCAGGAACAGGATGGCGGTAGGGGGTGTCAGAATCCCCATGGCGGCGGAGCGCGCTCCGCCGCCATGGAGGATTCTCCCGAGCAGCGGAAAGTCGGCGGGAGACCTCCGACTTTCCGTTTCTGACCGCGGTGGAACCGCCGCGGTCAGAATGCTCGAGGGAGCACCGCCAGCCTGTTGGCGGTGCTCCCGTGGTCGGTGACCCTGGCGGTCACCGGCCGCCAGGGTCAGAATGACCCTCTATGTGTCACACTTACAAGACCCTTGCGCCCCTTAGCACCACCATGCACTAAACAGACCCATCACCCTCTGCCACATTTACAAAGTAGTGCACTGCTAGCTTTGCACCTCTTTGTAAACCATTGCGCCCCATTATACCTGCGCTAGATATTGGCCCTCATTACAACCCTGGCGGTCGGTGTTAAAGCGGCGGTAATACCGCCAACAGGCCGGCGGAAAAAAAATGGAATCACGACCATGGCGGAAACCGGCAACATAGACGGCCACTTTAACACTCAGACCGCCACAGCGGTAGAAACAAACACAGCGGCAGTAACCGCCAACAGACAGGCGGAAGACAAAGTACCGCCCACTGTAATTCAACACACCTATCCGCCACCTTTTCCGGGGCAGAACCAACGCTATCAAAAGCACAGTGGAAATAGTACACAGAAGGGAAAACACTCACCTCTCGACACCCAACGAGGAACCAGGACACCATGGAGGCCGAACTACAGGTGTTACCAATGCTGCTCTTCCTCCTGCTATATCAGAAGCAGGACAGACGCCGTCGACGACCACGGTGAGTACTGCACCTACAACACAGGGGGGGGGGGGAAGAGAGTGACACCCCCACCCTCATCCACAACAACATACACACAAATACATGCAGCAACATTACATATACACTCCATCACCCCCTGGAAGAGCGCAAGGACAAAAGGAAACGATTGTAACCAGTGTAATCATGAAAAATCTGATAGTGAAAAATCTAAATTCAGTATATACAACTATGTACTCCAACTACACAAATCTGGATAGTGTACCAATCATTGTCTGTGGACCACTGGTCCCAAAGTGCATGGGTGAAGCCCACACTAGATACCTGACTGGAAACGGGGAGAACACTGCTGGGGCATCAGACCGAAAATATACAGGCACCTCAGTGGGAGGGGAAGGGAGGGCACCTCAGCCAGATGAACGCACGACGCCACTGCTGCACGAGGGGGCTCTATGCCCATTGCTGTATCCTGGGGAGTGCAAAGCCACAATCTCTCAAGTCTCTCCAGTGGGTGGTTTGCCCACTGCTTTATCCAGGGGAGTGCAAAGCCCAAGTCTCTTGTCTCTCCAGTGGGTGGTTTGCCCACTGCTTTATCCTGGGGAGTGCAAAGCCACAATCTCTCAAGTGGATGTCATTCTCCACTGGTACTGGAGGGGGCCTCGTGCCCAGAGTGCTTCATCCTGCCAAGGACTGGGGCAGTGGATGCTTTTCTCCACTGGTTCTGGAGGGGGCCTGGTGCCCAGAGTGCTCCAGGTGCAGTGTGGCTGGTACAATTCCCTCACTTGGGTGTGTATGCCACAAGATTGCTGAGGTACAGGTAGCATGATACGCCATGGAGGCAGCAACATACCCCACACTGCTGCAGCTTCGCCTTCTTCCTGCAGATGCAAACAGTGATGGAAGTCATGCCTCATGGAAGCTGCCCAGGGTCCAGGAACTCTCCTCCAGCCTCAGACGACTGACCACTGGGGATGGTAGCAATGTCAGCAGTGGTGCCACTGTCCGAGCACGTCACGGGGCCGGTGGTGGTGCTTGCGGCAGTGTCTGTGGCGGCGGTGCTGGCGGTGGTGCATGGGTCAGCACCTGCTGAGGGACACAGCAGGACGTCTCCTGCAGCCTTGGATGGCTGCTACTGGGGAAGAGGCTGGGGACTGTGGCCGAGGCTGTAGACGTGCCGGTGGCTGTGCTGTGGCTGTTCAGGTGGCTGTGCAGGTGGCGATGCAGGTGGCGGTTGTGGTGGCGGGGCAGATAGCGGTGTTCGCCGCCGTACAGGTTGGTGTGGTCGTGGACATATGGTGTGACACTGGTCCCTCAGTCTGTGCCACCGTGCCCTCTCCTGACCTGCTCTTCTGCTTTTGTCCCTTTCCCACCTTTGATGGTGCCGCAGTTGTCTTGCCACTATCCCCTTTTGTTTTTGCTGAGCCCTTGGTGGCTGGTAGTTTTGGCTTCTCCCTCCAGGATGTGGGCACCTTTATCACCTTGGCAGGTGGTGGAATGTCCTTGCCCTCACTACGTGGCACACTGGCAGCCCTGATGGGTGGCGCACTCGATGACCCCGCAATTGCTGGCACCACTGTGCCTGGGAATTTGTTGGCTGAGGTGCTGGGCTGGGACCTCGAAAGCCTGGCCCTAGGGGAAGGACGGGGGGGTGAAGGGAAGAGATCAAGGGTTGCCAGGAAACGTTTTTTAGACACACTGGGACGGGAAGATGGAGGGGGTTTGGGAGTGGAGGAAGAGGTAGTGGTTGTAGAAGGTGTACGTCTGCTGAATTTGGGTGAAAATGCATGAGCCGGAGGCTGTTGTGAGGTGGATGGCTGTTGGGTGGGTGTGTGCCTGCATTTGTGTACTTTTAGAGGAGGGCTCACAGACACACTGAGAGAGGACACAGGATGTGTGAATGGTAGTTGGAGTGGTGATTGCACGTGAGCGGTGTGTGGTGATGGGTGTGCTGGTGATGGAGGTAGTGGCTGAGGATGTAGTGCATGCAGGTGTGAGTGGAGACGAGGGAGGAGGAGGACGTGGAGCAGGGGGACACAGTGGAGGCAGTGGATGTTGCTGTGTCTGCATGGGGATGAGTGCCTGTGGGATGTGTGGTGCTTGGGAAACATCCTTTATGACAAATTTTTTATAACGAAGTCCTGGTTAACGAAAGCGGAACAACGCTTTCTTTAACCACGACTTTGTTATTTTGTGCCTTAACCACGCATGTCCTGAACAACGAACATGCATGGTTAAGGTACAAACAAGGGAGTCGGCTGAGGAGGACGACGCAGATGACGAGGTGACGACTCAGGTAAGTGGGGGGTTTTAGGTTTTTGGGAGGGGGTGGAGGGTCAGGGGGGTTTTAGGTTTTGGGGTGGGGTTGGGGGGGTGGGGCGTTTTTGGTTTTGGGGAGGGGGTCGGGGGTTTTAGGTTTTGGGGTGGGGTTGGGGGGGTGGGGCGTTTTTGGTTTTGGGGAGGGGGTCGGGGGTTTTAGGTTTTGGGGTGGGGTTGGGGGGGTGGGGCGTTTTTGGTTTTGTGGGGGGGTGGGGCGTTTTTGGTTTTGGGGAGGGGGTGGGGGGTCGGGGGTTTTAGGTTTTGGGGTGGGGTTGGGGGGGGTGGGGCGTTTTTGGTTTTGGGGAGGGGGTGGGGGGTCGGGGGTTTTAGGTTTTAGGGTGGGGTTGGGGGGGGTGGGGCGTTTTTGGTTTTGGGGAGTGGGTGGGGGTCAGGGGGTTTTAGGGTGGGGTTGGGAGGGTGGGTGTTTTTGGTTTTGGGGAGTGGGTGGGGGGTCATGGGGTTTTAGGTTTTGGGGTGGGGTTGGGGGGGTGGGGTGAGGGATGTAGGGTGAATGGTGCCTATTGCTAATGATTTTATCAGGAATGCCTTTACAACGAAATATCGTTGTTAAGGCATACGTGGTAAAATCATTAGTAGTAAAGACGAGGTCGGTGTTCCAACCTCGTTGTTAAGGTTAGTAGTAGTTTAAAATTCGGTGTTCCATCATATAACCGTGGTGCTTATGTATGCCATGTCCACTCTTGTGTGTTGATGTGTGTGCATGCTGGTCTGATGGTGTGCTTGGGATAGGCTGAGGTACAGGGGATTGGGTCTGGGTGGAGGAAGTTGGAGGGGGGAGGCTGGACACAGGGACAATGGCTGAGGCCAGAGCCTGAAATGCTCTCTGTTGGGCGGCCTGCCCAGAATGAATGCCCTCCAGGTATGCATTTGTTTGTTGCAAATGCCTCTCAACACCCTGAATGGCATTCAAAATGGTAGATTGCCCAACAGTGAGGGATCTCAGGAGGTCAATAGCCTCCTCACTGAGGGCAACAGGGCTGACTGGGGCAGGGCCTGAGGTGCCTGGGGCGAAGGAGATGCCCACCCTTCTCTGTGTGCGGCCACGGGACACATGCTGAGGGGCTGCTGGAAGGGTGGTGCTGGTAGGGGGGGTGGCGGCTGAACCTGTTGATGTGGTGAACACAGAGGTGCCCCCACCGCAAAGGAGCTCCCATCAGAGGAGGAGTCGCTGTCAGTGGTGTCTGCTCCTGTCCCCGCCGTGAAGCTCCCCTCGCCCTCCGTCCCACTGGTGGCTTCAGACTCCGTTGCTTCACCCTCCAGGGCCAAGTGGGTTGCAGCTCCCTCATCCTCCGGTGCCAATGCTCCTCTGCCTGATGATGCTATTGCACACAAGAACAGGGAGACCACAAAAAGGTGGGGGCGAGACAGAAGAAAAACATGTTCAGTGCATGCAACACCACTACCGTTGGCGGACACAACACACAGGGAGCAGCCCTCAGCACTACGCCATGCACTAACAGTTCCTAGAAAATTAACCTGACCATGGGTTACGAGGCCTAAGCCCAATTGCTGCACACCTGGAAGTCACAGGAGCCTGACTAGGTGGCTCTTACAACTAGTGGGGTTCGGGTGCCACATAGCCTGCCTCACAAGGGACCTTGCCTACCAAGTTCGCCCTGGCCTAGGGGAACACACTACCCACCTCCCCCACCCAGACACCTCGTAATGTTCACAGAATCAGCTGAATAAGAGTGTACTCACCCCCTTGTGCCCCTCAAGCGCCCATCCAACTCCGGATAGGCCACCACCAGGATACGGGACATCAGGGGGGGCATGGTGCGACGGGCACCCCTTCGACGTTGGGAGGTCATCCCCAGCTGGGCCTCTGCCGTCTTCTTGCTCCAGCGGCGCAGATCCTCCCATCTTTTAAGGTAAACATAGGTGTCTGGGTATGGGGTTGTCCCTAAGGGTTAGTGTGTGTCTAACAGTTGTCCCTCAACATTTGCAGGTGACTCTGGTTACCCCAACCTGTCATGGCTACTGACCCCAGTGAGGAATCCCAGGACAAGGGCAGAGGAACGCTACAATGAGGCACATGGGCGAACTAGGAGGATAATAGAACGCACCTTTGCTGCACCAACACCCTTGCGCCACTCAAAAAACCAACCGACAACCAAGCCAGAAGAAAAGCCGCCTGGTTCACCGACGAGCTCCTAAATTTCAAACGCGACTGTCGGAAGCTAAAAAAGGAATGGCTCCTCAAACGCACACCTGACAGCCTCACAGCCCACAAGGAGGCCACCCGCAACCACCACCAACTCATCAGACAAGCCAAACGATCCCACTTAAAGGACCGCCTGGACAACAACACACATGACAGCAAAGAGCTCTTCAGCATCGTGAAAGAACTCTCCAACCACAGCGCCAGCATCAACGACATCCCTCCATCCCAAGAACTCTACAACGCACTGTCCACCTTCTTCCACCGGAAGATCACCGACATCCACGACAGCTTTGACGCCACTCCCACACCAGACCCCACCCCCGAACACTCCACCTGTGCAAACCACCTGACCTCCTGGACCAACATGAACGACACAGAGACACGCAAGATCATGAACTCCATCCACTCAGGATCCCTGCCCTCACCGTGTATACAACAAAGCCGACTCCACCATCGCCCCCCCAACTACGGAAGGTCATCAATATCTCCTTTGAAACAGCGACATTCCCTGAAAAATGGAAACACGCCGAAATCCGCACTCTCCTCAAGAAGCCCACAGCAGACCCCAACGACCTCAAGAACTTCCGACCCATCTCCCTGCTCCCTTTTCCAGCAAAGGTGATTGAAAAAATCGTCAACAAACAACTAACCAGCCACCTCGAAGACAACGGCATCCTAGACCCCTCCCAGTTCGGCTTCAGACGAAACCAAAGCACCGAAACCGCCCTTCTCGCCGCCACAGACGACATCAGACGCCAAATGGACAACGGCAAAATATCAGCCCTCATCCTCCTGGACCTATCTGCCGCTTTCGACACAGTCTGCCACTGCACCCTGAAATCACGCCTCCACGAAACTGGAATTCAAGGTAAAACCCTCGACTGGATCGTCTCATTCCTCTCCGGCAGAACCCAGAGAGTCCGCCTCCCCCCCCTTCCACTCCGAAACCACCGACATCATCTACGGCGTCCCCCAAGGCTCATCCCTCAGCCCGACGCTGTTCAACATCTACATGGCCCCCCTCGCTCAAGTGGCCCGACAACACAACCGCAACATCCTTACCTACGCCGACGACACCCAGCTCATCCTCTCACTCATCAAAGACCCCCACACTGCCAAAACCAACCTCCACAAGGGAATGAAATCCATCGCCGATTGGATGAGAAACAACTGTCTGAAACTGAACTCGGACAAGATGGAGGTCCTCATCCTCGGACCCACCCCCTCTGCCTGGGACGACTCCTGGTGGCCCACCGCACCAGGAATCCCGCAAACACCGTCTGACCACGCTCGCAACCTGGGCTTCATCCCCGACTCCTCACTCACCTTGTCTAAACAGGTCAACGCAGTTTCCTCCTCCTGCTACAACACACTCCGCATGCTCCGCAGAATCTACAAGTGGATCCCGACAGAAACAAGAAGAACAGTGACACAGGCCCTCGTCAGCAGCAGGCTGGACTACGGCAACGCACTCTATACAGGCATCCCAGCAAAAGACTATGCCTCCAACGTATCCAAAACGCCTCCGCCCGGCTGATCCTCAACGTACCCCGCCACAGCCACATCTCCCACCACCTGAGAAACCTTCACTGGCTCCCCGTGGACAAAAGGATCACTTTCAAGCTTCTTACCCACGCTCACAAAGTGCTCCACGACGCCAGCCTACCTAAACAACAGACTCAGCTTCTACACCCCCACCCGTCAGCTCTGCTCCAATAACCTCGCCGTTGTCCCCTGTATGCGAAGAAAGACCTCCGGTGGCAGAGCCTTCCATACCTCGCTGCCAAAACCTGGAACACCCTCCCCACCAACCTGCGACAGACTCACAACCTACTCACCTTCAGAAGACTCCTCAAGACCTGGCTCTTCGACCAGTAACACCAGCTCTCCCCCCCCCACCACCTTGAAACCCTCACAGGTACGTAGCGCGCTTTATAAATTCAATGATTGATTGATTGATTGATTCGTCCTCCTGAAGGCCAGATTGACAGGTGGTTCCCTATACTACTCACCGAAGCAGGTGTGCCAGATAATCGTGGCCTGCTCTATGCTGCACAACCTGGCTTTGCGACGCCAGGTGCCTTTTCTGCAGGAGGATGGGCCAGATGGTGGTCTGTGGACAGTGAAGAAGAGGAGGCAGAAGAAGAGTATATCGACAACCGAAACAACATCATCATGCAATACTTCCAGTGAGACACAGGTAAGAAGATATCACTGCTTCCCACATCTCATACTATTGTTGGAGCTAGCATAAGTCTGTCATTTTCACTCAGTGTATGGACCCTGACTTGTCACTTTGACTTTCCATTTCACAGATCTGGGTCCCACTTTGTGCCCTCTGCTATGTGCACTCCTGTCCTACAGCTGTGTTACATTGGTATGTGAACAAGTAAATTGATATTGCTATATTCCATAGATATTGCAATTACACATTTGTGAAAGCACAGACTGACCCCAGATTGTTTTGTGATTGAAGTGTGTTTATTCCTATGCAAATAAGTGAAGGGGGTTGTAAAATGGGCTGGGGTGATGGTGGAGGTATGTCCATGGCAGAGTCCAGTCTATTTGTTTCACATGTGCATTGTCCAAAGGGGCATAGGAAGTGGAGCAATGGCAGTTTAACGATGGACAGGGTGACATAGTGGGACAGAAGGGTGACTTTCAGGGGGGACTTATTTCCTGGCGGGAGTCTTGGCAATGTTCTCTGTCTTGTTCCTGGATCTCAGGGACTGTTTGCGGGTTGGTTCTCCATCTGCAGGGGTTGGGGTGCTGGTGGCTTGTTGTTCCTGTGGCAGTGCCTCCTGTCCACTAGTGCCAGCGGAGGTGGAGGGCTGCTCATCGTCTAGGCTAGTGTCAGGGGCCCATTGGTGTGCCACTGTGTCCCTCCTGGTGTTGAGATGGTCTGCCAGCACCCCTGCAATGGTAACCAGGGTGGTGTTGATAGACTTCAAGTCCTCCTTGATCCCCAGTTAGTGTTCCTCCTGCAGCCGCTGGGTCTCCTGAAACTTGACCAGTACCGTGGTCATGGTCTCCTGGGAATGGTGGTAAGCTCCCATGATGTTGGAGAGTGCCTCGTGGAGAGTGGTTTCCGTGGCCTGTCCTCCCCCTGTCGCACAGCAGTCCTCCCAGCTTCCCTGTTATCCTGTGCCTCTGTCCCCTGAACCGTGTGCCCACTGCCACTGCCCCCAGGTCCCTGATCGTCCTGTGTTAGTGGGGTTGCCTGGGTTCCCTGTAGTGGTGGACACACTGCTGATTGACGTGTCCTGGGGAGAGAGGGATGGGCCCAGTGGGTGGGTGTTGTGCTGGTATTTCCTGAGGGGAGCGGCTCCGTGGTGGTTTGTGACTGTGTCAGGGGAACCGACTGTCCCGAGGTCCCTGATGGGCCGGGCTGTTCATCTTGATCCAGGCGTACAGAGCTGCTGTAATCACTGTGGGTCTCTTCTGTTGAGGGACTGGATATGTCTGGCACCTCCTGTCTGGTGACGTTGGGTATGGTTCCTGTTGGGGTGTAAATGCATAGTTATTGTATCTGTGTGTGCCATCTTGTGCAATGGGTGAGTGACCCTCTACTCCTGTGCTTGCATTATTGGCTTGGTCCTTGTGTGATTGGTGATTTTTGGGCATGAGTGAGTCGCTATACTGGACATTCTTTGGTGATGGGTGTCCATGCATTGGTGTTACATGCAGGGCTTGGTTTTGGGATGTGTGGGTTGTGTTAGCGGGGCATCTGTGGGATGTTGGGGTGATGGGTGTGAGGGTAAGGGTGGCGGTATGTGATGGCATGCAGGTGGGGTGTGGGGGATAAAGTAGTAAAGGTATGTCTTACCATAGTCCAGTCCTCCTGCTACTCCTGCAAGGCCCTCAGGATGCATAATTGCCAAGACATGCTCCTCCCATGTTGTTGGTTGTGGGGGAGGAGGTGGGGGTCCACCGGCAGTTCTCTGTACAGCAATCTGGTGTCTGGATATCACAGAACGCAGGAAGAAGAGTCCAGCCAGTTGACTTCCTTAAAATGCCGAATTAATGGGAAGGTTGTGAGAACTTCAAACCAGGAGGCCTGGACCCTAAGCCTCCCAATACTTGGAATGCTATTATATAACAGTCAGAAAAAAATCTAACCTGGCTGTTTCGCTATTGAAAAATGTTCACGTGATATTTTTTCAACCTTGGTACTGGTTGATCGGACTATAGAGTTGCTGACTTTTGGATTTTACTTTCTGTCTAAAGACTGTTATATAATAACAAGAATTACAATTCTATGGAACTGACTTCTTTTTCTTGATGCAAATAAACTACTACTGCGGCATTGTGCTTATTATTAATGATTTTTTAAGTGAGAACTCACCACTATTTTACTTAGCATTCCAAGTATTGGGAGGCTTAGGGTCCAGGCCTCCTGGTTTGAAGTTCTCACAACCTTCCCATTAATTCGGCATTTTAAGGAAGTCAACTGGCTGGACTCCTCTTCCTTCTTTCAGTAGCAACTAGTTGCACACGTATTGACTTCCTGCTTGAGCCTTGTCCTATGATGTCTTTCACACGTAACAGAAGAGAACAACGCAATGCTAAATTGGTTCAAGTTTTTAGTACATCGGATGCTGGCACTTCTAATTCGAGTAATACTAATTTGACCTCTGCAAAAAGCACCTTTTTGGCTTTGGAAAAGTCACTTAAAAAGGAAACAGCGAAATGGTGGGAGGTGGCCTCGCTCAAAAAATATTTGGAACATGATCGCATCCCTAGGGGGTTACGTATATTGATTTTTCCACCTACAGATACCACCTCCCAAGAGAGCCTCCAGAAGTGGGAAGCTAACTTAAAAATGGCTTTGATGAACATGATACAACAACTTATAGACATTTTCCAGGAACAGTATGAGCGTCATAAACTAGAAGTAGATCAACTCACTCAACGAATAGATGAGGCCAACTGGGGTGACATCTCAACCAAGAATTATGCCATTCTTAATAATGTAATTGACAATTATGAGGCAGACATCATTCAGAGGAAAAATCGAAAATTTAGACGAGACCTCCGTTGTCTTTACTAGCATCTGTTCGTATGCATCCCTTCTGAGTTAAAGTTAAAATTAAAATTAAAATTAATATCACGTGAGTACCAGTATGCATTTTCCTCACCCATCATTTTTGATAGGCTTCTAATAATCTCATTTTTCCTTCTGTCTTTGAATTTACCCAAGATTGGTTAAATGATTTCTGCTAATCTCATTTATGGCCTTATCTCACTAACATTCTATTTATGACTTTAGCACTTGGCTCATATTGGGAGTTTGTTATGGACCACATCGTTTTAATTACAGTTTTCACCAAGAGGGAGCACATTTTCCTCAGCATCATTTGCATGGATAGCAAGCCTGTAACTTGATAACATTATTGCTTGCTTTGTGACTTATATTGTACACATATATATCTTTCACAGCCTTGAAAAAGCCCCCGCCTACCCGCTTAAGGGGCGAAACATGTGTTGGCTGTTCCTCCATCGAATTGTGCTACTTGATTTTTTTCTAACCTGGCTGTTTCGCTATTGAAAAATTTTCACGTGATATTTTTTCAACCTTGGTACTGGTTGATCGGACTATAGAGTTGCTGACTTTTGGATTTTACTTTCTGCCTAAAGACTGTTATATAATAACAAGAATTACAATTCTATGGAACTGACTTCTTTTTCTTGATGCAAATAAACTACTACTGAGGCATTGTGCTTATTATTAATGATTTTTTAAGTGAGAACTCACCACTATTTTACTTAGGATATCACAGAACGCACCTTCCCCCGTAGGTCGTTCCACCTCTTCCTGATGTCATCCCGTGTTCTTGGGTGCTGTCCCACTGCGTTAACCCTGTCGTCAATTCTGCGCCATAGCTCCATCTTCATTGCAATGGATGTCTGCTGCATCTGTGATCCGAATAGCTGTGGCTCTACCCGGACGATTTCCTCCACCATGACCCTGAGCTCCTCCTCAGAGAACCTGGGGTATCTTTGAGGTGCCATGATGTGGTGTGGGTGAAGTGTGAGGTGGTGTCTGTTGTGATGTGTGAGGGGATTTGTTGGTGTGTGTTGTTTGAGGTGCGTGGATGTTGTATAAGTGATGGTGTTGTGTGTCTTTGGATGCTGGTGTTGTTTTAGGTAGTCTCTCTCTCTGGCCTTCTTTCAAAATGTTGGTAGTAAGGTTTTGTGGATGATGTTGGTGTGTGCTTTATATTGGATTGGGTGTGTGGGTGTGGTGTGTGTATGTGTATCAGCTGTGTGTACTTCGATTTGTCTATTGTGGTTGTTTTTTGCAAATTTGTGTGCATTTTGAGCGCAGCGGTGTGTAACTGCCAATGGATTACCACGGTTGAATGACCGACGCGTTGATAAGTGTGTCGTGATAGTGTGGGCGTATTCCTGTTGGCGTGACGGTGTGGATTTTGGTATCGCCAGTTTATCACTGACCTCTGGTGTGGCGGACTTGTGTGGGTATCTGTATTGTGGTGTATTCCGAGCTGTGGGTCGTAATACCTGTAGCGGAATTCCGCGGCCGCAGCAGTATGTTGGCGGTCTTCTGCAAGGCGGAAAGCGGGATTTACCGACAGGGTTGTAATGAGGGCCATTATGTATGAAAGGGGCCGTGCCCTCGCAGGGAGGCCCAAAAAAATGGCACAGTGAAATTTGCAAGAATTCTCTATGCCATTCTAGCACAATTTTTTAACACCTGCCCACAGCAGATGTTAAACTGATGCTAGTGCTGTATCCTTGGGCCTACCTGAGCTTTACTAGACTAGTGCAACAATTTTTTGCGCTAGTCCAGCAAAGCTCTACAACTGCGCCAACGTTTTTGCACAGTTTTGTTAACGAGTGCCATGGTGTGCTGTATTGTAAATACTGTGTCTACCATGGTATCATTATGGGGGCGCAGGGCATTGCAAGGAAACTGGTGCACTGGAGCCAATGCTCCAGTTCCTGGTTATTATGCCCCTATGTGTTGGCACCTCAGTCTGTTGTTTAGTTTACCCCCAATGGTGCCATGGACTAGCCATGGAATGTGGCCTATACACCCACATGTAGGACTGTGCACGTCAAACATTATGTGCTGTGTCCCACAGTACGGTCAGCAGGCTGTAAGGCAAGGGTGGGGTGGTTAGTATGTGTTGTGCTGGTAAGTGTGGTGATCTCATTTACAAGCCGCTAGCTCCACCGGAGCTTCACTATTAACCACCATTATGATTAGTATGACAGTATTAGTATGACTAGTCCTATGGGTAACACATGCTTGTGGAAATATGTCTGTGTCCTGATCGACACATGGAGTTTGCCAATGGTATGAGGCATGCTATGACATTGGTTGACAAACATGCAAGATGACAGCTGATTTGAGTAAGACTGGACTACACATGTTGGTGCTGTGTCATCTGTATGTTACACACTATTGGCCATACATGTGAGTGCCACCAAGGGGTACATTATGAGATGTCACCTGTGATTGTGACATAAGGACATTGACTTGCCACCTAGCTGACACTGATCTACTGTTGTAGGTACTGACTACTCTTGTCCTACCAAGGCCTGGCATATGGACAACATTTAGCACGTGGAGTTCTGATTTGGCTGCTGTCAAACTTCAACCAGACAGACCTGTGTAATATATGTGTTGCTATGTAAAATGTATGTTAAAATGGCAATGAATGCATTACACCAGCACATTTCTTTATCAGAACTTGGTGTGAAGTTATTTGGTCTTCCTGAGTGTGTTCCTTCTTGTTTTCCCTCTGTTGTGGCCTAGCCTTGCTTTCCCAGATGTGTATGACTTTCTCTTTCATCTGAATGTGACAGATACTCCAGTACAATTGTGCGATTAAGTGATCTATTTAGAAAGTGTTGCAATGTGAAATATTTGTGTCAATGTTCATGAAAAGACTTTCTGCACAATATGTGAACGTCTGCGTGCTCCAGCAGCAGTATTTTGTGTTTCCCCATCCTGCGGTGGGGCATCATTGTCCTCATCCTCCTCCCTGGGATCCTCCATGTGTTCGTCCCAGAGGACATTAGTCCACACACAAATGTTGTGCACACACCATTATAATTTTGCAGACAGCGGGTGGTGAATATAGGAATCTCCCCCAATAAATCCTAGCATCTGAAACAGGACTTCAGAATGAACAATGCCCTGTCAACAGCATTCTGGGTCTGGATGTGTGCCTGATTGTATGCCTTCACTGCATTACTCTGTGGGTTTCCATATGGTGTCATCAACCACGGATGGATGCCATATCCTTGGTGCGCTGCTATGGAAGAGAAGAGGCAGTGTCAGACTTGCCCTTGTGTTTCTTTCTAACTGGCATTGCATAGTATTTGTCCATGGAGTAAAGATTCTGACTTGCTTCTGGTGTTGTATGGTTTCCTGTTTGCATGCATGATTGTAGTTGTGTGTGGTGGTGCACCTTCCAGTCAGTCTAGTCCAGCTCTAAGGAGCACAGTGATTATATGATTTGTGTGGCTTGACAGTTCACCCATGAAGGATGTGTGTGATGTTGCATATTATTGCACGTGTCTACTAACATGTGACCTGCCGGTGAGCCATGTTGTGTGAGTTCTTTCCTATTTTGTGTTGTGTGTGCCATGTGATGGGTGTTGTGCCCTGTGCCCCTTGCACACAGAGCTGTTATCCATGTTTCCTGGCTGGCATGCATGTGTAAACATCATTCAAAGTGTGGCATAGTAGCTCAAGATGTATTGCTATGTATGTGGATAATTTACAAGCCCCTGTGGCACAGGACATGGCAGGAATTGTCTTGCTGTGCTGCCCTGCACCACCGTGAAAGGCCAGCAATGAGCCATATCTATTATATACAATATTTTTCTGTCCTCTCCTCCTGCTCTGGCATTGAGTCAGCTGCCGAGCTCCAACGTAGGCACCCTTGCACCATGGTGCACAGATGCCTGTGTTGCAGGGGTGATTGATTATATGCAGGAATGTGTCCGTTCCTGCACATAACCAATCAATGATGGTGATTTACTCTTTCTATGTGTGCTGCTGAATGCAGCATACATTGGAAAAGCAAAAACAATTAGTGATCCAAGTATTTCTCATTGTTGCACTATGGTACTGCCACCCCTATGGTGGCGTTATGTTTTCGGCTGCGTAAAGGTTAACAGTTTCCCATAAATGTGGGGCTGTGCCAAAATGCAAAGTGTGTTGTGGTGGCACGCCTACAGCAACACTCATTGCATGCCCCTGCAACACTAAGTGATGAGTGTGAGGGACCGCATTTACAAAGTGGCATTGAGACACAAAAAGTGGCTTACCACCACCTTGTAAATGCAGAACAAGCATTGCTCCAATGGAGCATCAGTAAAAGTAAAGCTCCAGTGGTGCTAGGGTCTTGTACATAGGGCCCTATGTGATGTGCATTGGATGTGTGGAGTGATGCATGTTGCATATAAGTTGATCAGCAGTCATCCATGAGTCACTATACATGTGTGCGAGTGTGGTGTGTGTGTTGTTTGCCTCATATGTCTTATTTGTTGTAAATGTTATGTAGTTACTGCTAGCTTACCTACGATTAGGCCATCGCCATATTGTCCATCCTAGAAGTGTTGGTTTGATAATGGAGTACTGGAAGATATAAGCATCATACACATTGCCAGGATATTTTGTCAGCACATTGATGATGACCCCGATGGTCCACAATGGCCTGCATTTTAATGGAGTGTGTGTGCTTCCTGTTCCAATAAAGATGTTGTGTTGCAGCAGGAGGGATGAGTTTCACATGTGTGTAATCAATTACACCTAGCACATGTGGAAACCCAGCAATTGCATAAAATTCCTGTTCTCCTGCTGGGTGTTGGGGATGATGATGTGGCGGGGAGAAAGGCATTTGGTGGCGTCCAGTACAGATGGCAGGAACGCAGAAAAGGATGGCTGTGATATTTTGTCTACACTTGCTGCAGTCTTCTGAAAGGAGACAGAGGCCAGATTGTGCAGCACAGACAAGAGCTCTGTCATGAGTGGTGTATTTGTCACCCTGTTAACTCTTGACGTGATTGAGGGTGCAATATGGTGGAGTAGCTGGACAATAGACTTCTGCTTCAGACAGCAATATATGATGACCTCTTCTTCTCTGAAGCCAAAGATGGATGTCCGTTAGCAATGGATTTGCTCTCTTTTCCTGGTTTCCCTTTATGGTTGCTGTTGTGGTGATGGGGTCGTGCTGGTGGTGCTTGTTGTCGTTGTTGTCATCATCTCGGTGTGCCTAGCTGTAGCAGTAGCGGATCCATGTTGCCCTGTGGTTTGCCAGAGTGCCTTGTGTCTGTTTTCTTTATATACCTGTGCATCATTTTAATGCCTGGTATGACCAGATATTAACATTTTGACGCTAGTCAGAGCTAGTGTAATTTTTCCTCAGCACAGTCTTTTTTTCCAGAGGCTTGTAAATATGACGCTAGTGGGCTAGTGTCATTTTTTAGGAGGGAACTTCTACACTGCATATCATTGTCAGTAGACAGCGCAGGATGAAGTAGTGCTCCTAAAAAATGACGCACGCCTAGGGAAAGTGGAGCTAGACAGGTCTAGCACCACTTTGTAAATATGGTGCTGACTTAGCGCCACCGTTGTGACAAAAAATAGTGCAACTGCGGCGCTAACTCCTTGTAAATATGCCCCTTTGTTCCTTCTGCTAGGGATCATTCTTAACCTGGCACTTAAAGGCAAATTTTCCCTATGAGAATAATCCAGTGACACTGAAGATAAACCAGTAAACCCTATTGTTCTTACCTATGAGTGCTCACTAATATAATAAGGCCTATCCCAAAAGAACAGAGTTTCCTTTTCACCAGGCCACCTGTGCCGTTACTGGGCTGTTCATGAATGTAGTCTCACACAAGCAGCATGCAAACATATAAGCAGCCACTACCCTGTAACGGTATTGGCGTGTAGTAATCACACATGAACCGGTTGTTCTATGTACAAGATGTTTATTTGAAGTATTTTGGGTTCAAGTTAGGGTAGATTTTGGGTCTTTCTTCTTTTGTTTTTCTTTCTTCTAGCTTGTTTGGATGGTGTGATATCGGATTTGCTCTTCACACTTCTCCTTTGTCTCTTCGTCTCACAGGTTCCCCGGGAAGTGTATGTGGAGAAAAAGAGAGGAACAGAGGTAAGTGATTTTTAAAGAACTCTGGGTATTTTCCTCTCTTCTGTCTCCTTCCTGTCTTTCCTTCTTTTTGTTCCGCTCCACTTTTGGTATCTTTTCTTCTTTTTACTCTTTTTTTCTACTTCTCTGCTCTGTCTCCTTAGACTGGGATTCTTCCTAGGTCTACCCTCTTGCCCTTATTCTCTTTCTCAGTCTAGTGTTCTCCTATTATCCTACTTGTCTGGTTGTTCTCTGTGCGCGGTGCATTGGTGTTGAATCTCACTTGTATTGCTTCCTTGCTTTGTGCTCGATATTTCGGTGATTGCATGCAATAGTGCTCTCCCACCCCTTTCTCTCCGCCCTCCCGCTCCCTCAGGGCAGGGCCCACACACACCTGGGACTGCCACACTTCTCCGGAAGCGTGGCGGGGTGCAGCGTTCTGTCTTCCCGGATTCCTGCTGTCAGGGTTCCCGTCTGTGGTGTCCGGTCCCATCGCTTAGGTAGACACCGTTCTTCCGTCTTCAGGCACCTCTCGATTCTCCGATCTTCTTCGTCCTCTTCCTCGTCATCTTCCTTGCCATCTTCTTCGCCGTCTTCTCCTCTGATTCCATTTTCGTCTCCTCCTTCAACAACACCTTGTTCTGCTACTGGGATTTTTGACCTCCCGGCTTCCTACGTCGGAGCTGCCGTCAGCCAATCACGGGAAGGGAAGCCCGGAACAGCACAGGCAGCGCCAGCACCAATGAGTCGTATGTGCGGGCGATCAACAGTTAGCCCGTCACATACCCCTTACTCTAGCTGTGTCACAGCGGCTTTATATTAAAAGTCAGATTCTAGTGGTAAACATTCACCTTCCATTTACAAAGTGATTGCCGTAGGTAAGACACAAGTAGTGACACTCAACTTCAGTAAAAAAAAAACAGTCCTAAACCAGGTGATCAAAAAGCAAGAAACTCTGGGTGTATTAAATGGCCGCTACCCATCTGCACCAGTAATCTATTCTCAAATTCACATGTATATAGTTGCATGATGCTATTGCCTTTCAAGCTATTTTGATATAACTTTTTAAAGTGCATTTTTCTGACTTATGCTATCGAGGCCTCAGGCCATCTTGTCCAATTTACTATTTATTATTTCTGTTGCACATGTTTTGTATTTCTGAATGTTACTGTTCTTGAAGAAAACTATCTAGTGTGGGCCCCCACCTGTAACATTTCCTCAAGGAACTTCCACTTGGAAGCAGTCCAGCATTCAGTCACAATGGTTCTCTATTGCTTTGTAAGTAGTTTGTTCTGACACCTCCAGGATGACATTAGCTCACAGGGGGCAGAATCAATATTCATGTATCGAGATAGTGTTTAGGTGACATATCTGAATGATGTTTTTAAATTCAGTATTTTTAGAGTTTTTTTAGATAGTCTCACACAATGATGAATCCGTAGTTTTCGTTTTAGTCTATGACAATATTTCTTACATAAACCCTCGAAATTAGGAAGACTTTCCCGTGCTATTAAGTGAGCTGTCTGATTTCTTACTTATTTTGCTGCATTTTTGATTTTGCTTATTATTTGGTATTGCCATGTTACTAAGAACCTTCATGTTGATGACGTTAACCATTAAAGTCACATTTTCTATATTGTTCCTTTTAAATTTTTGTAACAAATCCTCATAAATAAATCTTCCTTCCGCCCTACAGCCACTTATTGAGTCGGTTCTTTCTCACTTAACTGTATTTCTGATTTGCTGATTTTGAACCCTGTCTGGAACCGGTTGCCTAATGAAATTACAGTTTTACACTGTTCCGGAGCCGCCCACTGCAGGCGTGCTATTGAGGGGTCTTTAAAGGTGTGAGATTTTGAGGGTGGTCTGCACCCAGAACGGCAACGGACGGTAACAATGCTTGTGACGTCTCACCTGTTGCTCCCCTGAGCCCTTTCTCTCACCCAGCACCGCCTTCAACCTTGAGTGTCGCTCCTCGCTCCTGCCACCATCCCTGGTGCCTCTCTCTTGCTCCCGCTGCCCCTCCCATTGTCATCCTAAGGGAAAGACAGTCCTGCTGGGCCCCTGGCCAGAAGCACCTTGTACTGTATTACCCATTTTTTGCAATTGAAGCCCCACTATTCCAAACAATATTGGATACTATGTTTGAGGCTGAGATAGAGAAAAAGGCAGGTCATAAGGAGAAAAAAGTTCACTTTGCCAGAAGTAAAGGTGGGGGCTCTTCAATTGTCCACTTTTCCCATGTGTTAAAATGTTTCCGCTCTCTCCCACTGTCCCCTCCATCTCTCAGGGAGCCTGTGCCTGCAGTGCGATACACAGCAGCGGAGCAGCAGTGCGCTGAAGGTAAGTTTTTTCTTTTTTTTATATATCCATATTTTTTATTTTTGTTTTGTTCCTCCCCGCCATACCACTTTGCCCAGTCGCCAGCTGCGACTGGACATTATGTGATTTTGTTTATATTTGTTATGGCGGGGCATTAAAATATCGATAGTGCCAGTCGAAAACTGGTCAGATGGCAAGCTTAACTGTGGGTACTGTATTACTGTAACGACCTGTATGCAGATAATTAATGATAATAAAAAGCAGGCCTGACCTGCTCGTTCGTGATACAGCTGACACTACAATGTCACTAGGTGGCGTCAAAAACTGTGGGTTCCCTTTCCATAGATACATGCTCCTAATGGGGCAGTTCCACTGCTCCACTAAGCATTAGACATGTCTCTTATAGAGAGAGGTGGTGATAAAGTGAAGATGGTGAAGTAATGAATGGTGTTTCTCTTAATACATCCTATCAGTTTTCCCACAGGTGCCGTAAGGAAAGAGGACGTCAAGGAAATGTGTAATATGAACATTGCTCAGCAAAACGAATGTGGGGGGCAAATTCTTTTCAGTCTCCTCAGTACAGGTTATTTTTAACGTATGTTTCTGTAGTTTTCAGACGGAGACATACTCTTTCTAAATGTCTGTTATTGGCCTCATAATGCAGAACTCCTACGGAGAGTGAGGGAAAAGCACCTCTCTTTGACCCAGACTCCAACTTGACACATCCTGTGGCTTTCCAATTCTACATACCACTCGCATCCAGTGCTTAGTTGGTAAAAGAATACGTGCTTGGGCTCAATGTTTTTCAGACACCACTGCTGAATACCGAAGTGTCTAAGCCTACTCTTAGCTCAAACTCGTCTTTTTCTTACACCACCCTACTCTTACTACCTGTGTATCTCTTCCCCTTCAGGTTCCTTTTCGCCTCTCTATTTTCCCTAGCTCATTGTTCTCCTACCTTTTCCTTCCTCCTCCTTTCTCCCCCTTTCTCCCTTTTCTGATGATGAAAGGTATTTTCCAGCATTTCAGCTATGCCCGGCTGCCGGGTAACTAGTGTATTTTCAATGCTATTTACAAGGCTGCTGGCTAAATAGCAGAGATTAAGCACTATTTTACCAGTGGTCCTGTAAATATTTACCCAGCAGCCGACTATGCAAACAGCTAAGTATGTTCACAATTCTCCTGGCCTCCAAATGAATAGTGGACATTTTGTGCTATTTGCCCATAGCCATGTAAAGAGTAAAAAAACTTAACTATTTATCTGGCCGATGACAAATCCTCTCACTCAACGAAGACCCCTACATCGACAAAGCCAACTTCCTCAACGCCATGACCAACGTAGCAATATGGATGAAAAACAGCTGCCTTAAACTAAACACTAACAAAACGGAAGTCCTGACCTCCAGAACACCTCCATATGGGACCATAGCTGGTGGCCAGCAGAACTCAGATCCACGCCCTCTCCATCAGACCAAGCACAAAACCTCGGCATCATCCTTGACTGCCAACTATCCATGAATCGACAAGTAAACTCAGTCACCTCCTCCTGCTTCCTCATCCTCTGTATGCTCCGCCGAAGCTTCAAACAAATCCCTAATGACACCACAAAGACAGTCACACATGCCCTGGTCACAAGCCGCATCAACTACGGCAATGCTCTCTATGCCAGAGTGTCCTACCAGCTGCTGAAAAGAGTCCTGATTTTAAAGAACACCGCAGCTGACCCATCCCAACCTCCCCAAGCGCTCAAGCATAACCCAGCACCTCAGGAATCTCCACTGGCTTCCTGTCCAGAAAAGATGCCATTTCAAAATCCTCACATACAAGGCTCTCCCCAACATAGGTTTGTCCAACATTAATCATTGACTGAGCTTCTACGTCCCAGCAAAACAACTGCCGTCCGCCTCGGTAAACCTTGCATGCACACCCCGCATCCATTGCAGCTACAGTGGAGGTACTCCATTTCCTACACAGCAGCCATGTCCTGGAACAGCCTGCCCCTCCACCTCCAAATAGCTCCCTCCCTGGAGGATTTCGGAAATAGACTCAAGATGTAACTTTTCAACTGAGACACAGCACCCAGAAACTCTTAGAGGTGAAAGTGCTGCACTTTACAAATGCTATGATTGATTGATTAATTGAGTAATGGGAGAGATCATGTTCTATTTGGCTAACAGCCATGCATACAGCAAGGAAGCTTCACTATTTATCAGTCTGCTAACTAAATAGCAGATGTGAGAAATTGGGTTGTTGATTGAATGAGGCGTGACCCCTTTAAAAGCAACAGTCACAATCTGCGTCAGAGTGAACCACAAAATTCACAAATGTAACCTGTGCATAACCCTATGGTAGCTTGGCACACAAGCAGACAGGCTTAACTTAGAGGCAATGTGTAAAGTGTTTACACACACAAACAGTAATGCATTTTAAACAAAAACAAGAAAAATCCCACACTAATTTCTGGAAAATAGAGTACATTTTAATAAATTATTTGACACAAAAATGATAAAAACCCAAAAAGAAGAACAAGATGATTTTGACAGTAAAAATTAGCACTTAAAAGATCGAAGCACCAACCACCCACATCTAGCCATGTGAAACCAGGTCAAGGTCGTAAAACAGGGCACCGCAATTGTAGAGCAGGTCAGATACAAACAGTGGCTAGGGCTGTGTCAGCACTTATTTTTGGACTCAAAAGGAATTTTGAAGAAAAGTGTTCTGAGAATGTTACATTTAGCAGGGCAAGGCGGCAGGTGGGTCAGAAGAGGAAGCATTATTTTGGGGGAGCTGCTAGACAACGTTGCAGTGAACATTTTTAAGTTTGATCTTAGTCACTTTTTTGGAAGTCAAAAATCATCAGCAGGATGAAGCTGGAGGTTGTAATTGATGAGAGTTCCAGGAGTCTGGATACCCCTTTTTCGAAGGATGGCTAAACAGGATTTGCTGCTGCAGAATAGAACGCAGCATGAGCTGCTGTGAAATCAGACCGACCGGCAATGCACCTTGGGCAGATAGACAAGCAGGTTGGTCTCAGTCTCCTCTCAGTTCTCAGAGCACTTGTTAGCCAAACATATTCTAAGTCCCAAGTGTTTGATTATGGCTCTCTGGGCATCATTAGCACGACCACCAAGGATCAAGGACTGAAGGTGTGTAGCTCCTGGGGTAGGGGTGTTAGGACTTGTTCAGGGTGGGTCCAGGTGCAGGAACAAGATGATTGAAGGATTTTCTGTCCCTGAGACACTGGTCAGGAGGCCAGTCAACTAGCCTTTGGAGTTACTCCATTAGTCCTGGGTTCAGCAGTAGAACAGGGGTCAAACAGCAGGTTAGCCAAGGCAGACTTCAGGCAGCAAAGCAGTCCCTCAAAGTGCAGCAAGTCAATCTTCTAAAGTACACAACAGCAGGCAACCCTTTGAGAGTCCTTCCGTAGATCCAGAAACCAAAACTGAAGAGTGGGTCTGAGAATCCTTTTTTTTTATCCCTGGTGACTCCTTGAAGTTTCCTGACTCCCCTACACTGGCTCCAGGGTGGTTGCATGAACAATGCAAGAATGATAAGTCCTTTGTGTGAAGGCAGAACACAGTCTATTCAGTTGCAAGTGGAGCTGTGCCCATCTACAATCCACCATCTTGACAGTGATGGGCCATCCAGGGACATCTAACCTCTCTATTGTGTGGCTATCTGGGAGGAATTAAGAAAGTCCAGCTGCGAGCTTCACCAAGTCACATGACTGTGGAATACGCTGCAGCAAATACTTAGGGCAGAAAAATGACAACTTTCTAAAATTGACATTTTCTAAATTGTAACTTAAAATCTGGCTTTACCATTAAAGAGGATTCTAGTTACAATTTCTCAGACATCAAACACAAAAAGTCTACCTCTTCCCAAAAAAAAGTTAACACGTATTGATTGTAATAAGGCAACCCAGTGTTAAGAGAAGTCGGTCTCACAGTGGTGAAAAACGAGTTTATGAGTTTTTACTTACAGGACATGTAAAACATAAAAGTACATGTCCAACCTTTTAATTGCAACACACACTGTCCTGTTGGCAACCTAGGAGTTGCCCTAGGGTTGACATAGATGTAATAAAAGGGGAGTTTAAGACTTGGCAATGGGGGGTGTATTACCCAATCAACATGGCAGTCTAAAACTGCATTTAGGCTGCAGTGACAGGCCTAGAAGATTTTTAAGGTGCTACTTAAGTGATGGTGCAACAAGTGCTGCAGGCTCTGTAGTAGCATTTAATTTACAGGCCCTGGGTATATGGTATACCAATCTTCAAGGGACTTATAACTAAATTAAATATGCCAATCAGGTGTAAGCAAATGTTAAAGTGTTTACAGGAGAGAGCACACGCACAAGCACTTTAGCACTGGTTAGCAGTGGTAAAGTGGGTAAAGTCCTAAAGCCAACAAAAATTAATTCAGCAACATGGGAGGGGTAAAGGCAAAGACTTTGGGAGTGACTCTGCAGAGAGGGCTAAGTCCAACAGATCATGAACTATTTGATTTGCAACTGTGCAAACAGCAAAGAAGCTTCACTATTTATCACTCCACTGACTTGATAGCAGATGTACTTTTTGGCTGGCAGCCATGAAAGAAGCAAATAGTATTCGCTATTCTCCTGTCTGCTTACTAAGTGGCATAGATCATGTACTGTTTGGTTATGTAAAACATTTGGTAGTAGCGAAATAGTGAATTGTGTCTGCTATTTACTTGCTTACTGGCTAAATAGTAAAAATTATTTACTATTTGGCCATCAGCCTTGAAAATAGCAACTCAACTTTGCTATTTATCCTGCCACTGGCAAAGTAAATGATATTCTGCACTGCCAGCGACTGACCATACTGAAGAAAAACTTCCTATTGGCCCCTCCACTGGATACAGAGTATATTTCTACACTTTTGGGCAGCAGCTATGCAAATAACAAGGAAACCTCCCTGTTTACCAGGCCTCTGGCTTATTAGCAGAATGTATGTACTCTTTGGCCAGCAGTCAAGCAAACAGCAAAGCAACTTCACTAATTACCCGGCTGCTGTCAAAACAGCAGACATTATTTACATTTTGGCCAGCAGCGAAGCAAATAGCAAATAAACCAATTATTGTCCTGGCTTCTGGTTAAAAAGCAGATATTACATACTGTTTTACTGGTAGCCAGGCAAATAGCAAAACATTTAAATTTTTACCTGAATGTTAGCAGAAATGTTGCACAGTGGCCTTGCAAAGAGAAAATGAACTTCATTATTCACCTGGTGGATGGATAGATAGCACAACTTTGCCAGTAGCTGTGCGGATAGCAGAGAAACTTCACTATTTATCCAGATAGTGTCTAAACAGCAGAAATATTGTATTATTATGGCTTATGCAGATTTCAACAGGTGCTTACCACCAGGTAGAACTCCTAGCCAGGAGTCACCCCTTGATCCAGTTCTTGTTTGGGTCTTCCTGAGCATGGTCAATTTGGTCCTGGTCCTCCTGGCCACCTTTATCCAGTCCCCTTTCTCTGCTCCACTTAGCGATCTGAGCTCTGGTGCACTGTGTCCTAATCTTCATGGCCTTCTTAGCCCTGTTTCTGGTCCTCCTGGTCATCATCTTTTTAGTTCACCTAATTCTCTCTGATCAGATCTTCTGGGTGCCCATGGTGCTGGCCCCTTTCTTCTTCCTAGTGCATGTCCTACTTGTCCTGGTTTCCTGGTACTAATGATCATTGCTGTCCAGGTCCTGATCTTCATAGACCTCTTGTATCTGGTCTTGATCCTCCTAGCCCCAGTCCTTCTGATCCTTGCTCTTAAGGTTCCTTGTGCCTTTGAATTTACAGACCCTGTACTTCTTGATCTGTCTACTTGTCATTTCCATGATCTCCCATGTACTCCTGCACCTCATCCTTTTTATCTTAGGTCTCCTGTTTCATAGGATCTCAGTCCTGGACCTATTCACCTCCTCAACCTATTCCTTGCCCATCAGTCCTCCTGGTTTTCCTATTTCCTAGTTTGCCTACTTCCAATCCTTCTGCTCTTGCTCTTTGTTCTCCCGAGCCATGTAATCCTGGTCTTAGTTCTTATACTCATTTTTCTGGTACTCGTGTATCAGGACTTCTGGTGCTGGTCTCACTGATCTTGGTTTTCTTTACCGTCCCTGTTCCCCAGTCCTCCTCTCCCATCCTAGTCCTACTAGTCCTTCTGGTCTATTGGTTTGCCTGTTCCACCTTGTTTGTGTTAATCTGACCCTCGTCTCCTCTATCATGGTCCTCCTAATAATGACCATCCTGGGACTGGCATTCCTCATCCCTCTTGCACTGGTTCTCCTAGTTTCCATTTTAAAGATCACCCCAGTTCATGTAGTCCTAGTCAACCTGGTTTAGGATCCCTCTAAGTCTGACTCTCATGGACTTTCTGATCATGGTCCCACTTCCTGGTCATTTATATCCCCCCGGTCATTCTCATCTAGGATCTACAGTTCTTGCTAGTCGAGGTCCTTTCTGGCTGTAGTCTTCACAGTAATGGTCCATTCGCTGGTGGTCCCTTGGTCTTCCTTGATCTCTTTGGTCTTAGCCCTCCTGCCTTTGAACCTTTATTCCATTGATCTTCTGGTATGGGACCACTTTGGTCTGTCTACTTGGATCTGCTGCTCCTGGGCCTGGTCATCCTTCTTCCTCTGGTCTGTGCTCTCAGGCCCTCCTAATCTTTGTCATTGATATGGTCCTGGCCTTTTGTTCCTTCTAACCCTGGTGTTTCTGTTCTTTGGGTACCTTCTCCTCGGGGTCTAGATTCCCCTGTTTCACATCCTCCTGGCCATTTTGATCCTTCTCACTCTAGTCCCGGGACTCCTAGTCCTGTTGTTCCCTGTCCTGTTCCTAATTGTCTATTTGTTCCTGGTCCCCTCTGGCTTTGGTAATCCTAGGCCTCATAGATTAGGTCTCCCTGTGCCTGTTTATATTTGTCATGGTCCTCATTGCTCTAGTTGTCCTAGCCCTCCTGTTGGACCAACTTCTGGCACCCTTATTCTCCTACCTGACTAGTCATTCTTCTCCTCCTACACCCTCCCTCCCCAGACTCCATCCAAAGTGACTTAATTCAGATACAGCCTCCAATCCTGTCACCCAGATTGATTTATTTATTTATATTTTGGCCTATGGATTTCTTTTTAGGAGTCAGAGCTTGCTGAGCTCAAAGATGGCCACCTTGTAGGTGAGCTTATTTGGCCGCAACTCTTTCCTTAATCATCGGGGTGCCATATACAATAGAAAAAACACCAAACTCAACTGAATGCCACCCGCTGTGTATGGGGCACCTATCTAGCCAAGGGACTGGACCAGAGCCTTGCGGTGGGCCGCACGGCCGCGTAGCTGACCAAAAGGCACGGCCCTCACTCAATGGGTGTTGTGACAGGTCTGGGCACTAAGGAGCTGGCATAAAGATTTCTTTTGCTGGGACAGCACTTTCAAGGACAGAAATGAGGACTCCGTAGAGGCAGGATCTTACCAATTAAAACTTTGCTTAGCATGTTAAAAATGAAGACTACCATTCCCCTGGGAAGAGGAGTCACTCCCCTGCTTCTGCAGGCACCAACTGCAACGACGACCGGCTGCGTGGACCCCCTCTCCTGCTGAGCTGCATGGATCCTGCATTATGGTTGGTAGACTGAATTGGTCCAGACGGTCCTCTCTTCCAACTATCCAACTTTGGTTGAGGTAAGACCTTGCCTCCCCACACCAAAAAGTACCCCCGTGCACAGCGTCTTTTGCAGCTGCCAAGGCTTGTTGGCATCCTTCCTCCAAGATCTTAATGCATCTTGAAGCTCCAGCACTCCTTCCTGTGACGCACAGCTTCCTGTGTGGTTCTCCGGCGGCGTGGGAGCCTTTCTCGTAGTGCTGCGTGGGTCTCTTCTACGACTCTCCTGTCCCCGTCCTGTGGGACTCCCGGGCATGCTGCCTGTTGTTCTGTGGGTTCCCTGGGTTGCTGAGGGCCCCCTCTGACTTCCCCTCCTGGGTAGAGTTTACCAGGTCCTTCCTGGTCCCCGGCAGCGCCATTTTCCGCTAAGCGCAAACTTTGTGTGTACCAAGGATTGTTGGCGGACTCCGACAACGCAAACCTTACTGCAGTCCTCCATCCGGCGTGGGACATCACCTGCACCCTTCAGGAACCCGACTTCATCTTCTTGGGTGCAGTGCTGACTCTTCTTCTTTACTGGTGGTTCACTTTTTGCACCTTCATCCGGGTTGGTAGGGGCTCCTGTTCTTCCTGGGCTCTTCTGCACTCCTTGGACTAGGTCCCCTTTTTCCACAGGTCCTCTGGTCCAGGAACCCACTGTTGGTGTCTTGTAGTCTCTTCTGGATTTTGTAATACTCTTCTTTGCTTCTCTTCCTTTGAATGTTCTGGGAATCTTACTGTGATTTACGCCTGGTTTCCTGGTCGCTGGGGTGGGTTGTGGTACTTAACTTTGGGCTTTCCTAGTACTCCCAACTCCACTCTACATACTACACTTACCTAGGTGAGGGACCGACTTTTGCATTCCATTTTTTTAGTATATGGTTTGTGCTCCCCCTAAGCCTATTTCTCTCTATTGTGATTCTAACTAATTGCACTGTTTTCTAACTATTTTTATACCTATTTCTGCATATTAGTGTATCAATTTGTGTGTTACACACCTCCTAAGGGAGTAAAGTCGCTGTGGTATTTTGGGTATTTGTCTCACCAAAATAAAGTACCTTTATTTTTGAAAAACAGAGGGGCATATTTATACTTGTTTTGCGCCCATTTGCATCATTTTTTTGCCACAAATTCGGTGCAAAACTATCTCCATATTTATACTTTGGCGATAGACCCGTCTAGTGCCAAGGTTATGGAGTTAAAGTCATTGTTTGGACATGGAAACCTACCTTGCTCAATGAGATGCAAGGTAGGTGTTCCCCTGAAAAAATTACTCTATGGCCTTAGCACCATATTTATCCGCCTGAGCTAAAATCACATACGGGGAGGAGGGGTCAAATAATTGTGCAAAGCTTGCTTTGCACCATTATTTAACGCATGGGTCAGGGCAGGTGAAAGGGGACCTGTGGGCCTATTCCCATGGTGGAACACCATGGATTAAGCCCACAGGTGCCCTCCCCAGGGACTCCCCCACCCACACCAGAAGGACAACGGAGGATGGGGGACCCATCCCAGTTAAGTATAGGTAAGTACAGATACGTTTTGTTTTTTTTAAGTGCCATTGGGGGCCCTGAAATGACACTGGGTGCAATGGCAATGCCCAGGGGACCCTGGTCCCCTGGTCCCCTGTGCTGGCCATTGAGGTGGTGGCCATGACTCCTGTCTTTACAAGACAGGAGTCATATGGTATGGATGGTTTTGCATTTTTATTTTACTCTAACCTGCCTAACGTCATTTTATGGTGCAAAATCCCCTTCTCTGATAGTGCCACCCCACCCGGCTAACGTAATTGTTTTTTTTAAGCTAGCCTACCCTTTGCGCCGGCTTGTACCATTCCATAAATATGGTGCCCAGCTGGCGCTCAAGAATGGTGCAAGCCGGTGCAAAACTGCATTAGTGTAGTTTTGCACCTAAAAGTGTAAATATGCCCCTAAGTTTGACTACAGTGTTATTGAATGAGCTTTGCATGTCTCCTAGATAAGCCTTGGCTGCTCATCCATGACTACCTCTAGAGAGCCTGGCTTCTAGACACTGACTACACTACAATAATAAGGAATAACTGGACCTGGTATAAGGTGTAAGTACCATAGGTACCCACAACACACCAGGCCAGCCTCCTACAACATGTTTATAAAGTGGGCATTTCTCTGTGCATATAACTCTAGTTCTTTGCAGCCTAGAACAATCCACGTCTAGGGCAGAGTAACAGCTACACTTGGTGTATACTTTCTAGAGAGCCACAACACAGGAGGGGTAGGAAGTGACAGAAAAGGCATTGGCATGCCGACAGTCATCCTGGGCTGGGGAGAAGGAGGGTCATTCACACCTTACATGTTAATAGGCAATGTTCTGCCTTCACACAGTAGGCTGATTACCCCCTACTGTTGTCTGGAGCCAGGGCTGGGTTTAAAGGAGCTTGTGTTTCACGTGAAAGGATTCCTTTGAAGTCACCCCTTTCTTCAAATACATTTGTGAGTATAAGTACAGGGACTCTGAGCACATGATTTTGAGAGCACTTTTAGAACTGGGCCTGAACCTCTGTTAGAAGGACTGCTGCATTACCCCAAATTACACATCTGGACTGCTCTTCTATTTTTGCCCTGCTGCCTACCATGTGCTAGGTGACATAGAGGACTTAATGAATTGCTTTTCTGCTTGTTGCCATGCTGCCAGCTGCCCCCTGATTTTGGTAATCTAGCCTCTGTGGAACTGCCAGGAGAGATCATCCCAAAGGCTGCTGGTCTGGCTGTGCTGGTCTATCTGCTTTCTGCATATATTTTGCCTCCAGTCTCAAAGCTCTCCCTGGGCTGCACTGTGACTTCAAATCAGCAGGTGAAGAGCACTGGTTTATCAGCATGGGCTTTAGTCCTACATTCTTGGGCCCAACCTGCACTTGGTGAGCACATTGTTTGGAGGGGAGCATGTTGTTAACAGCTCCTGAACCCCCAGATTTAGTGCATGGTGAGAGCGTTCCTTCTGCCGTTCCCTTGTATAAAACCAGCATGATGGGGCATTGTGTCATACTCTGAGGCAAAAAGAGGATATGGGTGCTGCTCCTGTGCACTCCTTACTGTCGCACCCACTCTTCACTTGGTGAGCAGGGTGCTTCTTTCCTGCACATCAGAATCCCTCCCAGGCCAGCCCTCCTCTTCTGGAAACCCACCGCACCTGATCTTAGCTCGGTGAACAATGTGCTTCTTTACTGCACATCGGATTCCGCCAGCATGCCGGGGTCAGTGCTGCACCAGCTTGGCTCTTCTCCCAGAGCATACCAAGGCTATGTCACCCCAGACCAAGCACCTGGGGCCCACCCGCAGTCTTCATGCCCCCTGGACTGCGGGAACAGAAAGAGAGGTACTGTCTTTGAGGGCCACCGCACCATGCTGATGAGGAGGACATGGGCAGCGACCCCCCTCCCTTGTAGTGGACCCAGCGTGGTTTCCCCGCTAACCCCAACAGTGTTTGGTGCTCCTTCCATCTCACAATAATGGGACCGTAGGTGGGGACTGGGTAACCCCTTGAGGGAGCCCCAGGGGAGTCCCCAGCCCCCCGTGCTATCTTAGCAGGTGGTGCTACTTCCCTAATCCCCATGAACTAAGGGCGCTCCCTCCTACCACAGTATATACTGCTGGGGGGAGTTATGAGGACCCTTGTGGGATCTCCCCAATGTTGCCAAATAATAGGAGTACCAGACCACTGTGCTCCATACCCTTGGTGTTCCATGTTGACCCTGCATTTATGGTGATGCAAAATGTTTCACATGTCTGATCTCTAAAGACGAGTTACATTACTCATATATTGTGTACAGTTACCATGCTCTATGTGGTTATGGTAACACCTAGTGATGTATGTGCTTCACTGTTCTATTTAATGACCTGAGAGTCTAACGTATAACATTCTTGCATTGTTTAGGACAGCGAATACCATTTCAGGGCCTGCATGGTATGCGCAGCGATTCTGATACATAATGATGCTTATATTTTAGCTGCTTCATCCCATGCCCAGATAGCATAATACCTGTTGTTGTGTCTCACCTGATCAAGATAAGGAGGGTTACCTCAGACCTTGCATAATGTACACAGTAATTATAATTTATGTCATGTGTGATCCATGACCAATTTATGTCATGTGTCTGTACAATATAAGAAACCTATCTTTATATAACCCTGTGTAGAGTCCTTTTTGTGGTGAATTTCATTGTGTTACTGATGTTAGTGTGTGGCGCAGATGCTTTACACATGACCCTTGGGAATAAGCCTGAATGCTCTGTGCCAAGCTACCAGGGGGTGATCACAGGTTATCTTTGGCGCCCTGGCTAGAGTGGTGGGTTGTGCCTGGTTCAAGTGCATACCCTAGCCAGCCAGAAACCCCACTTCTAACACCATCGTAGTCTATGGGTTAGTGTGCAACTACAGTGACCATTTTCACATGTTCTCCCAATTTCTCATCACTAAATGCTATGCTGACACTCTTCATGCTACTATAATTTAGACACCTGTATTACTTGTTGCTCTTTTGGCAGTAGAGGACTGAAGCCTTTTGGATAATGCAATTATAACTTCTTAAGTGTCCATGTTCGCCTTACTTCAGAAAGGCCTGCCAAGTCACTTAAGAATGTTCCCATGCAGCCAATAGGAAGGGCTACAGTGTCCAACCTTCTTCATTTCAGATTGTCCTTGAAGTAAAAGCATTAAAATGCTTGACAAATGAATGTAATTTTTTCTAGAACAATTCCTTCACAAACCTCTCTATGTCAGAAAAAAACCCTATGAAGGAGTGCAGAGCAATGTAGCCCATAGGCTGCCATTAGTAATGAAGAAAAAGGATACTGTGCCTTTAAGAACAGCCAGTCCTCCAGTATCCCATCTGGCTTAGAGAGAGGCAGTTACCTCAGTTCTTTTTCCCTGCACCTGCTGACAGGACCCTGGAGCATTGAGCTCGACCTTTTTAGTTTTTTTTTCTTCAAAAATATAGAGAAACTTTGAGAAAAAAGGCTTCATTTGACGTCTTTTATCTTTCGCTTCTGGATTTTGAAGTTTTCTGACAAGAATTTAAGGCTTTTTTACTCGAAAAATGCCTTCCTTGTTTGACAAATGCCCAAAATGTGGCAGAAAAAAGGCCAAAACAGATCCTCCTGAGGTCTGTATCATTTGTCTGCCTGCCTCACACATACCTGCCTCCTGTAACATCTGTAAGACATTCTCCAGGCGCACATTACGTGACAGAGAGAAGATTCGCCTTCAAGGGAGAGCAGAGAGAAGACGCCAAGGCACCATTGGGACTTCTGAGTGAGGGGAAGGTCAGACTTCCACCAGGGCTCATACCTCGGCCTCCAGTGGTCGTGGAAGGTCTGAGAGGTGTTCTTCAGGGCAAAAACGCCATCGGTCCCGGTCGACGTCGAGAAGATCGACGTCGAGAGGAGGTACGGGCCGACATGCTCGCCGCCGAAGTCCAGCTCAACGACGTATAGGAGTCGCCGGTCGACGTCAAGGCACCGTACGACCACGCACGACGTCGAGAAGCATGTCGGCGGAGTCGACATCGAGGGGTAAACGTAGACGTCATGGGTCGACACCCCTCACAGAGTCGACGTCGAGAGGGAGAGGGAGGTCGACGTCGAGGAGTCCATCGATGTCGAGAAGACCATTGACGTCAAGGAAACACAAGAGACAGAGAAGTTATTCGTCCTCAGAGTGATCTACATCTGCAGTGCTGCTTCCCTCGTCGCCCTCTTCTCGTGCTTCTCAACATGTTCCTCCTCTTCCAGATCTACCGTCAACATCACCTCAGCCAACTGGTCAGGAGTTACCACAACCGGCACGGCTTCCAGTGCCTCAAGTACCGGTTAATGTCTCACCTAGACCGCGCTCTACATCGCGCCACCGTTCACGTCCTGGCCATGACTCATCCCGCTCAAGATCACACCGCAGATCTAGGCATAGATCAAGTACAAGGGAGCATGAGAGGGAGTCTTGGTCTTCCACCAGAGACTACTCCCCTACCTTATCGGACTCTCCTCCACCTCGGACCTCGCCGGTGGATGACATTAACACCTTCCATGGAGTGCTGGTCCGAGGCGTGTCAAAACTATATATTCCGATGGTCGCCCCTACACCATCTAAGTCAGTAATTTTTTTAACTCTACACAGCGTACAGCTACCAGACCATTACTACCCCTAGTACCTGGCCTCTTAGAGCCCGCTATCGAGGTTTTCCTCACACCGGCTATGACAAGACCTGCACCGTCTAGACTGCAAAAAAGGAGCGCCCTCCTGAGCAAGATCCGGTGTTTTTGCATTCCGACCCACCACAGGACTCAGTAGTTATTTTGGCGGCTCGCAAAGCTCATGCTACCACTCCATCTTCCACCTCTCCCCCGGATAAGGAGAGTATAAGGTTGGATTCAACAGGTCGTAAAGTCTGCGGTTCGGCTGCGTCATCTATGAAGATTGCAAGCGCCACAGCCCTTTTGGGCAGGTACGATAGATCTTTGTGGGATTCCATATTGCAGTTCGCAGAGCATCTCCCGAGAGATCACAGAGAGGACTTCTTAGAAATAGCAAAAGAAGGTGCTATGGTCTCCAATCAGATCATAAGCGCGGCGGCGGACGCGTCTTTACTTTCAGCACATTCTTACTGCCATGGTGTGACGCTGAGAAGACATTCGTGGCTGCGGCTTACGTCATTGAAGCCAGATGCGCAGCAAAGAATAATGAATCTGCCATTTTCAGGATCAACCTTATTCGGATCACATGCAGATGATGAAATGGTAAGGATGAAAGCTGAGGTGGACACATTAAAAGCAGTAGGACTGGACAAACCTAAAGAGCAACGTAGGTCCTTCCGTCCTTTCCATCGCCGCTACACCATGCAGAGGGTTCAAACCCCTCAGTGGGTCTCTACGAGGCCTCACCAGCAGTACCAGCAAGCCTACCAGCCTCAGCGTAAATCATAGAGGGGACGATCGACCCATCAGTCCACTCAGAGTACCCTACAACCTACCACCTCAAAACCCTGAGAAATTCCTCCCCCCAACTTCGTTAAGCACTCCGGTGGGGGGAAGTGTCACCAATTGCCTGGTAGAGTGGCAAAGAATTAGAACAGACGCTTGGGTCTTAAACATTGTACAGAATGGATATTGTCTCAGGTTTTACACACCACCTCCGGGTATCCCGCCAAAACCCTCAGCTGCACACCTCGACCTCTTAAAGGCGGAAGTTTCCATCCTCCTCGAAAAGAGAGCAGTGGAATTGGTTCCCCTCAAACAACGGGGGAAGGGTATTTACTCCAAATACTTTCTCATCCCAAAGAAGGACAAGAACAAATTCAGGCCCATTCTAGACCTCAAGATTGCCAACAAATGGGTCCAAAAGAAAAAGTTCAGGATGGTATCCTTACACCAGATATATCCTCAGATTCATCAAGGAGACTGGCTTTGCTCAGTGGATCTCCACGATGCGTATTTTCATATCCCCATTGCGAAGAAGCATCGGAAATTCCTGAGGTTTGTGGTGGGTCAAGATCACTTCCAGTACACAGTCCTACCATTCGGTCTCAGGTCTGCACCCAGAACCTTTTCCAAGTGCATGGTGGTGGTGGCAGCTCATCTCAGGAAAAATCAAATTTTCATATCCCCGTATCTGGACGACTGGTTAATCAAAGCATCCACTTATGCAGAAGCAAAACTGCATTTCCAGATGACCTGCGACCTCCTGTACCGACTAGGTCTTCATGTCAACTTTCACAAGTCAACGACAGTTCCTGTCCAGAAGTTACACTACTTAGGAGCTACCACAGACACACTACAGGCAAAAGTGTATCCTTCGAAGGAACAACGTTTACCATTCTCCGGAAGCGTCGGGCTCTCCGATCAATGGGTCACCCAACAGTGCGAACAGTCTCCTCACTTCTCGGCTCCATGGCATCCTGCATTTTTCTGACACCCAACGCTCGCCTCCACATGCGACCGATTCAGGAATGCTTGGAGGACCAATGGAATCAATTGTTTGGGAACTGGGAGGATCGAATTCACCTGTCCACCCATGCAATCAGATCTCTAACTTGGTGGTGCTCTCCAGCCAATCTCCTAAAGGGGATGCCATTCCAGGCACAGCCTCCAACGCAGACTATTGTGACAGATGCCTCTCTCCTTGGATGGGGAGCTCATATGGATCACCTGCAAATACAAGGTCGATGGTCTCACAAGGAATCCTTGTACCACATCAATATCCTAAAGCTATGGGCGGTACACTTAGCTCTCAAGGCATTTCTACCCTCAATCACCACCGACAACTTGCTGGTACAGACAGACAATACCACCACTATGTTCTCTCTGAACAAGCAAGGGGGCACCAGATTCAGAGTCTTGTCTCAAGAGTCCCAGTCAATATGGCACTGGCTCCTAGCCAGGAAATTGAGCAACCCACTTTCCAGGGGTTCAGAATATGCAAGCGGATGCCCTCAGCAGAGTTCTAGAAGAGAACCACGAGTGGGTGCTCAATGAAGACGTCACTCAAGACATTTTCCATTTGTGGGGCACACCTTCTATCGACCTCTTTGCCACAGAAGAAAACAGGAAATGCTGCCACTTTGCCGCCAGGTTTTACCACCCAGAATCGCTGGGGAATGCTCTGTGGATAGACTGGTCCAACAAATTTCTGTACGGCTTTCCAAATCAAATCAAAATCAAATCATTAACATTTATAAAGCGCGCTACTCACCCGTGCGGGTCTCAAGGCGCTAGGGGAAAGGGGGGGTTACTGCTGCTCGAATAGCCAGGTTTTTAGGAGTCTCCGGAAAGCGGAGTGGTCCTGGGTGGTCCTGAGGCTGGTGGGGAGGGAGTTCCAGGTTTTGGCCGCCAGGAAGGAGAAAGATCTCCCACCCGCCGTGGAGCGGCGGATGCGAGGGACGGCAGCGAGTGCGAGGCCAGAGGAACGGAGGAGGCGGGTGGGGAAGTAGAAGCTGAGGCGCTGGTTGAGGTATTCCGGTCCCTTGTTGTGGAGGGCTTTGTGTGCGTGGGTGAGAAGTCGAAAGGTGATCCTTTTGCTGACTGGGAGCCAATGCAGGTGTCTCAGGTGTGCGGAGATGTGGCTGTTGCGGGGTACGTCGAGGATGAGGCGTGCCGATGCGTTTTGAATGCGTTGCAGGCGATTTTGGAGTTTGGCTGTGGTCTCGGCGTAGAGGGTGTTGCCGTAGTCCAGGCGGCTCGTGACGAGGGTGTGGGTCACGGTTTTTCTAGTGTCGGCGGGGATCCAGCGGAAGATCTTGCAGAGCATGCGGAGGGTGAGGAAGCAGACGGAGGACACGGCGTTGACTTGCTTGGTCATGGTGAGAAGAGGGTCCAAGATGAAGCCTAGGTTGCGGGCGTGGTCTGTGGGGGTCGGTGCGGTGCCGAGGGCCGTGGGCCACCAGGAGTCGTCCCAGGCGGACGGGGTGTTGCCGAGGATGAGGACTTCCATTTTTTCAGAGTTCAGCTTTAGGCGGCTGAGCCTCATCCAATCTGCGACGTCCTTCATACCCTCTTGTAGGTTGGTCTTGGCGCTGGCGGGGTCCTTGGTGAGGGAGAGTATAAGTTGGGTGTCGTCGGCGTAGGAGGTGATGATGATGTCGTGCTTGCGAACGATGTTGGCGAGAGGGCTCATGTAGACATTGAAGAGTGTCGGGCTGAGTGATGAGCCTTGAGGTACGCCGCAGATGATCTCGGTGGGTTCTGAGCGAAACGGAGGGAGGTAAACTCTTTGGGAACGGTTTGAGAGGAAGGAGGCGATCCAGTCCAGGGCCTGGCCTTGGATCCCAGTGGAGCGGAGGTGGGTGATTAGGGTGCGGTGACAGACTGTGTCGAAGGCAGCCGAGAGGTCGAGGAGAATGAGGGCGACTGTTTCACCGTTGTCCATCAGGGCCCTGATGTCGTCAGTGACTGAGATGAGGGCAGTTTCCGTGCTGTGGTTGGTTCGGAATCCGGTTTGTGAAGGGTCGAGCAGGTTGTTGTTTTCCAGGAAGGTGGTCAGCTGTTTGTTGACGGTCTTCTCTATTACCTTGGCTGGGAAAGGCAGAAGAGAGATGGGGCGGAAGTTTTTCAGGTCGCTCGGGTCAGCCGTAGGTTTCTTTAGTAGAGCGTTGACTTTGGCGTGTTTCCAGCATTCGGGGAAGGTAGCAGAAGAAAAAGAAGAGTTGATGACGGTCTGGAGGTGCGGGCGATGATGTCGTCGGCTTTGTTAAAGATGAAGTGAGGGCAGGGGTCCGAAGGGGTGCCAGAGTGGATAGAGTTCATGATGGATTTGGTTTCTTCAGTGTTGATGTGGGTCCAGTTGTTGAGGGTAATGGCCGGGGGTGCGGGTTCGGTGGTGTTAGGTTGGGTCTGGTGTCCGAAGCTGTCGTGGAGGTCGCTGATCTTGCGATGGAAGAAAGTGGCGAGGGATTCGCACAAATCCTGTGAGGGCGTGACGGCGTTGGCGTTGGGGTTGGAGAACTCCTTGACGATGCTGAAGAGTTCTCTGCTGTTGTGGCTGTTTTTGTCCAGTCTGTCGGTGAAAAAGTTCCTTTTAGCAGCACCAATTTCTCTGATCCCAGCAGTCCTCCTCAAACTCTTGATGACATCAGCCACAATGATCCTCATTGCGCCAGAGCGGCCGAGACAGTGGTGGTTCCCGGATCTCCTTCACCGATCACTCTAGCCACATCTAAAGCTACCCTGCAGACCGGACCTCCTGACGAAGTTCGGCGGACAAATGAGGCATCCCAATGTCTCCTCATTGAATTTGGCAGCATGGCTCCTGAGTCAGTCTAGTATGGTCATCTAAACCTTCCACAGGATTTTATGGACATCTTAAAAGAGGTGAAGCGGTTATCTACTCGTTCAGCATACTCCTTCAAGTGGAGAAGACTCTGCATCTGGTGTTCCTCTAAGGGGATAGACCCTACATCTTGCAAGGAAGATGTCATTCTCCCTTACTTGTTACAGTTGGCACGATCTGGCCTGCAACTTTCTTCAATAAAAGTTCATTTGGCAGCCTTAACTGCTTCTAGGAAAACTCCTTCGCAAACCTCGTTCTTTAGAATTCCTGTGATCAAAGATTTCCTAGAGAGGCTAAAGAAGGTCTTTCCTCCAGTTAGGCGCCCTTCTCCGCCATGGGAACTTAATGTGGTCCTTTCACTTCTAATGCAACACCCATTCAAACCCATGCACAAGGCATCCCTCCAACACCTCACTTGGAAGACGGCCTTTCTCGTGGCAATCACTTCAACACGAAAGGTCAGCAAAATCCAGGCCCTCTGTGCCCACGGGCCCTACACAGTATTTCATTCATCTAAAGTAGTCCTACGAACATATCCTAAATTTCTACCCAAGGTTATATCCTACTTCCACATTAACCAGTCGATTTCCCTACCTTCTTTCTTTCCAAACCCTTCCACTCCAGCAGAGAGGGCTCTCCATTCTCTAGATGTTAAGAGGGTTTGAAATTTTATCTAGATAAGACCAATCCCATACAGAGAACTTCACAACTGTTTGGTAATTATGGTACTTTCCGTACCAGTTTAGCCACCTCCAAGCAATCAATATCGAGATGGATAGTCTCCTGTATTTTATTTTGCTATCAACTATCTAAGAAAACCCTACAGGGTAAACCTAAAGCACATTCCACCAGAGGCAAGTCGGCTACCACTGCTCTATTGCGGAATGTTCCATTATCAGAAATTTGTAAAGCTGCAACTTGGAGATCGGTTCACACCTTTACTAAACACTATTGCCTAGACTCGGATGCTAGGGCAGATGCTCAAGTAGGACAGGCTTCTCTTAGGAACCTCTTTGCTTGACAGAATATTCTCTGATTACCCTATCTGCTCCTCCGCAAGTTATTGGATGGGCTTGCTATTCTATTAATTGCTTATGACTATACATGGAAATCCCCTATGAGAGAAGGTATAGTTTCTTACCTGTAACTCCAGTTCTCTCGTAGGGGTATTTCCATGATAGTCATAAGCAACCCTCCCACCTCCCCGGGGGAGCAGATAGATGCCTTTATTAGATTAATACTTATTGTCAGCCAATAACTACCTGTAAAAAGAACTGAGGGAACTGCCTCTCTCTAAGCATGATGGGATACTGGAGGACTGGCTGTTCTTAAAGGCGCAGTATCCTTTTTCTTCATTACTAATGGCAGCCTATGGGCTACACTGCTCTGCACTCCTTCATAGGGTTTTTTTCTAACATAAAGAGGTTTGTGAAGGAATTTTTCTAGAAAAAATTACATTAATTTGTCAAGCATTTTAATGCTTTTACTTCAAGGACAATCTGAAACAAAGAAGTTTGAACACTGTAGCCCTTCCTATAGGCTGCATAGGAACATTCTTAAGTGAGTTGGCAGGCCTTTCTGAAGTAAGGTGAACATGGAAACTTAAGAAGTTAAATTGGAAAAAGTGCTCCGGGGTCCCCGCAGACTGGCGGGGAATATTCAACGCTTATGACTATCATGGAAATCCCCCTACGAGCGAACTGGAGTTACAGGTAAGAAACTATACCTTCATACTCAATTGGCATATTTGATCTACTTATAAGCCTCTAGTAAAGTGCACTACAGGTGCCCAGGGCCTGTAGATTGAATGTTACTAGTGGGCCTGCAACACTGGTTGTGCCACCCACATAAGTAGCCCCTTAACCATGTCTCAGGCCTGTCATTGCAAGGCCTGTTTGTGCAGTTTCACTGCAACTTTGACTTGGCATTTAAAAGTACTTGCCAAGCCTTAACCTCCTCTTTTTCTACATATAGGTCACCCCTAAGGTAGGCCCTAGGTAACCTATAGGGCAGGTTGCTGTGTAGGTAAAAGGCAAGACATATATCTATGTGTTCTATATGTCCTAGTAGTGGAAAACTCCTAAATTTGTTTTCCACTACTGTGAGGCCTGCTCCTTTCATAGGCTAACACTAGGGCTACCCTCATATACTGTCAAGTGGTAGATTCTGATCAGAAAGCGGTAAACAGGTCATGTTTAGTGTGGCCAGAATGGTAATACAAAATCCTGCTTATTGGTGAGGTTGGATTTTATATTACTATTTTAGAAATGCCACTTTTAGAAAGTGAGCATTTCTCTGCACTTAAACTCCATCTGTGCCTGTCTCCAATCCACGTCTGGGTTGAGCTGGTTGACAGCTCCCTTGTGCATTTCTCAAAAAAAACACAAACACAGGATAATCAGTCACACCTGCACTCATCTGCATACTGAATGGGTTTCCTGGGCTGGAAGGGTGGAGGGGCCTGACACTTACATTTCAAAGGCTAGTTGCTTGCCCCCACACAATGGACTCCCAGACTCCCTAATGGGACCCTGGCAGACAGACCTGTACCGAAAGGGGACCTTGTGCACTTCAAATCCACTCTTTGAAGTCTCCCCCACTTCAAAGGCAATTTTGGGTGTATAAACTGGGCCAGATCCTGCAACCTGTCAAGACGAACTGCCTGGCTGCCCAAGGACTCACCTGGACTGCTGTGCTGTAAAGGACTGTTGCTGGCCTCTGACTCTGCTGAGAAGTGCTCTCCAAGGACTTGGATTGAGCTTGCCTCCTGTTTCCTGAAGTCTCAGGGCCAAAAAGACTTCACTCGCTAGCTTTTTGCTAGTTACCGACTTCAGCAATGCCGGAACGACTTCAGCGACGCCAGATACATCGCAGCCTGGTCCCGCTCTGTGGGCATCGGTACCTGCTACGACTCCGGCCTTCAACGTAAGTCCGACGTTGCCCCGACTCCGCTGACGTCACTTAGGGTCATCACAGCACTGCAAAGTCAACACATCACGTCCTGACGGACTGGCACCAGCGACCCCGCCGGGTCACAAAGGATTGACTCATCACGGACAATGCCGCATCAACTCCCCCGGCCTGCGGACGGATCCGGCGCCTCATCTCCACCTGCTTCGCAGTGCGGGACTGACGCCGCAACTCTTCGGACTCCGTAAGGGACTGGCGCTGCACTGGCTCCAGCAAAGCCTCTCTCCGACTCCGTGCGACGTCCTTGTCCTTCGTTTTCCAAAGGCACTGTACCCAGGGGTCAGTGTGACCTTGGGACCAGCACCAGTGGTGTCGGACTGTCGGGAATGACTCCGTCAACGACGTTGTGATAGCCCCAGTTGGAGCTATTGTATTTTCTAAGCGCTTTAGTTGGATTTAATCTTTAAAACTTCATAACTCTGCCTATGTACATTGGATTTTCATTGTTTTAACCTTACTTTATTCAAATAAATATACTCTATTTTTCTAAATCTGTGTGGTGTCTTTCTGTGGTGTTTTCACTGTTATTGCATGATCTATTGCACAGACACTTAACACTTTGCCTTCTAAGTTAAGCCTGACTGCTCAGTGCCAAGCTACCAGAGGTTGGGCACAGGATAATTTGGATTGTGTGTGTCTTACCCTGACTAGGATTTTGGTCCCTATTTGGACAATGGAGTATACCTCTGCCAACTAGAGACTTCATTTCTAGCACCTGTGTAATGGCACCCTGTCTGATCGATGAAGACTGCTCCGTCAGTTATGGGTACAACTGCGGGTGCGCATGTGTAGGCATGGGGTTTTAAGTAGCCTTAACTCAGCAAACCAAAGACTGATTTCCCAAACTGTGAAATATCTTGCAGGAGTGGAGCAGGCATATTCTGGCATTAATACTTCCTAACATATAACACAGGCCCACCCTCTTCCAGCCTCTGATAATTGCTGAGGTGAAAAATATTGGCTAAGTATTTTATCTTGATTAGTTTGAGTTTTTATCTCAGGAATTGATGCACTTTAGTATATAGGCACATAGCTCTTCAGGGATCGTAAGCCATCTAGAGGTGCTGTATTTTATTGCGAATTGTGTGTTATTTATGAGTTTTATTATAAGTGTAATGGTTGTAATTAACTATGCACATTTAAATAAACTACTTACTTGTCTTACAAACATGTCTGTCATCAATCGTTGGATAAAGCTGGTGGCTGAGTCTAAGCTGAAAGGGAGTTGCATGAATTGACAGACTCCTTCTGTGGTAATAAACATTGTTAATGCTTTCAACTCGGTGTAATTTAATTTGATGAAAGTCACTTCTTAAATCTAATATTGAAAAGTACTTGCCTGTGGAGGACTTTCTTGGACTGAAAGGTCAGAACATGCTTTTGTGAATTCTAGCCAAGCATGACATTGCCAGTTGTTGGCGCTCCCCCCTCTCTCTGACATTGGCAGGCTGGAGGGCGGCGATGGTGTGGTGCGCCAAACTTGGGGACCCCGTTTATAAGTCTAGAGGTTGTCACAGAAAAGGTATGGGGAAAATAATTACCTCATTATGGCCTGAACAAGAGGGAATAGGTTTTTGAAATGCCTACGCCGAAATGTTGTACTGCTTGCTGAAGACAGTTTGATATTTGTCAATTTGCTGTATAAGATGGAAAATTGAATACAGTTTTCATTATTTAAAAAGTGCTCACCACCTTTTTTGAAGGGAAAGATTCAAACTTTTAAATACTAAATCAGATACCTTTATGTAATGCTTGTAGCCATTAAGGTAGGTACCTAGTATTAAAAAGTGGAACATACACAAATGTAATGTTGCCATGTTTGCAGAGTAACTATCACCCCATAATGTATTTTCACTCTTCGGGCTGTAGAATTTGTTTTACATGTGAAAATACTGTGGTTGGAAGTGATATTTGTAAGAAGGTAGAAGATGTACAAAGCTTTTTTGTGGTCGAAAACAGTGATTTGTGACCGCAAAACAGCTTTTTACAATGTACAAAAGTTAAATTGTGATTCGTTAACTGGTCATCATAGACTCATGTATGAGAAAACAAAGCATACAGGGGCTTTATCCCAAACACACTTAACTCTTCCCCTACTTCGTGCCTGTCTCTACAAGGGCCTTGATGTACAAAATTATTTTGTGAACCCAAATCCTACAAAGGGTTTGTGCCCTCTAAATGATTTTTGACATGCACTAAATCACATTTTGTGAATCAGATAAGCATTACCATCTCATAACATGGATTTACCAACCCATTCGAATTATTACAAGCAAGGGTTCTCAATATACCATCCCCTCCTATTTGCGAATCAGAATTATATGCCGGGTTGCATACCATACAAAAATTAGAAAATCGTCAAAGGAGGTGTTCCTTCCAGATCAACATCCCTGTTTCTGTAGCCAGTGATATGGAGCTGCAAATAACGACCTAGCTAAATAATATTCATTAAGCCTGTCGTTCTGCAAACCCTGTGACTGGAAATTTTGTGACGCAAAATGAATAAGCAATAGGGGAATTTATAGAGCGCACAGCTACTTCAAAGTGTAGATGTCTCTGTTTTGACACTACTACGAAAAAAATCATCTGGTTATAAATCTCGTCCACATACTGTGTTCATTCTAGTGCAAGGATGTCTCATCACTGGTCAGGATGAAAATAAGTAAAGCGCATCTGTCTTTTACCACACCACACTTACACCCTTTATTAAAACATCCAATAGTTTTCACCCTTGTAATTCCTCAAAAGGCAAATTTGAATGGAATCTTCATTTCAAGTGCTTGACTCTAACCCACCCTGTTTTTTTCCACCAAATCGGAATTACTCAAAATGTGTTTATATATGGTTAATGTCTTCAATTTAGAGCCCTGCATGGAAAGCAGTTTAATCCTAAATTGTCCATGTTCACTATCAAGGCCCAAATAAGACATCTCTGCCACAAAAGTCAAACGTAATCATTAGTCTACCTACGTACACATTTTGGATTTAAGTTTGGTACATATTTCCATCACCCTCCAACTTGGAATTGTTCCACGATGAAACATATGTGCACACTTGACATAGGGCACAATGGGGTGGCATCGCTGTGCAAATATTGTAATGGTAACATCCATGGGGAAACAAACTTCAAAAACATATTTGGCAAAAACAAAGACAACCAAAATAAACTCGACCTGCACTTAGCCTTCATTTCAAGCACTATCTGCAAATGTGTCAGAACTGGTGTCAGTGTAGTAGAGTAACACAGTGGGACACTGAGTGTGCATAGCTGGATTTAGAATTTAAATACCGATTGACAGGCTGTAAGGAGGCGTGCAAGTTTGAGTCATTATTTTGACGTCTCTCTATTCCCAAAATACATTTTTACAGTCTTTGTTTTTACTTGAAACCGGTGTAATTGCTGCTGTCTCTAGCCACTTCCTCAACGTTGGTACAAAACAAATACTGTTAGTTGCACAAGTAATTGCTATAAAATCGGCAAATGGACAGAGACCAAAGAAGACAGAAGTCTGGTACATGTTCCCTGGTAATGTGCCAATTCCAGCAGCAACTCCATCTCGGTGTAATTGAATGCCAAAGACTACTGAGGATATTGAGCAGAGTGGTGGGGAGGAGCGTCCCCTCCCGCCCCCCACAAGCAGCAGGAGCTGCAAAACTCTTATAGAAACAACATAATAAACTCAGTTTATTATGTTGTTTCACTAAAAGTGGGCGGGGCCACAGGAGTGACGTGACAGCACTCCCCCTCACTGCGCATATACGTTTGGCCGGCCGTCTCTGGCCTCCAAACATACATGCGCAGTAGGGTCTCTCCAACCAGGCACTGTGCTGCAACGGGCTGAAGAGAGCGTGCACAGGCCACCACTCGGCCTGGGAGAGCCCTCCCAGCCAATCCTGATGCGTCAGGACCGGCCACAGGGCAGGCTGTGACTCGCCTGTGCCTGCGGCCTGGAGGGATGGGAGAGGAGCAGCGTGGTGCGGCGCGGGAAAAAGGTAAGTTTGATTTTATTTTTTTCATTTTTTGGTCCCTCCCCACCACGCGCAGCCCCTTTCACCTTGCGCAAGCCGCAACTGCATACCTGTGGTGCCAAAGAATGTTTCAGAGAGTGATGCGGAGTGAGCCAGTGTTGGAACCCCGCTCCCCTGAAGCTCTCTGAGATGCACACTGTCCTTATTAGAAAGAAAGGAAAAGCTTCCCTCTTAAATGTCTATTAATCCAAGGAGGCTCCCGGGGAGTGGAAAGCATACACAGCTGGCAATATGGCTCGAGAGTTAACACTTGCCACTGACATGGTGTGAAAGGTCAAATCTTTAAACATTGGCAAGGCAGCTGGGCCTCCATTCGTTCAAGCTTGAAATTGAGTACCATTGCTTTCGTAAGAGTACTCGCTGTTATGTAGAAAAACTAAAACTGCAGAAGTGCTTTCAAAAGTGTTTGGGAAACAATGTTATTATACAGAGCCATACAGCGTCTGTGTGCATGATGTAGATGGGAATTTATGCGGCTATGGCTGCCCTCTGGGCCTGGAGGCCTACTCCATGGTTTTCCCTGTTACTGGCAGGATCAGTGGCAGTGTAACTTAGATTTCTCCCTCCACCCGATCCATCTTGTGCGAATGTGTGTATTTCCCTGATATTCTTGCCTGAATCGAGTGCAAGATCATCAGATTGCACGAGGGTGGGGGGGGGGAGGGAGCAATCCCACCCCTCTCAGAATATGTCCAGACTTAGTTCTATTACCCTTTTAAAAAATGCAATAAACGTTTTTCTACTTAAAAGAAAGCACTGCTGTCTGCATAATGCTTATTTTGGCCAGGGCCTGGGGCCTTCCTGAGATCACTTGAGTCCCCCTAGGAGTGCCCACCCCAGTTTGAAGACCCCTGCTCCAGAGGGTGACATCCATCACCGGGCTTCATCTTAGACCGCAACAAGAGCAACCACTGTGAAGCACTTTCCTTTTTAGTTGGAGCATAGAAGTGCGCAAGCGCTGCTTTTCCGACGTGTTCGTATCTATGTGGGTTTTTAACCACGCCCACCTCCCGCCCATCACTATCACTCCTTCATGGGCTTGCCTTTAAAAAATCCTTTATCATAATTGGTAAAGGCTTTATGTTTGTCCATCCTTGTGGCAGTTTTGTTACCACCTTGGACATCAACCCTGTTACATGGATAATTGCACTTTTGCTGATACGTTTGACTGCGAGCGAACTTCTTTTTTCTTTTGTGTCTCTCCTTCACGCTCCTTCATGCTCACGCTAATGGCGGCCATGGTGTTTTGAATCTGCTTGCTTATGTCAACTGTTTTTACTTTTCATTTTCAATTTATGTTGCAAAAAATGTCCAGTTAGCAATTTACAACGCTATTAGCTCTAACTTGGGCAAACACGAGACCCATTGCATTGCAAATGCTTGTTGGATCATGCAGTGAACTGTCTGCACTGCAGATTTAAAGCAAAATGCGGTGCAATAATGAAAGGAAGCATCTTTATAGCTCAGTCTGCATTTTACATAAAGGCCCTTATACCAGAGCTCTGCTGTACATTTAGGTGACATTGCCTGTAACGATGAAAGACCCCAGTGAGCACTCACCTTTTGCAAAACATTTTTACTCATAACTGATGGTGGTCCTAGGACAATGGGACCACCTTCAAAACATTGACCGCATTGTGCTGTTTCTGTCTAGATCTTCTCTGGGTCTCTACACTATGTCAGTGGGGACTCCAAAATTATAACCACTAACACCATTAATTATCGTTTTAAGCTCTCTCATGGCTGGAACTTTTGTTTTACAGCTGGGAGAAGTTGTTGTTTGTAATATCATTGCAATTGGCCTGCTAGCCTTGAATATGAGTAGTGCAGTACGCCCTCTAGGGCCTACATATATGACTACACTGCATTACTTTCTCGCATTCTCTTTTTCATATGGTTATGCTCCCTACGAGCTGACTGGTTACATGACCATGTTTCTTCCAAAAGCTATGTTTATTGTGGTGTCCTCTAGCGGCTGTTCTGAGCATTGCAGTCAAGATACTATAATATTCGTGGCACGAAAATTTGCACCGTAATGCTTTGCAGGGCATTACTTTTACCAATCATTTTTGCTCATAATTCATCCTGTGGTGGTCCTAGGACAATGAGACTACCTTCAAAATGCTTTTTATATGTGTACATCATCTCTGGGTCCCCACACTAGGTTAGGGGGGACCTCACAATAATAACACCTCCCATCATTCACTGTCTTTTAAGCTTTCTCGTGGCTAGAACCTCTGTTTTGCAGCTGGGAGAAGTTTTGTTTTAAAGGTTTTGTTTGTAATGCTGTTGCATTAGGCCTGTTAGCTCTAAAAACGCTCTCTCAGAGGGCTAAAAATATAGTTACACTGCATTACTTTCTCCTGTTTTTTATTGGGTTATGCCCTCGAGGGGTTAACAATGTGGTTACTTTACTATTTTTCTTACAAATGACATTTTTGTTATGGTGCTTTCTAGAAGCTGTTTTGAGCATTAAAGTCTAATACCAAAAGTTTATTTTTGATAAAGGTTTATATTATAATTGTGTATGTTTTAATAATCTCTCCTTATTACAATTATGATCTTGATTCTGGTCAACTTAACATCCTTATTACACTATGATTGTTTGGACACTCTTGATATGTTTGGGTGAACCTTCTAGTTTATTTCTCCTCTGTGGCTGTCTTGTGTCTTTTTTTGTGGAATTCAGTTACCCAGCCAACAACTCAGATGGTGGTGTGGTGATAGTGGTATTCTATTGGAATTAGCATGGCAGATTTCAATTAGGATGCTAAATGGCAACATTTTCGTTTTTATCTTCAGATAGAGGAAGAAGGTAAATGGAAGTGCTTTAGTTATATGCAGGGCCACTGGAATTATATGGCAGGAAAAGATGAAATTATGAGGCAGGGTTGACCAATTCATGTGGCAAGAAAAGTCCACTTATGAATTTACAATGCTAATAGCTCTAACTCAAGCAAATGTGAGACCTATTGCATCGCAAATGCGTGTTCATTCTGCCCGTCCGTACGCCTCCAATGTTACATCATCAGATGACAGGGTATACATTTAGGCCCATATTTATACTTTTTGATGCAAACCTGCGCTAGCACAGGTTTGCGTCAAAAAGTTTAACGCCGGCTACCGCCATTCCAAAGCACCATCCGGGCATCATATTTAAGGAATGACGGTAGCCGGCAGCGGAGGCATAGGGAAGACTGGGGGTTGTGCGTCAAAGAATGGTGCGAGTCAGGTTAGAGTAAAAAATATTGACTCTAACCTGACTAGCGTCATTTTTTGATGCACAACCCCCATGGAAATGACTCCTGTCTTAGCAAAGACAGGAGTCATGCCCCCCTACCCAATGGCCATGCCCAGGGGACTTCTGTGCATGGCCATTGGGCACAGTGGCATGTAGGGGGGCCCAAGTTAGGCCCCCATGCCACTTAAAAAAAAAAATACCTACCTCTACCTACCGTAGATGGGTCCCCCCATGTATGGGTGTCCTCCAGGGGTGGGCGAGGGTGGCAGGGGGTGTCCCTGGAGGCAGGGAAGGGCACCTGTTGACTGCTTCCATGGTCAGAGACCATGGAAATGAGCCCACATGTTCTCTAACGCCTGCCCTGACCCAGGCGTTAAAAAATGACTCTAATTTGGTTTAGCGCCATTTTTTAAGGCCCGCCTCCTCCCGTGCGTCAAAATGACGCAGGAGTATAAATAAGGCACAAATTCCTTAGTCATTTTTTGCACAGGAACGCCTACTTTGAATGTCATTAGCGCAAGGTAGGTGTTCACATCCAGAAAATGAGGCACACTCCATAAATTTGGCGCTAGACGTGTCTAGCGACAAAGTATAAATATGGAGTTAAGTTTGCGCCGGATTTGCGGAAAAAAAATGACGCAAATCCGGCGCAAACATAGTATAAATATGGGCCTTAGTGTGTGCTTGAATACACTACCATTTTCTACTTAAGGTATAGAGAAGGGACTTGAACTATTTTAGAGTCACATTCTTTTTAGAGTGCTTCTATGGTTATAATCGTACAGTAGAGGACTTCAAACGTTTTTATGCTGAGCAAAACTATTTGAAGCCAGACCCATCCTTCCAACAACTAGGTGTTGTGGGGCAGAAGGGAAGGGCATGCAAGAGTGGCAGGGCTTATTAAATCACGTTGTAATGCAAACCTGACACAAAGCATATGTAAATCTGGGTCCTTGTGTTGTATGTAACACTACATACCAAGAGTCTCTGTTACTGAACTTCCCTTCAGCCCCCAGCTGGCTGTACCTCTGATCCCTGAAAAAGTATTAAATATAGAGCTCCATACTGCTCTGATGTCTTTTCTGAGGGTGTAAGCAACTGATGTTTTAAAATTACGAGTCTCTACGAATCTCCCTCTCTCCTGAGCCTTTACCCTGAGCTCTTCCTGCTGCTTACTAACTGTTCTTTTGGACAGTGTTGCATAGTGAACTCATGTTTGTTCTAATCAATATAAGCAACTAAAGTTTTAAAAAAGAGCCCCCATGTTTCTTCGCATCCACTGACCGTCCCTCTATTTCCCTTTAAAGACAGTGAAGTCATTGTCCAAAGGCCCCACCAGGATGTCCCTCACAATACGTTGCGGACCAGCGTCTTGCTGTTCTCCTCAAGGCCATTGCTCAAGGGCCCCCGAAATGGCTGAAAATTCTCTATCCCCAACACTTCGCGTCCCCACACCTCGCTTACCGTCAGCACCATGTGTAAATTACGACAGACAGGAAACACACAAGGTTGTGTTTCCGGGCTGTTTTTATTCAGAAGTAGTGGTCTGTTGCCCCTCCTCCAGGTCCATCAATGAACCTGCAGAAGAAATTAGAGATGATACCATGATCCCAATCACAGTAAGTGGGTCCCACGCTTTGAGGAACCTGTGGTGTCGAGCATGGTAAGTATTGTTTATGAAATCGTGGGTTACAATTTTTGCTCCTCTGCCCTGATCTGGTCCCCATTCCACTAAATTACGTTGCATTAATCCTGATCCCCGAGGAGAGGCACACTCACTGCTCACTTCACAGGTATCAGACACCATGGTAGACAGCCATGCATGTTTTACCTTAGTTTGCTCTTAATGCTTATAAGCACTGTATGAATTTAATTCATTATGTACCTTTTACATAGTAGTTTGCTAGATCGATCCTTTGTGAAACTCTGTGGCATAATACTCCTTCATGCCACCACTGTCTTTTTTCAGATTTGTTAGCACTTCAAAGGCTTTGAACGCCCTTACGTGGCTCTAGAAGGCAACTTCCTGTGACGGTCAATAGAAGGTGAAATTCGGGACAACTTAAAGCTGATGGCAGTCGGCTGACCCATGTGTGCCATAGCCAAGCTATGTATGTGCAGCATATCTAATCCATATTTAGCCATCCTATGTCACATGTGCATCCGACGTATTATTTAGGTTTGAGATTCATATATTTCACAATCACTGGCACCAATACCCACCCCACTTTTCTCCTTTCTCAAAGCATCCAGTCCTTTTCCATGTTCCACTCCTTAATACCACCTCGCACCTAATCATGTGCCTCCTATACAAGCTGATATACCACTCCACACCAGGTCCAGGGGCACTCTGTGCATTAGGGGCCACTGTACTGAACAATATTATGTTTTCCTACCATGTTTTGGTCAAATGTATTATATACAAAAAATGAATTCCACTCAATAACATGAGGAAGACTTTCCAACTCTCAAAGTGGGTACTGTGATGAATTTTTAATCAAATTTCGAAGTAGTGTGAAAAGGGCTTGCCCTCCTAATTGCGATTTGCAGTGGTATCTATTAATGGTTTGTATCTGTATTGATCTGTTATTAACACTATAAAGAACGTAGTAAGGTATTTGCAAAGTCCCTTTTATATATCATATTGTGCACTGCCTGTTCCCCAATGTTTTGCCAAATGGAAAATAAATATAAATGTATATATATTTTTTAAAATCAGCACATTTAGAACCAACAACTTCTTTTAAGAAACAAAGGGCCAGATTTATCCTTTTTGACACAACACAGTTTTGCATCAAAAAGCATAGCGCAGGCTTGCGTGATTCAAGAGCATCAGCCGGGTGCTAAATTTATGGAATCCTGTGAGCCGGCGCAAAGGGTAGACTAGCATCTGAAAAAATTACATTAGCTGGGTGGGGGTGGCGGTATGGGGGAAGGAGGTTTTGCACCAAAAAATTACATTAGGCTGGTTAGAGTAAAAAAACATGCCTCTAACCAGCCTAGCGTCATTTCCTGATGCAAAACCATCCATACCACATGACTCCTGTCTTGTAAAAGACAGGAGTCATGAGCACCACCCCAATGGCCACAACAGGGGACCAGTGTCCCCCGGGCATAGCCATTGCAACCTGTGCCATGCAGAGGACTCCAAGTTGGGCCCCCGATGGCACTTAAATTAAAAAAAATAATAATTACCAATACTTACCCTACTTACCTGGGATGGGGTCCCCCATCCTCTGGTGTCCCTCTGGTGTGGGTGTTTCTTGGGCTTGGGGAGGGCACCTGTGGACCCATTCCATGGTGTTTAACCATGGAAATGGGTCCATAGGTCCCCTAACGCCTGGTCTGACCCAGGCGTTAAATAATGGGCAAAGCAAGCTTTGCACCATTTTTTGGCCCCTCCTCCCACCCTAGCATCATTTTAGCACAGGTGGATAAATATGGGGCTACGGGGTTAGCACCATTTTTTAGATGGGAATGCCTACCTTGCAACTCATTGATGCAAGGTAGGTGCACGCATCCAAAAAATGGTGCTAACTCCAATATTTAGACACAAGCCGTGTCTAGCGTCAAAATATACCTATGGAGTTGAGTTTGAACTGAATTTGCGTAAAAAGAAAAAATGACGCAAATTCGGCACAAACAGTATAATACTGGCCCAAACGTTTGTTATTTGGTCATGCACACACAGGGATGGTAGTGTGCTAGTCCATGCAGGCTAACAAGCCTGTGTTTGTCACCAATCGCAGTGGATCCCAAATAGCAACCTATCTAATTAATATTTATTAGGTAGGTTGTTCTGCAACCCCCATCACTGGAGATTTTGGAACACAACCTATTTAGTATGTAGGTCACATCACAAAATTATAGACAGCAAAGAGTGGTCGCACCTGGTCCTTCATCTTGTGCTACCTGCATACACCTAAGTCATTCTGTGCACCATAATCCTGCAATCTTTACTGTCCTAACTGTACTACTTTCTGTCAACAGGCCAAGATGCGTAAGAATATCTTGAAGATGGCTAGAGATGGCTGCATTTCTTGGAACATCAATTCTCTGAACTTAATTAATTACATTTCTAATGGTACGCACATGCTGAACAGATGACATCTCCAAGGAAGAATTCAGGAGAACCTTGGGACTTCATCCATGTGCTGTATTTTTTAAGGATTTACTGCTTGTATTGTATTGTCTTAAATGTTTATTTTCTGGTGGTTGGGCTCTAGGAATCCATAATTTGTCAGTTTCCAAGCAATGTGACTTGCAATCACCAATCTCTGCCACCTCAGAGACTATCCCTTCAGGTGCTGTATCTGGCACACTCTGTGCTGGACCCGCACTGGTGGTCTGTGCGGCTAGAAAAAGATTACACATTTTAGATGCCACATACACCTCCCCCCTTTTTTTTAACGAAATACAATTGCAACACATCACTACAGTTAAGTTTGTAGTTTCTCCTCCCCCATCTAAAATATCACTTTATGGATCAAATCTGTTTATTGGTATATAGTATAAGTGAACAGAATACACAGCTCTGTGCCTACAACCGCATCGTCCGGCAGGAAGAAAACGGTAAAATATCACCTGTCGCTTCTGCCAGGGGACAGATAGGTGGGGAGTGCTGTTTGACATGGGCTGACATATACTATTGTCCTCCTCATCACCGACCCCTATAAGCTTGTACCGTCATCACATGTAGCAAGAAAACCGGTCAATGGGGGGACGGGAAAACAAGGGAAAAATACAGCAAAAGAACAAGATAAAACAACAGTGCTCCCCCATTCATCGTTCAGTGATGCCTCCCCATCTTACCCCCCCAGCACACCGCACCCCCCTCCAAGAGGCCCATGAACCTCATCACCCTCCAGCACAGCCAACTGTCCTCCCACAATCAGGCCTTCTGCAAAAGCCTCAGAGTCTTTAGATATGCAGGGCAAGTTAGTTCACTGAATTCCGTGGATAGAATCTGAATGAAGAGTCTCCAGAGACTGGAGATATCTTCCGCTCTTTGCCTAGACGCCAGTGTTAGTTTCCCCATCGCTAGGATGAACCAGAGTTTATGGAGCCATGAGGTGTAGGTCGGAACTTTGTCTGAGCTCCACAGAGCTAGTATCGTCTGGTGCGCCGCATTGAGAGCAAGGGCAATCTGTCGACCCTTCAAAGAGCGAAAAGGGAAGGTAAGGGGGTTGGGCAGACCCAGGATAACATATGTCAGCAGTCTGGGAATCTCAGTGTGGAATACTGTATCTATATCATCAAGGATGCTCTTCCAGTATCTGTTCAGCTTGGGACAGTGCCACAACAGGTATATGAGTGTGCACGTGTTGCCGCAACCCCTCCAGCAGAGCCCAAATTTAGTGGGATCCCACGCGTGTAACCTCGCCGGGGTATAGTACCAGTATGTGGCTAACTTATAAGCTGTCTCTGCCCCTGATATGTTGTGAGCTGTGTGATGTTTTCTGAAGTGGATATTCTCCCACTCCTCCTCCGTCAGTTCCCTCCCCACCTCCTTCTCCCACCTTTTCTGACCTCTGGTTTTGGAAAGTGGTGAAGTCTATACAATTCCGATATCACCCGCTTGTCATCTTTCTTTACCAGGAGCCATTTCTCAAAAGGCGTGAGTGTTCTAGCTACCAAGGGCCTGACCGCTGGCGGGAGCGCCCAGTGTCTAACTTGATAGTACGTCACTCTGTCTGCCTCCGTGATTCCGTACGTCTCTCTCATCTGGTCAAAGGGGATGATTCCATCTGAATCAGACTCCCACCCTTCCACAACCTCCCCCGTACCATTGGTGAAAGTTCTCTGACTGCAAACCGGGGGCGAAGTTGGGATTCGCACAGATCGGCAACATGGGTGAGGGGAAGGTTGTCAAACCGTGTCTCGTCGCTACCGCATCCCACACCCGGAGCGTCACACCTGTGATCGGTGAGGAATATAGCCCCTGTGCTCTATTTCCGTATCGTAGCCAGGGCTCCTTCCAGATATGGGACCCAGCAACCGCCTGGTCCATGAAGCACCAGTGCCTCTCTGTAAGCGGCAGCTCCACTCCAGCATAAAGCGCAGCTGAGCAGCTTGGTAATACCTCAACAGGCAAGGGACCGCCAGTCCCCCCTCCTCCTTAGGACGGTATAGTGTGTGACGCAGTATTGTAGTGTGGTTAGTTTTACGTATCCTTTGCGCATTAGCTTCAGGCTTTAGGCCTTTGTGCACTTTGCCCTGGATGTATTTTATTCATTTACTTGCAGCTTAGAGCCTCTGTGCACTTTGCTCTACATGCTTTTTATTAGGCTTCGTACTGTTATTTTTCAAATAGCCAGTTCTACGGTCTTGTTTTATATTCATATCACACTGTTTAGCCTACTTCAGCACTGGAGTTCTCCATAACACATTCTTGTTCACTCTGTGCTTCAGTCAAGGATACAGTCTGGTACATTGCCGATAGACGTGGTAGGAGTTTAGTCTTTGGCATTCCTGCGTAGGGACATTTTGTGATCACGCTGACATGTTAGTTATAAAAACACTTCCTTGTCCCAATACACGCAAGAGGGAGATTCCTACCAGGGAACCACAACTAGACGCTGACTGCCTCGTTGCAGATGCTGAACCAAGATCACAGGCCTTTTCTCAGGTATGAGGGCTGATGTCTCCCCAGTGATTCAGAAAGGCAAGTTAGAAGCTTAACATGCTGTGCTCGAAATAGAACAAGCAGAGTGAGAGTAGAAACTATTAGACACGATGATAGCTTTGTTCTTATGTTTTACTCTCCTGGTGACTATTTCAATCCTACTGTGTTGTATGGTTCTGGTTATTGCGGCTCACACCTTATTATCTAAAATGCAGTTGTTTTATTAAAACATTATATAAAACTTATACTGCCTTTGTCATTTGTATATGAGATCATACTGTAAATGAGAGAGTTGGTTTGGATCAGAGTGACCACGACTTCCCTGAGAAGTTCCAAAGATGTCATGCGCTCGGCTGCCCAATCATCTCTTCCCCGAGGGAGAAATGAGGCACTGCTAGTTAGCCGGAGCAAAAACCGGATTTATGGTGACAGAGTTCTTTACACGTGGGTCAGACTCAGTCCCCCACACCGTTATCGATCCTGCTGCCTAGAAATCCAGTAGTCTCATTTAGGATAATGAGAGCCCACGCGACAGTATACTCGTGGGCTTCCTATCCCATATAAATTTCAGGATCACCGTCTGGAGCGTAGTTATGGTATTAGGCGGCGGAGTCAGAGGAAGTGTCTGAAACAGATAGAGTTTGCGCGGCAAGATTGTCATTTTGATTGCAGCCACCATACCGAACCACAAGAGTTTGTGCTTCCCCCACGCCTCTAAGGGCCAGATGTAACAAAGCTTTAGCGACTCGCAAACGGCGAAAATCGTCGTTTGCGAGTCGCTAAAGACACTTTGCTATGTAAAATGCATTTTGCGAGTCGGAACCGACTCGCAAAATGCATTTCCGAGTCGCAAATAGGAAGGGGTGTTCCCTTCCTATTTGCGAGTCGCACTGGTATGCAATTTCATTTGCGACCGCGATTGCGGTCGCAAATGAAAGCGCAGTTTCCATCCACTTGAAGTGGATGGTAACCCAGTCGCAAACGGGAAGGGGTCCCCATGGGACCCCTTTCCCTTTGTGTCTGGACCAAAAAATAATTTTTCAGAGCAGGCAGTGGTCCAATGGACCACTACCTGCCATGAAAAATACCGAAACAAAAGGTTTCGGTTTATTTTTCAAAGTGCAGCTCGTTTTCCTTTAAGGAAAACGGGTTGCACTTTGAAAAAAAAAACTGCTTTATTTAAAAGCAGTCACGGACATGGAGGTCTGCTGACTACAGCAGGCCTCCATCCCAGTGAGTGCCCTGAATCGCTATGGGGTCACAAATTGCGACCCATCTCATTCATATTAATGAGGGGGGTCTTTGCGACCCCATAGCGACTTGCAGAAGGTGTCTGAGACATCTTTCTGCATCCCTAATTGCGACTTGCAATTTGCGAGTCGCAGGGACTCGCAAATTGCAAGTCGCAATTTGGGAATTTGCTACATCTGGCCCCAAGTCCTTCAGTATCTCCCTTGAAAGAGAGGCATAGTTCAAGCTGGACGTCTTCGCCGCTGTCTTTGCTAGAGCTATGCCTAGATATGGTACATGTGACGTTGTCCATATAAGAGGGTATCTAGAACTGAGGGCCTCCTCGTGCTCAGGGAGGACTGACAAGTTTAACACTCGAGATTTCTGTGTTCACTTCAAACCCAGAAACCATGCTAAAAGTGCAAAGGGCGGCCATGAGCGCAGGTAACGTGAACGTGGGCTATGCCAGAGTGAGAATCACATCGTCCGCATATAAACTGATGAGGTGGTGGTCTCCCACAAATTTAATGCCGGTGATGCGGGGGTCATAGCGAAGTTGCTGAGCCAAGGGCTCCAAGTAAAGAGCAAACAAAAGTGGGGAGAGCGGGCACCCCTGTCTCGTTCCCCTTCTTATCGGGTATAGCAACAACAAAGTCCCGTTGATGTGGACCGCTGCCTGGGGCTCCTGATATATGCATTTTATCCAGGTCAGGAGCGCCGGTCCAACCCCAAACCGCTCCAACACCAGGAAGAGGTAGGGCCAGTGCACCCTATCAAATGCTTTCTCCGCATCAATGGAGAGGAGGAGTGCCTCCTTATGGGTTCTGTTCGTTTTGTCTATTAAGAGTAAGAGCCACTTTGTGTTGTCTCCGTCGGTGGGGTATGAAGCCCGCCTGATTCGGGTCAATAAGTCCAGGCATGTAGGGATTAAAACGCTGTGCTAAGATACCCGTGAATAGCTTGGCATCTATGTTTAGGAGCGAGATAGGTCGGTGTGAACCACAATCCTCCGGGTTCTTCCCAGGCTTTTGAATGACCGTGATGGTGGCCTCCAGCATGCTGGGTGTAAGGGCTCTGGTCACTAGGAAAGAGTTGAAGAGCCAAGTGAGGATTGGGGCCAATTCTGAACAAAAGGTTTTGTAAAAAAGCGTGGTGTAGCCGTCCGGGCCAGGCGACCTCCCGACCATAAGGTGGGAAACAGCCGAGATTACCTCCTCTATCCTTATGGGTTGGTGAAGGCAGGCCACTTCCCACTCAGAGCGGCACAATCAGACAATCCGCGAGATATGAAGATGGGTCAGAACCGATCGCTAGGTCCGCCGCATATAGCTCTCTGTAAAAGTCTGCAAAAGCCTCAGCCATTTGCATATCCGTCTGCACCTCATCCCGGGAGGGGGAGCGCACCATCTTTATGGCGTTGGCAGACCGCTGAGCCCTTAGTTTATGAGGCAAAAGTTTCCCACAGCGATTACCCCCTATATAGAATTTGTGTTTGAGCCGGGCTACAGCATACTCCGCCCGGTCCCAGTCCAGTCTTTTCAACTGTTGGCGTGCTTTCTCTAATTCCCTTCAAACTCTGGGAGCGCCAGTATGTTTGTGGGAGCGCTCTAGTGCTGCCACTCTCTGCTCTAGCACCGCTCTCTGCTCTCTCCTGGCTTTATTTTCTTTGGCCAAGATCACCTCCCCGCGTATAACTACTTTCAGCGCCTTCCAAAGTGTTTCTAGACTAGTCCGCCCATTATCATTGTGACTAAGATAGTCCACGTTCGCTCGTCGAACTGCTTCCACCGCAACCCGGGACTGCAATATTGTGTCCCGAAAACGCCATCTCGGAACCTGAGCACTGCCATAGTCAAGGCGAACCACTAAGGTTATAGGGACATTGGGGGTGATTCTGATTCTGGCGGGCGGCGGAGGCCGCCCGCCAGAATTCCGCCCCCATTATACCGCTCCGCGGTCAGAAGACCGCGGAGGGTATTATGAGTTTTTCCCTGGGCTGGCGGGCGGTCTCCAAAAGACCGCCCGCCAGCCCAGGGAAAAACTCCCTTCCCACGAGGATGCCGGCTCGTAATCGAGCCGGCGGAGTGGGAAGGTGCGACGGGTGCAGTGGCACCCGTCGCGTATTTCAGTGTCTGCAAGGCAGACACTGAAATACTTTGCGGGGCCCTCTTACGGGGGCCCATGCCATTGGCATGGGCACGGCAGGGGCCCCCAGGGGCCCCGCGACCCCCCCTACCGCCATCCTGTTCATGGCGGCTTTCCCACCATGAACAGGATGGCGGTAGGGGGGGTCAGAATCCTCATGGCGGCGGAGCGCGCTCCGCCGCCATGAAGGATTCCCCCGAGCAGCGGTAAGTCGGCGGGAGCCCGCCGACTTGCCGCTTCTGACCGCGGCTGAACCGCTGCGGTCAGAATGCTCGTGGGAGCACCGCCAGCCTGTTGGCGGTGCTCCCGTGGCCACCGGCCGCCAGGGTCAGAATGACCCCCATTGTCTGTTAGAGCCCTGGGCTCAATCGTGGTTTCCCTAACTCGGGAGCTGAACTCTGAGGAGGCAAGGAAAAAGTCTATGCGTGTGTATGTCTTTGAAGACGCTGAATAAAACAAATAGTCTTGGAGAGTCGGATGCGCCTTCCGCCAGATGTCATCAAGGTCGCAGTCTACCAGCCACTGTCGCCCTGCGGGGGTCAAGGCCCCCGTTTGCCTGTAACATGACCAGATCGATCAAGATCGTTTTCCATGACAAGATTGAAGTCCCCACCTACAAGTATAGCCCTGTCCGGGGTTGTGAGCATCGAGGATATGGCCTGTCTCATGAATGTTTCTTGCTGAGTGTTAGGAGCATATATCGTTGCAATTGTGAAGTGGAATGACTCTATGCGCAATCTGAGGGCCAGGAACCTACCCCTGACCTCATGTAACTTAGCAAGGTCCTCCCCAGGGAAAGCTTTTGATATCAAAATTGCCACCCCTCCATGCTACGTAAGGGCAGAAGACCAATACTGCCTGGGGAACCATTTGGAACGCATACGATATGTGTCTGTGGCCAGCAAGTGTGTCTCCTGTAACAAGCAAATGTGGCTCTCAGATCCCTCCAAACCAGAGAGAATCGCTAACCTCTTTGTGGGATTATTCAGGCCCCGGACATTGAGGCTTAGGCATTTAAATGACAAGTGTAGGTGTGTGGACAGGACACCGTGATTGTTGGCCTCTACCGGGAGGCGGCGGCCGGAGATAGCCCCGGGAAAGGCAAGCACATAGGAGCACGAGAAGCATAACAATAGCATGTAGTTCCTTTAGGGGGAGCATAATGTAACATAACAAAGGGGCACAACAGGTGCACATCAGTCACAAACGAGTCCTCTATCAGAAATCCAAGAAGAGGCTAAGTCCCAGACAGGGGTCGGCAGCACCTTTCAAGGCCTTCTCGTGACATCCAGAGACCCCGCCGCCCAGGCCCAAATCCAGCATCTTCACGCCTAGCTCTTGGAACAGCCACGGGCCATTTCAACATCCTCTGGGGACTATCCGCATCTAGGCACTAATCCCCGCCGTATGACTATTCAATACAGATTGTCTCTCAAGCGCTCTTTCAGTCGATGACGGCCGCGGCGGTTTCCGTTTCTCATCTTTCCGTCGCCATCTCGGTCGGTTCTCGGCAGGAGCTTTGTCGTGGGGCCCAGTTTGCCGCTCCGTCTCCTCTATATTAAAGATCCAACGAGCCTCCTGCAGCGATTTCACCTGCCTCAGCTGGTCCCCCCATCGGAACACAAGGCGAAATGGGTGGCCCCAGGTGTAAGGCGTAGAGTTTGCCCGGAGGTGTTTTGGAATGAGCTTAAGTTCTCTTCGCCTCTGTAATGTCAGCAGCGAGAGGTCCTGATAGAGCTGTAGAGTGTGCCCCCTAAACTGGACCTGAGGGAGATTTTGCGCTTTCTGAAGGATATCTTCTTTGGTCGTCAAATTTTGTACGCACGCAAGGATGTCCGGAGGGCGCGCGCCAGCCCCCCCCCCCCCGCCAACCTGCTCTGTGGACCCAGTCCAGTGTTATGTCTTGCGTGCTATCCGGGCCAAGGAGGGAGTGAAATAGAGCTGTGACAAACTCCCTAATGTCCTCTCCTACCACCCCGGGCGGAGCTCCTTTAACACGTATATTATGGCATCTGGTGCTATTTTCCAAGTCCTTGGTCGCGATCTGCAGTTGCTCCTGTTGCTCGCGAACACGTAGAACTTCCTGTTGTAGTTGCTCGACTTCTTCTCCCCTGGAGACCTCGTTGTCCTCCATTCTCAACAGCCTTTCCCCTAACGACGTGATGTGCGCACGCAGATCCGCATCTCCTAGGAAATATCTTTCCGAAACTCCTGCAGATCCATCCTCAGAGAGTCGAACAAGGAGGTAAGGAAACCCTTCATGACCGAGGCCCCACCATCTTCCTCTGCATCGCCCTTTTTGTCAGGCCCTCTCACCTGGGCAGCCGCCTCTGGGGCCTTGCTCTGTGGGGGGTGAGATCTTGTCAGCATCTCCCTTACCGACTGATCCCTCTTCGGTTTGGAGGACGCCATCAGGAACCTACACTCCGGTGGCCACGTTAGTGGACACAGCGCCCGTTGGCTCCCCCAACACCTTGCTGCAATCTGATTCACCCAGCGGGCCTCCACTTTCTGCTGGGGCTCCTCCTACGGGCACTTGGCCTATGACTTTAGGGAACAACGGGCCCCACCACCTCTCTTCTCAGAGTTCCGGCCCGTCGGACCCCTTCAGTGTTACCAGGCCCTCCAGGGGCCAGGGTCTGATGGCCACCGCCGTGCAAGACCGCCGTGAGCCTCAATCTCGCTGCGGGCCGAACCGTCCCAAACGACCCCATCGCTTGTGTATAACTCATCTCGCATCGGGGCCTGCCGTTCATCTGGTGCCGAAGGGGCCAGGGGGGATCCAGCCTCTCCCCCCCGACTCTCCAAAGCCCAACCATGCTGCTCCTCGTGCCGCAAGGCCGGCACCGGGCCCGGGAGGCCGCAGCCACGCATCAACGCTTCTCTTCTGCGGCCCCTCCCCCCGGCCCCGTACCTCCGTGGCTCGATTGCTGCTGCCCCGCTCCACTCGTTTGTCTCTCCTCTCCCCATTGCCACTGGGCCAGGGATCTGCTGACCGCTCCTCCGACCGCCCCGCTGGGGCCGCGGGCCCAGGCCAGCCGCACACGCCAATTTCGCGTGTGCCCCAGGTGCCGCCAGCAGCCCAGCCCGGCAGCCCCCGCCGGCCGGCCAGCCACTTACTCAAGTGCTCCGCGCTGCCCCCGGATCTCCGCGGCACACCCCTAACACTCGGGGACGCTCTGACAGATGGGGCCTGGGACCGCTGTGCCGCTAAATAGGCCCGGGCGGCAGAGCTCACAGAAACACATCTGCTCACGCCGCCATCTTGGCCACGCCCCCCCAAAATATCACTTTAGGCATTTTTCTGGTTGACAGTGTTGGAAAAGCCAGTAGTCAAACCAACCGTAATAGAGGGGCAGAGAAAGGATGATGACTGTGAGTCATTTGAAGCACAATGAAGGGGTAGAATAAATTGGTCAATAAAAGACATATGGCTTGGCTTTGGTTGGCAATTTTGCCAAATGCTTTGGAACCATGCTAATACTACTTTACTGCCATGTTGCACTGTGATCAAAACTGCTAGGATAATACAACACAGCACTGGGGAATGGGGGTTCACCATAAGCTTGGTCACTCTTGTCATTTGAGCATGAGCAAGAAATAGAAAGTCTTATTAACAAACAAGCGTAGAAGAGCTTGCTGGGGTTTGCAAACTCTACAATCTTCACAGTAGATTGACTAATCTAGTGTCTTACTGCCTCATTACGTGTTTGGCGGTTGGTCTGCCAGACCGTCATGTTGTCCATCGTGAAAAGACCTCCAGGCTGGCAGTCTTTCGGGCCGCCTTATTACATGTTATACAGACAGGACTCCCAACCGACAAGCAAAAATGGCAGACCACCAGTGGCGCAGCAGCATGCAAGTAGGCGGTCGGACCACCAGCGCCGTCGGCCCCGACCAACCACCGAGCATATTACAAGCACACAGTGGAGGTCCCTTCATGGCAGTCAGACAGTGACGATTTGAATGTGAGAAAAGACCTCTTTTTGACATGGTTAGCCCCCACTTTTTGCCTGGTATGTGATGTAGCCTAGAAGTTGTTAATGCCCAGGGCCCCCACTAACCAGGTTCCTTGGGTCAGAGCTCTTTCTCTAAACTGTTGTGATGCAGTGGCACAATTGACAACACTTTTAGCTGCCACTATAAGTCCCTAGTAAATGGTACCTAGGTACCCAGGGCATGGGGTACTGAGGGTAGGCCCCTGAGGGCAGCAGCATTGATTGTGCCACCGTCTAGGGCCATGCATCCAGATACACCCAGTCCTAATATAGTAGGCTGAGTGTGTTGGAGCAAACCTAAAATACTAACTTGACATGGTACACTGCCTGTGTGCCCTGTCCACTATACACTGCATCCATTATGGGTAAGACACTCCTCTAGCAGGCCTTCCATCCCTAAGGCAGGGTGCACTATACTGTATGTGAGGGCATAGTGGCATGAGCAATATGCCTCCACTGTGTCCTTGCCAAATCTGGGGCATAGTGAGCAGCTATTTTAATACATGTGCTGGAGACTGGTCAATACCAGTTTTACAGTAACATAATTGCCACACTGAACCCTGGGTTGTTTGGTATCAAAGAACTCAGAATGATAAATCCAAACTGGTACCAGTATTGGATGTATTGCCAAATGTACCCAGGGGTCACCTAGAAGGTGCCCCTGTAAAAACTAACTACCCTTGCATGGCTGCTGACTGGTCCCGACCAGCCTGCTGCCACCAGACACAAATCTGCATCCCTGGGGTGAGAGATCCTTCTCTCTGGGATGCAAAACAAAGCCCTTCCTGGGTGGAGGCGCTAGCACCCCCTCCCTCAGGAATGTGCACTGCCCTGTTGGTGAGCTTCAAAGGGCTTACCACTTTGAAACTCGATCTCCTGGCCTGCTGCTTACAGCAGATGCCAGCCCCCATTGCAGACCCCCACTTTTATCGGGAGCAACGGCAGCAAACAAAGAATAGGAGGAGTGGCCCCATCTGGCATGCACCGCCCCTAAGGTGTTGCATGTAAGGTGGGCTCTCCATTTCATTTTCCTCTATCTTGGATGGAAGGAAAATAGCCAATCATGTGTGGGGAAGTGACCTCTGGCCATAGGATTTTGCCATTTAGTGGAGTTGGTCACCCTAAGGTAGATGACCCCTTGGTCATTACCAGATTCTCCCTAAAACTACCACTAAATACAGTATTTAGTGGATATCCCTACACCAAGAAATCAGATTTGACAGACAGAAGAAGAACAGCAACAAGAAGATCCAAAGGCATGAGCACTGTGGACCTGCTGCAAAAATAATAGGCCCCAAACCTGCCTGCTGCACCCAGGACCGGACAATCGATGCTGAGGAGCAGCTGGACAACTGGAAAAACTCTAAAGAACCCCAGAGGACTACCAGGCTTCAATAATTGCCAGAGAACTCTACATCCACATGTAACCAACAAGCCAGTGATGTCCACTTCACTGACTGGACACTAACTCCGGAACCGGATGCCACAAACGGACCAAACTTCACACCAACAACTGTGAAGACAAACCCTGCCAGTGTGCTAAGCTTGGAATCACTGTATTTGTATTACTGTGTCCAGTCCTTCGAATATCTGCATTACTGGCGTGAGAATGGGTTCAGAGATTCAAAAGGCAACACTATTAAACACAGACTCCTGTGGGGAGAAGTAACGGATCTGAAGGAAACCCTGCACAATGCTCATGTAGTTCATATATTGGGACATCAACGTGTTATGTTACAGGCAATACCTTGGCTGATGAAGCGGCCAAGTAAGCAGTAGCTAAGACTTATGTTGCTGCAATAACTCGTCCACGGGCGAGGATGGATGATGAAACTGTTGTGTAGCCATTTTAGTTATAGCTCCATGCACGTTATGTTAGCATACTATGCCTGCCGCTGTGCACTTTAACCTAGATATATTTTAGTCAGCTTTGTTTTTTTATTCCTACAATAGCCACTTTTGCGGTCTTGTTTTATTTCTCACTATCTAGCTGTTTTTGCCTGGGCCAGCACTACGTTCTCAAACAAGATATTCTTGCTCACTCTGTGCTTCTTCCAAGGCTGCAGTAAAATAGGTTGCCGGTGAACGTGGTACAAGTTTTGTCTCTGACATTCATAGAAAAACACACATCCTTACGTAGGGACATTTTCTCAGAACATCAGCTGTTTTATTATAAAAACACTTCCCTGTCCCTTTCACGTTAAAGGGAGATTCCAGCCAAAGAACCACAACTGTATGCTGATTGCTGAACGCTTCGCTACAGCTGCTTATGCAGACTTTGGGCCTTTGCTCAGGTATAGGGCATGATGTCTTCCCAGGGGAACCTGAAGGGCAGAATCAGAGCTTAACACGCTGTGCTCTATTATAGCCTAGCTGGGAATTAGTCTATTGACTATTGTGACAATATGGTAGCGTTATTTCTATGCTTTACTCTCGTTGTCACAATTATAATCTTGTCATGCTGTATCGCGGTGATTATTGCAGCACATGCTTTGCTATCTAAGATGCAGTTGCTTCATTAAAATCATATTGAAACATATACTGCCTGTGTCATTGTGTATGTGAGACTAATGCAAATGAGAGAAACGGATGAGAGCTGAGTGACCACGGTTTCCCTGAGAAATAAATTATGTCGTCCTCAGCTGCCCAATCATCCCTGCCCTTGGATAGAGATGAAGCACTGCTAGTTAGCCAGAGCAAAACCCGGATTGGGGCGACAGGTGTCACCTCTAGTGGGTTAGACTCAGTCTCCCACACTGTAGGCGATTCTGCTGCTCAAAATCCAGTTGTCACATTAGAATAATGAGAACCTACGCAACAAAACACTGGCTGCTGTGAAAGCTTCTGCTGAAGGCATACCCGCTAAATATTCCTACTGCATATCTAGCCTCAATACTGCCCTAGTAACAATACCAGGGGTGGGTGATAGTGTGATCCCCAAATAAGATCAAGGCCCAGAGTTGATCAAAGCAGCACATGAGGGAGTTGCTTCAGCCCATGCTGGTGTGGCCACCACAATTCCACTATTACAAGCACGCTACTCATGGCCAGGTCTACACAAACAGACCCAGCAGTATGGGCCAGATGTACGAAGAAAGCAATTTGCGACTTGCAAATTGCGAGTCCCTGCGACTCGCAATTTGCAAGTCGCGAATTGCTATGCAGTACGGTGTCTCAGACACCGACTGCAACTCGCAATGGGGTCGCAATGACCCACCTCATGAATATTCATGAGGTGGGTCGCAAATTGCGGCCCCATTGCGAGTATAGTCAGCAGGCCTCCATGTTAGCAACCTGCCTTTTAAATAAAGCATTTTTTTTTTTTTTTAAGTGTAGCCCGTTTTCCTCACAGGAAAACGAGCTGTGCTTCAAAAAAAACGAAACATTTAGTTTCGGTTTTTTTCAGGGCAGGGAGTGGTCCCTTGGACCACTCCCTGCCCTGAAAAAATATTTTGGGGTGCAATCACAAACTGGGACCCCTTCCAATTTGCGATTGGGTTACCATCCACTTGAAGTGGATGGTAACTGCGATGCCATTTGCGACCGCATATGCGGTCGCAAATGGTATTGCATCCCAATGCGACTCGCAAATAGGAAGGGAACACCCCTTCCTATTTGCGAGTCTGAAATGCATTTTGCGAGTCGGTAACGACTCGCAAAATGCATTTCTGCATTGGGATACGCGTTTTGCGACTCGCAAACGGCAAATTTTGCCGCTTGCGAGTCGCAAAACGTTTCGTACATCTGGCCCCATGTCCTTTGCTGTGACATCTGTCAGCAAATAAAAGGGTCCACCGTCAAATGCCCACTGCAGACACCCCTTCTAATTTCCAACAAACCTCTACAATGTGTGCACTTGCACTACTGTAGCCAACTGACATCTTAGACACTGTTGACTCATGTTCCGGATTTCTATGGGTTTCGCCACAACACTCGGCTGACGCTCACACTATTATTAAAGATTTGCAAGCCTTTACCTGCACATATGCAGTTGCATTTTTCCACTCAGACCAGGGCCCTGCTTTTGCCTCAAGGACATTCAGGGACGTTTTGTTAAGGGTCCAGTTGTATTACTCGTCTCCATTTCATCCCGAGGGAAATAGTGTCATTGAGTGAAGAAACTGGGATGTAAAGACCTTAACAGCCAGAGTATTAGACACGGGTCATAGTTGGCTTAATCACCTGCATGGAGTGCAGAGAGCACTTAATAATCTGCCCAAAAGGTCCCTGGGGGGCATATATGAATGCCTGTTCGGAACACAAATGTATGTTCCAGATCTTGATGGTCCTGGCGCGGAGGCAACATACACAACTTTTGACGTAATATGAATGTGTCACTGACTTGCAGGACTTAGAACAGTTCCGTGATGACAACGAATCTGCCAGTCCCACCTCCTTTGGAATAGGGGAGGCACCAATAACACCTACCGGCTGGATTCCAAAACTTGGGGATCTAGTCGGTCATTATGAACATGGCGGGAAAGACCGCCGCCCACCGTGGCGGTGGTGAACAGAATCCCGCCTGCGGCAGTGAATGGAAACCTGCCATGTAATGAACAAAAAACCCAACCCGCCAAACATTCCCACACCACCACTCCCCGCCAGGACCCTGTTGGCGGGAATCCTGGCCCGCCACCGCCAAGCACACCCACATCCCACCTTCCAAATAATGATGCACAAATCACCTCAGCGGACAGTGAAGGCCGGATGACCATTGGCGGCTGCGAACGCCAAGGGCGCCAAGTGGGCCCAACAGCAACCAGTGCACACATTGGCTAGGCTTAGCACCCAACACCTGACGCACATCCAGAACACCATAAAACACCCCAAGACACACCCCACAATCCCTTGCAAGGAAACTAGGACCAGAAGACGGAGAGCACCAGAGCCAGACAGAGAACGCCAGCAGACAGGACACGCATAGCGACCACACAGGAGCACCCAAACCCTGTCCCCAGTCCCGACGCCATACACCACCCTCACCATGCCCCCCCCAAAAATCCATGCTTCACTGAAAAGGAGCTACGGACCATGGTGGACGAGATCCTAAAAGTGGAGCCACAAATATTCAAGTCCAAGGTGCAGCACACACCCATCGCCCGGAAAATGGAGCTGTGGCAGACCATTGTCAACAGGGTGAATGCAGTGGGACACCATCCACGCACCAGGGACGACATCCGCAAGAGATGGAACGACCTGCGGGGGAAGGTCCGGGCCATAGCATCCAGGTACCACATCGCAGTGCAGAAGACTGGGGGAGGACCGCCACCCACACCACCCGACTACTCCGACTGGGAGGAGAAGGTACTCGCCATCCTGCACCGAGAGGTACTCACTGGACTCACTGGAGGAATGGACTTGGGTAAGTTGTCTACATTTACCCCATATACACCATACCTTTAATGCATGCACCGCACCACCCCACCCCACCCACACCCACCTAGACCCACACCCCACCCAGCCCTTACCCACTTGGATTTGGAACATGAGTGCTCCTTGGTTTTCCTTGGCAATGATTTGGCTACCTTACCACCTGCCGAAGTGGAACATTTCCTGACTTCAATTGTCACGGATGTAATTTGTGATTTTATAAATTACATTGCCTTTTAGAATTGGGTTCTACTGCCACCACTGTTGACATTTTAAATTGACTACTTTCAATATTTTACATGCTCACGTGTGTCTTCACTTGTCATTATTGGGGTCCATGTAAATATGTCCTAATTATAGCCTTTTAGTGCTTTTATGTTTTTAATTGTTAGGCTTTTTACTACCTTTGAAATAGCAAGAGGAGGGTGTTGTATAGCCATTTTAGTGCTGCTTTTAGGCACGTTATTTTAGCAACTAGGCCTGCCACTTGTGCCCAGTTCAGCTTTATTTTATTATTTTAGCATAGGCCACATTTGTGGTGCTGTTTTACGTTCTTTATCTAGTTGTTCTTTCGCCCAGGAAAACATTGGTTTCTAGCAAGACATTCTTTTCACTTTGTGCTTTTCTTAAGGCAGCAAGATAGAGTTGCTGGAAAAGTGGTACACTGCATCTCCAATATTCACAGAAACATACTCATTCTTGCTTGGGGACATCTTCTCTGAACATTAGTTGTTTTATTATAAAAACACTTCTCTGTCTTATAGACGTTAGAGGGAGATTCCAGCCAGATAACCACATATGCATGCTGATTGACTTTGCTATAGCTGCTTGTTGAGACAGCTGGTTCAATGGCCTACATGGGGACAACAGGCTTCCTTGCTCAGTATGGGGGATGATGCCTTCCCAAGGGGAAATCCTGAAGGGCGGAATAGGGCTTATCACGCTGTGCTTTAACATAGCTTAGATAGGAACCACATATATTACACGTAGTGACAGTATGGTGGGACTTATCTTGTGTTTCCCTTTCCTTGTCACCATTTTGCTTCTAGCATGTTTTATCATCCTAATGATTGTAATTCATGCCATTTTATCTCAGTTGTTTCAATAAATCTAATTGAACCATTCTCTGCGTCTGTTTGTCTTTGCATGTGCGAGACTAATGTAACTGAGAGAAAAGGATCAGATATGATATACCATGATTTCCATGAGAAGTCAATTTTGTCATATGCCTGTTGCCACAATCCCCACCCCCTTGCTCTTGGGCAGAGGTGAGCCAATGCTAATTAGCTGGAGAATCGGATTAGGCCGACAGTTGTCACATGTGTGGGATTGGACTCAGTTCTCCACATATCAGGTGATGCTGCCGCCCAAATCCAACAGCCTCATTAGGATAATGGAAGCCCACACAACACCACAAGCAACCAACAAGCCAGTGAGGTCCACTTCACTGACCGGATGGTAACTCTGGAACGGGATGCTGCAACAGGACCAAACTTCACACCAACCACCACAAGGACAAACCCTGCCATTGTGTTAAGCTTGGTGGCACTGTGCCCTCCAGCGGCTGAATCGTACTAATACCCTGCGTATTGGTTACCTGACTTCGGACACCAAGAAAAACATCCCACCTGGGACTGTTAAAGGACCAGGAGGAAGTTGCAGTCGATGGACTTGAGAAACAAACTGGACCTCCCACCAGAGTGCCCCGTTGTCTTGCAACCAACACTTCAACTGACCTACCTCCTGCTTCTGGGGGCATCCTTGCGCACAGCTACTGGCTCACTGAATCACTCTGCATCCGGACGCCCTGTATCCTGCCCCCGCACCAAAGATTCAGCTGTGTTCTAAGGGTCTCCAACCCCTTGTGACCTCAACACTCCAAGGGGATCCCCAGAATTCACCTTTAAACTTACCTGTGCAGTGCTTTTCCAAGTGGTCCCCCGCAGTGGTACTGCACCAGCTCTAGAGACATTTCCCCATAACTCCTGCTGGAACCGGGAGCCATCCAAACTCCTCCAGCTGGCACAGTGTGCCCATGGATGGCCTCAACCAACCTACAAAAGAAGAACTTGGTAAATGTATTATCTGATTTTATATGCATTTTTAAAGGTTATCCCCCATTGATTCCTATGGTGCGTAATTACGCAAAGAGGCAGTACTCCTCCTCACAGCTCTTCACCTTTTCTCCTTGTCAGAGGTTTATCTTAATCCAGAATTGTTCTGAAATTGTGGGTTCAGCAGTCCAATACTTAATTCATTATTGCCTTTGTAGTGGTCAAACTTCAAAGGAAACTCTGTAGTGCACAAGATTCTACCTTTTCCTTTCCTTGCCCCAGTCACACTCTAGGGGTAGGAGGCTGTATTGTGTGAGATCAGGCACAGCCCTTTGAAGTGCAAGTGTCAGCTCCTCCCTCCCACTGTAGCCCAGGAAGAACCATCAGGATATACAGAACACACCTCAGCTCCCTTTGTGTTACTGTCTAGAGTTAATTCACAAACTGCCCAACTGTCAGTCTGACCCAGATGTGAATTCAGCAGCCAAGCAGAGGCACAGAATGGTCAAGCAAGAAAATGCCCACTTTCTATAAGTGGTATTTTCAAACTTACCATCTAAAAACCAACTTTACTAAAAGACATATTTTTAAACTGTGAGCTCAGAGACCCCAAACTCTACATCTCCGTCTGCTCCCAATGGGAAACTGACCTTAAAGATATTTCAAGGCAATCACCATGTTTCGCTATGGGAGAGATAGGCCTTCAAATAGTGAAAAACAAACTTTGCAGTATTTCACTATTAGAACATGTAAAACACACTAGTGCATGTCCTACATTTTTGACACACTGCACCCTGTCCATGGGGTTGCCTTGGGCCTACCTTAGGGGTGTAGTAAAAGGAAGGCTTGGTCCTAAACTGCCCTCATAGACACTGCAGTGGCAGGTCTAAGACATGCTTACAGGGCTACTCAAGTAGATGGCACAATCAGTGCTGCAGGCCTACTAGTAGCATTTGATTTACAGGCCCTGGGCACCTCTAGTGCACTGTATTAGGGACTTACTAGTAAATAAAATATACCCATCAGGAATAACCAATCGTAATCACAATTTTGATAGAGAGCACTTGCACTTTAGCACTGGTCAGCGGTGATAAAGTGCCTAGAGTACTAAAACCTGCAAAAACAAATCCGAAAACAGGAGGAAGAAGGGGCTAAAGCTTTTGGAATAACCCTGCAAAAAGGGCCATTTCCAACACTGGTCAAACCAAAAATTTGATTACAGTGTTCAGCACATAGGCCCTCATTATGAACATGGCGGTCCATTCCGCTGCGCCGGCGGTGGTGGTAGAAACAGCCAACGGAAGAGTGGCCCGCACCGCCAAATAATGAACCAAATGAAACACACGCATCCCGCGCACCACCCACCGCCAGGAAAGGAGTCCCGCTGACGACGGCAGAGTCCGCCCATAGGCCGTCGGAAATGCCCAACACGCCCATCAAATTATTAATCACCATTCCGCCACCAGTTCCAGGGCGGGAACAACCGCCACACAAAGCCAGGCGGAAAAGAAACAAAAAGAAGGAAACACTCACCAGAGTTCCACAAAACGTGCAGCGGTAGCCATGGACAGAGAGCTGCAGATCATGCCAGCCTTGCTCCTTGCCATATATCTAAACGACCGAGACCACCGACAAAGACGACGACGGTAAGTACCGAAACCTACGACACAAGGGAGGAAAGGGCAAAGTTACATACCCAGCCACTGCACCCACCCCGCAACACACCCCCAACCCTTCCCAGCATCACAAGTCAGACACCCCACACAGACAGATTGTGAGGAGGTTGGAGGGGGGGTGGGCTTGTCTTTTGAAGGGGGTGGGGGCTGTTTGGCTCTGGCAGAGCAGGATGCCTTAGGCTCTGAGCGGGCCTTCTTCTTCACCAGAGAAGGGGCACAGAAATGGGAAGGCTGGACCAGGGTGGGCTGCGATGTGGAAGGAGCGGAAAGGGCAAGGAGGTGCGCACGTTTCGGGACAAGACGGGGTGAGCCAGCGGGTTCAAACAGGTCTGCACGGGAGAGGAAACGTTTTTTAGGAGCAATTGGGGTGGGCGTGGATGAGGGCATGGGAGTGGAGGCAGATAGAGTTGATGTATGGGGTGTAGGTGTGCGTGTAGTGGGTGCAGGTGACTGCTCGGTATGCTGTGGTGTGGTGGATGTCTGATGTGTGGGTGTCTTGGTGCGTTTGAGTGTTTTGGGAGGTGGGGGGTTGACACAGTGGGAGAAGACAGACAGCTAGTGTGGATGTATGTTGGGTGGGTGTCTGCAAGTCGGTGAGTGTGCTGCATGTGTCAACTACAGTGGAGGTGGTGAGTGCAGGTGTGGTGTATGGGGTGCATGTATGGCTGTGTGCTATTGTGGTGAGTGCAGGAAGAGGAGCAGTAACAGTGAGTGAAGGTGCAGTGCATGAGGATGTGGATGTAGAGGGGACAGACAGGGTGGCGGAAGAGGTGGGCACAATGGGGGAAGTGGACGTTGCTGTGTGTGCAGGTGTCTGTTGGCTGTGTGAATGCTTGTGGTGGGAGGTGTGGTGCTTGTGTTTGGAAGTGTGCTTCTTGTGTGTTGATGTGCCTGTAAGCGGGTCTGATTATGTGCTTTGGACGGGTGAAGGGAGTAGGGTGCTGGAAGGGGTAGAGGAGGTTGGAGGGGGGAACGGAATGGCCAGGGAAACAGGCTGCGTCCAAGAGGAGGCCAGAGCCTGAAAAGATCTCTGTAGGGCAGGCACGGCACAGTGAATGCCATCCAGATAGGCATTGGCCTGCTGCACCTCAGAAGCCAGACCCTGGATGGCACTGACGATGGTTGTCTGCCCTACAGAGATGGTTCTCAGGAGGTCAATAGCCTCCTCTGTGAGGGCAGCAGGGCTGACTGGGGCAGGGGAGGAGGTGCCTGGGGCGAAGGAGACACCCACCTTCCTGGGTGGGCGGACACGGGCAACTCAGTGGGGAGCAGTAGGGAGGGCGCTGATGGTATGGGGAGTGGCGGAAGAGGTTACGGTAGTGGTGTGTGCACTAGGGTCCGGCACCGACCATCGGAGGAGGTCTCAGAGTCTCTACCTCCTGTGGTAGTAGCTTCCCCCGTGGAAGTCCCCTCGCCCTCCCACCCACTGGTCCCCTGGGTATCCATTGTCTCTGCCTCAGAGGATCCATGGGCCGCTGCTTCCCCACTTGCCGGTGCCTCACCTCCCTCGCCTGATGTTGATGCTGTACCAGACAAACACAAGAGAACAGGGATAGGGAGACAAAACAGGAGACACTTGTAAGTAGCTGAATGCTGATACACAATGGCCAGACACACACCTACCCAGCAGACACACCCAACAGGCAGCACCATGCTCTAAGCCCATGGCCATGGCCCTGACTACTGAGCAGTATACTGACCTACATCCATATCCTGAAATTGTATTGGAGCTCGGGTAGGTGAAACCTGACAGGGACACCCCTACACCCTTTGGGGAGCATACAGTAGCTAGACACCAGTGAAAATCCCTGCTCTAAGCACCATGAGCCCTATCGCACACACACTCATCCTTCCAGGCTGAAGTATGGGCTGTGAGTACTCACCCCCTTGTGACTGCTGTGCAGCCTTCGAGCGCCCATCCAGGTCTGGGTATGCCACCGCCAGGATCCTTCGCATGAGGGGGTCAGTGCCCGAAGGGAGGACTTCCCCAGCTGGGCCTCTGTGATCTTCCGCACCCAGCACCGCAGGTTCTTCCACCTCTTTCGACAGTGGGTGCTCCGCCGGTTGTAGACCCCCAGGGTCATTACCTCCTTGGTGATGGCATGCCAATGTGCTCTCTTCTGGTGGGCGCTGACCTAGTAGGGTGACACAGAAATGGAACACAGAGGTCAGGCACCTGCACAATGGTAACAGCTGGCAGGGTGTCAAGTGATCAAACAATGATGAACATGCGTACGTTCCGTGGCGGTATGCACTGCACCGCCGCCGGTGATCATGATACAGCAGGATTCCCCATTGCCATCCATGTTATCCAATGAGGGTGCGAACAGCGGTCAACACCGCTGTACGCTGTGACGTCAACCGCTAGCGGTATTAGGTCACTTCCACAACGAAGGGGCAGAACTACAGTGGGCAGACATTTTGCTATCACCTACGCATCTTGAAATTCATAATACTCACAATTCTGGGCCTACTAGCCATATGAATCACCTAGGCCTCTATCCATTGAGTATATAATCACACATGATTTACTCCGTTCCCTCCTAGTGATGTACATGTACATCTGTCAAGTTGCAGTTATTGTACAGACATTACTATGAAGAATGCAGTGCATGTATGTAGCAAATAAGCCAGTTTATGTGTGCACATCACTCCTTTTTCTCACCCCTCATAGGTACCGACCCTTGTGGCGAGGAAGGGCACCATCAGTGTACAGACCACTTGTGGATATGGGGACCATGGTGGAGCGTCAGATCATAATCACCTAGAGACTCACACGTGCAACTATTCAGGATCTATGTGCATTACTGCATTCTGCACTGACTCCCGGAAATCGTAATCAGCATGCCATTCCAGCTGAGGTGCAGGTGCTCTCCGCACTCCATTTCCTGGCCACAGGCTCTTTTCAAGTGACAGTGGGCATGGGTGCTGGTTTCTCACAGCCAATGTTCAGCCAGGTACTGACAAGATTTCTGAATGCATTTGTACGACATCTGCAATCCTATGTGTGATTCCCCGAAAGTGCTGACCCCCCTGCCATCAAGTCTGACTTCTAAGCATTTGCAAACATTCCCCATGTCATAGGTGCCATCGATGGCACCCACATAGCTATCATCCCCCAAGAGTGAGTGAACAGGTGTCCAGAAACAGGAAGAACATTCACTCCATGAACATCCAGTTGGTATGTACTGCAGACCAGTACATATCCCATGTGAATACCATGTTTCTGGGTTCTGTCCATGATTCATTTGTTTTGAGGAACAGTAGTGTGCCACAGAAGATGGAACAACTACAAGAGGACAGAGGGTGGATAAGGGTAAGTTTCCCTGTCACTAACTGACACATTGAAGAAATCCAGCCTGTCTGACTAAGGACATTCCAATGACGACTCTGTATTGGCCATTTCTCTAGGTGATTCTGGCTATCCAAACTTGTGTTAGCTCCTGACACCAATGGAGAATCCCAGGACGGAGACAGAGAGGAAATACAATGAGGCCCATGGACGTTATAGGAGGGTGATAAAGCGTACTATAGGTCTCCTGAAGGCTAGATTCCGGTGCCTACATATCTCTGGGGGTTCCCTGGCCTATGGGCCTGATAAGGTGTGTAGAATAGTTGTGGCCTGCTGCAAGCTGCACAACGTGGCAGTGAGACATTCAATCCCCCTTTTGGAGGTGGAGGGTGCTATAGGTCCTGATCTATTACCTCAGAGAGGTGAGGAGAGTGATGTTGAGGATGAGGAAGGTGAAGATGTCAATTCCAGGAACCAACTGATACAACTCTACTTCCCATAACTGTATGGAACTTCAGCCTGTAAATGTGGTTACTGTAACTGTGCCATGTCATCTAGGGGGAATTGGTCATGATAGGCGAGACCTCTTCAGCATGGTACTGACAGAAAATATATGCATTCCCTCCTTGCCTATTTTGAAACACACATTACCACCACCATGCAAAAATTGACATTAAAGTTGTTCCCTGCCAGTTGCATCCATACTCCATTTTGTTCAACATTGAAGACAGGGGACAGTGTTACAGTTGAGATATATTTATATTGGGGGAATACAGTGAAATGTGCTATGTATAGTGCTGGAAGTCTTAATGGTTGGGTGTCCTCAAAAGCGACTTGGTGGCAGACCTGTTTGATGTCATAGGTGGGTCCTATTTGTAGTTTAGTACTTTATTTAGCCCTCAATTAAGTGTAGTTGGTGAATGGGTGGGATGGTTGCTTGGCAGTAGTAGCAGTGTCAACTGTTGGAGTGGGGCTTGTTCTTCGCTGGGTTTCCAGTGCCATATCTTGGCCTGAGACTACATTTGGGCGCCTGCTGTGGAGCGTATTGGGGTGGCATGGTTGGGCCTTGTGATTCCTGGAGGGTATTTCCTGTGCTGTTTCAGCTGCTTGGGTCATCTGTTGCTGTTTGTCCAGGGCTGTTGTGGGGGCCTCTTATCCGGTGTGTGAGTCTGAGGGGGTCATTCTGACCCCGGCCGGCGGCGGGAGCCGCCGGCCTGTCTGGAACGTCCAGAATACCGCTGCGCGGTCAAAAGACCGCCGTGGGTATTCTGGCTTTCCCGCTGGGCTGGCGGGCGACCGCCAGAAGGCCGCCCGCCAGCCCAGCGGGAAAGCGCCTTCAACAAGGAAGCCGGCTCCGAATGGAGCCGGCGGAGTTGAAGGCGTGCGACGGGTGCAGTAGCACCCGTCGCGAATTTCAGTGTCTGCTATGCAGACACTGAAATTCTCAGTGGGGCCCTGTTACAGGGGCCCCTGCAGTGCCCATGCCATTTACATGGGCACTGCAGAGGCCCCAAGGGGCCCCACGACAACCCTTACCGCCATACTGTTCCTGGCGGCCGAGACCACCAGGAACAGGATGGCGGTAAGGGGGTCGGAATCCCCATGGCGGCGCAGCAAGCTGCGCCGCCATGGAGGATTCCCCAGGGCAGCGGGAAACCGGCGGTACACTGCCGGTTTTCCGTTTCTGACCGCGGCTGTAACGCCGCGGTCAGAATGCCCATGGGAGCACCGCCAGCCTGTTGGCGGTGCTCCCGCGGTCCCCGGCCCTGGCGGTTTTTACCGCCAGGGTCAGAATGACCGCCTGAGTGTTTGTTGACCAACTGCAGCAGTGCTCCAGAAATGGTGGCCATTGTGGCATTGTTTTCTTTCCACTGCTCCATGGCCTGTTGGTGTTGTTCCAGCTGCATCCTTTGACTTTGCTCCAGGTTGGATACAATCTTTGCCAACCTGTCTTGGGTATGTTGGTAGGCCCCCAAAACCTCTGCAATGATGTCCTGGGCTGCTGCATCTATCCGGTGCCCTACCCCCTGACCCACTGGGGCACTTGACCTTGCCCTGGCCCCATGTGCCTGTGTCCCCTGCTCAGGTCTTGACGTGCCACTAGTACTGGGGCCCTCGTCTTCCTGCATGTTGGGGGTGGGAGACTGTGGCCTCTGTAGCTGTGTTCCAACTGTTTGTGCCCTGGGTCCACAGGTGTGGGTACACCTCCCCTGGCCTGCTGGTCTTGACTGGGTGTTAGGGGTGACACTGTTTTCCTGGGTGGGGCTGCTGCATGGTGAGCATCCAGGGCTGTGAGGGGGGCCTGCCTGCTCATCAGTGTCCAGGGATCCTTCACCAGTGTCCTGTGATGTGCCTCTGTCTCCCTGGAGTGCTGTGGCACTCCTTGTCCCCTCCATTAGGGTTGCATGGTTGGTGGTGCCTATTGGGGGACATAGAAATGTATGTTACATATTCATGAGGGTTTGAGGTGTACTGAACTCTGCAATTTTGTGCTGGAGTGCCTTTCAGTGGCCTTCCAGGGTGCCTTTGTGAGGTAGGCATTGCATTTAGTGGCAATGGTGGGGTTACATTGTGGTGGGGGTTATTATTCCATTGTGGGTACATGCAGGGGTGGATGGCTGTACACAGCGGGAGTGATGTGGGCCTGGTAGTGAGTTGTGGGTGATGCAGGGTGGTGGATGTGGTGGGTAATGGCTGGGTGGGGTGTGGGTCTAGGTGGGTGTGTGTGGGGTGGGGTAGCGTGGTGCATGCATTACAGGTATGGTGTATGTGGGGTAATTATAGATGACTTACCCAAGTCCATTTCTCCAGTGAGTCCCTCTGGGTGTAGGATGGCAAGTACCTTCTCCTCCCAGTCGGTGTAGTCGGTTGGTGTTGGTGGGTCCTCCGCCAGTCTTCTGCACTGCGATGTGGTGCCTGGATGCCATGGCCCGGACCTTCCCCCGCAGGTCATTCCATCTCTTGCGGATGTCGTTCCTGGTGTGTGGATGGTGTCCCACTGCATTCACCCTGTTCACAATGGTCTGCCACAGCTCCATTTTCTGGTCGATGGGTGTGTGCTGCACCTCGGAGCTGAATATTTGTGGCTTCACTTTTAGGTTCTCGTCTACAATGGTCCCTAGCTCCCCTTCAGTGAAGCTTGGATTTTTATGGGGGGGACATGGTGAGGGTGGTGGATGGCGTCTGGACTGAGGATGGGGTTTGGGTGCTCCTGTGTGGGTCGATATGCGTGTCCTGTCTGCTGGCGTTCTCTGTCTGGCTCTGGTGCTCGCCGTCTTCAGGTCCTGGTTTCGTTGCAAGGGATTGTGGGGTGTGTCTTGGGGTGTTTTATGGTGTTCTGGATGTGTGTCAGGTGTGTGGGTGCTAAGCCTAGCCTATGTGTGCCCTGGTTGCTGTTGGGCCCACTTGCCGCCCGTGGCAGTTGCAGCCGCAAATGGTCGTCCGGCCTCCACTGTCTGCCGAGGTGATTTGTGCATCATTATTTGGAGGGCGGAATGTGGGTGTGCTTGGCGGTGGCGGGGTGGGGTGGGCTGTGATTCCCGCCGACAGGGTCCTGGCGGGGAGTGGTGGTCTGGGAATTTTTTTTGGCGGGGTTGGGTTTTTCAGTCATTATATGGCGGATTTCCATTCGCCGCCACTGGCGGCATTCTGTTCACCGCCGCCAAGGCGGTTGGCTGTCTTTCTCGCCATGTTCATAATGACCGCCATAGTCTATCAACATGTCTGGACTATTGGAAATCAAGAATGAGTGACACATACTGAGTAAATAAACATATTTACAGCTACAGACCGAAGACCAACGAAGGGATTTGTCAGACATTGTCCTGTAGAATAGGCAAACATTAGAGTGGTCGAAGTCAGCAGCTTAAGCTTTATCACATAACACACCAAAGTAATCTAAAACATCACATAATCCAAATACATACAGATGGTAATACAACAGTCTCTGATCACAGGGCCATCCTAATCCAACGCCCATGCATCTGGTGGTATGACACAGAGATATGGCAGTGTTGTGGCACAGGCACTGTGGCCTTCAATGATGAAAAACATCTACAGCTACATAGAGGTTATACAAAAAGAATGGTTAGCCAACGTGCTGGAAACATTACCTGGTCAAAAGCTAGGACTACGTATTTGATGTCCACATGATGACACACATCATGTATCAGGCCCATCACAACACACAAAACAAGATTAATGGCCACTTCTGTACTTCCACCAAAACACTGTGCAAACTGTCTTGGAACAGGTCTCATACATTCAAACCCTGCAGCCTACAGTACCTGGAACCCTCCATGTCCACTTTGTATGTCTGAGCAGCATCAGATACCTCCCAATGTCACAACTCTGAAATCCCCACACGAAGATGTCAGGGTGAAGTTACCTGTACAAATAACAAAATAAGGAAAATAGGCTTGAACCATACCTTTGACACAAGTCACATAGCAAGCAACTGGGAAAAATCTCCATTGCAAGAATACTGACACAAACAAAGCAACATCATCAAGGTGGGGACGTGTCAAAAACTATCTCATCATACAGCCTTTGGCTGAATATTGCAGAGTATCACCTCCCTAGCTGTTTACAGAATGCTCAATTCCACACATTCTCACAACTACAGTTCATTGTACAGTCACAGTCATAACATCACATGACATACACTCAGGAAAAGTAGCTGTTGATGAGATCTCGCAAGTCAGCTCCTTCCTCTTCGCCACTGTTATCCTCACTTGGCATTTCAGGAATCACACCTGGTGCCACTGTAGGCTCCCCCTCCTCTGGCATGCAGCATGCTACAGTGATCTGATACACTTTTCCCGGGTGAGTAGAGCAGGGCTCCACCAGTCCTGTCCAGGCACCTAAATCTGGCCTTTTAGGAGTACAAAAGCCTGCTCCACTGGCTGCTGTGTTCTTCCAATGGCCTCATTGAAGCAGACTTCCCCTAGTGGTATTGAATTCCTCCACGGCGTCAACAACCAAGGACGGTTTGGCAATGTGGTGTCTCCTGTTAAGGAATGGGACATGAGTGCAACAATGAATCACTCCCTTCATGATTGTAGCACCTGACATTGTACACAATCAGGGCAGACATAACTTACCAGCCAGGCCCTCTCAGGGTACAGTTATGACATCAGCTGGGGTATGGTGCTGTTATGCATTAAAAAATGAATCATGGGCTGATCCTAGATAACGGGCAGAAACATGTGAGATGTAGAGATCTGCCAAACAGACACGTTGATGGAATGGAAGTTCTGTCTGTGGAGATAGACTTGTTCAGTGGCCTGCGGTGGTGAGCATAGACAGACACAGCCACTGTATGTTGGAAGGACCCTGTGGCCAGGAAGTGCAAAACTAACATCACTTGTACAATGGGTGGTACACAAGTTGGATAACTAATACCTGGCATCAGATCTGGCTCCAACTGACGGTCTAAGTCCAAAATTGGTTGCCTATCCATGCGGTGAAACATAATTATATACCATTGCTCCATGGTCCGAAGGTCTGGCAGTGGACAGTAGACAGGAGGTTGTTGCATTGTCCCTCCCAGCGTATTTATGTTTGACAAGACATGATTTGTGACGTTAGTCAGTTTGTCCACAGCAACAAACATTATGCATGCCAGTAATATCATGTGACAAAGCATTTCTGATTGGATAGACATGACACCCAGTTCACCTCACAGCTGGCAACTACACATGGGTCATATGTGAGGCCCATGTTATCAACACGTGTGTCCATTATATATAGATGTAGATGATACCCAACTATCTGCTACACAATTGCCCCTCAAAATATGACTGTATTTCTGTCTGCCAAAACAACCATCGGAGATGGTGGACTGTGCACGCCATCAAATGCCATCTGTGGCCTTACACACACTACACTGGTGGTTGTTTAGAAGGACCTAAATGACAAGACAGAATAAGGATGTTTGCAATGCCACAACACATATATTGTAGGTGTGACGCAGTTTACAAAGCCAAATACAGTATTTCATGCTGCCAAAATGGCGGATGCCTGACCTATTCACACGGACATTAGGAACCGCCCATGACTGCCGGAGTAAGTCACCAGGGTGGCTCCAACTGAGGTGGACACAGCCATAGGCTAACATTGTTAACTATGGCGGTTGAGGACCAATGGCTGTGTCCGCCGATGGAGATGACAGCATATGTGGCGGATGTGACCTCCATGTTCTGCACATTCACTCACTTGACTCCTGACACTGCTGCCAGCAACACTTCCCCTACCTGAGCTGCTCTGTGCCGCCTCTGGGAGCAATCATGCCATATCCAGTAGTTGATAGGGCCCCTGCCTTCTTTCCAGAGGAGCTGGAGAGGCTTGTTGATGAGGTCCTACTCCTGTATGGACAGCTCTGTGGCTCACCAGAGGAGCAGTTAAGAATCTCATAGGCACAATGTATTCTGTTCTACACTATCCTTTCCCTCCTCACAGACTAATATGTGCCCCTATGTGCCAGTAATAGGTCTTGTGTGCCTGTTGTTGCAGTCTGTATGGCATTAATGGGATGTACATTGTGCAGGTCCTGCTGGCCAGTACTATATGATAAGTTCAGTCACATTGTGTTGTGTGAGGTTTTTGAGGTCCTAGATCCGCATTGTGTGGGATGCATATAAATAGGTAAGGAGCCATTACTGTCATTCAGTGAAATCTCTTTCCTCTTGATTGTTGTAAATTTGGACAACACGTGTGTGCATGACAGCATGAGCCGTGTATGCATTTTGTATGAGTCATTTGAGGATCTTGTAAGCAATGTGTATAGTACCACAGATCTTCCAACCCACATCTTACCTTGACAAACTGTTATCTGGAATCCACATCCTGACTCACTCTGCCCTTCAGGTTGCCACACAAACCGCATGCCAAATTGCTGATGGCCACTTGATGTACTGTCATGCATGGAAGTGATGGAAATGTGAGTTTCATGTAGGATCAGTATGCTCAGCCTACAGAGACCAGGGTCTGTCAGCTGTATCACCCAGGATGGGACCTAGTCCAGACTGTGGAAGAGCCAGTGTGGCTATGCAACTGTGACACTGTGCCCACTCCCTGTACCCCAGCAGATCCTATCATGTGGACAATATGATACTCTAGTGGCAAACTTTGTCCTGAACGCCTCAGTCCATTGACTAGATTGGGAATGGGTACTACGGTACATCCCAGAAGTAGTCCATATGTGCATTTTGCCACATTGTCAATGTGTGTATTTGACTCATGACAGGTCCTTTACTCCCACACTTCTTTTGCCACCTTCACAGAAGTCATATTTGTCCTGTACAGGCTTATTGCACTACTGATAGTCCCACACTGCAGACAGTGTGTTGAATCCTGAAAGGCCATGATATGTGAGTCAGTACTGTGGTTACAAAGGAAAAATTGCATAATGTATGCAATGTATGAACCTGTGGGTCTAAAGCTGGCGGAACACCCACTGTTGCAAGAGGTGGGAGGAACTAAGTCGCTGGGCTTGGAAGATCACAGAGGGTGGGGATAATGTCAGACCATGACCCCCTACTGTCCTGCATCCTGGAGGTGGCCTACCCCGACCTTCTTGGGAGTTTGAGGGGAGCACAGCAGCCGCAAGGGGGTGAGTACAGGGCATATTCCTGCCTATCGCATTGCCAAGTTAATACGTTTGGTTCTGACATCTCCCCCTGACGATAAGGGATAAGCAATGTGTGAGACAGTAGATGAGTGACTGTAGAAATGTCATGTGGTGCATACTGATGTGCCTTGCCTATTGGCCCAGGGACCTAGGACATAACTGTGTACAATCCACAAACAATTTGCTATCCAGAGACAACACATTGATGTGTAAATTGATCTATCATGTAATGTATACAACCGACCACTTGTTCTCAGTGTTTCAGGCCAAAGGTAAGGAAGGTACGGATCACTGTCCTCAGCCATGTGTATGGTCAAATTAGTATATTGGCATCTGCCACCCAGAGGCTGCTTGTCTTCAGTGTGTGAAGGGTGCTGGTGCCTCACTACTGTTGATAATTTGAAGGTGGCCATCATACATGAGCATACATTGTTCTATGGGTGCAGCTGCAGATCAATAATTTCCATTGGTAAGTGGGGAATGTCCATTGACATTATTTATGTGCCATCACTGCTGCCAACATTCCTTGTGCCTGCATGTTAGCATCTGTCCCTTTCACTTTTGACAAAATGTGTACACTGATGTGTTATTGCATGGCCCACCTGTGTTAATGGGATGGTTTCTATATTCCCTCACATAAATGTGCATACCAACCTGTGTGTGGAATAGGACATTTGCGGTGGGGTTAAATTTCATGTGGTGTCACAGACAGGAGTGTTACCATTGAATGTTGGTTGACACAGACCCTCACCCGTCATTGCATGCCATTTGGCATGTACAAATGCAGTAGCAATGTGGGACAAGACATGAATGACTAGATTTTTTAGTCACTACATGCATTTCGAGGCCATTGATGTGGAATCATGTACCAAAATGCACGGCACATGTGTAAGGGAGAAGGTTTGTAACACGACTGTTGGCATGCATCATGGAGTGACTTGCAGTTAAATTGGAATCACATTTGGTTGGGTACAACCATTCATCCACAGACATCTGAGTTTGCAGGACAAAAATGGAGTAAGCAATGTATCTTCCCATTGGGCAACTTGTTGAGGTCCTTCTACAACTATTTTCAGATCTGTGGATCTCTCCAACATACAAAGGACTTATGGTGGCCACTGATGCATTGTATGGGGTGCCAGACATTAGTGGTGATTTCCCTGGGGCTTGCTGATACATTGTGTTGTGGATTTTAGGGACATATCTCCCTCAATTTGCACATTATGTCTACAGTGTACATTTCAATGGCAAATGTGTGGCATATCTGAGCAACCTTAGTGCTATCTCCACGACTCCATTCAGAAAAAATTCACTTGGTGAAGTGTGCATCATCCATATGTTTCCAGTGTGACATGAGTGATTCCATGTCACCTTCTCCAGGCTACTGTACTGTTGTCATCAACATGGCATGTTCTGGGAACATCATTTCACATTGTTGTGTAATTGGGTATTGTTAGCCCTGAGTGCCTTATGGTGGTCATTCCCCAACTTATTGCCTGTCTCCCTCCACTTTTCTGACACTGTTTTTGCTGGATTTAGGACTCTGCGCACTTTACCACTGCTAACCAGTGCTAAAGTGCATATGCCCTCTCCCTTAAACATGGTAACATTGGTTCATTCCCAATTGGCATATCTGATTTACGTATTAGTCCCTAGTAAAAGTAGTAAAGTGCACTACATGTACCCAGGGCTTCTAAATTAAATGCTACTAGTAGGCCTGCAGTACTGGCTGTGCCACACACATAAGTAGCCCCTTAACCATGTCTCAGGCCTGCCATTGCAAGACTTGTGTGTGCAGTTTCACTGCCACTTCGACATGGCATTTAACAGTACTTGCCAAGTCTCAAACCCCCCTTTTTCTACATATAAGTCATCCCTACGGTAGGCCCTAGGTAACCCACAGGGCAGGGTGCTATGCAGGAAAAAGGCAGGACATGTACATGTGTGTTTTATATGTCCTGGTAGTAGAAAACTCCTAAATTTGTTTTTAGACTACTGTGAGGCCTGCTCCTTTCATAGGATAGCATTAGGACTACCCTCATATACTGCTTGAGTTATAGATTCTAATCAGGAAGGGGTAACCAGGGTATATTTAGTATGGCCAGAGTGGTAATAGAAAATCCTGCTTATTGGTGAGGGTGGATTTTATATTACTATTTTAGAAATGCCACTTTTAGAAAGTGAGCATTTCTCTGCACTTAAAATCCATCTGTGCCTTACAGCCTGTCTCCAATCAACGTCTGGGTTGGGCTGGTTGACAGCTTCCTTGTGCATTTCACCCAGACAACCACAAACACAGGACACAAAGTCACACCTGCACTCATTTGCATACTGAATGGGTCTTCCTGGGCTGGAAGGGTGGAGGGCCTGACTCTTACATCAAAGGCTAGTGTCCTGTCCTCACACAATGGACTGCCAAACCCTTACTGGGACCCTGGCAGACAGACCTGTACTGAAAGGGGGACTAGTGCACTTCAAAACCACTCTTTGAATTCTCCCCTACTTCAAAGGCATTTTTGGGTATATAAACTGGGTCCCTGACCCCACCAACTCAGACACTTGGACCTGCAACCTGTCAAGAGGAACAGCCTGGCTGCCCAAAGGACTCATCTGGACTGCTTTGCTGAGAAGGACTGCTGCCCTGCTGTTGCCCTGCTGCCCCCTGACTTTGCTGAGAAGATCTAAGGGCTTTGATTGAGGTTCCCTCCTGTTTCCTGAAGTCTCAGGGCCAAAAATACTTCGGCCCTCATTACGACCCTGGCGCTGATTGATAAAGTGGCGGTAATACCGCCAACAGCTGGTGGTAAGTACCACCAAATTATGACCATGGCGGTGATAACTCCCATAGACAGCCAATGTACCACACCAACTGCCACAGCGGAAACAACAGTCACCACAGCAGTAGCCGCCAACAGCCAGGCAGAAGACAAAGTACTGCCCACCGTATCATGACACTGCAATCTGCCACCTTTTCCGGGGCGGCACCAACGCCATCAAAAGCCTGGCGGAAACAGAGCTCAGAAGTGAAAGGACTCACCTTTGGAGACAAAGGGAAGATCCACGCCGCCGTGGAACCCAAACTGCAAGTTTTCCCAATGATCTTCTACGTCATGCTCCACCTGGAACACCAACGCCGACAAAGACGACGGCGGTGAGTATAGCCACCTAGCACACAAGGCAGGGTGGGAGGAAAACAAGAGTGACACACACGCATTACACACACACCATACTTACAACCAGCTGCACGTGTAAACCAATCACACAAGACACACAGCAGAATAATACACGGACCATAATGCTGGAATAGCGACAATGTATTAGCATAGCAAAATCCACTACACAAACCACATATATACAAATGTCCATAAAGGGCCAATGCCCAGTCCAAGGTCATGAGGGCACACAAGGCCACAGGGCACATTATACAGCCCAACACGTTTCCTGACACAGCTGGAGAGAACACTGCAGGGGTATCATTTTGCAAGTGGTAAGGCACCTTAGGGGGATAGTGGGGGCACCTTAGCTGAATACGGGAACGTCCCCACTGGTTCTCGAGGGGGCAACATGCCCATTGCTTTGCCCTGGGGAGTGCAAGGCCACAGTCTCTCAAGTGGGTGACTTGCCCACTGGTTCTGGAGGGGGCAGCATGCCCATTGCTTTGTCCTGGGGAGTGCAAGGCCATAGTCTCTCAAGTGGGTTACTTTCCCACTGGTTCTGGAGGGGAAAGCCAGGACAGTAGCCCCTGGAGGCTGGCCTACATGGTGTCTGCCGGCGGTGACGGCTGCACTGTGGTGGTGGTTGGAGGAGTCTCCTGGGCAGACCCTGAACTCACTGATGGTTGCATTGTGGTGGTGGTGGTCGGATGAGTCTCCTGAGCAGCCCCTGCACTCACTGATGGCTGCATTGTGGTGGTGGCTGGAGGAGTCTCCTGGGCAGCCCCTGCACTCAGTGATGCTGCATTGTGGTGGTGGTCGGAGGAGTCTCCTGGGCAGCCCCTGCACTGACTGATGGCTGCATTGTGGTGGTGGTTGGAGGAGTCTCCTGGGCAGACCCTGAACTCACTGATGGCTGCATTGTGGTGGTGGTTGGAGGAGTCTCCTGGGCAGCCCCTGCACTCCCTGATGGGTGCACATCCACAGCTGGTGATGGGGGCCCACGTGACCACTGGTGGTGGTGGACGTGTTAGCCTGACAGCTTCCACTGGCGAAGAGTGCCTCGTCTCCTCCTGGCCATGGGTCGTGGATCCCCTATACTTCCTGGCAGGGGTAGGTGGGCTCTTCCCCTCTCTGCCTAGTGGTGCAGGCTCCTTCCCCTTCTTCACAGCTGGTGCAGACTCATTCCCCTTCTTCACAGCTGGTACAGGACTCTTCCCTTTATTCCCTGGTGGTGCTGCCTCCTTCCCCTTCTGTGTTGTAGGTCTGGTATCCTTACCACCATGAGTAGGTGGTGCTACCAATGTCCCCGTGGACTGTTTGGCTGAGGTGCTGGGATGTGTCCTTGGTACCCTGCCCATATGTGTAGGACGGGGGGAGGGGTAGGGAAGAGGTCAAGTTGGGAAAGGAAAAGGAGTGGAGGATGAGGGAGTGGTTGTTGGAGATGCATGTCTGCTAGATTTGGGTGCAGGTGCATGGGATGTATGCCAAAGTGAAGGCTTTGGCCCTTTCCCCGGTCACACGGGCCATGGTAGATTCCAGACACAGGTCACAGCACCACATGCAGTGTAGGTCTGCTCCTGTGAAAGGTCAGGAAACTAGTGAGGAATGACTGAGAAAATGGTGGTCACTTCTGTAGGGGTGTACACCGTCACCGCCGGCGTACATCCCCATTGGCCACTGTACCCCATAGGGCCCAATATTATCCAATGAGGATTTGCACGGCGGTTCACGACCACCTACCGCCATGACCACCAACGTCGGCAGAATTACCTCACTTCCACCTGTCCCTCCACACAGGACAGGCGGTCGCCATTTCAGTGGAGGGTGATGAGGCCTATCGATAATTGCTGCGTCACAGGATGAATAGGCACATACTTTGAAAATTACTGTCCCAATACATAATTGCACGATGTGGACTGCTTTTGTGGTATAGTTGTTCAAATTGTGACAGCCTACTCACTCTTGTGCCCCTTAGATACCTACGGCTGTGGATGAATAGGAGATGGAGACATACCCAATGTACAGATCCCTGGTGGACTTAGATACACTGGAGGACAGACACATTATACTCACCTTTAGACTGGACAGGGCCACAAACACAGAGCTGTGTGCCCAGTTGGAGCCTGATCTGATCTTAGCTATCCGTCATCCGACTGGGATCCCCCCTCTTGTGCAGATTCTATCAGTGCTCCATTTCCTGGCAACAGGTTCTTTCCAAGTGACAGTGGGCTTGGCAGCAGGAATGTCACAGCCAATGTTTTCAATTGTGCTGGCAAGAGTCTTGTCTGCCCTGGTAAAACACATGTGCAGCTACATTGCTTTTCCCCAGGTGGAAGATTTGGCAACAGTGAAGGCAGGATTCTATGCAATGGGACATATCCCCAATATTATTGGTGCGTCTGACGGAAGACATATTGCATTTGTCCCCCCCCCCCCCCGGCAGAATGAACAGGTGTACAGGAATCGTAAGAGTTAACCAAATAGGACAATGTGTGGGTAAATGTTGTCCGTCAATAATTGCAGGTGACTCTGGCTACCTAAACTTAGCATGACTGCTGACCCCTGTGAGGAATGCCAGGACAAGGGCTGAAGAACATTATAATGGGTGAACCAGAAGGATCATTGAGAGGACCTTCGGCCTCCTGAAGGCCAGGTTCAGGTACCTTCCATCTGACAGGTGAATCCCTCTGCTACTCACCCGAGAAGGTCTGCCAGATAGTAGTGGCATGCTGCATGTTGCACAACCTGGCCCTCAGACGCCATGTGCCTTTCCTGCAGGAGGAGGAGACTGGCGATGCCCCTGTGGCAGCAGTGGACCCTGGGGACAGTGAGGATGAAGAGGCAGAGGATGAGGATGTGGATAACAGAATATCAGTGATCCGTCAGTACTTCCAATGACACACAGGTGAGACCGTGCAAATTCACATATCTGTGACTATTGTATTCTGTGTGGCAGTAGAATGCTGGCATTACCCACTTGTTATCTCTACTTACTGTCACCTATGGATTATCATTTTACAGATGGTGGTGATATGACAACAATGTCCTGATGTGATCACTACAGCCAGCAACAGGTCATTCATTCTATGCTCTCACTATGTACAGTTCATTTGCGATGGATGTAGCTGATTCAATCAGTACAAATTTGCAATACATGAAATACTAGTAGTCGAGTTTTATCCAAGGGTGTTTATTGTAGTGCTAAGAAAAAGAGGGGAAGGTGCAATGGAATGGGGTGATGATGGAGGAAAGTTCAGGGTATTGTTACAGGCTGTTTGCAGCACAGGTGCAGTGTCCCAGGGGCCATAGGAAGGGGAGCAATGGCAGTTCAAGGTGGACAAGGTGACCGAGTGGGACACAAGGGGGACAATCAGGAGAGTCTCATTTCCTGGCGGTGGTCTTGCAACGTGTCTCTGGCTTCAGTCTGGGTCTCAGATAATGTTTGCGGGGTGGTTCACCTTCTGCAGGGGGAGGGATACTGGTGGCCTGTGGGTCCTGTGGCGGGGCCTCCTGACCACTAGCGGAAGTGGAGGGCTGTTCAGTTGACTGGCTAGTGATCGGGGCCCGCTGGTGTGCTGTTGCCTCCCTCATGATGTTGGCCATGTCTGCCAGCACCCCTTTCTATGGAGATCAGGGTGGTGTTGATGGCCTGCAAGTCCTCCCTGATCCCCTAATACTGTCCCTCCTGCAGTCGCCTGTTCTCCTGCATGTTGTCTTCTCCAGGGATTTCGTAGAGTACCTCCTGGAGAGTCGATTCCCTGCTCCTGTCCTCCCCCTGGTGCACAGCAGTCCTCCCAGTTTCCCTGTTGACCTGTGCCCCTGTCCCCTGAATGGTGTACCCACTGGCACTGACCCCAGGTCTCTGATTGTCTTGGTGGTGAGGTGTGGCATGTGGTCCCAGTTGACGTGTCCTGGGAACAGAGGTTTGGGTATGCTGGTTGGGCGCTGTGGTGTTGGTTCCTGAATGGGGAGCCTCTGTGGTGGTCTGTGAGTGGGTTTGTGTGACCGGCTGTCCAGTGGGCCTTGATGGGCCAGGTAGGTCCTCCAGATCCAGAAGTCCAGAGTTACTGTTATCACCTGGGGCCTCCTCTGTTGGGGGACTAGATAGTCGTGGCACCGCCTCTCAACTGACATTGGTTGGGGTACCTGTGGGGATGTAAATGATGTATTATGCTTCTAGTGTATGACATTTGACCTTCCCTAGCTTTCCCTCTTTGGTTGGTGTTGCCCTGCCTGCTTTTGCTTGTGTATGGTGATGTGTTGTGGGATTGTTAGTTTCCCTATGCTGTGCATGCTTTAGTGATGGGTGTCCATGCAGGGCTGGGAGGGGTTTCCATGCATCGGTATGGCATGCAGGGCTTCGCATTGGGATTAGTGAGATGTGTAGGTGCAGTGTGTGGGATAGAGTGGAGTGATGGGAGTGAGGGTGTGAGATGGCATGCAGGTATTGGGGGGTGATGGGTGGTAAATATTGACTTACCTGTGTCCAGTCCTCCAGCAACTCCAGCGAGTCCCTCAGGATGCAGTATTGCCAGTACCTGCTCCTCCCATGCTGTCAGCTGTGGGGGAGGAGGTGAGGGTCCACCGCCAGTGCTCTGTATGGAGAGCTGGTGTTGCGCTGCTATGGAACGTACCTTCCCAGTAGGTCGTTCCACCTCTTCCTTATGTCGTCCCTTGTTCTTGGGTGCTGTCCCACAGCACTGACCTTGTCCACGATTCTCCACCATAGCTCCATCTTCCTTCATATAGATATCTGCTGTACCTGTGCGCTAAAGAGCTATGGCGCTACCCTGAGAATTTCCTCCACCATGATCCTTAACTCCTCCTCAATGAAATGGGGGTGCCTTGGTGGTGCCATGGGTGTTGTGTGTTGGTGAGGGTGTGTTGGGTGATGTGGTGGGGTGTGTGATGTGTTGTGCATGAGGGTATATGGGTGTAAGTGGTCTGTGTGCCTAGTTGTCTCTGTGCTCTTTTTCGCAGTCTCCTGCTGGCAATTGCTGTTCGTAAGGGGTTGTGGGTAATGTGTGGGTGTGTTTTATAGTGGTGTGGGTGTGGTGTGTGTATGGGTGTCAGGTGTGTGTTTTTGGTATTGGCCAATGTAGTGTTGTTTTGCATGTTGGTGTCCATTCTGAGTGCGGCGGTATGTATCATGAATGGTTTACCGCTGTTGAATGGCCGCTGTGGTGATTCGTGGGTCATAATGTGATGGGCGTTGTTTTGTTGGCGTAACGGTATGGGTTTTAGGACCGCCACTTTATCACTGACCTTTGGTCTGGCGGATTTGTGATGGTGGCTGTATTCTGTCAGATTAGTGTGTGTGCGTCATAATATGGTGAACGGATATCCGCCACCACGGAGGTATGTTGGCGCCCGTCAGCATAGCGGTAAGCAGGATTTACCACCAGTGTCATAATGAGGGCCTTCATCTCTTCAGGAAACTCCCTGTGTGCCACAAATCGATGCATGGCCTGCAGGAAAAGACGCACAGCCATTTTGTGACCAAGAAATCACCGCACAGCTGAGTGAAAGTTCTGATGCAGCGCCTGCCTTGTGACAGAAAATTTGATGGACAGCCTTACCCTATCGACGCACAGCCAAACCGTAACGACGCAGCCAATTTCTCAAGTGGAACATTGACACAGCGCCTGCCGGTGCAGCAGAAAATTTGACGCATCTCCATACCGGATTGATGCAAAGCCTGCGACCTCTTCCAGCGCGCCCAGGATTTCCTCGCATCGTCCCTGGGAGTCAAAAAGATCCCTGCATCGCAGTGAGAAACCAAGTCTGCACACAGAAAAACAAAGCATACCCCCTTGCAGCATGGAAAGAAATGACGCATTGTCTGTGCCGTATCAGAGAATCCAAAGAACACCCTATTTTTCCACGCATCTCCTCCTCTGAGGTCTCCATGCGCGTTATTTTTTTTACTCAAACCAGCTACTTTGTGTAATCAAGAGACAACTGTTGATTTCTAAGATTTAAGATTCTTTTTAAACCTGCAAAAGTGATATTTCAACTTGTACTTATTGAATCTTTATCATTTTGACCTTATTTTATTCATATAAATATGAATATTTTTCTAATCTTGTGGTGTGAATTTTTGTGGTGTTTTCACTGTGTTACTGTATGATTTATTGCACAAATATTTCACACATTGCTTTGTAAGTTGAGACTGACTGCTCAGTGCCAAGCTACCAGAGGGTGGGCACTGAATAATTTGGGTTGTGTGTGATTTACCCTGACTAGGATTGTGGTCCCTACTTGGACAAGGGTTTATACCTCTGCCAACTATAGACCCCATTTCTAACAGGGATGTGACAAATAAATATCTGCATGACGTTGTGTGGGATCTTTGGGAATTAAGTTGGCATTGGGCTACTATTGAATGACAACAAGTAACTGAGGTATGCTCTATAAGGCAAAACATTGAAGGTGATGTGGTATCCTACTTGGTCAATGGTTACTGTTACCTCACAACATCAGCCATGCAATTAGAGTTGTCTGAGATCCTCATTTTCCTGTGGGAACTGTTAACAGTTCAGATGGCATACAAGCATATGATATGACACAAACAGGAGCCACTTTGATGTAGTTTGCTGCTGGGGCCTGCTTGACGTCATGGAATGTTTACTAATCATAGCTGTTGTTCAAGTGTGTTCAGGCATATGTGGTGACCCTCTATCTCTTTGTATTTTCAGCATCAACCTCGGGCAAGAGTCGGAAATGGCCACAACCAAATGGGGAAGCATCTGGCCACGGTATTTCTGGTCAATACACCACTGACACAGAGGGACACAGTGGTCCAGAGGGTGAGGGGAGTGCCACAGAGGAGACTGGATCTATATCTTCATCATCGGATTCAACCTCCAGTGGCCACTCCCTAGTGGTGGCGGACCCATCAGGATATACTCCTGTACCATCTTTGTCCAGCACCCCCAGTTCTATTGCCACCCTCCATGGTGCTTCCCACTCAGTTGGCTATGCCTGTTCACCCAAGAGACTAGGCATCTCCTCGGCATCTCCTGTGCTGCAGGCACCTCTGCCCAAGCCCCTGTTACCCCTGCTGTCCTTAGTGCGGAGGCTATTGACCTCCTGAGGAACATCTTTGTGGGTCAGACTGCCATTGTGAATGCCATCTAGGGGTTGGTCAGCCAAACGTCAGCAGGCCAATGCTTTCCTGGAAGACATTCATAGTGCCATGTCTGGTCCACAGAGATTTTTTCAGGCTCTAGCCTCCTTACTGATGGCAGCCAGTCACTGCCCACTTTCCGCCCCCCTCTACCTCCCTCTTCCCAATCCAAATCCCCCATTCCCCTAACTAACCCAAGCACACAGACAAATCTGCATGCTCCCACACACATAGGCAGCACACATAAACGCAATTACCACAAGACACACCGGCACCCAGGCACTCAACATACACCCCCAAGCACATCACCCACCACTTCAGCAGACACCCCAATGACCCCCACATACCACATCCAGCATCCTCACAGGCACCACCACAATAGCCAGTGACACATCCACCATACCCGCAAACACCACTCCAACAGACACACAGGCATCCAGCATACCTGCAGGACACCACCTCAACAGGCACACAGACATCCACAATATCCATCATACCTGCAGACACCACCCCAACGCACACACAGACACCCACCACTACCAGCATACCTGCAGACACCCCAGTTGACACACACACATTCACCACTCCATCACCCAGCACCTCCATTTGTTCCTGCAAACTCAGATGTCTGTGGATGAATTGTTGTACCCAACCAAAGACACACAAATGCCCACACTCACGCACACAACAGACACCACCCACACAGAAACATACCTCACACAAGCACACACCCAAGACATCTACACCGACACACCAGACAACCACTCCCTCAACCTCCAAATCCCCCTTCTGATGACTGTCCCCCTGTACCGAAGGAGAGTTTTCTTTTTGATCTTGCCCTTGCCCCTGCTACCTCCAAACCTCCTCCCAAACGCAAGAGGCCTGACCCACATTCCAACCCATCCCTTCTACATCCAAGTCTTCCCCTATCACACTTGCCCCCTGCAAGCACCATCAGTTTTGTTTGTGCAGACATGGATGGTGATTAATTGTGCTAACTTCCTTTGCATTTGACTGTGCATGTGTCCATTTTGATTTGCGTACCTTGCATCTACTTCATGTAAATGTATGTCCCATGCAGTTGCTGTTGTATGTGCTTTATTGATTTGCACTTCCATATTGTGCAGATAGGCATGCCACTTGACTCTTAAATTGTTTGTCCCTGAGATACATGTAGGGCCCGTTCCTGTGCAAAATGCTGTTTTAGGGGCATGTGCAAAGACATATGTGTCACAGGGCAGCAACCTTCCCTGAGTGTTCCTGATGCCCCATCCCTATTGTGCAGGTGTTGTTCGCATACAGAGCTTTGGATATTTGTCTCCAAGACTATTGTGCATCCCATTTTCCTTCCATTGTGCTATAATGTGTGTGATGGGTGGGTCCGATGTTTAATGGGAGGGGTGTTTGGTTTAATCCATACATATGTGTGTTGAATCTGGCGACAGTCCGTGGCATGTGTGCAATGTGAAGGTGTCTGTTGTATTGGTAAATGTGATGTTGTAGTGTTGTTTGTGTTGTGTGACACAACTTTGGATACACTGTCACTATCCCTGTGCCTAAGATGTTTTTGTGGATTTTGGTGAAGAAGTTTCAGTGACCTGCCCAAAGGGGGCATTTAATGGCTGTGTATAGGTCCTTCTTGACTCCCACTGTGGAAACAATGGCAGGTGTGCTAGGTGCCCGTAGTGTGAAGCATATGTCATGTGGATGATGACATGACATTCTGTTGTTAGGTGTAACTCACGGGTAGCTGTGTGTTCTTAACATTGGTGGCCTCCACAGCGGTGTGGATTTTGGGCTCCATCGATGAGCAGCAGCAGGAAGTGTGTGAAGGGCTCAATGGTGATCCTTTATATTCTCCATTTTCGCCTGCTGATATGTGGTGGCTGGACCCCCACGGTCACATTGCCAGTGTGCTCCATAGGCCCGCATGTCTCGTAAAACAGTGGTCCGATGGCAGTTGGACCACCAATACTGCCATGGTGGTTCATGGACCGCCAAACTCATAATGGGGCCCTTACAGTACCAATCCACAGGGTATAACAAAAGTTAGGAGAAAGGGACAGCATAACCAACAGAAGAAAGCTTAAGCTACAAATCAGTACAGAAACAGGAGGGAGTCAGCTACAGAAACAAGAAATGTAGAAAAAAGGATAGTGCAGGGTGGGATAACAAGTATAAACATTGAACAGAATGAAGAGCATTTGAAAAAGTCACAGCATAACAGAAAGAAGGAAAAATTAACCTTATGGGGAGAGGTAAAAGTTAGAGACATAAATATGAACAAGAACTTACTGGCACCAGCAGAGCAGTCTGCCATGGCCCGCTGTGCTGGTGGTGGAACTGGTGGTGGAATGCTCTTCAGCCCGACCCTCTAATGCCCTCTTCTTGCCCCTGGGTGCTGATGTAAGAAGCAAAGAAGAAAACAAGAAAAATTAGTGGTACAGTTAATCTTCTAGAAAATATTTTGACATGCAAAGGCAAACACAGTAACATCATTGACATTATACTTTTCTAAATCAGATTGCCTACTACATCTAGTTGACTTATTCCTAATTCCTATTTCAATTTTCCTAAACTACATTTGTAAATACTAATGCATTGCAACAAATAATCTTTGCTTCACAAATCGCTCATATTGTATTACACGTAATATTAACTATATTACGTGAACTTGATTTACCTCTGAGTGTGAGCAGAATGCTATATATAAAAATAGCATTATAGGATAGGACACAAAAATTTTAATAATTAATTACTAGTACTCAGCAAGTCCGGCAACCTGGATGCCCAGCAGGTCAAGCAGGTCCCTCTCCCGGTCACGGATATCGGGCCAGTGGAACATCAGCTGCTGCTGGGTGCACCGAACCGCAATGGTGCTCCCTCCCCCCAGCGCCGATTCTCCTGTAGGCTGTACCCACTCCCAGACCTGCCGCCAGCTGCCAGCATGGAGGGGTTGTGGCGCTGCATTAAAAAAAGTGCAGCACCTTCTCCTCGCTAAAAATGGTGCAAAGCTGCACCCCTTGGTGGTGCCTGTGCCTGCAGGATGTGTGATTCACTGCACCCCTTGCACTAGCGCAACCTCATTCTCCACGTTATGCCATGGCACTGGGTGGAATATCGAAAAACAGACAGGGTGAAAAGTAGGTATAGAGAGGGAGAAATTCAGTTAGGAGAAGTTAGGGGGAAAGTAATAAAACTAATAAAGGGAACAAAAATTCACAGAAAATAAAAAATAGGCAAAAATGTAAAATACACCAACACAAATACATGTGCTAAGAAAATAAATGTAAAACAGGAGGAGCAGTTGGCTAAAGTAAGGATGGCTACAATAAAGTAGGTATTGAAAAGTAGGCCCAGCACCATGCACAGAATAGGAAAACCAAGATGACCGGGCATGTGGGTGACCACGTAGTGCTGTTCGCACTTGTGTTGCAACGCAGGGCATGAGCCTCACATCGGTCAGCGTGAATGGGTGGCTGAGCACAACTTTGCCCGCCCACTTGGAGTTAGCCGGATTTCCCTGGATTTTTTCTTCATTCTTTGGAATTCTGCAAAGAGGAACTCAACAATCTCCAACCTACCCTATTTCAAACTTGAATCACCCCCAAAAACATACAAACATCCTGACAATGAACTCCTACTTGCAACTTGGAACCAACCACCTCCACAACCCAAAAGGCACCGAAAAACAACCAGACCATGATCACAGCAAAATGTAACGCCTTCCTGTTATCCCAGCACAACTGCAGCAGCAAGGGAATGACCCTCTTCAGAATAAGAAGCGTAATAGGGTGTCTCACTCTGGCCCCAGCTCCCCTCTCTGGTGACCACCTCTCCAATATCCTCCTTCCTATTTCCTCAGTTCAAGGTTCATACATCCAAAACAGCTTCCTGAAGAATGCCATGCTTGCAAACGTATCCTTTATGGCAACAGCTGACAACCCCTTGTCAATCAATGACATAATGAAATGTAACACATCATTCTGCCGTTCCTGTCCGCCATCCTCACTGCTACACTGTAGTGTCCCATACTTCACAAACTCACCCCACGATAGCCTGTGCACCTTTTGGGTAGATGCCAAAAAGGATTCCAGTATGAGCTGCTTCACACGCTCTTGCTGAAGAACCACAAATTAGCTGGCATCACAGTCTTCTCCTCGTCGGCCCACGGTTCAAGCCCACAGAACCGTGCCCACTGAAAATGAGAAAGAGCAGTGGCAATTTTATTGTGGACTCTCACTATATGGCATGCTTTGTAAGTGACATTTGGGCGCAAACATTCCATCATAAAAACAAGCAGCATCTGCCAAACTTGTAGGTCTCGCGCTGACTTCCGATTAACAATGTTCACCACGGACATATTGGCCACATTAAAAAGCACTCTTTTATTGGCAATCCGACACCCCCCACAAACTAACTGTCACCACCAAAGAGAAAAAGTTGAGAAAGGCAGTACTCCACCCCACTCGCTTCCACACCTCTAACCACTCCTCTGCACACATTAACCCTGTCAGAAAACACAAAAAGCATGACCGCCAGTTGCAGCAGAAAATAACTGTATGGACCCCTCAAAATGCTCCCCCAATTCTGCCATGGGAATGCCATTGAATTTACTCAAGAAAAGTCGCCAAATCCTTAAGTCCTCCTTCACCCCAGCTTTGAACTGAACCCAGTTGTGTGGGAGTCACAATTTAAATGGGTCAACAAAATGTGCATGTCCTTCACCTGCACCTCGCCCTTCTCCAAAATCCTGTCTAAAAGCTCTAAGCATCACAGCTTCTTCTCCTCCATTAATATGATTTCCATCTGGAGGGAGTCCAACTCCACCCCCAAAAAGGTAATCATCTGTACTGACCCCACTGTCTTCTCTGGTGTCAGTTGGACACCGACATCCTCCATCAAATCCTGAAGCAAGCATAAACTCCACTGACAGTCCTGTTCCTGTGAATTAGGAGCGCCCACTAAGAAAAAAATCATCTGATAGTGTGTCCTAATGTCTTTCCTTGCTATATGTGTAAACACTTTCTGCAAAAAAAGAACTGAAAGACTCAAAGGCGGAGACTTGTCCACAAAAACGTGTACACCAAACTGAATGCCAAAAAACTCGTAGTCCCCAGGGTGAACTGGCAGCAGCTGAAAAGCCAATTTGACATTACATTTTGCCATCTAAGGGCTCAGTCCACTGTCATTCACCAACTGAACTGCCATGTCAATGCATAGTGCACCCTGCTGCATGCCTGAGGAATTAAATTGTTCGCTGACAAACTCTTCAGCCATTAAAGGTGATGGATCCGCGAGGTGTTGGGGATGCGCAGATCTCCATTGTGACCTACTTCATATCCTATGCCACTGTCCGACGATACAACCCCTATGGGAAACTGTGCGCCATACACTTAGGGATATTATATCAATACCAAACCCGACGCCAACAACACTCATTATCTTACATGACACGCGCCCATACCCCTCCCTATCACGTCCCCATAAACGGCTACTCTACACGGCAATTGCCACAGCTAAAATCTGCATACTCCGACATTGGAGGTCTGCTATTGCCCCAACACCAACAGAATGGATGACAACCATGTTTCAAACAGCTACCCATGAGCGAGTCATTTATAACCTGCAGGACCAAGCGGCTCTATTTACAGAAACCTGGAGCACCTTCCTGACAAGACCATGAGGCAGCTGGTGGATGGTCAGTGGATGGCAGTTGACACCCCAACACTTCCTCCTCCCTCCCCCTCCCTTTCTCCCCCTTTCTGCCCTCCTATCCTTTCCCTTCATTCCTGAGACTGTCTGTCCCAGGGAACATCCTCCATACCACGCCGCATCGACCCGTTTAAATATACACTAGAAACTATCCTTCTCTAATCTGTTCGACCAGTGGCTAATTGCCCAACATCAGTAGACAAGGCATGACTCTACATACATTTAACCCTGCATCCATGCAGATACTCTCCCTTGTCCATCCTCCTTCAGAACGACTTTCTCCCCCCATGAAGAGATCCTCTTAGTCCACCCTAAATACATTTTGATATTTCCACCACACGGCACAATCCTGTAAGATCATTAGTAAACGGCGAGGAACAACTGGTATATCCATCTAATAGCCCAGAAACACTGAGCCAAAAGACTTGCCCCTCCTTCCTTACACCCTACCTAACCTCCCCACCCCCGCTTTCCTCTCTGTCCCTCTTCCCTTTTTTCTGTTCCCCTCTCCCACTAAGTGGTTCCCCATCAGCCCTTCCGTCCTTCCCTGATTCTCCCCTAATCTCCAAACCACAGTTCATAATGACTAACCAGTGTACCTATTAGACTATATACACTCAGATATTGTTTGTAAAATTACCGACTGTACCATGGAGTACTGAAGATTTGTCCATGCATACTGTGTATCGCCATATACCTTTCTCTAATAAAAAGTTCAAAAAAATAAATAAAAAACAAAAAAAAAAAGGTGATGGATCAAACAGAACTCCCTTGGCTCATTTTTAGGTACCACCCCAATCCCTGAGATCTGCAAGTTCTCCATAGGCCAATCCGTAAACGGCCCTTCCATCCTTCCTTCACAGACTTCCTTTGTCAATTTGTTCCATATCAGTTCCTTCTAACCTCTCACAGACTTCAAATCGTCCACCCACTGGCGACCTTCATAGCACAAACAAAAACCAAACTGAAAACTGGTCAATAACAAATCCCGCTCTACCTGCGACCCCAACAAATCAAGCCAATATTGCAACCTCTCCACCTTAACTGGCATACGTGCTCCTGTCCAAGGGTTTCTGCCCCCTACCTCTACCCCACTCACTGAGGCCTGACCACTGACCCCCCTGCTGACTAAACCCCCCAACATGGGGTCCACACTTTGTGAGGATGTGGATACCTCCACCCTTGGAACACTTGTGTCTGTATTTGCAGAACTCCTGCAAACACTGTCTTCCGTTGTATGACTAGCACACCTCTCTGGTCCCTACCTGCCCTCTCCCTGAATCACCCACCCCATCAGGGGCGGGACACCCCCAAAAGGGCTTATAGCTATCCGGCCAGCTGCTCACCATATAAGTCAATAAGGTTGGCCTTTCCCTTATAATTGTTTTGAAAAACAGCTCATTGTCCAGCCGGCCCCATCCACCATCTGCATTCTCCGAGAGGTATGCCCGAAACTCCTTGTTGTATCACACCCAAGCCCAGCCACCAAAGTAACCTGTGCCTTATATACAAGATCGATGTATGCGAACAAGGCCAAGTATCTTTCTGGATACTTCTCACAAAACACACTTGTGTATATAAGAAATGCCACTGTCCAATTCTCAATATTAACAGGTACCGTTGTCCATACTCATACTGCTCTTCAATGCAGCCCTCTTTTCCCTTATCTCCTGATGCAGGAGCTTAAATATTTAAATACACTCCCCCTTCTGTATGCATTCATTGGTTGGTAACATCAAATCCGCTCCTGAAACCTTTGTAATCCCCATGTAAGGTAGCTTGTTACGGCTCACGCCCACACTTTCTTTCTTGCCCCCTTTTCCCTTGTCCCCCCTTCTTCAACCTGTATCACTACCCCCTGCGACTTTCCACTCTGTCCTCCAGCCTCTGCACCAATGCCTCGATCCTGCACATATTTGTCCTTTAACAAATTCAACATCGCATTAACCTTACACCTGCGTAGCGACCCCCACCACTTGCACCTTGACTTCTACACCTCATGCCACATTCTCCCCAGCGGAACCCATCTTACCTAGCCTCAAAGTCGGGGCCCGCACTAATACCATCTGTCCTGATGCCGGGCTCTGCTCCTTGTGTCCAGGCACTGTACTCACTGAGCCATAACAGGCTGTAAAACACCAGCATCCCTCCTTTGGTTAACTGCGTCCTGGCCACCCTGCACTTCCTGAGGTGCCATCCACCACTCACTATCATGCACCTCGCGTTCTACAATCTCCCTTTCTTCCAAAGCATCCTCACCATAATCCGATTCCCATCCTTCAACACCACACTCATTCCCACAGTCTGCACTCATCCCCGGCACCTCTCCATCACCCACTGTGCATCACCAAACTGCACATCATAAAGGTCTGAGAAGGGTTGAAATCCTGCAAGGAGGTCAAAGATCCTAAAAGTTGCCGCTTCGCGTAGTGGTCCCCCATTTTCCCAGAGCCGGCCATACAGATGCAAGCTCTGACATCGGGCCGGATTGTCAAGGCTGCAGGACATCTTCCCCATTGACCTACTGTCACCTCCTTTAATGCTCCTGCATGAACCGCCTGGCTGACACCAAACTGACCCTGACCTGGCTGGCCCACAAAACTAAAAGAGATGTCATAGCACCAAACCTACCTCCCAGGCCCCCATCTTAGAAATCCTCTCCCTACAACCAAGCCACTTAATGTGCCCTAGGCACCAATGACACTTCCCTACAGCCCCCTCTCCCTTCTCTTGCCCACCCCCAGAAACTGGAAATCTCGGGGTCAATCTAACAGCTTGGCCTACCTGGGCAGCCAGCCTCCCCGAGAGATCACTCTATACAAAAACACTGTTCCATATAGGGAGCCCCACCTGCTGCCTTCTCATCATCGTTGTCCCTGCCAAGCTAGGCCCAGCACCAGCAATCCTCCATTCCTCTTGGGTGCTAAGGTTCAAAGCTCCCCATCCCACTCCTCCCTCCCTTCAGAGCTTTGATCCCTGCCTGTCACTTGAGGTAGGGCCTGCCTTCGCAGGCTGGATAGATCCAGTGGCAGGCATGGGGAGGCAGAAGCCCCGCCCACCACTGTAACTTGCACACCCTCCCTCACGTGGTTGAGAGGCATCACCACACTCTTTGGCCACATGAGGGCTGGCCCGCCACACCCAGTACTTGATGCATGAGCCACGAAAGGAGCACTGCCCCACACGCAGGTCCACGCTTGCCAACGCTCCACCTGCAGTGGGCTAGGAGATATCAAAGGTGCTGGAGCTGTCTTTCAACATGCCGTGCGCCCTCCCCTCCAGCACCGCGGCACAGCATGTCTGTCCAGGATGGCCAGCCTGTTGAACTGCCTGACACATCCCTTCCTTAGGCCCAAAGCTCCTCTCCCTACTTTCTTCAGCGGAGATGAGCAGGCATAATGGCCGCCTCTACACCTCCTGAAGACATCCTGTGGGATGGCGCCACAGACTCTACACCAACCAGGGCCCCAGCTCCCAAAGGTTTTGCTTTGCTGGCCTCGCTAAGCACCGCCTGGCATACTTCTTCACTAATGCCTGCCATAATAACCACCAAACAAAACTACACTAACTACCTACTTCGCAGGACAGATGTGTGACAAAACCTCAACTAACTCTCCCTGTCAGTCGGGGTGCACCATAAACTTCAACGGCATCTGACAACCAACTACTTAGCTTTAAAACTACTTGAATACCCTGCCCACGTGCCCCACAACTAATCAGAGCTACCCCTCCTACCTGGACTCTACCACCCGCCCAAAGGGTATTCAGCCCACTCCCCCAGAACCCCATCGTCAGTCATTGTATAGCGTTTTCTTAAGCCTTCCCTTCAAAGGAAAACCTGGAGGATAAAAATACAACTGAAACTGGATTTCAGGGACAGTTTAGAGACAAGTTTCTGGTTTTTTTGTTTTTTTTTTGTTTTGCAATTCTTTATTGAGCATAAAAGGAAAATAGACACAGCTAGTACCATAGGTTGGGAAAGAAAGCAATTACAGGTGTCTAATGGGAAATCGATTTGTAGCAATAAAATGACACTCGTTATGAATCTGCTTGGGAATCCGGCTCTGAGGAGGGCAGAGTGGGTGACAGCTTAGACAGGGAGGATGGATAGGGAGTGGAGACAGGGTAATATGAAGACATGGCCCCCTGTGCAGTGTGAGGGAGGGCGAGAACCCTGTACATGTGTCCTGTCCGTGAGGGTATAGCAACGTTTCTCTCCAAGTTGATCTAGGCATGGGGTAATATGCAGCGAGCCAACGGGTCGAGGGCCTAAAAGCTTGACAGGTTGAGGGTAAAGTGTGACTGCGGAATAACAGTAGGGCCCTGTATGATGCGGTAGGGGGGATGGAGGGGCCAGCGAGGCCCTGGGGGAAGTCGAGATATCTTGTAGGGTAATAATAGAGAGGGACTTGTAGAGAGTGGGTAGGGCTGGACTGGGGTGAGGCTAAAGGGGTAGGGATTGTCTGGCAGGTAAGAGTCAAGGGGAATGCGACTGAGGGAGGGGAGAATGAAGGTGGCTGGGACAGACATGAGGTGGAAAAACGTGGGTGGGGGGAAGAAAGATCAGGCGGTTATGTGCAGTTGTGGTCAGTCCCCGGTCGACAGTAGGAAGGTGGCCCAGGTTTGGAGGAAGAAATTCAATGTATCTTCTAAATTGTAAATGGTTTGTTCATAGGTCGCTGTTTGGGACATTGTCCTGAGCCATTCTTCGTTAGTGGGGGGAGTTGGGGAGCACCAATGGCGAAGTACACAGAGTTTGGCCATGGGGAGTGCTGTGTGGAGTAGGCAGGCTTGCAGACAGGACATTTCAGGGAGGTTCACGGCCTCGTGCAGGAATATCAGGGAGCGCGAGAGGGGGGTCTGGAGCGGGAGAATCTCTCGGAGTAACCTTCCCCCCACCTCCCAGTAGGGCGTGATAGAAGGACAGTCACAAACGATATGTACCAAGTCGCAGTGGGCATTAGAACAACAACAGCACTGAGCCTGGGGCAAAAGGCCCACCGCTCTTAGCTTGACAGGTTTCCAGTACTGATCATTGCATGTTTTAAACAGGGAGAATGTCATTTACGCTTCCCATGCTCCATAATCATGGGCCTCTATAAGTTCTGCCCAGTCATCTGCATCAAATTCTGTTTGACGTTATGCTTGCCAGGAGTGTGTTCAAGATGGGTAGGGAGGAAATAGTTTGAATCCGGAATGCATGTAGGCCCGACATCACTCCATAGGATCAGCTCCCCAGTCCAGAATAGGAGAGCACATGGGAGAATGGTAGGGACCATGGAAGAGGCCCCATACTTTGGTTAAGACAGCGTTGCAGTTGTGTGTGTTTCCAGGCTTGACACGGGGAGGCCTTATTCTTCGCTTAGTATAGCGAAGGTTTTGAGGGTCCTATCGGCAATGACCTGTCCCAAATGTATAATGTCTGAGACGTGCTGTTCACTCCAGAGCAACATTTGACCCCCTGTACGAAGTCTGGTGTTGTCCCATATAGGTGCGTATTCATGTAAGTACACATCTACACCTAGCAAGCGGTGAACATGTTGCCAGGATTTCACCGTGGCTTGCACCACTGGGTGCGCAGCTTGGACTCTGGTGTCTCCATCTCCATAGAACAGGTCAAAGCCCTGTGGGCTATGCACGAGTGTACGTTCTATTTAGACCCATTGTGGCGGGATGACCGTCCCTGGGAGTAGGTGACTAAGTTGCGAAAGGTGTGTAGGGACAGCGCATGTTGTTCAACAGAGGGGAGGCCTAAGCCTCTGCAGCAGCGATGAGCCATCAGTTTAGCGCTAGACAAATGGGGTAACGCAGATCCCCAGATGAAAGAGCTTATGCTGCGATCAATGGCACGTAAGGTGGGGAGTGGAGTGAGTAGGGGCAGCATGCCAAGGATGTTGGTGAAACGGGGTAATGTCACCATACACAGTGCCTGCACCCTGCCCCAGAGGGAGCAACCTAGCTGTGACCATTTTGCAGAATCCCGTTGGCTGCGTTCGAACAACTGGTCCAGGTTATCAGCCATAAGGTGGTCCAGGCCTCTATTAATATATCTACCCAGATACTTAAGATAGGACGGTGTCCAACAGACGGGGAAGGCCACTATTGCAGCTTTGGTGTTAGTCGAGATATAGGGTAGCCCCTCACTTTTGTCCATTTACCTTGTAGCCTGACAATGCTGCAAATTAGGCAAGGAGGTCCTGAATCTTCGGGAGGAAATGTGCAAGATCAGTTTGGGTGAGCAGAACGTCAGCAGCATAGAGGTAGACTGTGGACATGACCTCCGGGACTGGGATGCCAGAGATATATGGGTCATGACGTATGGCAGCTGCCAGCGGTTCCATGGCAAGGAGGAATAGGAGCGGTGGAAGGGGGTACCCCTGTTGGGTTTCGCGTCTAATAAGGATGGGTCAGATATAAAACCTGTGCAATTCACCTGTGCTGTTGGTGAGTCGTGTAGTCTGCAGACCTTGGTCAGCAGACACTGAAATTCGCAACGGGTGCAACTGCACCCGTCGCACCTTCCCACTCCGCCGGCTCCATTCGGAGCCGGCTTCCTCGTGGGAAGGGTATTTCCCACTGGGCTGGCGGGCGGCCTTTTGGCGGTCGCCCGCCAGCCCAGTGGGAAACCCAGAATGACCGCCGCGGTCTTTTGACCGCGGTACGGTCTTCTTGCAGTTCCCGCTTGGCGGGCGGCTCCCGCCGCCCGCCAACATCAGAATCACCCCCTCAGTTCTGCCCAGGCCGGAAGCGGAACAGCGAGTGTTCCATGCCCCAGCAGGCATGGGTTTTGTTACGGGATATCATCGTATCCCCGTAACCACACCGCTACGTGGCGGAATCTTCTATGGGAGGAGGACGGGGAGACAGTAGAGAGGAATGTGGGGATGCACATCATCAGCTGGAACCATGGCTAAGCAGTGCTTGGCACAGTCAGAACAGGGGCCACGGAGCAGTGCATGGGACCCATAAGGCCAGTCGATGCACGCAGGGGACCCACACTAACTGCTGGGGCCCATATGGGGCCTAGAGAGTGCAGGTGCAGAGGGGCATTGTATAATTGATGACAGAGGTGGGTGAGCATCCCGAGTGTGCCGTAGTAGTCCGGCAGGATGGGCGGTATGGTTCATAGTAGGGGATGGGTGATACGTGGTGGGGGCTCCGAGACGTCTCCAGTGATGCGTCCAGCTGGGGGGGTAGAGGTCATGGTGATGGAGGGAAACACAGGTCGGAGAGTGGCAGCAGCGTGTGTCCCTCTAAAGTGATTCTGGACCATGGAAGCTAATGGAGTCGAGAGCTTGTATGACTAGGTGTATGTTGAAGCCTAAGTGTGAGGATGATACCTCCGGGCCCCGTATGGCGCCTAGTTTGAAGAAAACAGGGTAATGGCGCTCTACAACCACTGGGACCATGTTGGCAGTGGTCTGAAGATATATGCGACTAACCAATGTGATCCTGAACAATCAACAACAACATTCAACAAGCAACAATCAACATCCCATCGTGTGGAAGAGGGCAGGTTGCAAAGCCTTAGCGATCAAAGTCAGTACCTGAAAAAACAAGCTGTTGATAGGTGAGAAATAGTCATAGGTGCACTTGACAACAGCTCAGTGTACAGAACAACTGTATACTTACCCGGTTTGGGATATGAGTTGAGCAGAGGAAACCTCATGATGGTCCTTGCTGCAGCAGTGTAGTCTGGTCCTGGAAGGGGAGCTCCTCAGAAGCCCTGCAGGCAGGGGTTTCAGTGGGGACCTGTATTTGTCTCTGCCATGCTCTTAGGTGAGGGCCGCCACTGCCTGGAGAGCTGTTTCTCTATCATCGTACAATCTATGAGGTTGGTTGGTGAGTCTGTCCCGCTTTTGATTCTGAGCCCTGCCAGAGCCCCATCGATCCCTGAGAGACTGTGAGAAGGTGCCTCTTTCAGGTATGGAGTGATCAGGGCAGCACGGGAGGAGGAATAGATGGGTTTCTGCAGTAGGTCATCCAAGAAATGGCCTAAGGCTAGAGGGTCATAAAAGTATTTTTTTGGATTTGCAATCCACAAGCGTGCGGGCTTGAACAGGTCAAACTTAATGTCCATTTGCTGAAGTTGGAGCCGCAGTGGCAAAAATGGTCTCTGTTGGTCGTTGGTGTCATGTGAAAAGTTGGGAGCAATCTGCAATTCCCGGCTCTCAAAGTCATAGGCCCCATGAGCACGGGCAGCAGTCAGCAGCTGTCGAACTTGTTCATGGCGAAGCAAGCAATAATGGGATGAGGTCTGTTGCCCTGGCCTTTATGCATAGGGCCCATCCAGTGCCCCCGTTAGAACTCCAGCAGAGGGAGAATGTAAGGCCTGTGAGGATAGGGAGGGTGGCTAAGAGAAAGACTTTGGCGTCCGTGCCTTCTGCCCGCTCTGGAAACCCAAAGAAGCAGATGGTGTCCCTGCATCTCCAGTCCTCGAAGTCTGTATGTTTGTCCTGGAGGTATTGCAGCTCTTGGTCCCATTTGGGCATCCAGTTGAGTTTGTCTTCTTTGAGTGAGAGAATGTGTTCCATACCAGTCATCTTATCCCAAAATCCAGCGATGTCAGTACGGATGGACCTGGATTCCGCTGCGAAGGTCTGAGATCTTGGTGTCCATGTCTTCTAACTTTCTGCTGACCACCATGATTTCTTGAAGAATGCGTTCCATCGAGACATCCGTTTTGTGAGCCTGGGTGATGTGGTCCGATGGTGAGTGAGGGCATCCGAAAAGAGCCATTGGCGGGCCAGTTTGCCAGCAGACTTATTCCTGGGTATGGCTATCCTGGAGCGATGTTGCTGAGGTGGGAAGGATGACCCTCTTCAGGCGGAATGGTGAGGATAGAAGTTCAGTTGTCGGTGAGGCAGCAGGCAGTGTGGTGAGACAGTCGATTACTGTGGCTGTGCAGAGCAGCACAGAGTAGCAGGGGGTCTCAGGTTCAGGATATATCCTGTGGGGGGTTGTGCTCGGAGCCTCAGTCAGCCTTCGGTATTCTCAGTGTCTGTCCCAGAGCCTGTGAGGGTGAGTTGCAGCATAGTAGGCCCCCAGTTGAAAAAATAAAAAAAGGGGGGACCCTCACTTCGTGCTGCGGAGGTTGTCCAGCGGACCTCTACAAAGTGTGAGTGAGGAGAGGGCAGTCAGTCTCTTGGCCCTCGCCCTCCAGGATTGGCAGTTGGGGGAGACTGCAGGCTCACCTCGCTCCTTTGTCTGCAGTGCTCGGTCTAGAAGCCAGAGCTGAGGGACAGCACTGCACAGCCCAGGTGGTGAGAAGTGTAGTGGGGCAAGGTGCCAGATAAAGATGAGGGGGCCATTAGACCCAAAGGATCACGGAACCAGGAGGCAGATGAGGGCAACATCGATTGATGGGGCATCCCTGCGCAGAACCTATGTGGCCGCATGTTACCTTCATGCTTTCATTTGTAGCCTTCGTTATCAGTTGTGAATGTGTGAGGGGGACAGTCAGCACTCCACACGTCACTGTTTCGTCGCAGTCATGCAGGGCCCAACAGCCGCTCCTGTAACGCCGCGCTCTGACGCGGCGTCTCTTTCTGTCCTCGCGAGTGGAAGACGCTACCGATATTCGGAGCGCCGTTCCCCGCGTTTTTTGACTAAGCTTTCTGGGAAGCATATATTTCGCTCCCGGTCGCGCTACACTTACTTGTAGCCTTTTTTCTTCTTTTATTGTTGGTGGTGGGTTTTTTGTTGGGCCTTTTGCCTGTCTCTATCCATGTTGTGTCCATCTTGTCTTCTTCGTGTTGTTGTCCCAGCATGCTCTGTTTTTCTTTTATACTACTTCCTTTTTCCTATACTGGTCTATGGGCTTTTCCCAATCCAAGATGGTTTTACTTCCCTTTCCTGTGATGTCACTTCCCTTTTCTCAGTATATAAGTCAGTCAGTCTTGTTCCTCCTTGCGTTGCAAACACTTCCTTCTGGTTGTGCTGTTCGCTCCTGTTCTTTGTTCCTGCTTTTTTGCCTTGGGAGATTTTTGCCTGTTCTTTGTTCCTGCTTTTGCCTTGGGAGATTTTTGCCTGTTCTTTGTTCCTGCTTTTGCCTTGGAATATTTTTGCCTGTTCCTTTTTTCCTGCCTTGTACCCTGGATATTGCCTATTTTTGTTTCCTGTTGTCAAGTCCTGTTTTTTCTTGTTTTTCTTCAGGAGTTCCTGTTAGAGGTTTTGTCCCCAGTGTTGGGGTTTTTTCCCTCTGGGACTCCTTCTGGAGGGTACGGTCTGCTTTGGCATAGTCTGTCAAGCGGCACCGTGGCTACGAGAAGGGGTCGCCCTTATCTGGGAGCATCCAGGACCTGTAGAAGACTTGTTGTATTCGCCAATCCGAAATCCAGAGGTGAGAAGTCCAGCGCAGTACGTGACAGCTCCAAATGTTACTGCCGAAGGGAGGCCCCCCCAGGAGATGTTTGGCAATGCAGGGAGGGTGCATGATATTGTGGTGTAGCGCTTATATTCAGACTGTGCTTTCAGATGATACCTGGGGCACAGGGTGGGGGCTAAAGGAGAATCCTGAGAGTTCAGAAACCACAGGGGTCGAAGCCCCTGTCTGTTGGGACGTCCTCTGAAGAACCAGGCAGCCGCAGCTCATCTGTCACATCAGATGTAGCCAGCTTGCCCCAGGAATGCCTTCTTTCAGCCCATTCACCGTCAAGGAGTGGCGGGGCCTCGGCAGCCCAGAGCAGGACACCTCCGGCATGTAGTGCCCTGTCGGATGGGGTAGTTGGGATCAGTGGAGGGGGTAGGTTGGGGCACCCTCGGCGAGCCTCCAGGCTCAGGTGCTGTTGTATTGCAAGATATGGTATTCCCCCCCACCGGGTGATAGATGAGCAACAAAGATGCCTTTAAATCCTGTTTCTTTCTTGTCACATTTGTTCTGAGAAACAATGGTCCAATATCAGCTTATGCTGTGCTGTACAAAGAGCGACAAAGCAAAAACAACAAGTGATGGACGGAATGCTAAACATTGTCAAACATTCACCCCCAGTACAGTGATCTGGGCCTAAATCCATCGTTTTTTTGCTGCCCATGCCATTCCAGTTCCGTACATCCAGTTACGCTATCCCACAGCATTTGTGTTTTGCTTTGCTTTTGCCGCCCTAAGTGCACCGGGTATGCCCAGACGTAAGTCCTGGGCTCACTGTGCCACTGGATTCAAGCTAGCCTGGATGATGAGGGGTGAAACCCCGAAACCGGTCCCAGGATGCTTGTTTCCGGTCCAGGGAGAACCTGGCCTGGTAGTTCGGGCTGGACTGTTCCCATGAGGAACAGGGTCAAAACTGATTTGCATATGGCTGGGTTCACACTGGGGTGGCAATGTGAGCAAAATAATGGATGGATTCAACCCAGATCTGTGACTGGGGGTGAATGTTTGATTGGTTCCGCATTCCGTCCATCCAGTTACGCTATCCCACAGCGTTTGTATTTTGCTGTGCTGTACAAAGAGAGCAAAATGAAGCTGTAGGATGTCAGGTTTCTTTCTAACGCAACATTTAAATTGTACATGATCTGTACAAACATTTCAAAATAAATATTTCAGTAATTATGAAAGCACATTTTTTGTAACTGTGTGATGAGAAAAGGCTTTTAATAGGATGAAAGCAAATAGGAATACTTTATTTGGTGATGTGCAAATGATGGATATTTTTTCTGAAACTCAATTTCCAGAGATTATTATCTATACACAATATACTTTCATCAGTAAAACTACACCTTAAAAAGAAAGTGTGAGGCCAGTTTAACAGAAAATGTGCTGCTTATATGTGACAGCATGCTATCACATCATGCCTCAGTAAAATTTTCTTTGAAGTGAGTTCATAAACTGAGAAACATTCCTGCCCCTCCCCTGATGACAATGATATTAGTGAACTGAGAGGCAAGTCCCTGGTCATGTGTACCATATATGTGGGCCGGACCTTTATTATACGTTGAGCAAAAGTTTAGTCTATTAAACCAAACAAAGGAAGGGTTTTTTGTATAACAGAAATGATGAATTCACAAATTAGGAAGTGCTCTCATATGTGATCAAATCAAGTATTTGCCTAAGATCCCACAATTTGGAACCAGTCTAGGGGTTAAGTACATTACAGTTATGTCACGTACATTATTTAAGTCACTAGGGGCCAGATGTATCAAGATTCCAGTTAGCGATTCTCAAATAGTGATTTTTAAGAAATCGCTATTTAAGAAATGCAACCAGCGATGTATCAAAATAGAAAATCGATAATAGCGATTTCTTAAAATTCGCAAACGCAATTTGCGAGGTGCAAATACCGAATCAGTAAAAAAATCGCGATTCGGTAATTGAAAATTGCAAATAGAGAAAACGGAAAACAGGAACAGCCTGATGACCTCACGACCAGGAAGTGAGTCAGCTCATGCTGTTTCCAGGAGCCACACCCACAGGAGCAGGGAAAGAGACACAGCCCAGCACCAGGGACCCAGCATTGTGAGCAAGCCAGGACCAAACAGCAACATGGCCAATGCTGGGAATGAGAAGGAGAACGGAGAAAGGAAAAGGAATCTCAAATTCAGTGAGCAAGAATTGGAGGTGCACACTGAGGAAGTAATTAGGGGCCATGGCAGACTATTTGGCAAGAACTCACTCCAAGTACCTGAGAGTGAGAAGCAGAAACTCTGGTCTGACATCCAGACAAAAATATGTGCAGTGGGAGTTGCGCAGCGCTCTGTGGAGGAGATACGCAAGCGATGGTACGACTTGCGTTCTTGTGCCAAAGAGAGGGTGGCCAGCAGGCTAAAGGAGGCAAGGAGCACAGGAGGCGGACCATCCACCCAGACACCGTCCACCCCCATGAAAGACCTGGTGGAGTCCACACTGCTTCCAGAAGCTGTCAGTGGTGTTACTGACATTGACACCTCAGGGACACCCAGCACCAGCAAAGGTAAGGCCAATAATTATGTGTATCCCCATATGTGCATGTAGAAATACCCCTTAGGAAATAGATATCAGCTTGATACACAGTGAAAAGTAGTTCATGTCACATCTTACATACAACACAGCTATGCCTTATGGGAGTGGTAGTATACAACCCTAAGGTGAATACACAACATAAATAGCAAGATAGTGGTCAGCCGCATAGAGAAACACAGCAAAGGACTTATAGTGACACGATTTATTTGTACATTTAAAGCAACAATGTGACATGATGCGAAAAATGCAAAAACTGACATGCTGCACATTGTCCTTGCAGATGCCCCGGTCCCTGCTGCTGCTGGATTGGAAAAAGTGGGGGAACCAGAAACACAGCCACAGTCTGACTCAAATACCAGTGAGTCCTACAATATTGCACCTACTAGACGCAGAGCAAGGGTGTTGCCACTCCCAGAGTATAACCTGGACTCTGATGAGATGCTAGAAGATGAACCCACACCACCACCAGAGGTTAGACTCACAGGAAGAAAGCAGTCCCTGCGCCAGCGCCAGCGCCAGTCAACTCCCCTCAGGAGGTGCCACAATGCAGGCAGACAGTGCACAGATGAAGGAGAGGGCCCATCAATCTTTGTTGGCCTTGAAGCTTCCATGCTGAAGGTGCTGCGCCAGCAATGCAAACACATGATGTCACTGCACAGACAGTTTGTGTCTCACAATTACAATATGGGATTACTACACAAGCAGTTGGAGACTCTGATTGAGGGACAGCAAACAGCAGCTGAAAACACCAAGGAGTTGACACACGCCATTGGGGAACTCTGCACTGAGATACGGCAGGAGTGCGTCAGCCAGCGCATGCGCCATCACCAATTCTTGGGAAGGTTTGATGGCTTCTGTAGATCCGTCAATCAGCTCGCAAGTTCAACAGCCTTGATATCACGGCGTGCCGTGGCCATACAGGTGGAGATGGCAGTCGGGACGTTGGATAGGGATTGGTGCAAATAACCAAAGTACTGGATGCAATGCAAACAGCACGCAATGCCACAACCAGCGAACTGGGTGTTGGGATAGTGAGGAGTCCTCTAGCCTCAGCAGTCTGACAGTCCCTGTGATTGACCCGAGGCATTGCAGTGCCAGACACAGTACTGCATGTGAACCTGCTACAAGATGTGCCAATGAGGGCACTGAGCACTCAAGTGGAGTGCGTGGACGTAAGAAGTGATGTTGAGGGCTACAGGGGACTACCTAAACATGTATCAATACAGTTATACTATGATGCTAATAGTGTGACATTGTTAATCGTTCATGTCTGCCTATTGTGCATAGCTATGTCCTATGACACATTTGTTACCTGAAGTCAAGGTAATAAAGATGCTAACTACAGAAATACATATTATAGAAGTAGAGTTGTCATTACTTACATCAAAAATGGTTGCGCATGATGTCAGCAGGTCTTTGCCTGCCCTCTGCTGCTCTGCTGCTGTCTGCTGGTTGAAGGGGTGGTAAGGGATCATCATCCTCATCTGAGTCCGGCTCCGTGAGTTCCACTGGTATGCCCCTGGAGGTTGCTATGTTATGCAAGATAGCACATGTGGCCACAAATGTGCATGTTGTCTCTGGGCTGTACTGTAGTGCACCTCCACTCTTATGGATGCAGCTGAAGCGGCTCTTCAAGCAGCCCAAAAGTGCTCTCCACCACATTGCGGGTTGCCCTATGTGCAACATTGTACCTCCTCGCTGCTGGAGTTGCAGGTCTCAGGTAAGACATCAGCATATAGGTGCGCACAGCGTAGGCACTGTCTCCTGAATACACAGAGAGTAAAATGAGTACTTGTGATATCCGACGTCACACTTACATCAATGCAACATTGTAAACTATCAAATTACCTAGTAGATATCCTTCACCAAACTCCCCAGCTAGCAGTCTTGTGTAAATCCCGCTGTGGCGAAAGATGTACGAGTCATGTGTGCTCCCTGGGTATCTGACCACGGGATCGGTAATGATGTAGGAGGCATTGAATATCACCTGCATGTTCGTAGAATGATGATTTATACGGTTGCGATACACATACTCACGTGTCGAAGGTGGACAGATTGCTACATTTGTCCCATCGATAGCACCTATGACATGTGGGAACTGTGCTATCTGGTAGAAATTGCTTTTAGTTAGTTGTAATTTCTTTGGGGTGTTGGGAAATCTTATGTACTGTTGTATTCTGCTCAGCATGGCATTATGAATTGCATTGAAAAATCTAGAGAGGGCACTCTGTGATACCCCAACAGCTGCTGCTATGACCCCTTCATAGCTCCCTGAGGCTAGTAGGTGCAGCGACCATAATACCTGCACATGAGTGGGAATACTTGTAGCTCAGCTATCAGGCCAAGTATCATGGCTGAGCTTAACCTGTACTTGTCATATATTTCCTCCTCAGTCTGGTCAAAAAGGGTTATGCGCACTCTGAAAATGCGCTACTGTCTCCTCCTCCTTCTCCTCAAACCTGCTAAGATCCTCATTCTCCTTGCCATGACGTACGGTGCAGCCATTATGGAAGAGCAGCTGAGGCATTCTGGGCCTCTTTATATAGGTTGCACCTGGTTAAAACCTGTTTTCAATTTGTGGTAAGTTGCTTGTGCAAAAAGCCATTCTGCGAATAATCGCAATTTGCGATTTTTTGATGCATCGAATTGTGATTCGTTTTTTGCGTATCGAAATCAGTGTATCACAAATAGCATCCCGAATTAGCGGATCGCTATCTGTGATTCGCTAATCGGTGTTGCAAATTGCGGTTTGCAATTAGCGATTCTGTAATTCATATCGCTATTTGCAATATGCTGTTTGCGGCACACAAATTCATGTCTCATTCGCAAAAAATCAATATTTGAGCAATTCCTTATTTTCGCACTGCTAATGCCTTTCATACATCGCAAAAGGCATTTTTGCATTCGCAAAAGGCCGATATTTGCGATTCGCACCGTTTGCTAATGCAAAAAGCTTTGATACATGTGGCTCTAGACCTCCAGGTCTGGTAACATTTTTATGATTTTTCAAGGCCTGTCAGGGCTAGCATGTCTCTCCCGTCATTACAATGTTCTACATGACTGAGGTAGACATGAGCTTCTCTAAGTACCCTTCACTTTAAAAAAAATGTATTAGTCATCCTGGTAGGCCAGATGCCACAACAACTGACAATTATTTGCCTTTTAAACATAGCTCTGCTTTATCATATCATTTGATAAAGTAACATAAACTTTAGTGACTATGGGTCTGATTTAGAAATTAGCGGAGAGGTTACTCTGTCACAACAGTGACGGATATCCCGTCCACAGTAATCTAAATCCCATTGGATATAACGGGACAAGAATTTCGGCGTAAGGGATATCAGTCACTGTTCTGACAGAGTAACCCATCCGCTGTGTTCTAAATCAGGCCGTATATGTCTTATGCAAAGTAACTTTAAAGCAGTCAAAGTATTAACAATGCTTACAAAATCCAAACTGAGACAAAAAAAGTGTTTAACTGGAAAACAGCTGAAATAAAAGCACAGAGAGTTGGGTTTGATTTATTTTGTTTTCAGAAAAGAAGTGTATGCACCTTGACTATGTTACGTACATCTGTAGATAGGTGTATCTGGCTTCTCTTTGTGTGATTGTGTGGGGCTTGAAGCTGCTTGTCTGGTGCTTAATATTACCAATGTGTTTTTGTTTGATGGATTTGCAATGTTACTGATGGACTACTACTGCGCTTGTGCTGCTTAACTCCAGGTGAAGGACATAGCCTTCCACCACTATGAGGATAGCTCTTTGGGTGGCACTCCCATTTCAACAAGACTGCAATCCATGAGACATGTCTATGTCATACTCACACGTGTGATTCATGTTTGCCTATGTCAACAAAAATCATCAGACATCAGTTCTGTTGGGCACTCAGAGTAGTGGTGCATGCCCATGATCATGAAAAATTGTTCATTTGGGGTTTAGGACTTACATCATGAAATGTTTGGTCTCCTAAATATTAAGATGCCTTTTAGATTGCTTATAACTCTGTAGGCCTGGGTGGAGTTTGTGGAGGTCTGCTAGATGGAACTCTGCGAAGTGACCAAAAAACTCTGCTGCGATTCGTGGAGTTCCACAAGTGGCGGAGTGCATTAGGTTGCGCCTTTTGCACAGATTTTTAGCACCAGGTGTTTGTCCTGCATTGAAAAATCAGCACGAAGTGCACAACACGCAACGCAAGAGGGCGCTGCTTCCTTTCTGCTATTCAAGTAGATTTTCTACTCGAGCGGCAGTTACTTAACGCAAACAGAAGTTTTGTCTACGCAAGTGTTAACGACCATCTGCGACCGCCCGTGTTGAGAAATGTGTATAATGTACAGTGGTGGCTGGTAACCTTTAAATGTGGTGAGGAGTAATCCTTGGCTCAAATTCCAAAGAGCTTTCTCTTGAAGGGTTTCCTCACACTTTCTTGCAAGTTTACTGTCTCACTCTGACTCACCCAGTCTCACTTTGTCTCACTAATTTATGCAGTCTCACTCAGTCCCACTCATTATCACTCATTCTGTTTTAGTCTTACTGTGATTCAGTCTCACACACAGTAAAACTCAGTTACCCTCAGTCTTTCTCCCTAACTCTCACACATTAATTCCCACACATACTGGTCCTTACTGTCACTCAGTCTCACTCACTGTGACTAATTCCTTCACTGACTCTCACACTTTAACTCACATACATAGTCACACAGACATGCTCACCGTGCTGGGATATCACCAGCTCTGAACAATATCTCGGATGGCTGATGCAGGCACCTTCATGCACCTGTGTCAGCAACCAAGCAATTTCACTAGCTACCTTAGTTTGTTGCTGGGCCTGATGCGGGTCTACATTTTAATTTTATTATATCAAGAGTGGATAATTATTTACTCCTGATACAATAAAAATAGACCACAAAACAAAGAGGGTGTAGAGTAGCTGTGGAGCCCATAAAGGGGAGCCACCACTGGTCCAGGGACACTTCTCCATCAAACCAATCCATCCACTCAATCATCCATCCCTTCACTTATCCATCCCCCTTCATCCATCTATTCATCCAGTCATTCAACCATCCACCCATCCTTTCACTCATCCATCCACCCTTTAGCTCCATCTATCCATTCTTCCACTCCATCCATCTATCATCCTCCCTTTGGATCATCCATCTAGCCATCCTTTCACTCAGCCATCCATCCTTACACCCATCCATCCACCCTTTGTCCTATCCATCCATCCGTTCATACATCCCTCTAATATCCTTTCACTCAGCCATCCATCCTTTCACTCACTCATCCATCTAGCTATCTATTCATCCATCCATCAATTCGCCCTTACACTCATCAATCCATTCATCCTTTCATCCAGACATCCACCTACCCTGCCTTTCACTCATCCATCTATTGCTTTCCATACATCCTTTCACTCATCCATCCTTTTGCTCATCATCCACACTTTCACTCCATCCCCCTATCCACTCATTCATCTCTTTACCCTTTCACTCATCCATCCATACTTTCACTCATCATCCATCCATCCACCCTCCCTTTCACTCACACACCCTCCCTGCCTTTCAATCTTCCATTCTTACGTCTATCCTTTCACTCATTCATCCCTCATCTATCCATCCACCACTTCATCCATTCATCCATCCACCCTTCCTTCCTTTCACTCATTCACCCTCCCAAGTTAATTATGCGCCTTTGTCTGCTGAACTACAGACAGAAGAGGCCCATCAAGAGCCCCACCCCACTATAGCTGCTAAAGGGGGGGAACAGGGTGACAATGTCCCTGATGCAGCCAGAAGCTTAAGTGCACACTTACCTCTTAGCCCACTAGTGCAATTGTTGTCCGCAGCTGGTTACTTTCCTCGCTTGAGCCTCTATAGTTGAGATAAGGAGCACTCTGTCATGCTCACAATGATTTTTTTCAAAGTGAAACCAAATGCAGTACTACACATGTGTTACTGCCAGGAGAGCAGCCCCCTGCACCCCACCTACAGCTTGCTGCTCTGTTCATCCAACAAATTGTTTCCTCACATTCCCTCCTTGTTCTCTTCGGCCTGCCCCACTCCCTGCCATTTAAATGAATGGAACTTTGCTAACTCCTCCCAGGGCAACTGTTTTTGCGCCCCAAAAACAACCGGATTAATTGCATTGTAATTTACGCTCCCTCTTCGAATATGTCACTGCTGTAGCTTGTGCCTGCAGGTCAAAGAAAACCTCACCCGGTTGGCACTTGTGCAGTAGTAGATCTGCAAAGTTCACTAGAGTTCACCCAGGAGACTCAGCACACTGTCTCCGAGCAGTGGTTAATTTTCAGCTGCAGTGGAGGGTGACAGAGCAACACCCCTTTTGCCCATGAACATGTCATCCCTGATGATGTGGGCACTAAAATGTACAGTCAGCGAAGTAGCTTCATGGAGGGTGTTTGGTGTGCGACACCTCCCAAATAAAAGCGGTCTTGACTGGGCTTGGTAGTTGGGTCTGGGGCCTTGTGTTAGGTCTGCCATGTCAGTGTCGGTTTTTCTCATTCTGCACCAAAAATTAAAAATAAAACAGTGACTTTTAATTCAAAACAGGATAGAGAGAAACAGAGATACACATCTGTGCTGCATTGGTTTCAATGGGTCAGACCACACCATTACTAAGTACTGGCACATCCTATATTTTTCCTTTTGAGTGCCAGGACTTCTCCTTTGCAAAAGAGAGTACCTGTACTCGAAGAAGCAGACAGGCAGGCTCAACCATATTGGCAGGTGCCTTGGACATCCAGGTTGTCAGACAAGAATACCTGTGCAATTCTTAGACAGAAGAGCAACAGAATACTTCTTCTCTGATCCCTCTCATATTCAGTATTGTCAGGGGTTTGGAATGGGAGTAGTGCTGGTCTGGCTGTAGCTGGCATTGGGCATTTCCCCAGGAGGCTGGAAGGGTGAGGGACGGTTTTGCAGTGGTGTTGCAGTATCAGCCTCCAGTAACAAAAGCAGCAGTGCTTCATCACTTGGACTCACCCCATGCCTAAGGGGGCTAATCTGATGAAATTGCCAGAGCTGCATTGGGCTCCCAGTCTTTCCCTGAATGGGAGGCCCCGTCTCACCATGATTGACAGCGTAGGATCACGTAGGGTTTACACTGCTAATCACTTGTGCATACAAGCCCAAGCAGTCAGTCAGAGGGCAGGGGTAAGTATTGTAATGAAATAGGTCTTAAATGCTATGTTTGAACATGTTTGTGAGTGTGCTTAGTGCTCCACCCCCTCATAAAATGATACCATGCGTCCTGTAAGGTTGTATGACACAACCATGCATGCAAAAACAACGCATGCCTGAACAACACGGCCAGAACCACGACCGTGTCTTTACCACGCATGGCTTTACCACACATGCCAGATTTTGTTGTAAAAGCATATGTGGTAAAGTAATATGCTTGGTAAATTTCCCCCCATACCATAACATGCCCCTGCACTGAAGACGATCCCACTACCCCACACCGCCACCCTGAACCCTAAACCTAAAAATCTACCCAGACCCCCCGACCGCCACTGCTTTTAAACCTGCTCTACCCCAAGGCCTAAATCCCCCACCCCCTGGCTCCCCACCCTTAAATCTAACCCGCACCCTGAGCTCTAAAACACACCAGCCATCCACCCTGCCTGTAAAACTAATGAGCCTTAAACTCCAAAAACTACCTGGACCACAATGCGCTGAGCCCTAAAACCCCCATGCACCTCTCAATACTTTCCTAACGACCCCAACACCCCCGCTCTGAGGTCTAAATTCTGAAAACTACCCACCCCTCCACCCTGAGCCCTAAAACCTGTACGCACCCCTAAAAACCTCCCCTCTCCAAACCTACCCGGCCCCCTTCCACCAAACTCCACTAAATCCACCAAACTATCCCAACCCTCCCACCCCAGACCTGCCTACCCTTAAATTCTACCCTCACCCTCCCAGCCCTGAGCCCTAAACCTCCCCCATTCACCCCTAAAATAAAAGAAAAATCCCCCAGCCCTAAAAAAAAAACCCAGCTCCACTTACCTTGACCGATCCTTCTTTATGCTCCTTCCTGCTTGCCTGCCCATCCTCTCCCGTCCTGACCCCTATAAACCGCCCCTGGCCCCCTGTCCGCGAATCTACTCCGACCCCCCTCCTAGCCCTGACATCCTCCAAACTACCCCCGCAAACCCTCCTGCCCTTTAATCTACCCCGACTCCCCCCGCCCTTGAGCCCTAAAATCCCCATGCACCCCTAAAATCAAGAAAACTCCCCCACCCCTAAAATAAACACAGCCCTACTCACTTCGACCGATCCGTCTTTCTGCTCCTACCTGCTTGCCCGCCCATCCGCACAGCCAGACCGTTGCTTGAACCATGCATATCCTGCCTGCCTTAAACATGCAAATTCGTAGTTAAGACATATGCGTTGTTCAGGTAAGCGTTGTTCAGCTTGCAGCCTTCAGGGACGTGTGGCTCTGTCTATGTAGTTTAGGCTGTTTCCTGTCCTGTAACTTCCATTCTCATGCTTTAGCCAAGTCATGTCCTTAACTCTGTATATAAAGGAAAGTCTGAAAACTCTGTCAGGGTCCCAGGACAATAGGGGTACCTTTTTCTTATGATAAATATGCACAGCTGAAAACCTGGCTGAATGAGAGCTTTCTAAATCCTGAAAGCCTCCCTGATGTGTGGTCAGTTCTCATTGCAGCAGAAATGTTTATGATTGCAACTTTTTCCTGGTGGCAAAACCCATTCTTAATTCCTTTTTTGCAAAGTAAAATCTAGCCAATCCTTTTGTGCCAGGTTGTGCTCTTGATGTGCAGGACAATCACAATGCATATCTGGTAGGAGCAGATCATTTCTCTAGAAACTTAGCCTATTTTGAGCATAATTCTACTTTTAGTCATTGTCCAGTCAGGATTAATTTGTACTAAAGTGCTTAACTTACCTTAACTGCCTTACATCCACTTATGTAAAATCTAAATATAACTTAATACCAATTTTAATCAATCACAGCTTTAACAGGTAAGTGAGGTGAAGGGAGTACAGATGAGGCATATTGTTCAAGTTCAAACTAAGTGGACAAGCAGGAAATCACAATTACATTTAAGGTATCGTAGATCTGCAATCAGCATCATTCCTTTTAAGTAGAGCGTTTTAATTTGTGCTGCCAATAATTAGCATTATACTTTTCCTTAAGGTCATATGGTATAAATCATCATTGCTACATCATTTCTCTTTATCTTTTGTCAAAAGAAGAGGGTAATTCGAAAATAAGCCTGCTCACTTCCGGAAGAGACATAGAGCCTCATTACGAGTTTGGCGGAGGCGATTATTCCATCCCAAAAGTGACGGGTATCCCGCCTGCTGTATTACAAGTTCCATTATATCCTATGGAACTTGTAAAACGGCGGACGAGATATCAGTCACGTTTGAGACGGAGTAATCCCCTCCGCCAAACTCTTAATGAGGCCAATAGTATTTGGATTATTGAAGGGAAAGGTTTAGGTCTCAAAATGGTTCTTTAAAATCGTGGATTTAAGAAAAAAATTGAAAATACTCTATAGTTTATTGTTCTCATAGTGAATGCATTTCTCCTGCACAGCCAAATTGTAGAAACACTTTTTCTTCTCACATGGTGTGTTTTTAGCATTGAAGTACATTTGCTCAGAAAGCTTCCGGGATAGAAACATCTATGTTGGCACCTTGATGCTATTGTAACATATGAATAAAATCTGGGTTCCCTTTAGCATGTGCCTTTTACAGTGCTAACTTGTGATTGGGAACTGGTAAGCATTTCATGTTTAGTTTCTAATAATTTGTAATTAAAAACATCTTTATTGGTAAAGTTGGATTTAAGTTATAATTTCGAAAACACCACTTTTAGAAAGTTGGAATTTTCCTTTCATAACTATTTTGTGCCTGCAGCCTTTTTGTGGGTCAAATGATTGGGTATAGCTGACAGTTTGACTTTGTTAATTTCTCCCAAAGCGCAGCTCAATAGAGTATAAAGTGTGCATGGATGGGCCATCAAATGGTGGGATGGCGGGGAGGAGCTGGACAACTGAACAGGCTGTGCTCTGCCTTTACATAAAGGACTTATCACCCCTCCATTGTTCATGCATCCAGCTTGGAGCTATGGTAGGAGAGTCAGGAAACTTCAAGCACTTCAAAGTGAATTCTCTAGAAACATCTACATCAAAGGAGGCACCAGATATGAAGATAAGACCCTCAGACCCACTCTTGAGTTCACTCTCTGGAACTGCGGAAGGACTTTTGGAGGACTGCCTGCTGTGTGGCCTGCTGTGTATTTCAGAAGACTGCCTTGCTGTACCTGGAAGGACTACTTTGCTGCCTGAAGTCTGCATTGAACTTTCTGAGCCCTTCCCTCCTATCTGAGCACTTTCTACTGCTGAACCTTGGACTACCAAAGTGATTTAAGTGCTAGCTGGCTCACCTCTTGATCAGAGCCTCAGGGACAAAAACCCTTGAATCATCTTCAACCCACACCTGGACCTGGACCTGCTTCTTTGCTGGCACACGGACCAAGCTGAGATTGAGTCTTCTTTATTAGTGCCTCTCTGCTGCTCGTGCTGGGATTCAGGTTCTATTTCTTTACCCGCCCAGCCACCCCTTTTCTGTGATGCTTCTTTTCCCTCCCACCGATGCCTTCTCTGTGTTGCTGCCCTGTCCCCCCACCCCTCACCGTTGGATGCAATTACAATACCATAATACTACTAATTGTGTTTTCGTGAAACAGTTGTGTTTTCTTTCTGAATGTACAGCATAGTGCAATAAGTATAAAAGAACTGACATGTTCAAACTGACACACAGTGGAATGTGGCTGAGCATGTGTTAACTGGGCCTGTGTGGAGCTGACGGAGTAGCACTCAGCAGAATTCCACGGAGTTGGAAAAAAACTCTGTGGAATTCCGTAGAGGTGGAGTTCCGTGACCCGTGGAGTACTGAATGCGTTGGATCTTGGAAGTGCTAAGCAGGGTCAGGCCTGGTCAGCCAAGCAAGAAGACCCTGCTTAGTGCCTCCGATATCGGGTGCATTCAAGAGAGGGTCTTGGCAGTGAAAGCTGCTGTTTCAGGCCTCTTGTGCACCGGTCTGTCCCTTGTGCACTGCATACAGGACAGGCCGGTGCAGAAGAGGCATGAAATGGCAGCTTTCACTGCCTACAGTCCTGGCCTGAATTCAGGCCAGGGCCATAGAGAGTGAAAGCTGCAGTTTCAGTCCTTGTTTGTGCACCAGTGTGCACAATCAACGAAAAAGAGAATAAGAGAAGACGACTTACCCGTGCGTTCCTGGGGGTCCTTCCCTCCTCCTCATCTGACGACTATGAGCCTCTATCCGCAGCGGCTGCTCCCCTCCTTGCTCCAGTGCGTGCTGCGGCGTGCCTATTTAAGATGCACTTTCTGTCCATGACACGTGGTGACTCGATATAGATTCACATAATCGTTTGATATGTGTATATCCCCATGAATAACTTACTGGGCAAACTTGTCTATATCATTTTACAAACAATATCATTTTGCACATATTGGTTGCGCCTTTCACAGTCATGTGTGCATGTTGGTGTGGTTTCAGAGATACAACCTATTTATATAATAATTCCCTTATGATGCTGGATGTCATAAGCGCCACCATTTGTGTAAGGAAATACTTTATATTTTTTGATTATTAGGAAATCTCTTTCTCCTAGACCCAGTTTGGACCATTGGAGAAGAATAACAAAGAAGATTACTGGTATAAAACCTTTTGTTTTTTTAGTGTTTATTCAGAAGGAATTTTTAGTCTTCATTCTTTTACTTGGTATTTTTCTCCTTTCAGTGTGTCTTTAATCTGAAAATAGGGTTGAAACGTTGACAGAGCACATAATTGTGGACTGGTTTTCAAATTGGTCAAATGTGGATGTGGCTATCTGAAGGAGAGACTATAATTTGCTCCAGTCACATGTATATATGTATATAGCACCAGTGCACTTTTTTCACTTTGTCACTTTTCACTGCGCTATCACTGTATAGGAGCAGAGAAGAGATTGGAGGGGGTTCAAGAATGAGGGAATACATGTGGCAGTCGGTTTGTCTTTCATTTGTTCTATTTTGATACCAGTCCTGGGTCTTTTCCTTGTACCACAAGTGTTTTTTTAAAATTTGTTGTGCCATTTCTTCTGTTTAATAAAACTCAATAGGCACTTGAAGGTCACCTGCACTTCAGTACTTTCATAATTGAATGCACTGTTGTCAGAACTCTGTTCAAAGGGTCATGGGCACACAGGTGTTACTGGGCCCAACTGAGGTGGTTGAGGTCTTTTACTCCTGATGTCCTGGGGCCCAACTTACTGTGGATCCTTCTCTTCTGAGTCAAGCACCTGACTTTCAGTTAGTAGCACAGCAGAAGCAGTCAAGGCTCACTCAGAGGGGAAGTGTAGATATTGATTAGTGGACATGCCTCAAAACAACTTGCAAACAGCACACACGATAAAGCAATGTCCAGTCAAATACCTATTTTGTATAAAAGAAGTATTTTAATTCTAATTCTATATATGTAAAAAGTAAATGACATTCAAAAAGCAAAAACACTGATAACGCAATGTCCAGTCAAATACCTATTTTGTATAAAAGAAGTATTTTAATTCTAATTCTATATATGTAAAAAGTAAATGACATTCAAAAAGCAAAAACACTGTTTTCCCTTATGAGGTAGGAGCCCTAGTAGTTGTCAGCCCACTCCCTGGGCTATCTGGTACCCCTGTAATGAGTGCTGTTATTCCCCACACTATTAGGCCCTGTCACAGGGTATCCCCCTCTCAGACTCAGTTCATAAAGTATAGTCACTTAGATTTATGCAGGATTGCCCACACCCACGCTGCATATCCCTAGGGTCTCAGTTTGCCAGTTCTCAGCTTACCCACCATGGTCATACACAAACTGGCAGTGGTATACTGTTGTCCTGGCCCAGATCGGCAAAGTCTGACCGCATGCATTCACATGCACAGCTAACTGTGTACTGATGATCGGAATTGCTCTGGCTCCAGCCACACATGGTAAGTTTTCTCCTTTCTTGGCTTTGGGGTGCGGACAGGCTTGATGCTCCTGTAGGATTCCAAATGCATTATCATTGTCTTTGTCCTTTTTTGGGTGCATAGTTCCCTCATCTTGGTTGTAGCAGTGGTCGGGTCACAGGCAAAGACCCAGACCTACAGCTTCAGTGATTCGCGCACTCCCTTCTGGCATATGGAACTTGGAAGTCCTTTCACTTTGGCCTAAAGTTGAATCTTCCATGGCCCCTCCTGGCACACAGGGTCGAGGCAACTTCCCTGTACACAGGTGACAGCCTGCTCATTGCTGTTTGGCTCTGCTGCACACAGTAGCCCCTACCGGCATCAGGGGTCACCAATCCTGCGATGCAGCACACAGGTAATAGCCCACTCAGTGTGACAAGGGTCCTGTGCGTATTTCAGCCCCTCCTGGAATATGGGGTCGCTTTCCTCACTGTGCGACACTGGGCAATGGCCCAATCGGCAAAGCACAGCTTCTAATTCTTTGAAATGGACATCTTGCTCCTCTCCTCTTCCTTTTAAAGAATGTCTTTCATAATAGGCAGGTCTCCAAAGCTGATTAACCCACAACAAGGTTCATGGGAGTGACCACAATTCATACCTGGATTTGAACCACAGTGATGTGTGTATGTAAAGGGTAATTCCAGGTCCACATCCCTTATCAGCCCTATCTATCTCTTCCGAAGATGCATCTTGACCTTTTCCATGTGATCTCTCACTGAATCAAAGAACCCTTTGAAATGCACAAGGAGAGCCTGGCTTTCCAATCCCCAGTGCTCTGTCCCACCCAGCTTATAGGAATGCAGCAATACAGAAACTCTGTCTGAAGATATGCCTCTGCTCCTCATATTTTCACCATGCAGACCTGGGCTCCCCAAAATGGAACCCATGGTTCTCCATGTAGTGTACCAGAGCAGTCCCTCTGCATTAAGGGTACATCCAAAATACATGCACTGCCCAGCACTGCTATCCTCATGCATTTTGCTCTCACCAGTATATTTACATGCAGCATATGCCCTCAGTCTGCGCACACTGTTCAGCACTTACTGTTCAGCTCTGAACTGTTCCAGAGGGTGTCATTGAACCACACACTGCCAGCGCACACACATTTACTATTTGCACTCCCTACCACACTTCACTCTCTGTGTTGTGTGGGTCATGTGTGCTCACATACAGTCATCACATATTTTCACTACGCACACACTTCCACATCAACTCGATGTAGGCCAAAGGTGAATTATACATACAGCAGCAGAACTTTCAAAAAGGTGAGTGAGGCTGTAGGCCTTACTCCAGTGACATAGAAAATCATCCTGTTTACTAGCACTGATCATTACACAGTATGCTGCCACCACTTCTCTTATGCTGTTTAACTCCTGGTGAAGGCAGAAGCCTTTTCCCATTATGAGGGTAGTGCTTTGGGCGCCCCTCTCGATCCAAGAGTGCAATCTGTGAGAAAGGCCTATGTCATGGAGAACACATATGATCTGTGTTCATCTATTACAAAAAAGTCAGCATTAGGGATCCAGACAACCATGCATTTGGGCACTCGGAGCAGATGTACATGGTGAACATGTGCCATGGCATTGCTCCTTTATTTTTTTAACTTTCAGACATGCTGAGGGACGGCTGGTCTGCTATGCAACATGGCTGAAAAATATTGACAAAACCAGTATATCTTGCATTGGCTTTGCCAATGCTTGCTTAAATATGTATTTGTTGCCCCAGAAAAACAGATGCCCTAGTGATTGACAGTTTGAATTTTAAACAAAGCTGTACCTTTACTTTTGATAAAGTAACACAAACTTTAATGACTCTAAGTCTTGTACAAACTACCCTTAAAACATCCAAACTAAGAGCAATGCTTACAAAACCTAGACAGACAGGAAAGGTGTCTGGAAAACAGCTGAAATAAAAGCACAGTTTGGTCAGCATATTTAATTTCTGTAAAAGATGTATATGTCCTCTGTGATTCCAAGCTGTCATGCCATGTACATGAAACTTTAACTTCCAAGCCACAGTTAATAATAAGCATCAATGAAGCATAATTCACATGGCAATGTGGATACTTTGAAAAGAAAAAAAAAAACATTAAAGAAATACTATAGTTAGGTGTTGCGAAATTATCTGGTTTTAATAAAGAAAATACCTTAGAAATGTACTGAAAAACAGAAGTTAAAGTAAATTTATAGTTATGTGAATTTGTCTGTGAGAATATTAACGTTTTGAACGAAAAGAACACAACAATGCTAACTAAAACCTGCACCCCAGCTATGCACTGCTTGTGACCCCACATATGCTATCACTCATGATGTTCTATGACAGAATTGATGACATCACTGGTGACATCATCCAAGCTTCCTTTTCCGCATATTGCTGTATCAATTACTATGGCATTACACGTAACATAGTTCACATTAACATTCAGCCACAGATAAATGGGAAACCCTCGTTGAGCATTGTGCTCAATCTGTATACAACTGTTCAGACAAAGCCTAAATAGTGAATGCCAAAACAAATGTCCTACTACTGACAGCTTTTATCTGTATCAAACCCCTGACGCACGCTAAACTTATGTTAAGGAATTAACTTCATATCAGTAGAAAACTGAGTACTATAAACAGTGTATACACTAAGAAGAGAGTTCATTCTATAGCACACTGTTTACAAATGATAAAACTCTCATGAGAAATACACCACAGAGTATTCAAAGTAATCTACTATGGACAGTGTACATTCTATGCAACAGTTATCAAACAAGACACTATTTGCTAAAAAGAACCAGGATCTGAAGGTACTAAAGATCATACTACCTGAACCCTTCTTACTGTGGTGAAAACTTTACAGCGACCCCATCTTCTGAAACAAAACAAGCATGTGTACATAGGTTAGTGTCTGGTGCACATGCTCTTCTATGTTAAGCACAAATTACCATGCTGACACGATTCTCTCTAACAACTTAAGGCTGCATATAAAATGTAGTATCTACTATGTAGAATCTTTCTCCTGATGGGAACGTTTTCTGCAGAACCACAACGTTGTGTGAAGCTTAATGAATATGTATCAACTGTCACTTGCACACAGAGTTACTCTGGAGTAAAGTGAGGTGCAATGGCATATAAAGAGTTGCATACAGTGTATAGTGGACTAGAGTATCATAGAGTAGAGTGTTAAACAGTGCTATACAGTATACTACAGTCTTGCACAGTGTAGTGAAGGGGTATAGGGAATAGTAAAGTGTCTGAGAATGGCATATAGTGTAGTAGAGTGTAGAAAAGTGGAGTTTCGTAGAGTACGATATTGTGTGAAACAGTGGAGCTGTGTAGTGTGGATTGTTGTATAGCAGCCTAGAGTGAGGTACATTCTCATGCAGTGGTGTAAATTTGAGTGCAGTGCTATAACATAGTTTGGAGTAAAGTACAATAGAGGGTTTTGGTGTGTCATAGAGCAGAGTGGCATGGAGTGGAGTGTACTGGTGTAACTTAAACAGTAAATTGTTACAAGTTGGAGTGGGGTCTCATACATTAAAATGGAATGCTGTGACATATAGAAACAAATGTGGAACAGAGTGTTGTCCTTTGGAGTGTACAGGCATTGAGCGAAGGACAGAGTTGAACAGTGAGGTGTACAGGGATAGAGTGGAGTAGAATGTCGTAGAGCGCCATGAAGTGTGGTAGACTTTTATATAGTAGAGTTATATAGAGTGAGAAGAGTGACAAACAAAAGAGTGGCTTTGAATGGAGTGGGGTACACTGTAATGGTGTAGAGTAGATTTCCCTAAAGAGGAGTAGCATACACTGGAAAAGTGTACAGTGGAATACCATACAGTGGAGTGCAGAGGAGTGAAGCGGCATAGAGTGGAATAACGTAGAGTAGAGTGGTGTACAGTGTAATGGTGTAGACTGGAGTGAAGTACATTGGATTAGCATAGAGTGGGGTGACAAACACTGAAGTGGCATAGTGTAGAGTCAAGGAAACTGTTAAAGATTGTAATGGCATTTCATACAGTTCTGTGGAGTGTTTTGTCGTACAGTGTTGAAAACTGTTCTAGAGTGGAGAGAAGCTTTGTACAACAGAGTTGAGTACACATTTGGACAGTGGAGTGTGTGGAAATAGAGTGGAGTAGAGTCTGGTAGAGTGGTATAGAGTGTAGTAGAGGTTTTTGGAGGAGGAGAGTACGCTGGAGTGGTGAAGACTATAGTAGCGTACAGTGGAGTGACATGAAGTGGAATAACGTGGAGTAGCATAGACTGGAGTGATGTACAATGAGGTAGCATAGAGTGTAATAGTGTATATAGTAGTAGTGTTCAGTGGAGTGGCATAAAGTGTACTAGTGGATAGTGTAGTAACATGCAGTGGAGTGGCTTAGAGTGGCTAGAGTGGTTTAGATTAGAATGATGTATTATGAGGTGGGATAGAGTGTAATAGTGTAGAGTAGAATTAATCAATCAGTATTTGTATAGCACAGCACTGGCACACAGGGGCATCTGGGCGAAATGGGTGCAACTTCTCTGTCAAAGAGCCAGGCCTTGAGTTTCTTCCTGAAATCCACCAGGGAGGGAGCTGAATGGAGTTGTCAACATAGAGAGTGTTGCCATAGTCAAGGCGGCTAGTGACAAGGCCAGATTGACAGTCTTTCTGGACTTTAACTCTGATCCATCGGAAGATTCTGAGGAGCATGTGCAGGGTGTGGATGGGTGTGGAAGCAGGAGGCGGGGAAGGCGTTGATTTGTAGTTTCATGGTCAGTTCACTGTTGAGGATGATGCCTAGGTTGTGTGCATGGTCTGTGGGTGTGGGTGTTTGTCCGAGTTCTGCTGGCTACCAGATGTGGTCTCCTATGGAGGTGTTCTTTCTGAAGATCAGAACTTCTGTCTTGTCAGAAGTTGAGTCTAAGGCAGTTTCTCTCATCCAGTTGGCTACACTGGTCATGGCTTTGCAGACGTTTATTCTTGCGGTGGAGGGGCCTTTGGTGAGCAAGAGGATGAGTTGAGTGGCATCTGCTTGAAAAATTATGTTGGTGGTGAACAAGTTGGGGCTGAGGGATAATCATTGGAGCCCTCCGCATAAGATGTCCTTGTGTTCTGAAGTGAAGGGAGGCAGACTGATGCTGTGTGAACATCCTGTGAGGAAGGCGGCGATCCACTTGAGGGCGGTTTGCTGAATGCTGCTGTTGCAGAGTCTGTTGATAAGGGTGTGGTGGGAAATGGCGTCGAAATCAGCAGAGACGTCGTGGAGGACCAGGGTTACCCTCTCCCCCTGGTCGAGGAGGGTTCTGATGTTGTCTGTTGCAGCAATAAGGGCTGACACAGAATCCTGAGTAGGAGGCTGGATTTAGTTTCAGGTATTTTGTAAGCTATTTGTTGACGGCCTTCTCTAGTTGGCCTTCTTGAGATGGCCCGGTAGGGAGACAGTGAGATCGGTTGAAAAGTTTTGAGCTCGCTAGGGTAGGCGGAGGTTTCAATCATCAATCAATCAGTTTTTGTAGAGCGCAATTACTCACCTGTGAGGATGTCAAGGCGATGCGGGGGAAGGAAGGCAGAGCCTCATTTGAAGAGCCACAACTTGAGGTTCTTCCTAGAGATGGTGAACGATGGGCTTTGTCTGAGGTGCAGTGGTAGGTTGTTCCAGCTCTTTGCTGCGAGGTAGGTGAAGAAAATTCCTCCAGCTGTGGTTTTCCGTGTGCGTGGTATGGTGACCAGTGCTTGCTGGGCTGAGTGGAGGGATCTGGCAGGGGTGAGAAGGACAAGCGGTGGTTCAGGTTGGCTGGTCTGACATTTTGTGTGGCTTTGTACGTGTGGGTGAGTAGCTTGAAGGTAATTCATTTTTCTATCGGGAGCCAGTGGAGGATCCTCAGGTGCTGGGAGATATGTTATTGGCATGGGAGATTGAGGACAAATCTGGCGGCGGCGTTCTGGATAAAATGCAGCATTTTGATGTTTCTCATTGTGGTGCTGGTGTAGAGAGCTTTGCCGTAGTCAGCTTGCTTGTGACTAAGAGAATGCAGAGGGTGTGCCAGCAGGAGGAGGTGACTGCGTTTACCTGACGGGTCAAAGATAAGGAGGAGTCAAGGGTGATGTCTAGGTTGCGGGCGTGCTCAGTCGGTGAAGGTGGGGTGCTGAGAGATGTGAGCCATCAGAGATGAGAGATGTGGGACATCTGGAATCATCCCATGCTGAGGTGGCATTTCCGGAGATGATGAGCTCTGTCTTGTCAGAGTTGAGCTTCAGGCAGCTTTCTCTCATCCAGGTGGTGACGGCTTCCATTCGCGAGTGGAAATTCCTTTTGGCCATGTCCTGGTCTTTGGTGAGGGAAATGATGAGTTGTGTGTCATCAGCGTATGACACAATGTTCATTCAGTGGCTTCTGACAATGGCTGCGAGCAGTGTCATGTATATGTTGAAAAGAGTTGGACTCAGAGAGAATCCTTGGGGAAATCCGCAGCTGACTCCTGTGGGTTTAGATGTATAGGGAGGGAGCCTGACCCTCTGAGTTCTTTCGGAGAGGAAGGAGTGGATCCATTTCAGGGCTGTTCACCGGATTCCTACGTCGTGGAGTCTGGTGCATAGTGTGCTGTGGGAGACCATGTCAAAGGCCGCTGAGAGGTCAAGGAGTGGCTGTGGTCTAGAAGTGATCGGATGTCAACGGTGACTGCAAGAAGAGCTGTTTTGTGCTGTGGTTGCTGCGAAAGCCGGACTTGGAGATGTCCAGAGAGTTGTTGACCGCAATGAAATTTCACAGTTGTGTGTTGATGGCTTTCCCCAGTACTTTGGACCGGTAGGGTAGCATCAAGATGGGCTGGAAGTTCTTTAGTTCTGATGGGTTGGACGAGGATTTCTTCAGGAGGGGGCATACTTCGGCGTGTTTCCAGTCCTCGGGGAAAGTGCCTGTGTTGATGGAGCAGTTTATCTTTGACTGGAGCTCGGGCACTGGATGTGCTGGCCCTGATGTAGATGTGGTGCAGGAAAGGGTCTGCAGGGACTCCAGAGTGGGTGCTGTTTATGATGCTTTTTGTTTCCTCGGTGGTGAGCTTGGACCAGCTGTGGATGGTCTGGGTGGGTTCTGGGGGGTGGTGCTGGGTTGGTTTTCCAGGAGGAAGCTGTCCTAGATGTCTTGGATCTTGGGGTGGAAGAAGGTGGCAAGTTTGCCACAGAGGTCTTGCGACAGGGGATGTTGGTGGCTTCAGAGAGGGGATTTGAGAAATCATTGATGACTGAGAAACGTTCCTTTGTGTTGTGTGTGGAGAAGTTGATGCATTCCCGGAGTGCGTTCTTTCTTGCATTCTTGATGTGTTGGCAGTGGATGACGGTTGCGGCTCTGAAGGAGGGCAGGTGTTCGCTGGTTTAGCTGTTCCTCCATTTCTTCCCTAGGCACCTGCGGGTGTGTTTGGATTCTTGGAGTTCGGTGGTGAACCAGCTGGCTTTCTTTGGTATGCGCTTGGCCGGTGTCAGACGGAGGGGGGCTAGAGTGTCAGCGCATTCGGTGATCCATGCATTGAGATTGCACGCTGTGGTGTTCATCGGAGGAGGCGGGAGGGATTTGGCTAATGTTTTTGTGAGTTGCTAGTTGGGTATTTTGTTCCATTTCCTGTGGGAGGTTTTAGGGGCGCAGATGCGGCTACTGGGTGCTGTGATGTTGAAGTGTAGGCAGCGGTGGTCGGTCCAGTCTGGGATGGAGATGGTCTTGATGGTAATCCGGCTCTTGCGGTGAAGATGGGATCCACTGTGTGTTCTGCGATGTGCATGGGCGTGGTGATCAGCTGTCTGAGGCTGAAGGTGGTGAGGTTGTCAAGTAGAGTGGCGGTGTTTGGATTGTTGCAGTCCTCGAGGTGGAAATTCAGGTTGCCGAGGAGGAGGTAGTCATCGGACATCAGGGCCTGGAGGGTGGAAATGTGTACAATGTCGTCAATAAATGCAGGAAGGGGCCCAGGTGGTCTGTGGACGAGGGAGCTGTGGATGGAGGAGTTGTGATAGCTGTGGACCAGGAAGTAAAGGTGTTCCATGATGGTGCACTGTTCTTCTGAGTTGGCCTTGATACGTAGTGAGGACTTGTGTATGATGGAGAGTCCCCCCACATGGGTGTGAGGGCAGGTCCCTCCTTAGGATGCTGTGTCCGGTCCAGAGGGGGGGTTGATCCAGGTCTTGGTAAGGAAGGCGATGTCCAGTCAGGCGGTGTTGATCAAATCCCAGAGTTCGGTGGCATGCTTGTGGAGGCAGCAGATGTTCAGGATTAGGCAGTTGAGGGTTCCTTTAGGAGGTTCCTTTAGGAGGAGTCTTACCTCTGCATGTTTCCAGCTGTCCGGGAAGGCTGCTGTGGCAATGGAGGTGTTGATGATGCTGGTGAGTTCCGTGTTGATAGGGTCAGTTCTGAGGTTCAACAGGGTAGGTGGGTACCCCAGAGTGAATGGATGACATGATGGCAGTGGTGGTCTGAGAGGTGACCGGGGACCAAATGGTGATCATTCGTCTGGTGTGTGCTGGTTAGTTGAGGTTGCTGAGGTTGAGAGCTGTGGGTTGGGGGACGAAGTTGTTGTAGATGGTGGCAACCTTGTTGTGGAAATAGTCTGAGAGGGTGTTGCAGAGTTCTTGAGAGGGGTGGATGGTGTTCTCTGTGGCTGCTTGGTTGGAGAATTCCTTGACTATTTTAAAGAGTTTTTTCTTGTGGTTGGCTGCTGTGTAGGCTACGATGGCTGTTCACATGGCTTCCCTGTTGCGCCGGTGGTAGTTGCTGAGGGCTGCTATTTAAGTGGTTCTGTCAGAGGGGTTCCTTGTGGGGCATCATTGTTTCTCGAGTCGGCGGCAGTTGTGTTTGATGATTTTGAGCTCTAGGGTGTACCAGCTGGCTTGTTTTGAGGTTTTGTTGTTTTTTGCTGGTTTCATCAGGGCAACTCTGTCTGTGCACTCGGTGATCCATGCAGAGACATTCTGGACAGCCTGTTTGAGGTCTGATAAAGTTGCGGGTTGGGTGGCGCTGAGGGCCTGAGTCCACTGTGTCTCTGTTACCTTGCCCTAGCTGTGGTGAGGGGAGCTCTGATGTAGGAGTGGTGGTGTGCTGAGCGTCAGAGATTGTGAAGTGAATGATGGCTTGGTTGGTCCAGGTGAGTTCTCTGACATGGCTGAATTTGAGTCTTTCACTGGGGGTGAACATGGAGTGGAGTGTGTGACCGGCCTTGTGCGTGGATTAATTGACCAGCTGGGTGAGGCCAATGTTGTCCAGGTTTTCTAAGAAGGAGGTTGAGTTGGTAACGTTGTGGTCATCAACGTGAAAATTGAGATCAGCAAGTACGACTTATAGGTGGGAGTCAATGACTAGGGAAGTCATGAGGTTGGAGATGGCATCGCAGAAAGTCGGTTGGGGTCCCTGGGGGTCTGTATACCAGGGTGTCTCTTACTGTGGTCTTGGCATCGCCTGTAGCTGGAAGTTAAGGTGTTCCATGATAGGTGTTGTGTCATCGTTGGAGGCGATGCATGGGATGGTTTTCTTGAAGATGATGGCGATATCCCAGCCGTTATTGCTGGTGTGGCTCCAGGGTATCATCTTGTAGCCATTGGGTGTTGCAGTGGCAATGTCAGGATTCGAGGTGGCATTGAGCTATGTTTCGGCAATAAAGGCAATGTCAGGGGAGAGCGTGGTGATGGTGTCCCAGATTTCCGTGACATGCTTTCAGAGGGATCTGGCACTGAGCAGAATGCACTGGAGTAATTTGTGGCTGTTTGTGGTCTTCTGGGTAGAAGTGGTGAGGGGTTCAGTGTGGTCAGGCAGCCCTGGCTACAGGAGAAGGGCAGTGGCATCAGGTGAAAGGACCTTTAGCTGATCGTGGGAAGGAAGTGTAGCAGATATTGTTCTGGTGTCCAGGGTCAGTGTTATGATTCCCTCACCTTTTTCTGCTTCTTGTATTGTGTGTAATAAACTACCACCGGGTTGTTGGCTTGATCATGCTCGATAGGGGTAGTTATGTTAAGGCATAATGTTTACAGTTATTGGGCCAAAATGTGTTGCTTATGTAAATTGAAAAGTATGTACACCATGTTTTTACCAAGGCTTGTTTACCCAGTGTTGCTTGATTTTATCAAGGCTTGTTTACTCAACCTCCACTTGTGCAGTAGTAGATCTGCAAAGTTCACTAGAGTTCACCCAGGAGATTCAGCACACTGTCTCCGAGCAGTGGTTAATTTTCAGCTGCAATGGAGAGTGACAGAGCAACACCCCTTTTGCCCATGAACACGTCATCCCTGATAATGTGGGCCCTAAAATGTACAGCCAGTGAAGTAGCTTCATGGAGGGTGTTTGGTGTGCGACACCTCCCAAATAAAATTGGTCTTGACTGGGCTTGGTAGTTGGGTCTGGGGCCATGTGTTAGGTCTGCAATGTCAGTGTGGGTTTTTCTCATTGTGCACCAAAAATTAAAAATAAAACAGTGACTTTTAATTCAAAACAGGATAGAGAGAAACAGAGATACACATCTGTGCTGCATTGCTTTAAATGGGTCAGACCACACCATTACTAAGTACTGGCACATCCTATATTTTTCCTTTTGAGTGCCAGACCTTCTCCTTAGCAAAAGAGAATACCTGTACTCAAAGAAGCAGACAGGCAGGCTCAACCATATTGGCAGGTGCCTTGGACATCCAGGTTGTCAGACAAGAATACCTGTGCGATTCTTAGACAGAAGAGCAACAGAATACTTCTTCTCTGATCCCTCTCATATTCAGTACTGTCAGGGGCTTGGAATGGGAGTAGTGCTGGACTGGCTGTAGCCGGCATTGGGCATTTCCCCAGGAGGCTGGAAGGGTGAGGGTCGGTTTTGCAGTGGTGTTGCAGTATCGGCCTCCAGTAACAAAAGCAGCAGTGCTTCATCACTTGGACTCCCCCCATGCCTAAGTGGGCTAATCTGATGAAATTGCCAGGGCCGCTTTGGGCTCCCAGTGCTTCCCTGAATTGGAGGCCCCGTCACACCATGATTGACAGCGTAGGATCACGTAGGGTTTACACTGCTAATCACTTGTGCATACAAGCCCAAGCAGTCAGTCAGAGGGCAGGGGTACATATTGTGATGAAATAGGTCTTAAATGCTATGTTTGTGCATGTTTGCGAGTGTGCTTAGTGCGCCACCCCCTCATAAAATGATACCATGCGTCCTGTAAGGTTGTATGACACAACCAGGCATACAAAAAACAATGCATGCCTGAACAACACGGTCAGAACCACGACTGTGTCTTTACCACACATGGCTTTACCACACATGCCTTTACAACAGATTTTGTTGTAAAAGCATATGTGGTAAAGTAATATGCTTGATAAATTTCCCCCTACACCATAACATGCCCCTGCACTTAAAGCTATCCCACTACCCCACCCCCCCATCATGAGCCCTAAACCTAAAAAACTACCCGGACCACCCCCTCGACCGCCACTCTTAAACCTGCTCTACCACAATGCCTAAATCCCTGACCCCCTGGCTCCCCACCCTTAAATCTAACCCGCACCCTGAGCTCTAAAACACACCAGCCATCCACCCCGCCCGTAAAACTAATGAGCCTCAAACTCCAAAAACTACCTGGACCGCAATGCGCTGAGCCCTAAAACCCCCATGCACCTCAATACTTTCCTAACGACCCCAACCCCCCGCCCTGATGCCTAAATTTCGAAAACTACCCACCCCTCCACCCTAAGCCCTAAAACCCGTATGCCCCCTAAAAACCTCCCCTCTCCAAACCTACCCGACCCCCTTCCACCAAACTCCACTAAATCCACCAAACTACCCCAACCCTCCCACCCCCGACCTGCCTACCCTTAAATTCTACCCTCCCAGCCCTGAGCCCTAAACCTCCCCCACTCACCACTAAAATAAAAAAAATCCCCCAGCCCTAAAAAAAAAAAAAACAGCTCCACTTACCTTGACCAATCCTTCTTTATGCTCCATCCTGCTTACCTGCCCGTCCTTTCCCGTCCTGACCCCGAAAAACCTCCCCCGGCCCCTGGCCTCCTGCCCGCGAATCTAGTCCGACCCCCCTCCTTGCCCTGACATCCTCCAAACTACCCCCAGCAAACCCTCCTGCCCTTTAATCTACCCCGACTCCCACCGGACCTGAGCCCTAAAATCCCCACGCACCCCTAAAATCAAGAAAACTCCCCCACCCCTAAAATGAACCCAGCCCTACTCACTTCGACCGATCCGTCTTTCTGCTCCTACCTGCTTGCACGCCCATCTGCACAGCTAGACCGTTGCTTGAACCATGCATATGCGGCCTCCCTTAAACACGTAAATACATAGTTAAGACATATGCGTTGTTCAAGCAAGCATTGTTCAGCTTGCGGCCTTCAGGGACGTGTGGCTGTGTCTATGTAGTTTGGGCTGTTTCCTGTCCTGTAACTTCCATTCTCACGCTTTAGCCAAGTCATGTCTTTAACTCTGTATATAAAGAAAAGTCTGAAAACTCTGTCACGGTCCCAGGACAATAGGGGTACCTTTTTCTTATGATGAATATGAACAGCTGAATACCTGGCTGAATGAGAGCTTTCTAAATCCTGAAAGCCTCCCTGATGTGTGGTCAGTTCTCATTGCAGCTGAAATGTTTATGATTGCAACTTCTTCCTGGTGGCAAAACCCATTCTTAATTCCTTTTTTGCAAAGTAAAATCTAGCCAATCCTTTTGTGCCAGGTTGTGCTCTTGATGTGCAGGACAATCACAGTGCATATGTGGTATGAGAAGATAATTTTCTGTAGAAACAACTTCACCTATTTTGAGCATAATTTATTTTTAGTCATTGTCCAGTCAGGATTAATTTGTACTAAAGTGCTTAACTTACATTAACTGCCTTACATCCATTTATGTAAAATCTAAATACAACTTAATACCAATTTTAATCACTCACAGCTTTAACAGGTAAGTGAGGTGAAGGGAGTACAGATGAGGCATATTGTTCAAGTTCAAACCAAGTGGACAAGCAGGAAATCACAATTACATTTTAGGTATGGTAGATCTGCAATCAGCATCATTTCTTTTAAATATAGCGTGTTAATTTGTGCTGCCAATAATTAGCATTATACTTTTCCTTAAGTTCATATGGCATAAATCATCATTGCTACATCATTTCTCTTTCTCTTTTGTCAAAAGAAGAGGGTCATTCTAAAATAAGCCTGCTCACTTCCGGAAGAGACATAGAGCCTCATTACGAGTTTGGCTGAGGCGATTATTCCATCCTAAAAGTGGCGGGTATCCTGCCCGCTGTATTACAAGTTACATTATATCCTATGGAACTTGTAAAACGGCAGACGAGATATCAGTCACGTTTGGGACGGAGTAATCCCCTCCGCCAAACTCTTAATGAGGCCAATAGTATTTGGATTATTGAAGGGAAAGGTTTAGGTCTCAAAATGGTTCTTTAAAATCGTGGATTTAAGAAAAAAATTTAAAATACTCATAGTTTATAGTTTATTGTTCTCATAGTGAAAGCATTTCTCCTGCACAGCCAAATTGTAGAAACACTTTTTCTTCTCACATGGTGTGTTTTTAGCATTGAAGTACATTTGCTCAGAAAGCTTCCGGGATAGAAACATCTATGTTGGCACCTTGATGCTATTGTAACATATGAAGAAAACCTGGGTTACCTTCAGCATGTGCCTTTTACAGTGCTAACTTGTGATTGGGAACAGGTAAGCATTTCATGTTTAGTTTCTAATAATTTGTAATTAAAAACATCTTTATTGGTAAAGTTGGATTTAAGTTATAATTTCGAAAACACCACTTATAGAAGTTGGAATTTTCCTTTCATAACTATTTTGTGCCTGCAGCCTTTTTGTGGGTCAAATGATTGGGTATAGCTGACAGTTTGACTTTGTTAATTTCTCCCAAAGCGCAACTCAATAGAGTATAAAGTGTGCATGGATGGGCCATCGAATGGTGGGATTGCGGGGAGGGGCTGGACAACTGAACAGGCTGTGCTCTGCCTTCACATAAAGGACTTATCACCCCCCCATTGTTCATGCATCCAGCTTGGAGCTATGGTAGGAGAGTCAGGAAACTTCAAGCACTTCAAAGTGAATTCTCTAGAAACATCTACATCAAAGGAGGCACCAGATATGAAGATAAGACCCTCAGACCCACTCTTGAGTTCACTCTCTGGAACTGCGGAAGGACTTTTGGAGGACTGCCTGCTGCTGTGGCCTGTTGTGTATTTCAGAAGACTGCCTTGCTGTACCTGGAAGGACTACTTTGCTGCCTGAAGTCTGCATTGAACTTTCTGAGCCCTTCCCTCCTATCTGAGCACTTTCTACTGCTGAACCTTGGACTACCAAAGTGAGTTAAGTGCTAGCTGGCTCACCTCTTGATCAGAGCCTCAGGGACAAAAACCATTGAATCACCTTCAACCCACACCTGGACCTGCTTCTTTGCTGGCACACGGACCAAGCTGAGATTGAGTCTTCTTTATTAGTGCCTCTCTGCTGCTCGTGCTGGGATTCAGGTTCTATTTCTTTACCCGCCCAGCCACCCCTTTTCTGTGATGCTTCTTTTCCCTCCCAACAATGCCTTCTCTGTGTTGCTGCCCTGTCCCCCCACCCCTCACCGTTGGATGCAATTACAATACCATAATACTACTAATTGTGTTTTCATGAAACAGTTGTGTTTTCTTTCTGAATGTACAGCTTAGTGCAATAAGTATAAAAGAACTGACATGTTCAAACTGACACACAGTGGAATGTGGCATGTGTTAACTGGGCCTGTGTGGAGCTGACGGAGTAGTACTCAGCAGAATTCCGCGGAGTTGGAAAAAAACTCTGTGGAATTCCGTAGAGGTGGAGTTCCGTGACCCGTGGAGTACTGAATGTGTTGGATCTTGGAAGTGCTAAGCAGGGTCGGGCCTGGTCAACCAGGCAAGACCCTGCTTAGCGCCTCCGATATCGGGTGCATTCAAGAGAGGGTCTTGGCAGTGAAAGCTGCTGTTTCAGGCCTCTTGTGCACCGGTCTGTCCCTTCTGCACTGAACACAGGACAGGCCGGTGCACAAGAGGCATGAAATGGCAGCTTTCACTGCCTACATCCCTGGCCTCAATTCAGGCCAGGGCCATAGAGAGTGAAAGCTGCAGTTTCAGTCCTTGTTTGTGCACCAGTGTGCACAATCAACGAAAAAGAGAATAAGAGAAGAGGACTTACCCGTGCATTCCTTGGGGTCCTTCCCTCCTCCTCATCTGACGGCTTTGAGCCTCTATCCGCAGTGGCTGCTCCCCTCCTTGCTCCAGTGCGTGCTGCGGCGTGCCTATTTAAGATGCACTTTCTGTCCATGACACGTGGTGATTCGATATAGATTCACATAATTGTTTGATATGTGTATATCCCCATGAATAACTTACTGGACAAACTTGTCTATATCATTTTACAAACAATATCATTTTGCATATATTGGTTGCGCCTTTCACAGTCAAGTGTGCATGTTGGTGTGGTTTCAGAGATACAACCTATTTATATAATAATTCCCTTATGATGCTGGATGTCATAAGCGCCACCATTTGTGTAAGGAAATACTTTATATTTTTTGATTATTAGGAAATCTCTTTCTCCTAGACCCAGTTTGGACCATTGGAGAAGAATAACAAAGAAAATTACTGGTATAAAACCTTTTGGTTTTTTTGTGTTTATTCAGAAGGAATTTTTAGTCTTCATTCTTTTACTTGGTATTTTTCTCCTTTTAATGTGTCTTTAATCTGAAAATAGGTTTGAAAAGTTGACAGAGCACATAATTGTGGACTGGTTTTCAAATTGGTCAAATGTGGATGTGGCTATCTAAAGGAGAGATTATAATTTGCTCCAGTCACATGTATATATGTATATAGCACCAGTGCACTTTTTTCACTTTGTCACTTTCTACTGCGCTGTCACTATATAGGAGCACAGAAGAGATTGGAGGGGGTTCAAGAATGAGGGAATACATGTGGCAGTCGGTTTGTCTTTCATTTGTTCTATTTTGATACCAGTCCTGGGTCTTTTCCTTGTACCACAAGTGTTGTTTTTAAATTTGTTGTGCCATTTCTTCTGTTTAATAAAACTCAATAGTCACTTGAAGGTCACCTGCACTTCAGTACTTTCATAATTGAATGCACTGTTGTCAGAACTCTGTTCAAAGGGTCATGGGCACACAGGTGTTACTGGGCCCAACTGAGGTGGTTGAGGTCTTTTACTCCTGATGTCCTGAGGCCCAACTTCTGTGGATCCTTCTCTACTGAGTCAAGCACCTGACTTTCAGTGAGTAGCACAGCACAAGCAGTCAAGGCTCACTCAGAGGGGAAGTGTAGATATTGATTAGTGGACATGCCTCAAAACAACGTGCAAACAGCACACACGATAAAGCAATGTCCAGTCAAATACCTATTTTGTATAAAAGAAGTATTTTAATTCTAATTTTATATATGTAAAAAGTAAATGACATTCAAAAAGCAAAAACACTGTTTTCCCTTATGAGGTAGGAGCCCTAGTAGTTGTCAGCCCACTCCCTGGGCTATCTGGTACCCCTGTAATGAGTGCTGTTATTCCCCAAACTATTAGGCCCTGTCACAGGGTATCCCCCTCTCAGACTCAGTTCATAAAGTATAGTCACTTAGATTTATGCAGGATTGCCCACACCCACGCTGCATATCCCCAGGGTCTCAGTTTGCCGGTTCTCAGCTTACCCACCATGGTCATACACAAACTGGCAGTGGTGTACTGTTGTCCTGGCCCAGATCGGCAAAGTCTGACTGCATGCATTCACATGCACAGCTCCCCGTGTACTGATGATCGGAGTTGCTCTGGCTCCAGCCACACATGGTAAGTTTTCTCCTTTCTTGGCTTTGGGGTGCGGACAGGCTTGATGCTCCTGTAGGATTCCAAATGCATTATCATTGTCTTTGTCCTTTTTTGGGTGCATAGTTCCTCCATCTTGGTTGTAGCAGTGGTCGGGTCACAGGCAAAGACCCAGACCTACAGCTTCAGTGATTCGCGCAATCCCTTCTGGCATATGGAACTTGGAAGTCCTTTCACTTTGGCCTAAAGTTGAATCTTCCATGGCCCCTCCTGGCACACAGGGTCGAGGTAACTTCGCTGTACACAGGTGACAGCCTGCTCATTGCTGTTTGGCTCTGCTGCACACAGTAGCCCCTACCGGCATAAGGGGTCACCAATCCTGCAATGCAGTACACAGGTAATAGCCCACTCAGTGTGACAAGGGTCCTGTGCGCATTTCAGCCCCTCCTGGAATATGGGATCACTTTCCTCACTGTGCGACACTGGGCAATGGCCTGATCGACAAAGCACAGCTTTTCTGAGCACACTGACCTCTTCCTGGCATTCCATTCTTCATGATCCAAAACAAGGGCAGTGACCTGATCGGCAAAGCATGGCTTTTCTGAGCACGGCAGGCCATTCCTGGCATACAGGGTCACCTTCTTCATGGTGCAACACAGCAGCAATGGACCAATCGGCAAAGCACAGCTTCTAATTCTTTGAAATGGACATCTTGCTCCTCTCCTCTTCCTTTTAAAGAATGTCTTTCATAATAGGCAGGTTTCCAAAGCTGATTAACCCACAACAAGGTTCATGGGAGTGACCATAATTCATACCTGGATTTCAACCACAGTGATGTGTGCATGTGAAGGGTAATTCCGGGTCCACATCCCTATACTTTATGATTCCCTTATCAGCCCTATCTAGCTCTTCCAGAGATGCATATTGACCTTTTCCATGTGATCTCTCACTGAATCAAAGAACCCTTTGAAATGCACATGGGGAGAATGGCTTTCCAATCCCCAGTGCTCTGTCCCATCCAGCTTGCAGGAATGCAGCAATACAGAAACTCTGAGGATATCCCTCTGCTCCTCATGTTTTCACCATGCAGACCTGGGCTTCCCAAAATGGAACTCCATGTAATGTACCAGAGCAGTCCCTCTGCATTAAGGGTACATCCAAAATACATTCACTGTCCAGCACTGCTATCCTCATGCATTTTGCTGTCACAAGTATATTTACATGCAGCACATGCCCTCAGTCTGCGCACACTGTTTAGCACTTACTGTTCAGCTCTGTACTGTTCCAGAGTGTGTCATTGAACCACACACTGCCAGCGCACACACATTTACTATTTGCACTCCGTACTACGCTTCACTCTGTTTAGTGTGGGTCATGTGTGCTCACATACAGTCATCATATATTTTCACTACGCACACACTTCCACATCAACTTGATGTAGGCCAAAGGTGAATTAAACATACAGCAGCAGAACTTTCAAAAAGGTGAGTGAAGCTGTAGGCCTTACTCCAGTGACACATAGAAAATCTCCCTGTTTACTAACACTGATCATTACTCAGTACGCTGCCACCACTTCGCTTATGCTGTTTAACTCCTGGTGAAGGCAGAAGCCTTTTACCATTACGAGGGTAGTGCTTTGGGCGCCCCTCCCGATCCAAGAGTGCAATCTGTGAGAAAGGCCTATGTCATGGTGAACACATATTGGGGGTCCATCTGACCCCCGCCGGCGGCGGATGCCACCGGCCTGGCGGGAACCGCCAGAAGACCGTACCGCGGTCAAAAGACCGCGGCGGTCATTCTGAGTTTCCCGCTGGGCTGGGCAGCGGGAAACCCCCTTCCATGAGGATGCCGGCTCCGAATGGAGCCGGCGGAGTGGAAGCGGTGCGACGGGTGCAGTTGCACCCGTCGCGATTTTCAGTGTCTGCTTGGCAGACACTGAAAATCTCAATGGGGCCCTGTTAGGGGGCCCCACAACACCCCTTACCGCCATCCTGTTCCTGGCGGTGAAAACCGCCAGGAACAGGATGGCGGTAAGGGGGTCGGAATCCCCATGGTGGCGCTGCTTGAGGATTCCCTGGGGCAGCGGGAAACCGGCGGGACACCGCCGGTTTCCCGTTTCTGACCGCGGCGGTACCACCGCGGTCAGAATGCCCATGGAAGCACCGCCAGCCTGTTGGCGGTGCTTCCGCGGTCGTTGGCCCTGGCGGTCGGTGACCGCCAGGGTCAGAATGACCCCCATGATCTGTAGAATGACCCCCATGATCTGTGTTCATCTGTTACAAAAAAGTCGGCATTAGGGATCCAGACAACCATGCATTTGGGCACTCAGAGCAGGTGCACATGGTGAACATGTGCCATGGCATAGCTCCTTTATTATTTTAACATTCAGACATACTGAGGGACTGCTGGTCTGCTATGCAACATGGCTGCAAAATATTGACAAAGCCAGTACATCTTGCATAGGCAAGGCCTATTGGCTTTGCCAATGCTTGCTTAGCTATGTATTTGTTGCCCTGGAAAAACAGATGCCCTAGCGATTGACAGTTTGAATTTTAAACAAAGCTGTACCTTTTCTTTTGATAAAGTAAATCAAACTTTAGTGACTTTTAGTCTTGTACAAACTACCCTTAAAACATCCCAAATAAGAGCAATGCTTATAAAAACTAGACAGACGGGAAAAGTGTCTGGAAAACAGCTGAAATAAAAGCACAGTTTTGTCAGCATATTTAATTTCTATAAAAGATGTATATGTCCTCTGTGATTGCAAGCTGTCATACCATGCACATTAAACTTTAACTTCAAAGCTACAGTTAATAATAAGCATCAATGAAGCATAATTCACATGGCAATGTGGATACATTGAAAATAAAAAAAAACAACATTAAAGAAATACTATAGTTAGGTGTGATGAAATTATCTGGTTTTAATAAAGGAAATACCTTAGAATTGTACTGAAAAAACTGAAGTTAAAGTAAGTTTATAGTTATGTGAATTTGTCTGTGAGAATATTAACGTTTTGAACGAAAAGAACAAAACAATGCTAACTAAAACCTGCGCCCCAGCAATGCTCTGCTTGTGACCCCACATATGCCATCACTCGTGATGTTCTATGACAGCATTGATGACATCACTGGTGACATCATCCAAGCTTCATTTTTCCGCATATTGCTGTATCAATTACTATGGCATTATACGTAACATAGCTCACATTAACAATCAGCCACAGATAAATGGGAAACCCTCGTTGAGCATTGTGCTCAATCTGTATACAACTGTTCAGACAAAGCCTAAATAGTGAATGCCAAAACAAATGTCCTACTACTGACAGCTTTTATCTGTATCAAACCCCTGACGCACACTAAACTTATGTTAAGGAATGAACTTCATATCAGTAGAAAACTGAGTACTATAAACAATGTATACACTAAGGAGAGAGTTCATTCTATAGCACATTGTTTACAAATGATGAAACTCTCATGAGAAATACACCACAGAGTATACAAAGGAATCTACTATGGACAGTGTACATTCTATGCAACAGTTATCAAACAAGACACTATTTGCTAAAAAGAACCAAGAGCTGAAGGTACTAAAGATCATACTACCTGAACCATTCTTACTGTGGTGAAAACTTTACAGATACCCCATCCTCTGAAGCAAAACAAGTATGTGTACATAGGTTAGTGTCTGGTGCACACCCTCTTCTATGTTAAGCACAAATTACCATGCTGACACGATTCTCTCTAACAACTCAAGGTTGCTTACAAATGTTAGTATCTACTATGTAGAATATTTCTCCTGATGGGAATGTTTTGTGTAGAACCAAAACATTGTGTGGAGCTTAATGAATATGTATCAACTGTCACTTGCACACAGAGTTACTCTGGAGTAAAGTGAGGTGCAATGGCATACAAAGAGTTGCATACAGTGTACAGTGGACTAGAGCATCACAGAGTAGAGTGTTAAACAGTGCTATACAGTATATTACAGTCTTGTACAGTGTAGTGAAGGGGTATAGGCAAGAGTAAAGTGTCAGAGAATGTCATACAGTGTAGTAGAGTGTAGAAAAGTGAAGTTTCATAGAGTAAGGTAGTGTGTGAATCAGTGGAGCTGTGTAGTGTGGATTGTTGTATAGCAGGCTAGAGTGAGGTACATTCTCATGCAGTGGTGTAAATTTGAGTGCAGTGCTATAACATAGTGTGGAGTAAAGTACAATAAAGTGTTTTGGTGTGTCATAGAGTAGAGTAGAGTGGCATGGAGTGTACTGGTGTAACTTAAACAGTACATTGTTACAAGTTGGAGTGGGGTCTCATACATTAAAATGGAATGCTGTGTTGTATAGAAACAAATGTCATTTAGTGGAACAGTGTTGTCCTTTGGAGTGTACAGGCATTGAGTGAAGTACAGAGTTGAACAGTGAGGCGTACGGGGATAGAGTGGAGTAGAATGTCGTAGAGCTCCATGAAGTGTGGTAGACTTTTACATAGGAGAGTTATATGGAGTGAGAAGAGTGCCATACAATGGAGTGGCTTAGAATGGAGTGGGGTAAACTGTAATGGTGTGGAGTAAATTTCCCTAAAGAGGAGTAGCATACACTGGAAAAGCGTACAGTGGAATACCATACAGTGGAGTGCAGAGGAGTGAAGCGACATAGAGTGGAATAACGTAGAGTAGAGTGGTGTACAGTATAATGGTGTAGACTGGAGTGAAGTACATTGGATTAGCATAGAGTGGGGTGGCAACCATTGAAGTGGCATAGTGTAGAGTCAAGGAAACTGTTAAAAATTTTAATGGCATCTCATATAGTTCTGTGGAGTGTTTTGTTGTACAGTGTTGGAAACTGTTCTAGAGTGGAGAGAAGCTTTGTACAATAGAGTTGAGTACAAATTTGGGCAGTGGAGTGTGTGGAAATAGAGTGGAGTAGAGTCTAGTAGAGTGGTATAGAGTGTTGTACAGTTTTTTAGAGTGGAGGAGAGTACACTGGAGTGGTGGAAACCATAGTAGCGTACAGTGGAGTGACATGAAGTGGAATAACGTGGAGTAGCATAGACTAGAGTGATGTACAATGAGGTAGCATAGAGTGTAATAGTGTATATAGTAGTAGTATACAGTGGAGTGACATAACATGTAGTAGTGGATAGTGTAGTAGCATGCAGTAGAGTAGCCTAGAGTTGCTAGAGTAGTTTAGATTAGAATGATGTATTATGAGGTGGGATAGAGTGTAATAGTGTAGAATAGAATTAATCAATCAGTAATTGTATAGCACAGCACTGGCACCCCAGGGGTGTCTGGGCGATATGGGTGCAACTTCTCTGTCAAAGAGCCAGGCCTTGAGTTTCTTCCTGAAATCCACCAGGGAGGGAGCTGAATGGAGTTGTCGACATAGAGAGTGTTGCCATAGTCAAGGCGGCTAGTGCCAATGCCAGAGTCTCAGTCTTTCTGGACTTAACTCGGATCCATCTGAAGATTTTGAGGAGCATGTGAAGGGTGTGGATGGGTGTGAAAGCAGGAGGAGGGGATTGCGTTGATTTGTAGTTTCATGGTCAGTTCACTGTCAGTTCACTTTTGAGGATGATGCCTAGGTTGTGTGCATGGTCTGTGGGTGTGGGTGTTTGTCCGAGTTCTGCTGGCTACCAGCTGTGGTCTCCTATGGAGGTTTTCTTTCCGAAGATCAGAACTTCTGTCTTGTCAGAAGTTGAGTCTAAGGCAGTTTCTCTCATCCAGTTGGCTACACTGGTCATGGCTTTGCAGAAGTTTATTCTTGTGGTGGAGGGGTCTTTGGTGAGCAAGAGGATGAGTTGAGTGGCATCTGCTTGAGAAGTTATGTTGAGACCATGGGATCTGACGATGTCTGCAAGGAAGTCATGTTGGTGGTGAACAAGTTGGGGCTGAGGGATGATCCTTGGAGCCCTCCGCATAAGATGTCCTTGTGTTCTGAAGTGAAAAGAGGCAGACGGATGCTGTGTGTACATCCTGTGAGGAAGGTGGCGACCCACTTGAGGGCGGTTTGCTGAATGCTGATGTTGTAGAGTCTGTTGATAAGGGTGTGGTGGGAAATGGCATTGAAATCAGCAGAGAGGTCGTGGAGGACCAGGGTTACCCTCTCCCCCGGTCGAGGAGGTTTCTGATGTTGTCTGTTGCAGCAATCAGGGCTGGCACGGAATCCTGAGTGGGAGGCTGGATTTTGTTTCAGGTATTTTGTAAGCTGTTTGTTGATGGCCTTCTCTAGTTGGCCTTCTCGAGATGGCCAGGTAGGGAAACAGTCAGATCGGTCGAAATTTTTTGAGTTCACTGGGGTAGGCGGAGGTTTCAAACATCAATCAATCAGTTTTTGTAGAGCGCAACTACTCACCTGTGAGGGTGTGATGGCGCTGCGGGGGAAGGAAGGCAGAGCCTCATTTGAAGAGCCACGACTTGAGGTTCTTCCTAGAGATGGTGAACAATGGGCTTTGTCTGAGGTGTTCTAGCTCTTTGCTGCGAGGTAGGTGAAGAACATTCCTCCGGCGGTGGTTTTCCGTGTGCCTGGCATGGTGACCAGTGTTTGCTAAGCGGAGCGGAGGGATCTGGCAGGGGTGTGAAGGAAAAGCGGTGGTTCAGGTTCGCCTGTCTGACATTGTGTATGGCTTTGTACGTGTGGGTGAGCAGCTTGAAGGTGATTCATTTTTATATCGGGAGCCAGTGGGGGATCCTCAGGTGCTGGGAGATACATTATTGGCATGGGAGATTGAGGACAAGTCTGGCGGTGGCGTTCTGGATAAGTTGCAGCTTTTTGATGTTTCTCATTGTGTTGCTGGTGTAGAGAGCTTTGCCGTAGTCAAGCTTGCTTGTGACTAAGGCGAGGATGACTGTCCTGCAGCAGTCTGTTGGAATCCATTTTAAAATTTTCCAGAGAATGTAGAGGGTGTGCCAGCAGGAGGAGGTGACATGCCTTTACCTGACAGGTCAAAGATAAGGAGGAGTCAAGGGTGATGTCTAGGTTGCGTGCTCAGTCAGTGACGGTGGGGTGCTGAGAGATGTGAGCCATCAGAGAGGAGAGATGTGGGACATCAGGAATCATCCCATGCTGAGGTGGCATTTCCGGAGATGATGAGCTCTGTCTTGTCAGAGTTGAGCTTCAGGCAGCTTTCTCTCATCCAGGTGGTGACGGCTTCCATTCGCGAGTGGAAATTCCTTTTGGCCATGTCCTGGTCTTTGGTTAGGGAAATGATGAGTTGTTTGTCATCGGCGTATGACACAATGTTCATTCAGTGGCTTCTGACAATGGCTGCGAGCGGTGTGTTGAAAAGAGTTGGACTCAGAGAGGATCCTTGGGGAAATCCGCAGCTGACTCCTGTGGGTCTAGATGTATGGGGAGGGAGCCTGACCCTCTAGGTTCTTCCGGAGAGGAAGGAGTGGATCCATTTCAGGGCTGTTCACCGGATTCCTACGTCGTGGAGTCTGGTGCATAGTGTGCTGTGGGAGACCATGTCAAAGGCCGCTGAGAGGTCAAGGAGTATGAGTCTGCAGTGTGGCTGTGGTCTAGAAGTGATTGGATGTCAACGGTGGCTGCAAGAAGAGCTGTTTCTGTGCTGTGGTTGCTGCGGATGCCAGACTTGGAGATGTCCAGAGAGTTGTTGACTGCGATGAAATTTCATAGTTGTGTGTTGATGGCTTTCCCCAGTACTTTGGACGGGTAGGGTAGCATCAAGATGGGCTGGAAGTTCTTTAGTTCTGATGGGTCGGCCGAGGATTTCTTCAGAAGGGGGCATACTTCGGCATGTTTCCAGTCCTCAGGGAAGGTGCCTGTGTTGATGGAGCAGTTTATCGTTGACTGGAGCTCGGGGCACTGGATGTGCTGGCTCTGATGTAGATGTGGTGCAGGAAAAGGTCTGCAGGGAGGTGTTGTTTATGATGCTTTATGGTTCCTCTGTGGTGAGCTTGGACCAGCTGTGGATGGTCTGGGTGGGTTCTGGGGGTGGTGCTGGGTTGGTTTTCCAGGAGGAAGCTGTCGTAGATGTCTTGGATCTTGGGGTGGAAGAAGGTGGCGAGTTTGCCGCAGAGGTCTTGTGACAGGGGATGTTGGTGGATTCAGAGAGGGGATTTGAGAACTCATTGATGACTGAGAAACGTTCCTTTGTGTTGTGTGTGGAGAAGTTGATGCATTCCCGGAGTGCGTTCTTTCTTGCATTCTTGATGTGTCGGCAGTGGATGGCGGTTGCGGCTCTGAAGGAGGGTAGGTGTTCGCTGGTTTGGCTGTTCCTCCATTTCTTCTCTAGGCACCTGCGGGTGTGTTTGGATTCTTGGAGTTCAGTGGTAAACAAGCTGTTTGTCTTTGTTATGCACTTGGCCGGTGTCAGACGAAGGGGGGCTAGAGTGCCGGCACATTCGGTGATCCATGCATTGAGATTGCACGCTGTTGTGTTCATCAGGGGAGGGATTTGGCAAGAGTTTTGGTGAGTTGCTCGTTGGGTATTTCGTTCCATTTCCTGTGGGAGGTTTTAGGGGCGCAGATGCGGCTACTGGTTCCTGTGATGTTGAAGTGTAGGCATCGGTGGTCGGTCCAGTCTGGGATGGAGATGGCCTTGATGGTAATCCTGTTTCTTGCAGTGAAGATGGGATCCAGTGTGTGTCCTGCGATGTGCATGGGTGCGGTGATCTGCTGTCTGAGGCTGAAGGTGGAGAGGTTGTCAAGTAGAGTGGCGGTGTTTGGATTGTTGCAGTCCTTGAGGTGGAAATTCAGGTCACCGAGAAGGAGGTAGTCATCAGACCTCAGGGCCTGGAGGGTGGCGATGTCTACAATGTTGGCAATAAATGCAGGAAGGGGCCCAGGTGGTCTGTGGACCAGGGAGCTGTAGATGGAGGGGTTGTGATCACAGTGGACCAGGAAGTGAAGGTGTTCCATGATGGTGCACTGTTCTTCTGAGTTGGCCTTGATACCTAGTGAGGACTTGTGTATGATGAAGAGTACCCCACCTGGGCGGGAGGGTAGGTCCCTCCTTAGGATGCTGTATCCGTCGAGGATGGCGATGTCCGGTCCAGAGGGGGGGTTGATCCAGGTCTTGGTAAGGAAGGCGATGTCCAGTCAGGCGGTGTTGATCAAATCTCATAGTTCGGTGGCATGCTTGTGGAGGCAGCAGATGTTCAGGATTAAGCAGTTGATGGTTCCTTTAGGAGGTTCCTTTAGGAGGAGTCTTACCTCTGCGTGTTTCCGGCTGTCCGGGAAGGCTGCTGTGGCAATGGAGGTGTTGATGATGCTGGTGAGTTCAATGTTGATAGGGTCAGTTCTGAGGTTGAACAGGGTTGGTGGGTACCCCAGAGTGAACGGATGACATGATGGCAGTGGTGGTCTGAGAGGTGACCGGGTGATCATTCGTCTGGTGTGTGCTGGTTAGTTGACGTTGCTGAGGTTGAGAGCTGTGGGTTGGGGATCGAAGTTGTTGTAGATGGTGGCAACCTTGTTGTGGAAATAGTCTGAGAGGGTGTTGCAGAGATGGGTAGATGGTGTTCTCCGTGGCTGCTTGGTTGGAGAATTCCTTGACTATTTTAAAGAGTTTTTTCTTGTGGTTTCCTGTTGTGTAGGCTACGAAGGCTGTTCGCATGGCTTCCCTGTTGCGCCGGTGGTAGTTGCTGAGGGCTGCTATTTAAGTGGTTCTGTCGGAGGGGTTCCTTGTGGGGCATCATTGTTTCTCGAGTTGGCAGCAGTTGTGTTTGATGATTCTGAGCTCTAGGACGTACCAGCTGGCTTGTTTTGAGGTTTTGTTGTTTTTTGCTGGTTTCATCGGGGCAACTATGTCTGCGCACTCAGTGATCCATGCAGAGACATTCTGGACAGTCTGTTTGAGGTCTGATAAAGTTGCGGGTTGGGTGGCGCTGAGGGCCTGAGTCCACTGTGTCTCTGTTACCTTGCCCTAGTTGTGGTGAGGGGAGCTCTGATGTAGGACTGGTGGTGTGCTGAGCGTCGGAGATGGTGAAGTGAACAATGGCGTGGTTGGTCCAGGTGAGTTCTGTGACATGGCTTAATTTGAGTCTTTCACTGGGGGTGAACATGCAGTGGAGTGTGTGTCCGGCCTTGTGCGTGGATTAATTGACCAGCTGGGTGAGGCCAATGTTGTCCAGGATTTCTAAGAGGGAGGTGGAATTGGTAACGTTGTGGTCATCAACATGAAAATTGAGATCAGCAAGTACGACTTATAGGTGAGAGTCAATGACTAGGGAAGCCATGAGGTTGGAGATGGCATAGCAGAAAGTTGGTTGGGGTCCCTGGGGGTCTGTATACAAGGGTGCCTCTTACTGTGGTCTTGGCATCGTCTGTAGCTAGAAGTTAAGGTGTTCCATGATAGGTGTTGTGTCATCGTTGGAGGCGATGCATGGGATGGTTTTCTTGAAGATGATGGCGATAACCCAGCCGTTATTGCTGGTGTGGCTCCGGGGTATCATCTTGTAGCCGTTGGGTGTTGCAGTGGCAATGTCGGGATTTGAGGTGGCGTTGAGCCATGTTTCGGCAATAAAGGCAATGTCAGGGGAGAGCATGGTGATGGTGTCCCAGAATTCCGGGACATGCTTTCAGAGGGATCTGGCACTGAGCAGGATGCACTGGAGTAGTTTGTGGTTGTTTGTGGTCTTCTGGGTAGAAGTGGTGAGAGGTTCAGTGTGGTCAGGCAGCCCTGGCTACAGGAGAAAGGCAGTGGCATCAGGTGAAAGGACCTTTAGCTGATCGAGGGAAGGAAGTGTAGCAGATATTGTTGTGGTGCCCAGGGTCAGTGTTATGATTCCCTCACCTTTTTCTGCTTCTTGTTTTGTGTGTAATAAACTACCACCGGGTGGTTGGCTTGATCATACTCGATAGGGGTAGTTATGTTAAGGCATATTGTTTACAGTTATTGGGCCAAAACTTGTTGCTTATGTAAATTGAAAAGTATGTGCACCATGTTTTTACCAAGGCTTGTTTACCCAGTGTTGCTTGATTTTTATCAAGGCTTGTTTACTCAACCTCCACAAGGTTCTTTGGAGCATCTACGGGGTTAATTAGAAACACCTGAGCCCCTGCACATTGTTGGACAGCTACCTTCTCTGATTGTTAGGCAGCACTCATGTTTTCAAGAGCCATGTGCTAATCATGACTCATCACTCATGACTCGTGTTTCAAGACCCATGTTCTAATCATGACTCATCACTGATGACTCATTCCTGCACAAACTATAAAAAGCCTCACAAGTATTAGTCAACCCTTGGCTTTGTTCCTGTGCTTCTTGAAGCTGACATCGCGAGCCTGCTCCTGGGAATTCCCTGCAAAGCTTCTGTATTGTTGCTAGGCAACAAGAGAAGAAACAACTTCTTCAGCCTCTGTGCACTGGGAGCTGTTTACATACGCTAAGTGGAGGAAGCGCGCTGTGTTAAGCGAATATTTATGTTTTATTAAGAATCTCAGTTGTAACTAAATGACTTTATTTTCAAGAAAGAACAAAAGTTTTGAGGTAGATAAAGAGAGTGTACGGAAACGCTTAAAGCTTTGGCATTTATTGTGCATCTGTACCCTGCCTTGTTAATTTGTTCTAAAAGCGGAAAAGATATCAGCATGCAAATAGAATTTTGTGATGTGAACAACCTTCATATTTGTGTGACTTTGCTGAGTTGCGTGCGTGTCACTTGTTATGATAACGATCCTCATTTTGCAGGAACTCTTTTAGTATTGTCTTGAATTGATATTAGTGATTCCTCAAAACAAAAAAAGCAGGTTTTCTCTTGACTGTATAAATCAGTGTACGTTTATTCCTTTTTTGAAAGAGTTTTTATTGTGTGCTCGTGAGCTATAAGTTTTCAGTGTGAACAACTACACCAAGAGTGATTACTCTAAGCAGTGTGAGACAGAGAGAAGATCCAGGCAATGAAGGTGCATTCCTGTAAGCCCACTTGAGTGGAGAGGACGTGCGAGGAACATGTTGACTGACAGCTCTGGACACTCAACAACTAACACTGACAGCAATTACCTGCACCCCTAGGCATTGGGAGCCCGGCTGGACCAGGCAGCAGAGACAATATGTTTCTTCTCTCTCTCTCTCATCCAATCCCCCACCCTTTTGGGGACACTTGCCAGGATTCCCGTGTTACGTCAACAGTGCAGAGCGGTGTCCTGGAAGGACAGGGGGAACAGTCATCGACCCTGCAGATAACCTGCCTTCCAGGTGAGTGGTCAAGCTCTTACAGTCAGGAGCTCCTTGGTAGTGTAACTATGGGTGACGAGAGGGCCAGGGGTCCCCCTTTTATTCACAACAAAAATATGCATCATCTCAAAATTTAAAAAATGCTGTAGGACTGTAAGGTTTTGTGGTAATTCGTCAATCCGGTGGAAAGTTATTAGAGAGGTAATATCCAAGGACTTCCTTTCTTTGGGAATACTAACTATAACTGCAAGGCAGCAATCAGATTTAATGTGATTTCTTTTTTTTAATCTTTTGTAATTTTATGTGTTTGTTTATTGGTTTACATCTTATTTTATCTTATCTTATCTTATGTGGATTTATGGAGTCCATGGTTACTGTGAAGCTTCCCCCGTGCTATGTGAGTAAGCACTAATCAGGCCTATTACCGTGTAGCTGAACCAGTTGGCATAAAAACAGGTTTTTAGAGATTTCCTAAAATTAGTTTAATTGGGTTTTAATCTCAATCCGATAGGCATAGTATTCCACAGTTTGGGGGAGATATGATAGAAGGATCTTCCTCCCCATCTGGCCTTCTGGATGTGAGGGACCTTCAGCAGGCCCGTATTAGAAGACCTTAGTGTCCTCTTGGGAGTATGGAGAGTAAGAAGATCCCTAATCATCCTGGGTCCTCTGTGATTGACAGCCCTATGGGTGATACACAGCATCTTGAATTGTGTTCTTTTCTCCACAGGGAGCCAGTGCATTGACGCCAAGGCCTCTTTGACTGAGGAAATCTTGGGAAGCTTAAAAATGGTCTTGGCCACACCATTTTGGACCACTTGCAGTCCCTTTAGGACCGTTTTAGGTGAGCCTGCAAAAAAGGAATTTCCGTAGTCCAAGCGAAACAGTATTAATCTATAGTGTTCTAAGCAGGGCAAAGCATAAGCAATCTATTTTTTTTCCTGTGCTTCCATCACAGAGCGCTGTCCAGCCATATTCTTATGCTTTTTATAGGCTTCAATGTTTCTGGCTGGTTCTCTAGGCTCTTTGGCAAGCCTACTATGCTCAGAGGAGATACATTACTTCCCACATTAGTAGCTCTGTTTTGTCTCTATTCAATTTCAGAGAGCGGCTTGCCGTCCACTGAACCACTTTTACGAAACAGGGACCCAGCTGTTGCAGAGTACCATTACTAGGGGTGAGTGGGATGACCAGCTGAGTGTCATCAACATAAGATTTGATAGACACACTGAATTCCTTCACCATGGCAGCTAGTGGTTGCATGTAAATGTTAAAAAGGGTGGGGCTTAGTTCAGACCAAATTTGAGTAGAACCACCTCTGAAAAACAAGGAGGATCCCAGACCTGAAAAGATCTATCTTTAAGAAAGGAACATAGTAATTTTAAGGACTTGAGCCCCTCTTTCACTTAACTTGTGTCCTATAATGTCATGATTGATGATGTAAATGCAGCACTCAGATCGAGGAGGATGATCACTCCAATATTTGTCCAGTATTTGTTTGACCTCCTCTGTGACCAGCAATATGTCTGATTCTGTGCTTGGGACGGAAGCCGTTTTGAGTTTGGTTGAGGAGTAAGTTTGCCTCTAAATGCCTGAAGAGGTGCTGCTTAATATGCTTCTCGAGAATTTGGCCTATAAACGGCAGCAAGGAAATAGGTGTGTAGTTCCCAGGCAGGGCGGGGTCTAGACAGGCTTTTTTTTTAGTAGCGGTTTACTACTGCCTGTTTCCATTCTCGGTGGTCTCCCTTCCTAGAAAATGTGAGGAGGGGCACATCCAAAGGGGACCCAGATTTCACCTTCCCCGGGATGGCCACGAGTGAGTCTTCAGTAATAGGGGAGAAGCATTGGAGAGTCTCTGTTTCCTCAGTCATGAACGTTATCTCTGATATTAGAGCTGATCCCTTTCTCACCTTTAACAATTCACTATAGATCAATGCAACTTTATTTTGAAAATAAGCTGCATGATCATTGCAGCATTCCTCTGAGGAGGTCGGTAAATGCTTTTCAGTTTTAAGAGTGTTCAAGTATTTTGCAATCTGAAACAGCTCCCCCAGGGCACTGGCTGCTTTGCATAATCGTGTGAGCCTAAGTGTCCTTTAGTTGTTCATGTAATAATTCTGAAACTTTACATATGCGTCTACTTTATTATTATTATTTGGGATTGTGCTACATGTGAAGGCTAAATTGAATGAAAAATAATTATTGCTATTGTTATAAATATTGAGATTATTTTTTTCTTCCTAGTGACCAATAAGACCTTGTTTCCATTGAAAAAGCATGTTTTTACTTGCCTATATCTTTGGCACTGTTTGACGAATCTTCATGAAAAAGTTCTAAAAAAAAGTCTGCCAGTGATTCTTGCAATATTCAAAATTAATCATGATTAATCTAAATTAATCATGAATTTTTGTGAATAAGCAAAAAAGTTTTTTAAAAATTCACAGAATCATCCATTCACTAATTTTTTCACTCATAGATGCAGTCGGAGACTAATGCACCCACTCAGACACTCATGCTCCCACTCAGACCCACTCATAGACTCACACATCCACTTTCAGACCCACTCACGCACCTACTCACAGATCCACTGACAGAGACACGCCCTGTAGCCAACCCCGCTGTGCATGGTTGAAGGCCACACGCGGCACAGGGTTGGGTGGTTATAAGGGCTTGGCTGCAGGGCCTGAACACAGGCTAGGCTCTAGGGCCAACCCCTGCCATGTACAGCCAAATACCGTGTGCGGCAGTGGTTGTATTAACGTATAGTAATTAAAATAATTTTATCCTTAAAAGGAGAAATTCAGTTAAAAAAACAAACTTTACTGGAATTTTATTCATACAAAACCATAGAAATTCAGCAGTTATAGTTAGAAGTATTTCAAGTAACTTTAGCTAACACACTGAGGTAACTATAACTCGTGCCTTAGCCATGCACAGCTAATAATCCACATATTACATTATTGATGACAACTTCTATGGCATATTTAATATTATCCCTGCAACATTTGCAATAAAATTATTGATGAGAAAACTGTGCATGGCGAGGATGCGAGTTATAGATATCTTACGGCGCGAGTGGCCTCAGGGTCTGGCTGCAGGCCAGACCCTGCAGTTAACCCCCCGCTGAAGGCCGTGTGTGGCGTACGTATTGAATGCTGACAGGAGCTTGGCTGCAGGCCAGCTCCCGCTGTGCACGGCCAAAGGCTTTGCACATGCGGGGCAGTATATATGTTGAGGTTTGGCTGCAGGGCCTACCCTGCTCCATTCAAAAAAACATCAACATTCACCAACAAAAACAAAGGTTACATCAACGTTATAGTTAGGAATTAGCATTTAATAAACTTAGAAATACACTGAAAAAAACAAAGGTTAGAGGGACGTTATAGTTACTTTCTGAATTTACATGAGCAAAGCCATAGAAATTCAGCTGTCATTGTTAGAGTTATTTCAAGTAGCTATAACTTGCTCCCTTGCCATTCACACCTAATTACCCCACATATTGCATCATTCATGACATCTTCTATGCCATCATTGATATTAACACTATAATATTTACAATAAATTTACTGATGAGAAAACTGTGCATGGCAGGGGCGTGAGTTATAGTTATTGTAGGGCATGAGTTATAGTTACTTGAGTTTATTTAGCTTAGAAAAAGTTAAGAAAGCATTACACTGCCTTTAGAAAAACAACATATGCTTTACAAAACATATACTATAAAAATGTGGCATTGCTAACTTTGTTCTATCTACATACTCATCATATGGAAAGTAGAAGAAAACTGGACAATTTGAACAGACTCCTGAGGAACAAACTGAACTAATATATGAACATTATAGTATAAACCCACTTCACTCCAGAGACAGGATGGGTGATGCTTTGGAACTCTATCAGAAGAAGGAGCTAAAGGAGAGCCTAACAGTGTCTGGGAAGAAAACACTAGAAGCAAGATGGTATTCACATTTATTCCCCAATGGAAAAGGTGGAGGATATGATGAATGTGCAGTACAAATTTCAACATTTGGGTACCGCGCTACTAGATTACATTCTGAGGATCCACACTTTCTTTGCATTTTCACACTACTATAGGAAAGGGAACTTTCAGTCACTTCTCATGCTGTTGCACATGTAATGTGCACTACTACTGGCTTTACTAATATAACAGCTTCAGATTTTGTGCAAAACATGTTCGAAAGTATATTTTCCATTTGTCCCCTTCACGAATATGGACAAGATTATAAAACCCTGCCAGTGTAGGTGGTGGCTGTTCGTACCTGATCAAGGAGCACTGGGAGTAAGGGCAACAGGTACCTGTTTTTTACTGTGATCTTGTATAAAGCTTGGAAATCTATGCAAGAGCATGTCTCGCCTTGAGTACAAAAAAGAGGGGAGATGCTGCTAGGGATTTAGATGATCAAAAAAACATGTTCTTCAAGTAGTTATCCAAATAGTCACAAAGATGTTGGATTTCCTTTTCTGTAAGAGTGTATATTGTACTGCAGGGAATCTTGACGCCAAGTATTAAGTTGACTTCACAGTCATAAGACCTGTGAGGTGGCAAGGTCTCTGTGCTTATTTCACTGAAGACGTCTCTGAACGATTCATAAATAGCTGGCAACTAAATATCTTGTTCCGCTTCACTGGCAAGAAAGTATGCCTTGGTCTTGGTATCTTGTTTATAATCTGGAGAACAGAGTGAGGTGGTGTCCTTCGAAAGGCATTCTTGTTGACACCAGTCAGATGTAAACGTTATACTTCTCTTGGCCCAATCAATGGTTGGATTTTGGACTATCAGCCATGGCATGCCCACAATAACGCCAAACTGTGGTGAGTAGCAAATCAAGGTAACTCCAATAACAGCATGTTTGATCAATCCTGTTGTGAAGTATGTACCATCTACAGTCCGCACCATTTCTGGTCGATCTTTGTTTATGGTGGGAATATTGAGCTTGGAGCAAAAGGCCACATCAATGAAGTTTCCATTGCTTCCTCAACCAACCATTACTACTACCTTTTTATCTGAAAGGTCTGTCACTTTAAATTGTGCATTAAGCACAAGGTGGGGAGCTGAGATCTGCAAGGTGTTCGCAATAGATTGGTCAGGAGAATCTGACAAAACACTCAAGGTATACCCCTGTTTCTTGAGATTGTCATTTGAGGAAAAACCTTTAGAGCGCACAGAACAGTCTTTAACAAAATACATTTTTTTCCCACAGACAGATGCATTTTTTTGACCGAGAATCTTTTTCTTCTTGGGTACGTGGTTTACTTAGACCCCCAGTATCCACTGGTTCACTGGTGTCTAAGGTAGGATTAGGGTTTCTCTCTTTAGAACGTGCGTAACTGCGAAACTCTAGTTTCTTTTTATCTCATTTTCGCTCAGTCAGTCTGTGATCTAAACGTAGTGTTAAGGCTATCAGCTTTGCACAACTTTGGGGGTGTGGGTCTGTTGCCGGTATGAGATTTTTGAGTTCCTCTCATAGTCCCAGATAATAGAGGGCCACTCTGGTATTCTCCAGACAATGGGTTTCAGTAATAAGGTGATTAAACTGGGTTAAGTATTGTACCAGATCTTTGTTCCCCTGATGGAGTTCTAGCAGTTCTCTATCTGTTGACCCTGTGATGGTTCTCCAGTCAAAGACCCCCTTAAACTTGGTCCTGAATCACCTCCAATTATAAAGCAGGGGGTCAGCTAAGTTCATTAATTAGACTCCCCACATAGTGGCATCCCCACTGAGGTAGGAAATTAAAAATACTATGCGTGATTGATCATCCAGAAAAGAGTTCAGCCTAACCATGAAGTGTAGATGAATTTGCGTTATTATTGTTTGAAATTTTGTTGGGTCCCCAGAAAAGTGCTCAGGAGTGGCTAAAGAAACAGTTGGAGGAACCATCACAGGACCAGGAGTGGTTGAATCAGATATTTTTGATGGGACAAGTACAGCAGGCAGTTGATCTTGTAAATGAGCCACCCTGCTGGCCAGAGTGGCTGTCTCTTGTCTGGCAGCTGTGAGCTCTTTCTGCATGTTACCCACCGTGGCACACAGATCATCTAAACTGTTCATCTTGACAGTACTGCTCCGGAGGAACTTAATTTGTGGCCGGATTATTCTGTCAAGTTTATCAGTTCCTAAGGCGCAGTACCCTCAAGAGGCCCACCACCTGGCAGCTCTGACTGATTCTAATTACAGAGATTTTCAGTGGTCTGGTCGGGGGAGTAAAATTAAGGAGGGTACTGTGGGGAGGGAGACCTGGAACACAACGTTGCACTCCATTAATGCTATTATTGTAATTCAGCATTTATAATTACAAATGTCAATATTTCAAACTGACTATTACCTTTGAATAAAGATGAATAGAATTATGTAGTCAATCTTTGGTTACTTTATCCGTCAATCACATTTGACAAGTTCTTAGAATACTTTGATATGCACTTAGTTCTCTTGTTGTTTTAGATTTCAAGTCTTTTTGCCCAAAACCTTAATTCTAGTTCACCAAATTAGAGATTGTTCATGAAAAACAACCAATTCAAGCTTATCTTCTGTTTTTAAAAAATGTGGTTATTTTTCTGGAAATGCCAGCAAGCTATTTCACAGTGCAACAAAGATTTTTAATTTCTCAGATTGTAGTTTCAAGAAAGTCTCATTAATTCAACAAAAGTTCCTCTGAATCGCATATAAATGTTGAGTTTTCAGTCCAAAATATACTGGTAAAAGATACAAATAATTTGCATCCAGACATAAGTCTTAATACTTATTTGACTTTACTTGGTCACACGTTGTATACATTAATGTCACTCATGTATTATGCCTAAATCGCACTTACAGAGCTGACATTTTGGCCTCCGAATCATATGCATCACTCTTTGGACGTTCCTAACCACGCTTGTGCATTCAAGCGCCAATTCTCTTTTTGAGCGTGCTAACTCGTGCTTGTACTCTCAAGCGCCGGTTCCAGTTAACATGAAGAAAACAAAAGGAGCATCTCCCTTACCTTGTCTTGAGACACTTCCATTAAAGGAAGGCTTACTTCAGTAAATTAGATCTGCAGAGTAGTTTGATACGTATTTCTTGACTTCTGGTCTGGAATAAGCAGCACTCAGTGGCTGGCTGTGGCCACTTTTATAGCGGCAAAGTCAAGGTTTGCGGACAGCACTTGATGTTTTCCTAGTGCCTGTAATATTTAAAGATATTCGCAGCTGGTTTCTAGGCATTCTTAGACAATTATCTTGTGAGTTCATTTATACCAAAAGAACATATCATAATAAAGACAAGCATAATCATGAAATAGTCTATGTACTTTACAGAGTTTGGCATAGTGCTTAAGTCAGAGTATACAGGCATAATCGTGTAATAGTCTTTGCATTTTGCAGAGTTTGGTATAGTGTTTAATTCAGAGTACATGGATTATGACAGATGAAGGTACCAATTGTTGATTATTATGGCATAGTAAACCTACTCTTAATCATCGTACACTATGTTCTGACACAGGAGAAAATAAATAATTCTACTATTTAGCACTTCTGTGACTATTTAAAACGTGGCACAAAGAAGAAGGTCCCTTGCAGTGCTATGAAGATGTGTTCAATGTTCATAAAAATGTCCTTCCGTTGCTTGAATTTCAGACATACTTACAAATGCTGGATCAAGAAATAGAAATATATAACAATATTAATGCAAAATTCAACAAAATACACTGTCTACCAGTAATGCTGACTGTTAGACCTGCCAACCTTGAGGTGGTCAACCTCCAAACATTTGGCCTGCTTGCCTCCATCTTGTTTGGATTTTTGCTCTGTTGGCCTTAGGACTCTTGGGACTTTATTACTGCTAACCAGTGCTAAAGTGTTTGTGCTCACTCCCCTAAACATGGTTTGATTGGCATATACCTGAGTGGCATATTTAATTTACATGTAAGTCATTTGTCGAGTGGTATACAATACACCCTATTCCTGTAAAGTAAATGATATCAGTGGGCCAGCAGCACTTATTGTGCCACCCACTTTAGTAGCACCTTAAAATATGTCCCAGGCCTGTTATTGCAGCCTGAAGGTAGTGGCCACTGCCATGTTAACTTGGCATTTAAAACCCGTTGCCAAGCCTTAAATTCCCCTTTTATTAAATATAGATCACCCCTAAGGTAGGCCCTAGGTAGCCCATAGGGCATGGTGCTGTGTAATTAAAAGTTAGGCCATGTACCGTTTTAGTTTTACATGTCCTTGTGGTGAAAAGTCCCACATTAGTTTTCTCACTATTGTGAGGCCTGCTCCTCCCTTAGGTTAACACTGGGGATTCCTTATTATATTTAATAAGCTGTAATTCCTAAACCAGAGGTGGTGAATGTGTCATGTTTGGTATCTATGAACCTCTAAGGATAATCCCTCTTTAGTGGTAAAGCCAGATTTATCATTGCAAGTTTGAAAATCTAACTTTTAGAAAGTTGGCATTTTCCTGCCGTTAGCACTCTGTGCCTGTAGCCTGCCTTAGGTTACATGACTGGGTGTAAGTGACAGCTGAGACTGTGAATTCACCCCCAGTGTGTCACACAGTAGTGGGATTAGCAGACCCTGAATGGGCCAAAAACCGACTTGATGGGGAGGTGGGGCAGAGCAAAGAACAGCCCTACTTACACCTAAAAGGGCTGAACCGTGTTGCCACACAATAGGCTTAACAACCTTGTATTGTTAAGCCTACAAACTTCCAAAACAGTCTCTGGTGAATTTCACAGATTATGCTAGCAAGGATCTGAAAGGCTGGGTGAGAGACAACAAGACAGATGATCTTCACGGGCTATAAAACCTAATTCAGAGGGACCACATGCTCAATACCAGTTTTCCAGAGCTGCGCCAACACCTGGTAGAGAGTAAGATGACTGACCCTAGGAAGCTTGCTGAGGAGGCAGACCTCTGGGCCAACATCAGGGTGTCCAAAAAGGCCTCTGGGGGGACTTCCAAAAGGGTGGTCAGGGTTCCCACCAGAAGAAAGAGGGGGAAATAAACAGAAGTAATCTCAAGGGCCCCAAAATAGTTCTCAAGGGAATGGTTCCCAATCCCAATCTGGCCACCAGAATAAAGATTTCTTTGACAAGAGTCACAACAAATCCAACACCAAAGGTTATGAGTGCCATGAATATGGGCACTACAAAGGTGAATCCAAGTGCCCCAAGAGGACACAGCCTCTCAATGGAGGTAAACCCCCAGGGCTGGCGAGTGTAGTGCTTGAGGAGGCGATGGCCCTAGTTAGTAGGGGGGAGTCAGTGAGCTTTCCATGGTGCCCCTGGGTGATGAGGAGAAGATGTCCAAAAGAGCACATTTCTTCTAATACTGAAACATAAAGGCAGTGGGCTACCAACAATGGGCAGAGTGTGGAGGCTCTGAGGAACACAGGAGCAATTATGGCTATAGTAAGTTGCCATCTGGTGTCCTCAGAGCATGAGATTCCCAATACATTCTACTAGGATATAGTAACAGATTACCGGAAGAGCCACTACCTGGTGCCTCTAGTTCCCTTTGTGTGGGGGAGTTAGGTCTACTGACAGTCGCTGTGAGCCCTGCCATGTCTGTACACCTCTTATTAGGGAATGACCTGGAGCACACTGCCTGGATGCTGGGGTAATGTTGGGGTTGACTGAGTGAGTCTGTATGATCACCAGATCCATGGCTACCCTGAAAGAGGACCAAAGAGGTCTGGAGCCTGTAAAAATGTCCCTAACAGCTGCCAAGAGAGCGAAGGGCGGTGTGTGCGGAATCAGCTCCTGTTTTTCTCCCAGTTGAAGTGGATGGGGCCCTGGAGGAGGCTACCCCAGAGCCCAATGAGTAGGACATTGCGTCAGTGGGTGACCTGCCTGATCTTGTTGGATGGAAAGCAGAAGGGGGACGGGCAAAGAGGAATTCTATAAGGCACAGAAAAGGTGTCCTGCTCTGGAGGGCATAAGCAGCAATCTGAAGCCCAGGCAGCTAGTGATACTTCTAGAGATCACTGCATCTATTGTGAGATTGACCTCCTGTACAGCGAGCCCAAGACTCCTGTGCATCGGTCAAGAAGGGCACTAGTTGTTACCCAATGCTACAGGGCCTTCCTACTAGGGCTGGCCTATGAGATTCCCCTGGCAGGAGAGCAACAGTTCTAAATTACAATGTCACCATTGTTTTAAAGGTAAAATGGTACTTGTGAGTTTCACTTACATAATTCAGTAGATATGTCATCATGTAGCCTGGCATGACATCAGTAAAATCTGCTGAAAGTATTAGTGTCTTTTATGCTTTTGCATAAATATATTACTTAGTTAGATATTTCAACAGTTGGACATGCACAGCATCTATGGTTGTTTTAAACAATCCTATTGATTTGTTTTTCCCAGTGTTTTGAACTGAGTACTACTTTGTGATCATCTTGAAAAGTAAGGGGCATATTTATGAAAAGTGGCGAGGCACCTAGTGCAGTATCACTTTTCTAGCGCCCCCTTAAAGCCACCATGTGTGTGCCATATTTAACATATGGTGCACCATGGCGGTAGTTAGGGAACTAGCTTCAGAATTTTTTACACTAGTTCTGCGCTTTGATCCTGCAAAGCACTCAGCGGCCCATTATAACCAATGGGAGCCTCATTTTAACGCATGCTCTGAGCAGGGGAACGACCCCTTTGCATACATTCTGCCTGCCGCAGACATAATGTAGCCCAAATGGTTACAAAGTGGCACAATGTATGCATTTTGTAAATATGATGCGTTTTTGGCCATCTAACGCCTCATTAGCGTAAAAAAAATGGCACATGTTATTAGAGTGGTGCTAGGCCCTCTTAAATCTGGGCCTCAATGTTCTAAATAGTGATATACTAGTGTAACAAAAATGTTACTTATGCCTGAGAAACACATAAAAAGGAAAACATTAATGGATTGCCTTTGTGACATGAATATAACAATTATTCACATATCACTGTCTTTAACCATTGTAGTTGTGGAACAGTTGTTAGGTAGCTTGAGACAAAAAAATACATTATCCATGCGCCACATACTTCTCCTTTGAAAACATAAAATGGAATGGGAATAAGGGGTATGCACTTCCTATTTCCTACACTTAGGAGAGTTGCAAGCCCATGACATTTTGTTTTAGAAATGCAAAAGTACAATCAAATTCAGCTTTCAAAAAGTGAAAGTACCTTTATCCCTGTACTCTATGCTGCTGTACTCCATTTTACAGTACTGTTATATATGTGTCTCCACTCTACTGTACTACCCACCACTCAACTGTAAAAAATGTCAGTCCAGTATATCACACGCCACTCTACTGTACGAAATCCCACCCCACTCTATGCCACTCCATGCCCTCCACTCTAACATACTGTACAACACCCCACTCCACTGTACTCCACTCCACTTCACAACACTGTACTAACTCACTGCCACTGTGACAGTGGAGTCAACAACACTCCAATCAAAACTTCACTCAATGACACTCCACTTGATGAGACACTACTCAAAGACGATCAACTTTAGTCCAGTCTACTCTATTGTACAACATGCCACTGCACTCTACGCCACGCCATTCTACTATATGACATAACTCTCCTCTCTACTCTATTGCACTTTGCAACACTTTATTGCACTCTATAGCCCTCCACTCAATGTAACTGTACTTTATTCTATGACGCTGTAGGAAATATCATTGCCCTTGCCTTCAGAATATTTTTAGTAGTGCATCTCGTTAGAAACTCTTATCATCTCGCTAACCAGACACCACTAACTATCACTCGCCACTCTAACATGCACTATGTTGTGACAAATAATGTGACAAATAATGTCATTTGAGAAGTTACAAGTGCTGTTGCTATGATTCCAAATGCTATAAATGATGTACTATGCAAGGGTGAAACCAAGGAATGGAAAATTCGTGAGTTATAGTTAATGTAGTAGGGCAAGTAATGCGACAAGACTGTGTTCTGAGGTGAGCTATTTTTAGCAATTTGAAGATGGTGGGGTAATTTATGAATTGAAATTCTAATGATAACTTTACAATTTTTAATGTTTGTATATTTTAAGTTGGGTCTGTATAGAAAGAATAAATGAAGTATTTATATCACTAAATTATCCTTAACCTTTTTTATTGTATGTTAGTGGTTTTTATTTTTCAATAAAAAAGTGTTTCAAATTATAGTGTGGCGTGTCCTTCATTGGAATGTCATAAATGGGAGTGTAGTACAGTATAGTGAAGGTGATAGAGCCTAGTATTGTGCAGTAGAATATTGTACGGTGGAAGAGATTAGAGTCAAATAGAGTGTAGTGATGTAGCGTACAGTAAAGTGTTATAGAGTGAAGTGGTGTGGTGTGTCATATAGTTAAGTGGAGGATTGTAGAGTGGAGCAGTGTGTCGAGCAGTAGAGTTGAGTATTGTACAGTGGAGTTTCGTCCACTTGAGTGTTGTGAAATGGAATAGGGTAGAGTGGAATTTCATTGAGTATAGTGTAATAGAATAGTATGGAGTGCAGTAGAGTGTTCTAGTGTAGTGGAATAGAGTGGAGTCCAGTGGTGCAGAGTGCCGTACAGTTCAGTGTTGTCGAGTGCAGTGCATACTGTAAAGTAGCAGAGAGTCGCGTACAGTGTAGTGTCATACAGTGTAGTGTCATTATTTGGGAGAACACAGTGCATGATAGAGTGCCAAGGTATAGTTAGTGTTGTCTGGTTATGGGGCTGTAAAGAGTGTGTAACAAAGTGCACTACTTAATAATAATTTGAAGGTGGTGGATAAACTGTAAATGTAAGCTTTAACTATAACTTTAAAAATGTTAACATTTGTGTAGTTTAAGTTTGGTTTTCTCCATGCTACTCAACTCTATGCCACTCCATTGTACCCCTCTCAAATCTGCAACAATCTACTCTATGCCACTCCAATCTAAAACAATCCACTGTACTCCACTCCAAACTATCCACTTTACTGTACACCACTCTATTCTACGCTATTCCAATCTATTCCACTCCACTCTATGCCACTTCATTCTATACCATTCCATGCCACGCTATCCCACTCTATGTCATGTCACTATACACCACTCGACAGTACAACACAACACTGCATGCTATTCCACTCTGCTATTCCACTCTAATCCACTCCACTGAACTATGTTCCACTATAACCCACTCCACTCTACGCCACTCCACTATATTCTTTTCCACTGTGCTCTATGTCATTCTAGTATATGCCACTCAACTGTACATCACGCACTTTACTCCACTGTACATCACACACTTTATGCCACTCCACTATATGTTTTTACACTGTACAACACTTGACTCTATGAAACTATACACCACTTCACTAAATGCCATTACAATATATGCCACTATACTCTATGCAGCTTTGCTTTACGTCACTCCACTCTTCATCACTACACTCTACACTATTCCACCCAATGCCATACCACTCCATGCCCTCTTCTGTACAACACTGCACTCTGAGCAAGTCCACTGTATGACATTATACGTTATTCTACTGTATATCACTCAACTCTCCTGTATTGTTTACCACTACACTCTATTCTATTGAACTCTACACTACTCCAATCTATGCCACTCCACTCTATTCCACTGCACACTATTCCACTGTATGCCACTATACTCTATGAAACATTACTGTACAATATTACTCTTTGTTACACAGCACTCTGTGCCACTACACTGTAAACCACTACACTATACAGAATCCACTCTACACCTCTGCAGTCTACACCACTGCGCAGTAAGCAACTCCAGTCTAGGATATTTCGCTCTACACCACTGCACTCTACATCACTCCACTCTATGCCACTACATTCTATGTCACACAACTCTACACTACTCAACTCTACGCTATTTGAATCTACGCCACTCCACTCTAAGCTACTCTTTGCTGTTGCACTCCATTCCCCTGTATACCACTCCACTCTATACCACTCCACCGTATGCCACTGCATTCTATGCCAATACACTATATGATATTACAATCACCACTACTCCACTCTATGCCACTCCACTGTACAACAGTCTGGGCTATGCTATTGCCCTCTACGCTACTTCACTGTACGCCACTGTACTCATCATCACTCCACTGTAGACCACTCCACTCTACGCCACCTCACTCTATGCCTCTACACTACACACCCCTCTGCTTTACAGCACAACATTTAGGCCCTCATTACAACCCTGGCGGTCGGTGTTAAATCGGCGGTAATACCGCCAACAGGCCGGCGGTAAAAAAATGGGATCACAGCCACGGAGGAAACCGCCAACACAGACAGCCTTAACACTCCGACCGCCATGGCGGTAGCAGCAAACACCACGGCGGTCACCGCCAACAGACAGACGGAAGTCAATGTACCGCCCACAGAATTACAACCCACCCATCCGCCAGCTTTTCCGGGGCGGTACCAACGCCATCAAAAGCACGGCGGAAACAGAACACAGAAGGGAAACCACTCACCTCTCGACACTCAAAAAAGAACCAGGACACCATGGAGGCCGAGCTACAGGTCCTGCCCATGCTGTTCTACCTCTTCATCTACCAGGAATAAGAAAGGCGGCAGCGATGACCACGGTGAGTACTGCACCTAGTACACAGGGGAGGGGGAAGGAAAAAGAGAGTGACACACACACCCAAAATGCAACACCTCCACCCCCACTCCCAACACCATACACACAAACGCATGCAGTAACATTACATTTACACCTCGTAACCCCCTGGAAGAACACAAGGACAAAAGGAATAGTGTCGAATAAGTGATATATTAGAAATAGGCAGATAAACGTAATGAATAGCAAAACCGTATTTACAAAAATATACAATATGTACAGAAGGCCGTACATTGTCCATTCAAAATGTCCGTGGGCCACTGGGCCAAAAATCATGGGGCAAGCCCATACTTGACTCCTGCCTCAATACGGAGAGAACACTGCAGGGGCATCAGGTCGAAAACACACAGGCACCTCAGGGGGACGGGGAAGGGGGGAGCACCTCAGCCGTAAGATGGTACTACGCCACTGCTCCTCGAGGGGGCTCCATGCCCACAGCGATGTCCCGGGGACTGCAAAGCCACAGTCTCTCAAGTGGGTGCTTTGCCCACTGCTTGGTCCTGGGGAGTGCAAAGCCACAGTCTCTCAAGTGGGTGCTTTGCCCACTGCTTGGTCATGGGAGGGCAAAGCCACAGTCCCTCAAGTGGGTGGGTTGCCCACTGCTTGGTCCTGGGGAGGGCAAAGCCACAGTCCCTCAAGTGGGTGGGTTGCCCACTGCTTGGTCCTGGGGAGTGCAAAGCCACAGTTTCTCAAGTGGGTGCTTTGCCCACTGCTTGGTCCTGGGGAGTGCAAGGCCACAGTCTCTCAAGTGGGTGGTCTGCCCACTGCTTGGTCCTGGGGAGTGCAAAGCCACAGTCTCTCTAGTGGATAGCTTCTCCACTGGTTCTGGAGGGGGCCTTGTGCCCAGTCTGCTTCATCCTGCCAAGGAGGGGGTGAGTGGATGCATATCTCCACTGATTCTGGAGGGGGCCTTGTCCACCGTCTGCTTCATCCTGCCAAGGTGGGGGTGAGTGATGCATATCTCCACTGGTTCTGGAGGGGGCCTTGTGCCCAGTGTGCTTCATCCTGCCAAGAAGGGGGTGAGTGAATGCATATCTCCACTGGTTCTGGAGGGGGCCTTGTGCCCAGTGATGCAGCACTTGGGGTGCGGCAGTTCACATTCCCTCACCTGGGTGTCTGAGGCACGAGATTTGCAGGGACCAGGTTGCATGATAGTTCATGGAGGCAGGGCTAGACTCCATCCTCCGGCGGCTAAGGCTGCAAACTGGTGGTAGTGCCGATGCTGGTGGGGGTGCTGCCAGTGCTGGTGGGAGGCTCCTGCCCATCTCCTGCAGCCTCGGACGGCTGCCCACTGGGGCTGCTGCTGCTGGTAGTGGTCCTACTGTCAGCGGTGCAGGTGGCGGTGCTTGTGGCGGGGCTGCTGGCGGTGCTGGCCATGGTGCAAGTGCCGGTGCTGCCAGTGGTGAAGGGAGGCTCCAGTCCTTCTCCTGCAGCCTCTGACAGCTGCCCTCTGGGGCTGCTACTTCTGGTAGCTGTGGTGCAGCTTGCAATGCAGGTGGCAGGGCTGGTGGTTGTGCTGGTGGGCACCAGGCCTTCACCTGCAGCCTCCGACGGCTGAAGTGCCTTGCCTGGTGTTTTCTGCCCCTTCCTCACCTTGGCAGATGGTTTTGGCGGAGGCCTTGCTGGGTGGTTTGTGCTCCTTGCCCTTGCTGCATGCTGTCCCCTTCTTCACCTTGGCAGGGGACGGAATGGTTTTGTCTTTTGCAGGGGTTGGTGGCACACTGGCTGGGCTGAAGGTTGCCCACTTTGAGCCTCTGTGAGTTGCAGGTACCACATCAGACTTCGACTTGGTGGCTGAGGTGCTGGCCTGGGTTCTGGACACCCTGGCCCATGGGGAAGGACGGGGAGAGGGGTAGGGAAGAGGTCAGTGTTTGCCATGAAAAGCTTTTTAGACACACTGGGGAGGAAAGAGGGAGAGGGTTTGGGAGTGGAGGAAGAGGGAATGGTTGTAGGAGGTGTCTGCTGAGGTTGGTTGAAGGTGCATGGGCTGGATGCTGTTGTGAGGTGGATGGCTGTTGGGTGGGAGGTTGGGTGCTTGCGTTTGTGTACTTTGGGAGGAGTGGTCACAGACTCACTGAGAGAGGACACAGGGGACGTGTGAATGGATGTGGGGGTGGTGACTGCCAGTGAGGGGTGAGTAGTGATGGGCGTGCTGGTGATGGAGGTAGTGGATGAGCATGAAGTGCATGCAGGTGTGAGTGGAGAAGCTACATGGCGGGAGGAGGACGAGGAGGATGAGGGGGACATAGTGGAGGCCGTGGATGTTGGTGTGTCTGCATGGGGATGGTGCTTGTGTGAGTGCCTGTGAGATGAAGTGTGGTGCTTGTGTTTGACTGAGCCACTTTTGTGTGTTGATTTGGGTGAATGCTGGTCTGCAAGTGTGCTTGGGATAGGCTGGAGTTGAGGGGATTGGGACTGGGTAGAGGAAGTTGTAGGGGGGAGGCTAGAGACAGGTACAAGGGCTGCCATCAGTGTTGAGGCCAGAACCTGAAATGCTCTCTGTTGGGCCGTCACGAAAGAGTGAGTGCCCTCCAGGTACACATTTGTTGGTAAATGCCTCTCAACACCCTGGATGGCATTCAGAATGGTTGACTGCCCAACAGTGAGGGATCTCAGGAGGTCACTAGTCTCCTCACTGAGGGCAGCCGGTCTGACTGGGGCAGGGCCTGAGGTGCCTGGGGCGAAGGAGATGCCCAACCTCCTGGGTGAGCTGCCACGGGAAACATGCTGAGGGGGTGCTGCGAGGGTGGTGCTGGTAGCAGGGGGTGGCGGCTGTACCTGTTGTTGGTGTGGGCACAAAGGTGTCCGCCACTGCCAGGGAGCTTCCATTGGAGGAGGAGTTGCTGTCTGTGGTCTCCCCTCCTGTCCCTGTTGTGGTGCTCCCCTCACCCTCCGTCCCACTGAAGCCCTCACCCTCGGTGGATTCGGCCTCCAGGCCCATGTGGGATGTAGCTCTCTCTGTCACCGGTGCCTCTGCTCCTCCGCCAGATGATGCTAATGCACACAAGGACAGGGTGACAAAACAAAAGGGTTGGGAGAGACAGAGGATACGCTTAGTCAATGCCAGCAACAGCACTACCGTTGGCGTACACAACACACAGGGAGAAGCCCTATGCACTAGGTCACGCATTTCCAGTTACTAAGATAGTCACCAGCCCATGGGGTACAATGCCTAACGCCATTAGCTGCACACCTGAAACCCACAGGACCCTGCCCAGTAGTAGATACCCAATAACACTATTGGGGTAGGAGTGCTTCAGAGCCTGCCCAACAAGGGACCTACCCTGCCATCTTTGCCCTGGCCTAGGGGCACCCATAGCCCACATCCCCCACCCAGGTACCGCTTAACGCACGAAAAGTCATGATTCAGAATCTGTACTCCCCCTCCTTGTGGCTGCTGTGATGCCTTCAAGTGCCTATCCAACCCCGGATAGGGCACCGCCAGGATACCGAACATCAGGGGGTCATGGTACGACGGGCACCCCTTTCTCGTTGGGAGGCCAGCCCCAGCTGGGCCTCCGCTGTCTTCTTTGCCCAGCGGCGCAGGTCCTCCCACCTTTTGCGGCAGTGGGTGCTCCGTCTGTCAAAGACCCCCAGGGTCCGCACCTCCTTTGCGATGGCACGCCAAATACCCTTTCTCTGGTGGGCGCTGACCTGCATGGAAAAGACAACAGAAAAGTGAATTAGTCAACCGTCCGGACCGTCACATTCATGGCCCACCATATCCTTCCCATCCCCTGACACACCTACATTGACCACCTTACATGCAGCACTCTGGCACGGACGCCTCTGCCCCCACCCCCCTACATGTGTCTTACACACACAGCATTCCATACATCCATGGCCCAAGCATCATGCTCACAGTATACTCAACTGTTTGTCTGGAGGACCGTAGAGTAACGTGTACTTGGGTAGGACCCCATCCACCAGTTTCTCCAACTCCTCCGCAGTGAAGGCAGGGGCCCTTTCCCCAGACACATGAGCCATTGTCGCTTCCAGACACAGCTCACTGCAGCACTTGCAGTGTAGGTCCTCTCCTGTTGAAGATCAGGTAGCAAGTGAGTGAACAGATAGAAAATGGCGGTGACGTCCGTGGCGGTGCGTACCATCACCGCCGGCGTACATCGCCATTGGCTCCTGGAACCGATAGGGCCCAATGATAACCAATGCGAACTTGCACGGCAGTCTTTGACCGCCTACCGCGACAGCGCACAACGTCAGCGGAATTACCTAATTTCCATTTGCCCATCCTCACAGGTCAGGCAGCTGCCATTTCAGTGGGGCATAAGACATGGCTCCTAACTGCGTCACAGCAGAGATTGGCACATCAACTGACTGTCGGATTCACATCTTGTTTCTGTAAAGTAAACAAATCATCATTAGTGCAATAGATGTGTGAATATGACTGTTTTCTTCCATAGGCTTCTATGGCTGAGGCTGAATATGAGATGGCGTCATCCTCCGGTGTACAGACCTCTGGTGGACCTTGCGATAATGGAGGACAGAAACATTATCATAACCTACAGACTTGATTGTGCCACAATCCTAGAACTGTGTACCCAATTGGATCCAGACCTGATATCAGCTATCCACCAGCCCACAGGTATCCCCCCTCTAGTGCAGGTCCTGTCAGTGCTCCATTTCCTGGCAAGTGGTTCCTTCCAAACAACAATGGCCAACAATGGCCATGGCATCAGGGATGTCTCAGACAATGTTATCCAACGTGTTGACCAGAGTGTTGTCAGCCCTGCTGAAATACATGCACAGCTACATCGTGTTCCCCCAGGTGGATGATTTGGCCACAGTGAAAGCTGACTTTTATGCCCTGGGAAATGTCCCCATCATCATTGGTGCCATTGATGGTACACATGTGGCATTTGTTCCCCCCCCCCCCAGAGAAATGAACAAGTTTTCAGGAATAGAAAAAGCTATCACTCTCTGAATGTGCAGATGGTGTGTTTGGCAGACCAGTACATCTCCCATGTGAATGGCAAATATCCTGGCTCTGTGTATGACGCCTTTATCTTGAGGAATAGCAGCATCCCATATGTGATGGGCCAACTCCAGAGGCACCGGGTTAGTAGGTGAGCCCAAGGTCCCCACACAGTATGAGGAGGTGTCTGGGTATTGGGTTGTCCCTAAGAGTTAGTGTGTGTCTAACAGTTGTCCCTCGATATTTGCAGGTGACTCTGGTTAGTCCAACCTCTCATGGCTACTGACCCCAGTGAGGAATGCCAGGACAAGGGCAGAGGAACGTTACAGTGAGGCACATGGGCGTACAAGGAGGATTATTGAAAGGACCTTCTGCCTCCTGAAGGCCAGGTTCCAGTGCCTCCATCTGACAGGTGGCTCAGCTCCCTGTACTACTCACCCAAGAAGGTGTGCCAGATCATCGTTGCATGTTGCACAACCTGGCCTTGAGACACCAGGTGCCTTTTCTGCAGGAGGATGTGCCTGAAGATGGGCTTGTGGCAGCAGTGGAGTCTGTGGACAGTGAGGAAGAGGAGGCAGAGGAAGAAGATGTTGACAACAGAAGCAATATAATTCAGCAGTACTTCCAGTGACACATAGGTAAGAGACTGTAAGTTTACTTAACGTTTCAGTTTTCTGTTGGACATTGTACATGGCAGCCTGTTTCCCTATGTCTATGGCCACTGACTGTACCCTTTGGCATCTCTATTTTCAGATCTATGTGCCCCACTCTGGCTCCTGCTATGTGTACTGCTTCCCACCAAAGGTCATTCCAAAGTATATTTCACTGTACATTTGACTTGCAATGCTTTGATAATGTTGACCTAATATATATTTGAATCATTTGACAGACTCCAGATTAGTATTTGTTCCAAGGGTGTTTATTTAAGTGCTCATAAGTGAAGGGGGATGTGCAGTGGGCTGGGGTGATGGTGGAGGAAAGTCCATGGCAGAGTCCAGTCTCTTGGTATCAAAGGTGCATTGTCCAATGGGGCATAGGAAGGGGAGTAATGGCAGTTCAAGGTGGGCAGGGTGACAGAGTGGGGCAGAAAGGTGACAATTCCTGGCGGGGATCTTGGCAATGTTCTCTGGCTTGTGCCTGGATCGCAGAGAACGTTTGCGGGGGGGTTCTCCTTCTGCAGGGGGTGGGGTGCTGGTGGCCTGTTGTTCCTGTGGCAGGGCCTCGCGTCCAATAGCGCCGGCGGAGGTGGAAGGCTGTTCATCAGTTTGGCTAGTGTCAAGGGCCCCTTGTTGTGCCACTGCCTCCCTCATGGTCTTGCCCATGTCAGTCAGCACCCCTGCAATGGTGACCAGGATGGTATAGCTGTTTTTTAGGTCTTCCCAGATCCCCAGGTACTGTCCCTCTTGCAGCCGTTGGGTCTCCTGCAACTTTGCCAGTATCTGGCCCATGGCCTCCTGGGAATGGTGGTATGCTCCCATGATGTTGGAGAGTGCCTCGTGGGGAGTGGGTTCCCTGGGCCTGTCCTCCCCTTGTTGCACAGCAATCCTCCCAGCTTCCCTGTTGTCCTGTGCCTCTGTCCCCTGAACCGTGTGCCCACTGCCACTGACCCCAGGTCCCTGATTGTCCTGTGTTTGTGGGGTTGCCTGGGATCCCTGTAGTGGTGAACACACTGTTGATTGACGTGTCCTGGGGACAGTGGCATGGGCCCGCTGGGTGGGTGCTGTGCTGGTGTTTTCTGAGGGGGGAGGCTCTGTTTTGGGTTGGGACTGTGGCAGGGGAACCGACTATCCAGAGGTCCTGGATGGGCCAGGTTGGTCATCCTGATCCAGGCGTGCAGAGCTGCTGTTGTCACTGTGGGCTTCTTCAGGAGAGGACTGGATATAGCTGGCACCTCCTCTCTGGTGATGTTGAGTATGGGTTCTGTGGATGCAAATGCAATGTTAGTGTACCTGCATGTGCCATCTTGTGCATGGGTGTGTTTCCCTGCTTGATTGTGATTTTCCAGTCAGCTTGGCCTTATGTGAGTGGTGATTTTGTGGGCTGGGTGAGTCTCTCTACTGGGCATGCATTGGTGTTACATGCAGGGTTTGGTATTGGGATGGGTGAGTTGTGATGGTGGGGTATGTGTGAGGTGGTGGAGTGATGGGGGTGAGGGTCAGGGTAGAAGTTGGTGATGGCATGCAGGTAGGGTGGGGGGATAAAGTAGTAAAGATTTGACTTACCAGGTTCCAGTCCTTCTGCTTCTCTTGCGAGGCCCTCAGGATGCATTATTGCCAAGACTTGCTCCTCCCATGTTTTTAGTTGTAGGGGAGGAGGTGGGGGTCCACCACCAGTCCTCTGTAAGGATATCTGGTATCTTGCAACCACGGGACGCACCTTCCCCCGTAGGTCGTTCCACCTCTTCCTGATGTCATTCCTTGTTCTTGGATGCTGACCCACGGCGTTGACCCTGTCCACGATCCTCCGCCATAGCTCCATCTTCCTTGCAATGGACGTTTGCTGCACCTGTGATCTGAATAGCTGTGGTTCTACTCGGATGATTTCCTCCCCCATGACCCTTAGCTCCTCCTCTGAAAACCTGGGGTGTCTTTGGGGTGCCATGGATGTGGTGTGAGTGATATGTGTGAGGATGTGTGGGGTGATGTGTGAGGCTGTATGCTGTGATGTGCGTGGATGGTGTATGGATGATGGTGTTCTGTGGCTCAGATTGAGTGGGTGCTCCTGGCTTGTGTCTCTCTCTGTTGGCAATCTTTTTTTCATTGAAAGGGTTGTGGGTAATGTGGGTGTGTGTTTTATAGTGGTGTGAGTGTGTGGGTGTGGTGTGTGTATATGTGTCAGGTGTGTGTAGTTTGGATTGTCCAATGTGGTGTAGTTTTGTTATTGTGTGTGTATTTTGAGCGCGGCGGTGTGAACCGCCAATGGTTTACCGCGGTTGAAAGACCGCTGCGGTGATTCGTGGGTCGTGATACTGTGGGCGTATTCCTGCAGGCGTAACAGTGTGGGTTCTGCTATCACCAGTTTATCACTGACCTTTGGTGTGGCAGACCTGTGTGGGTGTCTGTATAGTGGCGGTTTTCTCAGTGTGGGTCATAATACCTGTAACGGAATACCGCCGCGGTCACGGTATGTTGGCGGCCGTCAGCACGGCGGTAGGTGGCATTTACCGCCAGGGTTGAGGGCCTTAATGCTCAATGCCCTCCAGTCTGCCACTCAACTCCATGTCACTCGACTTTATGCCACACAACTCTAAGCCACTCCATTCTACGCTATTCAACTTGATGCCACTCAACTGTATGCCTTACCACTCTGCCCCACTCCAATGTACATAATCCTGCTATACGCCACTGGACTCTATGCCGCTCTACACCTCTTCACTCTACTTCACTACACTCTATGCCACTCTTCCACTCTGCGCCACTCCAGACAAGCCATTCATTCTACACCACTTGATGGTAGTCATGCTGGCTCTTGTGTGGCTCAGAGCCTCTGCCATCTGCCCATTGGTGGTGGCTTACTGCTTATACTTGGAAGTTTTAGACAGCATGTGGGCTTTGGGCCCCATCTCATTGTAGCTCAGAGGCATTAGGGAACCGTCTGCTCTCCCCCACATTAGCTGGGACAATCTCCTCGGCAAGTGCTACACTAGCCAAGCCATGGTTCTGTCCACCAGTAGGGGACTATGCCTTATTGTGACACTTGGCCTCCCATTTCACATGTCCAAACTTGTATCACTCCTGGCACTTGGGGAGAAATGTGTCTGTTGTCTCATTCCAGGAGTCATGGCTGTTTCTGTCAGAATGGGGTTGGGTTCCTTTCCATATGGACAGTTTTAGGGGTCTTAGGAGAACTCATTTTTATTTTATTTTATTTTCCTCTCCCCTTTCTACTTCTGGTGGGGACCCTGACCACCCTTTTGGGAACAACCTTCAGATGATTTTTTGGAACCCCTGGAGCTGACCCAGAGGTCCACCTCCTTAGCAAACTCCCTGGCTGTTAACCAGGTGAATGTACTTTTATCCAGGTATAGGTGCAGCTCTTTAAAAGAGGTTTTGAGCAAGTGCTGTCTCATAATCAGATTGTACAACCCATTATAGTCATTGACTTTTCTGGTCCTCATAGAACCACTCAGTATCTTGCTGGAATAATCTAAGAAATCTACCCAAGGCTGGTTTGGAAGTTTGTGATTGTCCCTGAACCTGAGGCAGTACCTCCCAGTGATCAGTCCAAGCTTAGCAAGTAAAAAGTCTTTAATGGTTGCATATTGTATTTGTTCCCCCGCATCTAGTGTTAGAAGGGTGCCCCAGCCCACTGGGTGCAAGCTTAAAACCCCCCCTAGATCCTGTGCATTCTAAGGGCTATCTCATATGCAAAAAAACATTTATCTATGTCATCTTCCACCACATAACTGGCCAACAGGTCTTGCGGTTTGTGAACTCTGACCTTTCCAGTGGACACTGAGGGTATGCTGCCTCAATTGTTGTTGCATTTTACTTGCTTGACTCGGAGGTCCAGCATATTGAGACTTAGCTCATGGGCCATTCTCCTGCATTCGATGGCCAGTTTCTTTTCTTAGAGTATCCAGGAGGCTTTCTTTGCTGCCGTCTTGGCAGCAGCCTCCTCCTTAATTGCCTCCAATTTTAATTTGGTTGGCTGCATCTTGAGCTCCTTTCAGCACTCCTGTCAGTTAACCACTCAGGAGATAGACCTTGGGTAGACACACTGCTCCCTGCTTTGGCAAGGGGTTCCATCCATGGGATGTGTTGTCCTCCTCCTCTTCAGGAAGTTTCAGCTCCAGGTTTATGGTCAGGTCCTCCTCCTCTGTCTCCTCTTAGTCCACTTCAACCTCCTTTTGGGTGGACTGCATCATTCTGACCTCCTCATAGACGTGGAGGAATATTTTGAGGGCCATATATGTGTCCTCTTTCCTGCATCCAGCCCCCTCTGTCACGATTCGCCTTTCCCTTACAGCCTCTGTTGGATGTAGGTGGAGTACGGCTTCTGACTTGCACATCCTGGTCTGGCCAATATAAGGACGACCCCTTCTGTTAGCTATGGTGCTGCTGGCAAGATGAAAGCCCAAGCAGTCCGTGCCCTCCAGAGGATAAACCACCAGGGGAAAAAACCTCCAGAAAGGAGCTCCAGAAAATCAGAAAAGGCACAGTAGAACTCAGGACTCCAAGAACTGGAATATCAGGAAGCTGCAAGGAAAACCAGGCAGAAAACAATCCACAGCAGGAACAAACAGGAGCAAGGACCTCCAATCCAGAGTGTTACAACACAAAGAAGAATGTCCCTCATAGATCAGTAAAACAGGAAGTAAACCAACATGAAAAGAAAAACGCCATATTAAGTTGGGAAAGTATCAAAGGACAAAATAGGAGAAACACCATCTTGGAAAGATACTAGTAGAAGGAAAGAGCAGTGCATGCTGGGATAGACAAGCATTCTGGGACTAAGTAAGCATGGCCTTATGACCAAATGTGCGGACAGCCAAAAGTCAAGAAAACAGATAAGTATTACTTACGAAATGCGGGAGCCACTCGCGATGCAAAAGCAGAGCATACTGCTACCGCAGCGAGATCCATGGCCCAACCTTGCTGCTGCTCAAGCATTAGACACTGTGGGTGAACAAACGTCCTGTGGCAGGCCTGACACGGCAAAAAAGGGACCGCGGACAAGAATGGGGCACCGCAGGCAGATCACTGATCAGCAGCGTAACACCCTCTCCTTGCAGAGCCTCTGCAGGTCATCCTTGCCAAAATCATCAATCTTGAGCAGCTCCAACTCCATTATAGTAAAAAGAGGTAGGGAAACCTTACATTTGGAAAAGGGAGAAAATGGCCAATCAAAAACTAAGGATAATTTTAAAAAGGTCAAATTTAATGGCAAATTATTTATCTGGGATTTTAGTGTTACACTAATGGTACTGCAGAATCACAAGTATTGGAACCCACCACTAAACACCAATGTGAGAAATTGGGTTCTTGATTGAGGTGGGGTGAGAGCACCTCTCAAACAACAGCCACAGTCCTTGTCAGGGTGAACCACAAACGTCATTAAATTAACCTGTGCTTAACTCTCTGGTAGCTTGGCATAAAAGTCTGAACATAGAAATCCTCACTGCAACTTTGTCCCTGCTGATAATGCCCTCTATTCGGGCACTGCTTACTGCCTTGCCCGCTGAACTTTATCTTCTCAGAATTTTATCTTTCTTTTACATTTCTTCTAAGTCTGACAGTAAGTGAGACAGTGCCCAATTCACTTTGTTTACCTGAACTACACTCCATCGAAGTCGACTATAACATTTGTGTTTGCCCTGGACTCACGTGACTAAGGGGGTCATTCTGACTCCCGCCGGCCGCGGTAACCGCAGGGCCGGCGGGAGCCGCCGAATGACCGCACTGCGGTCAAATGACCGCTGCGGCAATTCTGGCTTTCCCGCTGGGCTGGCGGGCGACCGCCAGAAGGCCGCCTGCCAGCCCAGCGGGAAAGCACCTTCAACGAGGAAGCCGGCTCCGAATGGAGCCGGCGGAGTTGAAGGCGTGCGACGGATGCAGTGGCACCCGTCGCCATTTTCAGTGTCTGCTTGGCAGACACTGAAAATCTTTGTGGGGCCCTGTTAGGGGGCCCCTGCAGTGCCCATGCCAGTGGCATGGGCACTGCAGTGGCCCCCAGGGGCCCCACGACACCCATTACCACCAGCCAGGTTCTGGCGGTCACAACCGCCAGAACCAGGCTGGCGGAATCCCCATGGCGGCGCTGCCTGCAGCGCCGCCATGGAGGATTCTGCAGGCCAGGGGAAAACCGGCGGGAAACCGCCGGTTTCCCTTTTCTGACCGCGGCTTTACCGCCGCGGTCAGAATTGGCCTGGATGCACCGCCAGCCTGTTGGCGGTGCATCCGCGGTCCCCGGCCCTGGCGGTCCATGACCGCCAGGGTCGGAATGACCCCCTAAATGTCTGCAATTGGCGTTCTGATTTTTTAGACACTAGACTTCAATAAAAATGCTAAAAGTTCATCACTCAAGTTCTACTGAGTGGATTTTTATTGTTTCAGTGTCAAATAGTTACATTTACGGGCTCATTACGAGTTTGGCAATCCCAACTCTGGACCGCCAAACTTGAAGGGAGGACGCCACTGCCTTGGCAGAGCAGACAGTGCCCATTCCAAGGGTGCTGGGAAGAGGGGATCCTGCACTCCCCAGCTGTGGCCCCCTGAACTTGTTCTCCACCAGCTTTTCATGGTGGGGAAACAGCCATGAAAAGACTGGCGGAGTTTGTAATTAGCAGTGCAGAGCCAAGCTCAGTGACCCCTTGGCTAATTACAACCAGGACTGCCATCAGCCCTTCAGGATCTGTGATACTGGTGGGGACGGCGGTCTTTAGACAGGCCTACCTGCCAAACTCGTAATGTGATGGTTAGACCGCCACAGCCGCGATGGCCCAACTTCCACCCCCAGCCTGGCGGACTGCCATCATTGTAATGAGGTTGTTAGTCTCATTTCCAGCAGGATGAAGCTGTAGGCTGTATCCAACGAGGACCCAAGGAGACCAAACCCTTCCAAAGAAGAGCCTCTTAACCACATTTTCTGCTACAGAGAAGCTACCGACTGACAATTGTATCTTGAGGAGATTGGTGAGCTAGTAGGTCTTTTTTCAGAGTCCGTATTTTGAATTTAAGGTATCTAGGTGCCTGTACCACCACATCTCAGGGTCCAGGACCCGAGGGCCACCACTTGGAGGGTTGTGACTCTTTCAGACATGGTCCAGTGATGGGTTCAAGATGGTTGGAGCCTTTTATCGCCTAGAGGCGGCTCTGAGCCAACTAGCCCTGGGGACACTTTGGTAGTCATAAGTGGAAGCAGGAAGGCGGGTCTTAAGCGGGAAGGCAGTCCTCTGAGGGCACAAGGCAAGCTTTAGGCAGTAGGCAGTCCTCTCGGTGTAGCAGGGCAGTCGTATGATATATACATCAGGCCACAGATAACGGGGCAGTCCTCTGAATGTCCTTCCACAGATCCATAAGTGATCTGAAGAGTGGGTCTGATGATCCTATTTTTATACCTGGTACTAGCCTAGTAGGGGAGGCTTCTGGATGTTTCCCTGCATAAGTGTCTAGAATTTGCATCTGGCTCCTCTGGGCCTGAAGTCACAAAAGGCTAGTGTGAAGTTCTTTGTGTGTGTGCTCAGGCAATGTCTTTCAATTGCAAATGGGGCTGTGCTCAGCTCTTCCCCCATTCATGCCAGAGATGGCTTATCCTGGCAAAACCCAGTTCCTCTATAGTGTAGCTGTCTGGGATGAATATGCAAAGGCCAACTGCCAAATGCACCTAGTCATGTGACCATGGAAACAGGCACCAAAATGGTTAGGACAAGACAAAGCCAACTTTCTAAATGTGGCATTTTAACAATTGCGAATTAAAATCTGACTTTACCATTAAAGAGTATTTTAGATTGCAATCTCTTAGACACCAAATATGCTGCTCCTAAGCAAATGTAATCATGTATTGATTTGTGATAGGGCACCCTCATGTTATTCAATAGGAGAGGTAGGCCTCACAGCAGGGAAAAACAAATTTAAGAGTTTTTCACTGCCAGGACATGTAAATCTTAAAAGTACATGTCCAACTTTTTAAATACAGTTCTCATGCCATATGGGCTGCTTAGGGCATACACCAGGATAAAATATTAATAGCAAATATTAAAAAGAGTTTTTGACTCGATTTGCCTAATCGATTTGGCAGTTTAAAACTGCATGCAGACTGCAGCGGCAGGCCTGAAACATGTTGAAAAGGCTACCTTAATGGGTGACACAATAAGTGTGCAATCCCACTAGCAACATTTAATTTATAGGCCCAGAGAATATGGTATGCCACTCTACTAGGCACCTTTAAGTAAATTAAATGTGCCAATCAGGTGTAAACCAATTTTACCATGCTTTAAAGAGTGAGCATGTTAGCACTGGTTAGCAATGGTAAAGTCCACAGAGCCCTAAGGCCAACACAAATGACTTCAGCAAAACAGAAGGGAAGTAGACAAAACGTTTAGAGGAAGACTACCTTAAGGCTTAACACTCATCAAAACTAAAAATACTGCAAAGCATGACAGCAAAGTATCAAAGACGCATCACCCTATTTATACTCATACTCCTGGCACATTGCAATCCGTTCAGGAATGCCGGTCCACTTGGCCAATTCTCCAACCCAAACCATGAAACCTCAGGCATTTGTCCTGGGCTGGGGCAGATTCTAACTTACTCTGGGGCAAATTATAACTCTGTACGGCTCAGTGGGGTTGTATTTGTGTTGCAGCGGGATTTGCACCATCCAAATATTTGGTGCAAACTCAAGTATAAGCTACACTCGAGTGGATGGAACTTTAGTCACGGACTGAGGAATGTACATCAAAGACAGTGAAGCATTTTAGACCCCACAATGATGACAGTGAGTAGTAGATATGCAAACCATACAGGTTTATTAGCAGATTAACAAAGTTACCAACTCAAATTGCTCAAATTAGTCAAAAACAAGAAATCAATGAAAGAAAAATGTTCAATATATTTCAAAGCAATTCAAAATTGCAAACATAAAGACATTCTGTGTACAGTTGTCATAAGGCGAATGGAAGCAGGCAACAGTTCCCATAAAGGGAATCCTAAAATTGCGAAACTAAGAATGTCGGTGAGTTGAGAAGTCAAGTAGAAGGTGCCAGCAAGGAAAGCCTTTACAGACAGAATCAAATAAAGATTCAGTCAAGTATATGAAAATAGATTTGCCCATGAATCTATCTCTTTGGGATGGAACAAAAAAAAAGCATCTAGAGCTGGATATACAAACCTTTTCTTTTTTTGCATTTATAAACAGCCCAATTCGCAGAATCAGGCAGTTTGCAAATGCAAAAGGGCATTTTTTTATGTGCAAAGCCCAAATTGTGATTCAGTAACCTGTTACCAATTCTAAATTTGGGATTGCAAATCGATATTTGGAAGAGGGGTGTTTACGGCATTCCTTCCTAACACTGATTCTCATTGGTATATACAAATGTTTTGCGACTTATATGCAGTTGCAAAACAATTGCATTTTGCCACCAACACGAAGTTGGTGGTAAGCCATTTTCAAAAGGGAAGGGGTCGCGATCCCTTTCCATTTGAGAATGTAAAAAGTATTTTTTTAAGAGCAGGCAGTGGTCCCACCGACGGCTACCTACTCTTAAGAAATGAAACAGAAAACTTAATTTTTTAAAAATGCATCCCGTTTTTAAAATGCATCCCGTTTTTCCTCGGAGGAAAATGGGCTGCATTAAAAAATAATAATAATAAATAAATCGCTACATAAAAGCAATCACAGAGATGGTGGTCTGCTGACCCTAGCAGGCCACCATCCCTGTGATGGCAGCGAATCCCAGTGGGATCCCTGTGATGGCAGCGAATCCCAGTGGGTCAGAAATTGAGACCTATCTCAATAATATTCATGGGGTAGGTTTATTTGCAACCTACTGGGAACTGCAGAAAGTGTAAAACACACTTTTGTACAATAATGTTTGCGATTACCAGATAGTGAATCGCAAAAATTCACCATTTGGCAATTGCAAACCTTAAGCTTTGTACATGTAGTCCTTTTTCTCAAGAGAGTGGAAAGAGGCATATCTATCAAACTAAGTTAGAAGTGCACAATTAAACCTGCTCAATCCTCTTCAGTAAAGCAGTGGCAGAACAAAGGCTTCCACAGGCCCTGCGGTGCAGGGGGGCCCCACGCTCCAGGGGCCCCCTCAACACAGTACGCTGGACTGACAGCTCCTCAGTGAGTCCAGAGGGGGGCCCCTCCATGTACTATACAGGTGGGCCCCCTCAAGTGTTGTTACACCACTGCAGTGATAAACAACTCCTAAAGGTTCCCAGGAAAAGAACTAATCTTGAATTAACATTTTCTGATCTCAGCCTTCTTCTCAGCCATCACCGAATGGAAATCACTGTTGTATGACCCTCAACTAATGTCTTGTAGAAAGATGATACAATTTGGTCGGCATGTTCTTGGTGCATGTGCAGCGGTTCTTTATTCAGCTCTCCTAGGAACACATACAGATAAACATTCACACGCAAACTTTAAGACAGTAGCACTTACTGCTGCAGCTTGCCTCCTGGAACAAGCAAAAGGAACAAGCATTGGCATAGCCAATAGGTCTCGCTTTTTGAATGGGAATGTATTTTTTTTGTGTTAAAGTTTAAAGTAGCATTAAGTATACTGTTTTTTGTTGTGAATAAATGTGATATGTTTAATAAAAAGTATCAATCTGTATTTGCATTAACAAGCTGAGACATTTTGGATGTGTTTTCTTTTTTAATTAGGTGATGTAGAATTTAAATGAAACTTTTTTATTTTTTTTCTGTTTTTATATGAAGTACATTTGTTGTATGATAATTAAGTTAGTGTTATACAGTATGTGTGTTGCTTATTTATGAAAATAAATTCTCGGATTAATTGAGCTATTGCATTTTATTAAAATTATTTTTAATTAAAACAATACACTGTTTTGTACATTTTTTTAACAAAAGTAAGTTAGCAGAAATGTATTAAAAGAGTAACTATAAGGTTAATGATATTGTTTGAAAATAGGTAGTTGAAAGAAAACATTTTTAATGTGTATTTACATTTATTAGTATTGTTTACATTGTATTTATTTCTTTTACAATTTCTTTGATGCATCCGTTGCTGTAAATTATTTCAACATTTGTTGGTAGATGTTCCATCAATTCGTTATCAAAGTTTTCTATATCTGGATTGATAAAGAACCAATCTAATAATATTTCATTTTTAATGTCCATAGATTGGAAGTTGTCATTTTTTTGTATTTGAGCTGTTAATGTTGTTATTTCTTTTGTACTCTTTTCAATTCCATATATGTGTATTGTTAATGTTTCTTCTGGCGGTTGTATTTTCTGTGAATAAAAAAGAAAAAAAGCACTGTTATATTTATAGTAAAGGCATATATTTTACATAGTAATTTTTAAAATGGTTAGTTTGTTATATGTTTAAAGTACTTTTGTGTACGTTTACTTTTTTACAACGTAAATGCATAATATACACAAGCAGTACTAAATGTTAAATGTTTTTAGTGTTTATTTAAAAGGTAAACATTGTTTTTTCTAGCTTTACACTGCAGTACTGTTACACAAGCCCAGACTCCTTTGTACTTGATTTTTTATTTTATTTTTTAAGTGAATGAATTACAATAAGCTTGCGGTGTAAAGTTAGCATAATAACAATGTTTATGTCTCAAGAATTACTAGTAATATTTAAAATTGTGTTCTGTAGTTTTGTTTGATATTAAGGTTGTATTGGAGGATTTTAGTTAGGTTGGTGCTGTTATAATATCTTCTGAAAACCTGTTTCTTTTCCCAAAACTTTTGCATGTTACATTAAGTTGTAACATTCCCCTATTACAATTTTTCTCACTTCCTGAAAAACTAACTATGTTATCACAAAATGCTAGTCCAAATGCATAAATTGCTATTATGTAGCCGTGCTTTCTATTATTTACTCAGGTATTTTAAAAGCACTGTGTTGATCACTTTGTCTAGCAATAAACGTTTATTTGTGCATTTACAATGCTAATAGTTCCACTATTGTAAATTCAAGTCTATTGCTTTGTCACTGTTTTTTTTGTTTAATCTTACCTGAAGTTCACTGTGTTTTGTAGTTTCAATATTTTTTCTTGATTAAACTCATGTACTGTTACATGGGTTATTTTTATATAATCTCCAATGTTTAGTTCAAATTGTGTAGCTTCTCTCCACAAAGGTATTTTCACAGTGTCTGTGGTGTCCTTTATTGTTAATGATTTTAAATCTGTTTCCTGTCCTCCGATGAATACTTTTTTAATCTTGTCTTCCTATAAAACATAAAATTGCAAATATAAATTTTTTAATTGTTAGTGTGTAAGGAAAGAAGTAATTAGTAGATGTTTTGTGAATTTATGTGAAAATAGTGATACAGATTAAAGGAATGTTATAGAGTAACTTTTTGATTAGTGTTTATAGTTGTAAAAGGTGTCCTTAAGGTAATGAGTTGCTGTGCTTTTGTGGGTTGCATTTTTGTTGCTGAAAATGTTAAGTGACTTGCCACGATTTAGCCTCATTTCTCGGAAATCCTTTTTTTTTTTGCTTTATATTATATGTGTTGTTTACTGGTGATAGTTTACATTTATAAACATGTGTAGGCACAATAGCATTATCTGTAATAAATATTGTGAAAAATGAGAGGTACTTTGAAGTAAGTGTATTGTATTTAGAGCTAGTAATTGAATAAAGTGTGCTGGTTTAAGAAGTTGTTTGCTTCTAATTCTTCTAAGTGTTAAAATACTCTGTTAGTTAATCATCTGAAGTTTGTAAGTGGTATATAAAGATGTAAGGATTACATAAAGATTACCCTGTTGTGTTTAGAAGCCTTCTTTGATTTAATTAATGAACAAGCTTACCTGGGACACACTCATGGGAGTTGTATTTTAGTTATTTTTGACTGTTTTGTTTTGTGTGTTACTTTTGGTCTCCCCTTTAGTATTTCTTACCTCTGTTACTGTTCCAGAAACTGTCATTAATGTTTTAAGGTTTGCTCCTTTTATTTCTTTAATTGGTGAAGTAGGCAGAGCTGGTGGTTGTAATAAAAATTCAGCTTCTTTTCTGATTGGCTCCGTAATTGTTACTGGTGGTACTCTGGTAATTTTTGTGTGCTTTGTAACTAATATAGTTTAGTTTTTTACCAGGAAATTTCGAATTAGAATTCCATTATTTTCTTTGGTCAAATAGTAATAGTCTTCATTATAGCATGTTGCTTTCATGCTTCCAGTTGTATCTGCTAATGCAAGATGGTATAGTACTTTGTTTTCTTGTTTTGTAATATGTTTTTGTTATACATTTGATAATATTTGCTTTGAGTGCCTTTTGATATGGCTTGTTATCTTCTGTTTGATTTCTGATTATTTCTAGAATTGACAGCATCTGAAATGAGAAAAATATGGTAATAAGTATATATTTCTTTTTTTTTAAATTGCTACCCATAAAGCTTTGTGGTCACTGTAATATGATTCTAAAGTTCCATAATTGTTTATGTGTCCATTAGTGTATATGTGATCTAATATTGTTTGATAGTTTGTGGTGTATGTATTGATTATTTGTTTGCATCTAAAATATGTGTTAATAACACTTAATAGAAAGTTACTTTTGTGGCATTTGTTGTTTAAATCTATGTTAAAATCACCCATAATAATATATATAACATTGGTATAGAAGTTAATAATGTTTGTTATTGAGTGTAATAGTGTTTCTATTGGTATATGTGGTGGTTTGTACAATATTATAATTAAGTATTATTTTTCATTAATGTGTAGTGTGAAATGTATAATATCAATTTCTTGTTTTGATTCATAAATAGGTAGTAGAAATAGGTCTTTTTTGTAGTATAGTGCAATGCCATGATTTGTTTGTTCATTGTGGAACTTATCATATAATATATGATGATAATGTTGCATTAAAAATTTATTAGTTGTTGCTTTTGTAGTAGTGTTCACTTCTGGTAGACAAATAATATCAGCATTCATGATGTTTTGATCAGATGTTAGCAATTTAAAATGCATTTGAAGTGAACGTATATTTTGTACAACTATTTTTACTTTATTACTGTATGTGGCTATTTGTTGTACTGATATGTGTAATGGCATTTCTGTCCTTAATCGTTGCATTTCTTCTTTCACTTTGTGATGTACAATAATTTTGTTTTCATGAAAGTTTTTAATGTATATGTTTGATATTGATTTAGCTCTGCTTAAAGCTACATAATCAAGGTGATGTATTTTGCTATTATTAAAATGTACATAAATTGGTTCAATTGTTTCACCCTGTGTTCTATGTATTGTTCTTGCTTATGCTTGGCGTAATGGAAATTGTTTGCGTATAATAGTAATACATTTATTTGTGTATTGAAATTGCCTTGTTATTTGATGTATAGGTGTCCAGTTTCTTGAAATAGCTGGGTGATATAAGTGTTTGTTTTCCTTTCTTGTAATTTTGCCAATATGTTCATTATTAAATGTTATCCAAACTATAATTGGAATAATATTTATAGTTTCTACAAATTCTACTATACCAGAAGCACCATTTGTTAATCCATCATTAACAGCAACATTACAAGTTAGACCATATTGTAGTTTGATAGCTATTTGTAGTGTGTGTGCTAGTCCCATTGTTTTAGTTGGATCTGTTGGTAATTGTTTTAATATTGCTTGCTTTACATTTTCTGTGAGATCAGAACTAACTGTATCAGTTGCTATTGTTGTGAAAACTGGATATTTTTGTATGTGTTCTTGCAAAACTTTATTATTAATATTATTAACTTATTTGTTTGTTGCCATGATATAAGGTATATATTTGATAATACTTTCATTTGGTGCAATTTCACGTTGTTTAATTAGTAAAATATCTGTTTCTGTCTGATTTCCTTCTCTTAATCTGTTTAGTAACTCTGCAAATGGTAAGTCATTTTGTTGTCTCATGATTTTTGTAAGTTCATATATTTTAAAATAAGTTACCCATAAGTTAGTACTTATTGGTCCATATGAATGTGTTGAATTTTGAAATATGTATGTGTCAAAAACGGGTTTTAATTGATCAAAGTCTCCTATTGCTAATATGGAGATGCCCCCAAATGGTTCATTGGATGCCTTTATTTCTTGTAGTCTGTTATGTATACAATTTAACATATTTGTACCAACCATTGAAATTTCATCAATTATTAGTACTTTAAGGGGCATTAGTTCACTTTGAAGAGTAGTTCTATGTTCATGAGTTAATGGTTTATAAGTAAAAGTTTGTGACACTGGTATTTTGAATGTGCTATGTAGTGTTTTTCCATTAATATTATGTGCTGCTTTACCTGTTGGTGCTGTAGGCAATATATAAATGTTATCTGGATTGTCTCCTGCTTTTGTATTGTAATAACGTAATAATGTTTGATATAGTGCTGTGATAAGAAAACTTTTTCCAACTCCTGCTCCACCATTACAGAATGTATAGTATGGAGTGTCTTTAGTTTTGATCCAATTTAAATTATGGTAAACAAAGTTTAACTGTTCTGTGGTTAAATTCTACATGATTGCATAGTATGTTTCATTTGGTAATTGAAAGTTAATCATATTTTCTTCTTTTGTAGTGCTTCTAATACCTAAATCTAATGATAAGTCATACAAAATTTGGTTTTCTATATCTTGTTGATTTTGTGGTGTTGTATTATATGAGAATAATGTGCTGTGAGCAATATTTGAATTTGGTGATAGTTCAGGTGTTAATATTGTTTGATTGTTGAAGTTAATATGTAAATTTGATATTTCATTATGTTTATTGTATTTGTCATGCTGTTTATCAACTAGTTGTTCAATTTGAAGATATCTCTCAAAGTATGTTTTGTTGTTTAGAATGATTTTGTTTTCTTCTCTCCATGGATAGTATAGCATTAATAATTCTCTATAATAATTTTCAGAATCATTTTGTTTGCAAAATCTGCAGTAGCGTATAATTTTTTTTACATTTTCATTGTCATTTTGATTTTTTTTTTGTTTACTTGTATTTTTTACATTGGAGCATAATCTGCTAATGTACATTGTTCTAAATCTTTTGGCCTTATATTTTAATATGATATTATCAAAATGTTTGTTAGTTGATGTATCTGGTAATGAATGTATAGTTTCTTGATCTCTCATTAAATATGTTCTTTTTTCTGGAGGGTTGGTATTTATAAATACAAATGTTCTTGAACTTTTTCATAATGGTATTTGAAGAATGAGGTAAGCAGCTTCTTGTGCACTTAGTTCTGTACAGTTTAGGAATTTGTTGCCTATGTGCTTTAGTTGTTCTTTTATATTACTATTGTAATATACTTCTTTAGCTGCTTGTGCAATTAGTTAACTTATGCCTCTTTGTGATTTACTAATATATGAAATTATGTAAACAGCACAAGCATAAGCATCTAATATAAATTATAAGTCTATGTTTGCCTTCCAAGCTTGTAAAAGAGTTGGATTATAGTTATTAATTAAGCATTCTGTTGGGCTTCTTTTTTAATAAAATGTTGTTTTTTCTATTATTGATCTTATACATGTAATATATTGTGTATTTAAATGTGTAATTTCTGAAACTTTTCAAAATCTATACTTTGAAAATCAGGTGTATTCATAGTTTCATGAATGTTTTTAATATGTTCTTGCAATTCTTTATCTGTTTTGTTAATTTCTAAAGGTTCAAGGATTATAGTTTCTGGCATTGGAAATTTAGGATATTGATATTTGCATGTTCTTTTGTTTTATTGTCTGCAATTCTTGGTGTGTGCATGCCTTTGCAGTGTTATTAAATGTTCTATTTTGGGGTTTTGTGATTTAGCACATGTGATATATTTATCAATAAATTGAATTAGTTCTTCTAGATTTGCTGACCCATACTGTGGAGCATTTTCAATCCATAACAAAGCATGTATGTGTGGTGAACCTCTTTGTTGAAATTCTACTCTATAAAAGTAGTCAATTATTTTTCCAATGGGATTACTTTCATGCATTAAAATGCAATTAAAAACTTTTCGGACTTGGAAGTCAAAATGCCTTGCACAGGTAATTGGATCTTGTTGTATTAATTTACATTTTGTTTCCCATGGCATATTTTCAAATTCTTCTGTTGTGTATTGATTTCGTTTTTGTAATCTTAGTAGTATATTTTATGCTGCCATTTTGTTTCTGCTGCCGATAAAGTTAGGAAAAATGTTGGTATTCCGAGTTGTCTTATCATAGCAAAAATATATTTTTTGCAAAGTTCCCAATATGGTGGTGAACTACGAATTGTTTTGAGTATTTTATATCCTTTATTGTACTGCAATATGTTTTCTAAATTATATTTTATGTCTTTTGCAGTAATACATTTCCTGTTGGCAAAATGTTTTCGGAGTGATATGTTAATTTTACCTTGAATTTCTTTTATGTGTAATTTCTTTAGCTTAAAGAAAATATTTGTTATAGATTTTGCTACTCTTCTGTCACAGCTCCTTAATTCCCATTGGCATACGGTGCTGTAATGCACAGGTATGAGTCTATCATCATTATTAGGTCTTCGTTCTCCACAAACAATTGTTGGAAAAGCTAAAAATTCTGAATCTTTGTCTTCCTATAAACCTCTGGGTGTGTTAGGTTCTGCAGGTGCTAAACTTAAGACATTAACACTTTAAGTAGTAATAGTTTCATTTGTTAGCATGGTATCTAGATTTCCTGCTGCTATATTGTCTGAAGAAATCTAAGGAATCATTTGTTTCTGATGCTTCATTCAAGTTGTCTATTTGTTGATATATATACTTCCAATCTGGGTTAACAGTGATTCCGTATTCTTTAAACATGTTACTTGCTAGCCATAGTGCTGCTTGTTTGACTTTATTTGGTCTAACATTTTCAAAATGTGTGTATGATGTATATGCTAACTTTCTTTTAAATTTTATAGGAATTGTCATGTTATCATTAATTTGCCTTGGTAGTATTGTAACAGTAGTCATAACATCTGCAGGGCCATTAACTATAGCATCTGATAATGATTTCTGAAAGCCACGTAGTAATGTTCTTATTTGTAGAAAGGGAATTCTAGGTGAAACTAATCTTTCTTCTAAGTTATGCAATAGTAATTGCATTGGAATATTTGGAAATTTCATGCCATTAATAAATGAACAGGGTGGAATTTTATTTTTGCTAATATGTGCATAGCAGGTGTTGCATATATAGTCAGTTGGATTTGGGGTTATGTTACATTGTACAAATGTTGAATTTGTTTTAATGTTGTTGACATTTATTAATGATTGTTTATGCCATAACTGATTACAAATAGTACAAATTTATTCTGGACCATAATATATTTGTTTATGGAAGTTGCTAATTATGTCATTTGTTTTTTGTGTGTTTGTGTGTATGTTTGCCTGACTGTTTTCCGTACTGTTTATGTTGTTGCTGTGCATATTGGCTTTTTTATTAGAACTTACTACATCAGATGGGGTAATAGATCTTTTTCTTTTTAGTGATTGTGCAAATGTGTTAGTTTCTGTTTCTTTTTGTTGATTTGTTTGTATATTTGTTTGTGATATAGATATTGGCATTGCTTCTAAGTCTAAGTTTGTAATCTCATTAAAGCCAATATTTCTATTGAAATCATTTTCTGTATATGTATTAGTAATGATTGTATTATTAACTTTCTCAACATATGTTTGTGTTTCATGAAGAAATAAGCTTTTAATTCCACTATTTTCTTTTTTTTTTTTTTTTGTATTTTACATAAGCAGCTTGAAATTGTTTTTTTTATTGTATTTAATCTTATGGGAGTTAGTTCATGAGCAACATGATGTTCATGTGGAACTTTAATACTATTTGCAAGTTGAATAATATATTGTATTAATTCTTCAAAACTTATTATTTGAATAGTAATACATGTTCCATTTGGATGAGGCATTCCTTTGTTGTCTCTGCTATGTGAATCAAAAACATAATAACTATGTTCACTTTTAAAAATTGAAATTGTATATGCATTCATGCAAAGTATCAGGCCAGTATGGGAATTCACTGTTAAATGTAATGCCATTTTAATATCAAGATATAAAGGATCAATACATTGTAGTATATTACCATAAAAAGGTGTTTCTAGTTTAATGGAAAATATACTGTTAATGTGTTGTATATATTTTGGTAAGTCATCAGGATGCATATACATTTCATTATTAATAGAATGCATTTTAATATATAAATCATCTCCTAGATTCATACTATAGTCTAAATCATGGTGATTCTAACTTCCTGCAGGTGTACAGCAATTGTGTACAATAGCAAAAGTGCTATTTGGTAGGCATTGTTTGCCCCTTGAATTAATATTAAATATTTCATGTCCTTGATGATATTTAGCCTGTAGAATCATATTGATTCTAATGTCTTTTTAATTTTGTGGCTATTTGAAATGTCAGTGTTTTGTTTTATGTATGTATTTATTATCAAGCAGTATGGGATTTGTAATGTTTCTGTAAGTGTGTTGTTTGCTATTATGGTGCTTGGTGAAAATATTAAAAATGGAGTGTACTATAAGTTTTTTTTAGTTTTTTCAGTATTGTTTTGTTTTTCTATATTATGTATTTGTATATTTAAGTTTGTTGTTGTTCTTAAAAAATGTTAATACAAATTATACTTACTTTTTGTTGTTTTCTTTTTCTGTGAACGAAAAAAAGATTTTGATCAGATTGAATTGAAAATGTGTTTTATTCTTTCTACATTTGTTTAGTTTTTTAATAGGTTGTAGAAGTCATAGATGTATATATATATTGTTAGATAGCTATATGAAATAATTAATTTGATAGAGAAATAGATTTATATAGTGATAGATGATAACTAGGTAGATAGATAAAGATAAGTAAGCTGTGTAGTTAGTTTAAAGAGTGATATTGTTTTTAAGCTATATAAGTTGTTAAATGTGGGCCTAACAGTTTTAAATGTAAAGAGACAGTAGAAAACAGAGTTAGTGTTAGTTTGTAGTGATTGGACGAGTGTTTAATAAAATAAAATAAATAAAAAGGCTCTAATTGGCCTGGTAGCTTTGGAGGGAAAAAAGCAGAAGGAAATGGAGGAATTGTATGTTTGAAGTACTTGGAAGAGTGTTTAATGAAATGTGAGAAAGAAGGCACTACATTGTGTTTAGCAGCTTTGGATTAAAAGAAGCAGTAGGAAATAGAAAAAGTGCTGGTTTGAAGCACTTGGATGAGAGGTTAATGTAACTAAACAAAGTATGTGCTATAGTGAGCAGAGCAGCTTTAGAGAGAAAGAGGCAGTAGGAATGGAGCAAATATTTGTTTAAAGCGTTTGGAAGTGTTTAATAAACAGAAAGAAAGAAGGTGCTATTGTGGGGAGAGCAGCTTTTTGATAAGAAGATGCATAAGAATGTAGGAAGTGCTTGCTTGAAGTGCTTGGTAGAGTGTTTAATGGAATAAGAGAAGAAAGGCTTTGTATGGAGAATAGCAGCTTGGGAGGGAAAGAAGTAGTAAAAAATGGAACAAACACTGGTTTGAAGCACTTAGAAAAAAGTTAAATGAAACCAGAAAAATAAGGCAGTATAGTTGGGTGAGCAGTTGTTTGCTTTGAAGTAGTTATGGCACTATATATTAAATGCAACAATTCAAAACAGAGCATGTGTTGAAATAATTTCCAATTTGTAGATTGAGGCTAGAAATGCAAGTGCGTGGTTTGGCGTGGAGTAACATGGTATAATTTGCTCTAAATTATTTAAGCTCCCTAATCTAACTGACTTTCAAGTTTGCTAGCCACAAGCGAGTTTTAATGTAAAAAACAAGATTCAAGTTTGTGCGTGGGGTTAATAAATCTGCTAATCAGATATGCTTCCTGTGCCAACCTCAAGAAAATGTGTTGAGTTAACCTAATTGGTATATACGTTTTAGAGAGATAGAGATAGTAGAAAATGGAGCAAGCTGTTTTTAGAAGTGCTCAGAAGAGTGTTAAAGAAAATAAGAGTAAGAACTGTTTCTAATTGGTGTAAAATATTTAGACAGAAAGAAGCACTAAGAAATGGAGGAAGGACTTGTTTAAAGTTCATGGAAGAGTTTTAAAGGAAAGATGCGAAATAAAGTGCTATAGTATACGCAGCAGCTTTAGAAGGAAAGAAACAGTAAGAAATTAACCAAGCCACGTTTCGTTTTACAAATTAAAAAAGCACTGTGAAACAATCTCTGCAAGGTTAAAATAATAATGTTCGCCATTTGAACGGTAAAAATAACTGTATTTTAATTAAATGTTAATTACAAATAGTATTTTGCAAGTACTATAGAAACACATAAATAGATCTAAATTACAATGCCTATCAATTGTTAAAAAAAACTGAGTAAATAAAATAGATTTGCCAGTCCTTACCAATATAATTATGGATTTTTAGCATAACATCGATATCCTGTAATCTTAGGCCAATTAGTTAATCTACCTGTGCTTATTTTAATTGTGTATGTTTTTATATAAAATATCTAATGCTTCGGTGAAGCTTTCCTATGCCTTCTGAATAAGTTGACACTGTTCTAAAGTGGGCTAAAAACTCACAAAAAGGATCTAAAGCAAATACCAAACATATTTACAATCTTTTTTATCTTTTTTTTTATTAGTATATACAAGCCTTTCGGATAAAATATCTGTTCATTGTTATTAAAGAAGGGGTTCAGAAGAAAATTGTATATGCATTCATGCAAAGTATCAGGCCAGTATGGGAATTCACTGTTAAATGTAATGCCATTTTAATATCAAGATATAAAGGATCAATTCATTGTAGTATATTACCATAAAAAGGTGTTTCTAGTTTAATGGAAAATATACTGTTAATGTGTTGTATATATTTTGGTAAGTCATCAAGATGCATATACATTTCATTATTAATAGAATGCATTTTAATATATAAATCATCTCCTAGATTCATACTATAGTGTAAATCATGGTGATTCTAACTTCCTGCAGGTGTACAGTAATTGTGTACAATAGCAAAAGTGCTATTTGGTAGGCATTGTTTGCCCCTTGAATTAATATTAAATATTTCATGTACTTGATGACATTAGCCTGTAGAATCATATTGATTCTAATGTCTTTTTAATTTTGTGGCTATTTGAAATGTCAGTGTTTTGTTTTATGTATGTATTTATTATCAAGCAGTATGGGATTTGTAATGTTTCTGTAAGTGTGTTGTTTGCTATCATGGTGCTTGGTGAAAATATTAAAAATGGAGTGTACTATAAGTTTTTTTTAGTTTTTTCTGTATTGTTTTGTTTTACTATATTATGTATTTGTATATTTAAGTTTGTTGTTGTTCTTAAAAAAATGTTAATACAAATTATACTTACTTTTTGTTGTTTTCTTTTTCTGTGAACGAAAAAAAGATTTTGATCAGATTGAATTGAAAATGTGTTTTATTCTTTCTACATTTGTTTAGTCTAATAGGTTGTAGAAGTCATAGATGTATATATATATATTGTTAGATAGCTATATGAAATAATTAATTAATTTGATAGAGAAATAGATTTATATAGTGATAGATGATAACTAGGTAGATAGATAAAGATAAGTAAGCTGTTTAGTTAGTTTAAAGAGTGATATTGTTTTTAAGCTACATAAGTTGTTAAATGTCGGCCTAACAGTTTTAAATGTAAAGAGATGGTAGAAAACAGAGTTAGTGTTAGTTTGTAGTGATTGGACGAGTGTTTAATAAAATAAAAGAAATAAAAAGGCTCTAATTGGCCTGGTAGCTTTGGAGGGAAAGAAGCAGAAGGAAATGGAGGAATTGTATGTTTGAAGTACTTGGAAGAGTGTTTAATGAAATGTGAGAAAGAAGCACTACATTGTGTTTAGCAGCTTTGGATTAAAAGAAGCAGTAGGAAATAGAAAAAGTGCTGGTTTGAAGCACTTGGATGAGAGGTTAATGTAACTAAACAAAGTATGTGCTATAGTGAGCAGAGCAACTTTAGAGAGAAAGAGGCAGTAGGAATGGAGCAAATATTTGTTTAAAGCGTTTGGAAGTGTTTAATAAACAGAAAGAAAGAAGGTGCTATTGTGGGGAGAGCAGCTTTTTGATAAGAAGATGCATAAGAATGTAGGAAGTGCTTGCTTGAAGTGCTTGGTAGAGTGTTTAATGGAATAAGAGAAGAAAGGCTTTGTATGGAGAATAGCAGCTTGGGAGGGAAAGAAGTAGTAAAAAATGGAACAAACACTGGTTTGAAGCACTTAGAAAAAAGTTAAATGAAACCAGAAAAATAAGGCAGTATAGTTGGGTGAGCAGTTGTTTGCTTTGAAGTAGTTATGGCACTATATATTAAATGCAACAATTCAAAACAGAGCATGTGTTGAAATAATTTCCAATTTGTAGATTGAGGCTAGAAATGCAAGTGTGTGGTTTGGCGTGGAGTAACATGGTATAATTTGCTCTAAATTATTTAAGCTCCCTAATCTAACTGACTTTCAAGTTTGCTAGCCACAAGCGAGTTTTAATGTAAAAAACAAGATTCAAGTTTGTGCGTGGGGTTAATAAATCTGCTAATCAGATATGCTTCCTGTGCCAACCTCAAGAAAATGTGTTGAGTTAACCTAATTGGTATATACGTTTTAGAGAGATAGAGATAGTAGAAAACGGAGCAAGCTGTTTTTAGAAGTGCTCAGAAGAGTGTTAAAGAAAATAAGAGTAAGAACTGTTTCTAATTGGTGTAAAATATTTAGAAAGAAAGAAGCACTAAGAAATGGAGGAAGGACTTGTTTAAAGTTCATGGAAGAGTTTTAAAGGAAAGATGCGAAATAAGGTGCTATAGTATACGCAGCAGCTTTAGAAGGAAAGAAACAGTAAGAAATTGACCAAGCCACGTTTCGTTTTACAAATTAAAAAAGCACTGTGAAACAATCTCTGCAAGGTTAAAATAATAATGTTCGCCATTTGAACGGTAAAAATAACTGTATTTTAATTAAATGTTAATTACAAATAGTATATTGCAAGTACTATAGAAACACATAAATAGATCTAAATTACAATGCCTATCAATTGTTAAAAAAAACTGAGTAAATAAAATAGATTTGCCAGTCCTTACCAATATAATTATGGATTTTTAGCATAACATCGATATCCTGTAATCTTAGGCCAATTAGTTAATCTACCTGTGCTTATTTTAAATGTGTATGTTTTTATGTAAAATATCTAATGCTTCGGTGAAGCTTTCCTATGCCTTCTGAATAAGTTGACACTGTTCTAAAGTGGGCTAAAAACTCACAAAAAGGATCTAAAGCAAATACCAAACATATTTACAATCTTTTTTATGTTTTTTTTTATTAGTATATACAAGCCTTTCGGATAAAATATCTGTTCATTGTTATTAAAGAAGGGGTTCAGAAAAAAATATGTGTAGGAACTACAGCTGCTAATCTTGAAGTTAAACAACCAAATGCAAGTTTTTGTGTGGGATTATCGTGCTATGACTTCCTGCTAATCATTTAAGCTCTCTGTGCCGACCTCAAGAAACTGTGTAGAGTGTAACATAACTGGTAGTTTTATAAAGCGCTACAATGCCTGCAAGTGGATTAGGCGCTTTACCTGAAATACTAAGTTAGAAGACAACGGGTTCCAATAAAATAAACATCCCAGGACGAGATTTGTCATTGGTTTATTATTAAATGATTCTCTAAAAATCACTTTCTCTCACTGCCTACCCTCAATAAATTAAAATGTTAGTGAAATGTAACTGGTGCTTATTGAAAGTGCTTGCATTTAAGTATATTTCATGCTATACACTCAGATACATTATGGCCTATATTTACAATAATGTATGAGATTTGACCTTAGTTTATCATGAAATGATTGTCTAAAAATCACTTACGCTCTCCATTCCTACCCTAAAAAAAAAAAGAATTATGTGAAATGTAATTGGTGCTTATTTAAAGTGCTCACATTTAAGTGTATTTCACGATATCTCTTTCTGGAAGCTTATGCACTATATTTACAATGAAAAAATTAAAAACAAAGCATATGTCAAAATAAATTCAAACGTCTAGCTTAAAGAACCAAAGCCAAGTACAAGATTTGATGTGCGATTAATGTGATATCGTTTTGTGTAAAGCATGCATTCTCTTTCAGCCAAGTCCAACTCCTGTGTTGTAATGTAACGGAACTCATACTTAATTAAAGTGCTTCAAATACCTTAAGCTGCATTAGCCCTAAACTAAAATACAACAATTTTGAATCAAGAAATGGTGAAATAAAATAAAAAACCATGAACGAGATTTGGTGTTGGGTTAACGTTGATTAATTTTGTTTCAATCATTTAAGCTCCTTCATGCCTGCCCTAAAAAAAGTTTAGTTTTATGAAATATAACCGGTGCTTATTTAAACTGCTCCAATACATTTGGATATAAGTATTTTGCTTACGTTCGACCATTTTAAAACATTTTGCACTTCAAAAAATGCAAACTTTTAAATCATCAAAGAAAGTCTACAGGAAACCAGAGGCAGCCTTCAATTAGTACATTGAGGCACAGCAGGGCTGTCTTAATGCTGTAGCACCCTCTAAAAATGCTCAAATAGGTGTTACCACTTTACACTAACGTGTGCTTAAGCCTGAATAAAGGCTGTCTGTCATGCTGCTGAACTCCTTATGACGAACTGCAAATGTAAATAAAATATTATGTTAGAAGATGTCATTTGCGCTTTTTACCCCTAAACTTTACATTACTAAACACTGCTAAAATTATAAATATATTTTAAATTTGCTAATATTGCAAAGTAAAATAATATAGCCGCCAAACCGAGATGATGTAATACTTTTAAAATGTAACCACTGACAGAAGAATATATATAGCATAACAGCTAAAGCTACAAACTGAAATGCTGGCTAACTATGTTCGAGTCTTTGCAGTGGGTTAATTTTTGTGGAGTTAATCTCCTAGTGCATATTATAAAAGTATACATGTTCTGAAAAACTGGTGGATTAGGTGCTCCTAGGCCTTCTAAATAAATTTACTGTGTACCAATAAAAACACAAAAGTGCTATATTTGGCACAGCAACTGTAGAGGTAAAGAGACATTAGAAAACGGAAGAAAAGCTTGTTTAAAGCGCTCGTAAAAGTGTTTAATGAAGCAAAACATAAATGGCGCTAAAATGGGCATAAAGGGTTTGGAGGAAAAGAGATAATAAAAAAAAAGAAAGCAAATTTTAAAAATGCTCAGAACAGTGTTTAGTAAAATAAAAAGTGCTTAAAAGAGTGTTTATTTAAAATAGAAAAATAAGGCACTACATTGGGCCCAGCAGCTTACAAAGAAAGAAGCAGTAGAAAAAAAAAAAAAGAGCTTGTTTGAAGCGCAATTGAATGTGCTCCATACATTTGGATCTAAGTATTTTGCTTACGTTCAACCGTTTAAAAAGATTTTGCACTTGATAAAATGCAAACTTTTAGATCATCAAAGAAGGCCTACAGGAAACCAGAGACAGCCTTCAATGAGTACATCTAGGCACAGCAGGGCTGTCTTCATGCTGTAACACCCTCTAAAAATGCTCAAAAAGGTGTTACCACTTTACGCTAACGTGTGCTTAGGCCTGACTAAAGGCTGTCTGCCATGCAGCTGAACTCCTAATGACAACCTTAAATGTAAGTAAAATATTATGTTAAGAGAGGTCATATGTGCCTTCTTACACCCCAACTTCACATTACTATAGAAAGCTCAAATTAAAAATATATTTTTAACTTGCTAATATTGTATTGTATTGTAAAATAATATAGCCGCAAAACCGAGACGATGTAATACTTTTAAAATTCAAACACTAACAGAAAGTATATATAGCATAACAGCTAAAGCTGCACACTTAAATGCTGAGTAAACAAGTTTGAATGTTTTTCCAGTGAGTTAGTTTTTGGGGAGTTAATATCCTTGGGCATATTATAAAAGCATACATTTTCAGAAAAAGTAGTGGATAAGGTGCTCCTAGACTGTCTAAATAAATTGACTGTGTACCAATAAGAACACGAAAGCGCTATATTGAGTAAAGCAACTGTAGAAGGAAAGAGACCTTACAAAACAGAAAAAGAGCTTGTTCAAAGCGCTCGTAAAAGTGTTTAATGAAGCAGAATATAGAAGGTAACGTGACTCGTACTTATTTAAGGCGCTGCAAATACCTTCAGCTGGATTGGGCACTATAAATAAAATACGACAATTTACAACACAACATGTGTTCAAATAAAATACAAAAACAGGGCGAGATTTTGCCTCGGTTTGCAATCCAAGAATCTTTTCAAAATCACTTGCGGTCCCCGTGCCTACACTACAAAAATGTATTTTTAGGTAAAATGTAACTAGTGCTTATTTACAACGCTCACATTTAAGTCTATTTCACGCTAAACCAAGTTAAAACAGAGCATGTATCCAAATAAATTCCAACGCCTAGCTGTACCGTTTTGTATAAATCACGCGATCTCCTCCAGCCAACACCAACAAAACTGTGTTATAATGTAACGTAACTCGCACTTATTTAAAGCGCTGCAAATACCTTCGGATAAATTAAGCACTGTAAATAAAATAGGACAATTTAGTGGCAACATATGTTCAAAATAAATCACAAAAAAGGAGAATATATCGAACAGGACTAATCAGCAACTCGACGAACAAGAACAAAAAAAAAGTTCAGCTGTAAAACAATAAATAAACAAAAGAGGAGGGATACAAGTACTAAGTCCATGCTCCAGAGGTGGGAACAAATTGCAGAAAAGGAGGGCACAAATAGCAAATTAACCTCACAAAACAAAGGATTCTCAGAATGACACACCAGCGAACCAATTAAAGGGGAAAGGCGGGGAGAAACCCCACAGGAAAATACAACACGCCTCGAAGAGGCAGCGCATGCTCTGCCTAGGCGAGACCTAAAAAACACACAGCGGCAGACAGGGAAACATTTCACATGACATAACCCATTTTTAAATTCAGACCTACACTAACTCTGGTTAATTTTAATGCGAAATTCGCTTTCTGTATACAAATGCATGCGATGCAGATTAATGTAAATGTGAAAAGCATAAAATAATGACAAAGTGTCACCCTTTAGGTCTAAGTTTGAAGCATCCTTTAGCTTTAAAGTTGGTGTATACCATGTTCTATTATTATGTTTATGTGAAAGAATATGTGCACTCATGCGAAGCGATACATTACAGGTGCTGTGTTGGCAGCAAACAATAGCCGTGATTATGAGTTGATGAGAATGTTTATACCCCAGCATGAACCACTGTGTGTGCAAGGATTGTAGTTGTGAGTTGGCTGGTATTTACCACTTCCAGTAATTAAAAGGTATGGTACATTCCTCATCCTTTGGTCAATTTTAGCAGGTAAAACATGCCCTGAGTTTATCAGGGTAAAAGATACGGCATTTACCGTAGTATGTGGATTTTTGGGGTGCACATTAAGCCCCAAAAACTCCTACTAGTTGCTGTTTCATCACATCCAATAAATAACACCCCTAGGGTGTTGTTATTCATCATATGGGGTAAATAGCATCTTCATTCGGACAAACTTGAATTAATGTCCAGCGTGGTTTCCCAGAGCAAGCAACAGATAGCGCTGTGTAGTGCTGTTTCAAGCGGATATTTTTCGTTGAACCTTGCTGCTTCAGACTAGCATTGTGTTGTCGTGCGAAAAGTGCTCAGGGCACATGAAGTGTTGACATTGTCTTGCTCGTGTGTCACCTTGTAGGTTCCCACGTTTACATGTTACTAGTGCTTGGCAACTGGCATTCCCTCCCCAGCTGACAAGTCGGCGCTTTGCCACACACCCTTGAGAGGGTGAAAACCTATAACCCGTTGGTAAGTAAACCAGCTGCTATTTCTACAGAACTCCATAATGAAATGCGCGTGCATTAGTAAGGGGGAGGTAAGCCTGGTGTAGTTTTCAGTACCAACAGTAATATTAGCCCACATGATTTTAGCATTGTTTGGCCGCGTTGCATGATGATACGCACCAATAGCTGTGAAAAATTAACTTGTTGTTTCTGGTGTTTGGGTACTGACGGACAGCAGTGGGTGTGGTTGTTAGTGCAGAAAAACCTACAGGCTGTGTGATAAACTGCGGGTGCCTTTCTGTCGGTAGCAGTAGGCTGCTTTCGGTTTTGTTGTTGTAGTAAAAACAGTGGCATACCTCAGGAGCTTCGATGTGGGAAACTGCGGATCGTGCATTCAAAAACAGGCAAAAAGAAAAATAGTGGCACCACAAACTGCAAAAATTGGTTTTGTTTAGCCTGACCACCTCCCAGTGCATCGCAAGGGGGCACCGAAGGTGATGCCCCCTGAAACAAGGTTGGCTACTATCATCCTAAGTCTGCAATTCCAGATTTTTCAGTGAAAAAATGCACAGATACAAGACGGACATAAATGACCTGCATCAAAAATGATTTTTAACTAATAAATAGCCCCAAACATGGCAGCTTACTTTAATAGGATTCAGGCATTACCCTGATACGTAGTCCTCTTCCTCCCAGTCAATTGGAGGTGCTCAGGCAGGGAGAGGGAGGGAACAGACTGGGGCGAGGAGGACTACGTATTGAGGTAATGAAGATTACTGGTAAGTAAAGAAATCATTACCCCCTCAACTCTGTCCTCCTAGTCCCAGTCCTAAGGTATGAGGATGAACAGAGGCACAGAAAAGCACCAACAAATGCATGAATCAAAAAGCTTTATTATCAATAAGCAACCAATTTATTGCTGAATGCAAGACAACAGAACCAAAATTCACATCTGAGCCAGAAGATAAATCAAGACTTTAATGATTCACAAACATCAAATGTAAAATCCAAGCTGCTGCACAACAGATTTCCTCGATGAAAGCATCACCCATATCCACCCAAGAAATGGAAACCCCTCTAGTTGAGCAAACTTGAATTTGAAGAGGTGCAACCTCCCCATTCAGCTCATAAGCCTGAGAAATAGCATGTTTGATCCATCTTCTAATGGTTTGACAAGCAGCCTTTTTTTACCTTTGTTAGCAGATCTAAAGAGTTTGAAAACACGCAATGGACATCCCACAGGTACTAAGGGAACAAGGGCAAGTATTGTGTAAAGGAATAAGGGTCCCTTAGATAAAAGGATTAAAGATTTAAATACCACATAGAATCACAATGAAGTCTATGGAAAACATTCAATTAATATGTATATTTTTTCCAAACAAAAGTAAGACAACAGTGTAGTGGGAAAACAAAAGCGTTGGAAACCGTAAATCATAATTGCTCAGGCATACTCCATGTGACAGAAAGCACAGTTAAAGTCAAAATTTTATAGAACTTTTCTTCATGTCAAAACACACATTATTGTACAGAGTCCAAGTACTAAATGTTGGCTACGTTTCAATCCCGTATTTGATTGTTTAGATCATCATCAGGAAAGAAAAATGATGCCTGAGATGCACATTGGTAATCACTTAATATATAACCAAGACCTGGTAAAAGTAAAGGAAGAAAAAAAGGAGAAAAGAAAAAAAAGGTTACGCGAGAGAGAGAAAGGAAAGAAAAGATTTGATTAGATATTGCTATATGTCAAAAATATAATACAAATGTGCTGCCATACAATACATCTCATGTGGGAAAGATTCGCCATGAGTGTTCTTATGATGCACCACTACTCGGATCAGGGTGATATTTGAAGCTAGTAAGCCACTGACTGTGTCCTAGAACAGTAAGGAATTAGGACCAATGTATATAGTCACATGTGACACAAAAAGAATTAGCCCAATCAATGCTTACAGAAACCAATCGCTTTTCGTTCTGTGGGTACGAAGGTTATACAAGGTTATGTGCCATGAAGCTGTGAAGTCATGCCATGCTTAAGCAAACTAATCACCCAGTGAGTAGCACAGCAAGAAGGTTCTAATGCTATAACCCACCAGAATAAACCTTTGTAGGGACATCTGTCAATTGAGAAGTCCTCAACTAATCGACGTCATTCATTATGGATGATTCACATACAAAACCAATATTTAACCTCTCCACCTCTCTTCTCATAAACTTTCCTTGGCTGAAACCTCACTATTGAGTATGGGCCTTTCATTTGTCCCCACCACTCGCCCAGATTTCTTGAACTTCAGACTGAGGTCCTACGCTTCTTTAGGGAATTTCACCTACATGTTTTTTTAGACAGAATCTCTGCATTCCCTGTACTGGACATACTAGCCTTCGTAGTGCATCCACCTTTTCACCTCCACATAGTTCCTTACCCCCTGAAATACACACCTTTGAGAGTTTAATTCTTGACTAACTCAACACTTTAGAAAATGAACTGACCTTCATTCCCTGCAACCTCTCTTTACAAGAGAAGAATGCTCTTATGACATTAAAATCCACTCATTCACTTGCCATGAAACCGGCAGATAAGGGAGGGGGTATTGTGATCCAGGACATTGAACCTTATAAAAATTAAATTGCCAGACACTTCTCAATAAAGATAATTACAAGAAACCTGGGGGTGATCCTACTCCTACTATTCGGAAAGTAATTGTTGATAATACTGTGAAAGGAAAGATAGGGGGTTTTCTGTCTCAGCATGACTTTCAGTACTTGAATACTAGGTCTGCCAGGGTACCTGTAATCTATACATTACCTAATGTTCATTAAAACAGTGAGTCCCCTCCGGGGCGCCCAATTGTTTCAGGGTTTGGTTCCATACTTGAACCTTTAAGCCATTATGTAGACTCCTTTTTTCAAGGAATTTGTCCCAATCGCACAATGTTATGTTAGGGATTCTATGGACATGATTAATCAGATTGAACATTTATCTTTTGAGCCTAACCCGAGCATTCTCTGCACTATGGATGTGCAATCTCAAAAAACCCAAAGCAGACCCAGAAGACCTCACAAACTACCAACCCATTTCTCTTCTCTCCTTCCCTGCAAAGGTCGCAGAGAAGATAGTCAACGCACAACTATCTCACTTCCTTGAAGAAAACAATATACTCGACACGTCCCAATCCGGATTCCGCAAGAACCACAGTACTGAGACCACCCTCATCGCCTGCACAGACGACATCAGGACCAGGGTGGACAAGAGCGAGACTGTCGCCCTCATCCTCCTAGACCTCTCTGCAGCTTTTGATACTGTATGCCACAAAACTCTTCGCGCATGCCTGTTCGATGCCGGAATCTGCCACAAGGCCCTGGAGTGGCTCACCTCCTTCCACTCTGAAAGAACCCAAAGAGTTTGCCTCCCTCCTTTCTGGTCTACAGCCACCAAAATCATCTGTGGGGTCCCCCAAGGCTCCTCCCTCAGCCCCACCCTTTTCAACATCTACATGGCTCCTCTCGCCAACATCCTCCGCCCCCACAGCATCACCATCATTTCTTACGCTGACAACACCCAGCTCATCATCTCCCTCACCTTGAACCCAGTCACCACCAAGACTAACCTGCACGCCAGACTCCTTGACACTGCCAAATGGATGACCCAAAGCCACCTCAAATTGAACTCAAACAAAACAGAGATCATCATCTTCGGCCCCAACAAGAAAGCATGGAACGACTCCTGGTGGCCCACCACCTTCGGACCACCCCCAGCACCCACCACCCACGCACGCAACCTTGGCATCATACTGGACTCATCACTCTTCATGACCCAGCAAGTTAACGACATATCATCCTCCTGCTTCAACACCCTTTGCATGCTATGCAAGACTTTCAAATGGATACCCCTAGAAACAAGAAAAACAGTCACCCACGCCCTCATCAGCAGCAGACTGGACTACGGCAACGCCCTCAACGCTGGGTCAACAGCCAAACTTCAAAGAAAACTCCTGCCAATCCAGAATTCAGCCGCACAACTCATCCTTAACCTCCCTCGCCACAAACATATATCCACCCACCTCAGATCCCTACACTGGTTGCCAATCAACAAAAGGATCATTTTCAAAGTCCCCGTCCACGCTCACAAGGCCTTCCACGACACCGAACTGGCCTACCTCCGCCGACCTCACCCTCACCCCAGTCCCCCACATCCAACGCACCACCTCCGGCGGCAGATCCTTCCCCCACCTCGCCGCCAAGACCTGGAACTCCCTCCCCACCAACCTACACAAGACCTACTAACTTTCAGAAAGCACCTAAAAACATGGCTTTTCGAGCAGTAACCGGCCACTACCCCCCCCTGCAGCACCTTGAGACCCTACCAGGAGAGTAGTGCGCTTAAGAAATTGATTGATTGATTCTTATCCCTGAACATTCCACAGGGTGAGTGGATCAAGATCATTCAGGACATTCTTGAACACAGAACCCACCCACATCCCATCCCCACATAGTTCATATTTCAACTTCTTGAAGTGTGCTTCACTCGTAATTTTTTCTTTTTTGATGGCCACTTCTATCAACAAATCAAGGGGACATCTATGGGATTAGTTTTTACCCATAATGTTGCAATTCTGTTCATAGACAATTTGGAGACACGTCAAATTATCACTCATAATAACCCATACCGGGACAGCGTTGCTGCTGGAATTTAACCACATAGCAGATCAGAAATTGTCTTCCTGGATTTGAATATAAAATGTGTTGAGGGTGAACTGATCACATCTTTACATCATAAACCTACTGCAAGGAATACCCTACTGTCATATAAAAGGAATCACCCACAGGCTCTGAGAGATTCCTTACCATACTCACAATTCCTTTGGATCCATAAGAGTTGTTTATTCAAGCAGGATTTTTTTTCCGAGGCAAATTTTGGGGTGATTAAATTCTATGCCAGGGGTTATCCCCGAAAATTAGTAAAATAGGCCCTAAAGAGGGCACGGTATTGCCCAAGGGATATACTTTTGACCACTAAGGATAGGGCAAGGATTGCCTACTTAATATGTGCCACGACCTTCTCGACTGTATCCAATCAAATGAGGAAATGTATCCTCAAATACTGGCCGGTGCTAAATGCAGGTGAATTGCATAGGCAATTTTTTGTCCATGAAATAAAATCTACGTTGGACAAACAACACAGTCACCTACGATGTCAGGTTGTTAATGTCCCATTGGTGGATCACTTTATGTAGAAAGGACACACTGTTAACGGCCTTCGCTGGCAGGTAATCACTGTTTTCAAACCACCAGAGAGGATTTTGATTTAGGTGCACTTCTCAACAATGCGGAACTAAAATTGATACTCCGCGCCAGTAGTCTACATTCTGTTTTGATTAAAATCGAGGACTGGACTGCACTCATTGGAGGCTTATGAACTTGCCAGAAATTATGACTCTGTGTCTGCAGGAATTATCAGCTCTTTTGATTGTGACCTACCTTGCCATGGTGTACCACCTTAAGGGTTGGTATTGTGAGCACATCTGACCTTATTTGGTTTGTTATCTTTAATTTATAAGGGGAGGCATTGGAGGTTCGATGGACCTTTTGACAACGCTTAGAGTATTCCAACCCCAAGATTCAACTCCATTATAAATCATCAACAATAACAATTGAAAATATCAACAGTCTTTGGAGACATTAAGCTCATGCACCATGACCCCTTTGGCCATGAATAACCACACCTTTAGTTAAAAGTTTGAATATTTATTTCCCTATATTAACAATACTAACATCATGTAACTTAGTCTCAAAATTAAATGATATGCATATAAAAACAACACTGGTTGACCAAACCTTCTAAAGAATCTCAATTTAACAAATGCACGGATTACTACGCATTTGAGAGTTACAGTACAAATCAATGGCAAGAACAACTGAGCAATAAAAATAGCATACATTTAGAATGAGCAAAGAAATAACATCAACTGTTGTTCATAATTAGCAAATATTCTCTGTGGGTTTACTAGCTAACCTTCTGATTAGAATAGCATGTTTGGGCTTTTATAGAAAACTTCTAACTATGGCCCATCAAAACAGTGGTTGGTACCTAGAAACAAAGAACATAATCTGCAACATTTTAATTAGCATTTGTTATACCTCTACTCAGTATGCATCAGCAAACTGCGATTATCTTCGTCAGTCAGACATAAGCTCGATCAGCATCAGCAACCGAAATGTGAAAAGGAATGGTTCAGGATTGGGGACTCTAAGCTCCCCGAACCATTAGAAGGCAATGTCTAAGGGATCAACATTTAGCATCAAAGTTTTCAGAAACAAAGTTAAAGATCATCAGGAACTGTTTAGCTCCTCAGACAGAATAGAAAAGGTCAAAGTGGGCGAAGAAGTCGAAATAGGTGAAGTAACCAAAGAACGCGCCTGCTCTGTGCAGTCAGATTAATTTAAAATCTTGTAAAACACTTCCCACATTGCCAGTGGTCAAAGAATCATATGTTTGCCATTATTCCAATAAAATTAGAAATGCGAATCTAAGATATAACTAAACAGTCTTTCACACATTGATAGTTGGCTTCTCTTCTGTTCCCATCGTCAGACTCGTCAGGTAACAATTTTGTATTTGTTCACATGCTGGTCAGTCCATCAACATCAGTCCAGTCCTGGGAACATCGCTTTCTCACACAATGAACTATACAATGTTGTTTTTACTAACAAGCAGTTCTCACAATAATGTTATAACATCTGTTAGATTTGGTCAACTCAGCTAAAACAAAGCATGTATTAATGTTTTCAAGCATACATTTCTCACAGTAAATTGTAACAGTACAGCTTAACGTGAGACTGTGGAAGTATGCCCAGACCTTGCTAACTTAAGGCTTACAACCGTTAATAAAGCAAGACACATAATAAATAATCATTAATGTAACACATTACTACATTAATCTAAACATGAGCACACCCATTTGTATTAAGAAGCATTTAATAAAGACACGTCGTGATCATTGCTGTCCTCTCAAGTGGGCACATTTACCAAGTCGTACATTATTTTCTACCTTAACTCATTTTCTATGCAGATTCAAAATTCAGAATACATTAATATTTTTTTAGTAATAAACTCAGCGCTGACAGTACCTTCTAAATTGTTTACTGTAAGATTGAATTTCTGTACTTCCAAACCGATAGTGTGAGTGTGAGAGGTAGACACAAAACGGCATGCTTCAAAGGAGATGGAGATTGTGGAAGTACCCAAGGCAATAGACAAGACAGAGATTTCAGCATGGGGAATCATGATCTCTGTGGACATTAGGGAACCACTAATATCATTATTCCCTTCTCCTCCTGGAATTTGGGTGGAACCTTCTGTATCAGTGGAAATGGAGGGAAGGTGCATAAAAGATGTTTGGGTCACTTCAACACCAGACCGTCCACTCCCCAGGCTCATTCCTCTGGCAAACTTGAGCAGTACCTGCCAAATACAGCAAAGTTCTGGCAAATAGGTCCAAGTAAGTCATGACAAATTGTTCACAAGTTTTCCTGAGTGTCATTCTGGACAATGATTGATCCTGTGATGATGGAAGCGTCCTGCTCAATGTGTCTATTATTAAATTTTTTACTCATTTGATGTGGACTGCTTCCAGCGTCAAGAAGTTCTTTTCTTCCCACTGGCTCAATTTAACTGCCACTGTATTGAGGCTTTTAGAGTGTTTCATTCCTTTGATCGTTCTTGTAGGAAACTGATAAGGTGCTGTCTGTCTTGGTTAATACGAGTTCTATTCAATTTAAAGAGTCTGACTCCACAAGAATAAACTCTTGACCTTGCAACTCTTGTTGAACACTGAGGCTTCCTAAACCAGATGACTGGCATCTGTTGTCTAAAAAATACTGGAGACTTCTGGTTCATCCTCAACCCCTGTAGGAGGCTGGCCTGGCTTGTAGTGGGTTCCAAAGGTACTTACACTATGTGCCAGGTCCAGTTATCCCTTGTTAGTAGAATAGAGGTGTTTCTAGCAGCTTAGGCTGATAGAAGGTAGCTATGGCAAAGCAGCTTAGGCTGAACTAGGAGACATGCAAAGCTCCTACTGTACCACTTATATCATATGCACAATATCATAAGAAAACACAATACTCAGACTTACTAAAAATAAAGGTTCTTTATTTTTATGACAATATGCCAAAAGTATCTCAGTGAGTACCCTCAGTAAGAAGGTAAGTAATAAACACAAGTTATATGTACACAAACCCAAAACAGGTAAGAAAGAGTCAGAAAAGTAATTCAAACAGTGTAGAATTACAATAGGTTGCAATGGTTGAACATAGGTCTAGGGGCAACAAAAACCATGTACTCCAAAAGTGGAATGCGAATCACGAATGGACCCCAGACCTATGGGAGCTTGTAGAGGGTCGCTGGGACTGGAAGAAAACAGTCAGGGGTCCAAGATACCCCACCCCAAGACCCTGAAAAGTAGGAGTAAAGTACACCTACTACCCCAAAAGGACACAATAGTCGTGATAGGGGGATTCTGCAAGAACAACAAACACCAGTACACTGAAAATGGATTCCTGGACCTGAGGACCTGCAAAGCAGGGGGACCAAGTCCAATAGTTACGACAGTGTCCGGGGGGGCAGGAGCCCAGGAAACCCCGCATGAAGGTGCAAGGAAGCTGCCTCCAGATGGAAGAAGCTTGGAATTCTGCAAGAACGAAGAGGACTAGGAACTTCTCCTTTGGATGGAAGATGTCGCACGTTGCGATGAAGGTTGCAGAAGGTTTCCCATGCAGAAATACTGCAAGCAAGCCTTGCTAGCTGCAAGTGTCGCGGTAGAGTGTTTTTGGTGCTGCTGAGGACCAGGAAGGACCAGGATGTCTCTCCTTGGAGGAGGAGACAGAGGGGGCGCACAGCAACTCAGAGAGCCCCCACAGAAGCAGGCAGTACCCGCAGAAGTACCCAAACAGGCACTTGGAAGATTTGTTAACCGGAGTCCACGCAGAGTTACAAAGGAGGGTCCCACGACGTCAGAGGCCACCTCGGAGGGTTGAGCACTGCAGGACGGAGTGCTGGGGACCCAGGCTATGCTGTGCACAAAGGAAATCCTGGAAGAGTACACAGGAGCCGGAGCAGCTGCAAATCACGCAGTACACAGGTTTGCAGACTAGCGTGGGGAGGCAAGGACTTACCTCCACCAAACTTGGACTGAAGGATCACTGGACTGTGGGAGTCACTTGGAAAGAGTTCCTGTGTTCCAGGGACCACGCTTGTCAGGATGAGAGGGGACCCGGAGGACCAGTGATGCAGTCTTTTGGTACCTGCGTTAGCAAGGGGAAGATTCAGTCGACCCGCGGGAGATTTCTTCTTGGCTTCTGGTGCAGGGTGAAGGCAGGCCACACCCAGAGCATGCACCACCAGGAAACAGTTGAGAAAGCCGGCAGGATGAGGCACTACAATGTTGCTGGTAGTCGTCTTGCTACTTTGTTGTGATTTTGCAGGCGTCCTGGAGCAGTCAGCGGTCGATCCTTGGTAGAAGTCAAAGAGGGAGATGCAGAGGAACTCTGGTGAGCTCTTGCATTCGTTATCTCAAGAAAGACCTTAAATAGCCAGAAAAGGAGGTTTGGCTACCAAGAAAGGAGGATTGGCTACCAAGAGAGGTAAGAGCCTATCAGAGGGGGTCTCTGACGTCACCTGCTGGCACCGGCCACTCAGAGCAGTCCAGTGTGCCCCCAATACCTCTGTTTCCAAGATGGCAGAGGTCTGGGACACACTGGAGGAGCTCTGGGCACCTCCCCTGGGAGGTACTGGTCAGGGGAGTGGTAACTCCTCTTTCCTTTGTCCAGTTTCACGCCAGAGCAGGGCTGGGGGATCCCTGAACCAGTGTAGACTGGCTTATGCAGAGATGGGCACCATCTGTGCCCATCAAAGCATTTCTAGAGGCTGGGGGAGGCTACTCCTCCCCAGCCCTTCACACCTATTTCCAAAGGGAGAGGGTGTAACACCCTCTTTCAGAGGAAATCCTTTGTTCTGCCTTCATGGGCCAGGGCAGCCTGGAGCCCAGGAGGGCAGAATCCTGTCTGAGGGGTTGGCAGCAGCTGCAGTGGAAACCCCGGAAAGGCAGTTTGGCAGTACCCGGGTTCTGTGCTGGAGACCCGGGGGATCATGGAATTATCCCCCCAATACCAGAATGATCTTAGACATGTTACATGGCCATGTTCAGAGTTCCATTGTGACGCTATACATAGGTAGTGACCTATTTATAGTGCATGCGTGTAATGGTGTCCCCGCACTCACAAAGTGTGGGGAATTTGCCCTGAACGATGTGGGGGCACCTTGGCTAGTGCCAGGGTGCCCACACTCTAAGTAACTTGGCACCCAACCTTCACTAAGTGAAGGTTAGACATATAGGTGACTTATAAGTTACTTATGTGTAGTGAAACATGGCTGTGAAATAACGTGGAGGTGGCAGGCCTGTGTAAGAATTGTCAGAGCTCACTATGGGTGGCAAAATAAATAAATGCATAGGGATCTCCTGGAACCCCAATACCCTGGGTACCTCAGTACCATATACAAGGGAATAATATGGGTGTACCAGTGTGCCAATGAGAATTGGTAAATTTAGTCACTAGCCTACAGTGACAATTTTAGAAAGCAGAGAGAGCATAAACACTGAAAACACTGAGGTTCTGGTTAGCAGAGCCTCAGTGATACATTTAGGCACCACACAGGGAACACATACAGGGCACATATTATGAGCACTGGGGTCCTGCCTGGCAGGATCCCAGTGACACAAGAGCTAAAACAACATACATACACTGAAATATGGGGGTAACATGCCAGGCAAGATGGTACTTTCCTACAACCCCTTCAAGAAATTCTCCACATTCAACCACCGATAAAGTCTGACTTCTGTGGAGAACAGAACCAACTTGTCCAGCATATGTACTGTTGGTGACCAAAGACAATTGAAATAACACAGATGAGGGTGAAGATAAAGCCATGTCTATTGGACTGTGTGCACACATGCCACCATGTGCTCTGGACCTCTAGGCATAGCATGGCTGGAGCCTTTATTGTGGAGAGGAGCTTGAGAATCACTGAATGAACATGTATAATCCTTTTCTCTGATAGAAAGACCTCTCCCAGATTAATTTTGAAGTGAGCTCCAGTTAACACCAAACCCTTGGAAGGGATTAATTGGCACTTCAGAATACTGAAAAGAAGACCTAGACGGGTGCTAAACATTCTTCCCTGATCCCAAGCCTGAAATATCTGATCTATTGTTGAAGCATGGAGCAACCAAATGTCTAGGTATGGAAATACTGGGACTCCCTGCAGATGAAGCTGAGCAAAACCCAGAGGCAATATTTTCGTCAATACACTTGGGGCTGATTTGAGAGCAAAGAGGAGGATATTTAACTGTTAATGTTAATTTCCTGCCGCAAACCTCAGAAACATGTGATGATGCTTGGCAATTAGAATAAGCAGATAAGCACCTATGATATTCAAGGTTATTACAAAATCATTGGGAGGAATCAACGGTATGATCCTTTATAAGGTCTCCATCTTGAATTTGATGTTCTGAATGAAGTTATTGAGATTTTTCGGCTGATGACTACACGATAATCTCCATGTAACTTTGGGACAAGAACAACAATGGAGTCCACTCCTAAGCTCTTCTCCTTGCTTACTGAAAAAATTGCTCCATTAATCTGAAGAACAGATACTCCCCTTATGAGGACTTCCTTCTTGATCAGGGTTCAATTAACTGAAGTGCAAATGATCCTAATGGGATTTAGATCCAATAGAAGGTCTATAATGTACCCTTCTTTAACCACCCCTATCACCCAACAACCTGTTATGATCCTTTAAAGTGAATTGATGAACCAGGCCTCAAACCTCTAAGGCGGAATATTTCATCTGAACACAGTCAGGAGTGCTGGTTCTTGTTACTTGCATCCTGCTTGCTTCTGCTTCTTTTAGGTTAAATGAGGATGTGGCCCTCTGAAATTCGGAAGACAAATGTTGGCCCTGCTGCCTTCTCGTAAGCTGATGAAAAAAGGTACTTGAACCTCTTGCTTATTGTCTTTGGAAGGATGAAAACTGCTTAATCTTCTTAAAAATGTAGTGAAGCGTATCTTTAAGCTCAGGGCCAAACAGTCTGGAACCTTCAAATTGCAACTTCAATGCTGTCATCCTTTGAGCAGCATCAGTACACAATCTTTGAGATACCGATTTCTACTACTTTCAATGGATACCCCACTTGCTGCTGACCTGACCACATTGAATGAAGTATCTGAAAGAAATTCTTTCTGGAGCTCCAAGTTCTCCAGCAAGGGTAGGCAAGCATCCAGACCTCTTGAATTGCAACAAGGATATTTTTTAAAGTAAGTCTGAAATTAGGGATTTGCAGTATATGTATGTTAGAAAGGAGGTCTTTGGTTGGCAGTCAGGTTACCTCCTGTCTAAGCAAGGACCCTCACTCCAGTCGCACACAATCCAAATTATCCTGTGCCCACCCTCTGATAGCTTGGCACTGAGCAGTTAGGCTTAACTTAGAAGGCGATGTGTTGGGCAGGACCTCTAGAAATTATCTGAGGCTACCTGCATTCTAGGCCAATGGAAGTGGGTATCAAGCCTGACAAAGGTCTTGTCTTGGACCAAATGTCCTGCCAGAGGGATGTTGTGAGCCAGGCCCAGTAGGAAGGCCTGGTAACATGTGCTGCCCCAATGGCTGGAACCTTAGGCTCACTGTAGAGGAGATCAGTCTCCCAATATATGAGGTGATCGCCAGAGGCTTCACCTGCTACTTGATCTAAGGCCTGTTGCCTCAGACCTTCAAGAGTGGGGCACTCTTTCTGCGCTTTGCAGAATTCCTCCCTGGTTGGCCCACCCTCGACTTCCTGCCAGCACGCTTGGGTAGGTTACCCATGGTGGCAATATCTTCCCCAGTCGGCTCAGGGGCCTCTTCCACTGGGACCTCCGTCAACCACCATGGGAATATCCGGGCCGGTTTCCCACACCCCTTGCCCTTCTTCTGTGCAGCTCTCTGGGCCATTGTTCCAGGCTCCAGACACCCTTGACTCCCTTTCCGGGGAGCCATGGACCGTGTGGTCATGCAGACCCATTCAGGCAAACCTAACATCTCCAGGTGGGATCTGAGCTCTACCTCCTTCCAGGCAGTGTGCTCAAGATCATTGCCTAACAGACAATCTACAGGAATGGCAGGACTCACAGCTACTTTTAGAGTACCAGAGACCCCCCCCCCAATTCAAGGGGAACCATAGCCATCTGTAGGTGACTCTCGCGATTGTCAGCGACTATGACCTTGTGGAATGTTTTAGGGATGACTTGCTCTGCTGACACCAGCTGACCCCTGACATACTGGCTCCTGTGTCACGCAGAGTCTTCACCATTTGTCCATCAATGGTGACCCACTGCCTATATTTGGAAGTATTGGCAGGCATGTGGGCTTTTGACACCATTTCCTTATCTCCCAGGGATACCAGTGACACCTCCATCTGCTGCCCAAAGCTAACTGGGACTGTCTCCCCCCCAAGCACTACACTCGCCAACCCAGGTGTCTGCCCTCCAGTGGGGGGCTGTGCCCTCTTGGGCCCTGGGAGTCGCCCTTAGAGTGTCCATACTGGTAGCACTCTAAGCATTTGGAGATAAACTTCCCTTTCTTTTTGTCAAAGTATCCTGGCTTTCTGCTAGTTTCAGGGGGGGACTGGTTACCACCCCACCCCTGGGAATTGTTTTGGGGGCCTTTTGAGAACTAGTTATTTTTAGGTTTTTCTCCCCCTCTTTCTTCAGTTGGGAACTCTTACAACCTTTATGGGTGTCCCCCTCAGATACTTTCCTGGACACTCTGGTGCTAGCCCAGAGGTCCGCTTCCTCAGCAAGCTTCCTAGGATCAGTCAGCTTACTGTCTACTGATTGCTGGTGCAACTCTGTAAAACACATACTGAGCATATACTCTCTCAGAATCAAATTATATAACCCTGTGTAATCATTTACTTTGCTGCCCGCACCCATCCATTCAGTACCTTATTGGAGAAATCAAAACAGTCTACCCAAGTTTGTGTGGAGAGTTTGGTGCTGTCCCTGATTCTCTGACGGTATTTCTCAGGAGTCTGCCCAAACTTGGCAAATAAAGCGGCTTTCATGTGTGCATATACATTTTGATCTTTTGCATCCAGTGTAAGAAGTGTGTCCCTCCCCACTTTTGGTACATATCACCACAAGGCTGCCCCCCATTGCTCTTCAGAGACCTCATGAGCCCTTAGTTCAACTTCATAAGCAGCCAACCACTTATCAATGTCATCTCCCACCAAATAACTTGGCACTACACTTTTCAGTATATGAACCTTTCTTTCCCCAGCAAGTCCTGCAGGTATGCTGCCACCATCACTGCTGGACTCAGGCTGCCTCACCTTCATATCCAGCTCCTTGAGACTCAGTTCATGAGCCAGAAGAATTGTCTTCTCAGCCAAAGCCCTCTCAGCCTCAGCTTGTTTGGCCTCTCTTTTGGCTTTCCTCTCTTCTGCTTCCATGTTTAACTTTGCCATTTGTAGTTGAAACTCTCTCTCCTCCATCCTTTCCTCTGTGGTCAGGCCATGGCTAGAGACACTGCTCCCTGGTTTGGCAGGGGGCAAAATTACAGGGGTAACATCCCCCACTACTGGCAAAAAGTCCTCTGAGGGGCCATCCTCTGGACCCTCCTCCTCAACATTCTCATCTGAATGGACTTCTGCCCAGGCCCTCAGCACCTTTTGATATTCCTCCTTTCTGGAGGCACCCCGGGTAGGTACTCCCATCTCCTTGCAGAACCCCTTCAGCTGGTTAACTGTGTATCTCTCCAGCTTGGCTAGGTCACAATCTTCAGCTCCTGCTTGAGACCCAGTCAGCGAAATGTTGAATGAGGATTTAGTTAAAAATCATGCAGAAAATGAAATTGCAGAAAAGATAAACTATCAAGTTGTCCTTCAACTGTGGGTAGGTAGTGTACACTTAGCTATTGTATGTCACTGCACTAACACAAGCCCTATCCTCACCGCTAATCACCAATGTTAGAAATGGGGTCTTTGTTTGGCAGTCAGGTTACCCCCTGTCCAAGCAAGGACCCTCACTCTAGTCGGGGTAAGTCGCACACAATCCAAATTTTCCGGTGCCCACCCTCTGGTAGCTTGGCACTGAGCAGTCAGGCTCAACTTAGAAGGCAAAGTGTAAAGTATTTGTGCAATAAATCATGCAATAACACAGTATAATAACACAAAAATAAACCACACAGTGTTGAGAAAAATATATTATGTTTATCTGATTAAATTCAGGTCTAAACAATCAGGATTCAATAAGTATACGTCGAAATACCATTGTGAAAATGATAATAGGAGTCTTTAGTCTTTTAAGAAGCATCAAGTGCCTCTTGCAAGCACAAAGTTCCTGGTTTGCGTTCAAATTCTCTGAAAGGGACCGCAGAGGAGGAGATGCATGGAAAACAGGGAGGTGTGAGTCGGTTTCTCCGGGCACACACAGACGATGCATCGATAATTTTCCAAGCAGGGAAGGCTTTGCGTTGATTTCCAGCGCACTGACTTGGATCCTCTTCGGGTTGCGTGGCTTTCGGACGCACCGGAGATGATGCGTTGAAATCCTGAGCGTGCAGGTTGAAGTCACAGGAGCTGCGTCGATCTGGTGGGTGATGCGGGCCAATTTCTGTCGCACTGCAGGCTCTGTATCAATTCTTTTCAGGAAGTTGGGCTGCATCATTTAAGCTCGGCTATGCGTCATTCCAGTGGGCCGTGCATTGAAGTTCCAGTCGCAATGTTGGCGCTGCTTCGATCTGCACTCGGGAAGTCAGGCTACGTTGTTCCGGTTCGGCATGCGGTGATTTTTCAGCGCAATGCAGGCAGTGCATCGTTTCTGGCAGGCTGTGCATCACATTTTCTCCGTACAAGGAGTTCTTTTGCAGGATGAAGTCTTTTTGGTCCTGACACTTCAAGGAACAGGAGGCAAGCTCTATCCAAGGCCTTAGAAAGCACTTCACAGATGAACTGGAGGACAGCAAGGCAGCAGGGCAACAGCAGGGCAGCAGTCCTTTGCAGAAAAACAGTCAGGTGAGTCCTTTGGGCAGCCAGGCAGTTCTTCTTGGCAGGTTGCAGGTTCTGGTGCAGAGTTTCTTTCCAGGAATGGTCTGGTTTAGTAGGGCAGAGGTCTGTTTAAATACCCAAATGTGCCTTTGAAGTGGGGGAGACTTCAAAGAGTGGCTTAGAAGTGCACAAGGTCCCCTTTCAGTTCTATCCTGTCTGCCAGGGTCCCAGTAAGGGAGTGGCAGTCCTTTGTGTGAGAGCAGGCCACTGTCCTTTGACATGTAAGTGTCAGGCCCTCCACCCTCCCAGCCCAGGAAGACCCAATTAGTAAGCAGATGTGTGCAAGTGTAACTGAGCATCCTGTGTTTGGGGTTGTCTGAGTGAATGCACAAGGGAGCTGTCAACTAAACCTAGCCAAATGTGGATTGTAAGGCACAGAAGGATTTTAAGTGCAGAGAAATGTTCACTTTCTAAAAGTGTCATTTCTTAAACTGTAATATTAAATCCAACTTCACCAGTCAGCAGGATTTTGTATTACCATTCTGGCCATACTAAATATGAACTTGTTACTACTTTGAGACCAGAATCTACCACTCAAATAGTATATGAAGATAGCCCTAATGTTAGCCTATGAAAGGAGCAGGCCTCACTGCAGTGTAAAACAAATTTAGGGAGTTTACACTACCTACATAGCACCTTGCCCTACGATTTACCTAGGCCTAACTTAGGGGTGACATATGTAGAAAAAGGGGAGTTTAAGGCTTGGCAAGCACTTTAAAATGCCAAGTCGAAGTTGCAGTGAAACTGCACACACAGGCCTTGCAATGGCAGGCCTGAGGCATGGTTAAGGGGCTACTTATGTGGGTGGCTCAATCAGTGCTGCAGGCCCACTAGTAGCATTTAATCTACAGGCCCTGAGCACATGTAGTGCACTTTACTGGGGACTTACAAGTAGATTAAATAAACTAATTGGGTATGAACCAATGTCACCATGTGTTAAGGGAGAGAGCATATGCACTTTAGCACTGGTTAGCAGTGGTGAAGTGCGCAGAGTCCTAAAACCAGCAAAAACAGTGTCCAAAAAGTGGAGGGAGGCAGACAGAACATCAGGGGTGACCATCCTAAGACTGTCAGGTCTAACAATGTACAATAAATCCCAGCCCTCATAGCCACATGAAGGCCAAAGAATACTATTTTTAGGTTGAGCATAGCAGCTCGCAAGCCCTGATTTTCCGACGTGTTGCTATGTATCTGGGCTTTTAACCACGCTCACCACACACCCATCAGTATCACTCTCTTGTGGCCTTCCCTTTCAAAAACCCTTTCTTTTCGTTGGTAACTGATTTATGTTGGTCCCTCCTTGGGGTGGCTTTGTTACCGCCTTGGCCATCGACCCTATTGCAATTTTGACGATAACTTTGACTGTGAGTAAACTTCTTTTCCTTTTGTGTGTCTCAGTCATGCTCATGGCGGCACTTTGAATCACCTTGCTTATGTCAACTGTTTTACTTCTTATTCACAGTTTGGGTTGCAAGAAAAGCCAGTTAGGAATTTAAAACGCTAATATCTCTGACTCGAGCAAACGCGAGACCCATTGCATTTCAATTGCTTGTGTTGCCAGTTCTCTTGTGTCTCCTCCCTCTGCCTCCTTTCATTGGAGCCCAGGAGGGCTGGAAGTTGCAGTGTGCTTTGGAAGTCCAACATAGCAGAGGCTGCAGCGAGACACACACTGTGGCTTTACATCCTCACTCCTCAGGACCACCAGCCGCCGCAGACGATCAAACATCATTGTCAGGGCTGCTGTGCCTTTAATGAGACAGTACCTGACATTCACCCCAGTGAAGTCATGCCTTCAATGAGTCAGCTCAAGCTCTTGAGCACAAAGCTTGTGTTTCAATGGAACATTTTTAGAACATAAGAGCAGGAATTTTATACTCATGAAGCCATTGACAACACTACACTGCAATGCTGCAATGTTTGAATACGATGTCCGATTCTCAAAAGAAAGGGATGCTATCCATTTAATGGTAGAGTGCCAGAACTCCTTTTATGTTTTTAAGCTGGCAGGCTACATAGTTCACAGCAGATTATACTTTATTATTGGAACCGAACCGGATTTTCCCAGCAGGGCTTGTATTCTTTTAATGAACCAGTGTCCAGAGGTCTGAGCAGGGTTGCAGTGATTTCAGTGCTGCAATCTCAGCAAAGGGTACAGCGCTGGAATGGGCCTGGGTGTGGACTCTTCACACTTCTGAGCAGTTACAATTGCAGCATAAGTGCAAGCTTTCCTCATACATAGAAGATGGACAGCACAGACCAGGTTTTACTGAAAATTGTTATAGTTTACAATGCACGTTTCTTTTGTACAAAGGGAAGTGTATTTTACTAAGCCTTTTAATCAATCCAATGTGAAAAAAAGAATCAAGATGCCTGTGGTGTAAATTAGCTTGAGCTGTGGGTGCAGACAGGGCGGAGGATCGCTTGGTTTGATTGCCAGTTCCCTTGTGTCTCTTCCCTCTGCATCCTTTAATTCCATCAGCCCAGGAGGGCTGGAATCTACCGAGCAGAGGCCGCAACAAGAGGCGCTGTGACTTTACACCCACAGCTCTCAGGAAGCCACCGAGCAACGATCCAACATCATTTTCAGGAATCGGCTGTTATTTCTGTTGATTCTTAGACCCATTAAGGCCCATATTTATACTTTTTTAGCGCCGCATTTTCGTCATTTTTCGACACAAAATTGGTGCAAATTTACAAAATACCATTGTGTTTTGGAAGTTCGCATATGCGGCATTAAAAAAGTATAAATATGGGCCTAAGTATTCTAGCTGGACAGAATTTATCAGAATATTGGAAAAGGCAGACTTCATATCAGCTACTTATACCGAGATCAACCTTTCCCTGTAGAATGACAATGTTCTTAATTTGATGGCAGCGTTTGGCATATTTCCACTTTCTTTTACGTTTTTTATAGCCTTTTATACATTCTTCTTCAAATAAAATTGGAAAGGAAATTTGATGGGTGGCAAGGAGTCGGATATTTACAACAACTTCTAAAATCTCCTCAACGCATTAAAGACTGCTCATCCAAGCAGGACTGATTTCTTTCCAGCTGTAAACGATGGGACGGCCACCCCTGACTGGAACCGAGTGATCTCAGTGTGTGTGGCGCAAGCAGTTTGTGCTTCAGTGTTTATGAAGGAAAGGGGGGCGAGAGGCAGACTGGAGAGGATGCTATAGGTGCTTGTCTGTGAACCGCTCAGGAGCGCGGTTCTCAGTGCAGGGACATGGGAGTGCGCATCAGGAGGTGTGACAATGTCTACATTCTACAATGCGACTAGCAGTTTACCAAATAAGCATATATGTAGTGGCATGTGCACACCTGCATGACACAGTGCGATGAACAGCCAGGGCTTAGAAATATCCTAAACTGCCTTTCACATGTAGAAAACTTTACACCATGGTTACTGATTTATCCATCCACAGATCTGCCTATCCATTTATCTACCTATCTAGCCATCCATCCGCCCATTAATGCACTCACTTTTCTTCACCCAATTTTACTTATCTACCATGTCGCTCACTGTGCGTTCATATATTGACCTTCCTAGCCACCCAACTATCAATCCACCTGTCTATCCACCCACTGCTCCCATTCCTATCTGTCAACCTTAGCAGCCCTGAATCAATCCACCCATCCACTCTCCACACCTGTTCCTAACGATCTACCTTCCTAGCCATCAATCTATCTGCCCAACCCAATTGTCTATTGCTTTTTTATGACTAAGATGTCCTGCATATTAATTTCTATTTACCTCTCTCACTCTCTAATTATCGACCTTCCTGGCCAAAAACCTTCCCCCTCACTCCCTTCCACTATTTATGTCTTTCGATCTACCAGCTCTACTATCTCTAATGCAAGAAAATCCCAGTTGTAGCAGAGCCCATCCACGATTTCTGTATGTCCTTCACTAAGGAAAGAGTTCTGCCAGAATAGCTTTTATTTGGCAATTAGAGTCAACACTCTAGGCTCAATTCGTAAAACTATTTGTGTAAATTCAGTTTAAAATGTGTAGATGAATTTACTCTGTGGTGTTCTACTATGGTGCAGTAAATCTGCTCTCAAAGGTGGAAACTGTTGTTGCTGGGAAAGGAGGCCATTGGAAGCTTGATACACCTGCAAAGTGGCAATTCAAACAATCCAGTTCTTTGTGGAAATGGCTGAAGATTGTATTGTTGTCCCGGGCAGACATGCATCGGTTTCTATGATGGGAATGGGCGGGGCCAAATCAAACTTGGCGGCAGAAAGAGAAGTGGTTATATCTAAGGGAAACATATTTTCCCTGTGCATAAACCGAAAGAAAACGTAGCAAGAGCATTTGTTAAACGTTTACCAATATGCAGATATGTGCTAAGAGTATTTATGAATTTGTGAAGCCTTATGCACGTGATTACTTTCAGGACGTAGCACTGTCTCAACTTCCACAGTGTAAATTCCTTAAAACGTCTTAAAAATCTATAAACCTACTATAAAATGCAGTCCTCCTTTTCTTTTAAGCTAGGTTTGGCTGCACAAGTACCCTGACATATGCATAATTACATAAACCTACAGGAGTAGTTTAACGAAATATTTCTTTGAAAATTAAACATTAACGTCTATCCACATGGAAAAAATTCTGCACATGACCATACATTGCAAAATTTTATCAAGTCTCGAGCATGTCCTCTATCTAGATCAATTGTGTTCCTTCATGAATGCATTAGTGAGATCTGTTCACTGCCGAGAGCTGTCCGGATGACTTTCTCTTCCTGTGATTGAAAGGATGACTTTTTTCACTTGCACTTTTCAGGTAAAGTACCCGAGGCGTCGCTCCTCCTCTACATCCTCCTGCTCTCATCGAACATGCTTCTTCTCATCACCGTAAGCATCGCCTTTCAGTGCAGAAACACAAGAGCATCCCGCAAAGCACTCCTGGCGACACGTCTGGACGGCAAAGTTTCAAAGTCCTGCAGACAGACAAATCACACGAAGAATTAACATTCATTCTCACAAGTGTACTAAACAGATGGACAGTATTGGAGCACTTATTTTATCATTGTATTTTGTTTTTATCTAGCAATACGTGTGGGAGGAATTGCTCAGAAGGAAGTGAAGACACCACTGAAACAGATGGCTTATCGTTACAATAAGCAGGCTCATTCTTAGTATGACCATTGGACTATACTTGCAAGGATGAGAGCATCATCAAAGGGGCTTCTGCATCAGAATCCACCATCTGCATCGCTGTTTCAAAAACATTAAAGAAAGAAAGAAAGAAAGAAAGAAAGAAAGAAAGAAAGAAAGAAAGAAAGGACCATTCCAAATGGACACAATCTGATCTGGCATGCTGTGAAATAGCAGCAGCAATAAAAGCAAAACACTCCAAAAGGAATTTACAACAGTATTGGCAGGAGATGGAATCTGATAAAAATGGAATGTGTATCAAAGATGTCCTGCTATCACATCTAGCTCTGAACACAAAAGCAACATTAAAGTAATTATAAAAAAAAACAAAAAACACTGGCACTGAAAGTATCTAGCTTGTGTGCGGATGTGCTCCTTGTGAGAGAGCAAAATGCAGTCACTCAAAGTGAATTAACCTATAGCAGGCTGGTGGTGGTTGAGTAGGCTTACCCATTGTCCCTGTGGTACACTGAAGCAAAATGTGAATGACATGTGAATGCAACAACAACAGACCAATGGATGAACATATTGCAGTGAAAGCAAAAGGATTTGGCTAACTCCAGACCTAAAACATGAGGGTGATCATACCAAAATAGGCATTTCCTTCCATATCTTCCCCAAGATGAAAGGTAAGAGCAACTCAGCCATTCCCTTGGCAGGCCTCATCATCTAAGTGGAAGAAACTGGAAATATCATCTGCATTGGCAAGGCCAGTTCCAGGTATGTGGTCTATTGTAAAGTCAATACCCTGTATGGAGATTGTCCACCTCAACAGTTTAGGGTTTATCTCTAATTTGCATGAGCCATCTACTAGGCCTGTGGTCAGTTTTGAACCCTGAAGTAAGTCTAAAACATGTAGGGCATCAATGTCCTCAGTGACCAAACCACAGAGAAGGCCCCTCTCTCTTTAGCACTCCAAAGCTGCTCTCTGAGTAGTAGTGTGCTAATAAATGCAACTGGTTGATCCTGACCCTCACCACTGAGCTGTGATATCAGTGCCACAAACCCATGTTCTGAAACATTTGTTTGTTACACAAACTCATTGTTGAAATCAGGTGCCTTGAGTACAAGTGCTGTGCACAGTGACTCTTTCCTTCTGTTGAAGACTTTCTGACAACTCTCCATCCATAGTGGAGTAGGTCAGCAACTTTGATCCAAATGGGGCTTAGATGGGGATGTTTTGGTTCAACAGTAGTCTTGTTCTCCTGCCGGTTCTTCAGAAAAAAGGTTCGCAAAAAGTTTCTAAGTCACAGTTTTTCCGTTTTTTGGCACTCGATCCCAGCCAAGGGTTCCGGGACCTCAGGAACAGTGCACTGCACTTCTCTACCCAAAAATCAACACGGCAGAACCGTTTTTCCTCTGTGCCCACCCAGAGATATGTGATGTGTCTATGATAATGAGCAAACCCTCCGTTTTGGTCACCCTAAACTAATTCTGGTGTGGCTTCCCCTCCCACTGGGATTGGTGACAAACTGGCGACAGAGACAGGTAGTTGTCAACTAAATCTCCCAGTGACGTGGTAGGCATCCTTAAAGCTTAGGAAGGTCCTGGGCACACCCCCCAGTCATCTGGTTTACGGAGGAAAACATCTCTCCACACCCAAGTCATTTGCCCGCTCTCTCGAGCAACCCACATCCCACCACAAATGAGTCCTAAACAGTAAGGTGTCACTGAACACTGGCAAAAAGGTCCATTTGGCTTAGGGAGGAAAATAACAACTTTTTACAAGTGTAATTTTCAAAATAGTAACGTAAAATCTTTCTTAATCTTACTTAACAATTAAGAGATTACACATTTAAGGTGTTGTAATGTAACCAGATGCATTCCTATTTGAGAGGCAGACTTTCCGTAGGAAAAAAAAAACCTTTAGACGTTTTTAACTGTCAGGACATGTAAAACATAAAACATACATGCATCCCGCTCTGTGGGCATTTAGAGTCCACATTAGGGGTGACCTATAAGTATTAAGAAGGAAGGTTTGAGTCAGGCAAGAACTTTAGTATGACACTAGCTGGTCCATAAAGAAGCACCAACCCCATATGCACAACCTTTTGGCATGAGCTAATAAAGTCAGTGATTCATAGTTTATTGTAAACAATATTTTCAATTTAATCTGCTTTTTTATTAATTTATCATCCTTCAGTAATTTTCTTCAACACCTTCAAAGACAGCATCATATTCTCTCTTTGAGACAAAAGTAGTAACCTACTAAGAGATCCACATAAAATACAGTTCTGTGATTTTCATGATATATTGTTTGCAGCAAGCATACTAAGCCTCTGTGTTATTTTATCTAGGCCTGGGCAGAGTATGCGAAGTTCTGGTACGCGGAACTCCACGATTTGCCAAAAACACACCGCCGCACTACGGAGCGCAGAGTGGGGAAGACTCTGTGATCCCCACCGGTGGAGCGGGATTCTTTGACCACCCCTAAATTTGTCATGAATGGAAACTGCCACAAGACAAAACTCCAGCACGAACACTAATCACCAGAGTTATCTTGACATTTTTATTGTTGCCTGAAAAACTGCTAGACAAACGGAACCCAGCAGCAGTTGTCTTCAAAAATGGTTTCTAAAATGGTGCCACGAGTAGCACTGCCCTAGAGCAAGCACTGATTACAAGATGCAGTGCATACCACTCCCCAAAGCAACCACAGATAACATCACACTTCGGCAGAGTTACATGACACTGGTGGAAAGCTCCCTCCAAGACTGTAAAGTTAGGTAAGCCAAAGAAGATATCTGGTTGAATTACTTATGCATGGTCTGCCCGAAACTACAAATTTATATTTTGCTACACTTAGGCCCTCATTATGATATTAAAAAACTGCCTGCTGCCACGTCGCTGCGGCAACCAGTCGTCAGCCGGAATATGACCACAGCCGGATTTCCACCAGAAGGATGGCGGAAATCTGGTTGTGGCCATGCCGGCGGACGGCGGTAAGGTGGCCCTGCTGCCAGTAGCAGCGCCACGCCAGTAGACCGCCGCAGATCGTATCATGACTCTCTGATATGGCCTGGCGGCGTTCTGCTGGCGCCCCGTCCCATCTCCTGCCGGGTGCTCCGACAGGGGGGGCGGGGTGTTGTGTGTGTGTGTGTGGGGGGGTGTGGATGTCTGTGCGTGCATGTATGAGGGTGTGTGATGCGTGTTGTATGTGCGTGCATATATGGATGTATGAGTGCATGTATGTTATGTTGCATGAATGCGTGTGTGCTTGTATGTATGTCAGTGTGTGTGGATGTGTGTGTGAATGGATGTATGCATGTGTGTATAAATGTGGGTATGAGTGTGTGGATGCGTGTGTTCGTGTGTGCATGAAGGTGCGTGTATGTAGTGCGGGGTCTGTGGAGGAGGGGGTGGGGTTTAAGCCAGGGGGGAGCAGGTGGGCGTGGAAGACCCTTATCAGTGACAGGGTAGGGATTCCTTGTCACTGATAGTGCCTACCACCATGGTTTTCGTGGTGATAAGGTAGCCATGAAAACCATGGCCATAGGCGGGGTCGTAACTCCGCAAGCAGGCAAGTGACAGACGCTGTGGCGGTCGGTGGGGTACATTGGCAGTTTAGCTTTAGCCTAACCGCAAATGTCTTAATAGGGAGAAAAATACCGCCAGCCAGTTGGCAGTACTTTCCTCCATATTAACGCCGTCCGCCAGGGTCATAATGACCCCCTTAATGGTCTAAAAACAGGGTCTGCACATGTCAATGATAGTGAGCCATCTCTGTGTAAAAGGAGCAGTAAAGATTTGTGTTGGTAAGTTAATGAATCCAAGAATGTGAAACTAATTCTCAGGAAACGACAATAAAAACATGTGAAAAAGTAAGCCATAATCTTTAACACATGTCCAGCAACCATCATCAGCTGAAAATCCCAAAATTACCATTTGTTGGGACAAGTGTATCATGCAGCAGATTAAATTTAAATGTTCCAAGCCTACGTCATACAGTTTAAAGTATTGGGGATACAACACGCTGGAACTCGCAACTTTACTGAAAGTAAAGAAAGACTAAGGTATAATGCTGAAAACATTGTACACACTGTTTAACATTCCTGAAAATGTAACATATTACTCTTTAAAAAATGGATGCTCGAGGCATTAATCCAAACTGCATCCATTAAAACTAAAATAGCCCATGTTGGGTAAGGAACATGGAGGCAGAAGCTTGGGCTCCTGGCATTGATCAATCTGGTGATAGATAGGCCTAAGATCCAGTGATGAGACTACATCAGCACCCATCACAGTTGCAATATGTTTCTTAATATTTGGTAAGAGGCGACTACCTATTACAATTTTGCTGTTTATAGTTCTCAAATTTATGCACAGACTTAAAGTATTGTTCTCTTTCCTGAAAACAAGTTTTTGGGACACATACTCAGAGGACACATCCTTCGGTAGGTTGTCCATTATATTTCTTAGGTATTTACCTACAGATCTGTGTACACATTGTATGTTTGTCAGACTTTAACATGATATTTACTCCATGAAACATGGATTGCGAATAACCCAGTTCGTATTAATCTCTGCACCCTAACCTAATCATTCCTTATCCATGACACATAGGTTACTGTTAGAATTACTCTGAAACAGAAGTGACCTCCACAAAACCCCACTATATCAATGTATATGGCTTGGACTTTAAAAGGCTTCTGGTTCAATATCTGAAATCTCTAGAGTAGTTAAACTGAGTATTTTGCTAAACTTCTTAATAAAACGTTCTTTTGTAGTAGCTCTCCATTCAGTTCCAGCATCATAATCTAGAGATTGCTTCCTTCCAGACACTTTGATGGTCTTCTCATTCCCCAATCATCCTCATTACTCTCCTTTGTCACTAAGACAAATGAATGTCCTTGTCTATAACTGGGCACCCATCACTCGTGGTAGTATGACTCTCATTAACGTATTTAATAGCAGCTTCATTCCTTATGCTCCTGCCTGTGCTACAAACCCTTCCTTTCCTCACTCTCCTCATTTACATGCTTCACCCTTGACTCAGATTGTTTATTTGCCTTCACAGTAGTGATAGTTTCTTGTGGTGCATGGTTGGAAAAAATAATAAACATCCCTGTATTTCCTACTTCTTATGTTGACAATAGTATGACATCTTATCATTTCATCAGTCAAATTTTCAAAATTGCATGAACTGAGCAATACATTATTGTTAGTAATATTAGTCATGTCAGGAAATGACTCATCAACTCTGTTTATCTCTGTGCTATGATATAAAATCAATATTTTTCCAAAACACTGTTGGGACAGATTTGAAAATATTTCACAATCGCCTTATTGCTAAATCAGACTCCTTAATTTCTCTCCGTCCTTCTCACAGAACAATCTTTGATAGTATTTTGAGGACCTATTGTCCCTCTAAACTCAAGCAATGTAATTTCTTTCCACCTACCCGTTGCTGTTTTGTTTCCATCAATGGCAAACATATATGTTGTGAACTCTTCTTTCCATTGTTTGCAAGGCAGAGGAGCATTTAGTTTAGCTTGCAAAACATTAGGTAGTAGTTCAAATTACATTTTGGGTTAAGTGTTACATCGCAAGTTCATTTCCGTGATCCTCATCCAGCAAGATACAATGTTGATACTATTGTAGATGAACCTAGGTGCTGTTATCAAACTGGTTAATGTACCGATCACCGATGCAGAGATTCATAATGTGTTTAATAATGTTATAAATATGTGTGCATATTACAGTTGTTGAACATGCACCAATTCAGTCTGCAGCCAGAGTGTTCATATTACAGTGACTAACACAGGACAGAAACAGTTATTTGATGTCTGCATATCACAGATGTAGCATGCAACAATTTCAATACATGAGGTTAACTGTGAGAAATTGGGGTTCTTAGTTTCCGAGCAGGGGCCACAATCCTAGTCAGGGTAAATTATCCTGTGCTCACCCTTAGGTAGCTTGGCACAGAGCAAGCAGGCTTAATTTAGAAGGCAATGTGTAAAGTATTTGTGCAAAACTCATCCAGTAACAGTGAATAAACCACAAAAAGTACTCCACACCAGTTTAGGAAAATAGATAATATTTATCTGAATAAAATAAGACCAAAGTACAAAAATCCAATATGCACAAGTCAAGATATCATTTTTTTTAAAGTGTAGATGGGTCTTACTCCATAAGAATCAGTGGTTGTATCTTTTTAACACATAGTACCTGGGATGCATCAAAAATAACTATGCAGAGGACAGCAGAGGATGTGATGTGTTGGAAAGTAAAGTGATACGTAAATTTTTCCTGCGGAGGTAATGCGTTAATTTGTTCCTCGCAGGCAAAGTGATGTGTCGTGTGGTGATATTCTGACACCCAGGCATGATACATGACAATTCCAATATGCGCTGGGAAGATGAAACAGGTGCTGCATTGATCTAGTAGGTGATGCGGTTAATTTTCAGCTGCGAGACAGGCACTGCATCAATTTTTGCAGGTGTTTCATCAACATTTTCAATGCATTGGATTTTCTCTCTCAGATGAATTATTTGATGGCGCTGAGACTTCTTAACAGGAGGCAGGCTCAGTCAAAGCCCTTGGAGAACTCTTGTGGTGGAAGGCAAAGGTTTTGCAGCAGAGTCAGGGCAGCTGGCATGAAGGCAACAAGCAGGAGAGTAGTCCTTCCAGAAAAGCAGCCCAGTTGAGTCCTTTGGGCAGCAAGGCAGTCCCACTGACAGAGTCCAGTTGAAGGTAAAGAAGTGTCTGATTTGGTGGGGTCACAGACCGAGTATATATAACCAAATGTGCCTTTCAAGTAGGCATGGATGTAAAACTCTGCTCCGCTTGCAGAGATTGTGGAATTCGGCAACTCCGTTTTCTGCGTAGAATGCAGACTTACCGACAGACAGCATGCTACGGAGCAGAGTTTTTTTCCCATTGGTGTGCTCTTAATGTCATTGCGTTTCTGTGGAAAGCTCGACATGCCAATCACTCGTGAGCACAAACATGATTTTGTAACCCTCATTAGTTCCCACAAGATGATGTGGTCACGCCAGCGACTTCTGGTGCTTCTTTTGTGATGTAGGTGAGCATGAGCGCGATTGACCGCAGCTGCAGCCTGGAGAAGATCTTGCAGCTAAAGCTCCTCAAAAAGACTACTTGGTGTTAAAAACCTTCTCTAATGGACCGTTCACATTGTTTTTTTTGTGCAAGGAATACTTTTTTCATTTACTTTTGTTTTCTCAACAAGAGGAAGTTCCCTAGAGACTCCATCTTCCTGTTCCTGTCCAGCAGGCTCCTCCCAGTGCTTTGTCCATCGCCTAGTCACTTTTCACTTGGATTTCAAACTGAAAGAATCACTTTGTCTCCTGGATGTATCATTGGATTTCACAAATACAATCTTAAACACTTATATAATGGTGTTGTACAACTTGTTTGTTTGCTAGAAGGCATGCACCAGGATTTGTACTTTTATTCAATTTTTTACATTTATTGTGGTAGGTGGCATGCAGTTTCAGTAGGGGACCAGTTATTGTTTTGCTTGTATTTGTTCTTCTTTGAAGGAAAAATGTTGTACAGTTCAGTACATTTTCTCCATGCTTTGTAATACATTTGCAATATTCTTTTAATTCACCATGTGACCTAGTCTGCTAATGGGCCTTCTAGCTGTAGGCCTAGTACGAGTCATGAGTGCATGATGAAAAAACTCTTTTTGTGGTGTCTGTTCAAATGAAATATCATTTAGACCATGGCTGGCATTGGATTAAATAATTAAGATACAAAATGTTGTTGTTTGGCGGGCTTAAATGGTTTTCTTTTTCTGCAGTTAATATATCTGTTGTCTTTTTTCTTAGGATTTATGTTGTTGTAAAATGTACTTTTTTAGCGCATTTAATTTTTGTTTTTGGAATTACTGACTTAATGCTGTTTTTTTCTCCTTTCTTACCAATGCTTCCTTTGTCCGGCTAGTGTGCGAGTGTGTTTGCCATAGACCGTCATTTGTCTTTGTTCCCCATGCTATGTAGCCAGGGGCTCTTTTTTGTATAGTCAATTATAGGCCTATATGTGTTTTTGGTTTTCCATTCATCCTGCGTCCTGGCAGGCATTTTGGGGGTTATTCCAACTTTGGAGGAGGTGTTAATCTGTCCCAAAAGTGACGGATATACCATCAGCCGTATTACGAGTTCCATAGGATATAATGGACTCGTAATACAGCTGGTGGTAAATCCGTCACTTTTCCGTCACTTTTGGGACGGATTAACACCTCCTCCAAAGTTGGAATAACCCCCTTTGTGTAGGAAGCCAGTGTGCTTTTGCCATAGCCCTGCACGTGTTCTTTGTTGTGGCCATGCCTCCTTGCTAATTGTTGTTGCTGTTTGACCATGTGGCTGCCAGCTATTTTGTGTAGGCAGTCAATGTGCTTTTAGGCCTGCGTATGTTCTTTGTTGTGACCATGCCTCCTTGCTGGTTATTGATTGACCATGGAGCTGGCAGCCATTTTGTGTATTATGCTTGAGGCCTAATAGCTCAATGCTCATTGCTAAATGTACTGTATGACCAGTGTTTTATATTATATTATATATAATTTTTTTCCATTTTTCACCTGCACCATTCCTTGCCTCCAAAATGCCAGTGGTTTCTCATGATTGTCCTCTTCCAGTAGTATATCAGCAAATATTTTTTTAATGTATTTTGTTTAAACATTTTTTCGCAAACTTTTTCAATGTAATTTATTCAAATAATAATTATTAATTAATGTATTTAATTTTAATGAATTTACATTCTTTAATTGTTTTCTTAATTTTAGAATTTTTTAAAAATATATTTTTTAATCAGATTTTTTTTTGTTTTTTTTCAAAGCTCCCCTTCTGATGGTCAAGACTCCACTTAAATGCCACCTCAGTCTGAGACACACCAGGAGAGGCAAGGAGTGAAAAGAAACATTCCTGAAAGCCTTAGAGTTATGAATGAAAAAGAGGAGGATGATGAGTCTGACGACAAGCCAGTCATCATGGATGTTAGTCCAGCCCCAGTGGAGTCCAAAATTACCCCATCTTCTCAACCTGCCCTGAGGGATGTGGCACAGATACCACCACCACAGCTGCCAGCTTCCATATTTATAACAAGGCCCCGCCTGTGACCTACATCCACAGCCACCATAGTAGAATTAGGCACTGCATAGAGGCAAATGTCATCAAAACACCCACCTACCGCCACTTCTTCCAACATTGGCAGTGGCACCAGTGTTAGAAAGTGGACCTCCCCTGTTTGGGATTTCTTTACAGTTAGTGAAAAGGAGTTGAACATTCACATATTCTCCATTTGCTGAGTGAGTGCTAGTCAGGGTAAGCTTGTTATAAACTATGGTACTGTTTCTCAAACAACCAATTTGAGAAAACACTACGCAGTCCGCTGGGTGGCGCACCTTAACGGGCAAAAACCTGCAAGTGGTGTTGGTGAAGGTGGTGAGAGCAGGGAATCTAATCTGATCATGGTGGGAGGTGAAGAAGAAGCTGACATTTTATTTACACAAATCAGCCCTGTCCCCAGCACTGCAGCAGTATCATAGCCCACATCAGCAACATAGCCATGGCACAAGACTCGGAGTCAGGTCGATACACCAAGGCAAGAGCATACAGTGGCCTCCCCGCTGAGATGCACATTGAGCTTACCACCACCTTATGGTTTCAAGAAGTTGCCTGCATCAGTGGCACCAGTAAAGAAAAAAACCCAGGCTACTATTACTGGCATGTTTAGGTAGGAGGAAAAGTACAAATGTTACCACCCAACAGCAGGTTTGTACAATGGGAAGCAAGCTAAAATGATAGAACTGGACTTCTTTCCTTCTTCGTTTTTGGAAGAAGTGGATTTTTTTAGAATGTGTGGCAGCTATCTACCCGAAATGGAAGGTGACCAACCAGACCTATTTTGCCAGAGTTGCTCTTCCAGCACTACATGATGATGTGCTGGAATTGGTTGGACAAGCTTTGCAGCAGAGGGCTGTCCAAACAATCCATCTGATGACAGACATGTGGACTGTTAGACCTGATAGCCTTAGGGTGGTCATCCCCCAAATCTTTGCCTGCCTTCCTCTACTTTTCTGACGCAGTTTTTGCTGGTTTTAGGACTCTGACCACTTTACCACTGCTAGCCAGTGCTAAAGTGCATATCCTTTCTCCCTTAAACATGGTAACATTGGTTCATTCCCAATTGGCATATTTGATTTACTTGTAAGTCCCTAGAAAAGTGCACTAAATGTGCCTGTAAATTGAATGCTACTAGTGGGCCTGAAGCACTGGTTGTACCACCCACATAAGTAGCCCCTTAACCATGTCTCAGGCCTCCCATTGCAAGATCTGTGTGTGCAGTTTTACTGCCACTTCGACTTGGCATTTAAAAGTACTTGCCAAGCCTTAAACTCCCCTTTTTCTACATATAAGTCACCCCTAAGGTATAAGCTAGATAACCCATAGGGCAGGTGCTATGTAGGTAAAAAGCAGGACATGTAAATGTGTGTTTTACATGTCATGGTAGTTGAAAACTTTTAAATTTGTTTCCACTACTTTGAGGCCTGCTCCTTTCACAGGCTAGCATTCGGACTACCCTCATGTACTGTTTGAGTGGTAGATTCTGATCAGAAAGGGGTAACCAGGTCATATTTAATATGGACAGAATGGTAATAGAAAATCCTGCTTCTTGGTGAGGTTGCATTTTATATTACTGTTTTACAAATGGCACTTTTAGACTGTGAGCATTTCTCTGTACTTAAAATCCATCTGTACCTTACAACCTGTCTCCAATCAATGTCTGGGATTCCTGGCCAGGAAGGGTAGAGGGCCTGACACTTACATTTCAAAGGCTAGTGGCCTGCCCTCAAACAATGCACTGCCAAACACCCTATTGGGACCCTGGCAGACAGGCCTGTACTGAAAGGGAAACTTGTGCACTCAACATTCTTTGAAGTTCCCCCCACTTCAAAGGCATTTTCGTGTATATAAACTGGGTCCCTGTCTCCACCAACTCAGACACTTCTGGTTCTGAACCTGCAACCTGTCAAGGGGAACTGCCTGGCTGCCCAAAGGACTAATCTGGACTGCTTTGCTGAGAAGGACTGTTGCCCTGCTGTTGCCCTGCTGCCCTGCTGACCTCTGACTTTGCTGAAAAGTGCTCTCCAAGGGCTTGGATTAAGCTTGCCACCTATTGTCTGAAGTCTCAGGGGCAAAAAGACTTTGGTGGTCATTACAACCCTGGCGGACGGTGTTAAAGCAGCGGCAAGACCGCCAACAGGCCGGCGGTAAAATTTTTGCAATTAACACCGTGGCGGAAACCGGCAACAAAGACAGCCACTTTAACACTCCGACCGCCTCGGCGGTACAAACAAACAGCGCGGCGGTCACCGCCAACAGACAGGCAGGAGACAAAGTACTGCCCACAGTATAACAACCTACCAATCCGCCACCTTTTCCGGGGCGGATTCACCGCGGATAAAAACACGGCGGAAACAGGATTCCGAAGGGAAAACGCTCCCCTCTACACACCCCACGAGGAACGAGGACACCATGGATCCGGAACTCCAAATTCTCCCTGCAATAGTCTTCCTGCTCCTCTACCAGGAGCACGAACGCCGGCGGCGAAGACCACAGTGAGTACTGCACCTACGACACAGGGGGGAAGGGAAAAAAGAGGGACACACACACGCAACACCCCCACCACCACTCTCACCCACTACAACACACACACTCCCAACCCCCCCCCGGAAGAATGCAAAGACCAAAGGAAATGAGTGTAACCATTATAATATATTAAAATCAAGTAGGCAAAAAAATATACATACACCATTAACAAAATATACACCAAGCATAGTAGTCCAGGTAGTGCTCCAATTAAGTCCGTGGAACACTGGGCCCACACGGTATGGGCGAGGCCCACACAAAATCCCGACCATGACGGAGAGAACACTGCAGGGGCATCAGAGAGCAAGAAAGCAGGCACCTCAGGGGGAGGGAAAGGGGGGGGGGCACCTCAGCCGGTTGAGTGCACAACGCCAAATCCACGAGCGGCCCACATTCCCACTGTTCAATCCTGGGAGTACAAAGCCACAGTCTCTAAAGTCTCTACAGTGGGTGGGTTGCCCACTGTTCAATCTTGGGGAGTGCAAAGCCACAGTCTCTCAAGTGGATAACAGTCTCCACTGGTTCTGGAGGGGGCATGGTGCCCTGTGCTTCATCCTGCTAAGGACAGAGGTAGTGGATGGATCTCTCCACTGGTTCTGGAGGGGGCATGGTGCCCAGAGTGCTTCATCCTGCTAAGGACAGAGGTAGTGGATGGATCTCTCCACTGGTTCTGGAGGGGGCATGGTGCCCAGAGTGCTTCATCCTGCCCATGACGGACTCAGTAGCGTCAGTGCCCTTGGCGCTCATGGGTCAGCGGTGCGTGAGACGGCGTGCCCAGTTCAGTTGTGCCTGTGGTCCTTCGTGGCCAACGGGGATGATGGCGGTCGCCTCCTGGGCAGCAGTGCTGGTGGCGGTGGCCTCCTAGGCAGCAGGGCTGGTGCTGGCGGTGGCCTCCTGGGCAGCTGGGCTGGTGCTGGTGGTGGACTCCTGGGCATCTGGGCTGGTGCTGGCCTGCTGGGCTGGTGCTGGCGGTGGCCTCCTGGGCAGCAGGGCTGGTGGCGGTGGGCTCCTGGGCAGCGGGGATGATGGCGGTCTTCTCCGCCGTGCTGCTCTTCCCAGACTTGCTGAGTTTCTTGTGCCCCTTCCCCACCTTGGAAGGTGTCGCAGCCGACTCCACACTCCCACCTGGACCCCTGGGAGCGACTTTGGTGGCTGGAGTCTCCCCGCTCTCCTGCCGGGCACTGGCCAACTTCCGATGCTTCACAGGTGGGGGACTGTCTGTGCTGTGGCTCCGTGCCACACTGGCTGCCCTGGTGGGCGGTGCACTCCAGATTCCGGTGACTACAGGCACCACTTGTCGTGGAGATGTTGTGGCTGAGGTGCTAGTTTGGGACCTAGGAGACGGACGGGGTGGGGGAGGTGTGGTCAAGGTTGGACAGGAATAGTTTTTTGGAGACACTGGGACGGGTAGCTGGAAGGGGTTTGGGAGTGGAGGAAGAGGTTGTGGTTGTAGGAGGTGTTCGTTTGCTGACTTTGGGTGAAGGTGCATGCGCTGGAGGCTGTCGTGAGGTAGATGGCTGTTGGGTGGGTGTGTGCCTGCGTTTGTGTATCTTGGGAAGGGGTGTCACAGACACACTGGGAGAGGACACAGGGGGCGCGTGAATGGTAGTGGAGGTGGTGACTGCACGTGAGCGGGGTGTGGGGGTGGGTGTGCTGGTGATGGATGCAGTGGTGGTAGAGGTAGTGCATGCAGGTGTGAGTGTAGACGAGACTGGGAGGGAGGAGGGAGATGAGGAGGAGGGGACACAGTGGAGGCAGTGGATATTGGTGTGTCTGCATGTGTATGATGCTTGCGTGAGTGCCTGTGGGATGTGTTGTGCTTATGTTTGCCTGAGCTTCCCTTGTGTGTTGACGTGTGTGCATGCTGGTCTAGAGGTGTGCTTTGGGATAGGCTGGGGTACAGGGGATTGGGTCTGGGTGGAGGAAGTTGGAGGGGGGAGGCTAGACACAGGGAAAATGGCTGCAATCAATGCTGAGGCCAGAGTCTGAAAAGCTCGCTGAAGGGCCGCCTGACCAGAATGAATGCCTTCCAGGAATGCATTGGTTTGTTGCAACTGCCTTTCTACACCCTGGATGGCATTCAAAATGGTAGACTGCCCAACAGTGAGGGACCGGAGGAGGTCAATGGCCTCCTCACTGAGGGCAGCAGGGGTGACTGGGGCAGGGCCGCACAGTTGAACCAGAATGATGCAGCCTGACTTCCCAAGTGGAAATTCGACACAGAGCCTGCCTTGTGACAGAAAATTCAACGCATCACCCTACTGGATCAGTGCACAGCTGAACCGGAACAAATCAGCTGCTTCTCTGAGTCGAAAATCGATGCAGCACCTGCCTTGTGACAGAAATTCACCACATTGCCCTACCGGATCAATGCAATGACTGTGACTTCTTCCAACATGCCCAGGATTTCCCCGCATATTCCCTGGGTGTCAAAAAGATCTCTACATCGCAGTGAGGTACCAAAACTCCATGGCGAAAAACAACGACGGACCCTTGCAGCGTGGAAGAAATGACACAACGTCTGTGCTGCGTTGAAAAATCTGATGTACACACCTTATTTTATCCATGCATAGCCTCCTCTGTGGTCTCCGTGTGTGTGTTTTTTTTTTTTTTTTACACAAACTAGGTTCTTTGTGAAATCAACTGACAACTGTTGATTTCTAAAATTTAAGACACTTCATAAACTTGCAAAAGTGATATTTTAACTTGTGCTTATTGAATCTTTATCGTTTTGATATTGTTTTATTCCGATAAATATAATCTATTTTTTCTAAACCTGTGTGGTGTATTTCTGTAGTGTTTTCACTGCATTACTGCACGATTTATTGCACAAATCCTTTACACATTACCTTCTCAGTTAAGCCTGACTACTCAGTGCCAAGCTACCAGAGGGGGGCACAGGATAATTTGGATTGTGCATGACTTACCCTGACTAGGATTGTGGTCCCTACTTGGAGAAGGGTGTATACCTGTGCCAACTAAAGACCCCATTTCTAAAATGGACCAGTTTCCAAACCACTGGTTACATGTGCATCACTGCACACTGGATATCTTTTGTGGAGGTTAGAGAAATGTTATCTGCAGGTGTCGACACTGCTGACATTTTGTAATGGTGCGCGGAAACATGCAACGGTAGCTATGTTCACCATGGAGAAATCCCATACAGCTGCAAACATCTTGGATGACTTTAACAACAAGGTCTTTGAATGGCTGCACCCTAGAAGTTTTAACATTGGATTTGTTGCCATGGATAATGACAGTAATATAGCTAAGTCCATGTCAGATGGTGGCTATTTCAGGGCCCTGTGTTTGATATACTGCATCAACATCATTGTACAGGACTCTCTCATAAAATAATCCTAAGTCAGCAATTTACTGTCTACATGCAGAAGAATCTGCATTAATTTCAGCCATTCTTCTAAAGCCCAGGAGTTTTTGAGGATTAACCAACGTAACAATAGAATGCCAATTAAAGCACCCATTCAGGAGGTATTCAACTTATTACATGTTGCAACCTCTGTTTGAGCAGTACAGTCTGATCATTGAATATGTCATGCAAAGAGGGGGTACAACTGTGAAAGGCATGATCATTGAGATGAACCAATGGGGCCTGGTCAAATTGCTGAGAGAGATGCTGCTTCCTTTTGAAATGTTTACACTGGAAGTTAGCAAGGAGGACTGTACCATGGGCCAAGCTATCCCATTGTTGCATGTGTGCGTGATATGAGTGATTCTTGTTTCAATGTGGAGATGATTAATTTGGTGGCAGACAGTGAGAGTGGGTGTTTCTTGTTTAACTATAATTATTACACATGTTTGTGTTTGTGATTTATTTACAATGTTGGTGGCTAAATGGTTGATAATTTTTTTCCTGGAGGTGATTGTTTTCCTTCCCCTTTGTTACTTAGCGAGATTTGTTTGCCAGTTTCACACTGCTTTGCTTTCTGGTTCACACTCCTCGAAGAACCGACCAGTCCATTTAGCTAACAAACACAAATCTAGTCTACACCAAGAAAACTCTCTTGTTGTTCAACACAGCATTGCACTACAGGTCGCTCTTTCTCAACTGGGTCCAGAGACTGGGACTCTCAGGAGGAGTTGGTACGGAGTTGGACATAAACTTTAAATGGAGTAAGGAGGAAGATAGGAGGACTCGGAGCATGAATTGACAAATTCAACAACTACTAGATGAAGGAATTTATCAACTTCCTGGATATCAGCATGGACGATGACTCTAAAACTCTGAGGACCTGTGAGAGTCGTGTTGATTACTTGACTTGGGAAATGCAATGCTGCTGGGTATGTGTGATGGTTGGCTTGAATTTGAAACTATGTTGTTGTTTGGAGGACCTGCGGTTGTAGATAACTGGAGACAAACGTGATGGATGATGTCATATCTTCACATTATGCACGTACTCTAGGCTAAATGTTATTATGATGAGGGCCATTGCCATGACAGTTGTGAGTTTGATCATCCCGAAACATGCAGCCACTTGTCTGTGATTGTTGGTTGCTATAATTGCTTTCACCTGATTGATCGCACATCAGTCATAAAATGAATGATTGCAAAGGACTATGGTCTTGCTCTGCCTCCTTTGAGTTTCTTGGTAAACTATTCATCATGAAGCTTACCTTTCGTTCTATCCTTCATGATTCTACAATATCATGATAATGATTTCTGTTTTACAATTCGCAGGCCTGCTTTTCTCCTGCATGAAATGCAAAAGCACCATAACACTCATGCTTACCTTATCGGACTGCTTCAGCCAGGCAGGCGTTTCAGATTGACGGGGAAATCCAAGAAGAATACAGTATCATTTTTCTTTTAATAATTTTTTTAGAACTGTGTATGTTCAAACTTGATATTAATTTACTGTTAACTGAGGACTCTCCTACAGCATTGTTTCTAACCGAAACATGGATGAATAATACTTCTGATCCCGATATTAGCCTGGCATTACCTATTGGGTATCGAATTGCCAGATTAGACGGAGGGATGGCAAGAGGAGGAGGTATTGCAGTCATTTATAGGGACTGTTTGAACCTTACCTTTCAGCCTCTTCAGTTAGTGGAGGGAAAAGGGATGTTTTATTCTCTAGCTCTTAACCCTCGGTATACCTTCTCTGGGATCCTAATTTATCGCCCCCCAGGACCCTCGGAAAAGTTTGTAGACTCTCTCTTAGACTGCACGGCAGAATTTATAGGTGCCATACCTATTCTTACCATTTTAGGAGATTTTAATATTTATGGTGAGATCCCGGAACGAACAGATTCAAGGCGTCTACTTGGTGGTATGGTAGCAATGGGTCTGACCCAACTTGGTAAAGGCCACGAAAAGGGTCATACTATTGACTTAGTGTTTAGTAACACTCCTGCCCTGACATGTAGGTCTCCGACCCTACTAGCGTGGTCTGATCATTTTTTAATTTCTATTGAATTAGCCACGGGTACAATGGTGAGTGGGAGTAAGCCTGTTGTTCAGGTCGGGAGATCGTGGAATAAATTGGATAAAGAGACTTTTTTAGTCACTTTGGAATCTATTAAGTCCAGTGTCATGAGTAAGAGGGGATCTGAAGTTGAAGCTTTCAGTGACTGGATCACTGAAAGTCTGGACACAGTTCTTCCCCTGAGGAAAAAGTCTGGTGTGGGTAGAACAACTAGTGCCCCTTGGTTTACCCCCTCATTACTTCTCCTAAAAAAGGAATGTAAAAAGTTAGAAAGAACTTGGAGAAAGCTGTTTGTTCCAGCAGATAGGGAAGCTTACAAGGGGGCTATCAGAAGGTATCATGCTGAAATCAAGGAGGCACAGAGGGTTTTCTACCAGCAGAAAATTGAGGGAGCGGCAGGTTCCCCCAAAGTAGTTTTCCAAATATTAAAAGATATTCTACACGCACCGGTGAAAGACAGTCCTTTAGAGGCTTCCATAGAACACAGCAATTTATTAGCTGAATTTTTCCACCAAAAAGTTTTAGACATCTATGCCACTTTTGGGGAGAAAAGTCCTTCACTGAAGGAGGAGGAGTTTGTTAATGGTGTTAATACAGCCTGTCTTTCTCACTTTAACCCTCTTTCACAAACTCAAGTGTTAAATTTCTTAAGTGCCCTGAAATCAGGATCCCCCCTGGATCCTGCCCCTCTTCACATATTTGTGCAGGGGGCGGAAGTAATTGTTCCTATGCTGACACATTTACTTAATGATTCTCTTTCCAAAGGAGTAGTACATAGCTCTTGGAAGCATGCTATAGTGAAACCGCTATTAAAAAAACCGTCTCTTGATCCGACAGTGTTGAAGAATTTTAGACCCATTTCCCTTTTGCCCACCACGCTAAAATTGTGGATAAATACATCAATTGGCAACTTTCTACCTTTTTAGAAGAGAATAGGTTGCTCCATACAACTCAGATGGGTTTTAGAACTGGTCACAGCATGGAAACGACATTAATTGCAGTTACGGAAGAGGCTAGAAAGCGGGTTGACCAGGGTCTCACCACAGTGATTATTATGCTGGACTGAAGCGCAGCTTTTGACACAGTAGACCACCAGGTATTGATCCAGAGAATGAGGGACCTCGGAATTAAGGAACAGGCACTTGCCTGGTTTACTTCCTTCCTACAGGACAGGTCCTTTCAGGTCCTAGATCGATCGTTCCTATCAAACAAACTACAGTGCAGGTGTGGTGTACCTCAGGGCTCTGCCCTTAGTCCGACACTGTTTAACATTTATATGGCTCCCTTGGCCTCTTTGGTGGAATCATTTGGGTTAGCATTATTGTCCTATGCTGATGAAACCCAACTGGTGGTTTCCTTTTCTGCTAATGAGACCTCAGAAGGAGCCGCTTTCCTTACTTGTATGCAAGCGGTCTCAAGCTGGATGACTCAGAGTAAATTGCAACTAAATGAGGAGAAGACGGAAGTCATGATACTGGGCCCTGAACCAAAGCCTGGCATTTCTCGCACCTGTCCTTCGGCACTTAGTGAGTTCCCTCCTCCCAAAAAACATGTGAAGAGCCTGGGGATCAGTCTGGATCCCCTTCTGAATCTAGACCTGCAGGCTATGAACATATCTACTACTTGCTTTGCCTTACTGAGACTTCTTAGGAAGATTTTTGTAATTCTTCCAGCACTGGCTAGAAGACTCATTGTGCAAGCTGATATTCTTTCAAGGCTAGACTACAGGAATGGCCTTTTTCTAGGTTCCCCAGTATATGTTAAAAAGGAATTACAAAGAGTTCAAAAGGCTCGTTTACTACTGAACATCCCAAGAAGTTCTTCTGTGAAAGCTGGATTGGCCTCCTTGCACTGGTTGCCTGTTGTACAGCAGATCAAATTTAAGGCTCTATGTCATATCCACAGGTCTTTGCATGATAGAGGACCTATGCTCCTTAGGAACTTGGCCACTTTTTATGGGCCGAATAGAGATTTGAGATACACTACTCTTGCTTTAGTAACTGTACCGAAAATAAAGAAAGCAAGATGAGGTGGGTCCTCTCTGGTGTTTTTAGGAGCCAAATTGTGGTACTCGCAGCCTCTTAATCTTCGGCTGATGGAGCAAGAACTGGAATTTCAAAAGGCCTTGAAAACTTGGTTATTCTAGGTCCAGTTGTTTTTATTCCTTTCTTGTTGCGTATCACTCTCTTCCCCTCTGTGGTTAGGGTTTAGTAGCGCTGGGAAACCCAAGGGTAGTCATGCGCTCTATAAATTGTGTAATATAACATAACTTCACTGTGACATTATTTGTAATTACTATTTTTCAAACATCGGTGACAGAACATTTGAATATATAATCCCGATGGACTGATGGACTGATGGACTGTTTCAATGCATTTAAGTAAACTGTGTCGTACTCATTCCTTCCTATTCCTCCCACAACAGGCGGCTGATCATTGCCTAGATGAATATTGTGTTTGTGTAGTGTTTGTCTTTTTGTCACACCTTTCCCTAGATCCCCTTTCCCATCCATTCATCAATTCCCTAACCCTCTTCCCCTGGGCTGTGTGATTATTGAGGTATGACTTAATAATTTACCTCATTAATTGATTACACACTTGGTGAGGCAGTAGTGGTGAATACAGTACCAATTCAGTGTTTATGATCTTCATTTGAGTTTACCTAGGTGGGAGTGGGATTTCGCTTCTGATGCCTTCACTGTTAGAGCTCTAGCATGATACTACTACCACCACCATGGAACTTTGGGAAACCATGTAGCCCTCACTTCATCCATTCAGACCAGAGAACTATGAAGCATTGTTGTACTTTTGGGTAATGTAATAGGCAATGGCAAATCTTAGCTCCACTCCTTATGGGTCAATGTAGTTGCAGACTGCAGTGCAGAGACTATGAGTGTAGTAGGACAAGGTACCTAACCACGTAACTAATTGTTATACGCTATCAAAACACGCTACGCTAAAAGGCAGCAGTGCGAAATAAGACACCCCCAAAAATTATTTGAAGCACATATAACATTAAAAAAAGTATTTCTTAAGGAAAACAGCCTAAACCATGAACCCCAAACAACGAGGAGCTTGTCCACGAAAGCGGAACAACGCTTCCGTGCACAAAGACTCTGTTGTTCTCTGCTTTAACCACGCATGCCCTGAACAACAAACATGCGTGATTAAGGCAGAGAAAAAAAGACTAAGGATCGGATTGGACGCAGTCTGGGGTAGGGTTGGGGATAGTTTTAGGGGCAGGTTTGGAGTAGTTTCAGTTTTTAAGAGCAGGACATGCTTGGGATAGTTCTAGTTTTCTAGGGGCGGGGTGGGGGGTCGGGGTGATTTTAGTTTTTAGAGGCAGGGTGGGGGGTTGGGGTAGTTTTAGGTTTTAAGGGCAGGGTGGGGGTCGGGGGAGTTTTAGGGGCGGGCGGGGTGGGGCGTCAGGGTAGTTTAAGTTTTAGGGGGCAGGGATGGGGGATCGGGGTAGTTTTAGGTTTTAGGGATGTGGTAGGGGGTTGGGGTAGTTTTAGGTTTTAGGCGCGGGGTAGGGGGGTTGCTGTAGATTTGGGGGTAGGGGTCAGAGTAATTTTAGTTTTTAGGGGCGCAGATGGGGTTTGGGGTAGTTTTAGGTTTTAGGGTCGGGCGAGGGTGGGGGTTCACAGTAGTTTTTGGGGGCGGGGGTGAAGGGTCGGGGTAATTTTAGGTTTTAGGGGCGGGGTGGAGGGTTGCAATAGTTTTAGTGGCGGGATGGAGGGGCAGTTGAAGTTTAAGTTTTTAGCGGTGGGGTGGGGGGGTTGGGGTAATTTTAGGTTTTAGGGGCGGGGTGGAGGGTCTCAGTAGTTTTAGTGGCGGGGTGGGGGCAGTTGTAATTTTAGTTTTTAGGGGGGGTGAGTTGGGGTAGTTTTACTTTTAGGTGCGGTGGTGGGGGGTCGCAGTAGTTTTAGGGGCAGGGGTGGGGGGTTGGTCTAATTTTAGTTTTTAGGGGACGGGGTGGGGGTCAGGGTGGTTTTAGGTTTTAGGGGCAGATGTGGGGAGTAGGGATAGTTTTAGGGGCAGAATTGGGGTAGTTTAAGTTATAGGGGTGGAGTGGGGGTTGGGGTAGTTTTAGGGGCAAGGTGGGGGTACACTGTAGTTTTAGGGATGGGGTGGGGGTTGGGGTAACTTTAGTTTTTAGGGGCAGGTTGGGGGGTCAGGTAGTTTAAGTTTTGGGGTGGGGTAGTTTTAGGTTTTAAGGGTGGGGTGGGGGGTCACAGTAGTTTTAGGGACGGGAGTCAGGGTGATTTTACTTTTTAGGGGCAGGGGTGTGGGATCGGGGTACTTTTAGGTTTTAAGGATGGGGTGGGGGTCATGGTAGTTTTAGTTTTTAGGGGCAGGGGTGGAGGGTGGGTGTAGGATTGTTGTAGGGGCTGGGGGACGGGGGGTCCATGCTGGAACCAAGCATGGCGTTCCACACATGCCTTTACCAGGCATACCTTTACAACGAAAAATCATTGTTAAGGCATTTATGGTAAAGTCCTTAGTGGTAACAACACGGTTATTGTTCCGACTGTGTTGTTCAGGCATGTGTGGTTCCAGCAGGCATTGTTCCGTCCTATATTCAGAGCGGAAAACAGCCTAAACCACGAACCACAAACAAAGAGGTGCGTTGTCCATGAAAGCGGAATAACCCTTTGTGAACTACTCTGTTGTGCTCTGCCTTAACTATGCATGTATTTAACAACGAACATGCGTGGTTAAGGCAGAGGAAGACAGACTAAGGATCAGAGTGGACGCAGTCAGGTCAGTGAGGTAGGGTTGGGGGTAGTTTTAGGGGCACGGTGGGGTAGTTTTAGTTTTTAAGAGTGGGTTGGGGGTCGGGGTAGTTGTAGTTTTTTAGGGGCAGGGTGGGGGTCAGGGTAATTTTAGGTTAATGGGGAAGGGATGGGGTCAGGCTAATTTTAGGGGCGGGGTGGGGGGTCAGAGTAGTTTAAGTTTTAGGGGCGGGGTGGAGGGTTTGAGTAGTTTTAAGTTTCTGGGTGGGTGGTGATCACAGTAGTTTTAGGGGCAGGGCGGGGAGCTGGGGTAATTTGTATTTTTAGGGGTGGGGAGGGGGTCAGGGTAATTTTTGGTTTATGGGGCAGGGATGGGGGTCAGGGTAATTTTAGGGGTGGGGGTCGGAGTAGTTTAAGTTTTAGGGGCAGGGTGGAGGGTTGGAGTAGTTTTAGGTTTTGGGGTGGGTAGGGTTGCAGTAGTTTTAGGGGCAGGGGTGGGTGGGTCGGAGTAATTTTAGGTTTTAGAGGCGGGGTGGTGGGTTGCGTTAGTTTTAGGGGCAGGGTGGTGGGTAACCGTAATTTTAGGTTTTAGGGGTGGGATCTTTCCGCCATGGTCATAATTTGGAAGTAGTTACTGCCAGCCTGTTGGGGGTATTACCGCCACTTTATCACCGACCGCCAGGGTTGTAATGAGGGCCTTAATCTTTAAAAATGTAGAACGACTTCTACTTATTGGATTTTTCTCGTTTTAATCTTGTTTTATTCAGATAAAATTTTATATTTTTCTAAATTAGTGTGGAATCATTTTGCTGTGTTTTCACTGTTTTACTGTAATTTCAGTGTTGCACAAATGCTTTACACATTGCCTCTTAAATTACGACTGGGTGCTCTGTGCCAAGCTACTGGAGGGTGAGCACAGGTTAATTTAGTGTGTGTATCTGACGTACCCTGATTACAATTATGGTCCCTCCTCGGACAGGGTGCATACCTCTGCCAACTAGAGACTCAGGGGTATATTTAAGAATAGTGGCACTGCACCTAGTGCAGCGCAACTTGTCTTTTGCCCATCAGCCCCCTTCTAACAGCACCATGTGTGTGCCGTATTTAACATACAGCACATCATGGTGGTCGTTAGGGAACTAGCTTAAAAAATGTTGATGCTAGTTTGGCGCTTTGCAGGATTATCGTCAAAAATGTTGACGCTAATCCTGCAAAGCACCATGAGGCCCATTTAAAACAATGGGAGCCTCATTTCAACACCTGCTTTGAGCAGGAGTTACAAATGCAGATAAAAATGACGCAAAAAAATCTCTTAGATTTCTTTGCACCATTTTTTCAGCCCCCCGGATGGGGAAACACTCCTCTTGAATACATTATGACTGGCACAGGAATAATGTGGTGCACAGGGTTACAAAGTAGTGCAATGCATGCATTGCGCCTCTTTGGAAATCTGGAGCTGTGATTTTGGCCTCGTTGGGCCACATTAGCATTAAAAAAAGGACGCTAATGTGGCTCAAGGAGGGGCTCTTAAATATGGACCTCAATTTCTAACACAGAGGTACTCATAAGACACCACATAACAGGGTAAGCCAGAGATGAGGCAATAGCCTTCACAGCGGATTATATGGCAGATGGTTCCACTTCTGTGCCTGCCTCAAAATCAGAGGTTCAGATAGTCATGCTGGAGTGGAAACACAATTGTCACCAAATATTACAAAGGAAGACAATTTGATGCTACATGTTGATCTCAACCTTCATGCAGAGCAAATCCACTGTCCCAATAGACACAAAATATGAAACATTGTAACCCGAATTCTAATAGTGAAATTTAACAAAGGACAAAATGGGATGGATGGGAAAGGCAGAAATAAGTTATTGGTGCACCGTGAGTGATCAATTGCGTCAGGTCTCTTACATCCACATCAGTTCTAACCTCAGCTTCAAATGATAAATATCCACTATATTTATATCCACATTGATTGCAATCTCATTACATACATCATAATATAGTGGCAGCTGCACCTACCCCACAGAGTGAAGCCATTCCTTCTAGAGGTGGCTGTACCCTCTAGATGGAGGCATGATCCTACTAGTGTGCAATGCAGAGCCCAAACAGCTGACATGAAGAGCACACTTAGGGGCAGATTTATGGAAAGTGGCGCTGCACAGCGTGCAGCGCCACTTTCCCTGCACCCCTTAGCGTCCCCTACTGCCACCATGTGTACCCTGTATTTAAACTACAGTGCACCATGGCGCAGGGTAGGGGTCAATAACATCATTTTTTCATGCTGCTATTGATGTACTCTGCAGGAGTAGTGGCAAAATATTGGCACTTCTCCTGCAGAGCCAAATACAAACGCTGTGGGATAGCGTAACTGGATGGACGGAATGCGGAACCAATCAAACATTCACCCCCAGTCACAGATCTGGGTTTAATCCATCCATTATTTTGCTCACCATGCCACCCCAGTTTGAACCCAGCCATATGCAAATCAGTCTTGACCCTGTTCCTCATGGGAACAGTCCAGCCCGAACTGCTAGGCCAGGTTCTCCCTGGACCAGAAACAAGCATCCTGGGACCGGTTTCGGGGTTTCACCCCTCATCAGCCAGGCTAGCTTGAATCCAGTGGCACAGTGAGCCTGGGACCCACGTCTGGGCATACCCGGCGCACTTAGGGCGGCAAAAGCAAAACCAAATACAAACGCTGTGGGATAGCGTAACTGGATGGACGGAATGCAGAACCAATCAAACATTCACCCACAGTCACAGATCTGGGTTTAATCCATCCATTATTTTGCTCACCATGCCACCCCAGTTTGAACCCAGCCATATGCAAATCAGTCTTGACCCTGTTCCTCATGGGAACAGTCCAGCCCGAACTGCTAGGCCAGGTTCTCCCTGGACCGGAAACAAGCATCCTGGGACCGGTTTCGGGGTTTTACCCCTCATCAGCCAGGCTAGCTTGAATCCAGTGGCACAGTGAGCCCGGGACCCACGTCTGGGCATACCCGGCGCACTTAGGGCGGCAAAAGCAAAACCAAATACAAACGCTGTGGGATAGCATAACTGGATGGACGGAATGCGGAACCAATCAAACATTCACCCCCAGTCACAGATCTGGGTTTAATCCATCCATTATTTTGCTCACCATGCCACCCCAGTTTGAACCCAGCCATATGCAAATCAGTCTTGACCCTGTTCCTCATGGGAACAGTCCAGCCCGAACTGCTAGGCCAGGTTCTCCCTGGACCGGAAACAAGCATCCTGGGACCGGTTTCGGGGTTTCACCCCTCATCAGCCAGGCTAGCTTGAATCCAGTGGCACAGTGAGCCCGGGACCCACGTCTGGGCATACCCGGCGCACTTAGGGCGGCAAAAGCAAAACCAAATACAAACGCTGTGGGATAGCGTAACTGGATGGACGGAATGCGGAACCAATCAAACATTCACCCCCAGTCACAGATCTGGGTTTAATCCATCCATTATTTTGCTCACCATGCCACCCCAGTTTGAACCCAGCCATATGCAAATCAGTCTTGACCCTGTTCCTCATGGGAACAGTCCAGCCCGAACTGCTATCCCTGGACCGGAAACAAGCATCCTGGGACCGGTTTCGGGGTTTCACCCCTCATCAGCCAGGCTAGCTTGAATCCAGTGGCACAGTGAGCCCAGGACCCACGTCTGGGCATACCCGGCACACTTAGGGCGGCAAAAGCAAAACCAAATACAAACGCTGTGGGATAGTGTAACTGGATGGACGGAATGCGGAACCAATCAAACATTCACCCCCAGTCACAGATCTGGGTTTAATCCATCCATTATTTTGCTCACCATGCCACCCCAGTTTGAACCCAGCCATATGCAAATCAGTCTTGACCCTGTTCCTCATGGGAACAGTCCAGCCCGAACTGCTAGGCCAGGTTCTCCCTGCACCGGAAACAAGCATCCTGGGACCGGTTTCGGGGTTTCACCCCTCATCAGCCAGGCTAGCTTGAATCCAGTGGCACAGTGAGCCCGGGACCCACGTCTGGGCATACCCGGCGCACTTAGGGCGGCAAAAGCAAAACCAAATACAAACGCTGTGGGATAGCGTAACTGGATGGACGGAATGCGGAACCAATCAAACATTCACCGCCAGTCACAGATCTGGGTTTAATCCATCCATTATTTTGCTCACCATGCCACCCCAGAGTACATAGGGTCCTGCAGAGTACATAGGGGCCCACTCTGAATAATGGAAGCCCCCTTTTAACGCTTGCTTAACACCAGTCCCCGTGGCCCCCCCAGCCAAGACCTCCCCAGACAACACTACTCCTCACATACACTCCACTCCCTCAACCCAGGACCACGCCCCGCCTGCACCAAAACCAGCCCCCCACACACACAGGGCCCCTTCACTTATTACACCTGCCTATTCTCCTGCTCCACCTCTCACACCCCAACACCCACACGCCCCACACCAAACCCAGCGCCCCAACACCAAACGCAACAACCTCAACGCAACTAACTCCCGCACAGCCACAGCCACCGCACCCACCAACCGACCCCACCACAAAAAACCCACAACCTGAACACACCCCACGTCAACACCACCACGACCCACAGCGACACCATGAGCACCCACACCAACACTATCACTCAACACAACAACAACACCCCCCACAACCATCTCAACTGCTTGCTCCTAAACACCCGCTCCCTACACAAACATGCCATAGAACTCTGGGACCTCATCACATCACACTCACCTGACATCGTCTTCCTCACGGAAACCTGGACGAACCACTCTTCAGAGCCCGACATAGCCACAGCCACCCCCATGGGATACAAACTCCAACGCAAAGACCGCCTTAACAAGCCAGGAGGTGGCATCGCCATCCTGCACAAAGACACCATTGAGGTCACCACCAACACCCACAACACCCTCAACAACGCAGAACACATGCACTTCCTAATCGACATAAACAACAACACCACCCACAGAGGCACACTCGTATACAGACCCCCAGGGCCACGCCCCCCCCTTCTGTGACACCATCGCTGACACCATCAGCCCGCACACCCTCATCTCCACAGATTACATCCTCCTCTGCGATTTCAACTTTCACCTAGAGAACCCCAACAACCACAAATCCTCCTCCCTCCTAGACAACCTCACCAACCTCGGACTCAAGCAAATGGTCACAGCACCCACCCACTCAGCAGGACACACACTTGATGCAATCTTCACTTCGAGCCTAACCTACACCCACACCACCGAACTCCACTGGACCGACCACCACTGTGTCTACTTCTCCTTCGCCAAACCCCCCACACACCACACCAACCCACCACCCCTTACGGCATGTAGGACAAGATCCCCACAGAACGCTTGAACTCCCAACTGGCACGGACCCCCCAAATACCAACGACCCCAACAGTGCGGCACATAACCTCACTAAATGGATCACCACCTGCGCAAATTCAGTCGCCCCCTCAGAAAAAACATTATCACCGAGACCAACAAGAACGCCCAATGGTTCACTGCCGAACTCCAAGATTCCAAGCGCAAATGCCACAAAGCAGAGAAAGCCTGGCGACAAGAACCATCCACCACAAACTTCTCCACCCTTAAAACCTCCACTCGCAACCACCACCAACTCATACGCACCACCAAAATAGCACACTACAAGGAACGCATAGACAACAACTCCCAAAACAGCAAAGAACTCCTTACCGTCATCAAAGAGCTCTCCAAACCCAAAGCCAGCAACCTAGACCCCAGACACACACAGACCCTCTGCAACTCCCTCTCAAACCACTTCCACAGCAAAATCCTGGATGTACACAACAGCTTCATACCACACACACCCACCACACACACCCCCCACCCATCCAACACAGACCCCCCTCATAACTCCCCAGCCTACTTACCACCTGGGCCCCAACCACTGACGAAGAAACTGAAAATACAATGAATTCCATCCACTCTGGATCACCCTCCGACCCCTGCCCCCATCGGATCTATAACAAAGCCAGCCCAACCATCGCCCCCAACAGCTCATTCAACACCGCCACCTTCCCAGAGCCCTGGAAGCACGCTGAAGTCACCGCACTGCTAAAAAAAAACAAAGCTGACCCAGATGACCTCTCCAACTACTGCCCCATCTCCCTCCTCCCTTTCCCTGCCAAGGTCACTGAGAAACTAGTGAACGCCCGCCTATCCCACTTCCTCGAGGAAAACCACACACTCGACCCCTCCCAATCTGGGTTCTGCAAAAATCATAGCATGGAACCCACCCTCATCGCATGCACTGACGACATCAGAACCAAAGTCGACAGGGGCGAGACCGTCGCACTCATTCTCCTGGACCTCTCTGCAGCCTTTGACACTGTCTGCCACCAAACACTCCGTACCCGCCTCCACAACTATGGGATTCGACACAAAGCCCTAGACTGGATCTCCTCCTTCCTCACCGATAGAACCCAAAAAGTCTGCCTCCCACCCTTCCAATCCACTGCCACCAAAGTCATCTGCGGAGTCCCCCAAGGATCCTCCCTCAGCCCCACACTCTTCAACATCTACATGATCCCACTAGCCAACATCCTCCAACCACACGGAATCACCATCCTCTCCTACGCAGACGACACCCAACTCATCTTCTCCCTCACCAGCAACCCTACTACCACCAAAACCAACCTCCACGCTGCACTCCTTGACATCTCCGCCTGGATGACAGCTAACCATCTCAAGCTCAACTCCAACAAAACCGAGATCATTATTTTCGGCCCCCACAAATCCATATGGGACACCACCTGGTGGCCCACCGCCCTAGGCCCGCACCTACCCCCACAAACCACGCACACAACCTTGGCATCATCCTCGACCCCTCCCTCTCTATGACCCAGCAAATCAACGCCGTCACCTACTCCTGTTTCAACACATTGCGCATGCTGAAAAAACCTTCAAATGGATTCCCACGGAGACCAGAAAGACCGTCACTCACGCACTAATCAGCAGCAGGCTAGACTACGGCATCGCCCTCTACACCGGCCCCACACTCAAGCTCAAGCGCAAACTCCAGAGAATCCAGAACACAGCTGCGTGCCTCATCATGGACCTCCCCCGCCATGAACATATCTCACCACACCTCAAATCCCTTCACTGGCTCCCCATAGACAAAAGGATCACCTTCAAAATCCTCATCCACGCACACAAATCCCTCCACAGCATCCTACCTCAACGATAGAGTAAACTTCCACACCCCCACCTACCACCTCCGATCAGCCAACCTCAGGAGGCCAAACTTACGTTCAATTATCCTTCTTGTTCACCCATGTGCCTCATTACAACGTTACTCTGCCTTTGTCCTGGGATTCCTCACAGGGGTCAGTAGCCATGAGAGGTTGGGGTAACCAGGGTCACCTGCAAATATCGAGGGACAACTGTTAGCCACACACTAACCCTTATGGCCCACACCATACGCATACATCAACATCCACTGTGTGGGAACCAGGGCTCACCTATTAGCCACACCCTGTGCCTCTGGAGTTGGGCCATCACATTTGGGATGCTACTATTCCTCAGGATAAAAGCATCATGCACTGAGCATGGATACTTAGCATTGACATGGGAGACATACTGGTCTGCCAAACATGCATGTTGTGCTTTTTACAGTTTATTGGTGGCATATGTCCTGAATGTACAATTGTGAACTGTGATGCAGTAAGAATCCATGGCCTTCCCCCCACCCCTGAAATGGCGTCCGCCTGTCCCGTATGGAGGGACAGGTGGAAGTGAGGTCATTCTGCTGACGCTGTGTACCGTTGCGGGAGGCGGCCGGGAACCGCTGTGCAACTCCTCATTGGTTATCATTGGGCTCCATGGGGTACAGTGGCCAATGATGATGCTCACTGGTGGTGACAGTAAGCACCGCCGCGGACGTCGTCGCCATTTTCTATCTGTTCACTCACTTGCTACCTGACCTTCAACAGGAGAGGACCTACACTGCCTGTGCTGCTGTGACCTGTGTCTGGAACCTACCATGGCTCATGTGACTGGGGAAAGGGCCCCTGCCTTCACCTCGGCGGAGTTGGAGAGACTGGTGGATGGGGTCCTACCCCAGTACCGACTTCTCTATGGGCCTCCAGACCAACAGGTGAGTACATTGTGAGCACAATGCATGGGGCATGAATGTATGGAGTGGTGTGTGTAAAGGTCTCGTGTGGGGGGGTTGGTGGATGGGCCCTGGGCAGCATGTAGCATGTATGCTGGGCCATGTCTGTGCGTATGGGGATGGGAAGGGATATGGTGGGCCATGAGTGTAACAGGTGGGATGGTCTGACTAAAACCTTCCCCTGTGTATATTTCCTCTGCAGATCAGCACCCATGAAAAGAACGGTGTATGGCGTGCCATCACCAAGGGAGTGTGGACCCTGGGGGTCTACGGCAGGCGGAGCACCTACTGTCAGAAAGGGTGGGAGGACTTGAGGCGCTGGGCACAGATGCCCAGCTGGGGATGGCCTCCCAACGAGGAAGGTGTGCCTGTCGAACCCTGACCCCCCTAATGGCCCGCATACTGGTGCTGGTTTATCCAGAGCTGGATGGGCGTTTGGGGGCATCACAGCAGCAACAAGGGGGTGAGTACAGTGCCCATCATTACTACTTATGCCTAGTGGGGTGGTATGCGGGTGGGGGATGTGTGCCTGTGGACGCCCCTATGCCAGGCCTGACATTGCAGAGTAGGTCCCGTGTTGGGAAGGGTTCTGATGTGAAATTCCTCCAACCTAGCTAGTAGGCATCTACTACTGGGCAGGGGTGTGTGGGTTCCAGGTATGCTGCAGTTAGCAGTATGTGTCCCTCCCCATGCCCTTGTGACCAGCATTGTTACTGGTAGTGCATTGCCAAGTGTGTAGGGCTGTTCCCTGTGTGTGAGTGTGTTGTGTACACCAACGGTGGTGTTGGTGGAGCAGTTGACCAAGTGTATCCTTTGTCTCTCTCTGCCCCTTTTTGTTTTGTCACCCTCTCCTTATGTGCATCAGCATCATCTGGCGGAGGAGCGGAGGCACCAGCCACGGAGAGAGCTGCATCCCACAGGACCCACGAGGCAAAGTCTACCGATGGGGAGGGCACCAGTGGGATGGAGGGTGAGGGGAGCACCACGGCGGAGACAGTTCGGACACGGATACCACCTCTGATGGAAGCTCCCTGGTGGTGGGGAACACCTCTGTGCCCACCCCAGCTACAGGTACAGCCACCACCCCCGTACCAGCACCGCGCTCCCAGCAGCCCCTCAGCAAGTTGCCTGAACCCGCTCACCCAGGAGGGTGGGCATCTCCTTAGCCCCAGGCATCTCAGGCCCTGCCCCAGTGATCCATTGTGAATGCCATCCAGGGGTTGGCAGCCCAAATGCAACAATCTAATGCATTTCTGGAGGGCATTGACACTGGCTTGGCGGTCCAACAGAGTCCAATCCAGGCTCTGGCCTCCTCTCTGATGGCAGCTATTGTCCCTGTTTCCACCCTCCCCCTCCAACTTCCTCTACCCAACCCATTCCCCTCATCCCCAACCTACCCCAAGCACACAGGCAGACACGCATGCACACAGTACAACACGCAAGAGTGGCACATGCAAACACAGGCACCACACTTCATCCCATAGGCACTCACACAAACACCATTCAGATGCAGACATACCAACATCCACTGTGTCCTCCTCCGCCTTCTCGTCCACCTCACTCCCAGTTGCATCTTCACTCACACCTGCATGCACTACGTCCTCATCCACTACCACCATCACCAGCACACCTGTCAGATCACACACCTCACTGGCAGTCACCACCCCCACATCCATGCACACGTCCCCTGTGTCCTCTCCTACTGTGTCTGGGCCCCCTCCTCCCAAAGTACACAAACACAAGCACTCAGACACCCAACAGCCATTTACCTCACAACAGCATTCAGCCCATGCACCTGCACTCAAACACAGCAGACAACTCCTACAACCACTCCTTCTTCCTCCACTCCGAAACCTTCTCCCTCTTTCCGCCCCAATGTCCCCAAGAAGCTTTTCCTCGCCACCGTTGACGTCTTCCCTACCCCTCCTCCCCCCTTACTTCACGTTAGGCCAGGGTGATTAAAACCCAGGCAAGCACCTCAGCCACCCAGTCCACGGGCCCAGTAGTGTCCACAGCAACTCATGGTGGGAAAGGATCCCGGGCATCAGGCAGCCACATGGACAGGGTGCCTTCCCCAACTGCTGGCAGGAAGGTCAAGGAGCCACCCCCAGCTGCTGCAGGGAAGGGCATGGTGCCACCCCCAGCTGCTGAAAGGAAGGGCAAGGTGCCACCCCCAGCTGCTGAACGGAAGGGCAAGGAGCAATCCTCAGCTGCTGAAAGGAAGGGCAACGAGCAATCCCCAGCTGCTGCCAAAAGAATCAAGCAGCCATCCCAAGCTGCTGCCAGGAAGGGCAAGGGGCCTGCACCAGCAGGCAGAAAGGACAAGGAGCCTGGTGCTGGGACTCAGTCAGAGCCCACACCACCAACCATGGTGGTGCAGCCGTCTGAGGCTACAGGGGATGTGCTGGAGCCTCCCTCCACCACCACCACCAGCTCCGCCAGCAGCACCACCACTAGCAGCAGCAGCACCAGTGAGCAGCCATCCAAGGCTACAGAGGATGGCTGCCCACTGGCTGCCCACCACCAGCTCTGCCAGCAGCACCCCCACCAGCCCCACCGCAAGAAGCAGCAGCACCACTGGACAGCCATCCGAGGCTGCAGGGGTTGGGCTGGAGCCTCCCACCACCACCAGCTCCGCCAGCAGGACTCCCACAAGCACCACCAGCAGCAGCAGCACCAGTGGGCAGCCATCGGAGGCTGCAGGGGATGGGCTGGAGCCTCCTCCCACCACTACCAGCAGTAGCACCACCAATGAACAGCCGTCACCACCGGCGGACAGTGTGTAGTCCTGCCTCGATGGGCTGTTGTGCAGCCTGACCCCTGCAAATCCTGTGGGTATGACACCCAGCTGAGAGACTGTGACCCTGCACTCCCCAAGATCTGCATCACAGGGCACAATGCCCCCTCCAGAACCAGTTCAGAAGCTGTCCGCTCACCCCATCCTCCCCATGATGAAGATCACAGGGCACAATGCCCCCTCCAGAACCAGTGGAAAAGCCATCCATTCACCCCATCCTCCCCAGGATGAATATCACAGGGCACGATGCCCCCTCCAGAACCAGTGGAGAAGCCATCCACTCACCCCATCCTCCCCAGGATGAAGATCACAGGGCACAATGCCCCCTCCAGAGTATGTGGGCAAGTCACCCACTTGAGAGACTGGGCCTTGCACTCCTCAGAACCAAGCACAGGGCATGTTGCCCCTCCAGAGCATGTGAGTGGGTCACCCACTTGAGAGACTGTGGCCTTGCACTCCCCAGGACAGAGTAATGGGCATGCTGCCCCCTCCAGAACCAGCGATGTTGTTCCATGTGCCGGCTGAGGTGCCCCCCCATTCCCCATCCCCCTGAGGTGCCTGCCTATTTACTGACTGATGCCCCTGCAGTGTTCTCTCCGGGTTGTTGCAGGAGTCAAGTGGGGCCTTGGACTCTGTAATGTGGCCCTGTGGCCCACGAACATTGAGGACTGGGCAGTGTCCCTTCATTTGTACATATGTATATACTTTTTTATTTCGATGCACGTATTACTACTATATTTATCTTATTACACTCACTTTGATCTATTGGTGTTGTCCTTGCATTATTCCTGAGGGGTCAATATGTGGGGGTGTTGCGTGTGTGTGTGTCACTCTCTTTTTCCTCCCCCCTCCCCTGTGTGCTTGGCAGCTGTACTCTCCGTGGTCATCTTCACCGTCGTTGGTGTTTGTGGTGGAGCAGGGCGTAGAACAACATTGGGAATATGTGCAGTTCGGGCTCCATGGCAACGTGGTTCTTCCCTGAGTCTCCACAGGTGAGTCGTTTCCCTTCTGTGCAGTGTTTCCACCAGGCTTTTGATGTCGTTGGTACCGCCCCGGAAAAGGTGGCGGCTTCCTGTCTCATAATACATTAAGCGGAACATTGAATTCCGCCTGGCTGTAGGCGGTTACCGCCGTGGTGCCCGTTGATTCAGCCCTGGCGGTCGGTGTGGTAAAGTAGCTGTCTGTCTGAGCTATTTCCACCATGGTCATAATTTGGCGGTATTTACCGCCAGCTTGTTGGTGGTATTACCGCCACTTTATCACCGACCGCCAGGGTTGTAATGAGGGCCTATGTGCTTTAAAAATCCACATGCATATATACAAACTAATCTAAAGTTACATATTTTCTCATCAAGAGCCATTGATCTTGCTTACTCTATGGAAATGTTGATTTGTGATGTATTGATTGACCTTCCAGATCTGAGAACAACTATCAGCGGCATAAATCTGCAAATTAATGGATGGGAACTGGCTGTAATAGGATCATGAGGTTATGGTAATTATAAACAACAAAGGGCCAGATGTTTGAAGCCCTTTTACCAGTGGCAAATGGCTCATTGGGCGTTTGTGACAGGTAAAACGTTTTTTGCCATTTCCATGTACCATCCCTATTTTGCGAGTTGGTAACCTGTTATCGGCTCACAAATATGGGACTGCGACTTGTTATTAGGAATGGGCATGCCAATGGCATCCCTTCCTAAAAGTGACTCGCAGGACCATGTATAATTGTTTTGAGATCGGGAATACAGTAGCAAAACAATTGCAGTTACCACCAACTTCAAGTTGGTAGTTAGCCATTCACAAAAGGGAAGGGGTCCCCAAAGGACCCTTTCCCCTTTGCAAAGGGGGGGTGCAAATTTTTTTGAGAGAAGGCAGAGGTTTCAAAAAATTAAAAGAAAAAGTTTCTGTTTTCTTGTTTGTAATGCATCCTGTTTTTTTTAAGAAAAATGGGCAGCATTACAGAAAAAAAGATTGCTTTATTTAAAAGCAATCACATATTTTGTGGTCTGCTATCCCCAGCAGACCACCATCTCCATGATTGTAGCCATTCACATTGGGTCGCAAACTGCGACCTGCCTCATGAATATTGATGAGGCAGGTCCATTTGCGACCCACTGCAAATCGCTAACAGTTTCAAACATACTGTCATACATTGCAGTTTGGGATTTCCTAATAGCGAATCACTAACATACGTTACTTGAAAATCGAAAATCGCTTTTTTGTTACATTTGCCCCAAAGGAACTTGATCTAAGGAATATAGATAAACCTTGATTTTTCTTAGACATGTCAGACAATCATCTCACAGACATGGTGACCACTGACAGTCATCATCCACTAACTGTTTGCTACAGCCAAAGTTTATGATGGGCATGAGGTTTAGTGACTTAGGGACAGATGTAAGAACCCTTTAACCAGTCGCAAACGGCCCATCGGGCCATTTGCGACCGATAAAATGCATTTTGCCATGTACAAAAGACAAAATACGACTTAGTAACTTGTTACCTAATCACATTTTTCTTTTGTGATTCCATACTAGGAAGGGCCGTGTCTAGGGTGTCCCTTTCTAATAATGAATAGCACTTGCACGTCCAAATGTTTTGCAACTGGAATACGGTCACAAAACATTCATATTTTACCAGCTCTGTAGAGGAGGCGGCAACCCATTGGAAATGAGAAGGGGTCCCAAAGGGATCCCTTCACTTTTGTTATTGTGGGTGAAAACATATTTTGAGAGCAGAACTATTAAAAAATGTAAAGAAAACATTTTAGCTTTCTTTTTGTAGTGCATCCCATTTTCCTTAAGGACGTTTCCTTAAGGAAAACGGGCTGCATTACAAAAAAAACTGTTTTATTTAAAAAGCAGTCACCGGCATGGTGGTCTTCTGACCCCCGCAGGTCACCATCCCTGCCAGTGCTGGCCATTCCCATGGGTCCCAAATTGCGACCTGCCTCATGAATATTGATGAGACAGGTCCCTGGCAAACTCATTTTGGAATTGCAAACAGTGTTAAAGACACTGTAGCACATATCAGTTTGCGATTTCCTCATTGCAAATTGTATGATTCATAATTAGGAAATCACAAACTGGATTTTTCAAATATCTGACCCTTTGCTTGGGCTTTCAAACCTGAGTACCTGGGATAGAGTTTCAGTATTTAGCGGAATTCATGTGGTACTGGCCAAATCAATTAGCAAATGTGTGAAATGTGCTCTATATATGTACTCTCTACTTTATGTACACATTCTTGTATTCTCAACCCATCCTACCACTACACCTCCCATTTTTAAACTGTGCACCTTTGATACAAGATTCGATGCACACTGCAAAAACCAAACACTCTTTTTGGCATTGTGTAGGTTTTTGGATAACTGAGAATAAATCACTTCTTGAATTTGTAACGATCGTAAAAAATGATTTGCAAATACCCCCAGCACATGCCTTTAAAGTGTCCCAGTACTGTACTCTGAGAAACGGTATTGTAAAATGGGGAAGAACAACAGTTGCCTACAGAGTGAGGTTAAATACACAGGGGGACAACACGGTAAAACCTCAGAAACCGGATCTGTTCCCTATGTAATTGCAAGATGATTCTGTTGGGTTTGTTTTCACAACAAAGTTTCTCTTCTTGCTCAGCGGTTCAAAGAGTCCCCTTAACATGTTATGCATTGATGTACAAAAACACACCATTTAGGCAAATAAAACTGTAGTGAGATATGCAACGCAAAAGATATGGTTATTCCACAAAGTGACAAAACAGTGCAGTGCTTGTGATAGTGAGGGCACACCAAAACAAATGGACACAATGTAATACATAGAAAAGAGGTTGTGAAAATGTTTTACACAATCAGTAGGGCAAACAGTCAAATTGTTATTCTGCCCCTTAGCAATTAGTCGGCATCAAGCTCATGATTTATTTCAATGTCAATGTTGTGACCTGTGTATGTATTATTTGGTGCCAGCTCTTCACCAGGACAAGGGAGGGGAATACACCCTTAAATGCCATCATCCACTGATATAGGTACATGAGTCAATGAACTTTGAAAACACACTGGCCCTGATTTATGCCACTTTTGAAACACAGGGATGTGCCATATTTACAGGAATACGGCCCACCCCTGTGTTTTCCCCTGCGTCAGCACTGAATTAAGCTGTCTGTGCCAATGGACGCATCCTTGAACCATGGTGCAAGGGTGCCTGCATTGAGGGGATAGATATGTGCAGGAAGGTGTCCTTTCCTGCACATAAACAATCTATAATGGCGATTTGGCCCTTTTATGTGTGCTACAAAATGCAGAGAGTTACCAAAGCATCATTTAGGAATGATTGTTTATGTGCAATAAGGGACACATTCCTGCACATAAACAATCATCCATGACATTTTGCTTCTTCTATGTGTGCTGCTGAATGCAGCACACATAGGAAAAGCAAAAAACAATGAGGAATAAAAGCATTCCACCTAGCTTTGCCATGCTAACGCCACCCCAGGGGTGGCGTTAGTTTTTTGCGCTGCCACAGATTTACGATTTCTTGTAAATCTGGGGCAGCGTCAAAAGCAATGGGTGCTGCGGTGGAACACCTACAGCAGCACCCACAGCAACACCCACAAAAAGCGGCGTTACACCTCCTTGTAAATATGGAGCAGTGGTTAGCGCCACCAGAGCATCACGAAAAATGTCACTCCGGTGGCACTAAGGCCCATATTTATACTTTTTGACGCAAAACTGCGCCCACGCAGTTTTGCGTCAAAAAAATTAGCGCCGGCTAACGCCATTCTGAAGCGCCATGCGGGCGCCGTATTTATAGAATGGCGTTAGCCGGCGTTAGCCGACCGGCGCTGCCTGGTGTGCGTGAAAAAAAACCACGTACACCAGGCAGCGCCGGCGTAGGGGAAAATGGCGTATGGGCGTCTAGAAATGGGGCAAGTCAGGTTGAGGCAAAAAAATCGTCTTAACCCGATTTGCGCCATTTTTTTACGACGCCCATCCCCCATCAACATGACTCCTGTCTTAGCAAAGACAGGAGTCATGCCCCCTTGCCCAATGGCCATGCCCAGGGGACTTATGTCCCCTGGGCATGGTCATTGGGCATAGTGGCATGTAGGGGGGCACAAATCAGGCCCCCCTATGCCACAATTTTTTTTTTTTTTAAATTACTTACCTGAACTTACCTTAATGTCCCTGGGATGGGTCCCTCCAGCCTTGGGTGTCCTCCTGGGGTGGGCAAGGGTGGCAGGGGGTGTCCCTGGGGGCAGGGGAGGGCACCTCTGGGCTCCTTCTGAGCCCACAGGTCCCTTAACGCCTGCCCTGACCCAGGCGTTAAAAAGAGGCGCAAATGTGGGGTTTTTTGCCCCGCCCACTCCCGGGCGTCATTTTTGCCCGGGAGTATAAATACCACGCACATGCCTCGGAGTCATTTTTTAAGACGTGAACGCCTCCCTTGCATATCATTAACGCAAGGGAGGTGTTCAGGCCAAAAAATGACGCTAACTCCATGAACTTTGGCGCTAGACGCGTCTAACACCAAAGAATAAATATGGAGTTATTTTTGCGTCGAATTTGCGTCGAAAAAAACGACGCAAATTCGGCGCAAACGGAGTATAAATATGCCCCTAAGTGCTCTTAAAACTGACCCACTGTGCACAGGTTTTTTGGTTAATGAAGCTGCAAGTCCAAGGCTTGCAATTTTATAGCCTACACAGTAAATGTTGATTGAGGCTGTAGCTTCTCAAAGAAACTGTGTTTAAAGTTTCACCAAAACAACATCAAAGCTGCAAAATAAATGAGATAAAATTCCAAAACCAGTTTAGTAACAAGCATTTACAATGAAAAGGTCTCACGTTAGCAAGGATTAGAGCTGTTGGTGTTGTAAATGATAATGCCAATCTCACCTTTGGGACCTTATAAATATTTAGCCATGTAGCACATTAACCCTTTATAAGAAATTCACTGTGTTTGTGCATTCCTTCATACACTTTGCAATAGACTGTAAAGGTGCAAACAGACCCTACAGAGCATCACAATAAAAATAGCCTTTGGAAGAAACATGGTCATGTAACCATATAGTCAACCCCTAGAGGGCATAATCACATACAGGAGAAAGACAAAGAACATTGCAGTGTAACCATATAATCAGCCCCTTCAGCCCCTTGATGGCACATAGCATATTGCACATTTTCAGGCCTAGCAGGCCTAGCAGGCCTTTTAAATATTATTTAGCTGTGGAGTCATTGGCACAAGGGTGCAGTGCTGCATGTCATTACTAGATGTCCCTGTAGAGTCAATAGCAGAAAGTGCAGGACCACTGGTCGTGGCTAGATGTCCCTGTAGAGTCAACAACAGAAGGTGCAGTACCACTGGCTGACTGAGTCAGTGGTGCCTTGGGGCAATTATCATCATTCAACCTCTAGAAAGCATAGTGCATTACACATTTACAGGCCTAGCAGAATATTATGAAAAGCAAGTCCCTTATAACAGAAACTACTCTCAGCTGTAAAACCAAAAGTTCCAGCTAAAGAAGAGTTTAAATATAGATTGAATGATGGAAAAGGTTTTGATTTTGGCCCCCCTCTCTCCTAGTATGATCCAGAAGATGGTCTGGATAGAAAGAACCCATCAATTTGAATGTTTTGGTGGTGGACCCATTGTCCTAGGATCACCACAGGCTGAGTTATGTGCAAAAAGGTGTTGTGAAAGGAATGCCTTTAAAGCATTATGGGGTGAGTTTTCCGGAGTGCATTGAATATTGTAGTATTGATTCTCCCACTGTGTAGGGAGAGATGCTGTTGAGAATTCAATACCTGGGTCGATTTCATTCTATACAAAGCCAAACAAAAAATGTACAAAACGCACCCACACACAAGACACAACTACATGTATTTACTAATTATGCAAAGAAAGGACCAAGTGAAGGGCAAACGCGGAAAACGAACTGTGCGTGTGAACACAAGTGCTTACTGACAAACACGAAAGGCAGGGAAAGAAAAAATAGTCCATCCAAACAACAGAAAAATCAATCCAGGCATAATTAAACTGTACTTGGCCGGTGCTTCTCAGCCAAGAACAGAAAGCGACCTATCAGTGTTGCAGCAAAATAAGAGCAACACTGCCATCAACCTATGGTAAGTGGCAGGCAGCAGCAGGTGGGAGGAAAGTCCTTTACTTATTCCAACAGTTCTTGCAGACAGCGTATGTGCATGTGGATTACAACATGAAGCTTCAAATAATGATTTATGGAGTTTTTCAATAGAAAGTAAACCTCAATTTTGTCTAAAGGGAAAATTATTTTTAAATGGACATAAGTGGACAGTTTTGTATCTATTTTAGCACTATAAAAACATAAAACCCAGAGAACAGTTTTAAAACAATTAGGCCCATATTTATGAAAAATGGTGCACAACTGCGCTAACGCAGTTATGCGTAATTTTTTTTAACACCGACTAACGCCATTCCCTAACACCCTCCATGTAACATATTTATAGAATGATGCACAGTGTCGCTAAGGAATGGCTAGCATCTCAAAAAAAGATGGTAGTCGGTGAGGGATGGCGTAAGGGGAAATGGTGCTAGTGGGTCAGAAATGACATTAGGCTGCTGAGCTGCAAAATTTCTGCAGCTAGTCAGCCTAGAGTCATTTTTTGATGCACAAGCAGCCAAAAAATTACTCCTGTCTAAGCTTATAAAGAAGTCATTAACCCTACCCCAATGCTCACCACGGGGGGCCAGTGTCCCCTGGGCAAGCCCTACATACCCAGTAGCAAGCAAAGGGCACACCACACAGATACACAAACACTGACCTGCAACTCACCTGGGATGGGCTCCCTTCTCCTGTAGTGTCCCTGTGGTGTGGATGGTGGTGTTGGTGGAGGTTGGGCTGGGCAACTTAGTGCCCATTCCAAGGTGTTTACCCATGGAAATGGGCCTATCAGCACTTTAACATCTGGTCTGACCAGGCGTTAAATAATGACGCTAAACGGGCTTAGCTCCATCATTTAGGCCCATTTCTGCATCAGGATTTCAATATAGCACTGGGGGGCTGGCGTCATTTTTAGGACCGGAACGTCTACCTTGCATCTCATTAAGGCAAGGTGGGTTGGCACATCCTAAAAATGGCGCTAACTGCAATATTTTGACACTAGACGGGTCTAGCATCAAAATATGAATATGGAGTTACAGAGAAATGGCACTAGGGTGACGCTAAGCTTCCATAAATATGGGCCTGAATTTGTAAGGGGAAAGCCTTTGCTCAAAGAAACAGCAATAGTTTGAGTTTCCAAAGACTGCTTGAAGCAAATGTTATTGTTTCAGGAGTTGTAGCAAGATGTTCTGCTACCCAGAAAGCTTCTAGGCTTTCAGTAACTCCTCCCAGGGGACCAGTGCATAGATTTCACAGAGAGGCAGACTCCTTGATCACTCTCTTCAGGACCATATTCAAAAGTCCATTTTCACCTGGCTATGCTGTCTTTCTCCAAGAAAACACACCACAACCTGTACCTGCAACCCTCTTCTTTGTTCCCAGACCTGGAAGAACATAGAGGAAGAGCAGTGGCACTTCTGGATCAGTTCGGGTTTATCCTTTTGGGATGTAAGGAGCTATTCGTTCACGCATCATAGCAGCTTCAAAAAGTCTGGTGCCCAGGGAAAAACAGACAGCCCTCTTTCTGGTATGCATGAACAACAATTTAATCCTGTTAGAAATTGGGTCTCTAGTTGGCAGAGGTGTGCACCCGATCCATGTATGTACCACAATCCTAGTCAGGGCAAGTCATAACAACCTAAATTATCCTGTGCTCACTCTCCGGTAACTTGGCGCAGAGCAGGCAGGCTTAACTTAGAAAGCAATGTGTAAAGTATTTGTACAATAACTCATACAGTAGCACACCCGTTTAGGAAAATAGGTAATATTTATCTGAATAACATAAGACAATGACAAAAATCCAATATGCACAAGTCAAGATATCACTTTTGAAAGGTTTTAAAAAGTGTCAAGCCGCAAGAATCAGTGGTTGTATTCTTTTAAAACACAGTACCTGGGTGCGTCAAAAATAACAATGCAGAGGAGGAGATGTGTTGAAAATTAAAGCAATTAGTCGATTTTTCCTGCACTGCAAAGGTGATGGTTTTTTTTTTTTACACTGCAAGGTGATGCGTCAATTCTTCTGCGATGGCAAAGATGATCCATTGTTTCTTTCCACCCTGCAAGACAATTCTCGGTTTCCAGGAGCGCAGCCTTAGTTCTTCACGTCGATGTAGGATATTTTGACGCCCAGGAATGATGAGTGGAAACCTGGAACGTGTTGAGCAGAGGCAACAGGCGCTGTGTCAGTCTGGCAGGAGATGCAGTAATTTCCAGCTGTGATGCAGGAGCTGGAAGCATAGCAGTCCAGATGAGTCCTTCAGGCATCAAGGCACTCGCTCTGACAGAGTCCCGTTGTAGGTCCAGAAGTATCTGATTTGATGGGGGTCACAGATCCCCAAAAGTACCTTTGAAATGAAGGAAACTTCAACAAGTGTTTTGAAGTACACATGTACCTCTTTCAACCCAGCCCCATCTGCCAGGAGCTGTGTGGGGGGTTATCAGTCCTTTGTCTGAGGGCACGTCACTTTGAAGTGTAAGAGAGAGCCCCTCCACCCTTCCTGGCCAGGAAACCCATCTGTATGCAGATGAATCCAGATGCAGGTGAGTGTCCTATGATTAAAGCTGTCTGGATGGAATGCACAAGGGGAGCTGTCAACCAATACAGACCAGACGTGGATTGGAGATAGGCCGTACGGCACAGATCTCAGTAAGGCAGAGAAATACCTCCTTTCGAAAAGTGGCATTCCTGAAATAGTAATGTAGAACCCAGCTTCACCAGTAAGTAGGATTTATTACTACCATTCCAACCATACCAAACCAAACATGACAAGTCTAGTCCATTCAGATCAGAAATTACTACATAAAAGCATAAAAGGGAATCTCTAATGCTGGCCTATGAGAGTAGCAGGCATCACAGTAGTGAAAAATGACTTTTGGAGTTTTTCAATACCAGGACATGTAATGCTTATGAGTACATATCCTGCATTTTACTTACGTAGCACCCTTCCCTATAGGAGATCTATTGATTACCTTAGGGGTGACTTATATGGAAGAAATGGGGAACTTAAGGCTTAACAAGTAGTTTTAATTGCCAAGTTGAAGTGGCAGTGAAACTGCACACTCAGTCCTAGCTATGGTGGACCTGAGACATGGTTAAGGGGCTACCTATGTGGGTCGCACAATCAGTGCTGCAGGCCCACTAGTAGCATTTAATTTACAGGCCCTGGGCACATCTAGTACTCTTTACTAGGGACTTATAGGTAAATTAAATATACCAATTGGGCATGAGCCAATGTGACTGTATTTAGGGGAGGAGCACAAACACTGTAGTACTGGTCAGCAATGGTAACATGTGTGAAGTCCTAAAACCAGAAAACATGAGATCTGAAAAATGGAGGGAGGCAGGCAAACATTTGGGGGTAGACCACCCTAAGACTGTTAGGTCTAACAAGCCCAAATGTTCTTCTTGGCTTCTTTGTTCTAAGCAGCACTGTGTATTCATGATGCTAAAGCCCCAAGCCACAGGCTACCACTCCAGACTTTGTGCAGTACCTGAACTTAGTCTTGCAAAGATTCCACCCTGACAGAGTATATAGGAATTCTTCTGACTCATTACCAGAAAAATAATATTACATTATTACAAATGAATGGTAAAAGTAACCCATGTGTTAGAGTGCTACAAGACTGACCATTGACTTGCCTATTGCAACCAGCTAATACATCCTCAGTCTGATCCTCTAAATGTAATAGCATCCTGGGATAGATGAGCCAGTCAGTCCATGGGAAGGCCAATTTTCAAAGCTTGTTCTTACTACATTGTTTCTATGTGATAGTGATAAAACATCAAGAAGTTCTTTAAGCGAGTATATTTATGATATATATGGGACCCCACCATCCTTAGTCCTCAGAAATGTACAGGCTGGGGTTTATTGAGAGTTTGATGTCCTGTGGTTATCCTTTACTTGTCTTGCTAATGTGGCCCCAAAGCAATGCAGCTGCACCAGAAAAGCAATTGGTCTTGAGGGAGAGGAATTAATTGTTGTCCTTCACACCTTTCTTGGAGCAGAGCTATCGCTGTGAGCAGTTTGACCATGGCATAAAAGCAATCTTATTTTCCATTACTTTTTTTAAGAGTAGGTTGCTACATCTTTATATACTTTGAATTATCTGTTAAGGTGCTCAATAACAACATTATATTGAAGGAATGTTCCAAAATGTGTCCCTGTTGCTCCTAACAAGTGAGTATCTTAATGCCACAGAACACAGGAGAGGCCGGCTTAGAAGCTGGAGCAGCTTGTGCTGTGGGCCCACCTGTCATTTTCCTTGCTCGCAATCCCCCCCTCCTTTTAGAGTCACCTCACTCAGCCTTCACATTGCCTTGCGCTGCACACTACTCCCTTTTAAATGCACCTTATGAATTACTAATACCAAATACTACAGCACCCAACAAATACCACCAACGACTCAAAGACGCAAAAAAGAGTGCCCGCATTGAGGATAGTGGCAACCACATCAAGGAACTCTTCATCATCATCAGAGAGTTCTCCAGCCCAACAGCCATCGAGAACATGATCCCACCCTCACAGGAACTCTGTGACGTGCTACTGAATCACTTCCACAACAAAATATCCATTATCTAAAGGAATTTTGCGCCAGTTTGATCTCCTCAACACATCCATCACCACAGCCACTTTCTTGACACATTGGAACATGCAGTGGTCAGACCTCTCCTCAAGAAACCCACAGCAGACCCCAGCGAATGCCAGAATCACCACCCCGTCTTGCTGCTCCTTTTTCCCTCCAAAGTCCATGAGAAGGCCATCAACCGGCAGCACCCAGAGAGAAACAACCTGTTAGATTCCTCACAATCCGGTTTCTTGAGCCAACCACAGCACCAAGACCACCCTGATTGCTGCAATGGATGATATCTGCACCATACTCAACGAAGGAGAATTGTCTGCCCCGATCCTTCTTGATCTCTCTGCAGCCTTCAACATTGTTTCCCACCACACACTCATCAAGAGACTGCACCACATTAGAATCAAGGGAGACACACTCAGAAGGATTGCATCACTCCTAAAGGGACACACACAGAGAATCCACCTACCCCTCTTCACCTTGAAATTCATGAGCACCATTGGTGGCATCGCACAATGCTCATCACTCAGCCAAAACCTCTTCAACACCTACATGACGCCTCTAGCTGGCATTGTCAGAACCTACAATATCAACATCATGTTGTACTCCGGTGACACCCAGCTCATCTTATCACTCTCAGCAGACCCTGCCACCACCAAAAACAACTTCCACAACTGCATGAAGCACTTCGCAGACTGGATGAAGGACAACTGTCTGAAGCTCAACACGGACAAAACCGAATTGCTGATATTTGGCAACCCTGCCTCCCTCTGGACTGACAATTTGAAATTAGTGTTAAATGCGATTGCTTTGTGACCACATTCACTGTCACAAAACAATCATACATCCCCCTGTGATTTGCAATTAGGAAGGGATGACCTAGGGATGGCCCTTCCTTAATTTTTGATTTAGACTTTTGTTTCAGAAACACAATACCATATCTTCATGCCACACTTTTTGTCCTGCTCCTCGAATGCTGCTCTTGTCTGCCTTGTGGTGGACGTGCTGGCGTCTAGCATTCTTTCAGCTCTTAGTAGACAGATGATATGTTGCCACAATTTGAATTTTACTTAGCTGGAGCTGGTGCTTGAGTGGAGTCATAACTGTTGCTTTTAATCACAGTGAAAGGTGTTTGCTACTTTGTTCAGTTGATTCACTGCGGATTCAGCAAAAATCAGCAACTAGAGACCTATGTTTTCCTGAGAATGAGGCCCCAGGGCTGGTCCTGGGACTTTTAGGGCCCTGGGCAAAAGAAAAGATGTGAGGCCCCTCTAATTTGCATGCAATGTGACATCACAGAGAATGACATCATAATTAATCTTGTTTGGCATCGCTGAAGTGACCTACGACCATATTTATACTTTTTGCCGCAAACCTGCGTTAGTGCAGGTTTGCGGCAAAAAGTATAGCACCAGCTAGCGCCATTCCTAGACGCCGCCCAGGCACCATATTTAAGGAATGGCGCCAGCCAGCGCTAAGGCCCTGTTATGGTTCTTTGAAAGGATGTAAACAAGGCCTGGGAGGCGCAGGGGGAAACGGGGCTTGTGTACCAAATTATGGCGCTTCACTGTTTAAAGGCAAAAGAATTGCCTCTAAGCAGTGTAGCACCATTTTCTGGGGCACAAGCCCCATGGCCATGGCTCCTGTCTTCGTAAAGACAGGAGCCATGCCCACCACCCTAATGACCATTGTCAGGGGACAAATGTCCCCTGGGCATGGTCATTGGGGCTAGCGCCATTCAGGGGGCCCCAAGTCAGGGCCCCCGAGCGGCGTTGGACCACACAAAAAAAATACTCACCCAGACTAACCTGTGGAAGGGTCCCCCATCCATGGGTGACCTCCTGGTGTAGGTAGAGGTGGGTGGGGGTGTCCCTGGAGACAGGGAACGGCACCTGTGGGCAATTTCCATGGTCTCCGACCATGGAAATCTGCCTACAGGTCCCTTTACGCTTGCCCATACCCAGGCATTAAATAATGGTGCTAAGCAGGATTAGCGGCATTATTTAAGGCCCTCCTCCTCCTGAGCGTGATTTTGGCACAGGAGGATAAATACGGTGCTAGGGCATTAGAGGTATTCTTTGTCCAAGAATGCCTACCTTGCATCTCATTGATGCAAGGTAGGCTACCGCAGGCAAAAAATGTTTGGCGCTAGACTTGTCTAGCGCCAAAATATAAATATGGAGTCAAGTTTGCGTCGGATTTGTGTCCAATAAAATGACACAAATCCAGCGCAAACAGAGTATAAATATGGGCCCAAGTGTTTATATCAGTGAAATATCTAAAAATATAAATACCCAAATGAAATAAGGCCATCTAGCGTAATTGACATTGTTTTGAATAATTAAAATTGAAATAGTTATAATTCTGAACGTAGGAGATTGAGTTAAACATTACCAAAGCCGTTGCAAGGATTTGAGGCATTTTAAGTGTTGCAATCGTTCCTATTCTACTCTTCACAACACTTTCCTCTGCCTCCTCTCTGTGAGACACACCCTTGTCTACCTGCATCTTTTGGGAATCTGCTGGTGGCGGCCAGCAGCTTTAGGAGGGAGGGGGACGGGCGCGAAGCACACACACACACATACACACTCATTCTTTCACACACAGACACGCACGCACATCTATTAACAACACTCATACCATTCAAACATGCACGCACCAAACATTCATTTTAAAACATCACACACACTCATTCTTTCACACATGCATGCACGCACATCCATTAACACTCATAACATTCAAACATGCACACATGCACCAAACATTCATTTTAAGAGATCACACACACTCATTCTTTCACACACACACGCATGCATCCATGCACGCACATCAATTAACAACACTCATAACACTCAAACATGCACGCGTGCACCAAACATTCAATTTAAAACAACACACACACTTAACTTCAGCCTCCAGGTCCCAGGAGGGTTGGGACTGCTGCCTTCCCTCATTGGCTGACCTTAGGTCAGCCAATGAGAGAAGGCAGCAGTCCCAGCCTTGTCACAGAGTGGGATGGGGTCAGTGAGGCCTTGCAATGCTGTAGACCTGAAGTGCAGGGTAGGGAAAAGCATTTATTAAAAGGCAGGGCTGACCCAAAACAAGGTGGACAATGTAAACCCAGGGTTACCGCTGTCAGTGAGGCAGGTGCTCTGGGTCTCAAACCCAGTAGTAGTTTGGATTAGCTCAGTACTGACATCCTTTACAGAGCAAAACATGGATCAATACCTAATGATTGTACATAAAAGTAGGCTTCCTCATAAGCTGTGAGACCTAAAGGAGGGGATTTCAGCCCCTGGACTTCGCAGCCATACTACAGCGCTGTGTGGACCAGGAGTGGGGGGCTCACTGAGACTGGGCCTCACACCACTAGAAATACCTTTTAACCCTCCATTGCTGCACCACTGCATAATGGCTGCATGGCCCAGAGAAGGGGGTCCCCTGTGAGACCTTCTATATCCTTAATACTCCACTCCAAAGTTCTCAAGTATGGTCCACTATAAACACCCATCCACAACCTCAACTCACATGGACATATAGGTGAGTCAGTTCACATTATGCATAATACAAGATTGATATGCTGCTTTAAAAAATCATGGCTGTGATAAGGCCTAGTGTGGGGCACCCTCTTTCCTGGGGTTGGCATCCATCATCATGGATGGCCAGGCCCAGGGGAAGAGGCTCTTTGCCCGGGTTTCATAGCAGTACATTATGAGTGTGAGGCTCAAGGCAGGGAAAAACATTCATTAAAAGGCATAACTGTAGCAAAGCAAAGTGAGCAGCATAAACCTAGGGTCAGTGCTTTCAAGGAGGAAGGTCCTTCTGGACCGCAGGACCTTTAACAATTATAATCTGGCATTGAAAGAGGCTCCGATCACTCAAAATTAATGTTCTTTACAGGGCAAAGCATTGATGCAAGCATGTAAGAATTATAAGATCCTCTTCAGTGAAGCAGTCCCAAACCAACAGGGGACTGCCCTAGAACATACAGTGCAGCCAACCCACCCAGCTTTTCTCAGACTGAGTTAAGGGTTGAAATGCATGTGGTTATAGCCCAGTGGACTCCCTGTTAGCTGGTCGTCAAATCCTTTGTACACCCATTGCAGCTGTTAGGATGCTTTTTACTAACAAAACCTTTTACAGGTCCTCATAGCTGCCATATTTCCCAGATACATGCATGAAATGCTGTGCAGTGCCGCTCTTTTCTTTTAAATCTGGGTCTTGTATCTCTGCTTTATAATGGAAAAAACACAAACTAGTCCCAGAATTCAAGCTTTAATTTTAGACTGGAACAGCACCTCTTGCATGGGCTCGCTCTGTAGTGACCCTCAACCAACCTATAAGCCGCATTGTTATCATCCCCCCACAAACCCACATTTTAATTTATTAATTTATGTTATGGGTTAGATAAAATGACATCCTATAGTCTTTCCTTTCACACGAGCAAGATTATCATGTAGTTCAATTTACAAGCTCTTTTCATTCTGCACCCAGAAAGAACAGTTAACAGCGATCTCCATGTTAAAAAAATAAGTAGCAATTTGTCAGAAGTCCACCTGACATTTGATCTCTTTCTTTGATCAAAGTTACAGGCATTTTTATTTCTAATTCACCTTTTGAACTCCAGCATAGTCATTTTGGCGGTGCTGCAGCTCTCCCTGCACCCCTACTTTCTTTTTTTCTTGCAACTTCCTCTCTTATATTTGTACCTTCTCTTCCTTCCTTTCGTCTCTTCCACATACTCCATCCCACTCCCAGTGGACTTTTAATAATTTTCTCTACTCTGTGTCTACATATATTCTTTCCTCCTCTCTCGTGGGTTGCTGTTATTCACTTCACTCCATTAACCCCTTTGCTTTCTTCTCTCTCTTCTTTCAGCCTCCCTCCAACATCACCTCTTTCTCTCTCTGTCACCCTTCTCCTCTTACCTCATACTGTCTCATCTCTGCTCTTCCAATTAACACTCCATTATTTTATCTTTTTGTCTGCTCTGCTCTCTCCCATCCACTTATTTCCTTAAAATTCTCGCTTCTTTGTAGCCTCTCCACCATACTTTCTTGTTCAAGCGTTGAACATATTGTAATGTGGTGCAAGGGCAGGGTAAACTGCACTGCAGACCTAGACATCAACAAGCAGCAAATTTGATAAGATAAAAACAATAATTTAAAAACAATTTTATGGCTCCTTCACCTTTCAAACAACAGCACTGTTATTTTGGGGGTGATGTAGCACCCCACACACCCCTACTTCCAGTGTATATGGAAGTCCTCTAGCCTTCTAGACCAAAGCATTGCCTTCGGAACCGCTGCTGTGCAATGCGTTGTCCAGTGCAAGCCCCTCTGCATAGCAAATTCAACACTCATTGGAACCAACGCCTTGCCCTGGTTGTGCCACACATACTTGACATAGCAAGCCCATTAACAGTATCCTCAATGTCAACACAACTGAGATTGGTGCCACAGCCTTGCCCCATCTTGGAAGCGACCCATTGTCTCTACTGGGTGACACGTCATTGAATCGGATCCATGCAACGCTCCGCAACCTAGGATTTAAGGTACTTTGGGTCAGCAAGCCTAACTTGGTCCTGCTCTCCATCACGGTCAGCCTGAACGCTTACAGAAACAGATATTCACAGTTGACGCTTTATATTTCTTGGTACTATTTTACTTGAAAACTTTGTAAATTCAATATCCCCGGTTCTACTTATTAGATTTCTGTCATCTTGTTCTTCTTTATTTATTCAATTGTGATCTATTGTTGTAACCTGGTGTAGGATTCATTTTGTGTGGAGCTTTCAATGTTTTACTGTTTGAAGTGTTACACAAATACTTCACACACTGCCTCTGAGTTAAGTCTGACTGGTCTGTGCCAAGTTACCAGAGGGTAAGCACAGATGTATTTGGGGTTTGCTTGAATCTTACCCTGACTACTATTGTGGTTTCTGCCTGACCAGGGGTCATACCCCCCGTCCATCAGTAACCCAATTTCAGCACTTATGAATCCTTGACCTCTCCTTAGAGAAATCTCTTTTACTGGATGATCAAATGCTTCACTCTATGCCTAATTAATCACTGCCCTCTTTGCTATGACCACGTGTTTGTGCGTGTGTAATGTGTAAGAAATCGGATGCAAGGAGTGGAAGCCCCGCTCAAATAATACACACATTCCTTGTCAGGTTGAACCACAAAAAGTCACTAAACGAGCCTGTGTTTACCGCTCTGGTAACTTGTCATAAAAGCAGTTAGACTTAACTTAGAGGCAATGTGTAAAATATTTATGCAGCACACAAACAGTAAAAAAGTAAAAATGAAACACAAGAAAAATACCAAACCAATTAAAAAATAGAGACAATTTTAAAAAGCAAAATGAGATCAAAACAAATTAAATCCAATCAGTAGAACGAGATTTATGAATAATTAAGGTTTCTAGTGAAAAATTGCACCTAAAAGATTAACATGCCTACCGCAGGTATCTGGTCGATTGATACCGGGTCAAAGTCAAAAGTTAAGGGTGACTGCAATGGAGTGTAGATGTGATGTAATGCCCAGAGCTGCCCACCTCTGAGCCGCTGGGAACTAGGTTTGAGTCTTAGCGTTGGCTCAACATCCTGTGATTCTGGGCAAATCACTTATTCTCCCGGTGCCTACACTTCAGCACTCTGAGACCCTCACTGGTGATTTGCCGTGCTTTACAAATCCTGGATATATATTTACAAATCCTGGATCTATGGTGCAGGAGAGATATAATTGTTTGATTGGGCCCTGTCTCTGCTTAAATTGAGACTTGGAAGAAATTTCTAAAGGTAGCGTCTCAGAGGTGCACGTCACCATGCTGTGTCAAACAATGGGAACCTCTGGGTGAGGTCTTGGTGAAGCCGTCAGCACGGAAAGATTTGAGAGGAAGATCCTGAATTTTCAGGCCAAGGTAGCAGTTGTCGTTGATGGGGTGCTAATCGTACCTGGTGAAGATTTTTACCTTTGTACTTAGACATTTTTCTGAAGCTCGGATTCACCCAACAGGACCAGCCAAAAATGGCCCCACAAGGCCTGATAATGAAATTGGGAAGGCCCGCTGAAGAATTTACCTGGGAGGGCTAGGACTCACTCCACAAGTATTAACTTTGGGGATGGTGTGGGCTTCTTGTCCTAACCCCACAGCGGCTTCTGGAAAGTTTCCCCTTCCCATGCTAAGGCTCCAAACTGTCTGAGATTTTGAAATGCTTTTGTCAGATTCCTTTGTGTGTGCTGAAGGCAAAGCCTTAAAAGTGTAATTGGGGTAGGGGACAGATTTGCCCCCAGCCACCCTAACTGGATGGCCCATCCTGAACACACACCTTGTCTCCTTCGTGTCACTGTCTAGGAGTAATACACAAACCCCAAAAACAGGACTAGTTGCAGTCATGTGATCCAAGAAATTGGCAGAAGGCACAAATGGTTGTGACAAGAAGATCCCAACTGTGTAATTTTCAGAATTGTGACCTAAAATCCACTTTTACCATCACTAAAGAAGATTTTAAATTACAATGCATTTCAGTCTAAACAGCATATTTCTATCTACTCCCAATGCAAAGCTAGCATTTAGTAAAAGTAATGAGGTACCCCAGTGTTAGTCAGTGGGAAAGATAGGCCATACCACAGTGAACAAAAACATTGATTATTACTGCCTGGGCATGTGAAACTTCAATACATATGGCCTACTTTTTAAATTCTATGCTCCCTGCCCTAGGCCTTGTTAGGGCCTATCTTTGGGGAGACTTATTAGTATTCTACCTATTAAAAGGTATGTTCAGCCAGAATGAATTGGCAGTTTAAAACTGCACTACAGATATGTGGTTGCAGGCCTGAGACATGTTTTAAAGGGCAACTAGAATGGAAGACACAATAGGTGTTGCAGGCCCACTAGCAGCATTTACTTTACAGGCCCTGGGTACTGCAATCTTTATCTAAATAGATACCTAAAAGTGTTGCAGGTTGATTTTACAATAGGCACTTAGAAGTAAATTAAATATGCCAACTAGGTTACTAGGCATGCACACTCTAGCAGTTGTTATCAGTGTTACCGTGAACACATTCCTAAGGCCAACAAAAAGAAATTCAGCAAAAACAGAAGTGATGAGGGCAAAATGGTTTTGAAATTACCGTCCTTGGGTGTTAGGTCTAATAGAGGGCTATCTGCATTCTCCCTTCATCCTTTGCCTCTGTCCTATAATTGTGGATATCCAGCTCTTCAATTAAGTTTCTTCACTTCGGTAAAGCAAAAATATCACACACTTATCTTTAAAAGACTGCTTCAGCTGCTTTAAACATTTTGTATTCAAACCAGGACTTCCCCCAAATACATTGGTTAGCTGAAGCAAATCAAGAATGCAACTCCCAGCAAGCACCAATGTGTTCATATAAAGCCCAGAGGCATACACATATACATGGTATCCTAAAATGTACTTATTTTAGTTTTACTGATTTCAAATTTAAAGCATCTCGGTGTTTCAGAAGATGGAAAATACAATAAAAAACAACTCTTTCAAGGATTTATTTAAATGTGCTATATTTGGATCTTGATTCATGTTACTGCTTTCACTTGAGCTAAATGTTATTAAGATTTGCCATTAATTCATGTTGGAAAATGGCCCTCTCTGAAGTGTCACCCCAGACTTTTTTTCTTCCTCCTGCTCTATTTCCGACCTCATTTTTGTTGGCTTTAGGAGTTCGGGCACTTTACCACTGCTAACTAGTGCTAAAGTAAATGTGCCCTTTCCTTAAAACATGCTAACATTGGCTCATACTCAATTAGCATATTTATTTACCTATACGTCCCTAGTAAAGTGCACTAGATGCGCCCATGTCGGGTAAATTAAATGCTTCTAGTGGGCCTGCAGCACTGATTGTGCCACACACATAAGTAGCCTCCTAATCATGTCTAAGGTTGCCATTGCTCGCCTGTGTGTGCAGTTTCACTGCCATTTCGACTTGTCATTTATATCTACTTGCCAAGCGTTAAATTGCCCCTTTCATAACATATAAGTCACCAATAAGGTATGCCCTAGGTAGCCCATAGGGCAGGGTGCTATGTAAGTAATAGGCAAGTGATGTACTTTTAAGTTGTACATGACCAAGTAGTAAAAAAAAAACAAAGTCGTTTTTCACTACTATGAAGCCTGCTCCTCTCATAGGCCAGCATTAGAGATTCCCTTATACGCTTTTAAGTGGCAAGTTATGATCTGAGTGGAGATAATAAATCTTGTCAAATTTGGTATGGTTGGAATGGTAGTGAGAAATCCAGCTTACTGGTGACGTTGAATTCTACATTACTATTTCAGAACTGCCACTTTAAGAAAGTAGGCATTTCTCTACACTTACTGCCATTTGCGCCCTACAGCCTGTTTCCAATGCACATCTGGTCTGTGCTGGTTGACAGCTCCCCTTGAGCATTCCACTCAGACAGCCATGAACATAGAACACTCAGCTACATCTGCATTCATCTTTATGCAAATGGGTTTCTCGGGCAGGAAAGGTGGAGGGGCTCTTTCTTACACTTTGAAGGCCAGTGGCCTGCCCTCACACAAAGGACTGATAACCCCCCACAGGGCTCCTGGCAGACAGGGCTGGGTTGAAAGGGGAACTTGTGCACTTCAAAACCACTCTTTGAAGTTTCATCCACTTCAAAGGCACTTTTGGGTATAAATACTGGGGCTGTGACCCCACCAACTCAGACACTTCTGGACCCACAAAGGGGCTCTGTCAGAGGGACTGCTTGGCTGCTCAAAGGACATATCTGGACTACTTTGCTGGAAGGACTGCTGGCCTGCTGTTTTCCCTGCTGCCTGCTGGCCACTGTCTCTGCTGGAGGAATTCTGCCTTTCTCTTCAAGTGCTCTCCAAGGGTTGGGATTGAGCTTGCATCCTGTGCTGAGGTCTCAGGACTATCAAAGACTTCACCAAAGAAGAGAAATTCCAGTGCAACAGAAAATCGATGCAACACCTGCAAAAGTTGATGCTTCTAGATCGACATAGCACCAGCTCCACGGCTGAAAAATCACTGCATCTCCTGCCAGATCGAGGTAGCGCCTGTTGCCACTGCTCTACACACTATGGTGGTCATTCTAACCCTGGCGGTAAAAACCGCCAGGGCGAACGACCGCGGTAGCACCGCCAACAGGCTGGCGGTGCACCGCTGGGCATTCTGACCGCGGCGGTTCAGCCGCGGTCAGTAACGGAAAGTCGGCGGTGTACCGCCGACTTTCCGCTGCCCATTAGAATCCTCCATGGCGGCGGAGCGCGCTCCGCCGCCATGGGGATTCTGACACCCCCTACCGCCATCCTGTTCCTGGCGGTTCTCCCGCCAGGAACAGGATGGCGGTAGGGGGTGCCGCGGGGCCCCTGGGGGCCCCTGCCGTGTCCATGCCAATGGCATGGGCACGGCAGGGGCCCCCGTAAGTGGGGCCCTAAAAGTATTTCAGTGTCTGCAATGCAGACACTGAAATACGCGACGGGGTGCAACTGCACCCGTCACACCTTCCCACTCCGCCGGCTCTATTACGAGCCGGCGTCATCGTGGGAAGGGAGTTTTCCCCTGGGCTGGCGGGCGGTCTTTGGAAGACCGCCCGCCAGACCAGGGGAAAACTCAAAATACCCGCCGCGGTCTTCCGACCGCGGTACGGTATTTTGGCGGCTCCCGCCGGGCGCGCGGTGACCGCGTCCGGCGGGAGTCGGAATGACCCCCTATGTGTTTTCCATGCATCATCCCGGAGCCTCAATTTATCCCCGCATCCCAGTGAGGAATCAAGGCTGCGCTCCTGGAATACTGATGCATCACTTTGCAGCATGGAAAGAAACAATGCACCGCCATTGTTGCGCAGCAAAAAAACATGCATCGCTTAACTTTTAGACACATCCCCTCCTCTGCGGCCCCTCTGCTTCATTATTTTTGATGCATCCCAGGTATTGTATCTTAAAAGTGTACATTCTCTGATTCTTAAAGATTGAGACTCATTTAAACCTTTAAAAAGTGATATCTTGACTTGTGCATATTGAATCACTGTATGAGTTATTGCACAAATACTTTACACATTGCCTTCTAAGTTAAGCCTGCCTGCTCTGTGCCAAGCTATCGAAGTGTGAGCTCAGGATAATTTAGGTTGTGTTCTGACTTATGCTGACTAGGATTGTGGTCCCTACTTGGACAGGATGCATACTTTTACCAACTAGAGACCCAATTTCTAACACTTCACAAGCTCTTTTTAATTATTTTGCCATGCCGACCTGTCTCTACCTGATTCTTTTACTTGTTTCAAGTTGACCAATGTCTGTAATTTCCAGGTGAGGTGCTGGGTCTGAAATGAAGTTGTTTTCAAGATCTTAACACTCCATTTAGCTATCACAAGAAATACCAGAAAGTGATCAATGAACAGACGGCTGGTGTTAAGGGGTATGACGAGTGTCGACCTTCCACCCTATGGTGAAAGAAGAAAATGAAAAGAAAAGAAAATAGAGCAGCTGTAAATAAATTGCTGGGTGGGATGAAAACAGCGCCATTAATCTAAATGGCTGGAGCCGAAGGAGTGGGTGTGTTGTTGATCTCTTTCTCCTGCTTTGCCTCTCAGCAACTGCTGAGTTTGGCCAGGATTCAAATGTCATCGGTGGGCTGGGGCCGAGGAAGGGGCCCTGCAGAGCTTCCTTCCAGGTTAACTTTAACTTAACCTGATCAGAGGTGCAGCATTTTTATTTACTTTTTTTCCAGTGCAGGTTCATCTTTTAAAGCGTTCTTTTTGTTGGAACTAGTTGGCTGGATCATAATAACTTAAAATAACACTGCAGTGCTGTTCATTGTCGGCAGAGGGGGCAGTGCTGTGTGGTTTTGATTAGGGGTCGTGTATGTTAAAGGGGTGGGGTGGAGCACATGGAGGGAGAAGGGGGAGTGGCGGGAGGGGAAAAAATATTAATAAAATTAAAAATAAATAAATAAACTTACCTGAACGCCGTGCTCTGTCTGCCGCTGCCCACCGTCTCCTCAGCAGGCTGCAGGCACAGGCTCCCAGCCTGTCCTGTGGACAATCCTGACAACTGTGCTGCTGGGCTGGAAAGAGCCCTGTGCCCAGGTATGTGTTTAGCCGGCCCAAGATGGCCGGCCAAACACACATGCGCTCTGAGGGGAGTTCTCCTTGCACTCCCTTCAAGTGCTGTCAACCCCATGGCCCCGCCCGTTTTCAAGAAAAAGATAATACACAGTTTATTATCTTTTTCTTGAAAAGGTTTTGCAGCTGCTGCTGATGGCTGGGGGCGATGGTCCTCCACCCTTATGGAGGGGGCGCCCTTGACGGCCTGCCTGACCCGGTACTTCAAGTAGGTTTTGAACCTGTGTTGAAATGCTACCTAGGCCAACTCTGCTGTCGGACAGGCCTGTCTCCTCCGACTACTACCAGCCTGATCCAGCAGTTGCTACAGAGCATGGATTCCCTGAGTCCACTGAGGCATCGTGGGCAGGGACTTCACACTCCAAACCTCAACTTTACAGGACGTTTGACCTCTTTCTCCTGTTTCTTGTTGGCCGCATATAGGAACAATTACCCCTTCTAATTGCTGACTAGTATATTAATGTATTTTTAAGACACTAACAAGCATAGACAGCTTTCAATATATACAGAGTGAACAGCAGAGTCAGTATTCTGAGTGTGCATGCAAGTCTTTATATGAATAGCTGGCAGATGTGTTCATACTGAGCATGCTCACGATCTGCAAAATGAGCATGATTGTATCTAAATCAATGATCTGATATGATTTCAGCATATCTAAATCAGATACTGTCAGCAAATACATGCCCTTGAGGACCATTCCCCCCCCTTCTAGTGATAAAGGCGGTCATTACGAACATGGCAGCCTAGACCGCCATATAATGTTTGAGGCATAACCGCCACTTTTGTAACTTCGCCACCGCCAGTCTTCCACCACCAGGCAGCCTGGCGATGGCGGAGATACATATCCGATAGGGCAACGCTGCAAGCAGCGCTGCCAGCCGGATAATGAGACAGGTTCCACCAGCCTTTCCCTGGCCAGGGAAAGGCTGGTGGAATGGGTGCCTCGGGCCCCCATGCACAGCCCGTCGTGCATTTCACTGCCCGACTTACGAGCAGTGAAATGTGCAACAGGTGCTGATGCACCCGCCGCACTGCTACATTGCTGCCGGATCCAAATGGACCCGGCGGCAATGTTCAGGCACTGCATTCAGCTGGGCCGGCTGGCGGGAACACTGTTTCTACCCGCTGGCACAGCTGAATGCACAGTGTTTTATATGCTTACTCTTAACAATGGACGACCCTCCGGAAGCTCGAGCTAGGACACTAGCTCAAGCTAAGCTCAAGGTCCTTCTGGAACTTTGAGCCCAAATAAGCAGAGATTTCATGTGGCTTCTGCCTACCTCCCTCGCTCTGCAGTCATGCACAAAGAGTTAAAATCAAACCTTTAAAATTTGAGGTAAACAGAAGAGACAAATATCCATTTACTGGCTGATTTGTATGAATTAAAACTGGAAATTATGTTATTAATCCCTGCTTTCCCCTTAACCAAGTTGTGAAAGCTTAGGCAAATACTTTATTTCCTCCATTCATCTTCAAATACGTGACTTCAGAAAGAATGTCAAATTGTCTGCATGTTAAAGAGATACAGTTTTTTAGTCTTTTAAGGAGTCTTTATCATAGTTTATGTGAGGTATTATGTTTTCAGGGCTTGGCTCGGGCATGGGCTCTAAGAGCTAAGCCAGGCTCTTGGCGCGGCACTCTCTGTTAATTTATTTTCTCTCTCACCTCTACCCTAAAGCACATCGCATCACTGTTCATCATGTATAATGGGGAAAAATCAGAGGGTCAGAGTTTGTACTGTATGCTCAGTGCCAAACAGGTGTGCCTGAGTGCCTACATTATAAGTGTACACAGGCATTGTTATATATACATTAACAAAGGGGTTACTCTGCCTGGGAACTAGTATTTTTTTAAAGTTTCCTATAGACTCAGTATATATAAATCAAAATGCATATGCACATATGGAACCCATACACTGACTTTGTACACAAGTCCCACTCGGGTCTAAGATTTATGTCCACTACTTTTAAAATCCACCAGCCGTCACTGACTCCATGTACGAATTCACAGATCCAGACAGTCATCAATGAAAAATAACAGTAATGAATTTGCATGTGAGATGTAAGCCTTATTATTGAGCCATGGTGCTTGAATAATTCTCTCTCCCAACCAGTTATGAAGCAGTTCAACTGTAATGAGCAGTTTCATAGTATGTCACTCTCAGGCCTTTATGTCCATACCGTTCACCACATTGACTGAATCCCCCACACGTCCTAGTGCTTTTGTGTCCTCTAATAACACCCATGATGTTACAGTTCTTGAGAGTGAACACGGGATAGCCTTAGAGGGTGCTATGACCCACTTCAAGTATGCCTCAGAAGGTGTAATGCCTGCCTTGTGTCCCCGTAGACGTTAGGCCTTCCTATTATGTGTTCAATGTTTGAGTGACTCTCTTGAAGATTGTCTAGGTAAACATTATCCGTAAAATACTTATTGTACTTCAAGTACTTACATCACGGATCATTTAATTCAGTGATGGTATGCTCCAAGTTAGGTGCATAGAGAAATTCTGACATACGATTCTGAAGAAAAATTGACAATCACAAAAAATTCTATGAAACTTTGCTCACTGAAGACTTATGTAAGAAAGTCAATAGTAGTAGTTACCCTTTCTGAAAACATGACTTCTGGCCATTTTGAATGATAGTTTATATGAATTAGAGAGGCTCCTCTCTAATTGGACTAGCAATATGTAGTCCAATGCTTGCTGAGCAAAAATTAACCATGGAACTGGATGTATGGGAGTAGTGGAGTTTTGCAACTCTTGTCAGACAAAATACAGGCTTCACATTTTCAAACCCAACGTTCAGCCTCAATATTCATTCTTGGTCACCGGAAATTACTTCTCAATTAATTTTCTAAGAAGGACATTCTTGTATTCCCTTTAAGACACACATCCATCAGAACTTCATGGATGCTTTTGGGGGAAACACACTTCAGGCCTGATTTAGATCTTGACGATAACGGTACCGCCATCGGTTTTCTGACTGGAACCCATCCACAGCCTTGGCGGTCCACCTGCCAGATTTAGATGTTGGCAGTCCCATTGGCAAAAGACCTCCAGAGTCCCACTGTGTCTACCAAGAAACTTCACATACGTGGATGGCGCAATTGACCAGCAGGACTCAGCCATCTTTACCACCGAGCAGATTTGGATGTGCCTTACTGTCAAGCCCAATGTGGCGGTCCGACCTCCACACCTGAGTTGGAAGATTGGAGGGATTTTGAGGTTTCCCCTCCACCCACTTCCGTTTCTGACTGGATACGACTGGATAAGACCTACCATTGCTGCTGACACTGACCCACAGAGAAAACTAATCCCCCGCATCAACGGACTCACTGGTAGGGAACATGCATTGCCAGGTTATGTTGGGTAGGCACTGCACATGAGGTCAGGACCACTGCGGGTGTATACATGTCACAGTACATTTTAAAAATTACTGTGAAATGCATAAGTGGGGAACTTAAGTGTAGGAAAGTACCCACTTTTTGGTATGGTTCCCCCCTTTTTCTGCCTGATGTCAGTGTGTTTGACTGTGTTCACTGGGATCCTGCTAACCAGGATGCCAGTGATTATGCTCTCTTTCCCAAAACTCTGTATTTCATCCCACAATTGGCACACTGGTGCCCCATTATAAGTCTCTGGTATATGGTACCTCTCTACCCAGGGCATTGGGGTTGTAAGGGGAACCCTATGGGCTGCAGCATATATTTTGCTACCCATAGGGAGCCCAAGCAAAGGGTTCTGCAGGACTGCCATTCCAGCCTGCATGAAAAGGTACAAGCACCCTTTCACTGTCACCTTTCACTGTACCAGGTCACTTATAAGTCACCCCTATGGCAGGCATTCTAGCCCAGAGGGCAGGGTGCAAATTACCTGTGTGTGAGGGCACTCCTGCATCAGTCAATACCTATGTCCAGCTACATAATGGTAACTCCGAACATAGGCATGTTTGATATCAAACATGTTGGAATCATACCCCAATGCTTTTGCAAGCATTGATTGTATTATTCCATGCACTCTGGGGGCTCCTTAGAGGACCCCCAGTATTACCATTACAGCCTTCTGAGGGTTTCCAGGCAGCCCAAGCTGCTGCCACCTCACAGACAGGTTTTTGCCCTCCTGTTGCTCAAGCAGCTCAAGACTAGAAGGCAGAACAAAGAAAGTACCCCCATGCACCATGTCCACTACAGCTGCCAAGGCTTGTTGGCATCTTTTCCAAGAGATCTTCAGGCATCTTGAGGCTCCAGTCCCCAGCACTCCATCTTGCGACGCACAGCTCCCTGACTGGCTCTCCGGCAGCGCGGGAGTTTTTTTTTTGTAGTGCTGCATGGGCCTCTTCTTCTACTTTTGTGTCCCCGTCCTGTGGGACTCCTATGGGTGCTGCCTGAGCTTCTGTGGGCTCTCTGTGTGGCTAAGGGCCCCCTCTGACTCCCCTCCTTGGTAGAGTCCACCTAGTCCTTCCTGGTCCCTGGCAGCTCCACTTTCCGCTAACCACAAGTTTTGCGTGTGCTAAGACTTGTTGGCAGAATCCGAAGATGTAAACCCAACTGTAATCCTCCTTCCGGTGTGGAACATCACGTGCATCCCCAGGAACTCAACTTCGTCTTCTTGGGTGCAGTGCTGACACTCATTCGTCATCTTCGACTCACCTCTTGCACCTTCGTGTGCCAAGGCTTGTTGGTGGAATCCAGTGACGCAAACCAGACTGCAATCATCCATCCGGCATGGGACATCATTTGCACCACCCTGGAACCCGCATCCATCTTCTTGGGTGCAGTATTGACTGGTCTTCTTCACTGGTGGATCTTCTTTTGCACCTTCATGCAGGTTAGCAGGGGCTCCTGTTCTCCCTGGACTCTTCAGTGCTTCTTGGGCTTGGTCCCCTTCTTCCACAGGTCTTCAGGACCAGGAATCCATCATTGTTGTTTTGCAGTCTCTTCTGGTTCTTGCAAAATCTTCTATCATGTGTTCTTGTGTGTTCTAGGAAACTTACTGTGATTATCTCCTGCTTTCCTGGGCTCTGGGGTGGGTTCTATTAGTTACCTTTGGTGTTTTCTTACACTCCCAGTGCCCCTCTGCACACTACACTTGCCTAGGTGGGAAACCGACTTTCACATTTCACTATTTTAGTATATACTTTGTGTTCCCCCTAGGCCCATTGCTATCTATTGTGATTTTCACTATTTGCACTGTTTTCTAACTTTTTTTACAGCTATTTCTGCTTTCTAGTAAATATACTCTGTATATTACTTACCTCCTAACGGAGTATAGTCTCCAAGGCATTTTTGGCATTTGCCTCACAAAAATAAAGTGTCTTTATTTTTGTAACACTGAGTATTTTCTTTCATGTGTGTGAGTACTGTGTAACTACAGTGGTATCGCATGAGCTTTGCCTGACTCCTAGTTAGACCTTGGCTGCTCATCCACACTACCCCTAGAGAGCCTGGCTTCTAGCCACTGAGTACATTTCACTAATAATGCATGACTGGACCTGGTATAGGGTGTAAGTACCATAGGTACCCACTACAAACCAGGCCAGCCTCATACAGTCCCTGTAACCTTTGTCTTTTTAAGTGAATTTCTTTGTTTCTTTCAATTCAGTTTCCAAACAATAATGTCCCTGTAACCTTTGATTTTTCCAGTGAATTTCAATGTTTTTTTTTAAATGTAAAGTAATTTTAATTACTATACATAATCCTTCAGCCGTGCATGATGGGGGTTCCTTGCTGAAGTGGTAGCAGCCAATCAACACAGGGACAGTTGAATCCATAGAGGATCTGCATCCCTATATATTTATATTTTTTGGCCTGAATTTTCTACGAAACTACTAAACGGATTTGCACCAAAGCGTGATTTGTGCCAAATTTAGTGAAACTCCGTTCAGTAGTTTGGGCTGTAGGTGTGTCTAAAGGTCCTATGGGTAAATAAATGGAGAAAACATGTTTTGGGAAGGCCCCCCCCCCCTTTTTCTCTGTACCCACTTGCTGGATCACCTCGAAACTTTTAAGAAAGAAGCTGATCTTAGCAGAGTATGAGTTTTGAAAAGTTTGTGAAGATTCGTCAAGCGGCACCAAAGTTTTAGGCATAACAAAAAATGCTTTTTCTATAGAAAAAAGGTCCTAACTATAACTACCTAGTGGCAAGTGCCACTAGTTAATATATATACATATTAGCGGTTGCCACTAGGTAGTTATAGTTAGGACCTAGTTTCCATATAAAAGCATTTTTATTTACTTGCCCCTGTATCCCTGGCTCCAGTTGATGAATCTTCACAAAATTGTCCCAAAACATTTGCCAGTTACGTCAGCTGCTGTCTGGAAAGTTTCAGGGTGATCAGTCATTTTTCCATAGTAATTTTGAACAGCGATAGCACCAAAACCACTGGACGGCATTAACCCAAATTTAGCTGAAAGGTAGGTCCTGTTCCCGAAAGCAAGCTTTTTGTGATTTGGTGTGCATCCATTCAGTGTTTTTCTTTTAGTTAATTGGAAAACAAATTCTATAGATAGGGTTGTGGATTCGTTGCCACTCCTAACAGGAGCGTTGCAAATCCGCACGTGAGACAGAGCAGTGTGATTGGCTGGTTGCAAGCTGTGGCAGCCACCTTTTTCACAACAGGCAATTGTCCTGTGGGATAGATTTTCACTGAGAAATGAATAGAAGGGGTCAGGGTAAAAGTACTCGGAAACCATGGGGGTAATGAATGGGTTTGTGAGGGACCCATTCTGAGTTTAAAAAGGTGAAACCCCCTTTTTTTGAAGGTCAACGAGGTCGCAACCCTTTCGCAGTGTGGCCCCCAGTGTAACATTGTGACGAGGCTGCAAATCCTGCAGATAAAGAAAAAGACTCACAGACCTGCCCAGACAATTACATGCCCACTAAGACACTGATGCGTGCACTCTCACACCCAGATAGAGACTCTCACAGCCCTCTAACCCCCAGATACACCCTCTTACACCTATTCTCACACCCAGAGAGACAGGCTGCAGCCAACTCCTGCCGCGCACAGCCAAAGGGTTGTGCGCAGTGTCAGGTTGTGTGTTTAGGAGTGTTGGCCCCAGGGTTTGCCTGCAGGCATACCTTGCAGGCAACCCCTGCGCAAAGACCATGCATAGCGCAAAGTTGGGTGTTTATAGGGGGTTGGCCTCAGGGCCTGGCCAGAGCCTGGGCCCTGTGGCCAACCGATGCAGCGCATGGCCGAATGCCGCGCACAGCGCTGGTCGGATTAATGTATAGCAAATAAAATTAGCATACTTTAAAAAAAAATGAAATTCACTCACAAAAACAAAGGTTACAGGCACATTATAGTTAGGCTTACATTTTAAATATACAAAACCACAGAAATTCAAGAGTTAGAGTTATCTCAAGTAATTATAACTCGTGCCCTCGCCATGCACTGCTAATTACCCCACAAATTATGACGCTCATGACATTTCTGATAACATCATTGATAATATCAATGTGATATTTGTAGTAAACTTTTTAATGAAAAAGCTGTGCATGGTGGGAAAGCGACTTATAGTTACCTTAGGCCATGAGTTATATTATATATATATATATTTATATATATATATATATATATATATATATATATATATATATACACACACATCTATCTACATATCTATCTATTTGTGTGTGTGTGTGTATATATATATGCATACACAAACCTACTGCCGCTACTTGATGACTCACTTCAGCTGCTGTGTGGAAATGTTCAGGGTGATTTGTCAAGAGGGGGCCGAGAAAAAAGGGGGGGGGGCAAAAATCCCCTTGCAATTTCCCTTAGAGATTTTAGACTACAGCCCGAACCACTGGACGGAGTTATACCAAGTTTGTCAAAAAGTTAGCTATGTCCGGAAAGAGTGCTTTTTGTGATTTTGTGTGAATGGATTTATTAAAGAAAAGAGATTTATGTCTATCTAGGTAAACAGATCCATCGCGAATCCATGCACCTCCAGCAATGCCATGATTGGCTGACCACAACCTGAAAGGAAAGTTGCGGCCACCATCTTAAATATTGTGACTTGGTCCTGGTGGGGGGAGGAAATAAAACTTAAAATTCATAGAGGGGGTCAGGGTAGACTTACCCTGTCCCCATGGAAATGATAGAGGGGTCTCTGAGAGTCTCCTTATGGGCAACAAATTTCCTAAAACTTTCTTTTTGGGGCGCACAAAGAACCATGGATCATCTGCAGTGCTCAGTGCAGACCCCTGTGTGAATCTGTGACGGATCCACAGATCCAGACAATTAAAAAAAAACTCACACACACCCACACTGCCACTCACACACCCACTCAAAGATGCACACAGCCACTCACACACCCACTTACACACTCAAACAACTACCCACACGCCCATCCACAGACCCACAAAACCACTCACACACCCACTCACAGACCCACACCGCCACACTACTCACACACCAACTCATCCACTCTCGCACTGACTTACACACCCACACAACTACACATATCCAGTCACACAGCCATTCAAAGATCCACTCACAGATGCACAGCATGGGGTTGGCTGCATTGGAAGGTTGGCTGCAGGGTGGCCAATACCTGCTGCCCACAGCCAAGGCGATGGTTGGATTAATGTATGGTATTTAAATATTACTTTACATTATTTTGAAAACTTAGAAATTCACTGAAAAAAACGTTACAGGGACATTATAGTTAGAAATAGGATTTTAAAAAAAATAGAAATTCAGTAAAAAAGGATACAGGGACTTCATAGTTAGGTTCAGCTTTTACATACACGAAACCATAGAAATTTAGCAGTTAGAGGTATGTCTTGTAACTCTAACTCTTCCTTAAGGTAACTATAACCCACACCTTTGCCATGTACTTGGTAATTACCCCACTTTCACATAACTCATAACATCTTCTATGACATCATTGATAATATCGCTGTAACATTTGCTGTAGAATTATTGATGAGAAAACTGTCCATGGTGGGTAGGCGAGTTATAGTTACGTTAGGGCATGAGTTACAGTTACTTGGAATAACTCTAACTTTTCTATGGTTTTGTGTTTGTAAAATCAGAACCTAAGTATAACATCACTGTAACCTTTGTTTTTTTAGTGAATTTACATATATATTGTTGGAAATGGAGTCTTTAGGTGGCAATCATTTTACCCCCAGTCCAAGCAAGGGCCCTTTCTCTCTAGTCAGGGTAAGTCTCACACAATCCAAACTAACCAGTGCCCAACCTCTGGTAACTTGGCACTGAGCAGTCAGGCTTAACTTAAAAGGCAATGTGTAAAGTATTTGTGCAATAATCATGCAATACCCCAGTATAAACACCACAAAAATACACCACACAGGTTTAGAAAAAAAAATATAGAATATTTTTCTGATTAAAATAAGGTAAAAACGATCAAGATGCAAAAAGTAAAAAAAGTAGAAATATGAATTTCAAGAGGTGTAAAATAGATGAGAAATAAACAATTAATGCTTGGTTTGTCAAAGTACCTGGTCTGTGTCAAAAATTACACACACGGAGATCGCAGAGGAGGAGGTTGCGTGGAAAAAGAGAGGGTGTGCGTTGGATTTTCCGGCGGCCACCGACGATGCGTTGTTTCTTTTCCCGCAACAAGGGACTTGCGTTGTTTCCTCGACGTGCTGTCTGGGTTCCTCACTGTGCTGCGGGGATCTTTGTTGCACCCACGGACAATGTGTGGAAATGCTGGGCATGTGGAGGTGAAGTCACAGGCTTGCGTTGTTCCAGTAGTGCGTTGCATTGGATTTTCTGTCTCACGGCAGGCGCTGCGTCGATTCTCCATTCAAGAGTCAAGCTGCGTCGTTCCAGCTTGGCTGTGTGTCGATCCAGTGGGCTGTGTGGTGACTTTCCGGTCAGAATGCAGGCGCTGAGCTGATCTTCACTTGGGAAGTCAGGCTGTGTTGTTCCGGTTCTGCTGTGCGGAGATTTTCTCATTGCATTGCAGGCTGTGCGTTGTTTCGAGCAGGCTGTGCGTAAAATTTTCAGGGCACAAGGATTTCTTTGCAGAAAGAGAAGCCTTTTTGGCCCTGAGACTTCAGCAACAGGAGGCAAGATCTATCCAAGCCCCTGGAGAGCACTTCTCAGCAGAGCCAGAGGCCAGCAAGGCAGCAGGGCAACAGTAAAGCAGCAGTCCTTCACAGCAAAGCAGTCTAGTGGGGGAGACTTCAAAGAGTGGCATAGAAGTGCATAAGATCCCCTTTCAGTTCCATCCTGTCTGCCAGGGTCCCAGTAGGGGGGTTGGCAGTCCATTGTGTGAGGGCAGGCCAATGTCCTTCGACATGTAAGTGACAAGCCCTCCATCCTCCCAACAAAGAAGACCCATTCAGTATGCAGATGTTTGCAGGTGTGACTGAGCAACCTGTGTTTGGGGTTGTCTGAGTGAAATGCACAAAGGAGCTGACAACTAACCCAGTCAGACGTGGATTGTAAGGCACAGAAGGATTTAAGTGCAGTGAAACGCTCACTTTCTAAAAGTGGCATTTCTCAAATAGTAATATTAAATCCAACTTCACCAGTCAGCAGGATTGTGTATCCCCATTCTGGCCACACTAAATATGACTTGTTACTCCTTTCAGATCAGAATCTACAACTCACACAGTATGTGAGGGTAGCCCTAATGTTAGCCTATGAAAGGAGCAGGCCTCACAGTAGTGTAAATATGAATTTAGGAGTTTTACACTTCCAGGACATATGAACTACATGTCCTGCCTTTGACTTACAAAGCACTCTGCCCCATGGGTTACCTAGGGCCTACCTTAGGGGTGACATATGTGTAGAAAAAGGGCAGTTTAAGGCTTGGCAAGTACTTTTAAATGCCAAGTCGAAGTGTCAGTGAAACTGCACACACAGGCCTTGCAATGGCTGGCCTGAGGCATGGTTAAGGGGCTACTTATGTGGGTGGCACAATTGGTGTTGGAGACCCACTAGTAGCATTTAATCTACAGGCCCTGGGCACATGTATCACACTTTACTGAGGATTTACAAGTAGATTAAATTAGTCAATTGGGTATGAACCAATGTCACTGTGTTTGAAGGGAGAGAGCATATGTACGTCAGCACTGGTTAGCAGTGGTAAAGTGCGCAGAGTCCTAAAACCAGCAAAAAGAGTGTCCAAAAAATGGAGGAAGGCAGGCAAAAGTTAGGGGTGACCATAAATATATGAGCTAGTGGCGGTAGCTACTAGGTAGTAATATTTAAGACCTAGCTTCTAAGGAAATTCTCTTAAAAACTTTCATGCTCACGTCAGCTGCTGTCTGGAAAGTTTTGGGGTAATCTGTCAAGTGGGGGCCATAAAAAAAAGTGGCCAAAACACATTTTCCCCATTCATTTTTCCATAGGGATTTTGAAGAGCAATAGCGCCTAAACCACTGGATGGAATTACACAGAGGGGCAGATTTATGAAAAGTGGCACTTCACCTAGTCCAGCGCCGTGTTTCTTGCACCCTTTTAGTGCCCCCCTAACGCCACCATGTGTGCGCCACATTTAATATACAGCGCTCCATGGTGGTAGTTAGAGAACTACTGTCAGAATTTGTTATGCTAGTTCAGCACTTTGCAAGATTAGCGTCAAAAAATTCTGATGCTAATCCTGCAAAGCACCCAGAGGCCCATTGAAACCAATGGGAGTCCCCTTAACCTTTGCTTTTTTTCAGTGAATATAATTAATATATATATATATATATATATATATATATATATATATATATATAGCTGAAGTAGTGTCCGGGTGGTTCTGATAGGTATGGTAATGTTGTTCCAAATCCAAGGGGCTTTGTTGCTTCTTTTTTTTTTTTTTTTTTTTTTTGCCCTTCTCAGTCTGAGGGCTGATACTATTCTGGAGGCAGGTATGCCAAGAACTTCCAGAGTTGCTGGGTTTGTCTGCAGGCTAAGTGGGTTGCTAGTCATGATGGCTTTGTAAATGATGCAGCTGGGTTTGAAGATGTTTTGGTCTAGCAAGCGGAGCCAATGGAGTTTTATCAGGATGAAGGTGATGTGACCATATTTCTCCAGACCCTGAATGTGCTGCATTATGAAGGAAGCCCTTAAAGGGAGCTACCACCATACAGATGCAAGATTATGAGGGCTTAAACCGCAGTTCGAAAGTCCCATCCTGGAAGGAACATTTTGACGTGCTCTAGGAGAGCGAGGCTGTCTTTGTATTATTGGTAGTGTGCTCCTTTAACATGAGGTTGGTGTGTAGGGTGACTCCAAGTGATGTGGCATTCAGTGAAAGTTGGGGTCCGAACCCATTAAGGTTCAATTCATTGAGCCATGTTTGTACTGTTTCTTGTTTGTTGCTCTTGGCAAACAATAAGGATGTCTTGGTTGGGTTGAGCGTATGGTAGACACTGGACATCCAGGTCTGGATGGTGTGCAGGCAGTGTCTGAGGAATTGGATGTCTGCAGAAGAAGAAACGTTAAAGTAGAATTGTGTACATTGGCATTTTGGTGAATCTTGACACAGGTATTTGCGAGTAGAGCGCCTAGCGGCTCCTTGTAGTATTTGAAGACGAGAGGGGTAGTGTGGAACTCTGGGGACCTCCACAGGTGATTGTCATTTTTTTGGTTCTGGAGTTGCCTATGTGAACAAAACCATGAGTGCGCACTCACACATAATGAAGTCCACAAACAACCTGAAAGCGATATAATATGAGAATTGCAGGACCTCACAGTGGAAATGCTTGTGAGTGATGCATGCACCTCAATCCTTCTACGTAAGAAACAGAATGCTCTTATGGACCTCTGAGCCTTCACAACTCATCACACATGCATACCACTTTTTGTAGCCATTGATTAAAGCCCACATCGATGTATCATTGGTGGGATTGGTAGAGAGCAGCCTGCTGAGATAGTCTAAACGCCAGCACCTAATCAACTATTTCAGGAGCATCAGATGTATGACCCCCCCAGCCTTTCAGGCATGGAATTACAGTATTAGTAGAGACTAAATAAGGTGAAGGAACACAGTCAAATAAAATTACATTCAGCAGATTGAAATTGAGTTACTGTTATCTGAGCTGCAAGAGAATGAGAGCTAAACAGTACTTAAATAAAGTGCACACGTGAGGAAAATCAATTCGTTGCAGAAGGCCATGAGACAAAGCATTTGCTAATATTTAGTGGCAGGAATGCCTGCATTGGTAAGATTCAGGATGCTATCTGGAATAAATTTGGACTACAGAAGTCTCCGATAGCACATTTGAGCCTATACAATGCTCCTAGCTTGACTGTCAGTGCCTGAGCCCCGAGCCCCCCCGACCCCCGACAGGAGGAGGTACATCAGCATCTTCGCATTCTAGTCGAGAACAGAACTGAGAAATGTTGGTATCCTGCACTCCCAAGGGCAGCCTCACTTTCTGTCAAAGAAAACTGTGTCCCCACCTGTGGGGACAAATGAGCAGAGGAGTCATTATAAAATGTACGCCTTGATAGGTGTCTCTGGCACAGGTATTTTCAACAATCGGATCACAGCAGTTCACTGTATTCTCTTAGTCAAAGAGATCACGCTAGGCTCCCTCCCTGTCGCAGCAGCCTAGGACACCTTGCTTTGCCCCTAATGAATCTAGAAACCACAGGGCTTAGGGAATCAGCACGAGAGCCCGCAGTAGTCCCTTGCTTTCTTTAACACGCAGCATTCATTCGACACCTTCTTGCAGGAGTTGGCCTGTGGTAGAGCGTTGACACGGATACGCTACCTTTCTGCTGTAATGTTGATCGGTCACCTAACAAGCCGCCGGACTGGTAAGTAAAGATAGCCGCACTCAGAGCTGTGCATTCTTTGTCAGTCATTTTATAGCTTCTCCCTGAGCCTACCCTTCAAGGCAAACCGAAAGTGGGAACTTAAATGCGACTGCAAATACTTGCTTTTGAGTGAAACTGGATTCCAGGGCTAGGGTGAGGCAAGTTTCTCTTAAGGATTAGAGTGACTTTCTGACTGGAAAGTAGGGGTCACAATTTAAAATTCTACAGGTGCAGGCTGAAGTATTTGTCTGCTGAGATTCTCAGGAATGTGCTACCCTACAAGGTGACCGGGTTGTCTTCTCAAACAGGTTATTCTGCATGTAAGGACTGGAGTGATTGTCATCTGGCTGAAGTCTGTGTTTGCTCGGAAACGAGTCATCCCGCTTGCGGAGCTGAGATATTGAAGGACTGTGGTATTCAGCAGGCCAGGCAGGCCTTCAGAAGTCTACTCCCCAACTTCTTATGAAGAGACAGATTTTATCAGAGCAACCTATTTTTAGGCTCTACTGGGGAGCTGCCAAGAACAGGTGTTCTGTTTACTGAAAGCAAAGATGCTTTTAAGGGCCAGATTTATGAGGCCCTCCAGCTACCCCACCCACCCCACCGGAGAGTCACTTTTTGTGAGACTCTGGTGGCGCTGTGCAGTGCAACATATTTACAAGGCGGCACTAAGCCACTTTTTGTGGCTTAGCGCCGCCTTGTAAAGAGGGCCCCTCCGGCGCAGTTTTCAGAGGAGCCTGTGGGTGTTCCACCGCAATACCCATTGCTTTTAATGCCGCATCAGATTTACAAGAAGGCTTAAATCTGTGTCAGCGCCAGAAGTTAATGCCACCCCAGGGGTGGCATTGGCATTGGCGCAATGAGGAGGAATACTTTTATTTTATGTGCAGTAAGGGACAGCTTCCTGTACATTAGCAAACAATCCCCTCAACGCAGGCACCCTTCACCTGCGTTGGCAGCTAAATTTAGCGTGGGTGCAGGGGGAAACACAGGAGTGCACTGTATTTTAGTAAACACAGTGCATCCCTGTTTTTGTAAAGTGACGCAGTGCGGTGCTGCAAATTTTGGCACAGCACAGCGCTATGCCACTTTTTAGTAAAATCTGGCCCTAAATTTTTCTTCTTGTCACATATGCTCTCAGAGAAAAAGTGAAATGTCAGCTTATGTCTTCTTATAATTTGCTCCTTTTTTCCTGGAGGTTGTTGTTTACTTTTCTTTCTCTGAATGGAAAGTTAGTGGATTTTGTAAAGTGAAATGTCTGACAACGGTGCTGTACAAAGAGAGTGAACTGAAAAGCTGTAGGATGTCAGGTTTGCTTCTAACACAACATTTCAATTGCTTTTAGAATAACTGTACAAACATTTCAAAATATTTTCAGTAGTTATGAAAGTAACTGTGTGATGAAATAAAGCTCTTATTAGGATGAAAACAAATCCGAACACTTTGTTTGGCTGATGAGCAAATTATACATTTTTTGGCTGAAACCCAATTTCCAGTCATTATTTCCTATATCTTATGTACGTTTATCAGCAAAACTCCACCTTAGTGAGAACGTTTGTGCCAAATTTAATGGAAAATGCACTTTTTATAAGTGACAGTGTGCTATCACATCGTGCTTTAGTAATATACTTATTGCAAGTGAGGTCATAATCTGAGAAACATTCTTACACCCTCCCTGATGGCAATGCTATTCATGAACTAAAGGAAAGTCACGGGTCATTTGTACCATATATGTAGGCTGGTTCCTTATTAAACATTGAGCAAAAGTTTAGTCTATTAAACAAAACAAAGGAATTTTTGGGGGCAGAAATGATATACTAGCAAATTTGAAGAAGTGATAACAAAGAAAAGGCAGCTCTGTAAAATATTATATTGGCCTAGGATCACACATTTTGAAACCAAGGTCAAGCACAGTACTGTTAGGTCAAGAAGTTAATAAGCCTGTAAGACTTGTTACATTTTGATGATTTTTTAGGCTTGTGAGGGATGGTGTGCCTCTGCTATCAAACCAATGTTCTACATGTCTGAAGTAGACGTGAGGTTTTAATTTTTAGGGTTGAGCGCGCAAAGCACTCTGTCCCTGGTGTAATCTCTCTGTGGACTTTAAACCACACACATCAGTTTGGTTGGTATTGGGGTTGCCTTTTAAACTTCGCTTGATTTAGTTAGTGAATGGCTTGCATACGTCATGCCTTTTGTGGTGTGTAGCCTGCCTCGGCCAACTACTGAAAACATCTGAGGCACCATGTTTTCGGTATGGTTTTTGGACTACTTATTCTCTTTATTTAGAAGGCAGCGCAATCTCGCTGGGCAGTAGTCGAGCGCTTTACATGACATTGACCCTCTTACATGGATATTTTCACTTTTGCTGGTTACATGGATAATTGCACTTTTGCCGATATGTTTCACTGCGAGCGAACTTCTCTTTCCTTTTGTGTGTCTTCTTTGCGCTCATGGCGGCCGTTGGCTCACTTATGTGAAACTGTTTTACTTTTAATTTTAAGTTTATGTGGCAAGAAAAGTCCGGTTAGGAGTTTACGACGCCAATAGCTTTAACTTGAGTAAGCACGAGACCCATTGCATTGCAAATGCTTGTTTAAAACTGTATTTGTCACCCTCGTAGGACAGATGCCACACAAACTAGCAGTCTGCATTTTAAACAAAGCTGTGTTATAATCATATCCATTGACGACCTAACATAAACTTTAGTGACTCTGGGCCTCATTTAGAACTCTAGTTATGATATCTCACAATGGTGACAGATATCATGTCCGCCAAAATCTAAATTCCATTAATGTCTGTGGGATTTAGATTTTGGTGGACAGGATATTTATCACTGTTGTGATGGAGTAACCCATCCAGCGAGTTCTCAATCAGGCCCTCAGTGTCTTGTGCAAAGTACCTTTCGAACAACCGAAGTAAGAACAATGCTTACAAAAACTAAACAGAGACAGAAAAAGTATTTGACTGGAAAACAGCTGAAAGAAAAGCACAGAGTTGAGATCAATGTATTTCCTCTTCGGAAATGTCTATGTCATGTACATCTGTAAATAGGTGAATCTGACATGCCTTTGTGTGAGTGTTTGGGGCTCAAAGGTCTGATAATTAATATCACCAATGTGTTTTGTTTTATGAAATTGCACTGCCTAGAGTCAGGCAACTATGACAGATTTGTTGGAAGTTGCTGAGGACAGCTAACACGGTTATGATGCTGAATTCCTGGTGAAGGCAGTAGCTTTCCTCCACTATGAGGTAGCGCTTTGGGCACCCATCCTTGTCCAACAAGACTGCAATCTGTGAGACAGATATGTTATGGAACACACGCATGAGCCACGTTCGCATAAGACAACAAAATCAGCTTTAGGGATCCAGACATCAGTAATGTCAGCCTTCAGAGCAGCAGTGCACATCCATTATCATGTGGAGAACTTTTCCGCCCCAACAAATGGGTCTTCCTTATGATTTATGCACTTGCCCTCTTTGTTCATTTGAGCTTTAGAATTCACACCATGAACCTTTTGGTCTCTTAAATAGTAAGATTTCTTTTACATTGTTTATAAATCTTCTGCTTATAAAACATATATTTTTTTGTTTGACAAAACTGTTTTATTCATTTTCCCCAAGAAGGAGGTAAGTGCTGATGCACATAATAGAGCAATACCAACAATATGAAGCGGATTCAATATCATACTTTGAGTCACCAATAATGACAAAGAAGCATAACTTAGTCCATGTGCACTTTCTGCACTTTGAAAGATCAGCAAGTTCTACAATGATGATATAATAAAAAAAATGTAAAGGTATAAATTACTACTTGATTGGTGACTCAAGATAGACGTGTCACTATAATGTCCGTAACATTGTACATGTGGGTCAGTGAGGTATTATTTTCTCTCCCATGAGTGTAAGTTAGGGATGGGGGTGGCATAGATGAGATTTACCAGGGTCTGTCAATATGTCCCTTCTGCTGGTCCTACTGAACGGTGAAGTAAGGATAGTACAGTATACTCCCTGTGGCCCTGGGTAAAGCACTGCAAAGCACCTCAGGTAGGGGGCAGGGGCTCTGCCATGTCGGCACAAGACCCTTGAGACTGGGAGGCAGTGACCAGTAGACAGGAGCGCAGCTGGTGCCCAATATCTCTGGCCCTGGATTTCGGAGGTGTAGGGATGCATTTAGTTCCTTAATGGTGTTGTAATATGCCATGCTGGTGTGCCATTTGACCGTGGAGGGGGAAAATATCCACCCCAATGGACTGCAACCTCTTGCTTAGCCAGCAGGAGAGCACTGGTGGCAATTTGCCTGGTGCTTTTAAGGAGGTCTAGGGTATAGCCCATCAGAGCCCACAGTGGGTCTACCTCAAGCTCTATTTTAAGCAGTTGGGATAATGTTAGTGCCCCACAGGACCAAGCCATATGGATGAAATCTGCTTCAGGAGTATGACATTTAGGACAGTTTGAGGTGTGCGTTTGATCATATCTGTGTTGATCAGCAGGGGAAATGTAGGCATGTCATAAAACTTTAATTTGAATACGCTTATGTCTCTGCTTAGGAGACCCCAATCTGGTTTGGGTACAACATGCCACCTGTATCTTATCTGTGATAGGCCTCCCTTGGCCACATTCACAATATGGTCTAAGTTTCTCATCATGGGTTGGTAGCTTTGCTATACAGGTTCGATATATTTTGGATGTCAGCCGTATACCATCCATGTTGGTGATGACTAGTGTCAGTGGGGGAAATTTGTCTGGATATGTAGGTATGACGGACCCTAATGCGGCATGGATGCGATGCAGAATGAAATGATCCATGTGTGTGGCATCACTGAAACGTGCATCTATGTGCTGTAGTGCATGGTCATCTGGAAAAAGGTCATAAAAAGTGTGAAGATCATATTGTGATAGGGGGTGTTTCACTAAGGTCTTACTAGTAATAGGAAGCCACAGGTTGTCAGCTAACCTCAAAGCTGGCGAGTAAAGGAGGATACCGCCCAGGACACGGAGTTTCCTCCATGCCCAGCAGTGGTAGACAATGTTTGAATGCCCTAAGGGTCAATGGGAATCCCTTTTGGTAGAACAGAGGAGAGAGTAGAAAGGACACCGAGGTCTATCTCGGGTTTGGCTTACAGAAGCCGAGCATCTGTATGATACCAATGAGTATTGGCATTGGGAGGCTAGATAGTAAAGTTCAAGATGTAGGACCCTGAATCCGCTATTTTCATAGGGTGCACTAAAGCTATAATTAGCGAAGAATTGTTGTGATCCCCATGCTGAGGTGAAGTGGTGTAGTCTCCAAGCTAGCTTAAATAAATGTAAGTAGTATGCCATGTAAAATAAGAAAGAATGAGTTGTTGAGAGATATTGGTATGTTGAGAAATAGATAAAGAAAGTGGGAAAGTACCACCATTTTAATAATTGCAATCTTGCCAGCAATTGAAAGTGGCAATCGGATCCACCTATCAATTTGTGTGGACAACGTGTCTACAGCAAGACTGTAGTTGAGCTGTAGCACTCGTTTTTTGCCAGTATGTATTATGATACCTAAATAATTAACTGAGTTCTTGCACTAGGTCAGAGGGTAAACATATGGAGCTCACCCTGTAGCAGGGGTAGTAGGAAATAGCTCAGACTTGGACCAGTTGACCCAAAGGTGAAATAGTGTCCCAAAACATGTCATCTTGTGGAGTACAGGGGTAAGATTTTCCTCCGGTTTCCGGATGAATAGTCAGATGTCATCTGCATAAAGTGAGATTAGTAATGGGCCAGGTTTAAATTGCAGACCGTAATGTAGGTGACAAAGAGTGAGATGGCGGTCTAAGGGAACTAGTGCAATGATGAAAAGCAGTGGCAACAGGGGGCACCCCTAGCAGGAACCTTGTGGATGAGAAATGGGGCAGTGATGGAACAATTAACTGTAATGTGTGCTGTGGGTTGTGTATATAAAAGTTTTATCAGAGAGATAAGGCCATGGAGTACTCCTAATGTTTTAGAAAAGGCCACTCCAAGGAGTCAAATGCCTTTTTCAGCATCCAGCAGAGTGATAGCTGCAGATACATCTGGGGAGATCCTATTGAATACTGAGAAGATGGCCCCCAGGTTTAGTGATGTTGACTGGTGGGTACGTATCCCGATTGTGCCTGGGATATAATTTGGTCAATTAATAAAGAAAGCCTAGAACAGAGAATTTTTGCCAATATTTTATTATCAAGGTTTCATTGTGACAATGGTCTGTAAGAACTGCAATCCTAGGGGACTTTGCCGGGTTTGAGCAGAAGTGTTCCTACCGCTTCATTCATGGATGGGGGTAGGATCCATTTTTGGAGGGATTCCTCATAAACAGCAAGCTGTCTAGGTGCCAATATGTGTTTAAAGTGTTTGTAGAATTCCCCGGTATAGCCATCAAGACCAGGGGCTTGAGATCCATTAAGTGAGTCTCCGGCTTGAACGATCTTCTCACATGAGTTAGGCGTACTTAGGAAGTGTTGTTGTCTGATTAGAGAGCCAGACCATTGTCACCTCTTCTAAGTATTCTGACAGGGCCGTAGTATCACCAGCAAAGCAGGAGGGCTATAATCAAGTGTAGTATTGGATTATGGTGTCCAGTACCTCCCTATTAGAGGTGACGCACGGGTCACTATTAGTGCATAGTTCCATAATGGAGGAGCTGCCTCTCGGGCGCGCAGCAGTCTGGCCAACGTCTGTACAGGGTGTTCACCTTCGTCATATCTATGCTCTCTAGCACATTTGTTCAAGTAAAGTATTTCTTTCTCTTCTAAGTCTCAAATTGCAGTCAAAAGGACCTCTCGATTCTGGGTGCCGGAGGGGTCAGCATCCCGGGATCCAATAGCGTCCAATTCCGCCAGTTGTTCTTCAAGGCGCCTGAGGCTCCCATGGAGGTCCTTGAGGACCCCTAAGTGTTTAGTGATGCAAATGCCCCTCATGTAGGCTTTGAATGCCTCCCAAAGTGTGCCATGTGTGTCTACTGTACCTTTGTTAAGTTGGTAGTATTCTAATATAGCCATGCGCAATTCGAAACAGAACACTTCGCCCTGTAGTGCTAAGGTAGGGAACCTCCACCTTCTCTCCTGGCTTCCCCAAAGGGAATGTTATGGGCAATCAGGATAGAGTGTAATCGATCAGTGTGCGAAACTAATAGTGCGTAGAGGTCAACCATGGGCAAAGCGTAATGGTGTGTAGGCACTAATCAATGTGCAACCACATATTGTGGGGGGCTGAGTAGAGAGTAAAGTGCAAGCATGAGGTGTGCTTAAGGTGCCAGGCATTACGTGATAGATATGTATTGCAGATGTCATTGAGGATGGTTAGTGATTTTGGTTTTGTAGCTTGGGTCGCCGCAGTAGTGTCAGTTGTGGGGTCCATTAGTAATTTGAAGTCCGCAGCTACTATAAAGTGATCAAAGTTTAAGCTCCCAATTTGGGTGGACAGGGCTTAGAAAAACTCTGGGGAGTCTATGTTTGGAGCATATATGTTGGCCAAGAGTATTGAAAGCCCCACCAGAATACCAGCCACCAACACATATCGCCCATCAGCATCCAAGACAGTGTTAATGTGTTTAAACTGTACGTTTTTATGAATGAGAGTACCTACCCCTCTGGAGTAGGAGCTATAATTAGCGAAGAATTGTTGTGATCCCCATGCAGAGGTGGAGTGGTATGGTCTCCCAGATTGAAGGTGCTTTCCTGGAGGAACGCTATCTGTGCGCCATGCCGAGAACTATATTCTAGGACTTGTTTACCATTACGGTGGTCAGTGAGGCCCCTTAAAAGGATATAAGTGAAAGGAAGAGTTTGTGTGTCTTACAAGCTTTTGTATGGACCATCTAGTGTTTTTCAATACATTTATTGAAACAATCGTAGTCTTGCACAGAGAGAACGAGCTGCGATAATTAGTCAGATGAAACAAAGCAAAATTATCAGTCTTATGAACATGGTGGAACTAATAAACAGTGCAACCATGGCAAACGATTTCTAGATATTTCCACCTATTACTAACCCTATACTGAGAGCATAGTGAGCAGACTCTCTGCCTTCACCCGATCTAAGAGGTTATCCTGAGCCCCCATACCTGGAGAACTAAATCAGTAAATTGGCCTGTAGTGTAGATGGCAATCCTTGTCTGGAAATTGAAAGTTCTGTGCCAGCAGAGCTGTATGTCAAACACAGCATTCATCCAAAATGTTCAGGGATGGAGTTCTCCTCTTCCCTTTCTGGGTCAGTGCATGGTTTATATAATCAAAGCCACACTGTGCTAGAGGCACAGCTCTGATGCAATGATATGTCTAGATGTTAGAAGCTGACTCCAAAAGGGCAACGCAACTACTAGGATATCCTGTACTATGTTCCTAGCCTTGAACAGCGTGTACAGATCACATGTCGAGAAAGGCTTGCTAGAAAGAAGCAACATGTAAAATGAATTCTTGGAATAATATTGTGCAAGCCTCAATATGTAAAATGTCACTGCTAAGAGTGACATCAGCTAAAACTTGTAAAATGTAAAAGATAAAGCTGAGCAAAAATAAAGCTAAAAAGCATTTGCAATGCAATAGTTCTTGCATTTTCTTGAGTTAAAGCTGCTGGCAATGTAAATTCATAACTGGACTTTTCTTGCCACATAGATTGGTCAACCCTGCCTCATAATTTCATATTTTCCTGCCATATAATGCCAGTGGCCCAGAATTTAACTAAAGCACTTCCATTTACTTTCTTCCTCTATCGTAAAACATATAGAATTATCATATAAACCTTTATCCGAAATAAACTTTTGGCATTAGAGTGTAATGCTCGGAACACCATAACAAAAATATAATTTGGGACAGATTGGAGGGTGAAAGGAAAGAGGGAGTTGGCAATAAAAATGGAGAGGACAGGTGGCGTAGTAACGATGCCATGGGCACTGGAGTAAGAAAGGAAGATAGTTGACTGCAATTTCAGTAGGAAAATACAGCAGTAATTAGAGTTGAGTGAGGTCCATAGGTCTCTAGGCCCCAGTACCACTGCACCTGTTGCTCCATTGATAACTAGACCTCAGAAGAGAAAGTGGATGTGGCAGAAAAAGAGAAATGAAAAAAATACAACAGACAAAAGGAAGAAAGAGAAGGGGTTGCAAAGAAATAAAAGAAAGATGGGAGAGAAAGAATGAGAAAATTATAACACAACTAAGAGAAGAAATAGAGCAAACATGTGAGACAAAAAAGGGAAGGAAGCTAGCGAAAGAAAGATAAAAAGGAAAAAAATTATGAAAGAAGTGCGAAAAGAAAGAGGAAAATGATCATTAGTGAAAAAAGAGAGATGGTGAGAGAAATAAGCAGTGGAAGAACCAGGGCATGTATGTACTGACACATATCTCAAAGACACAGAATGGGAAAACCACTTTGACACTTCGGGTCCTGACAAGTATCTTGTGGCTTCCACACACGGAGGGGAAAAAGAGAGATTTATAGTAAAATGTGAATTGACAAATGAAAGATAAGAAAAACACAAGAGAAAGGAAGGACGGAAGATCCAAAAAAAAGTGTAAGAACGCATACCAAGTCAAAGAAAAGAGCAAATAAAAAAGACAAAGAAAGAATGAAGGGAAGAGAAAAAATAGAGAAAGAATGAACACCTGCTGAAGAAAAAAGAGAGGGACGCAACAAGGAAAGAAATAACCAAGTATTTTAAATTTTGAAAGGAAGTAGCAAGAGGAAGAGGGAAATAAAAAAGGACAAGAGTAGAAATAAACAGTTGACAGAAATAGAGAAACTGTTAAAGTGTGGATTTCAAGAGCTGGAAAGAGAAAAATGGTGGAGAAAGAAAACATTAAGAGTAAACAGAGTAAAGGAAAGAACATAAAATGAGATGGGTGAAACAGACCCTCCCAATAAAAGAGGGCAGCTAAGAATAAATTTAATCGACTCCCTCACCTCCTCAAACAGAAGTCAGAGTGTGGAACAGAAGGTAGCGCTGTGCCATTCCTGATATTAGAATAATGGGGCACTGCAGGTTAGGGTTGAGGTGCACTGACAGAGTTGTATGCAGGCTGCAGTACTGAAATAGTAACAGGCACACAAGGTCAGAAGTGACGTATGTTTATGGAGCTATGTGTGGAGCCTAGTGTTGGCATACCAGTGTTTGACGAATGTTAGCCTGGAGGTGCCCTCTTGAAGCTGCGAGTAGGGACCAGTATGGGAGTGGCATTGCCTCTGAACCACAAAAGCGAGGAATCCTAAAGGCCATGTGTGTGAGTCTTAGTCCTGAGAAGAAATGGGCACTGAATGTTAGAATTGATGGATTCTGGCGGAGCAGTGGTGGTTCCCATCAACAGTGGCATTGGATGTGAGACTTGATGTGCACTGGCTGAGCTGTGTTTTGCTCTTTTGGGTCCAGTATTGGCTTGGCAGTGGGACTGAATAATAGAATTGAGCTGCTGTAATGGAACTGTATTTGAGGGGAGTCCCAATACAGGAAAGGAAGTGACCTCGCCAGGGTAGAGCTGAGGTACACTAATGGAGCTGCCCTGAGGTCCCAGTACTGGAGCATCAGATTGTACTGACTACAAGAACTGAGGTGCTGTGGCAGACGGTGTTTGTGGGGTTCCTGGCACTGGCACGGCTGGGGGCTTAGAGTGTATGAACTGAGGTGCACTGATGGAGCTGCACCGGAGATCACAGTACTGAAGCAGCAGAGTGTACTGACTGCAAGAACTGGCAGGCAGAGTGTGTGGGGTTTCTGGAACTGGCAAGGCTGAGGGCTTGGAGTGTGTGAACTTCCTCATGGAACTCTTATTGTCTACAACCTCCAACCTTGTCCTGCTGCAGACTTTGGACTTCCAAAAAAGTGACTAAGTTCAAACAAAGAGTTCTTCACCTTGGCTTCATCCAGCAGATCTCTGAGGACAACATCCCTTTCTCGGACCCCGCCTGCTGCCTTGCCCTTCTGAACTTTACCTTCCCAGAACATTTTCTTCAAAATTTCTTTTAATTCTAAAGGTAAGCGCCAACCGGGCCCAATCCACTTTTTGTAGCCAACCCACACTCCATCACAGTCGGTCATATTTACGACTTTGACCCAGTCTCCTGCAGTTGGCACTTTAATCTTTTAGGTGCTAGTTTTGACCTTAAGCTTTAAAAATTCACGGCTCAGGTTCTACTAATTGGATTTTTATTGTTTTAGCATCAAATATCATATTCAAATTGACCCTATGTTTCTACGTTTTTGTTGGATCTATATTCTGTTATTTGTAAATTATTATTGTTTGTGTGCTGCATACATATGTTACACATTGCCTCTAAGTTAAGACTGACTGCTTTTGTGCCAATCTGCCAATTAGCGACTTTTGTTGTTCACCCTGACACCAATTGTGGCTGTGTCTTCAGTAGAATTAAGACCCGCCTCAACTAACAACCCACGCACAATGACATGGTAATTGTTCATTCAATGTTGTCAAGCAATGTATTTGCATAGTATAAGAGAATTATCCAGCTCATACTAAATTAACCTTTGCTCCCCCTCTGGTAGCTTGGCAAAGAGCAGTCAGGATTTACTTAGAGGCAGTGTGCAAAGTATTTCTGCAACACCCCAAACAGTAAAACAGTGAAAACATCACACAAAAAGACTCCACACCAAGTTAGGAAATTAGATCAGACCGTGCTGTTGCAGCAGTCTGACTGCCACATTAAAAGCCTGGCAATCAGACCGCCAGGGAACTGCCAGCACTACCAGGATCCATGATCCCAGCAGCCTAGCAATGGCGGAGATTGTAATCCACCAGGGCAGCGCTGCATTCAGCACTGCCCTGCAGATTACAACCTTGTTCCCTGCCAGCCTTTTCATGGCAGTAACACCTACATATCTACGTTTCAAGATTGACAGTAAATAAGCAAAATAAACTTTCAGTTCGAGTTGACATACTTTTGTCATACTGGGTCAGACCTGTTATCCCTTCAAATATTGGAAAGCCCCCCAAAGTTGGTTAAATGTAATTGGTCAACTCTACATAGAACCAATAGAATAACTACTGAATTCACGCAACCTTAGCAGCAGGTTATCACAAGAGGTCCTGCCAGCTTCCACTCTTATGCCAGGAGTTGATATAAAAGTGAGAGGGGCTGTTCCTCTGTTTTTATTCTGAGGGAATACTCTCCCCCAGGTCAAGTCTGGTAACCACAGCAGATCTGCTGTGAACAAGTATGCAGTGCCTTGGGTCCCAAGGAATTCTAAAGACAAGCTAGCTACTCTTTGCTATCCTAATGTAGTGCTTAATAATAGTTTTAGGGTGATAGGCTGCTATGAACATTCTAATTATGTTAGATCTGTACATTTCATCCACATTACTAGCACAGTCCTTAATTGTTATTTTAATTATATGTTCTGTGGGTATTTCTCATGAACTAAGAGACAGGATGAGTCTGTTGGAATAAAACACTTTTAAACATAAACAGTATCTTTTCTTAGTGCAGTGCTTGAGTGTGCTATTTTATAGAATAAAAATGGGTCTGAATTGTCCCAGCAACCCTGAACTCTTTATAGGACTGTTGGAAACCCAGAATGTGTGGACACTACATAGGCAGGTATGCTCAGTGGGTTGTGTGGGTCTACAAAAACCCTCACCCCTCTGCTCAAGCGATGGTGCATTATACTCAGTGCCAGCACCCGTGGGTAGGGAAGCCAAACATTTTAGACCTGGGTAAGGCGCCAAGTTATGGAACAATTGAATGCTGTGTCAATGTATCAATTTTAGGATTGATAGAGTGAGGTAAGAAGAGATTGTCTAAAAAATAAGCATCTAATTCAGTTATAACAGGAGAATCTGACAAATGACCTCAGGCATTATACAACTAAATTGTGGAATTTCTGGTCAGGATTTACAGCATTAGTGGTGACTAAATAAACTGAAACAGCATCAGCAAATGCACGCACATTCATGTTAGAAATGGGGTCTTTGGTTGGTAGTCAGGTCACCCCCTGTCCAAGCAAGGACCCTCACTCTAGTCAGGGTAAAGGAGAATCACCCTCTGCTAACCCTTGCTCACCCCCTTGGTAGCATGGCATGAGCAGGCAGGCTTAACTTCAGAGTCTAGGTGTAAAGTATTTGTACCAACACACACAGTAACTCAGTGAAAACACTACAAAATGAAACAACACAGGTTTAGAAAAATAGGAAATATTTAACTAAACAAAACAAGACCAAAACGAGAAAAATATAACATAAACAAGTCAAGTTATTAATCTTAAAAGCAAAGAGTTTTAAATCCTTTCGTAAACAGTAAAAACACTGTTAGCGTTGAAAAGTACCAGGGTAGGATCAAAATGAAATGCACGGGCGAGTGTGCGTCGAAAAAGGTTAGCGATGCATCGATTTCTCACACGTAAGCGAGATCGTGTGTCATTTCTCCTTCTCCGGTCGGGTCGGCGTGCATCGTTTTTCCTCTCTGCAGGAGAGTGATGCGTCGAGCTGGGCAGGCACTCGGGTCTGGGCAGGCGCTGCGTCATTTTTCCACGCCCAGCAAAGTTTGCGTCAAAAATCCTGCTGCACAGTATCAGCAAAACCATGCTGTGTGGTTTGTGATGTTACCAGCCTCCAGTAGCGGTATTGCGCAGCGTTTCTCCAGCCACATGCGTCGATCTTCCAACCGCGCTGCAGGTGGATCGTTCATTTCAGCCGCGTAGCCAGTGGCGCATTGTCTCTTCAGCCACGTCTCAGAGTTTGCGTCAGAAATTTCCCCGTACAGGAGTCTCTGCGTGGGTTTTCAATCTTGGTCTGCCAGCTTCACCTGTCAAAGCCCCAGGAACTGGATAGGACACCACTTGGCAGGGCAGGAGTCTCAGCAGAGAGTCCAGGTGCTGGCAGGGGAAGTCTTTAATGGCCCTGACACTTCAACAACAGGAAGCAAGCTGAGGACAAGCCCTTGGAGATTTCTCCACGAGCAGGAATGCACAACAAAGTCCAATCTTTGTCCTCTTTCACCAAGCAGAAGCAGCGACTGCAGGATGGCTCCACAAAGCACAGTCACAGGCAGGGCAGCACTTCTCCTCAGCTCTTCAGCTCTTCTCCAGGCAGAGGTTCCTCTTGATGTCCAGAAGTGATCTAAAGTCTGTGGTTTTGGGTGCTCTTCTTATACCCATTTTGGCCTTTGAAGTAGGCTTACTTCAAAGGAAAGCCTCTCTTGTTTGTGAATCCTACTGTAGGTGGCTGGCCTGGTTTGTAGTGGGTACCTTGGGTACTTACACCTTACACCAGGTCCAGTTGTCCCTTGTTAGTGAATGTAGTAGTGTTCTAGCAGTTTAGGCTGATAGAGGTAGTTATAGTAGAGCAGCTTAGGCTGAACTAGGAGACATGCAAAGGTCATGCAATACCACTTATAGTTGCACAGTACTTATACACGGGCAAAGACAATACTCAGTACAGTACCAAAAATATCTTAGAGACAATACTCCTTCTGGAGGTAAGTATTATACACAATATATACACTAGACACCAAAATGAGACAAGTAAATAGTCATAGAACAATGCAAACAGGAGGAAATCCTATAGAATGCAATGGGAGAAAATAGGTCTAGGGGCAACACAAACCATATACTAAGAAAGTGGAATGTGAATCACAAATTCCGCCCTAGACAAGTGTAGTGTGTGCAGAATCTCTGGGAGAGTAAGAATACAGTAAAGGTAAGTAAATTACCCCACCCCAGAGCCCAGAAAAGCAGGAGTAAAGTACTGCAAGTTTCCTTAGGATACACTACACCTCGTTTTGGGGATTTGGCAGCAGCCAACCAAGTCTGCAAAGAATAACTGTTGGATTATTGGACCTGAAGCCCTGCAAAGGAAGAGGACCAAGTCCAGAAGTCAAAAGAAGTTCCAGGAAGGACAGGAGCCCCTGCCAACCCAGAAGAGGGTGCAAAAGAAGAGTCCCTGGTTAATCAAAGACTGCAGAAATGCACCCTAGTAAGATACTTCTGTGTGATGCAAAGGATGTCATACGGCGTGAAGATCGTTGCAGATGAGATTTTGTGTTGGAAGGCACCAACAAGCCTTGGTTATGACAAAAGTGCATTTTGCATCAAAATGGCGCTGGATGGACCCAGGAGGGACCTGGGGGCCTCATCTCTGTGTGAGGAGGAAGAGGGGGCTCTCAGAACTTTAGAGAGCCCTCAGGATGCCAGCCAGCACCCCCAGGAGTTGCAGGATATGGGTTCAAAGGAGGTGCAAAATGTGGTTGATGCAGCACAACAAAAGAAGGTCCCACGCCGCTGAATAACAACTCAGTGAGTTGAGCGTCACAGAATGGAGTGCTGGGGACCTGGGCCAAGCTGTGCATGGAGGAATTTTGCAAAGAGTGCACAGAGGCCTCAGGAGGCAAAGAAGACACAGAGGCCTCAGAAGGCAAGGTCTTATCTCCTCCAAATTGCGTCAGCAGGACCTCAGGGCCATCTATGTCAATGATGTCCACCCTCTGTGTCCTTAGGAGCATGCTTGTCATTATGAGAGGAGTCCCAGGGTACAGGTCATCATCTTGGAAGGTACCTGCTTGGAGCAGGGGAGTGACTCTATCACTCGACGGGAGATGTCTTTGGTTCTTCTGGTGCAGGATGAAGACAGGGAGTCCCCAGAACGTGCACACCGTGGAAACTGTTGCAGTTGCTTACTTGAAGCTGAGGTTGCTGAAGAAAAGTGTCTCTTGTAGACACTTTGTTGCAGTTACAGCGTTTCTTGGAGCAGGCTGCGGTTGATCCAACGTCAGAAGAGTCTGACGTTGTTGCAGAGGATTCCTGAAGGAAACTTGCAAGCAGAATCTGAAGAGTCCCCACAGGAGAGACCCTTAATAGCCCTGAGAGGGGGATTGGCTACCTTATCAGGTATGGACCTATCAGGACGGATTTCTGACGTCACCTGCTGGCACTGGCCACTCAGAGCCCTCCAGAGTGCCCAAACACCTTGCAAAACAAGATGGCTGAAGTCTGGGACACACTAGAGGAGCTCTGGGCACCACCCCTGGGGTAGTGATGGACAGGGGAGTGGTCACTCCCCTTTCTTTTGTCCATTTTCCCACCAGAGCAGGGGAGAAGGGGTCCCTGAACCGCTCTAGACTGGTTTATGCACGGAGGGCACCATCTGTGCCCTTCAAAGCATTTCCAGAGGATGGGGGGAGGCTACCCCTCCCCAGCCTGTAATACCTATTTCCAAAGGGAGATGGTGTAACACCCTTCTCTCAGAGGAACTGCTTTGTTCTGCCTTCCTGGTACTAGGCTGCTCAGACCCCAGGGGGGCAGAACCCTGTCTATGAGATGGCAGCAGCTGTAGTTGCAGTGCAACCCTCAGAGAGCTGGTTTGGCAGTACTGTGGGTCCATGATGGAGCCCCCAGGATGCATGGAATTGGCTCCCCAATACCAGATTTGGAATGGGGGGACAATTCCATGGTCTTAGACAGGTTACATGGCCATATTCGGAGTTACCATTGTGAAGCTACATATAAGTATTGACCTATATGTAGTGCATGCGTGTAATGGTGTCCCCGCACTCACAAAGTCCGGGGAAATGTCCCTGAACTATGCGGATGCACCTTTGCTAGTGCAAGGGTGCATTCACACTTAGTAACTTTGCACCTAACCTTCAGCAAGTGAAGGTTAGACATATAGGTGACTTATAAGTTACTTAAGTGCAGTGAAAATGGCTGTGAAATAGCGTGTGCATAATTTCACGCAGGCTGCAATAGCAGCCCTGTGTAAGGGTTTGCCTGAGCTCCCTATGGGTGGCAAAAGAAATGCTGCAGCCCATATGGATCTCCTGGAACCCCAATGCCCTGGGTACCTAGGCACCATATACTAGGGACTTATAAGGGGGGTCCAGTGTGCAAATTGACATTGGTAAATGAAGTCACTGGCCTACAGTGACAAATGTAAAAGCAGAGAGAGCATAAGCACTGAGGTTCTTATTAGCAGAGCCTCAGTGACACAGTTATGCACTACACAGGCCGACACATTAGGCCACAAACTATGAGCATTGGGGTCCTGGCTAGCAGGATCCCAGTGAGACAGGCAAAACACACTGACATATAGATTTTCATTTATGAACAATGGGGTCCTGGCTAGCAGGATCCCAGTGACACAGTAAAAACACACTAACATACACTCACAAACAGGCCAAAAGTGGGGGTAACCATGCTAGAGAGAGGCTACTTTCTCACACCTTCCTTGCCCAGGCCAGGCCCCAGACACACACCAGGGGGTTGGAGACTGCATTGTGTGAGGGCAGGCACAGTCCTTTCAGGTCTGAGTGACCACTCCTCTCCTCCCTCCTAGCACAGATGGCTCATCAGTATATGCAGGCTACACCCCAGCCCCCTTTGTGTTACTGTCTAGAGAGATGTGCAACCAGCCCAACTCTCAATCCACAAACAGGCAGAGTCACAGAATGGTTTAAGCAAGAAAATGCTCACTTTCTAAAAGTGGCATTTTCAAACACACAATCTTAAAATCAACTTGACTAAAATATGTATTTTTAAATTGTTAGCTTGGAGACCCCAAACTCCACATGTCTATCCGCTCCCAAAGGGAACCTACGTTTTAATCATATTTAGAGGCAGCCCCCATGTTAACCTACGAGAGGGATAACCTTGCAACAGTGAAAACAGAATTTTGCAGTATTTCACTGTTTGGACATATAAACCACACTAGTATATGTCCTACTTTAAACATACATTGCACTCTGCTCCTGGGGCTATCTAGGGCCTACCTTAGGGGTCTCTCACATGTAAGACAAGGGAAGGATTAGGCCTGGCAAGTGGGTACACTTGTCAAGTCGAATTGGCAGTTTAAAACTGCACACACAGACACTGCAGTGGCAGGTCTGAGACATGAATACAGGGCTACTAATGTGGGTGGCACAATCAGTGCTGCAGGCCCACCAGTAGCATTTGATTTACAGGCCCTGGGCACCTCTACTGCACTTTACAAGGGACTTACCAGTAAATCAAATATGCCAATCATGGAAATCCAATTACATACACATTGTATATAGGAGCACTTGCACATTATTACTGGATAGCAGTGGTAAAATGTCCAGAGTAACAAAAACAGTAAAAACAGAGTCCAGTACACATCAACAACCTGGGAAACAGAGGCAAAAAGTTAGAAGAGACCACACCAAGGATGCCAAGTCTGGCAATATCATTATTAATGACCCACAAGGGAGCAACAGCCAAACAGTACTTAAAGCAGGTAAGTGAGGTAAAACAATTGAGAAGGTCATGACACAAAGCTTGTGCCACAAGTAAAATGGCAGGTATTCCAATGTATTCCAGCATTGGTAGGATTCAGGATCCAATCTGGAGACAGTGGCAGCATAGATGTCCCTGATAGCACCTTTGATCATACAACCTGTTTAATTGCTCCTAGCTACAACTGCAGTGCCTGAACCCCTGGCTACCTCTAGCTCTCACCTGGATGAGGTAAATCAGAGGCTTCTCAGTCTAGACGAGAACAGAATTGAGAAATATTGGTATTTTCTGCTCCGACGGTCATCCTCATTACCTGTCAAAGAAAACTGTGAGCCTGATTGAGAGTTTGGCGGATGGGTTACTCCTTCACAAACATGACAGATATTCCGTCTGCCATATGATGATTTATAGAGGATGTAAGGGGATCGTAATATGGCAGACAGGATGTTCGTCATGTTTGTAACAGAGTAACCCCATCCGCCAAACTCTAAATCAGGCCCTGTGTTCTTACCATTATAAAGTGTAAGTCTTGATAGGTGCCTCGCACAGGTATTTTCACATTTTGGATCAGAACAGTTCTACTCTCTTAGCCCAAGACTTCACTCTAGGCACCTCCACTTTTGCAGCACCTAGAAAACATTGCTTTCTCACTAACAAATCGAGAAGCCACCGGTCTTAGGGAACCAGCACAAGCGTCCCCAGCAGTTCCTTGTTTTCCGCAGCATTCGTTTCGGCATGGTGCTTATTGCAGGAGCTCAAATGTGGTGGAATGTTTCAACATGGATACATTCCCTTTCTCCTTGATAATGTTGCTCAGTTACCTAAGGAGACGCCAGACTGGTAAATAAAGAGGTCTATGCAGAAGTATTGCTTGAGGACCCCGCTGCAATGCATGGAGAACCTGTGGGTGACAGCAGTACTCAGAGCTGTGCCTTCTTTATAAGTCATATCATTTCATAGCTTGTCTCTGAGCCTTTGATTAAAGGCAAAATCTGAAGCAGAACAATTACAAGAACTAAACTTGACACCAAAATTAATTGCTCTAAACAAGGTTCCAGGGCCAGGGTGGAGACAAGCTTCTTTTAAGGATTGAAGTGGCTTCCTGGTGGTTAAAAACTTAGAATTATACCTGTGAAAGCTAAAGTCTCAGATGCTCAGAAATGTGTTACCCTACACGGTGGCTGGTTGTCTTCTCAAACAGGTTATCCTGCATGTAAGGACTCGGGGGACTGTCTTGTCTGGTTCAGGTCATCCTGCATGTATAGCTGGAGGGTTTGAAAGATTGTGGTATTAAGCAGGGGAAGGCTAGCATGACTCTGTCATCATAAGAATGTACTACGTCACTGAGGTAGACATGAGTTTCTCTCTGTAGCCTTTTTTTAGGGTTGACCCTGAATGAGCAGCATGGCCTGGGCATGCGCCCTTGCTTGTAAGACAGTACTGTTGAAAAAAAAGGCTTGGAGCCCGCCCATTGCTTACAATTTCTTCAGCTTCACTGTGAATCTTCTTTGCTGCCTCCTAATTGAACAGTGCAGGCCAGGTGTCAATTCCTGTTTCTTTGCTGGCGCACGGACCATGCACTAATTGATTCTTCTTTATTAGTGTCTCACCACTGCTGGGGGCTGTGATTCAGGTTCTATTTCCTTCCCCTCCCTACCACTCCTTTTCTGTGATGCTTCTTTTCCCTCCCACCTATCCCTTCTTTGTGTTGCTGCCCTCTCCCCCCATTCCTCACCATCAAATGCAATTACAGTGCCTTACTACTACTGTGTTTCTGTGGAATAGGTGTTCTTTCTGTCTGTACATCATAGTGCAATAAATATAATACAACTGGTACATGCCACCTGACAAATACCGTAGAATGTGGCAGAGCACGTAGTAACATATAAAGTGCAGGTTGTGTTCTCTTCTTCATTGAATTTGTAATTGTTGTTGATTGTTTACAATGACACTACTATGTAACCCACTATTCCCAATTCGTTGTAAACACTTCATATATCAGTTTGTATGGAGTTGCTGATGACTCGGAGTACAAGCATACATGATGTAAACCATGCACCCACACAGCGCAATGACATGATCTTTGTTTTACTATTCATTTATGAAGTTTCCGATTGGTTACAGTTTTAACTTGCTGGTGAGTATTTTTCTTAGATTTGAGCAGCATTGAGTACCTCAGTTAAGCATCTTTTAAAACTAGACAAAACCCACACCTGCTTATGTTGTCGCTTGAATGGAAAAGTGTACAACTTCATACCCAACAAGACAGGCAACAACTGAATGTGGTTATTCCCTTTTAATTAGAGGTGGGCATAACAGGCATAATTCTCTCTATCGTAGTTATTTGTAATTGCAAAGACATTACTCAGAAATTTGTATAATTATGTGAGACGTGTAATCGAGCGTTTAATGCAGTTTTCTTGCTGACAATGGCACCCTGGCATCCAAAATGGGCCATAGGATGTATTTTGAGCTACGAAAATAGCACTAAATGTTACAGGACATGGACAGCAGTAGCCAGCAGCCTCTCACTCTCTCTTAGGGGCATATCTATGAGCCACTCGCACTGCTGTTGCATCACTTTTTGTGACAACATGGTGGCACAAACTTTGAAGTCATATCTATGAGGCCACGCAAGCCACATTGCATGGCTTTGTATGGCCCCATAGATATGAAGTAAGGCAGCCCAAATCGCTGTGTTGCCTTACTCTGCGCAAGGGAGGCTATTCATGGGCATTGCAGTGGGTGTTCCTATGCAACACACATAGATTTTGACTCATCCCCAGGTTTACAGGACTTAGTAAACCTGGGGATGCGCCAAAACCCTATGCCTCCCTGTTTTTCCTCTTTCTTTGTGTGCTGTATTCTGCATCATACATAGAAAGAGGAAAGAGCCTCCCAGGATTGTTTTTGTGCAGGAGGGCTCCCTTTCTGCACAAAAATAATCCTGCCTACAATGCAGACACCCTTGCACCAAGAGGGCTTGCATTGGTGCTAGGCTGCCAAAGGGGCACCACCGCAATGGGAAAGGACAGGAATGCACAGTATTGCTTATATACGGCACGTTCCTGCCCTTTTTCCTTGCCGCAGGGCAGTGCAGCGAGGTGATATGCTGTGCTGTCACTTGCCAAAAGCTCCTGAATATGGGCCTTATTTTATTCTTCTCATGCTCCTGCATGGATTTGTGCCGCAAGTTACTCTTAATTTTTCAACCTGACGTAATTGCATAATTTTTTTAATTTCACATCAAGAGTAATGCCTAATTACTGAAATTTCTCTGATTACTGCCGCGTAATTAAAATTTTGCCCAACACTACTTTTATTTCGACTGCCATTTAATTCTAGTGCAATTATTTCTGTTTACTCCTTATTATTTGTACTTGGCTAAAAACAGAACTACTTACCGAGGGTTCCAGACGACTGGTGCAGTTTCGCTTTCAGTTTTGTTTGAATCATCAGAAAGTGGCTCATTCGAACACTGTTCTAGTTAAAGTGTTATTAATGATCAGCATTCATTTCGTAAATAACCCCTCACTCTTTTTATACATTTTCCCTGTCCAGACAAAGGAGTGTTGGAGGAGAGCGATAGTTTTAATGGCTCTGCTCCAAAGAGCTTCTGGGAGAGTAGGTTGTTGTCTTACCTTTGTGGAGGCTAGATGCCCTTCCTTCAGCTCACAGGCGAAGTAATTCCATGCTTAATGTAAGCTTGAATAACCAGGCCAACTGGTCAGCTTGGTTTCTGTTGACACTGTTGCTTTTGTAATGCATTGGTGGCAACAATGCGAGAAGAGATTAGAGGCTGATAGAAAATTAGTGACTTCATGTGGCAGTCAGGTTGTAAAAGCATACTTTGAGTTTTTCATCTCTCACTTGTTCTATTTCAGTACCAGCCCTGGGTCTTTTCTTTGTAGCACAAACATTTTTTACTTTGTCGTCCTGTTTCTTCTATTTAGTAAAAGTCAATAGAAACTTGAAGCTCAGTTTCACCTCAGTGTTTTCATAGTTGTCTGCAAAGTGTTTTCTCATTTGTAAGACACTTTTGTTTTCAACAAGCATTGGCAAAGCCAAAAGGTCTTGTCTATAGGAAATATATTGGCTTTGACAATGTTTAACCCTGTTGCACAGCATTGCAGCAGCTGTGCAACACTGCTGAAAAAAATAATAAAAGTGCTATGAGGAGTTTAACACTTGCAGTGGCATAGTTTTTTATTATTTTAACTTTCAGCCATGTTGCAACACAGCTAAAAAATATTGACAAAGCCAATAGATCTTGTATATGAAAGACCTATTGGCTTTGCTAATGCTTGTTTAAATACGTACCTGTTGCCCTGGAAGTACAGATAGCACACCAACTGACAGTTTCCATTTTAAACAAAGATGCACTTTTTACTTTGATAAAGTAACATAAAATTTAGTGACTGTAAGTTTTGTACTAAGTACCTTTGGAACAGCCTAACAGCAATGCCTACAAAAACTAAACAGAGACTGTAAAAGTGTATTGGAAACAGCTGAAATAAAAGCACTAAGGGTTTGGATCAATATATTTCATTTTCGTAAAAGAAGTGTATGTACCCTGTGACTGCGAACTGTCATCTCATGCACATGAAGCTCTTACTTACACGCTGCAGTTAATACCAAGAATCAATGTAGCATAATTCATGTGGCAATGTGGATACCAAATAATTTCTGCTCGATTTGTTGAACTAAGTGAACATAAATACAGTATATTTCATGTAAATATATGTTAAGGTTTGTTAAGCATATTAGCATCAGAGATCAGCCCAAGACATGGATATTCTAAAGGCACAGCAAAACAGAAGGTTTTGGACAAAATAGACCTGCCTAAATATTGTGAACAAAATATGCACAATTATTTGAAGGTAAAAACATATATATTACAGAGTGGCAGTAGCCACTTAACCACTCTGCAGTTGTAGTTAGAATTTTCAGAGATGTGAGTTCCTTGTATTTTTGCTTGGTAATATGTTTGCCAGTATTTGACAAATATCCACAAAACTCTGCAGACCTATTGCTTTTTCTACATTGACTGAGAGTGCAAAGGTTTCTGGTGATTGATTTAGGAGCTCAAAGAAAAAAGGGGGTCCCAAAACAAGTTTTTCACCAGTGCAATTTCTGTAGACTTTGGAGACAGACATTGCTGCAAAACGGCTGAACAGATTTTCAATAAATTTGGCCGGAATATGCAATATGGTGTGGAAAGGATCCTTTTTGGTATTTGAAGTGAACTGATTTAGTAGTTTTTAAGTTATAAGGCACAGAACTTAGGCCCTCATCATGACATTAGCGGTAAATGCTCCTTACCGCCACGGTGATGGGCACCAACATACCGCTGCGGTGGCGTATATCCGTTCACCATATTATGACACACACACCAATCTGACAGAGTACTGCCATACACACAAATCCGCCAGCCCAAGGGTCAGTGTTAAAGTGGCGGTACCAACACCCATACCCTTACTTCAACAAAAACAACGCCCACTACATCATGACCCACGAATCACCACAGCGGACAATCAATGGCGCTAAACCATTGGCAGTACATACCGCCGTGCACAGAATGGACACCCAAATACTAAACAACACAACATTGGCCAATACCAAAAACACACACCTGAAACCCATACACCAACCACACCCACCCACCCACAGCACTATAAAACACACACCCACAATACCCACAACCCCTTACGAACACCAATTGCTGCCTGGAGACTGAGAAGAAGAGCACAGATCCAACTAGACACAGAAACCACATACACCCATTCATCCCTCATGCACCCCACATCACACACCCAACCACATCACTCATCACCCTCACACCAACACACACGACACAACACCCATGTCCCCTCTAAGTCACCCCTGTTTCACTGATGAGGAGTTAAATGTCATGGTGGAGGAAATTGTCTGGGTAGAACCACACCTGTTTGGCTATTTCCATAGCCAGGAAGATGGAGCTATGGCGGAGAATCATGGACAGGGTGAATGCCGTGGGACACCACCCAAGAACAAGGGACAACATCAGAAAGAGGTGGAACGACCTACGGGGAAAGGTGCGTTCCGTGGCAGCAAGACACCAGCTGGCCATCCAGAGGACTGACGGTCGACCCCCACCTCCTCCCCCACAGCTCACAGCATGGGAAGAGCAGGTCTTGGCAATCCTGCATCCTGAGGAACTCACTGGAGTAGCCGGACGACTGGACATTGATGAGTCAACATTTAATACTTATCATCCCGCAGACCTGCATGCCATCTCACCCCCAAACCCTCACTCCCATCACTCCACTCCATCCCAAGCACTGCACCTACACATCTGACTAACCCCAATGCCAAGCCCAGCATGGCATACCAATGCATGGACAGCCCTCCCAGCCCTGCATGGACACCCATCACTAAAGCATGCACTAACAATCACACAATACATCACTATACGCATACTAAGGTGGCAGGGCAACAGCAATAGAGAGGAAGCTAGGGATGTATATCATGTCACAGACATGAAGCATATTACATCACTTATATCCCTACAGGTGCCCCAGCCAATCTCAGCGGAGAGGAGGTACCAGGCATATCCAGTCAGCCGACAGAAGATGTCCCCAGTGATGACAGTAACTCTGGACTTCAAGATCTGGATGAACTACCTGGCCCATCAGGGACGACTGGACTGTCAGTCCCCTCAGCCTACTCACAGTCCACCACAGAGCCTCCCCCATCAGTATCCAACACCACAGCACCCACCCAGCATCCCCAAACCTCTGTCCCAGGACATGTCAATCAGCAGTGTGCCCACCTGTTCAGGGACCCCGGGCCACACCTCTCCCCCAAGACAATCAGGGGCCTGGGGTCAGTGGCAGTGGGCACTCCGTTCAGGGGACAGAGGCACAGGGCAACAGGGACAATGGGGGAACTGACTTTCCACAAGGCAATAATCAAGATCCTGGGAGCCTACCAACATTCCCAGGACAAGATGGGCCATATCCTAGACAACATGAAGGAGAACAGGCGGCTGCAGGAGGAACAGTATCAGGGGATCTGGGAGGACTTGCAGCTCATCAACACCACCCTGATCTCCATAGCAGGGGTGCTGGCGGACATGGCCAACATCATGAGGGAAGCAACAGCACAGCAGCGGGCCCCTACCACTAGCCAGTCCAATGACCAGCCCTCCACTTTTGCTGTTGCTAGTGGGCAGGAGGTCCTGCCACAAGATCAACTGGTCACCAGCACCCCTGCCCCTGCAAAAGGTGAACCACCCCGCCTACATTCCCTGCGACCCAGACAGAAGCCAAAGACACTTGCCAAGACCAAGACCACCGCCAGGAAATGAGACTCTCCTGATTGTCCCTCTTGTGTACCACCCTGTCACCTTGTCCACTTTGAACTGCCTTTGCTCCCCTTCCTATGGCCCCTTGGACACTGGACCTTTGCTACAAACAGACTGGAACAATAACCTGGACTTTCCTCTACCATCACCCTATTCCATTGCACTTTTACCTCAATTATTTGCGCTACAATAAACACCCTTGGACACAACTTAATTACTAGTATTTTATGTGTTGTAATTGTGCATTAATGGAAATAGCCACATCTAGTGCAAATGATCTGAACACTGTGATAGCATAAAAATAATGACCTGTAGCTGTCTGTAGTAATCACAACAGGACACTGTTGTCATATCACCAACATCTGTAAAATGACAAGCCATAGGTGACAGTAAGTTGAGATGCAAAGGAAGTGAATGCCATCATGCTACAGTCAAACAGATAACAGTAGTCAGATTAATGATCAGATCCACTATCTCACCTGTGTGGCATTGGAAGTATTGATGTATGACTGATGTCCTGTTGACCTCATCCTCATCATCTGCCTCCTCATCCTCACTGTCCTCAGGGTCTACTGCTGCCACAGGGGCATCTCCAGTCTCCTCCTCCTGCAGAAAAGGCACATGTCGTCTGAGGGCCAGGTTGTGCAACATGCAGCATGCCACTACTATTTGGCAGACCTTCCTGGGCGAGTAGCAAAGGGATCCACCTGTCAGATGGAAGCACCGGAACCTGGCCTTCAGGAGGCCGAAGGTACGTTTGATTATTCTTCTGGTTCGCCCATGTGCCTCACTGTAACAAATGTCTGCCCCTGCCCTGGCATTCGTCACAGGGGTCAGGAGCCACAATAGGTTTCAGAGTTCCGACCCCTAACAGAATCTGTGGTTACAGATCTCCTCCATAATATTAAGGCCCTCATTTCGACCACCGCCGTGCTGAAGACCGCCAGTGCAGGCGGTTTTCCGTGCGGCGTATTATGACTGCTGGCAGCCCTCTGTCCTTTTTTGGATGGAGAGCCACCAGCAGCCATACTGGCGGTCGTCAGGGAAGTGGAGGTTGCTCCACCTCCACTGCCCCTTCATCAGAACACCGCACACAGAATAATTCGGTGTGGCGGTGTTCTGGTGACGGGGAGCTGGCGGTGGAGCAGCCCCCATGGATCCTGTCTTCTCCCGGAGGATCAACGGACAAGGTAAGTTGATCGACCGTTAGAGGGAGGGGGTGGGGGGTGTTGTGTGTGAGTATGTAGAGGGGGTGTGTGAGTGCGTGTATGCATGCTGGGGGGTTGTTTGTATGGGAAATGTGTGCAGGTCGGTCTGTGTGCATGTCTGTATGTGTGCAGGTATGTGTTGTTGCAGTGTATGTGTGCGTGTAGGGGTGTGTGTCTGTGCATGTTGGGGGTAGGGGTGGGGAGGGTGTGTGTGTCTGTGCATGTTGGGGTGGGGAGGGGTGTCCTGCCACCTTTGGGGGGTGGCAGGGGAGTGTGGAGTGTGGGGGGGAGGGCTCAGGGGTGGGGGAGACCCCTATTAGTGCCAGAGAAGGAATTCCCTGGCACTGATAGTGCCTACCGCCATGGATTTCATGGCGGTTCCAATCACACCTGAAATCCATGGCAGTATGAAGGGTTGTGATACCGCCGGCAGTCTGGTGACAGCCGCCGGGCTGGAGACCGAAGTCTCCAGCCCAGCGGTCGTCACCGCCCTGGAGGTCGGAGTGGAGAAGTGGCCGATGACCATGGCGGTGACCGCCATGGTCATAATTAAATTTTTTTTCCACCGGCCTTTTGGCGGTATTACCGCCACTTCTCCCCCGTCCGCCAGGGTTGTAATGAGGGCCTAAGTCTGGATCCCCTCTTGATCCCGCCCCTCCCGCTATTATGGCACTGGCTTCTGACATTATTGTTCCACGATTGACTAAGACTCTCAATCACTCTATAACCTCAGGAATTCTGTCTCAGTCCCTGAAACATGCAATCTTCAAACCTCTTCTGAAAAAGCCAAAACTTGACCCCACTCTGCTTAGTAACTACAGGCCCATCGCCCTTCTCCCAATTTTAGCAAAAATCATGGAAAAACATGTCAATAAGCAACTAACACGCTGTCTTGAGGACCATGAACTCCTACACCCTACTCAAATGGGATTTAGACCCCAATACAGTACTGATTCGGCCCTCCTGTCTGTCACTGAATCCATTCGGTAACTTTTAGATCAGGGAGGTCATGCAGCTATCATTCTATTGGATCTCAGTGCTGCTTTTGACACTGTAGATCATGATACCCTCTGCCATAGGCTCTCCAGCACAGGGATAGAGGGTACAGCATTAGCCTGGCTCTTTTCCTTCCTCACAGGAAGAACCTTTCAGGTCTTAGATCGTTCCTTCCTGTCCAATATCTTTTCCTCGACCTGTGAAGTCCCTCACGGCTCTTCTCTAAGCCCCACTCTTTTTAATATTTATATTTCCTCTTTAACCAAAATAGTTAAACCATAAGACCTGTCAGTGGTTACCTACGCTGATGATACTCAATTAATAGTGTTAACGCGTCCCTTTATGACCAATTTATTCACTTTGGGACTCATATTAGGCCAATGAATCTTTTGACCCTGATTGAAGACACCTTAGGACGAGATAAGTAATCAGCATGTCAATCAATAGAGCAATAACGTCATCAGTATTCACCAGAATAAAACAATTCAAGTTAGTCAAAGACATTAATAAAACTCAGGAACCACCATGACCTTTCAGTCATGAATAACCACACCAGTTTAGTAAGATGTTTGTGATATTTACTCCCTATTGATTACAATTCTAATAGCAAATTTATTAATCTCAATAGCAAAAAGCTCATCAACATTGTCATAATTTGGCAACTCGAATAAGACTTCATCAAAGCAAGAATCACAATTATTAGAACATAACACAGCGTCAACATAGGTTAGCTTCAGCAGAGTATCATTAACGCGTTGGTTCAACAAAGCATAGATTCAGCCATTTATCTATTTGCGTCATTTGGTGAACCCCTTAACTAACCTTGAATTAGCATTGGCATGTTGGGCTTCATGCAAAAACAATTTAGCAACATCAATTTAGAAAACATCTGAACTAGGGTCTCTGTCAAAAGAGAAGCGGTTGGTACCTAGAAAGGAAAGCAAACAGACAATAACAATTTCATTGTCATATAGTTACCCTCCGTATTTGGGTCAGCACTCAGATTCTGTCTTCGTCCTCAGTACATCAGTCGGTTCGCCATCAGTCAGGAACTCAGCTTAGGCAGGAAGGGCAAAAGGGTACTTTCCTCATAAGGAGGTAAAGTATGAAAGGGCAATCTAAGGGCAAGAATGGTTCTAAGAACCAATCTATCAAGTCACCAAGCAGGGTGACAAAGTTTCTGGATCATCGCAAATCGCATCAGCATCTCCCCTCGCTTTATCTATCCTCGGTCTAACGTTGCTCCTTGTGTCAAAGGTTTCTATCCCTTTTCCTTCGTACATTCCCCTAAAATCTGGTTGGGGGGGGGGGGTTGCACCCCACTAGCTCATCAAATTTGTCACCCCATAACAGTTCTCACGTAGTTTATTGGTCCTTATGATTGACGTCTTCAGGGGGTAGAATGTCTGGTATGATTTCATCCTCTCGTGGTCTTTTGCACATCTTCAGTCAGTGGCTCCATTATTTGTACCGGTTCAGGCAACCTTGTACCTACGAGTGATCTACAGTGTTGCTTTCAGCTAAAATAAGCAAGTCGAATTTCATGAGAACGGATTTACCACAGTTATATTCAGCTTCTAACTTTGGAAAACAAGAGTTCATATCCTTCAGCAAGTCAGCACACTGCACATTAGAAAAAACACATTTAATATGAGAGTCAGGCAGTTAGGCCTCGACTCATGCTAACTAAGGCCTAATGATTTATTAGCAGCAATCTAGCATATATCTTTTCAATATTAATGCAAAATCACATTTTAATAAAACATTTCATAATTATTAATCAGTCTTATTAGTCCCCGTATATATTGATGGCCACTCCCCGTGGGCACATTTTCAAGCACGTGTTTAGCAAAACATTAGTACATTTTCTTATGCAGCATTATTATACAGTTAGTTCATAGATATTTCATGTTAATATTAATTATATAAGCTACGCTCTCTCAATAGTATCTCTTTCTAACACTAAAGATCCTTCTCTAACCAATTGGGAAATGGATGAATCTGTCCAAACTGAAACTCAATGATGGGAAATCAGAGGTGATGATCATTGGCAACGGCGCCCCCCTCAACCTTTTGGCACTATATCCAGATGCCTTTAGCAATTTCCACCCCCCACCCCAAGGACCACATAAAGAGCCCTGGTTTTTGGCTGGACTGCCGCTTAACGATTGAACAACAGGCCAAAAAGATTTCTTCCTCCTGTTTTGGCCTCCTTAGAACCCTAAGGAATATTTTCAAACTTTTACCTCTTCTGGCCCGAAGAATTCTTGTTCAGGCCATGATTCTCTTGCGACTTGATTATGGCAACTCTCTTTTCCTTAGCTCTCCTGACTACATAGTGAAGAAACTCAAGGTCGTACAGAATGCTGCTGCAAGATTGCTTATGAATCTGCTGAGACATCATTCAGCTAAGCCAGCCTTAGCCGCACTCCATTGGCTGCCTATAAAACAGCGCATTCATTTCAAAGCCTTATGCATGATACACAAGCCCCTGCATGGCAAGGGACCCCATGTCAAAGCCCAGCTCACCTGAGTTCTTGTTCAGTTCTGATGGAGGTTGAAGACAATCCGACCCCACCCTGAAACTGCTTGTTCTAGCACACTAGTTTTTAACACAGTGCACTAAGAACAGAAGCTCAAGGGAAGGGGGGAAGTGGATAAAATAAATAAAGAGACAACACCGTTCTTGCGTTTCCACTGTTGAAGTGCTGCACAAATCTGCGGCCCTTTTGGACTTCTGTAGAAACTGGTGCCTAATGAAACATAAACAAAGAACAGATAAGTGCAACCTATTCCTAAATGGGTTCCTGACTATCCCTTTATTTATTAGAAATTCTCTTCTAAAAGTACCTCTTGGATCCTGGTCTCTAGTTTCCAGGTTTGGAATGTGTTACTGTTCTGGAATGTGCTTTCTATCACTGTAAAGCTTCTAAAACATTAAACAAATACCGTTATCAGAATTACCAATATCAAACATTCATCTTAATATAACTAAAGCCTAAATTTCCAATAGCAGACTCACTTTTCCCATATTTCCAGAATCTTTTATAAAACAAATACTGTACTTTTACATCAAAATACAGCATGTAATTTGTGCAAGTCCTTGATTTACTGTTTGCCTTGTTGTTAATGGTTCTTAAAAGTTCCATAAAAAAAAATGTTTGCTTCACACAGTTCTGCAAAGTAGTCTTGTAACAAAGAGTTTGAATCACAATGTTCGTGGAAGGTATCTTGCTTCAAATTGTCTATACACGAATCCAGAAATTGTTGTCAAAGTTCTTTCAGGTAATAAAAAGTTTTGCACTTACTTGTTGCTGGCAAGAGATACTGATCAGTCTAACCTTGTCTTCTTTCTCTTTTACAGGTTGCTTGTAGGAGAGAGGCTGAGGCAAGGAGGAACTGGAAACCGGCAGAAGGAAGAGCCAGCAGCTGCGCCCATTGAAGCCAATGAAAGTCTGTAGAGAGCAGGAGTGCCAGAGCCGAGGGATCTGTTCTCAGGTAAGCGGGAGGTAGACGAGCACAAGTACTGGGTGAAGCTCGGGGGCTGCCTTTTATAGACAGGGCTGGGTGTGGTTCGAAGAGCTGGGTGTGGTTTGAAGGGCTGGGTGTGGTCCTCACATGCTGCACATGTTCCTGAAAGGTGAGCAGAGCTGGGTGTGGTTTGAAGGGCTGGGTGTTGTCCTCACATGCTGCACATGTTCTTGAAAGGTGTGCAGAGTTTCAGTTATTATGCAAATGAGTTGAATTAACACATGGCCTAGGGAGGAGTGTTTTAAAGAAGCCTTGGTAAAAGCAAGGCCCAATGTGTAAACAAAACAGCACATTAAACAACATACACAAAAGCCTAGGGGGGGGTGGAAGGTGAGATAACAAGAAAGGCTTTCAATAGTAAGTTTAAAAGGGAACTATTACAGAACCCACTAGTGCAGTGAGAGGGGACATGCTCTTTGCGGCGCACAAACCCTAACACCCCACTACCTTAGAAAAATAATTCTTCCGTTTGACCCCACTAGATATCTGAGATCCTCCACCACCCACCTACTGCGCATGGCACGCTTCCAGAGGTTCTCATGGGGAGGCATTTCTTTCTCAATCAAGGCAGCATGCCTTTGGAACACCCCACCCCTAGAACTCCGGCAAGAACCTCTAGAACTATCATTCTGGAAAAAAATAAAAACTGTCCTTTATTTGACCTAACTTTCTTCCCCTAGTCATCTACTTTCTTGCATTTGAAGCAGTTACTTTCCTTCTTAGCGCTGGGAAGCCTTTGGGTAGCTATGCGCTTTATAAATCCCCTAAACTAAACAAAACATTCCAGCTGCCAAGGCCACTGTCAGTTGGAAAGAACCAGTTGTCAGAAAATGGAGCACTGAAAGCACTTGCACAAGAGGGGGGATCCCAGTGGGATGACGGATAGCTGATATCAAGTCAGGCTCCAACTGGGCACACAGCTCTGTGATTGTGACCTTGTCCAGTCCATCTAAGGGACACAAGAGTGAGTAGGCTATCACAGTTGAAACAATGGAACCACCACCTCAGTGTGAATACAGCATTAATGTGATTGGACAGTGGGAATGGCTATGTGTGTGCAATTATAGGCAATGATGCAGTAATGGACAATCAGATTGTTGACCACCACCATGAAACGGCAACCGCCTGTCCTGTATGTAGGGACAGGTGGAAATGAGCTAACTCCACTGACGCTGGGCGTCGTGGCAGAAGGCGGTCTTGCACCACCATGCAATTCCTCATTGGATAATAGGGGGCTCTGTGGAGTACAGTGGCCAATGGGGATTAGCGACGGCGGTAATGGTGTACACCCCCGGGGACGTGACCGCCATTTTCTATCTATACCCTCACTTGTTTCCTGACCTTCAACAGGAGAACAGCTACACTGCGTGTGCTGCTGTGAGCTGTGTCTGGAACCTACTTTCGCCCGTGTGACCGGGGAAAGGGCCCCAGCCTTCACTTCAGAGGAGTTGGAGTGCCTGGTGGATGGGGTCCTACCCCAGTGCAGACTGCTGTATGGGCCTCCATACAAACAGGTGAGTACACCTTGGGCACTATGCATGTGTGAAGGATGCATGGAGATGTGTGTGCAAGCATCATGTCTGGGAGGTATGTCTGGTGGCAGTGTGGATGGTGGGCACCAGGCGATGTGTGTGCCAGTGGTGATGGTAACGGGATTGATGGGCCATATGCATGACAGGGTGGATGGTATGTGTAATGGTATCCTCCTGTCTGTATTACCTCTGCAGGTCAGAGCCCATAAAGAAAATGGATTATGGTCTGCCATCGCCAAGGACGTGCAGACCCTGGGTGTCTATGCCAGGTGGAGCACCCACTGTCAGAAACAGCGGAAGGACCTGAGACGCTGGGCACGGAAGACCACGGAGGCCCAGCTGAGGATGGCCTCCCAGCGAGGAATGGGTGCCTGTCGCAACCTGACCTCCCTGATGGCCCGCATACCAGTGGTGGCCTACCCAGAGCTGGATGGGTGCTTGAGGGCATCACAGCAGCCACAAGGGAGTGAGTACAGTGAGCATTACTGCAATAATTGGTAGCTGGAATGGGATCCGGGTGGTGGGTATGAGTCAGTGGGTGCCACTTAATGCCAGGTCAGACATTGCAGTGTGATCCAGCTCAAGGGTTATGGGTGTACGGCAAATGCAGGTAACCTAGCTTGTTAGCATTCCATTTCAGTCAGGGCTTTTTGGGACCCAAGAGGGGTGTAGTTGGCGGTGTTTGGCCCTCACCTCGACGTGGCATGTAGGCAAATCAATGGTAGTGCAATGCATAGTGCTGAATCCTGATCCCTGTGTTAGATGGTGCTGTGGAAGCCAACGGTGGTATTGGGGCAGTAGTTGACCCAGGGTTCATTTCTCTCTTTCTTCCACCCCTCTGTTCTTCTGTCATCCTGTCCAAGCGTGCATTAGCATCCTCTGACAGAGGATCAGGGTCACCGGTCACAGAGGGAGCTGCATTCCACAGGACCCAGGAGGCAGAGTCCTCTAGGGAACCAGTGGGACGGGGGCGAGGGGAGCACCACGGCGGAGACATGAGGTGACAACACAGACTCTGATACCTCCTCAGATGGAAACTCCCTGGTGGTGGCGGACAACTCTGTGACCACCCCAGCTGCAGGTACAGCTGCCACCCCGTACCAGCACCGCCCTCCCAGTAGCCCCCTCAGCGAGTTGCCTGTGCCCGCTCACCCATGAGGGTGGGCATCTCCTTCGCCCCAGGCACCTCACACCCTGCCCTAGTGAGCCCTACAGCCTTGAGTGAGGAGGCTATTGACCTCCTGAGATCCATCTTTGTAGGGCAGTCAACCATTGTGAATGCCATCCAGGGGCTGGCATCCCAGATGCAGCAATACAACGCATTCCTGGAGGGCATCCACAGTGGATTGGCGGCCCAACAGAGATCGATTCAGGCTTTGGCTTTCTCTCAGATGGCTGCCATTGTCCCTGTTTCTACCATCCCTCCTCCAACTACCGCTTTCCAGTCCCAGTCTCCTCAACCCCAACACATCCCATGCACACATACAGACGAGCATGCACACAAGACAACACCCAAGAGTAGCACAGTCAAACGCAGGCACCACACTTCATCGCACAAGCACTCACGCAAACACCAGACAGTTGCAGACACAACCACATCCACTGCCTCCACTGTCTCCCCCTCCTCCTCTTCCTCCACCTCCCTCCCAGTCATGTCCACACTCACACCTGCATGCACTGCATCAACATCCACTACCGGCATCACCACATCCAGCAGCATAAACACCTCACTAGCAGACATCTCCACAACATACATCTACTTGTCTCCTGTGTCCTCTCCCACCGTGTCTGTCCCCTACTTCTAAAGGACACAAACGCAAGCACTCAGACACCCAAGAGCCATCCATCTCACACACTTCCCATGTACTTGCACCCAAGTCCAGCAGATATACACCTCCAACAACCACTCCCTCAACCTACACTCCCATCCCTCCTCCCTCATCCTGCCCCAATGTCCCTAAGAAACTTTTCCTTGCACTTCTTGACCTCTCTCCCACCGTCTTGCCCGTAGGACCAGGGTGCCAACCAGCCAGCCAGCACCTCAGCCAAACAGTCCACGGGGACAGTGGTGGAACAGCCAGAAAGTTGAAGGAGCCCACAACCCAAACAGCCATGAAGAGGAAGGAGCACACATCACCAACAGCCAGGAAGGGGAAGGAGCCCACAACACCAACAGCCAGGAAGGGGAAGGAGCCCGCAACACCACAGCCAGGAAGGGGAAGGAGCCCACATCATCAACAGCCAGGAAGTGGAAGGAGCCCATAACACCAACAGCCAGGACGGGAAAAGAGCACACATCACCAACAGCCAGGAAGAGGAAGGAGGCCGCACCTCCTGCCATAAATCGAATGAAGCCCTCAACTCCATCAGGGGCTGGGAGGGTAACACCCCCCCCCCCCCCCCCCTGTGGTCACGGAGCCCTCACCGCCAACAGAAGCAGCCCAGGATGTACCATCACCTGTTACCACGGTGTAGCCCTCACCTCCGGCTGAGGCAGTGCAGCCCACTCCTCCTGCACAGGCTGCACCTTAACCTGCTGGGACAGTGCAGCCATCACCACCAGCAGAGGCAGCCCAGGAGGCACCATCACCTGTTGCTACAGTGCAGCTCTCACCACCAGCTGAGGCAGTGCAGCCATCACCATCAGCGGAGGACATGTAGGCCACCCTTCAGGGACTGCTCTACAAGGGGCCCCCTCAAGAACCAGTGGGCATGTTCCCCAGCTCAGAGACTGTGACATTGCACTCCCCAGCAAGGGAACATGGGCATGGATACCCCTCCAGAACCAGTGGGCATGTCCCCCAGCTCAGAGACCGTGACCTTGCACTCCCCAGCAGAGAGAAATGGGCATGGATCCCCCTGAAAGATCAGTGGGCATGTTCCCCAGCTCAGAGACTGTGACCTTGCACTCCCCAGCAATGGGACATGGGCATGGAGCCCCTTCAGAACCAGTGAGCATGTTCCCCAGCTCAGAGACTGTGACCTTGCACTCCCCAGCAGAGAAAAATGGGCATGGAGCCCCCTCCAGAACCAGTGGGCATGTTCCCCAGCTCAGAGACTGTGACTTTGCTCTCCCCAGCAGAGAAAAATGGGCATGGAGCCCCCTCCAGAACCAGTGGGGAAGTTCCCATATTCGTCTGAAGTTCCACACATCCCCATCCCCCTGAGGTGCCTGCCCACTTCCAAATGATGCCCCTGCAGTGTTCTATCCAGATGATGTCAGGATACGAGTTGGGCCTTGGAATGTGCCCTGTGTTCATGTGAGCTCTTATTGCTTTGGACTGGGCATTGGCCCTTTGTGAACATTTGTATATATTTGGTTTGTGTGCTGGGCTTTGCTATGCAAATAAATTTTCAGGACATCCGAACCAACCCGCCCCCACAGTGCCTTGAGAAATTTTTGATTGATTAATTGATTGATTGACTCTGGTCCTTGCATTATTCTGCTGTGTGTGATGTGCCATTGTTTTTCGTCCGCAGCTGGTTGAGTGTATGGTGCGTGTGTGTGTGTATCGTGTGTGTTCTGCATGTCTCTCTCGATTTCCTCTCTCCCTCCCTTGTGTGCTGGACGGCTGTATTCATCGTCGTGTCTTCATTGGCGGTGGTGTTCCAGGTGGAGCATGACATGGATGAGCATGGGGAAGACTTGCAGTTCGTGTTCCATGGCGGTGTTTTTCATCTCTGTGTCCCTGAAGGTGAGTCTTTGCTCTTCTGTGCAGTGTTTCTTCCAGGCTTTTGATGGCATTGGTAGTGTCCCGGAAATCGTGGCGGATTGTTGGGTCATGATATGGTGGGCGTTATCTTGCCTGTCACCTGGGTGTAGATGACTACCGCCGTGGCAAGTGTTGTTAACGCCCTGGCGGTTGATGTAGTACATTAGCTGTGTATGGGAGTTATCACCGCCACTTTAACAGTCACCGCCAATGTCAAAATGACCACCTTAGCGATATATTGAGCTGTGGTAATCTTGGTACTACCGTAGTACAGTGCGGTACCTGATGATGACAAAAAAAGTTCTTGCAAAATAAAAAGGTAGTCATATTGTTTCTACCACACTTTGCTTGTGTTTTGGGGTTGCATGTAAAATATAGGCCATTATTGTTGGTGGCACGTGCAAGAAAGAATGGAACACAATCAAAATGAAAAAAGACACTTCTAGGAAGTACTGCAGTACCTAATGAAATACAAAAAATCCTTGTACATCACATATTAGCAACAATATAGGGTGGCTCTTAATTCTAGTTTGTGAGGAAAAGATGGTTTCCATAAATTATAAAATGTTCACCATCAGGACGATACAGGGCTAGATGCACAAAGCCCTTTCACATTTCTTAATGGTCCAAATTGGCATTTCAGGCCATTAAGAAATGCAAAACGGCCTTTTCTGATGTACAAAGGCCTTTAGGAAATTGCAAATTGCGATTTTTAAGCTCTGAAAATTGCACTTTGCAATCATCAGAATAAGAAATCGCAAATAGGGATCACCTATTTACAATTCCTATTCTGATGTGCAAAGCATTTCCTAAATGCAATTTGGGCATTTAAGAGATGCAATTAACATTGATTTGAAGTTCATGGTAACACTCCAAAATGCTTTTTTTAAATTACAAAGTAGCACGCATGCCCCTTGGGCACATGTGTGCTCTACATGTGCACCACTATATTTGGGGTGCACCAAGGGGAGCCTTTTGCCCATAGCCATCCTTGGTTTTGCATTTTCCAAATAGTCGATTTCCTTTTAGGAAATCGCTATTTGGGAAATGTGAAACCGACCCATTCACATAAATGCAATGGGATTTTTTATTTGCAATTTCCTAATAGCGATTCCTGCTTTGTATGAATCACTATTAGGAAATCGGTATCTCTGTAAAAGCATTTTGTATTTCCTAAATAGTGATTTCCATGAAGTCGCAAACTAGGAAATGCAAAATTGCATTTCAGTACATCTGGCCCATAGCGCTTTATTGGAATCTTTGACATTCAAATGAAAAATGGACAGTGGTGGTTTCTGTTTAAGGGCGCCGGGGCTTCGCCCTCCTTACATTTACAGTAAAAACATGGCAAACATAGCAATGCTTAATCTGTTTAATATACGCTTCAAAATTGCTTTGGGGCACTGTCTGTCTCACTCACTTTGTTACTGCTGTGATCGTCGATAATAGTAGTGGGGACACGTGACTCACGATCTTTCAAAGCTTTTCTCAACATGTCCTGGGCGCTCCAAAAGTCTAAGTATTTGCCGGGTTGACAGCCTCACAGCCCTGAGACCTGTGAGGTCATCAGCTCGGCAAAGACTGAGCATCAAGGCCCAGCCTCCTCCCCCTGATGACGTGGAGGTAAAGTTAGCCACGGGCGTTTCAGATGCAAGTCTGTAGCTCTAAGCCTCCACGTCAATCAGGGAGTGAAAAGTATTGTCACCACACCCTTTCCCAACTTGTCACATGGTGGGGTGGGACCCACACCCTGTGACGGGATGGAAATGGGTGTGGTAGACTGGCTGCAGGCGGGAAGGCTAGAAATCGAGTCTGCGCAGACTCGAGTCAACTTGTGGTGTGAGTGAGAAGCACTGCTTCGTGCACATGATTTGGAGCTGGATGCCATTTTAGCTCTGGTGTGTGGCTGAGTGTTCTGACACATGGCTTGATATTTACTGCAGTCTGCAGAGTCGGCAGTGTCCATGTGCATAGCACTTCAAGTTCATGTGGTGACTCTACTTCGACTCATCTGGTGACATAGTGCTTTTCACCTCCTGCACAGAGTCAGTGACGGCATTCTGCACACGGACAGCAGTTGGTTTGTCAACTCATCTTCCAGGTAACGCACATGTTGCAGGCCATCCCGGAATGGGAATACCGACCGAGTAAGAAGATGAAATAAAACTGAAAGTGGTGGGAAAGGGAACCTCAGCAGGGAGATGTCAACCAGAGAGAAGTTCACTTCCGACGTATTTTTAACTGTTGCAGCTAGCTAACTGTAGCACATGGATATTCATAGGAACAGGTCGGGACTGAATCTCAACTGTTGATGCTTTGTTCACGCACCCTTGATCCATGGTAATCAGTTTATAACCCATGACAAATATTAGGAATAAAAAGAGTTTTTCTTTTCATAATGGAAGTGTGCATCTGGACAAGGCAACAAATAAACAGGGCGAGATGAGCCATGAAACTGTAAGACTGGGTCAGATTATAGTTTAATCCTTCCTTACAAGTATCGGCAAACGTACAAAAAGCGTACGTACGTACTATAACTGATCTGCGCTGCAAAGTGGGGGGAGGAGAGTGAATTGTGTGCCGTGCTGTTGCACCAATTCGGTATTTTTCAAGTGCTGATACTCTCTCCTGTTCTGTCATTCGCTGCCTCGACGACCTGCTTTTGTATGGGGTGGCACCTGGTGAGTCTGTCATTGTTTCCACCTTACAATCCCTAGGTTTTTTTTATCCGAGGATTCTCTCACTGCTGCCCTTCAGTGGTACCCTGGGCCCCTCTCTCACATTTGCTTTCTTTGGTACAGCTGCTTATCCCAAAGTAGGATGTTGGAGCGCTTTACATCGTACACACACACGTTGTACAGAGACTGTGAACCAAGAGTGTATCTGAGTATGGGAAACGTTGTGAAGGACAATGGGTGCTACGCTGTATGAGAATAGTGCATCATTCACACTAGCGATCACTGTATGTGGAAAGTATCTACTCTGGGGAAATACAGCTCAGCTTTGGGATAGGACATCATGGCTGGGGTTGTCTGTACTAGTGGGCATCAATTAGTATCCAGGGGGAACCCTTCTGGAAGCCTTGGAATAGGGAAGGATTGAGAGAGATTTTTTTTTTAGCCAGTACCTCCCAGTTTGCATGCAGCGCGGAGTCGGGTTCATGGCTCACTGTGCTACATTTGAAGGAATGTGACAGGGAAATGCAAGTAACAGAAGGATTTCTGTCTGTGACATGGATGGTGACCCACTGAGCTGTTTACTCGTGAAACAGACCTATGACCTGCATGTTACATGTTGTGCTTAGCAACAGGCACGTTGACCCTCTGTTCTGCTTTGTGATGAGTCAGAACTGAATGTGGATGGGATATTGATCTCTCCAGAGGGTACGATGGCCATCAGATTTGTCTTGCTATGGTATTTACACCCTCCGGGTTGCTGAGCACAAAAGAGATTCTCTGGGTCAGGTGCCTTTGGGCGTGCCACCCAAAGCTGGTAATGCTCACCTCTCTTGCACTGTTTCAGTTTCTGGCCCTATCTTCTGATCATTCACAACATATGGCAGTCTTTGACAGCCTGTACTCTTCTTCAGTGAGCACAAGGTGTCACTCCTTTTGGTATCGTGAGTTCGAAGCATTGGCTGTTTGTTGTGGTGAGACCTAAGCACTTGCATGTGTAACAAGAGTGAGACTTTCCTAGTTGTGAGTGTTTTTAAAGACCTGGCTGCACACAAAATGCCATGTCTCTAAAGCAGCAGGCGAGAGAATATCAGTCTTGGAGAGACGGAGATCAGAGCAGTAAGAGGCTGTATGTACAGTTTTCCATGACGTCCAAGTAAGTTTTTAGAGCTCCTAATCAAACTGCTGGCATTAACACTCTAAGGTAGAGCCTGATGTTGTCTGTGATTGATGGATGGCATTGTTGCCTCCTGAGATCCCAGCAGCAGTATGAGGAGTCAACAACCTGAGTGTTATGACTGAAATCTATAGGTATGACTCACTCTGCACGAATATGTGGCTTTTTTAACATGCCGAAGAGTTTCACATTTTTAGATGAGATTAGATCACTAAATTAATGGAATTTATTTAAAGAGATAGTTTCTAAATATGAACTTATTAGAAACATTATGCCCCCGTGAGCTCCTGCCACAACAATAATGCCATTAGTGAATTATGGCAAGTCATTTGTCAAGTACAGCCAATATTTGGCCAAGATTCATGCCCGACATGGAAAAACGTTGTAATCTAGTAAAATATACACAAGAGGTTTTTGTACTGCCTGAACTTCTTTATTTGAAGCTTCTCTTATATGTGATAATGAAGAGAGAGGAGGCTCTCTGAAATAACATATTTACATAGAATCACACCGTTTGGTTAAGTGAGGAAGCTGGGATTGGCCCCAGATATTCTGTATTCACACTATGCAATTCAGGCACTGGGTACCTTTTTCCATTTTATGTCAAAGGTTAATGCTCTGTCTTTAATCCTTTGCACATGAGGTTAGAATGTGGGTGGCAAGCAGAAGCTACACGAAGGCTTTGTTTGATTTGAACCTCAAACTCAACCAGAGCCAGGCATGTGGCTCAAGTCTTCAGTCCCTTGGTCCCCCCAGTTTTATAGTGGTATGCATGCAGCGTAATTCTTCAAGATATGGTCACTCTTTCAGGTTTTTAAATATTGAAGACTACATGGTCAAAGTTGCTTTTTCACCAAATTCTTTATTAAAAATTAGCTTTAAAAAGCAGCATTTGCTCCTCTTTATTAAAATTTTTCTTTGGTGGGGAGAACTTCCGTCCACCCAACCCTTCCATGTCAGTCGGGCTCGCTAAGGTAAACTCGCAACAACTTTTACGCCCCACCACCTCCAAAAGTCACCAGCCACCACTGAAAATGGAAGACATTCCATGATCTTGAAGGACTGCTGAGAATGCCTTCTTTACGTGTCTTTGAGTTTTTTCAACATAAGCAGCATTTAGACTAGACCACTTCCACTTTTCCCTCTGACAAATGTTGTAAAAGACAAAATGATTGTTCAGAAAATAAACATTAAGGTGGAAAATATCTTCTTCATCTAAATTTCAAGTCTAATTCCAGTAAAGTGGCCTATATCATTGCCACCACAGTGGATAACCATAACATCTGGATGGTCACATGCACTAATAGAGGAAAGTAGAGGGAGTAACTGCTTCCATCTCACACCTCATTCAACAATCCGTTATCTCTAACCCTTTCAAACTGAAATCTGTTTCAAAATCTGCTTTCCTCGCATGCTTTCTGGCCCCAAAAAAAGAAACTATGCCTAACTAGCCAAACACAAACCATTATACACATACACTGACATACAAGAATGAGGAAAACAGAGGGAAACAAATAAATATATACAAAGTTACAAGAATCACCATTAACAAAACACATTACATGAAGAACTAAATTGTGAAGGGAGGACAATTATTGGCTGAAATTGAAATTGGGCTACTAAGGTAGCACAATGGTACCCAAAATAAAAATGATGTAACAAAATAAACTACACTACAGCAATGCATTTTTACAGGTTTTACAAAGGCATTTGAAAAAACCATTTCTAGTCTAATGACAAATGGAAATTATCAACTATTGGGAAGAGGATTATTAGTAAGGGCAGGTAAGAACCTACACTTAGCAATAGGCCACTAACCCCCCCACTGCGTCCAGACAGGTCTCAATAAATTAATCCGAGCTCAACCCTTGGCAGCTTGGCAACAAGCAGTTAGGCTTAACTTAGGAGACGTGTATAAAGCATTTAAAAATCACAAAAAAGTAAATAAATAAAACACATAACATAATAAAATTCCAACACCACTAGATTATATTTCTATCATTAAAATGACACTAAAACTAAACAAATCCAATAAAGGGAACTGTAGAAATTAATTTTTAAAGAATAAGGGGCTGATAATGAGTTTGACGGTCCGAGGACCGCCATAGTGGCAGTATGGACCTCCGTATTATGAGTTCAGCGGTCGTACCACCAACCTTCCGCCAGCACCGCCAGCCAGAACTGTCCACCACAGTGGTCCGGAAGCACAAATAGGGTGGCGGAGACCATGTTTCCACTGGACCCATTAAGAGGTTGCACACCGCCAATGTGAATGTGGCAGTCGGTGGTCCAACCACCAGTTCCCAGTAGACGAAAATGGGCAGTATAAAGGGAGACACTAATCTCCAGGCAGCCGTATACATCCGGAGCCGCCATGGAACCACAACTGGACATCCCTCTACTGCTCCTGATCATCCAAAGACAACAAACTCAACCTCAACGAGGACAACGGGAACTGTAAGTACACACACCTACCTGTAACAACAACCTTTACAAATACCAAGCACCGCCAGCAAACACATTATAGGGGGCAACGCCCCATGCAGCAACACACACCCACTACACCACAACACAACACTTATTTACACAAACACACAGCTCAGGCACAGAGACACTAAAGGCCACACAGCAGTCACACACACAGCAACAACAACACATCTACAGCACACATACACATACAATGCACATACTCACACAAAACACAGGCTGACCACACAAGCAACACACATAGCTATCGATGTGGCATGGAACACATACAACACCACCATGAAACTATCATGCAATAGACACACACATCACAACACAATGGAAGCACAATGCCATGCACAAAACACAGACACAAAATGAAACAAAACAAAATAAGGCAAGGAACATCATCAGTAACATACCAGTACAATTGGGATGGAAGTATCAGGACCATAAATGAAAGGAGGCTGCAATGGGACACATACCATATACAACAGGGCCCTCAAACCACATGCACACAGGAAACAGCCCTACCTTGATCTCAGAGACAAACCACACATAAACAAATTGTCATGTACACCAGCACAATTGGACAAGTCTACAAAGCACACACAACTCACACTCCATGAAACATACCCCTACATCAAACACCTGCAAGTGACATATACATAAATAGGCACATGCACACTCAATTGCAATGCCACACAGCACCACTCATCACACTCCACGTCTGCACAGACAAAACTCAAAGAGACACACATGACAAACACACAACAGCCATATCAGGGGCACTAGTCCAACACCGTACATGCCCACACTGCACAACATAACCCGGAATACGTATAATTACAATCACTGCACAATTTCATTACACCAGCACAGCATATACACACATATGCATCATACAACACATTTTCTCTCTGAGGAGACAACAGCACTGCACACAAACTCACCTACTTCTTATAACACCACATGGAGCAACAAGCAGGCACACAAACACACAACTTCAGGCACACTACCAATGTCACTCAGGAACAACAAAAACCTAGGAAAGGAACTGCAGAACAAAGGTGTACCCAACAAACCAACAACTGGTTGGGTTTATTATGAATGATCCTCATAATAGTTCAAGGCCATAGGCAAGTCCATAAACGGTCCAATTCATGGCAATGTGATGTACCCAAACTTGACTCTTAACTGCCAAGTAACTTCCACTGGAAGGGGCATCATGGGGGCATACAGGCACTTCAGGGATTATCCAGGGGTTGGGGGGTTTGGGTTTGGGCTTGGGTTGGGGGGATCCTTCTTCGGAGGGGTGGACTTCTACTCGGCAGAGGGAGGGGTATGGGTGCTTGCAGAGGAGGCAGTGAAGGTCTTGGAGGGGAAAGGGATGGCCTTGGCCAGGACTGTAGCCCTTTTGGGTGTGACACAGCAGTGGGTGGGGAGGCATAAGGTCAAGATCACACAGGAAACGTTTCTATGACACACGGGGTCAGTCATCAGAAGAGTGTGGGGATTTGGAGGTTGAGGGAGTGGTTGTCTGACATGGAGTTTTGGATGTCTTTGGTGTATGCTTGTGGGAGGTTTGCTTGTGTGTGGTGGGTGTCTGTTGGGTGGGTGAGTGAGGGTGTTTATGTGTCCTGGGCTGAGAGGGGTGGAGGTGCTGAGGAATGCTGTGGTGGGCGGCTGACTGTCTGTTGTGGTGGTGACTGCAGATATGGTAGATGTGCTGCAAATAGGCGTGTCGTAGTTGTGGTGTCTGTGGGTATGGTGATTGGGGTGGATGTTTGAGGGTCTGCTTGGGTGGTGTCTGCGGGTGGGATGGGTGAGTCGGCTAGATCAGTGAATGTTGTGCATGTGGGTATACTTGATGTTGTGTCTGTGATGCTGGGGATGGGGGTGGTGTCAGGGCAGGTTGTGACTGTTGCTGTGTCTGGGGTTGTATATTGTTTGTGTGAATGCGGGTGTGTCTTGTGGTGCTTTTGTTTGTGGGCACTACCTTTGTCAGTTGAAGTGGATGCAGGAGAGTCTGTCTGTGTGCTTTGGGTAGGTCGGGAAGGGGGGAACTAGACTGGGAAGAGGAAGGTATAAAGTGGGGTGGAGGACAAGGGGTGACTGGCTGCTGTCAGTCTGGAGGTCAGAGCCTGAAAAGATTTCTGTTGGCCAGCCATTGCACCGTGAATGCCCTCCAGGGACGCATTCGTCTGCTGGAGTTGTGGAGGCAGTCCCTGGAAGGCATTTACAATGGCAGACTGACCCACAGAGATGGACCTCAGGAGGTCAATATCCTCCTCACTGAGAGCAGAAGGGGTAGCAGGGGCTGGGGAACAAGTGCCTGGGGCACAGGAGAGGCCCACTCTCTTGGGAGAATGAGCACAGCCAACTGGGTAGGAAGCAACAGGGAGGGCAGTGATGGAACTGTGGGTGGCAGACAAAGATCGGACCGCCACCACTAGGGAGTAGCAACTGGAGGAGGAATCTGATTATGTTGATGCAGATCCGGTTTTCCACGTGGCACTCACCTCACCTTCTGGGCCACTGGGTCCCTCTGTGTCGGGGGTGCTTTGAGCCAAGGTCAAAGCCAGATGCTTCCCCACTCAGCTGTGCCCCGTCTTCTTTGCCTGCCTGTTCTGATGCTGCCAACAGAAAGATGGAAAGGGTCAGTACATGGACATTAAAACAACTTAATCTCAACTCTGAAAAACAAAAAATGCCATCATGTCTAGTAGACCCACTCTGATAGTGCCAGCTATTTGGAACACTCGTGTCCCAATACAAAACCATGCAAGGCACAGGAAAACTATAACCTTCATATAAATAAATGTGGATCTCAAACAATTGCAATCGCATAAATGGAGTCTACCAATCACACTACCCATAACACATCTAGGTCAACACTCCACATCAAACCAGTGTCACATTTAGCAGACCACAGCTGACTAGTAGCCAACAACGGGGCCCAATTGTAAGGTACCCTGCCAGTTACACAGACGCAAGCCCATGCACACACCTAATTTGCACTGATGTTAGGTACCAACTATAACACTTGTGGTAGAGGCAATGCAGACAACACAGCCACAAATTTGTAGTATCTTGAACTTGCATTCATGCATAAAATCATGTCTCCATGTACACCTCACAACAATGAACATTTAACAAACATCACCAGCCCAAATAGAGTCCAGGAGGTAGGAGCAATTTCACATAGCTATGCCCCACAAGTGGCATCAAAGAAAACTATGTAGTCAGCTCACAAAGCTTATGAAGGGACATCTTCTGAATACACACACAAATTATTCTATAAGGGCAAGGATAGCCTCCACCAATGTCTGATATCCCGTTCCATGTCCACATCCTACTGTGTTTGTAATACAGAGCTATATCGTACAGAATGGAGAGACACAGAACTCCCAATCAATATCAGTAGGAAACAATCTTAACTCCAAAATACAAGCAATATCACTAGCCATATCTCTCACATTGCAAGCATTGCATCTGTCAGAGGATAAATTACTGAGCCCAATCATATGTGATACAAACATCACTGCATGACAAACCAAGATGTATCCACCGGTCAAGGCACATTTCACAACCATTGCACAACCAACATTATCACACATCAAGGGTACATATGAACATGAACTGGAAAACATCTCTCTCTGGCCCAACCAGTCATGACCATCTATGCTACTGCAGTTGTACATGACTAATGAAATACTGTGATGCATTATGATATCAGTCTAATGGAATATGATGGTGAAACACTCCTGTCTTTGGATCCTCAAGAACAGGTCAAATTATTTTAGCCCGATATTACAACCAGAGTTCACAAAGCACATGTAGGTGAGAGAATCCAGACATCATCCTATCCACGTGGATGGCACATGCCTTTTCCACTGTCAGTTTAGGGGAATGAGGCACATACTGGCATGTAGCCATAAGGAATGTTGGATACAGTAAAGATACATAAAACATTCTCCTGCACAATCCCCACTTACAAAGGGAAACTAGCATGCTACAGTAGCTAAGATGTAGTCATGTAGTTCATCACACAAGTATGATGGACCCCTACACATCTCCTATTGCAGTGATGCATCTGCTGTCACTATATTATTAACAACACCTGCCCCAGGGTGCCACATGTCAATATGCACATCATCCCAGACACATGCCAGGAGCCTGTGACCCACTTCATACAAACCTTTAGACTGCAACAATTGGGTGGAGTAACCTATTGCTGAAAACTGAGAGCCACCAGAAGAACAAATGATTTATATTGTATCACTAAGCACACACATACATCCTCCATGCTGAGTTGATGGTCTGAGTGTTTCCCACAGTAGTATCTATGGTGCCAGTTCAAAAGCACAGGGCCACCCAGTTGGAAACACATGGCCTGCCCACTCATACTACATAACATATGAACTGTAACACATTCCACATCCCTAATGGTCAAGGATAGTAGTCACTCCCACACCAAAACACCTTATCAAAGGCTCTAGTTAGAAATTTCACATGTACTCATCCCCTTTTGGCTGCTGCACTGCCCTCAAATGCCCATCCAGCTCTGGGTAGGCCACCACCAGAATACGGGCCATTGGGGGGGTGAATGTCTGACAAGCACCCCACCATATTGGGACGACAGACCCAGCGGGCCTCTGCAATCTTCTCAGCCCAGCGTCTCAGTTCCTCCCACCTCTTCAACAGTGGGCGCTCCCAAGGTCCGCACCTTCTTGGTGATGGCTCACCAGATCTCCTTCTTCTGATGGGCTTTGACCAGCCTGGATGGAAAAGACAACACAGGAAATAATGTCAACATCTCCGAAAAACAAATTAAAGGCAGAGTCACATACATGTCAGTGTGCCTAGCTAAAACATCCTGGATTAACAGTCCTAACCACCTGTGGCACAATGCAATCATTGGACACAGGGTCAAGTCTACAGACACTGTCCAATTGGCTCACACACACACCACCCAGCTCAAACCCAGCACTGACTAAGCAGATCAACTATAATATCTGTGAGACAAGGACTGGCCACCTCAAAGAGAACAGGAACACAATGATACGCAACACACCAAGTGACCATTTATATTTAAAATCCACAGGGGCCCTAATACCTGTTGGATGTGGCAGGATTGCTCCCAGAGGCAGTGACAGCAACTCAGGTAGTGGAGGTCTTGCTGGCAGCAGTGTCAGGTGTCAAGTGAGGGAATCTGCAGGAGATGGCGGTCACATCCACCACATACATAACAGTCACCACCGGCGGTCACAGCCATTGGCCAAATACCGCCACTGGGAACAATGTTAGCCTGTGGCTGTGTCCACCGCATTGCATCCACCAAAACACCGTGACGACTTCCGCCTGCGTTGTGGGCGGTTCTCCAATGTCCAGTAGAGTAGGTCAGGCAGGTGCATTTTTTGAAGCAGGCAATGCCAGTATCGGTATTTTCAGATTCAAAAATCCGATTTTGTCATTCTGAAAAATCCTGAGTGCTAGTTGTGTCCTGTCATGTTTGTTAACATATTTAACCCTCATATCGGGATGCTGCCAAGCATGTGACAACATAAGTAAGGGCACAGATCCAAAATCATTTCCCCCAGCCAATTTAAGTGTAGGTTCATGAAATCCAGTCCGAGTGGAAAGTCTCATGCACATTTTGTTGTGGACCAGGTAGCTGAAAGAAAATATATGGTGAAAATCAAGGGAGAAAGGTGTCACTTATGTGTATTTGGAATTGGTGATGTGTACTGTGGAGCATGTACTCTGCTAATCAGATGCCATGTCACTGTTTGAAAATGACAGGTTTTTGTTACATTGCAGGGGGCACATTGTATGATGGCTGTACTCTCCTTTTGTCCCACATAGTTATCCTAGGAGGGGAAGGATCCGACAACCTCCTGTGTACCGTCCTCTGGCAGATCAAGCCATGGAAGATAGGCACATGATACAGATATACCGCCAGGATAGATGACAATCGTGGATCTTTGTCATCAGTTTGGAGCCAATTCTCATGTCAGCCATACATCATACAAAAGCATCCCACCCATTGTTCAAGTCATGGCAGTTTTGCACTTCTTGGCCACAGGGTCCTTCCCAAATACAGTGGCCCTATCTGCTGGGATGTCCCAGCCCACGTTAAGTTTGGTCTTGAAGGTTGTACTTTCTGCATTGCTGAAACACCTGGACAGCTGTATTCACTTCCCTTAACATGATGATTTGGCTCATGTGAAGGCAGACATTCAACAGGTAGTTGGAGCTATTGATGGTACGCATGTAGCCTTGGTTCCAGCGCATTGCAATGAATGAGTGTAGAGGCACCGGAAAAACTTCCATTTCATCACTTCCCAGGTTTTCTGTTTGATGGACCTCTACATTTCCCAGGTCTGTGCCCATTATCTGGGTTTAGTCCTTGATGCCTTCATGATGCGGAACAGCTCTATTCCACAGATGATGACACAACTATATCCAGAGAGAGCCTGACAGGTTGGTACGTCACTTATGTCCTGTCTGTTTGTATGCTATGCCTGCTGCAATGGAGATGATGAGAGGGACTCATGTTTGCACATATGTCACATTGCTTTACAGGGGACTCTGCATACCCAAACCAACCCTAGTTGTTGGCACCAGTGAGCTACACAACTACGTCAGGAGGAGTCTGCTTCAACGAGGCCCATGGAAAGACAGGTTGTGTCGTGGAGCGGACCTTTGAGCTCCTGATATCCAGATTTAGGTGGTTGGACAAGTCTAGTGGAGCCCTCCTCTACTCACCCGCAAAAGTGTGTAAGATCATTGTGGCCTGCTGCTTGCTCCACAACATTGCCCTGAGGAGAAATATCCCTTATATTCCTAATGCAGGGAAACTAACAGTGCCGCCGTCCTGGAAATGGCAAGTGAGGATGACAGTAATGTGAATGAAGGTGGAGATATTCAAGCAGATCTCATCAGTCATTACTTCACTTGAATGTAAGTATGGGATGTGTTGTGAAAATTATTTCAGTGTGAGGAACCATAGAGATCACGATGTGTTGAGTAGGAAATCTTTTTTGCAAAGAGACAGGATATCTCATGCAATGCATCATACATGCAAGAATTGCAAGTTATTTCAACCTAGGGCATGTCACTACCTTGCTTATAGACTTTCTTTGCTTCTTTCCACTTCTTTCCCTCTGCATTGGCATTTTACCATTCAAAATCAGAACTGATGTTGGTGTATGTGTGTAGTTCGACCAGCCTTGACTCATTGTAGTGTGTAATTTTCTTCCAGGTGTCTTCACCATGCCAACCTCATGTGAGAATTTCCAAGTTGTGTCATTGACCGGTTGCAGTTGCTATTTTGACATGTGAAGTGAAAATGGATTGATTCAGGTAATATTGCTCTTATAATGGGGGTATATGAGTCCTGTACCCAAGCAGCCTGGACATTGGGAGTGTAAGAAAGTAAGGTTCACAGTACACTTGTTTTTAGTGGTGTGCTGGTGCAATTGTCTCATGTGTGTGAATACTTGGCCTAGACATATGTCATCAAGTTCAATGTATGCATTCTCCCTTCAGAGTATTTGTACAATGAGCTTGTATGTCCTTTTTGTAGCTGTTGGTGTGTTTCCTCGTTGCATGGCACAGTGCCTGTGTTACAACACTGACATAGGTTAGTATATTAGCAGCAGCTGCTTGGTCATTGTAATGGGATAGAGCCATGATCAGGGACTATCGTACTGCCTCTGACTGTGCCAAGGGGTACGTTAAGTTTGCAGACATGGTTTTGGCATGTGATACGTTTCCAGCTGATGTACACATCATCTAATATTGTGGCCTAATTTCCAGGACAAGGTCTGAGTAAATCCTTTCATTTATGGTGCGGGGGATGGTATCTTGACATATTTTGCCTGATTCTACATGTTTTGAGATATACTGGACTATGGCAGTAATGAGATTGGGTGTGCCTTTGTGCTGTAGTGTGTAAATAAATCGTAGATGTAACCACAAACTTGTTTCAGTGTGTATGTAGTTATTCTTTGCATGACACCATCTTGCCCCTTACCATCTTTTTTCTTCTTAATTTGCATCACAATGGCTTACATTTCAACATGTGTAGCAGAAGTAAGCAGCCAATTTTTACCTTGTTGATGCATTTATTTCGATAGGTGCACAAACTAAGTGAACACAGGGCAACAAAGTAATGATATATGAGTGATTCAGTCATAGTGAATGAAATCATTTTAGTAGAATCCACTACATTTAGAGTCCAATGTCCAGTGGCCTACTACTATGGGAAATGGAAAGTGGTTGAGTACAGTCAACAGAGTGGCACGCAAAAGACTGTCATCAGGAAGAGTTCACTTTCTGGCAGTGGTATCTGTCTTGCCATCCAATCCTCCGGACTTCTTGACTGGACATCCCTGCAGGTGGGGGGGAACAGTGGATACAGAGGTGGGGTGTCGAGGTGGTAGCTTTCCCTGAAAATGACTCCCTTTCAGTTGCTGGCACCAATGTCAAAGGGCCTGGTGTTGCATGGCCACTGGAAGGCGTGTGGTGTTGTTCATGGTCCCTGATCAGCATGATGTGGATGTGAGTGAACACCTCAGATATTGAGGACAAGATGTAGTTGGTGGCCTCCAACTTCTCAATAGCCTCTTGATGGCTGTCCCTCTGTATCTACTTCATTTCCCCAAGTTCAATGAGTACCTGACCATTCACGCCTTGGGTTTGCTAGTTTGCTCCCAAGACGTGGGCAATGGTGTCTTGGGCAGGCTCTTTCCCAGTGGCCTGACACCGCTCGACCACAGCATCCCTTCCGCACACCCTACTCCCTCGCGCCTGCACTTTGGTGCAGCTTGTCCTCTCCCACTGGTTCCAGGGCGATTGTTGTCGGTGGTCGGTTGCTGTGACTCAGATACCTACACTGGGGGGCAAGAGATGTTTGTAACTAGCCTTGGGGCACAGGCTTGGCGGCGATAGACTTCCTGTGATGTTAATACAATGGGGCTGGGAGGATATGATGTGGTCAGGCTGCGGCTCACAGGTGTTGTCTGACCAGATTGTTTGGAAGGGCCAGCACCGTCCTCAACGTCCACTGGTCCAGGAGTGTTCTCCTCACTGAGGGCTTCCTCCATGGGGGTGGTGGTAAGCTCTTCAATGGTCTCTGTAGTCACAGTGGCAGCACAACCTGTTGATGTGAGAGAGACAAGGTTAAAGGTTGTATTTTGATATCTACCTCCTATATTTGACCTTGACATTGGTCTAGATCCATGGTCACAATGGATTTGCTGATTTACCTATTGTAAGAAGTACACATCTTAAGATTTGTAGTGTCCTGACAATCTAGTTACATTCAAGTCCCATTTGAGTGAAGTAAGGTCAGGCTGTCTAAGTTTTTAGCTGTTGGAGGGACTACTATCTTGCAAGCAGTGCAGATAGAACAGTGGGTGGGAAGACTGTACTTTGTGTTATCTTGATATCAGTTGTTTGTTATGCAGCCAGTAATGGGACTCAGCCTGTGATGTGTTAGTTGTCAACCTATGGTCATGGCATTGTGGATGTGACTGCTGCCAGAGCCAATCAGACTACACATCTCGTGGACTTAGATCTGTCTTAGATGTTCTTTCACATCATTTTGTGGTATCATTCCTGAGCACACAATTTCCATCTTGGCATAGTTGCTGGAGATGAATTATGTGTATGTTGGCACATCAGAGGGTGTATCCATATCCTGTATCCTTGTCTCTCCCAGGTGTGTCAAGTTCATAAGGGAGTTTGTAGACAGTGGGGCGTTATCATATGTAGAGTGGTTTGGTATTTGAGGTTGCATGGATTTGTGCTCCTGGGGTTTAGAAATAATTTTCTCAATACACAACTCCCAATTTACATTGTCACTCCTCTAAGGAGGGTTTTTTCCCAATGAAAGTATACCTAAATGGATATTTGACCTTGTGCAGAGTGGGCTTGGTCATTGGATGTAGTAAACAGATCCTCCTAGCATTAGTAATGCTGTTTTCCTCTGTACTACAGGCAGTTCCTCTATGTATCTTGCCCAGGTGTTTGCACTTCATGTGTAAATTTCAGATATCACAGACATTTTTGCAAGTGTTTGCTGTACTGTTGCTTGTTGTGAGAGTAAGGGATCCTCCTATGAGATCCAGCCATTTTCCTGCCAGTCCTGCACTCACACTATACAGGTGACTTCCCCTCAGGTGAGTACATTTCAGTGGGAGAGTGGACTGGGAAGGGTGTATTGTTTGAGGTGTCCAGTGTTTTGGCTGTGGTGGGCAACACTACCTTGTACCCTGGCCTTAGCATTCCTTCCAGTGCCTGCCTGTCCTGTACTCACACAGTCCAGTTCTCCCCCTCTGAAGTGAGTACAGTTCACAAGGGATTTGCACAGCAAGGTTAGTTTGGGTGTGGTACACTATTCTTGCAGTGGCCCCAGTTGAGTTACGTTCACATGTGAGATGCCAGACATGGAATATTTGTACAGTTAGACACAGGGGTGATGAGTGGGGTGACATTGTAGGTGGCAAAATATGATTAGTGAGCATGCATGACAATACATGTTGGCGACATTTAAATTGTTGTGACTTACTCGACTCCACTCCCCCAGGTATTCCTGTCAAGCCCTCAAGATGCTGGATGGCGAAGAACTTCTCCTCCCAGGAGCTGTAGAAGAGGAGGTGGGGGACCACCACCAGTGTTCAGAACCGCCTTCTGGTGCCTGGATGCTATAGAACGTACCTTGCCCCTCAGGTCGTTCCACCTCTTCCTGATGTCCTCCCTTGTGCGTGGGGTGGTGCCTACAGCAGTCACCAAGTGGACTATACTCCACATCCGCCACATTTCCATTTTCCTACAGATAGTAGTCTGCTGGACATATGCTCCAAATAATTGTGGTTCTACTCTAATGATTTCATCGACCATGACTCTCAGCTCATCATCAGTATAACAGGGATATTTATTTTGTGACATGATAAAGGGTGCTGTGTGCTAAACAGGTGATAGTGAGTGATGACAGTAGTGATGTGCATATGGGGATGATGTGCATGTTGAGGGTGTGTGATATGTGAATGTGTGAGTTGGTGTGGTGCCTAATCTATGGTGTTGGTAAACCACTATGAAAAGAACTGCCTTTGTGATTTTAGACTTGTAATACGGTCGATGGTAGGTTGATGGTCTAGTGGTGCTGGTAGTTGAACCTCATATTTCCTGCCCTCCAGTGTCCTGTAGGTGTTGGATTTTTGGCTGGGTTTTGGCAGTCTGGCTGTGCAACTCGTAATACGGTGGTCTGTATGACTGCCAACTTGGCGGCCTTTTGGCTGCCTCCACTATGGCAGTCTGCCAGTCCACCCACCAAACTCATAATGAGTCCCTAAATGGTTTTTTAGCTCATAGAAGCTAAAAACGCCAATCTGGACATCTAGTCGCACTCGACCGGGGCAAAGTCAAAATTTGAGGCTGACTGTGATGGAGCCCTGCTCAGCTGCAGTAAGTGGGAGACCTCGGTCAAAGTTTTACCTTTGGACTTCGTCTTTTTCTTGAAGAGCATCTTCACTGGGACGAATTCACAAGTGAGATCCTATCTCGCTGGAGCCCTCTTCAGCTACACGGAATAGGAGACCTCGGATTATACATTAGGAATTAGATGATTTTTCGTGATGGATGGTCTTCATCTGGGACAAACTTGAAATTGAAGCCGCCATCCCTGGAGCCCTGTTCGGATACACTGCGTGGGAAGCATTGGTCAGCTTTTTACGTTCGGACTTAGAAGCTTTTCGGGAGCTTTTTCTCTCCGACGTCAAACGACCCTCCACAGCAAGCCGATTTTGAGTCAACATTGTCAGGTTGCCTTTCCACGAGCCCCCTGGGGAAATCCTGGAAGTCTGGGGCTCCTGAACTTTCCAGCAGGACGAACGTGCAAGTCATGCTGGCTTGACTCACAAGGTCGGGTTGATCCACTTATAGAGCTTTTTTCCACAGTTGCTCCAAACTTCTACAAAATTCTGGATCTTCTTCCAGAAGATCTTTGGAGGCCACTTAGGAGTCCACCACTCACCCCAAGGTTCAAGAAGCTCTGAGCTGTTCCTTGAGGGCTAGGACTCCAACTCCCAGAATGCACATGGCTCAAACCTAAAAATTACCACTGGTCAGCTGGTCAGTTTCTTCAGGGCTTGATGCAGGGGACTCTGGTCAGCTAATTTCTGCCTGTAGCAAACAGAGAGTCCCTTCTTGAAGCAGCTGAAGACAAGAAACTGGTCCAGTCCTTCTGGGTGCAGCATGCAGATTCAGGTCAGGGGTCCTGCAAGGCAGGCCTTCTTATTATTGTCTGAAGTGGGGTGCAGTTCTGACATTTTGTTCCTTGCAGTGGAAAGCGGGGGGCCTCTGTCCAATCATGTGCAGTCCACCACCCACTTGATTGACCACTCCCTGGGAAGTGTGGCAAAAATCAATCCAAGGGAGCAACATTCTTCAAAAATCCAAGATGTCAAAAATATAACCTCGGAGGTTAGGTCTGGATGAGCCCAGCCACTGTTGTGGCTAAGTTTCCCTTGGCACTCCCCTTTCCAGCCCTCTCTTAATCTAATCAAGGGGCAGCTGGCTGTGTGGGTTTGCAGGAAATGGAGGAGGTACAATTACTGTCCCATATCTCCTTCACTCCTTTGAAGACCAGTTTGACAGCTCTCTCCTTCCAGTTTCACCATCTGCTGAGGCAGATCTCCTCCTACCAGATGCTTCCTTTGTGTCACTCCTGGCCATTACCCCCCTTCATCAAGGTAGCCTCGCCAGGCTGCCAGAGGCTGGCAAATCAGAAACGGGCACCACAGAGCTGAAACTGGCAACTTTTAGAAAGAGTTCTAAAACTCTTTCTAGGTGCAAGATATATTAAATTCAACCGTGGCAAGAGGTTGGATTTATTATAACTTTCAATTTAACACATACCATATTTTGCTCCTTTCTGTGGAAAATAAGACTTCATTATTTTAAAATAAAGTCTCCCAATCTTAGCCTATGGAGCCCATTTATTACAATAGGGAAAAACAAATTTGGCTATTTTAGCTCACCAGGGCTTATAAAACATCTTTAATAAAGTCCCTGCTTATTGATACACTGCACCCAACCCTAAGGGCACCTCGGGCACACTTCAGGGTGACTTATATGTAAAAATAAGGTAGCTTAAAACTTTGGAAGTACTTTTCCAAAGTCGAATTTGGGGTTCATTTTAACCTAAAAGCAGCCAGCAAGGCAGGCCTGCCTTTAAAAATGACACTGGGCACTACAGCAGTGCATCTATGGGTGCACTACATATGCTCGGTCCCTAAACATAAATTACCTACTACATACTAGTGACTTATAGGTCGATTGATACGGCCAATTATAATTAGCCTAATTTTCATAATCCATTTTACACAGAGCACTGGCCCTGGGACTGGTTAGCATTACCCAGGGCACAGTCAAGAGTCAGTAACCACCAGTATCTGTCCAAAAAGTTTGGGGGTGACCATGGCTAAAAGGAAGACTTTCCTACAATAGTAAATCAGATAATATATACATTTATGAAGTAAAGCATTATTTGAGTGGTTGTTCACACAAAGTGGCCTCGAAACACAGCTCAATACTACTAATCACACATCTCTGCTCACATGAGTATGAAACAATAGAAAACTAGAAAACATTTGCAATAAAGAAGTGAAGCATTTTGTCACTGGTTATTAACACAAAGTGGGCTATAAACACTCCAGCACAAACAAATAACATCAACAACCATAGATACTCTGATGACTTTTGGAACGCAATACAACTGTATTTCTTATTCAAAGATATTACAGAGATTGTAGATTATACCTCATCATCTCCATCTCTATGGTGGTCATTTAGATAATGGAGGTAAAAACTGCCTACCACTGCGGTGATGGCCGCCAAAATTCCACCACCGCAGCTAACATCCATCTGCCAGATTAGGAGCACTGCTGGATTTCCGCCACAATAAGGGCGTAAATCCGGCAGTGATCAGACTGGCGGAAGGCGGTAAGCTGGCGCTGCTACGACCAGCACCGCCACGCCAGTTGAGCACCGCCAGTCGTATCATAACCTGTGATACCGCCTGGCGGTGTTCAGCTGGTGGGCAGTGCTGGTGGTAGCAGCGACCCTTCCCGTTCCCTGCTGGATGACCTCCCCGGAGCAGGTAAGGTGATCGTCTGACAGGGGAGTGGGGGTGGGAAGGTGGGGGGTGGTGTGTGTATGTGTATGTCTAGAAGAATGTGTGTATGCCAGTGTGTGTCTGAATGCGTGTATGGATGAGTGTAATTGAATGGGTGTATGCGTGGTGCGTGTGGGTGTCTGTGTGTGTGCATGGGGAGTCAGGGGCTGTGTGGATGGAATAAGGGGGTGGGAGGCTTAGTGTGTGCATGGGGTGAGTGGGGGATGTATCTGAATGTTGGGGTGGGCAGGTTTGTGTGTTTATAGTGGGGTGGGTAGGGGGCTGAGTTTGGATGGAGGGGGGATGGGGGATGTCAGTTGAGTGTTGGGGGGGTGGGGGAGCCACATAACAGTCACAGGGAAAGAATTCTACTGCCATGATTTTCGTTACATTGCTAACGCAATGGAAAACATGGGGGTAGGCTGCTTCAAAATGCAAGGGGAAGTACTCTGTTGGCCGCCAGGCTGGGGATTCACATCCCCAGCCTGGAAGCCCATACCGCCATGGCGGAATAAATTGTAAATTACCGCCAATCTCATGATGTGGCAGTATGTACTGCCAGCCTGTCAGGGACATAATGAGGCCCCATATGTCTACATAACACAAGTACACTTCTTTATGGAATATTGTTTGCAAGGAAATACTGTGAAATACATTTTAAAACATAGCCTTGTATTACATTGATCTCTGCTGTATCCATTGTTTCTTTTTGCCTTTACTAAAACAGATGTGCCCACATTGAAAACAATGCCTACAAAGTGATACCTGGAGAAGCAAAGAAAAATCTATTACAAAGAAAGGAGAAACAAAGTAATTGAACAGACAGAAGGTGGATGCCGACAGAAAAATAATTCAACTAGCAAGACTATTTACAATGTTTCTATTGTTTCAACAAACTGTAACCAGAGTAGTAAAATGGTTAATAGGAAGCAATTGACAAAGAGAGCACAGTTATTCAAAAAAATAAAATCACAGCTATTAAAAAAAACTTTTACAACAAGAGAAAGTGAATATAACAGCAAAGGATTATAAAACTTGTATCTTCAAAAGTTTGCTTTCAACACTTCCTTCCATAAGGAAAAAAGAAGAATATACTTACACATAAAGAATAATCTAAACTTATTGTGGAAAAAGCATTTAATGTGAAAAGAAAACAGTTTTCTAATGAATCTCGTAAAAATCTTAGAGCGTTTAATTTCAAACTATACAATACATAAACAACGGAATAAACAACTAACAAGACTAAACCTCTGCATCATTTTGCAGGGACTATTACTAACCTCCAAGGAAATTCTTTAGGTTGCCCTAGAAATCATATCTGTGGCACCACATTCCATTTTATAAAAATGATATGCATACATCACTCAACTGTAAGAAACTGTGTGCGGACATTCTTCTTTGCGAAAGCACTATCATTACATTTCAAACAACTAAATTATGCTCTACTTCACTCAAATCCAGGAAAAGTCAACAATATTACCAACTATATCAACTCTAAATATTTTGGATGCACTCTCTGAGAAAAACACAGGTTGTCTTTACTCAGAATGAATCATAAAATACATTAATGGACTTAGCCAATTACAAAATCTATATTTTGGATTTTCAAGAAGCAATTTCTGAAATCCATAATCAGACTGGCATTTGTTGCAGAACCACATACTATAAGATGCAAGTAAAAATAATTATCTCCAAGAAAAAAATGAAAATGAGGATAAATTGGCATGAAGAAATCTAACTCTCTTTATATTTGCGGGAGAAGGTTATGAATCTGAGAATGCTTAATTACTACCTTGGAAAACTAGACCATAACTTCATGACTTCATGTGGAATTCATAACAATTTGGAAATTTATCAAATTCTGTCTGAATTACAGAACCTGAATTTTGTATGAAATCACTTTCATTCTTTTTCAAACCATTGTTAGAATGCAACCAAAATCGGAAAAAAATTCAACCTCATGAATTAGCATGCACACTGAAAGGAAAAGTTGATTTCCAATATAACCACTCTTGGAATTGAATGCAAAATAGAGGAATCTAGTCAATGGAGTACCCACAGAACACAAAAAAGGTTGGCAAGAATTAATTAGCATAAAAAAGTTCAGAAAGCACTGCATTACCTTTAGAAAAACAAAATATACTATGAAAATTTGGACATTGCTAACTTCTCATCTACAAAAAGAAAACTGGACAATTTGAACAAATTACTGAGGAACAAGCTGAATAAATATATGAGCATTATAGTATATCCTACAACACTCCGGAGACAGGATGGGCGATGCTTTAGAACTCTAGCATATGAAAGAAGCTAAAGGAGAAAATATTAGTGTTTGGAGAAAAAACAATAGAAGTAAGATGGTTTCCACATTTATATCCCACTGGAAATGGTGAGCAATGTGATGATTGTGCAGTACAAAGTTTAGCACCTGAGTACCAAGCTACAAGATTACATTCTGAGGATCCACACTTTCAACAAATTATTTTTTACATTTTCACAGTTCCATATGAAAGTTAACTTTCAGTCACTTCTTATGATGTGGCACATGTAATGTGGACTAGCTCTGGCTTTACTAATATAACAGCATAGGATTTTATGGAAAAGGTACACAACAAAGATGAACATGTTATATAACTTGATCAACAATATGGCTAGTCAATGAGGAGCAAATGAATATTGGTTTCAAAGAAATGAAGAATTTAAATGTATGCTAAAAAACGTTGGACTACCTACTTGGTTTGTTACTTTATACTTTTCTGAGTATGCATGGGACAACATTGCACATATTGGCCCTCATTACAACCTTGGCGGGCGGCAGAGGCCGCCAATGCGGCCGCGCTCCCGCGGGGTCTTTTATGAGATCTCCGCTGGGCTGGCAGGTGTTGCGGCTGTACAACGGATGCAGTTGCACCTGTTGCACTTTTCACTGTCTGCATGGCAGACAGTGAAAAGTTCCATAGGGCCGTAGCAGGGGGCCCCACGACTCCCCTTTCCGCCAGCCTTTTCATGGCGGTTCTTACCGCCATGAAAAGGCTGGCGGGAGGGGGACTCGTAATCCCCTGGGCAGCGCTGCAAGCAACGCTGCCCTGGGAGATTTAAACCGCCGGGACTAATGTGGCGGGAAACCGCCGGTCCCGGCAGTGCGACTTCGGCGTTTCCGCCGCAGTCGTAATTCCCCTGGAAGCACCGCCAGCCTGTTGGCGGTGCTTCCTCCAAAACAGCCCTGGTGGTCAAAGGCCACCAGGGTTGTAATGACCCCCATTATCTCCAAAACCCCAGCAAAAGAAAGTTTTTTGGATCCTGCCAATGTTTGCAGATATTTCAACCACAAATTTCAAACCATGCTTCACTGCTTAACCAACAAATAGAAAAATCCTGTTGGAGAAATACTTTCTTTTGGCAAGAAGAGTATCAAGTAAGAGGACTACCACTCATTCATATTCTCTGGATCATAGATGCACCCAAGTTTGGATATGATAAATCATTATTACTTAGTTTATGACTGTAAACATCATGACACAGAGTACTTAAAAACCTACATTAAAAATTGGATACCTTGCACATTTTGGTCCCATAAAAAAAACACCTGCTGAAAACAAATAAGTTGGCACACACTACCCTAAGAGAAGTCCAAGAAACACACCTCTATGAAGATGCTCAATTCTAAGCATATAGAAATAACGTGGCAGAAGATATTAACACTGGAACATTTTGAGTTTAAGGTACCAATGGCGGTTTAGTATGTCATACTAAACCTATTTTTAATAATCATCTTAAAATAAGTTGTGACACAGGGGGGAAAAAAATAATTCTACTATTTAGCAATTCGTCTACTATTTAAAACATGACACAAAGAAGAACTTATAGGTCCCTTTCAGTCCTATGAAGATGCATTTAATGTTCATAAAAAATACCTTCTATTGCCTGAATTAGAGAGACACTTTCAAATGTTGGATCAAGAAATAGAAGAAGAGAGCAATATTACTGAAATAATATGTACACTTCCAGGACTGCTGACCCTCTTGGGCAAACAATTAATGATACTAAAGCTATGGTTGCCATGGACAAGGTTCAAAATGCAATGGACAAAGTCAAAAAGAACATAGATAAGTTGTAATATTTAGTATATCAATAAAATAGAGAACAACTTCAAACATACAAATGCATAAAATAATCAGTAGATCATGGACCTCAACATGAAGATGGCATACATGAATGTAGTACTTATGAACCTTCATTACAATATGCAAACGGGAAAACAGGAACAGGGAAAAGGTTTCTTATTAAAGTAATTACTGCTTATGTGCAGAAAGTTGCTTGCTATACTTTCTCTTGTGTAGTTACTGCTCCTACTGTCTTAACAGCACATAATATCAAAGGGGTTATCTTATATTGTCTACTCTTGCTACCGTTGGAGTATGATAACAAACTGAAATACTTAAAAATGAATAATGTTACATGGACCTGGTAGAGTCCTTACAAAATTAAATGTTATGGTCAAAGATGAAGTGAGCATGGTTCCAAACTTAGGACCTCATTATGACATTGGCGGCAAGTGCTGCTTACTGCCATGCTGACTGCCGCCAACATACCGCGACCGCGGCGATATACCACTACGCGTATTATGACCCACACACACAAGTCCGCCAGCCGAAAGGTCAGTGATAAACTAGCGGTACCAAAACCCACACCGTTACGGCAACAGAAATACACCCACATCACTATGACCCACAAATCACCGCTGATGGACATTCAACCGCAGTAAACCATTGGCGGTAGATACCGCCACGCTCAAAATACACACACACTAACAAAGCAATACCACATTGGACAATTCAAACTACACCTGACACAAATACACACACCACACCCACAAACCACTATAAAACACACACACACACTTTACCCACAACCCTTTACCACTACAAACAATTTACAACAGAGAGAGAGACATACCAGGAGCACCCACAGAACCAAAGCCACAGAACACCATCACCCATACACCATCCACGCACCTCATAGCACACACCCCAACACATCACCCCACACACCCTCACACACACCACTCACACTACACCCATGGCACCACAACGACACCCCAGGTTCTCAGAGGAGGAGTTAAGGGTCATGGTGAAGGAAATCATACGGGTAGACCCACAGCTATTTGGATCACAGGTGCAGCAGACATCCATTGCTTGGAAGATGGAGCTATGGTGGAGAGTCGTGGGCAGGGTCAACGCCGTGGGACAGCACCCCAGAACAAGGGATGACGGCGGAGGCTCAGCTGGGGATGTTCCGGATCCTGGCAGTGGCCTACCCGCAGTTGGATGGGCGCTTGAGGGCATCACAGCAGACACAAGGGGGTGAGTACACTATCATTCAGCTGACTTTGCGCGCAGTGAAGGTGTCTGGGTGGGGGAGGAGGGCTGTGGGTTCCCCTAGGCCAGGGTGAGTTCCGTAGGCTAAGCTCATTCGTAAGGCATGGCCCTGTGGCCCCCCACCTCTGTGGAGTGCCAAGTACAGCTAGTCATGCACCTGTGTCATCTATGTGTGCAGATGTCGTCCATAGCCTTGTAGGCCATTACCCAGGAATTGCACTGTAGAACGCAACAGCGCGACGTAGTGCAGGGTGCTGCTGTGTCTGTATTGTCCGCCAACGGTAGCGGTAAGCCATGCACTCAACCTGTCTTTCTTCTGTTTCCCCCCCTTTTTGTGGTCTCCCTGTTCTTGTGTGCATTAGCATCATCAGGCGGAGGTACAGTGGCACCAGAGCACGAGGGAGCTGCATCCCACATGGGCATGGAGGCCCACACTACGGACTCTGAATACACCAGTGGGACGGAGGGCGAGGGGAGCACCACGGCGGTCACAGGATCTGCAACCAGCGACACAGACTTGTCCTCCGATGGGAGCTCCCTTGTGGTGGCGGCAACATCTGTGCCCCCCACTTCAACAGGTACAGCCGCCACCCCCCCTACCAGCACTGCCCTCCCATCAGCCCCTCAGCGTGTGCCCCGTGCCTGCTCACCCAGAAGGGTGGGCATCACCTTCGCCCCAGGCACCTCAGCCCCTTCCCCTGTCACCTCTGCTGCCCTCAGTGAGGAGGCCATTGACCTCCTCAGGTCACTCACTGTTGGGCAGTCTACCATTTTGAATGCCATCCAGGGTGTAGAAAGGGAGTTGCAACACACAAATGCATTCCTGGAGGGCATTCATTCTGGTCAGGCTGCCCTTCATGGAACCGTTCAGACTCTGGCCTCAGCACTGATGGCAGCCATTGTCCCTGTGTCTAGCCTCCCCCCTCCACCTTCCTCCACCCAGACCCAATCCCCTGTACCTCAGCCTATCCCAAGCACACCATCAGACCAGCCTGCACTCACCTCACCACACACGGGAAGCTCAGGCAAACATAAGCACCACACATCACAGAGGCACTCACGCAAGCATCACACACATACAGACACACCAACATCCACAGCCTCCACTGTGTCCCCCTCCTCCTCGTCTCCCTCCTCCCTCCCAGTCTCGTCTACACTCACACCTGCATGCACTACCACTACAGCCACTCCGTCCCTCACCAGCACACCCACCACCACACCCCGCTCACGTGCACTCACCACCCCACTACCATTTACACGTCCCCTGTGTCCTCTCCCAGTGTGTCTGTGACGCCCCCTCCGAAGATACACAAACACAGGCACACACCCACTCAACAGCCATCCACCTCACGACAGCCTCCAGCGCATGCACCTGCACCCAAATTCACAAAAGTTACACCTCCTACATCCACCACCTCTTCCTCCACTCCCAAACCCCCTCCAGCTACCCGTTCCAGTGTCTCCAAACAACTTTTCCTGTCCACCGTTAAACTATTTCCCACCACCCCCCCCCATCCAACTCATAGGTCCCGTACTAGCACCTCAGACAAAAAATCTCCGGGACCAGTGGTGCCTGTTGTTACAGGTATGTGGAGTGCACCGGCCACCAGGGCAGCCAGTGTGGCACGGAGCCACAGCACAGCCAGTCCTCCCCCTGTGAAGCACCAGAAGTTGGACAGTGCCCGGCAGGAGAGGGGGAAGACTCCAGCCAGCCAAGCCGCTCACAGGGGTCCCGGGGGGAGTGTGGACTCAGCTGTGACTCCTCCCAAGGTGGGGAAGGGGCAGAGGAAACCTCCAAAGTCTGGGAGGAGCAGCACGGTGGAGAAGACCGCCATCATCCCCGCTGGCCAGGAGGCCACCGCCAGCCCCATCGTCACTGCCCAGGAGGCCACCGCCAGCCCCATCGTCACTGCCCAGGAGGCCACCGCCAGCCCCATCGTCACTGCCCAGGAGGGCCCCGCAATCCACAGCCCAGCTGGCCAGGAGGGCCCCGCAAACCACAGCCCAGCTGACCCATTAAGGACCGCCAGCCACAGCCCAGCTGGGCAATGACGGTCCGCTGATCAGGGCAAGGACCGCTGAACAGGGCAAAGACCTCCATGGCAAGGACTGCTGAAAAGGGCAACCACCGCTGAACAGGTCAGAAACTGGCAACTCAAGCACCGCTGAACAGGCCAAGGACCGCTGAACAGGTCAGAAACTGGCAACTCAAGCACCGCTGAACAGGCCAAGGACCGCTGAACAGGGCAAAGACCGCCACGGCAAGCACCTCTGAACAGGGCAAGGACCGCTGAACAGGTCAGAAACTGGCAACTCAAGCACTGCTGAACAGGCCAAGCACTGCTGAACAGGGCAAGGACCGCTGAACAGGGCAAAGACCACCATGGAAAGCACCTCTAGCCCATTTGTGGCAGGGGCAGTGACGCAACTGGGACCGTTACGGGGTGAGTGCTGCACTCTGGGCACCAGTCCCCCTCCAGAACCAGTGGAGACATGCATCCAATCTGTCTGTCCTGCACAGGATGAAGCACTCTGGGCACCAGTCCCCCTCCAGAACCGGTGGAGACATGCATCCACTCCGTCTGTCCTGCACAGGATGAAGCACTCTGGGCACCAGTCCCCCTCCAGAACCGGTGGAGACATGCATCCACTCCGCCTGTCCTGCACAGGATGAAGCACTCTGGGCACCAGTCCCCCTCCAGAACCAGTGGAGACATGCATCGACTTGAGAGACTGTGGCTTTGCACTCCCCAGGATGGTACTGTGGGCAAACTAACCACTGTAGAGACTTGAGAGACTGTGGCTTTGCACTCCCCAGGATGGTACAGTGGGCAAACCAACCACTGTAGAGACTTGAGAGACTGTGGCTTTGCACTCCCCAGGATGGTTCAGTCGGCAAACCAACCACTGTAGAGACTTGAGAGACTGTGGCTTTGCACTCCCCAGGATGGTACAGTGGGCAAACCAAACACTGTAGAGACTTGAGAGACTGTGGCTTTGCACTCCCCAGGATACATCAATGGGCATGGAGGTCCCTCATGGATCTGGCGTCGTGCACTCATCCGGCTGAGGTGCCCCCACTTCCCTTCCCCCTGAGGTGCCTGTTGTATTTCTATCTGATGCCCCAGCAGTGTTCTCTCCGTCATGTTCGGGTATCTTGTGTGGGCCTCGCCCATGCATTTTGGGCCCAGTGGCCCACGGACTATGAATGATGCAAAACCTGGACTACTAATCGTGGTGTATATTTTGTTTATAGTGTATATATATATATATGTATATTTTTGCTTACTGAATTTTGATATATTACAATAGTTACACTCATTTCCTTTTGTCTTTGCATTCTTCCGGGGGGGTTGGGCGGTGTTACTGTAATATATAGATAAACATTGGTGTGTGTGTCGTAGTGGGTGAGGGTCGGGGTGGGGGTTGGGGTGTTGAGTTTGTGTGTCCCTGTTTTTTGCCTCCCCATCCCCTATGTCGTAGGTGCAGTACTCACCGTGGTCTTCGCCGCCGGCGTTGGTGCTCTTCGTAGAAGAGCAGGAAGACTAGCCCAGCTGACCCATGAAGGACCGCCAGCCACAGCCCAGCTGGGCAATGACGGACCGCCATGGCAAGGACCGCTGAACAGGGCAAAGACCGCCATGGCAAGGACCGCTGAACAGGGCAACCACCGCTGAACAGGTCAGTAACTGGCAACTCAAGCACCGCTGAACAGGCCAAGGACCGCTGAACAGGTCAAAAACTGGCAACTCAATCACCGCTGAACAGGCCAAGGACCGCTGAACAGGGCAAAGACCGCCATGCCAAGCACCGCTGAACAGGGCAAGGACCACTGAACAGGTCAGAAACTGTCAACTCAAGTACCGCTGAACAGGCCAAGCACTGCTGAACAGGGCAAGGACCGCTGAACTGGGCAAAGACCACCATGGAAAGCACCTCTAGCCCATTTGCGGCAGGGGCAGTGACGCAACTGGGACCGTCACGGGGTGAGTGCTGCACTCTGGGCACCAGTCCCCCTCCAGAACCAAGGGAGATATGCATCCACTCCGTCTGTCCTGCACAGGATGAAGCACTCTGGGCACCAGTCCCCCTCCAGAACCGGTGGAGACATGCATCCACTCCGTCTGTCCTGCACAGGATGAAGCACTCTGGGCACCAGTCCCACTCCAGAACCGGTGGAGACATGCATCCACTCAGTCTGTCCTGCACAGGATGAAGCACTCTGGGCACCAGTCCCCCTCCAGAACCAGTGGAGACATGCATCGACTTGAGAGACTGTGGCTTTGCACTCCCCAGGATGGTACTGTGGGCAAACTAACCACTGTAGAGACTTGAGAGACTGTGGCTTTGCACTCCCCAGGATGGTACAGTGGGCAAACCTACCACTGTAGAGACTTGAGAGACTGTGGCTTTGCACTCCCCAGGAAGGTACAGTCGGCAAACCAACCACTGTAGAGACTTGAGAGACTGTGGCTTTGCACTCCCCAGGATGGTACAGTGGGCAAACCAACCACTGTAGAGACTTGAGAGACTGTGGCTTTGCACTCCCCAGGATGGTACAGTGGGCAAACCACCCACTGTAGAGACTTGAGAGACTGTGGCTTTGCAATCCCCAGGATACATCAATGGGCATGGAGGTCCCTCGTGGATCTATCGTCCTGCACTCATCCGGCTGAGGTGCCCCCCCTTCCCTTCCCCCTGAGGTGCCTGTTGTATTTCTATCTGATGCCCCAGCAGTGTTCTCTCCGTCATGTTCGGGTATCTTGTGTGGGCCTCGCCCATGCATTTTGGGCCCAGTGGTCCACGGACTATGAATGATGCAAAACCTGGACTACTAATCGTGGTGTATATTTTGTTTATAGTGTATATATATATATATATATATATATATATATATATATATATATATATATATATATATATATATATATATATATATGTATATTTTTGCTTACTGAATTTTGATATATTACAATAGTTACACTAATTTCCTTTTGTCTTTGCATTCTTCCAGGGGTTTGGGGGGGGGTGTTACTGTATTGTATGGATAAGCATTGGTGTGTGTCGTAGTGGGTGAGGGTCAGGGTGTTGAGTTTGTGTGTCCCAGTTTTTTGCCTCCATCCTCCCCTATGTTGTAGGTGCAGTACTCACTGTGGTCTTTGCCGCCGGCGTTGGTGCTCCTCGTAGAAGAGCAGGAAGACTAGCGCTGGGAGAATATGAAGTTCCGGGTCCATGGTGCCCTCCTTCCTCATGGAGTGTGTAGAGGTGAGCGTTTTCCCTTCGAAATGCTTGTTTCCGTCGTGTTTTTATTCGCGGTGAGTCCGCCCTGGAAAAGGTGGGGGATTGGCCTGTCATAATAGTGTGGGCGGTACACTGTCTCCCGCCTGTCTGTTGGCGGTGACCGCTGCGCTGTTTGTTTGTACCGCCGTGGCGGTCGGAGTGTTAAAGTGGCTGTCTTTGTTGGCGTTTTCTGCCACGGTCGTAATTACAACATTTTTACCGCCGGCCTGTTGGCGGTCTTACCGCCGCTTTAACGCCGTCCGCCAGGGTTGTAATGACCACCACACTCTCAAAAATAACAAGAACAGGAAAATAAATACATATATGTCTAACTTTGCTGACTCACAAAGTTTTATTTCAGGATGTACTTAAAATACTAGTGCCATAGTTTTTCAGCATGGATGGACTGTAATATCAAGACATTATACAACCTACTTAAAGTACAACACAGGTTAGACAGAATGGAATGATACTATTCTTTTAAGCACAAACTGCCTGTAAATTTACAAGACAACTTTTTATTTTACATCAAATGTTCTAAATTACAAAGTCACTATTTTCATAAAGGTAAAATGGTACTTGTGAGTTTCACATGCATAATTCAGTAAATATGCCATCATGTGGCCTGGCATGGTTAATGACATTGGTGAAATCTGCTGAAAGTATTGGTGTCTTCTATGGTTTTGCACATATCAAATTGCTTAGTTAGATATTTCAACAGTTGAACATGGACAGCATCTATGGAGCATTTTTCACAATCCAATTGTTTTGATTTTCTCCAGTGTTTCATGATGGATACTTCCTTATGATCATCTTGAAATGTAAATGTTATAAATTATGGCATACTAGAGTACCAGAAATTATGTTACTTATGTCTGAGAAACACATAAACAGGAAAACAATCATGGATTGACTTTGTGTTATGTTTATAACAGAACAATTATATATCACTGCTGTAGTGTTTAAGAAACAACAATCTTCTACCACTGCAGGTGTGAAACAGTAGCTGGGGCAAAAAAATGTCTTACATGCTACAGAACCTTCTTCCTTGAAAAAATAAAATGGAATGGGGATAAGGGGTAGGCACCTCCTATTCACTACACTTGGGAGAGTTGTAACCCCATGAAATATTGTTTTACAAAGGCAAAAGTACAATTGAATTACATTTTCCAAAAGAGAAAGTACCAACTTCTCTCTACTCTATGCTGCTGCAGTCCACATTACGGCATTATAATACTCATAACTCCACTCCACTGTACTGTACACCCATTGACTGTAAAAGATGTCAGTCCACTCTACCATATGTCACTCTACTGTACAATATCCTACTACACTCTATGCCACTAGATGCCCCTTCACTCTGACACACTGAACGACACCCCACTGCATGACACCCCACTCCACTATATGACACTCCAGTCTTCAACATTCACTAAATGCCATTGTATGACACTAGACACAACACTCCACTTGACGACACTCCACTCAATGACACTCCACCTGATGAGACGACAATCCACTATACGCCAGTCTACTGTTTTTCACAACATGCCACATCACTCTACACTCCTCCACTCGAATATACAACACAGTGCTCCACTCTCCTCAACTGCACTTTGCAACACTTTATTGCACTCTATGGCCCTCCACTCTATGTCGCTCTACTCCACTCTATGACACTGTACGAAATGCTACTGCATTCAACTTCAAATTCTTATTAGTAGAAATTATGAACGTGCGACACAAAGAGCAAAACAATTGAGTCCACTTAGTCCATACTGTATTATTACAGGAATATCTTCTCTTTATTAAAGTGTCCTTAAATATTAACTCCCCTCTGCCGTGCTGCTCTTCACAGACTTTCCTGGTTTCTTGTGACCTTGGAAGGTGTCGCAGCTGACTCCACACTCCCACCGGGACCCCTGGAGCGGCTTTGGTGGCTGGAGTCTTCCCCCTCTCCCGCCGGGCACTGGCCAACTTTTGATGCTTCACAGGTGGGGGACTGTCTGTGCTGTGGCTCTGTGCCACACAGGCTGCCCTGGTGGCCCGTACACTCCAGATTTCGGTGACTACAGGCACCACTGGTCCCAGAGATGTTGTGGCTGAGGTGCTAGTTCGGGAACTAGGAGACGGACGGGGTGGGGGAGGTGTGGGAAAGAGGTCAAGGTTGGACAGGAAAAGTTTTTTGAGACACTGGGACGGGTAGCTGGAGGAGGTTTGGGAGTGGAGGAAGAGGTTGTGGTTGTAGGAGCCGTTCGTTTGTTGACTTTGGGTGAAGGTGAATGGGTTGGAGGCTGTCGTTGGGTGGGTGTGTGCCTGTGTTTGTGTATCTTGGGAGGTGGTGTCACAGACACACTGGAGAGGACACAGGGGACGTGTGAATGGTAGTGGGGGTGGTGAATGCACGTGAGCGGGGTGTGGTGGTGGGTGTGCTGGTGATGGCAGTAGTGGCTGTAGATGTGGTGCATGCAGGTGTGAGTGTAGACGAGACTGGGAGGGAGGAGGGAGACGAGGAGGAGGGGGACACAGTGGAGGCAGTGGATGTTGGTGTGTCTGCATGTGTGTGATGCTTGCGTGAGTGCCTGTGGGATGTGTGGTGCTTATGTTTGCCAGAGCTTCCCTTGTGTGTTGACATGTGTGTATGCTGGTCTGTTGGTGTGCTTGGGATAGGCTGGGGTACAGGGGATTGGGTCTGGGTGGAGGAAGTTGGAGGGGGGAGGCTAGAGACAGGGACAACGCTGAAGGGCCGTCTGACCTTGTTTGTTGCAACTGCCTTTCTACACCCTGGATGGCATTTAAAATGGTAGACTGCCCAACATTGAGGGACCTGAGGAGGTCAATGGCCTCCTGACTGAGGGCAGCAGGGGTGACTGGGGCAGGGGCTGAGGTGCCTGGGGCGAAGGTGAACCCTCCTGGGTGAGCGGGCATGGGGCAAAGGCTGAGGGGCTGCTGGGAGGGCGGTGCTGGTAGGGGGTGTGGCGGCTGTACCTGTAGATGGTGGGGGCACAGATGTTGCTGTCACCACAAGGGAGCTCCCATCAGAGGACGAGTCCGTGTCGCTGGTCTCAGCTCCTGGCCCCGCCGTGGAGCTCCCCTCGCCCTCAGTCCCACTGGTGTAGTCCGAGTCCGTAGTGTGGCCCTCCATGGCCATGTGGGATGCAGCCCCCTCGTGCTCCGGTGCCACTGCTCCTCCGCCTGATGATGCTAATGCACACAAGAACAGGGAGACCACAAAAAGGGGGGGACAACAGAAGAAAGACATGTTCAGTGCATGCATTACCGCTACCATTGGCGGACACGACAGACACAGAAGCCCACTGCACTACGCCACGCTCTTGGGCTCCACTGTTTAATCCCTGGGAAATGGCCTACTAGGCTATGGACGACATCTGCACACATGGATGACACAGGGGCATGACTAGGTGTACTTGGCACTCTACAGAGGTGGGGTGGGGTGCCACATGGCCTGCCTTATGGAGGGACCTTGCCTACGAAACGTGCCCTGGCCTAGGGAAACCCACAGCCCACCTCCCCCACCCAGACACCGCCACTGCGCGCAAAATCAGCAGGATGAGAGTGTACTCACCCCTTTGTGGCTGCTGTGATGCCCTCAAGCGCCCATCCAACTCTGGGTCTGCCACCACCAGGATCCTGAACATCAGGGGGGTCATGGTGCGATGGGCACCCCTCCCACGTTGGGAGGCCATCCCCAGCTGAGCTCCGCCGTCTTCTTGCTCCAGCGGCAAATGTCCTCCCATCTTTTCCAGCAGTGGGTGCTCTGTCTGTGGTAGACCCACAAGGTCCGAACGTCCTTGGCGATGGCATGCCAAATATCTTTTTTCTGGTGAGCGCTGACCTACATGAATTGTACAGGGGGAAGAGAAACTTATTACCAACTGCACTGACACAGTCATTGGCCCCAACCCTACCCTTGCCATGGTGCACATGCACTCACCGTCATTTCATGCACGCCGCAATCTCCCCCCCCTTCTTACATCCACCCCACTCCACACAGGCATAGCCCATACAGCATGCTCCCAGTGCATTTACCTGTTTGTCTGGAGGACCGTAGAGTAGCGTGTACTGGGAGAGGACCCCGTCCACGAGTTTCTCCAACTCCTCCGATGTGAAGGCAGGGGCCCTTTCCCCAGTCACTCGAGCCATTGTCTCTTCCAGACCGAGGTCACAGCAGCACTTGCAGTGTAGGTCCTCTCCTGTCGAAGATCATGTATCGAGTGATTGAACAGATAGAAAATGGCGGTCAAGTCCGTGGCGGTGCGTACGTCACCGCCGGCGTACATCGTCATTGGCTTCTGGGACCCATAGGGTCCAATGTTAACCAATGCAGCATTGCACCGCGGTCTTCGACCACCTACCGTGACGGTGTACAACACCAGCGCAGTTACCTCACATCCCATTGTCCCACTTTAGAGGTCAGGCAGCTGCCATTTCAGGGGCGCACATGGCATTATTTTTAACTGCATCACACATACCTAGGCCTAGACTCAACACACATACAGGCCACTTTTTGGATTATGATTCGTGTTCTGTGTAAGCTGTGGGTACGTAGCTCTGAGCTGGTTGACTCTGTGCTCGCTGTTGTCCTTCATAGGCACCGTCCGCTGGGACATGTGACGAGATGGCGGTATCCTCCGGTGTACCGACCATTGGTGGACCTGTCGACAATGGAGGAAAGACATGTGATCATCACCTACAGGCTTGACCGTGCCACAATCCAGGAACTGTGTACCCAGCTGGAGCCAGACCTGATGTCAGCAATCCACCATCCCACAGGAATCCCCCCTCAAGTGCAGGTGCTCTCAGTGCTCCATTTCCTTGCAATTGGGTCATTTCAAACAACTGTGGCCATTGCATCAGGGATGTCCCAGCCTATGTTTTCCAACGTGTTGTCCACAGTGTTGTCTGCCCTGCTGAAACACATGCGGAGCTACATCGTTTTCCCTCAGGTGGAGGATTTTCCTACAGTGAAAGGTGATTTCTATGCCCTGGGACATATCCCCAACATCATAGGTGCCATTGATGGGACCCAAGTGGATTTGCTGCCCCCCGCAGGAGTGAACAGGTGTACAGAAACCAGAAGAGTTACCATTCCATGAATGTATAGATGGTATGTTTGGCAGACCAGTGCATCTCCCATGTGAATGCCAAGTTCCCTGGATCAGTGCATGACGTCTACATCCTGCGGAATAGCAGCATCCCTTATTTGATGGGTCAACTCCAGAGGCACTGTGTGTGGCTATTAGGTAAGCACCTGGAAGCAAGACAGTGGAAATGGTTGTCTGGGTCTGTGGATGTCCCTATGAGTTAGTGTGTGTCTAACAGTTGTCCCTCGCCATTTGCAGGTGACTCTAGTTACCCCAACCTGTCATGGCTACTGACCCCAGTGAGGAATCCCAGGACAAGGGCAGAGGAACGCTACAATGAGGCCGACGGGCGAACACAGCGGATAATCGAGCGGACCTTCGGCCTCCTGAAGGCCAGGTTCAGGTGCCTCCATATGACAGGTGGATCCCTATTCTACTCACCAAAGAAGGTGTGCCAGATCATTGTGGCATGCTGTATGCTTCACAACTTAGCTTTGCGACGACAGGTGCCTTTTCTGCAGGAGGATGGTCCAGATGGCGGCGTTGTTGCAGCTGTAGAGCCTGTGGACAGTAAAGACGAGGAAGCAGAAGAAGAAGACATGGACAACTGGGACTCAGTGATCCAGCAATATTTCCAGTGAAACACAGGTAAGAATACAAACCTGCCTACTACACATATTTTAACACTACTACCTCTCTACTGTCTGTCGTTTTCACCCAGTGTATGGTCACTGAGTTGTCACTTTCCCTTACGATTTCACAGATGTGGGTCCCACAGTGTGACATCTGCTTTGATTCCTCATGGACTAGAGCTGTGTGACATAGGTATGTTGACATTACAAATGAAAGAGCTTTTTGACACTGTAATTGCTAATACACTATTCCGAAATCACAGACTGACTCCAGATTGTTTTGTGCTTTAAGGGTGTTTATTTTAGTGCTCAATATTGGAGGGGGTAGCAAAATAGTGAGGGGTGATGGTGGAGGAATGTCCATGGCAGAGTCCAGTCTATTAGTCTCACAGGTGCATTGCCCAAATGGGCATAGGAAGTGGAGCAGGGGCAGTTTAAGGATGGACAGGGTGACAAAGTGGGACAGAAGGATGACATTCAGGGTGGTCTCATTTCTTGGCGGGGGTCTTGGCATCGTTCTCTGTCTTTGTCCTGGATCTCAGGGACCGTTTGCGAGGTGGTTCTCCCTCTGCAGGGGGTGGGGTGCTGGTGTGGTGGTCCTGTGGCGGTGCCTCCTGTCCACTAGTGCCGGCGGAGGTGGTGGGCAGTTCATCATCCAGGCTAGTGTCAGGGGCCCCTTGTAGTGCCACAGTGTCCCTCCTGGTGTTGAGTACTTCCTTCAACACCCCTACGGTGGTGCCCAGGGTGGAATTGATGGCTCTGAGTTCCTTCCTGAAGCCCAAATACTGTTCCTCCTGCAGGCGCTGGGTCTCCTGACACTTGGCCAGTACAGTTGCCATCGTCTCCTGGGAGTGGTGGTAGGCTCCCATGATGTTGGAGAGGGCCTCGTGGAGAGTGGGGTCCCTTGGCCTGTCCTCCCCCTGTCGCACAGCAGCCCTCCCAGTTCCCCTGTGTTCCTGGGCCTCCGTCCCCTGGAGCATGTGCCCACTGCCAGTGCCCCCAGATCCCTGTTGTTGTTGGGGTGGTGAGTTAGCCTGGGTTCCCTGTAGTGGTGGACACACTGCTGATTGACGTGTCCGGGGGACGTGGGTATGGGCCCACTGGGTGGGTGTTGTGCTGTTGTTTCCAGAGGGGGGAAGCTCTATAGTGGCATGTGACTGTGTGATGGGAACCGACTGTCCCGAGGTCCCCGATGGGCTGGGCTGGTCATCTAGATCCAGTTGGACAGAGGTGCTGTCATCACTGTGGGCCTCTTCTGTTGGTAGTGTGGACATGTGTGGACCCTCCTGTCCGGTGATGTTGGGTAAGGGTTCTGCAGGGGTATAAAAGGATGTTTATTACATCTGTGTGTGCCATGGTGTGCAATGGGTGGGTGACTGTGTACTCCAGTGCTTGCATTCCTGTGTGGGACCTTGTGTGATGATGGTTTGAAGGGTTGTATGGGTATGTGCAGTGGACATGCTTTAGTGATGGGTGTCCATGCTTTGTTGTTGCATGCATGGCTTGGTGTTAGAATGTGTGGTTTGTGATGTTGGGACATTTGTGAGGAGTTGGAGTGATGGGGTGAGAGTGAGGGTGGGGGTATGTGATGGCATGCAGGTAGGGTGGGGGATGTAATAGTTAAGATTTGACTTACCAGAGTCCATTCCTCCAGCTACTCCTGCGAGGCCCTCAGGATGCAGAATCGCCAAGACCTGCTCCTCCCATGTTGTTAGTTGTGGGGGAGAAGGTGGGGGTTCGCTGCCAGCCTGCTGAACCGCAAGGTGGTGTCTTGAGACCACGGAACGCACCTTCCCCCGTAGGTCGTTTCACCTCTTCCTGATGTCATCCCGATTTCTTGGGTGCTGTCCCACTGTGTTGACCCTGTCCACTATTCTTCGCCATAGCTCCATCTTCCTTGCAATGGAAGTGTGCTGTACCTGTGAGCCGAATAGCTGTGGCTCCACCCGGACGATTTCCTCCACCATGACCCTGAGCTCCTCCTCCGAGAACCTGGGGTGTGTTTGCCGTGCCATAGGGTGGTGTGGGTGATGTGTGGGGTGTTGTGTGTGGTGATAAGTGTGCTGATATGTAGTGGGGTGTTGGGTGAGGTGCGTGGAAGTTATGTGGGTGATGGTGTTGTGTGCCTGTGGATGCTAGTATTGTTGATGGTGGTGTCTCTCTCTGTGCTTCTATCGCAATTGTGGTCGTAAGGGTTTGTGGGTGATGTTGGTGTGTGTTTTACATTGTATTGGGTGTGTGGGAGTGGTGTGTGTATGTCTATCAGGTGTGTGTATTTCGAATTTTCCAATATGGCTGTGTTTTGTAAGTGTGTGTGTATTTTGAGCGCAGCGTTGTGTACTGCCAATGGAATACCGCAGTTGAAAGACCGCCTCGTGGATTCGTGGGTCGTGATAGTGTGGGCGTATTTCTGTTGGCGTGATGGTGGAGGTTTTGTTTTCGCCAGTTTATCACTGACCTTTGGTGTGGCGGACTTGTGTGGGTGTCTGAATATTAGCGGATTCCGTGCTGTGGGTCATAATAGCTGTGGCGGAATTCTGCGGCCCCGGCGGCGTGTTGGCGGTCTTCTGCATGGCGGTAAGCGGCTTTTTGAAGGTGGTGCATGAATTATAAATTGAAGTTAGAAAATTCATTAACAATTTTTAAAGTTTGTATATTTTTAAGTTGGGTTTGTACAGAATGAATAACTAAAGGTTCTAACTATGAATTATCCTTAACCTTTTTTTTATTGTATGTTAATGATTTTATTTTTTTATAAAAATATGATTAGTGAGGAGTGTTGTGAATGGAGTGCCATACAGTACAATGGAGGAGAATGTTGTAAAGTCTATTGTTGTACAGTGTGGTCTTGTAGAGTGGAATAGAGCAGAGTTGTGTAGAGTGAAGTGATGTGTACAGTGGAGTAAATTGATATACAGTTGAGTGGTATGTCATATATAGGCCTGGGCAAAAAACTCTGCTCAACTGGTGGAGTTTGCGGAATTCGGCAACTCCGCATTCCGCGGAGAATGCAGAGTTACCAATAGGTTCCCACTCTGCAACGTAGTGGAGTTCTTTTCAGTTTTTCCCCACTGTGGCGCGCGCTTTCTGTCATTTCGCATGCGCGAGATGTGAGATGAAAGACTTCCGCTCTCTGGCAATCACAAATGAGATTTACCTACTCGCGAGAGTTAGCTCCATGCCAGTGACTTCTGGTGCGTCTTTTTTGACGTAGACGAGCAAGAGTGAACGCAATCAGCGGCTGCTGCAACCAGGTGAAGCTGAAGGAGCTAAAATCTACAACTTTGAGTAAAAAATCTTCTTTAATTGACCGTTTGTGCTGATATTGTTGTGCAATGAGTTAATTTTTTTCCAATACCAGGAAGTGCCTCAGAGACTCCAACTTCCTGTTCCTGTCCAGCAGGCTCCACCCACTGCTTTGTTCATATCCTGGTCACTTTTCGCTTGGATTTCGAGCTGGAAGGATCACAATTTTGTCTCCTGGATACATATATCATTGGATTTAAGGACTGTTGTATTTGAGTTTTCACGAGTGAGTTTAAAAACACTTGTATAAGCGTGTTGTACAACTTGTTCGTTTGATAGTGGGCATGCCAAGGATTTATCTGTACCTTTATTTGATTTTTTAAATGTATTTTAGTGGGTGGCCTGCATTTGCGGCCTAGTTATATTTTTACTTGTAATTTTTGTTCTACAAAGGAAAACTGTTTAACAGTTCACTACATTTTCTCCATGTTTTGCTTTGCAAATTTTCATTATTTATTAAATTAAATGTTAATGTTAAGCAGCGTAGCCTGCTCATCCAATAGGCCTTCCAGCTGTAGGCCCAGTTCTAGTCATTGGTGCCTGATGAAAAACAACAGTTTGTGGTGTCAGTGGAACTGAGACACCATGTATGGCATTAGATTAAAGATAACAAAATGTTGTTTGGCGCAATTTAGCATTTATTTTTCTGCAAGCAGTGTATGAGGGTTATATTACTTGATGCATTTGTATGATGTGTATTGTTGTAAAAATGTTTAGCCCCTTTCATTTTAGTTTTGGGAATTATATATATAATACTGACTTAGGGGGTTATTACAACTTTGGAGGTGGTGTTAATCCATCCCAAAAGTGACGGTAAAGTGACGGATATACCACCAGCCGTATTACGAGTCCATTATATCCTATGGAACTCATAATACGGCTGGTGGTATATCCGCCACTTTACCGTCACTTTTGGGACGGATTAACACCTCCTCCAAAGTTGTAATAACCCCCTTAATGCTGTTTTCTTCTCCTGTACCAATGCCTTCTTTGTCTGGCCAGTGTGTGAGAGTGTTTGTCATAGAACACCATTTGTCTTTGTTCCCCATGCCATGTGGCCAGGGGCCCTTTGTGTACTGTCAAAATTACAGTCCTATACCTATATGTGTTTTTGTGTTCTATTCATCCACTTGTTGTTTGATATGGCTGGTGACCATTTTGTTTAGGCATCCAGTAGTCCTGCATGTGTTCTTCTTTGTTGTGGTGGCTATGCCTCCTTCCTGGTTGTTGTTTGATCATGTGGCTGGTAGACATTTTGTGTAGGCAGCCAGTGTGCTTTAGGCCTGCATATGTTCTCTTTGTTATGGTGGCCATGCCTCCTTGCTGGTTGTTGCTTGATCATGTGGCTGGTGGCCATTTTGTGTAGGTTGCCAGTGTGCTTAAGGCCTGCAAGTGTTCTTTGTTGTGGTGGCCATGTCTCCTTGCTGGTTGTTGTTTGACCATGTGGCTGGCAGCCATTTTGTGTGTTTATTCAGCCCTAGTAGGTCAATGCTGATTACTGAATGTACTGTATGAACAGTTTTCTATATTTTATTATATACTTTGTTTTGCATTGTTCACCTCCGCTACTCCTTGCCTCCCAAATCCCTGTGGCTTTTCATGCTGGTCCCCTTCCCCCAGAACATCAGCAATTGCAATCTATTTTTAAAAAAAATGTATGCTTTTATTTTAAATTTTATAATATCAGTGTAATAGTAATAATATTTAAGTATGTTTTACACTTTTTTCCTTGCTTTTTGATTTTTTAAAATAACTTATTTTAATTTCTTTTTTTTTTTTTTACTTTTTATTTCCTATTTTCCCCATTATCCCCATGTCTGCATAGGCATACAGTTGCACTACATTTCATAACATTACATTATTCAAGAATTATTATTCCATTTGTCAGCAGCACGTCTCTGAGTGCCACAGACGTGTGTCTGAGGCACTAGCCTCTGGGAACACCACTGCCGCATCAGCAGCCCCATTCAGAAGTAGGTCCAAGCCCATGTCTGGCACAAAGGCAGCCTCTATCACAGGAACGCTGACAAACAGTGATATTGAATTGGATTTATCTCTTTCTCAAAAGTAGTACCCAATTGTTGACGGAAACTCAGGCCAGTGAACAACAACAGCCGTGGCCAGCAATAGCAGTTCCTCCCGAAGAAAGAGCACATCAGGCTGTTGAACTACATGCATAGAAAGCTGAAGAAGCCCCTCTTTCACAAGATTCACTGTCTTCCAGATCTCCGTCATCTTCTTCCTCAAGCCCCCCTTCTGATGATCAAGACTACACTTGGATGTCACCTCAGTCTGAGACATGCCAGGAGAGGCAAGGAGTGAAAAGAAAGGTTCCTGAAAGCCGTAGATTTATGGATGAAGAGGAGGATGACGAGTCTGATGACGAGCCAGTCATCTTGGATGTTAGTCCAGCCCCAGTGGAGTCAAACATTACTGCATCTTCTCAACCTGCTCCAAGAGATTTTGCAGCGATACCACCACCTCCACCAGCTTCCATGATTACAAAGCCCCGAGTGCGACCTACATCCTCCACACCCACCTCAGTAGAAGAAGGCACTGCAGAGGCAAACGTCATCAAAACAACATCTACCTACCGCCATTTCTTCAGACATTGGCAGTGGCACCAGTGTTAGAAAATGGACCTCCACATTCTGGGACTTATTTACAGTTAGTGAAAAGGAGCCAAACATTGCCATAGGCTCCATTTACCGAGCAAGTGTTAGTCTGGGTAAGCTTGGTACAAACTATGGAACCGGAGGCCAAACAACCCATTTGAGAAAGCACCATGCAATCTGCTGGGAGGCGCACCTTAGTGGCTCAAAAGAAAAGCGTGCAAGTGGTGTTAGTGAAGGTGTTAAAAGCAGGGAATCTGATCAGATTATGGTAGAAGGTGAAGAAGAGGGTGACATTTTTGTCACTGAAATCAGCCCTGTTCCCAGCAGTGCTATAGTATTGTTGCCCACATCATCAACATCGCAGTGGCACAGGAAGACTCAGAGTCAGGTCAAAACACTGAGACAAGAACCTACAGTGGCTGCCCACCTGAGACGCACATTGAGCCTACCACCACCTTCTAAGTCGCCTGCATCAGTGGCACCAGCAAAGGAAAAACTCCAGGCTACTATTACTGCCATGTTTAGGCAGGAGAGGCAGTACAAACGCAACCACCCAACGGCACATTTGTACAACGGGAAGCTGGCTAAAATGTTAGCGTTGGACCTTCTCCCTTTTTCTTTCGTGGAAGGAGTGGGTTTTGTAGAATTTGTGGCAGCTGTGTGCCTGAATGCCTGAAGTAGAAGGTTCCCAGCCAAACCTAGTTCCCCAGAGTTGCTGTTCCAGCGCTACATCACTTTGGGGGTCATTCCAACCCTGGCGGTCATAGACCGCCAGGGCCGGGGACCGCGGATGCACCGCCAACAGGCTGGCGGTGCATCCAGGGCAATTCTGACCGCGGCGGTAACGCCGCGGTCAGAAAAGGGAAGCCGGCGGTTTCCCGCCGGCTTCCCGCCGGCTTCCCGCTGCCCCATTGAATCCTCCACGGCGGCGCTGCAAGCAGCGCCGCCATGGGGATTCCGACCCCCTTCCCGCCAGCCTGTTTCTGGCGGTTTTCACTGCCAGAACCAGGCTGGCGGGAACGGGTGTCGCGGGGACCCTGGGGGCCCCTGCAGGGCCCATGCCATTGGCATGGGCACTGCAGGGGCCCCCTAACAGGGCCCCACATTGCTTTTCAGTGTCTGCTTAGCAGACACTGAAAAGCGCGACGGGTGCTACTGCACCCGTTGCACACCTTCCACTACGCCGGCTCCATTCGGAGCCGGCATCCTCGAGGAAGGCGGTTTCCCGCTGGGCGGGCGGGCGGCCTTCTGGCGGTCGCCCGCCCAGCGGGAAACTCAGAATGACCGCCGCGGTCTTTCGACCGCAGTACGGTCTTCTGGCGGTTCCCGCTTGGCGGGCGGCTCCTGCCGCCCGCCAAAGTTGGAATCAGGGCCTATGTGTTGGAATTGGTTGGACGATCTTTGCAGCAGAGTGCTGTCTTGACAATCCAACTGACGAAAGACATATGGACCAGTTACCAAGCCACTGATTACATGTGCATCACTGCACACTGGATCTCTTTGCGGGGTTAGAGAAATAATATCTGCAGCTGTTGACACAGCTGAAATGTTTAATGGTGCTTGGAAGCATGCAACAGTAGCTGTGTTCGCCATTGAGAAATCTCATACAGCTGCACACATCTTAGATGACTTTAACCACAAGGTTTTTGAATGGCTGCAACCCAGAGGGCTTAACGTTGGATGTGCTGCCTCAGACTATGGAAGTAATTTAGTTAATGCTGTGTCAGGTGGTGGCTATTTCAGGGTCCTGTGTTTGGCGCACTGCATAAACTTCATTGCACAGGACTTCCTCAAAAAAGAACCGCAAGTTATTACTTTCTGTCCACATGCAGAAGAATCTGCACTCATTTTATCCATTCTTTTAAAGCCTGCAAGCTGTTGAGGATTATCCAGAGTGATAATAGAATGCCAGCTGAAGCCCTATTACTGGAGGTGTCAATATCGGGAATTCTACTTATTACATGTTGCAACGTCTGTTTGAGCAGTACATACCGATCAATGAATAGGTTGTGCAAAGAGGTAACAAAACATGGATTGCTGAGCAACCTAGAGACCTAGAAAAATAACGGCTGGAAATTAGAGGCCAACTCATGGGCCTGGGGTTCAGCCTACAACTTCTATAGAGCCTGCAGACTGTGCTGTTGGCTCACAGAAGCCAAAATCAACGCCAGCAACAACAAGGAACAGGAGCAGCAGCCCCAAAATCTGCATTTGATTGGTTTCTAAAGACAAGGCTTAAGTCCACTGCAGAGGCAAAGGCAAAAGAGCTCAAGCAAGGTGGAGCACCAATGAATAGTGAGCGGATGGTCCAGGCCTACCTGGATGACCCAACCGTGGTCTATCTGGATCAAAACCCATTCGTGTACTGGTATGGAAGAAGCGCCAATGGACAGTGCTCAGCAGGCTGGCAATAAAGTATCTGGCAGGCCCTGTAGTCAGGATGTCTGCTGAGTGTGTGTTCAGTGCAGCTGGTACAGTGACAGTGAGAAGGACCAGTCTCTCATTCCAAAACATCAAGAGATTGACCATGATCAAAATGAATCAGCACTTTAAACTACCAAAATACAGCACACCTGAAGTATAACAGGAGATGGATGAGTGTGATGATTGGTCAGACTCAGGTGATGGTAGTGTGTTAGCTGACCAACTTCTGGCTGAACCACCTGAATTTGAGGATGAACTCTACTTCTCTAACTACTGTAGACCTGGGCACCACAGAGCTTTCTACTTTCTACTATGAACAGCTTTGAGAAAAAAAGGTAGCTCCCTGTGGGAACCTTATTATTGTATATTGTTTGTTTGTGCCAAAATAACCAATGCACCACAACTGTTTTTGGTGCATGTATGGCCAAATTGTAGTTGGACCAGTGTGCATTGAAGAATCCCCCAAACCCACCAAAATAACGTCAAGGAGATTTGAAAGACAATGCCTGCCTCCATTCTGTGCCTATCCTTCCTTTTGTCCCCTTTTGTCCCCTAGCAGGACTGCTCCAGATATTTGATTCACAACTTACTGGCCAATTTGCTCTTCATTTCCTGATTCGAAGAGGATCAGCAATGTGCCACTATGCTTGATTGGAACAGGTAAGTAATGCCATACATATGCCTCAACAATTGATATGAGGGATACTTGTTTCAGTGTTGAGAATTGAGATGGTTTGTGTGACTCATCATGTCTAGTGGTGGCAGATAATGAGAGTGGGTGTTTATATTGTTCAAATATATTACGCTGGCTTGTGTTTGTGTTGTGATCAATTTACAATGTTGGTGGCATAAACTAATAGTGGGTGACAATTTTGTTCCTGAAGGAGATTTTTTTCCCCTTTCACACATACCGTAATTTGTTTGCTGCCGATTTCACAAAGCTTTGTTTTCTGGTGCTCTGCTTCCTGGTTCACATTTGTTAAAGAAGACCCGACCAGTCCATTTAGCTAACAAACAAAATTTGAGTCCAAAAAGAAAAAATACTCAATGTTTCCTTTGTTGTTAAACAGTTAAAGGTCGCTCTATCTCAGTTGGGTCATGAGTCTATGACTCTTTGGAGCAGTTGGTATAGAGATAGACATAATAATCTTTAATCAGAGTCTAGAGTATGATGAAAGGAATCAGAGCGTTATCTGACAACTTAAACAACTGAAAGAAGAAGGAAGTTAACAACTTCATGGAAATCAACAGGGGTGATGTGAGGATAACTCTAAGAGGCCTTCTCCAAACTGTGGACTTGTGCTGAGAGGTGCGTCAATTACTTGATTTGGGAAAATCAATGCTGTTGTGTGCATCTGCTGGCAGGCTCAAACTTGAAATTGTTTTGGTGGGGGGCCTGTTTTAGGAAACTGGAGGAGACAGACATGTGATGGATGATAATGTCACATTATGCAGTGCTCTAGGCTAAATGTTATGATGAGCATGACAGCAGCAAGTTTGATCATCCGGATACATGCTGACATTTATCTATGATTGTTGGTGGGTGATCGCAAAGTTCTTTGCTCTTGCTCTGCCACCTCTGAGTCATCTTGGTATACTACTCCTCATGAAGATTACTTTCCATTCTATCCTTCTTGGTTCTACAATATCACGATGATAATAATTTCTGTTTTAAAATCCCACAGGCCTTTTCTTCTCCTGCACCATAACAAGCATGCTTACCTTATCGGACCACTTCAGGCAGGCACCCAAGAATATTGATGGGGCAATCAAAAAACATTGCAGATGCACCACCCAATTTGGCAGTGCAGACTAGTATCATTTTTCTTTCAATATGTTTTTTATAGAACTGTGTCTGCTAGCTTCACCCCAAGATTAATTATATGTACAATTTTCAGGCGTAGCTGACTGAACATTTTTAGGTATATACAACTATCTGTGTCATACATATTCATGCTTTTCTATTCCTCCCACAACAGACTGCTGATCATTTCCCAGATGAATATTGTGTTTGTGCTGTGTTTGTCTTTTTGTCACACCTTTCCCAACATCCCTTTCCCATCCATTCATCAAATCCCTAACCATCTCCCCCTGGGCTGTGTGATTGATTGAGGTGTTACTTAATAATTTACACTATTGATTAATCTCACACTCGGTGGATGCAGTAGATGCAACCTCAACTCAGTGTGCAGGATCTTCATTTGAGTTCACCTAGGTGGACTGCGACTTTGGTTCCAATTCCTTCACTGTTAGTGTGCTAGCATGCTACTACTACACCACCATGGTACCTTGAGAAACCATGCAGCCCTTGCTTCATCCATTCAGATAAGATAATTATGGAGCATTGTTGTACTTTTAGTTTAGGCAATATAATTGGCAATGGCAAATCTCTCTGCCCCACTCCTATGGGTCAAATTTTGCAACATGCACTACAGAGACTAGAAGAATATTGGGACAAGGTTACCTAACTGCATAAATAATTGTTATACACTATCAGCAGATTTGTATAACATGCTGCACTAAAAGGAATACACTATCAGCAGATTTTGAAAACACCCTGTGTAAAGGCAGCAGTGCAAAGTAAAACACCCCCAAAACTGTGAATAACTATTTATTTACCCCATCCCTAACACAAATAATAAATAAATACCCACCCCTTCCACCCACAACTGGCCCACCCCATCCCCAAACAAATATCCCTTTCCCCATCAATGTTCAAAACAAAAACTATCCAATTGTCCAATGTTGCACAGAAGGAGTAGAACAAAGTAAAAAAAATTTCCTGCACAAACCCATTGCCTCCCTCTCCACCCACAAAAAGTCCCACCACCAAAATAAAAGGTTAAAAAAGGGGCAGAGGAGGGCACTAAAGGTGGGCCAGGATTCTCCTGAGGAGCCCTTCCACACGTGCCTGACGGGCCCCTAACCGCACCAGCCTCCGAAGGGATAATGCAATGGCAGGCAGCTGCCCTGGCACTGCAGTTTAGGTGTTGCTAGGCTAGAGGCACTGGGTCCTGGCTGGGTCCCTGAGTACCAGCAGCAGAAACTGCTGCTGCCACCTCCTCCTCCTTCTCTTCTTCGAGGACCACCAGTGCCTGTGTTCAGCTCATATGGTCTCCAGCTTCGTCTGCTGCAGTCTGGCTGCTATTTCCTGCTGTGCTCGTGGACCAGCAGGAATAGGTATATCAAGAAAGAAGAAAGAGAAGTTGTAAACAATGCTCTGAGCAAAACACTTGTTTGAAATCATGTAGTGTAGTGGCACAGTAGCACTACTGTACATTTGGTGGTCACCTCAATCAATCAATACTTTATTATCATGATTTGGATCTCCTAAGAGATCCACATGAGTAGCGATACGCAAATCATGTTAGCTCAACATAAAATGATACACATTACTAAGACAGGGCATTTAAATACATAGTAAAATAGTACACAATTTAAAACACTAGGATTCAAAATAACTGTAAGAATGACTGACAAAATTAAAAAATCCTTTAACAAAATCTTTCATTGGGGGGGGTATAACATAAATCTAAGGCCTCTCTATGCGATCTGATATTAAGCCGCAACAAGAGAGGTTTCAACCATAGTTTCATTGGTGCGGCTAAAGCAGGACAGACAAACAGAACGTGTGAAAGAGTCTGTATCCCGCATTGACACAGATCACAAATGTTAGTAGAGTCATCCCACCTAGAAGTAAGAACTCTCGGGGGCATTCTATTAAGTCTAAGCAGGATACACAATCGCCTCACCCCATGGTGTAGGTTTCAGGTCTGATATGGTTGCACCATTTTCATAGTTACAGAGTTAGTTAAATTCTCTAGACCTCTTCTTTGTTGGCACGCATCCAGGTCCAGCAGGAAGCCTTTGGACCATGTTGTTTCCTTCAAAGTTTTTTTAACAATACATAAGAAATTGAAGGACAGAGGACCAAGTCTAGCTCTAAGAGCCGAATAGCTTTGATATAATTTCTATTGAACCCAGACTTTTCTCTCAGGTTGTTAAAGATCTCACCATAGGCCAGGTTTCTCAATGTGAATTACTCGCTATGCATAAGGTTATGCGCCTTTCTTATCACTGCCGTAAGGCCTTGCACAACGATATTCTTAATGCAAAATTCAAGACATAATACTGCCCCTGAGACTGCATGATTGCAGGAAACCATGCGTCTCAGAATGCGGCTTTCTGTCTTGTTAAGAAAATCGCATTTGGTTATATCAATACATTCATTCGCGTATAAGAGAGTCGCTTGAATCTTGAACTGGTAGGCAGATAGTATGTGTAAGGAGTGATTCTTACCATTTGCCTTATAAAAAGCCGACAGGCCTTGAGCAAGTGAAATAGCCTTATTGGTATTATGACAAACGTGGTCTTGATTCTTTGTTGAAGCCGAAAAGATCTTACCCAAAAACTGGTATGAAATTTGCTGTTCCAACTTATGTTGACTCAAAACCCAAGGATAAGAGACTTTCTTTCTGTTTTTCTTCCCGTAGAAGCAAACCACCTGGGACTTTGCTGTATTAATTCTCAGGAAGTGCTTCTCCGCATAGGTTTTTAAGGCAGCTAAGCAACAGTTTAGGTCTTTTGGGGTAAGGTCGTACACTACTATGTCATTTGAGTACATTAAACACGCGATTGGCCGGCCCCACCACCACCGGGGCAGCGTCAGGAGAGTTCTTGAGACTTATGGGAAGGTCATGGATATAAAGGGAAAAAAGCAATGGGGCCAATAAACAGCCTTGTTTCAGGCCATTTTTGGTCAAAACCTTTGAAGATAATCCCTGCTCTCCACCCATTAACATTTTACACAAGGTCAATGAGTGTGGGGCAACCACCAATCGCAGGAGGCCAGAAGGGACCCCTAGATCTTGAAGTTTTTTCCACAGTATTCCCCTATCCACTCTGTCAAATGCTGTGGAGTAATAAATAAATGCCGCATAAAGTACACCTCCCCTTAACTGGACATACTTATCAATTATAATTTGCATGATCAGCATATTATCCAAGGTATTATGGTCCTTTCGAAAACCTGCCTGTTCCACTGATGGAGTACCATTTTCCTCCATTCAATCAGTTAATTGCAATAAAATCTTTTTTGCGAATATCTTTCCAGTTGTGTCTAATAAGGCGATTTGTCTGTAATTTGACTGTATTGTTCTATCTCACTTTTTATATAGAGGAAGACTTATACTACCCGGCCATGATTCCAGGATGTTACCTTGGGCATAACATGAGCCAAATACTGGTAGAAGTAGTTTTGGCCAGAGCAGAGGCTCCCTTTTAATTAGGATCATTGGGACCTCGTCGGGCCCATAGCACCTGAAGGGCACATTGATTTTATGATCCCTTCTAATTTCACCACTGTTGGAGGCCCCCGTATTATCTATTTCTTCCCCTCTGTTTAAAGCTGACACCTTTCTCCCCGGGTCAACGCCATGGTTTTCAGCGTAAAGATCTTGAATATACAATTTCCAATCTTCCTCCGCTATCGGGGGTGGCTAAGGTTTTACAGTTTCCGCACCCCTCTGAGATAATAGCCCAACATTTTCTGGGATTTATTTTTACGACCGCTTCCCTTAATGAAATCCATTTATGATCCTCTTCTTTTTTCGGATTGCCAGTTTCAGCCATGATCTTCTTCTCCTAAGTTTTGTTATTTCCCTATTCATCTCCTTAGACTTGTCTTCCAATTGACGCCGTACTAGCGTATTTATTACTCTGTTCAGATTCAGAATAGGAATATGATTTTCTTTCGCTCTAAATATATTAGCTCGGGCTGCTTACGCGAAGTAATAGGTTTTATTAAGTTGGAAAATTGTGTTAGGACGTCTTTCCCTCACACCTCCATATTTTCCACAACATTTTCCAGTAATGGCTTAATCAATATCATTTTAACTGTCGACCAAGACATTTTCCTATTTTTTCTGTTAATACTAAGGTTTGCGCCTTTTATAGACCATCAGTCTGTAGCCCCTAACTTCAAGCTCAAAGTAAACCTTAAGATTTTGTGGTCACTGTAGAGGGTGTTTAATACAGCCATATCCTCAACTTTTTGAGCTATGTTGTACGAAGCACATATGAAGTCTATGATGGAGTTATTCTTAACCGATTTATGGGTGGGGGCTGCGGGTGAGTCCATACTGAAGCGCCCTTTCAAAATAATACAACTCAAGGACCTAAGACCTTTCAAAAAGATTAATCCTCTGTTATCTGTCCTAATTCTAGGAGGGAACATGATACAAGGGATATTCAACACATTTTACCTATCTTGATTACTGAAGGAATAAAGCATAGTATTATAAACTTTACAGATTAAGTCCCCCATTAAAATTAGATTAACAGGATTTCTTTTAGCATGAATTTGTAAGAAGAGTTGTAAAATAATATCCCATTCCTTTTCGTGAGGGATATATGCATTTACAATTGTTAGGGGCAGCTTCCCACCCTTCTCCCCCTGAACCTGTACTTGTACTATTTGACAAAAATTTGAAGAGTCTGGAAGGCTGACATATTCCCAATTATATCTGTCACTTAAGAGCATGGCAATGCCCCCTTTAGCACACCCTTTTTCTGAAGGGAGTGTTTTTTTGCTTAGAACCGTGTAACCCGGACTTGTAAGCTCATTTGAACACCAGGTCTCTTGAATGCAAATCAAATCGAACATCCTTGAATACCAAACTTGTAATTTACACTGCTCTTTACCTAGACCTGCAGCATTCCAAGAGACCAAGGAAAGGCCAGTGCTAGTAACATGACTGACTCAGCTTATCCCTGGGCTTAGGTCTATTCAATGCCCCACTATCCAATTCCAGTTTTCTTGATTGAGACCGTAGCACAGAGATTTAGGTCCTTCCTAGACATTCACTACCCTTGTACCTTGATATAACGAGACTTGCACGCTTTCGCCTGAGGTTAGAGAGAATTTTCTCCCCCAATTCACGATTGAGTTTGTAGAATCTAATCCAGGAGTCATAGTGTGCCCACCGGGGTACATTGGCTTCTCCCGGACTGGGATAACGTCTATACCCCTGTGCTGAAGTTGGGCACAAATAACCAAGATTAATTTCACGATCATTTTGGAAGAGAACCAGACCTTTGCCTTACTCCTGCCCATACCGTGGTCAAGTAAGACCCTCACAATATCAGTACTCTCAATTAAATTGAGCTCGTCTTTAAACATACATGAGAGTCAAATATAGTAAAAAACTCCAGGTATTCCGATAATACCGGGGGCCCATCAAGGGCATTATCCCCTCTGTGTTTTTCTCCCACTTTCTGGATACTTAATCTGGGGTGAAACTCCTTAACCACAGGATTGACAGGATCAGGCGGAAACGTTATGGTGGAGTCAGATCTAGCGCACGGAATCGCTAGTTGGACCGTCTGATCATGGAGTTGAGATGGTACACCTACAGACAGCCCCTCAGTCCTGTTCTGAGAGTTCTTAAATGAGGAGAGCTGTTTTGCGATGTCCGTAAATTCCACCTGCTCTCTCTCCTCAATCTAGACCTTCCTTTCTTTTTTTTTTTTATAATTCTCCGGTTCCTTTTCTTTCTAATCTTTTTCCCTCTTATTTTAGAGTTTTTAAATATTTTGCTAGCCTGATCCATGTCATTTTCATTTTGTTCCATCTGCTTTATAGATGGATGATGTTTGGGAAGAAAGATTGAAAATGGTACTGCTCTAGAATTTTGGGGCATCTTCCTTTATCTGGACTACATGAACCGGTGGGGTAATATTAAGCAGTGAGTTCGTATTTGAGAACAGGTTATCCAGAGAATATATCTCGTTCTCTTCAAAGTCCTGAATTACTGTTGTAGTAGTTTCTTAAAACAACTGTAGTTTTACTGCTTGAATTCTTCTATCTGAGTGAGAGAGTTTATCAACTGGTAGCTTCAAGTCCTCAGTACTTGGGAGCCCTCCAGCTAGTACCATGTTTATTTAGACCTAACCTCTTATACACTTCCTTTTTTATTGTCGTAGTCGTAGTCAACTCTGCAGGGGAGTGGCTCATGTCTTGATTTGCTAGTAAGACTTTTAGAATGGAAATGATGATGTCTTGCGTATGGTCTGAATTTTTTATAGATTTCTCCAAAAGTTCCAGAATGCATGATAAGATTCTTTCAAGGCACTTAAGAGATTTAGAAAGGACTACATGTTGTGCTGGTGGACATGGGGGATCAGATGGAGTTAAGTCAGAGAGAAAGTCATCCGAGGGGGTGCTACTGAATAGCTTTAACATAGGGGAATCAATGTTAGATTGTGCTACTATGGGCCTCGTTGGTGTAGACGAAGAAACTATTCTGCTGCCAAGCACCTCATCCGGATCTATATCAGGGAGGGTAAATTCTGTAACTTTTACTTGATTCGACCCCCTCACAGGGGGTAGGCAACAAAACCAGCAAACCCCTCAGTGGCAGTGACGGTGGTGCCCTTGCCCATCAAAACATTCAGATCATTACCCTGAGCGGGACCTTGAAGAGAATTATTATTGACACCAGATGTATTTCCTGCCTTAGCCATTATTTTCTCGCTGGGTTCCTTTGAAAGGAATGGGAGGATAGAATTCAGACTTTGTATATTTAATTGCTGTACCCCCTTGTTTCTCAGGGGGTTTGATTTTGTTTTTTTACAGGCTCAGCTAAGGAAAGACCTACTCCTTCACGTACGTTTAAAAGTCATTCTATTTGCTCCTGTTTTTTTATTCACGCTCTCCAAGGAGCAGGAGTGATGAAAGGGGAGACAGGATCGATCGGAAGTGGAGGGCCAGCACTACTACCAGCCCTTCTGAATCTCAACCCTCCCAACCCGCTCTCCCCTACCAAAACTCCATTCTTTGGGGCTTCAAAGTCACAGGCTACAGGCTACAAGGGCCCTTGCCGATTGGGGGAGCCTTGACTAGCTGCCTAGCAGCAGTCCCGGAAATAGTCACGGCAGCTGGAGCACCTTCTGCGTGTCAGTGGAAGAAGTTACAAGACGATAGACGAAGGCAGGGTGAGCTGGGGAAACTGAGAATCTGGGAGGCTAGTAGCAGGTGCAGAAGCAAGGGAGCGAAACAACAAAAGGCAAAGGCAAAAAAGGTCCAGAGGCCAACTACCTGCTGCCTGCTGCCTACTGCCTGCTGCCCTCCTGCTCACACGGTCTGCTCCTCTCGTGCTCTGTTTGCTGCTCTCCTCCTCCAATCTTCAATCCTCCGGTCATCTGCACGACCGCACCTCCTCCTGCACCTGCACCTCCTCCTGCGCTGGCGTTCCCCCTGTGCTGGGTTCGCGCTCTCCCAGCACACAGCCCGTGGGCACTGATCACCCGTTCCACTGGGGGCTCAAGGGTGGGCTCGTGCTCCGCTCAGCACAGACACAAAACAACGGGATTGGGATCGGAGATTCTGAGACCCCAGCAGCATCCAGGGTCCAGGTCCGGAACCGCTCCAGTGCTCACCATGCTCCAGTCAACAGCTCGCGGTTGCTCGGTCACAGCACGAGCAGCGCGATGCGACGCAACAAACTCAGCACGAACCGGAACTCTCAGCGTTCAGTTCACGCAATCCGTAAGCAGACCTCAGACCATTCAATTTTAAGGTGATATCTGTCACAGCCACAATATGCACTATGGAGTACAAGTATTCGTCTCTTTACTGTTGTGTTAAATGAATTGTGGCATGGCTAGCTCAGCTGGCACCATAGTTGTACTCATTACTGTCTGAAGCTGGAGCAGCTGTACTAAAAAAATATTTTATTCCAATGGCCCTGTTCTTCTTTGTACCTGGATTACAAGGCAGATGAACACTAAGAATGAAACACACCACATAATTTAATCAATCATGCAGACATCATGTGTGCCGTAAGCAGGCTGTGGAAAAGGGTTGCACTGCAGGACAGGGAAATGATTAAGGAATGGCATGTAGTTTGAATGTGGTGCATTTGCATCGTCCCTGACTATCCCATTCAGGAAAACCAAGGCACTTACTTATGGTCCACTTTTTCACTGTCCTCATGCCCCTCCTCCACCACACATTGTAATAACTACTTTTTTCCAAACAAAAACATTTGCTTTGCAGTAAGGAAAGGAATCTTCTTAACATTCTCAACTGCAGGGTAAGGTAGAGTGGATTAGGATGTGTAGGTAGAGTACACACATTACAGATCAATCATCATCATGTGCCTACGGTTTGGCTAGTAGTGTGACTCACTGTGGTTGGCAAATGTTGAAAGGGAAAACAGAAGCAAATCCTTTATGGAAGCCATAATGAATTATTACTTGGCTTGAAAAATGTAGCACAAAAAAATTGATTTTTCAAATTATTCAGAAGTCTGGGACAGGACTTAAGAAAGATTGAAGGAGTGAAGTACTAGGAAGTGACTGACACAGTGGGAATTGGGAGGAGAGGGAAACACACCTTTTTTAGCATTGTCATGCATTGAAAAGTGTTTGACACATGAACTTGACAGACCCACATTGCACAGCTAACACTGCAGTGCTGATTCGGTCGAATTGAACCATGCAGCTTTTAGGTCATAATGGGTAACACTGGCAAAAGGCCATAGCAAGGGAGGGAGGCAAAGGCAAATGGATGCTGGGATACATATTACCTGTCTCGCTTGAAAAATAATGTGAGTCAAGGGAATATTCTGAAATACCATCCAAACCTTTGCATCAAACCTTTGATAAAAACCTTTCCAAGCAAGTAAGGTAGGTGAGAAGAACATCCATATCCAGAAGAGCTCCCTTGTTTCTTCATTCCAAGCATTTATCTATTCATCATTGCAAATGGGTTCTTCTAGTAGTCTTCTTCTTCTTCACCCTTGGCTTTGATACACACCATTTAATCTAAGCTTTACATTCTCTCATTCAGTCCTTTGCCATTTAAAACCATCCAAATTCCAAACATGGCTCTCTACTAACCTTCCACCAACATTCATTTACCCAATAATCACCCATGCACCCTTTCATCCATTCACCCATCCAAGAGATCTAACCCCCCTGAGGAGTCTGTTCACCCATTTAGGCATGGAATCCTTTCACCCATACCCTTTCACCCACCTGGGATGGCATCTTTCACCCATATACCCTTTCATCCATTTTTCACCCACACATGTATCCTATCACTCTCCTCATCACCCACCTATATGAAAATTATTATGCACCCTTTCACACACACACACACATCCGTTCACTCATATTATATTCCACCCATCCATTCTACTTTCATCCTTCTTTCAATTTTCCAAAACACATCATAGTTCAAGGTAATTTTGTAAACCTTAGTCTGCTGAGTTGCAGATAAAAGAATTCAACACTTACTTAAATCCCATTGCATCTGCTAAAGCAGGGTGTTGACGAGTGAGTCAACAACACTAGTATACCCTTGCAGTGACTATGGGGGTCATTACGACCCTGGCGGAACAAGTCCGCCAGGGCCGTGGGACGCGGTGGCACCGCCGACAGGCCGGCGGTGCCCCGCGGGGCATTCTGACCGCGGCGGCTCAGCCGCGGTCAGAGAAGGGAAACCGGCGGTCTCCCGCCGGTTTCCCGCTGCCCCAAAGGAATCCTCCAAGCCGGCGCAGCATGCTGCGCCGGCATGGGGATTCCGACTCCCCCTCCCGCCATCCAGTTCCTGGCGGTTCTCCCGCCGGGAACCGGATGGCGGGAGGGGGAGTCGCGGGGCCCCTGGGGCCCCTGCCGTGCCCATGCCTATGGCATGGGCACGGCAGGGGCCCCCGTAAGAGGGCCCCTAAAAGTATTTCAGTGTCTGCAAAGCAGACACTGAAATACGCGACGGGTGCAACTGCACCCGTCGCACCTTCCCACTCCGCCGGCTCTATTACGAGCCGGCGTCATCGTGGGAAGGGAGTTTTCCCCTGGGCTGGCGGGCGGTCTTGTGAAGACCGCCCGCCAGCCCAGGGGAAAACTCGGAATACCCTCCGCGGTCTTACGACCGCGGAGCGGTATTTCGGAGGGGGGAAGCCTGGCGGGCGGCCTCCGCCGCCCGCCAGGCTCGGAATGAGGGCCTATATTACTAATGGTCAATAAGCAAGCAATAGGACTTAGCACTGTCCGCGACTGCAGTCGCACAGGCTCATCCGCTCCCACAGCTGCGCCGGTGCTGGTGCTGCCTCTGCTGGCCCTGGCACCGATGGTCGGTGCCAGGAGAAAAAAAATTACACAATTTAGATGACACATACGCCTCCCCCTATTGTTTTTTTTGTAATAGCAAAATACAACTGAAAATACATCATGATGTTTTGGGTATAGATTCTTTTCAAAATATCAGGTAGGCATTTTGTTGTTTGGGAGTTATTCAAAAGTCAGGTACTCAAGTAAAAAAAAATGGTAATGGTGGGGCAGAACTAGCTATTGCTGAATCTGAGTTTTTCGAGAGAAATAAAAAGGTGCAAGAATTGGTCAATGAAGGACATATGGAGGGTCATTCTGACCCTGGCGGTCGGTGGCCGCCAGGGCCACCGACCACGGGAGCACCGCCGACAGGCTGGCGGTGCTCCAATGAGCATTCTGACCGCGGCGGTTCAGCCGCGGTCAGAAGCGGAAAGTCAGCGGTCTCCCGCTGACTTTCCGCTGCTCATTGGAATCCTCCATGGCTGCGGAGCGCGCTCCGCAGCCATGAGGATTCTGACCCCCCCTACCGCCATCCAGTTCATGGCGGGAAAGCCGCCATGAACAGGATGGCGGTAGGGGGGGTCGCGGGGCCCCTGGGGGCCCCTGCCGTGCCCATGCCAATGGCATGGGCACGGCAGGGGCCCCCGTAAGAGGGCCCCAAAATGTATTTCACTGTCTGCCTTGCAGACAGTGAAATACGCAACGGGTGCAGTAGCACCCGTCGCACCTTCCCACTCCGCCGGCTCGATTACGAGCCGGCATCCTCGTGGGAAGGTCGTTTTCCCCTGGGCTGGCGGGCGGTTTAACTGGAACCGCCCGCCAGCCCAGGGGAAAACTCGTAATACCCGCCGCGGTCTTTTGACCGCGGCGCGGTAATTTGGAGGGCGCGATCCTGGCGGGCGGCCTCCGCCGCCCGCCAGGGTCATAATGAGGCCCATGGTCTTGGTTGACTAATGCAATGGGGCTACCCCCCTCATACTTCCAACCATGATGCACAGTCATCAACTGTAAGTATACTAATAATACATACACAACATTGGAGGGTACAAACAATTACATGACCATGTTCAAAAACAAAATGTTTCCTTTTTTTAATGATTGAGCTGGAGCAACAACAAAAAAAGCCTTCTTACAAAACATGTGTAGAATACCTTACATGGGCATGCAATCTTCAGTACATGTGTTCACTGAGCCTTACCACCACCACACAAGATAAGATACATAAGGGTAGAGGAAAAGCTCACTGACAAAGCGAGAAGAAAGGAAGCTATAATCAGACTAGCATAGCCAGACGGTCCGAAGTAAAGAAACTTGAAGTATAGAAAATAAGTAAAGAGGATATTGCAGGAATAAGAAGAATTTATGAAGCAAATAAATCGAAGTGGAGTTGGGGAAAAATTAGGAGGCAGGCACAGTAAAAAGGTAGAAAATAAAGTGTGGAGAGGTAAAAGATAGGGAAATAAATATTAATATTAACAACAACAGGAGGACTTACTGGGGCCAGCAGAGCCATCTGGCCTGGCACTTGTGGAGGGGCCACCCCCCCCCTCACCAACAGCCCTCCTCCTGCCCCTGAATGCTAAATGATGTAAGAAAAAAAATAGACAAGATTTAGTGATACTGTTAATAAATAATCTCTCCAAGAATATTTTTTTTTTTAAGGAAAATGCAAATGCAGAAACATTTATACATCAGAGGTTCAGGAGGCCTGTATAATAATAATATTCATATCAAGGCCCATCCTATTTCAAATTTCCTAACAGTATTCCTAATTTCTTAAACTACGTTTTGGAATTACTAATAAATTGCAATGAATGATTTCTACAGTTCTCCTCTTATTCTCAAACTGCCAATGCATAGATTTGATGCATGCAAAACTATTACATATCACTGGGAAATTGCTTGGCAATTGGCACTGTAGGAGCTAAAAAAAGAAAGGCACAGAGAAGTGAGAGAACATGCAAAATCCCTAATACTAATATATTAATAATGCCTATCTTAGACAGGACACAGGAGGACTCTTTCTGCATTACTTCTTAATCAGACCAAGCAAGCTCCAAAAAGAAATACAATTAGATAGCGCTGAGCTCCTGTCTAGCTGATGATCACATTGTATTATATTTGTCACATAAAGTTAACTTACCTGCGAGTGAGCAGCATGATTGCTATTTGTAAAGAAACTATTAGCATACAGCACAACTAATAACACTTTTTTACTCACCGAACCCGCAACCTCGACGCCTAGCAGGTTCGTCTCCCGATCGAGGATGTCAGACCACTGGTGTATCAGCTGTTGCTGGTTGTGCCGGACCCCAGATCTGCGGCACACAGCCTGGCACACCCTCTCCCAGTGGCCTGCCACCTGCTGCCGAGGTGGAGGGGATGAGGCGCTGTACATAGAATACCAAGGCAGCCACTTCAACCTCAGAAAATATGGCGCAGGGCTGCACCCCTTGACATCGCCGCTGCCCGCAAGGAAGGCAGCCGATGGATTGGGGCCTGGTGCTACTGCTCCCCTGCTGTGCCATGGCACTGGGGATTTACGGGGGGAGAGATAAGGAAGGAAGGATAAGGAAAAAGGAAGGGAAAAAGTAAAGAAAAAAAAAGAAAAAGTTAAAAAGTCGCAAAAAAAAAGAATTTAGGAAAAAAGTTAAAATATATGAAGAGAAAGAAAAGATAATATAATAAAAAGAAACTAGGGTAAAAAAGGTTTTAAAACAGAGGGTTGGGATAGACATAGATGGATAGAAAAGTAGACCCCAATACCACTAGCAAAAAAAAAAGATGGCTGCGCCCATGCGAACCGCGTGGTGCTGTTCGGGCGATAATTTCAAAGCGAGGAACAATTTTGTGTTGCCAGTGATGTTAAACGTGAAGCAAAAGGTGCTGCAAGAAACTCCACCTACTAGCGGAACTCTGCACAGCGCAACAGAGGTTTTTCTCTACTCCGCATAGTTGTGCGTAGCACTGCTATGCTAACTCCACCCAGGCCTAGTTGTATAGTGGAGTTGAGTATTGTAGAGAGAGGCAATGTGTTGTACAGTGTAGTGGCAGGTCGAACAGTAGAGTTGAGTGTTGTACAGTGGAGTGTTGCTGACTGGAGTGTCATGAAATGGAGTGTGGTGTGGAGTGTCATCACATAGAGTGTCATAGAGTGGCACAGATTATAGTAGAATGTTGTAGAGTGTAGTGGCATAAAGTGGGTTTCAACGGAGTAGATAATCATACAGTTCAGTTTTATCAAGTGCAGTGTCGTACAATACAGCGGCAGAGAGTCTTGCACAGTGTAGTGTTGTACAGTGGAGTGTCATTATTTGTGAGAATACAGTGCATAGTAGAGTCATGAGTTATATTTGGACCTGTGGCCCACGTAACACAAAGTCCAAACAATTTACTATGGGAGGGCATTCTCTTATCAAGGTCAAAGAATTTTGTTACCTAGGCATGTACCTGAGTTCTTCTTTGTCCTGGAAGACTCATATTAATTTTAAGCTCCAACAGCTGATAAGGAACAATGAAGCGATTTTTCGCTTTTCTAATAAACTAGGCCATAGACCCCCTGCACAGATGAAAACTTTGTATAATTCCAAGTGTACTGCAGCTGTGCTCTATGGGGCAGGCGTTTGGGGTTATGATAAGGTACCATCTCTTCAGAGGGCCGAAAATACATTTTTGCGCAGATTATTGTTGGTTCCGAAATGTACTGCAAACATTATCTGCCATGAAAAACTTGGTCAGCGTTTTTTGGAGGATAGGGTCTTTTTGGCTCCATTATTGCTCTGGATTAGATGTTGGTTAAACCCAATGGCAAAATTGGTCCAAGAGTGTATTTCCGACTGTTTACAATTGGAAAATTCAAATAGGATCCCCTGGCTTATGTTTTTACGAAACTCTTTTGAGAATCTAGGACTTAGATACATGTTTGATGAACTCCACCTGTTAACCACAAATTCCAGGTCCGTTCTGAAGTCTACTTATTGCGAGCATATATCAGAGCTGAGATTTTGTAGTTCTCTGAAATTAAAATCCTTTGATTCCTATTCTCAGATTGTGACTGTTCCATGCCTTGAACCCTATTTGACTTGGTTTTCATGTTTTAAGACAGTTTCCTTTTTAACACTTTTTAGACTTAATTTAATTCATTTTAAGGTAGCGTTTCCTGAACCATGTTTTTGGAAAAAGGACTTACCATTTTGTCCCTGTGATTCTAGATCAACTCAGAGTACTTTGCACTTTCTTCTTTTTTGCCCTTTTTATGCTGCTCCTAGAGGGGTTTTCATCTTACCCACTTTACGTCTTGTTAGACCTATCCAATACAGGGTAGCTCTAATATACTTTCAGAGATTGCCAGATAGTCATATCTGCCATTCTGTTTTAGATTTTGTTACAGCTTCCTTAAGTATTAGGAAAAGGCTTATCTAATTTTAAATTTTATATGTATGTATAGTTTAATATTTTAAGTCAACTTTTGTATTTTGTTATCGTGATTTTACCTATGTCCTGAGTTTTTACTTGTTTATGATAAGGGATTTTAGACTGGATGTTTATGCAATGTTTCAGATATGGTACTATTTTATTCCTTTTATTCATTTACTGTGTGGTAATTGTGTTTTGGTCTGCAATTTTATGGCATTCGCCGAATAAAGTTTTTGTGACTGACTGACTGGTGCTATACGGTTAGCGAGTTGAAAAGAGTATGTAATGAGGTGCGCTACTTATAACAATTTGAAGGTGTGGATATATTCTAAATGAGAGCTCTACCCATAACCTTTGAATTTCTAAAGTTTGTGTAATTTAAGTGTGGTTTTTAAATGAAAAAAACGTTTTCCTAACTATATCTAAGATTTAACCTTTAGTTTTTCATTGAATTTCAATCATTTTAAATCTTTAATAAAAATGTTTCAAATAGTAAAGTCCAGTGTTGTCGAGTGGAATGTTGTTATATGGAGTTTAGTACAGTACAGTGGAGGAGAGTGTTATGTAGTCTATTGTTGTAGAGTGGAATATTGTGGAAGAGAGTGGAGTAGGGTACAATGGACTTACGTATCTTACACTGTAGTCAAATGTTACATATTGTTGTGACATGGTGGCTCATATAGTAAAGTCAAGTATTGTTGGGTGGAGCGGCCAGTTGTACAGTGGACGGGCACATTGTACAGTAGAGTAGGATGTTGCAGACTGTCATAGAGTGGAGTAGAGTGTGTTAAAGTGGGCTAGGGTGAAGTAGACTGTTGTAGTGGAGTATTGCCAATTGGAGTGTCATAGTGTAGTTTGGAGGAGAGTGATGGTGAGTGTCATATAGTGGAGGGGCGTGTCAAAGAAAGAAGTGGGGTGGCATGTGATTGAGTGTTATAAAGTGTAGTGCAGTGGCAAAGAGTGGATGGGAATAGAGTGGAGTAGTGTCATAGAGTGGCATAGAGTATAGTACAGTGTTGTAGGGTGGAGTTCCATACAGTGAAGTAGAGTGTCAGACGGTGAAGCGTTGTGAAGAAGAGCATGATACAGTGACGTAGAGTGGGATAAAGTGTAAAAGAGTGGACAATAGTGGAGAGGAATACACTGAATTAGGGTAGTATAGGGTGGAGTAAAGTTTCAAAGAGAGAAGTGGCATCTCGTAGACTATACTGATGTGGAGTACAGTAGGGCAGAGTGGCATAGCAAACAGTTGAATAAAGTTTCAAAAACTGAAGTAGTGTTTTATAAATTGGAGTACCATTTTATACAGTGGAGTGGAGTGGCTTATCATACTGTACTGGAAAGTGTTGTAAACTACAATAGAGTGGCATACAGCCTAGAAAGTTTTGTAGAGTGGAGAGGTGTACAGTACAGTACATTGTTGTACAGTGTGGTAGAGTGAATTGGCATACAGTGTTATAGAGTTCAATGCCATAGAGTGGCATAGAGTAGAGTGGCATACAGTGGAGTAATTGAGTAGAGTGGAGTACTGTTTCATAGAGTAGAGCAGAGTAAAGTGGCATGCAGTGGTATATAAAGAATTGCCTACAGTGTAGTATAGTGGACTAGAGTATTGTAGAGCAGTATAGAGTGGAGTAGAGTGTTGTACAGTGGCACACAGCTTAGCATAGTGCTGTGGGGTGCATGGGTATAGACACGAGTAAAGCATTAAAGAGGGGAATACAGTGTAGTAGATATACAAATATATATATATATGTTATTTATGTATAACAATCTATATATATATATATATATATATATATATATATATATATATATATATATATATATAACCTACTGACAGTTGCCAGTAGGTAGTTATAATAAGGACCATGTTTCCAAAGGAAAAGCAATTTTTTTTGACTTGCCTTAATCTTTGGCATTGTTTGGTGAATCTTCACAAAATATTCCCCAAAAAGTGTTCCAGTGATTGTTGTTGTCCACGGAAAGTTTCAGGGTGATTCTTCAAAGGGGGGCAGAGAAAAAGTGGGCTAAATAACATTGTGTTTCCCATTTTAATTCCCATAGCATTGTTTAGACATGACTACAGGCCAAGCCACTGGACGGAATTATACTAAATTTGGCAGATAGCTAGCTGTCGGTATGCAGATTACGCTTTTGCTTAATTATTTTAAATCCGTTCAGTAGTTTTTGAGAAATTTAGGGAAATTTAAATTTGAATATCTCTGGCTGCAAAGTATTGTGAAGGGAAATGCACAGCTCTGATTGGCTGCCAACACTTCAAACCAGGAAGTGTTGGCATCCATCTTGGGGCTGGGCTTGAGCCGAGTCCCAGAAAAAAAGTAAAAATAAAATAAAAGGGGCAAGGTTAGAGAAACCCTGACCCCTTGGGGTGTCCCAGAGGGACGCTGCCAGATCAAAAAAACATTTTTAATAATTGTTTTTTTTGCTGCGAGTTTACGATAATTGAGGCAACATTTAAAAAAAAAAACAAGCCTGGGCTCCTGCGCTTGCTTTTTTATAGGCCCCTGGGTGGGCCAGGTGCCGGGGCATTAAAAAGTTAGTGTGTGGGGGGGGCTCCTAGCGCCCCCACAGCTCCGGGGGCATCACCACCTCCTGGAGCTTTCAGTTTTTTATATGTGAGGGGGCCATGGCCTCGCTGCCCTAGGGACCGCCATCTCCCCAGGGCTTTCCTTTTTAAATATGCAGTCCCCTGTGGCAACCGGCTGCCCTGGGGACCACCACCTCCCCAGGGCTTTCCTTTTGAAATATGCGTTGGGCCTGCAGGCCCCTACAGCCCCAGAACAAATATTTAAAAAAAGAAAGGGGGTCTCTTTGGGATTCCCAAGCCCCGGGGACCACCACCCCCAGGTCTATGTAAACATTTGAGGTGGGCTGGGTGGCCCCCCCTCATGGAGTCACTGAAGGCCCTTGGGACCGCTCTCCCACCAGGGCCGGCTCCTGGCTTGGCTGCAGTGCTGCAGCTGCAGCCAAGCAACAGCAAACACTCTTCTGTTTGACAGCAGGACCTTTAAAGCCGGTCCAGCTGTCAAACAGCAGGGCTTTCATTTATGTCCCCTGACAGAGATCAAATGCTTCAGCAACCATGGAACTGCTATCAAACCTTCCTCTACAGTGCCAGGTAGCCCATAAGGGCATTTTATTATAAACACAAAATGTAAAACAATAAAAATAATATGTAAGGGCCATGGGAGAGCCCTTGATGACTCCCTCAAGGTCCCAGAAAGCGCATAAAAGGCTAAAAAAAGGTATGAAAATATCAAAACCCCTTTAGCTCATTGTGAAGGTCACAGACCTTTCCACTGCTCTTTGGTGGTTCAAGTCCAGCTGAACCCTTTTCAATTTTCTTTGAAATTGCTATATCTAAAAAAACATTTTTTTTATTTTAAATTGGAAACTAATAACTCATTCTAAGTGTATAAGACATCAAAGACTAAATAACTCTCTCTCCCTCTCACTTTCTTCACTCTTTCAATCAATTCTCCCACTCACACACTCACACATGTGGAGCAAGGGCTGATTTCAACCCCGGAGACCTCCTCCCCTGGAGCCTGATTGTGGGTAACCAGGGGCAGTGGGGTACTTAGACACTCATGCACCCACTCACAGACCCACTCAAACACTCACACACCCACTCACAGACCCACTCAGACCTTCATGCACTCACTAACAGCTCCAGTCAGCCCCTCAAATACCCACTCAGACAGTTATGTACCCACTCACACTCCCACTCAGATCGTCACACACCCACTCACAGACCCAGTGACACCCTGATGCACCCACTCACAGATATGCGCACATACTGACGCACCCACTAGAACCCTGATGTATGCACTCTTATACCCAAGCAGACACTCTGACAGCCACTGTTACCCCGATCCATCCTCTCACACATACTCTCACACCCAGAGATGCCGTTGACAACTTCTGCTGTACATGTGCAAAGGGCTGTGCATGGCATCGGGTTGGGTGGTTAGGCTGGTTAGCCACAGGGCCTGGCTACAGGCCAGCACTTGAGGGCAACTCCTACTGCACACAGGAAGGCCGTATGGGGCGGTTGTTGGATTCACGTATAGCAATGAAATTTACTATACATTAAGAAAACATAGAAATTCACTGAAAAAAACAGAGCGCGCAAGTTACAGTTACCTTAGGGTGCGAATTTTAGTTATTTGAAAGAACTATAACTATAACTGCTGAATTTCTATGGTTTTGTACGAGCAAATTCAGAACCTAACTATAATGTCCCTGTAACCTTTGTTTTTTTAATTATATATATATATATACATAGATATCTATAGATATATATATGTATATATATCTCTATATATACATGCCCCTTCTGCTAGTCACCAGTAGGCAGTTACAGTTAGGACCAGGATTCCACAGGAATGCTGTCTGGAACGTTTTCGGGTGATTTGTCAAGCGGGGTCGAAAAAATGGTGGGGCCAACTCTTTTTTCCCATGCAATTTCCTATAGGAATTTTCAACATGACTACAGCCAAAACAGCTGAATGGAATTACTCCAAACTTGGCAAAAGCTACATCTTGCTCCAGAAAGAGTGCTTTGTGTAATTTGGTGTAAATACGTTCAGTAGTTTTGGAGTTATTTAAGAAAAAAGATAAATGCATATCTAGAGTTGCAGGGTCTACGGATCCGACTCATGATGAGATCTGATTGGCTGCCCCCACTTCAACCAGGAAGTGGTGACAGCCATCTTGGGATTTGGAATTGGCTGGGTTCTATCAAAAAATGTAAAAAAATAAACATAAGGGGGTGGGGTAGGAGACCCCCTACACCTTGTGGTGAGGTCCCACCTGGGGCCAAAAATGTTTTATTTTGCTGCAGATTCGTGAAGGATCAGGTCCAGTTCCAGAGGGAGGATACATATATTTCGTGTGAGGGGGCACATGTAGATCCCCTCCATGGGCTGATTTCGACCCCGGGGATCCCCTCCCCTGGAGCCTGGCTGTGGGTAACAAGAGAGAGTGGGGCTTGCAACCCCCTCCAACGGGTGATTTCTGTCCCAGTGATCCCATCCCCTGGGGCCTGGCCATGCTGCCATTGGTATGGAGAAGTAGGCCATGCACAGCATTGGTTGGCCGCAGGGCCTGGCCTGTGGCCTGGCCTGTGGCCTGGCCGTATAGCCAGCACCCGTAATTCTCCAAACCCATGACACGTATGGACTTCGTCTGTGCGAGGCGGGGATTAGCTACAGGGCCAATTGCTTTCCCTTGTCTAAGTGCAAAAAGTTTAAATTACTTGAACTTAACAGAAGAGGACCTTCAATTGGGGCACCTGCTTTGCTTATATTTGTAAGGGCTTCCTGTTGAGGTTTAATTTCTGTGAAATGAGCATATGTGTCAAAATACATTCTAGCCTGCTTATTTATCTAAGAATAGGCCACAGCTTAGCACAAAATATCTATCCAACTGGAGTACTTTGTACTGGGTAATTAGTAACTGTTACGTAGTTGGGTAAATGTATTGTGCATATTCTACACTATAGCTGCGTAAAGGACGCAGAGGTAATGTCTCCAGTGAACTTGTGTGTCTGTAATTTTGGTCATGTGATAGTTCTTTGAGCGTCTACATACAGAAATTGAACTAACATGAATCCTGCTGTAGAGAAGACAACAAGACTACAAAGAAGTGAGTCTACTCCGAACAAGGGCGCTTCCTCTTAATTTTATAAAGTAAGTGCCTCTTTGTTTGGTGGAAATGTGCTCATATTCCTCTCTATTTTGGACCACTGGGGGAGTCTGTATTGCCCCACAGTCCCTGCCAGCTCTCCTCCTTTTTCAGGAGCCAGCATTGCTCCCACACACAGGGAGCTGCAAAAATACAGCTCCCTGTGTGAGGGAGATGAAAAGTCAAATCATAGTGAGCGGGAGCAGTTTTCATGGTTCCATCAGCTGATAGCAGACTTACATTTTGCTTTCACTTGGAGGGAGAGCAAACTGCTATCTCACTTCCAGAGATAGGGAGCCGATCCTAGGGAGTGGCAGTCCCCAGAACCTTTAATGGTTCCAGGAGGGAGGCAATGCAGCCGCATCCTTTAATTTGCATGGGCCATCCCGGGGTAGGTGGTGGTCCCTGGGGCCGTATATGGACTGGGAGGGTGGCCAGGTGGTCCTCCTCCCACTGGTAATATCATTACAGGCCCCGGGAAGGTTATGGTCCCCCATACCCGGGAGGTCTGCGCGGCCCCCCAAGATATTAAAATTAAGCTGAGAGATGGTGATCCCCAGGGCTCTACATAGCCACAGGAGTGGGGTCCAAGTGGCCCACTTCCATATTAAAAAATAATTCCTAGGGAGGTGGTGGTCCCTCTGGCTCAAAAGAGCCCGAGGAGGAGGTCCATGTGGCCCCCTCCAATATCCTAAATAAGATCTGAGCGAATAGTGATCCCGGGGCTCAAAATAGGCTTAGAGAGGGGGCCCATGCAGCCCCCTCCTTGTTTTTTTGTAATACTGCACGTCCCCAGGGCTAAACTGTAAACATGCATGGGAGACCACACTTTAAAAAAAATATATATTTTGGCCCGATTCATACATCTTCTGTAAATATTCGGCAAAAAATGTTTTTTAATGCTTTTTGCCTCGGCAGGGTCTCCTGGGTCCCCCAGCACCAGGGCAAGGGGGTCAGGGCATTCTTACCTGCCCCTTGTTTTTTTTTTTTAACTCTCTTTGGGGACTCAGCTAAGTCAGAGTGCCAAAATAGCTCCAACCACTTCCTGGTTGGGGTACGCAATTTAAGAGTATGCCACTCTCTCCCAGTGGATTATATGCCACTCCAATCTTTGCCATTCCACTCTACGTTACTTCACTCGATCCTACTCCACTCCAAACCCTTCCTCTCTAAGCAACTACATTTTATGGTATCCAACTATTAGCCATTCCACTCTACACCATTATGCTATTTACCACTCCAATGTATGCCACTGCACTCTACACCACTCAACTCTAAGCCACTACACTCCACTGTATTCAACTCTACACCACTCCACTTTCTGTCATTCTACTCTACACCATTACGGTGTACACCACTCGACTCTCCACCACTACAAACCGCGCTATTCCACTCTATTCAACTCTACTCCATGTCAGCCAACTCTAGTCTACTGTACTTTATTCCACTGTAAGCCACTTCACTCTATGCCACACCACTTATGTCACTCCACGCCACTTCACTATACACTGTTCCACTGTACGCCACTTCATTGTTCAACACTCCAGCCTATCCTCTTGCACTCTGCCCTACTGCATTCTCTGTCATTATTTTCTCCGTCACTCCACTCTATGGCTCTCTGTTCTTTGTCATTCCACTGTATGCCACTCCAAGCTATTGCACTCAATGCCTGCCAACTCTATGCCACAATAAACTCACTCCACTCTACGCTATTCCACTCTATGCTATTCCAATACATGCCACTAAAATGTACACCACTTCATTCAACTCCACTCAACTCTATTCCACTCCACACTTCGATACTTCAGTTGAAGTTCTTTTACTCTATGCTGCTCCACTTTACATTACTCCACTGTTCACCACTCCACTGTATTCTATTTATCTGTACACTACTCCACTACACGCCATTCCACTCTACATCACTCCACTCTACACCACTGCATGCTATACTATTCCACCCTGTCATGCCAGTAAACTGTTCCCCACTCTAAGCCACAACACTGTACTCTGTTTCCTGTGTGCTGCTATTCTCAATGCTACTTGAGTCTATGCCACTTCACTCTATTCCACTGCATGCCACTACACTCTACCTCATTCCACTGTATGATATTACACTCATCACCACTCCACTCTATGGTACTCCACTCTACGCTAGGCCTGGGTATAGAACTCCATTACGCCAGCAAAGTTTGCGGAATTTGGGCACTTCGTGCTATGCATAGTAGTGCGGAGTTCCTGAATTCCACAATCCGGTGCGGAGCAGCGTTCATTCGCAGCGCATGCGAATGAGGCTTTGCATTTGCCTGATCAGATCCCGGCTGCACACGCAAAACTTCATGTTTACTCAGGCTGCTTCCAGCCACTATGGAGGCCAAAACAGTCCTGCTTGCAAATGCACATGGGTAGATTTTCTACTCCAGAAGTGCTACAGAGACTCCACCTTCCTGCAGGTTCCTCCCATGGCTTTCTTCATCTCCTGGTCAATTTTCACTTGGATTTTGAAGTGGCAGGATCACTCTCTTTGTCTCTTGGATATACCTTTGCATTCAAGGACTTTAGGCCAAATGTACAACTGAACGACACTTTTTGCAACCACAAAATGGCCTTGTCCGATGTACTAGTTACCGGCTCCCAAAATAGGGATTGTGACTTGCTTTTAGGAAGGGGCATTCCAAGTGCGCCCCTTCTTAATAGCGACTCGGTGGCCCATATATGGTTGTTTTGTGATGGTGAATGCAGTTGCAAAACAACCCCCAATTTCAAACTGATTGTAACCCATTCGCAAACAGGAAGGGGTCCCCAAGGGAATGGGGGTGCCAACATTTTTGCAGAGCTGGCAGTGGTTCCACGGGTCACTGTCTACTCTGAAAAAATGAAACTAAAACATTTCATTTTTATTTTTGAAATGCATATAATTTTCCTTCAAGGAAAATGGGACGCATTTTTAAAAAACTGCTTTCTTAAAAAAGCAATCACAGACATGGTGGTTTGTTGATCCCAGCAGGCCACCATCCCTGTGAGTGTGGCTATTCCCGAATAAGTCGCACATTGTTTATTAATGAGGAAAGTCACTTGCAATCCATTTGCGAGTTTGCAAACAGTGCCTAAGACATTTTGGCCCTCATTCCAACCTTGGCGGACGGTGTTAAAGCCGCGGCCATACCGCCGACAGGCTGGCGGTCCCAAAACAGGTATTCTGACCCTGGCGGTTACCGCCAACAGAGGCCGCCGCTTCAACACTCCGCCCGCCACGGCGGGAGAAACAAACAGTCTGGCGGTCACCGCCAACGGCCCGGCGGGAGACAATGTACCGCCTACCCGATAACGACCCACCAATCCGCCACCTTTTCCGGGGCGGGAGCCCCGCCGATAAAAACACGGCGGAAACAGACTTCAAACGGGAAAATGCTCACCTCCACATACTCCACGCGGGATCCCGACAGCATGGAACCCGAGTTACAGGTCCTCCCCGCACTCCTACACCTGCTCCTGTACCAGGAGCACACCCGGCGGCGCGGAAGACATCGGTGAGTACTGCACCTACGACACAGGGGAGGGAAAAAATTACCGGCACACACCCACCCACCCACACCCACTACAACACACACATCAATGCATTCCCACAGATCACTGTCACAACCCACAAACCCCCCCCTCCGAAATAATGCAAAGACCAAAGGAATAGATAACAAACAGGCAGATATATTGAAAAATTGTACAGCAAAATTCTAAATGAATAAATAAACTATGTACACAATATATACAGCTACTATCAGTAGTCCAACGACTGTCCGTGGACCACAGGGGTCCTGAGCAAATGGGCAAGGCCCAGTCCCACGACAAGAACTCCACGGAGAGAACACTGCAGGGGCATCAGATAGAAAAAAGGACAGGCACCTCAGGGGGAAGGGAAGGGGGGGCACCTCAGCCACTTGAGTACACGACGCCAGATCCACGAGGGGACTCCACGACCACTGGCCCATCCTGGGGAGTGCAAAGCCACAGTCCATACAGTCCATACAGTGGGTGGCCTGCCCACTGGGCCATCCTGGGGAGAGCAAAGCCACAGTCCATACAGTCCATACAGTGGGTGGCCTGCCCACTGGGCCATCCTGGGGAGAGCAAAGCCACAGTCCATACAGTCCATACAGTGGGTGGCCTGCCCACTGGGCCATCATGGGGAGAGCAAAGCCACAGTCCATACAGTCCATACAGTGGGTGGCCTGCCCACTGGGCCATCCTGGGGAGAGCAAAGCCACAGTCCATACAGTCCAAAACAGACTCCACTGCCACTGGAGGAGGCATGTTGCCCAGAGGACATCCTGCAGCCCTGCCCGAGACAGATCCTGCCCTGCCACGTCTGCCAAAGGGCCAGCGGTGCTTGACTTGAAGGGCCCAGTTCAGCGGTGCTTGACTTGAAGGGCCCAGTTCAGCGGTGCTTGAGACGGCGGGGCCCAGTTCAGCGGTGCTTGAGACAGTGGGGCCCAGTTCAGCGGTGCTTGACTTGAAGGGCCCAGTTCAGCGGTGCTTGAGACGGCGGGGCCCAGTTCAGCAGTGCTTGACTTGAAGGGCCCAGTTCAGCGGTGCTTGAGACGGCGGGGCCCAGTTCAGCAGTGCTTGAGACGGCGTGGCCCAGTTCAGCGGTGCTTGACTTGAAGGGCCCAGTACAGCGGTGCTTGACTTGAAGGGCCCAGTTCAGCGGTGCTTGAGACGGCGGGGCCCAGTTCAGCGGTGCTTGAGACGGCGGGGCCCAGTTCAGCGGTGCTTGACTTGAAGGGCCCAGTACAGCGGTGCTTGACTTGAAGGGCCCAGTTCAGCGGTGCTTGAGACGGCGGGGCCCAGTTCAGCGGTGCTTGAGACGGCGGGGCCCAGTTCAGCGGTGCTTGACTTGAAGGGCCCAGTTCAGCGGTGCTTGAGACGGCGGGCCCAGTTCAGCGGTGCTTGAGACGGCGGCCGTTCTATGGCCAACTGCCCATTGCCTGGTGGTGCCCTCCTGGCCAGCGGGGATGGTGCTCCTTCAATGCCCACCTGGGCTGTGGGTGGTGGGGCCCTCCTGGCCAGCTGGGCTGGGTCCTCCCTGGGCAGCGGCAATGGTGGTGGTGGGGCCCTCCTGGGCAGCTGGGCTGGGTCCTCCCTGGGCAGCGGCTATGGGGGTGGTGGGCTCCTCCTGGGCAGCTGGGCTGGGTCCTCCCTGGGCAGCGGCTATGGGGGTGGTGTGCTCCTCCTGGGCAGCTGTGACGGGTCCTCCATGGCCAGCGGCCCTGCTGCCTGACTTCTCCGCCTTGCTGCCCTTGCCCTCCTTGCATGAGTGTCTGTGGCCCTTTCCTCCCTTTGGAGCTGTGGCTGGTGACGGTGGCTGGCTAGTGTCCTTGGGGGATGGTGAACCAGGGCTCCTGCGCCGGCCCTTCCGCCTCCTGCTCCTCTTCCCAGGGGGTGGGCTGCCTGTCCCCTTGCTGCTGGGCGAAGATCCGGACCTGTGGGCTGGTGGACTCCAAAACCCATGCACCTTTGTCAAGGGTGCTGCAGGGCTGGTGGTGGCTGAGGTGCTCTTTTTACCCCAACGAGATGGAGGGGGGGGCTCAGGGTCAGGAAAGAGGTTAGCAGTAGAGAGAAAGATTTTCTTGGGACAATGGATAGTGGTAGGTACAGTGGGTATGGGAGTGGAGGGAGAGGATGTGGTTGTAGGCGAGTCAAGTTTGCTGTCTTTGGGTGCAGGTGCAGGAGCGGGAGGCTGTCGTGAGGTGGATGGCTGTTGGGTGGGTGGGTGGCTGCGTTTGTGTGGTGTGGAAGAGGGGGTGACAGACACAGTGGGAGAGGACACAGGGGACGTGTATATGGCAGTGGGGGTGGTGACTGCACGTGTGCGGACTGTACTGGAGGGTGTGCTGGTGATGGAAACACTGGCTGATGGTGAGGTGCATGAAGGTGTGAGTGTAGACGTCACAGGGAGGGAGGAGGGAGACGAGGAGGTGGGGGTCACAGAGGTGGTAGTGACTGTTGGCATGTCTGCATCTGGATGTTGCTTGTGTGAATGTCTGCGTGATCTGTGGTGCTTATGTTTGGATGAGCTGCTCTTGGGTGTTGAGGTGTGTGCAGGCTGGTCTGATGGTGTGGGTGGGACAGGCAGAGGAACAGGAGACTGGGAGGAGGGAGTTAGTAGAGGGAGGCAGGAGACAGGGACAATGGCTGCCGTCAGTGCTGAGGCCAGAGCCTGGAACGATCGCTGATGGGCAGCCTGACCCGAATGAATGCCCTCCAGGTACGCATTGCTGCGATGAACCTCCCTCTCCACCCCCTGGATGGCATTCAAAAGGGTAGACTGCCCAACAATGAGCGTTCGGAGGAGGTCAATGACCTCCTCACTGAGGGCAGCAGGGGTAACAGGGGCAGGGCCTGAGGTGCCTGGGGGGAAGGAGATGCCCGCCTTGGTGTGCGAGCGGGCACGGGGCGAACGCTGAGGGGCTGCATGGAGGGCGGAGCTGGTGCGCTGGGTGGCGGCTGTACCTGTAATTGCGGGGGGCACGGATGTTGCCGCCACCGCAAGGGAGCTCCCTTCCGAGGACGTGTCCGTGTCGCTGCGGTCTCCAGTCGTCCCCGTTGTGGAGCTCCCCTCGCCCTCCGTCTCACTGGTCCAGTCTGACTCTGTGGCATGGCCCTCCTGGGCCATGTGAGATGCAGCTCCCTCCTGCCCCGATGCCAGATCTCCTCCGCCTGATGATGCTGATGCACACAAGCACAGAAAGACAAATAATGAGGGGGGGGAGAGAGAAATAAAGAGATTTTGAGTACATGGATCACCGGTACAGTTAGCGGACATGACAGACACAGATGCCCCCTGCACTAAGTCGTGCACTTGGAGTCCGCTACGCATTCCGTGGAACATGCCCTACACGCCTAGAGATGACAACTGCACCCATGGATGACACAGGCCCAGGGATGGCTGTACTGGCACACTACTGAGGGTGGTGGGTGGGGACACAGGGGCTTACGGAGGGGCCTAGCCTACAGATTTTGCCCTGGCCTAGGGGGACCCACAGCCCTCCTCCCCCACCCAGACACCTCCACTGCGCGACAACAGAGTAGATTGTGCTTGTACTCACCCCCTTGTGTCTGCTGTGCTGCCCTCACGCGCCCATCCAAATCAGGGCAGGCCACCGCCAGGATCCGGAACATCAGGGGGGTCAGTTGACGGCTGGCACCCCGCCTACGTTGGGAGGCCATCCACAGCAGAGACTCGGCGGTCTTCTTCGTCCCGCGGCGGATGTCCTCCCACCTCTTGCGGCAGTGGGTGCCCCGTCGATGGTGGACCCCCAGGGTCCGGACGTCCTTGGCGATGGCACGCCAAATCCCGATCTTCTCTTGGGCGCGCACCTATGTGACACGTACAGGGAGGGAGAAATACCACGTTCAAGTTTGTCTGCATGTTCGTTGCCAGTGGCCCACCGCCCCCCATCCCCGCCATGCCCCCCGCCAGGCCCGCCATGCCCCCCGCCAGGCCCAACATGCCCCCCGCCAGGCCCGCCATGCCCCCGCCAGGCCCCACATGCCCCCCGCCAGGCCCAACATGCCCCCCGCCAGGCCCAACATGCCCCCCGCCAGGCCCAACATGCCCCCCGCCAGGCCCAACATGCCCCCGCCAGGCCCAACATGCCCCCCGCCAGGCCCAACATGTGCCCCCCAGCCCCCCAAGCCAGCCAGTGCCCACAAATCCATATTGAATTAAACTCACTTGTTGGTCTGGAGGACCGTAGAGTAGCGCATACTGGGGGAGGACCTCATCCACAAGTTTCTCCAACTCTTCTCCAGTGAAGGCAGGGGCCCTTTCCCCAGTCGCAGCAGCCATTGTCCCTTCCAGACCGAGGTCACAGCAGCACTTCCAGTATAGGTCCTCTCCTGTGAAAGTTCAAGTCTCGAGTGATTAAGTAGATAGAAAATGGCGGTCACGCCCGCGGCGGGACGTACCGCGGCGGTGCTTACCGCCACCGCCGGCGCCCTTCGCCATTGGCTCCTGAAACCCATAGGCTTCAATGGTAACCAATGCGGCTTCGCGCCGCGGTCTTCGACCGCCGACCACCGCGGTGTGCCACGCCAGCGCATTGACCTCACATCCCATTGTCACACTTCACAGGTCAGGCAGCCGCCATTTCGAGGGCCCACATGGCTCAATTTCTACTGCGTCACACAGGCCTAGGCCTTGCATTGCCACTCATACAAGCCATTCACTGCATAGAGAATCGTGTACTGTGCAAGCTGTGAGTACGTACCTGTGGGTTGCTTGACTGTGTGCTCCATGTTGTCCTTCCTAGGTACCGTCCGCTGGGTTTGGCGAGGAGACGGAGGAATCCTCCCGTGTACAGACCGCTGGTGGACCTGTCGACAATGGAAGAACGCCACATTATCCTGACCTACCGGCTTGATCGTGCCACTATACATGAACTGTGTGCCCAGCTGGAGCCAGACCTGATGTCCCCCATCCGCCCACCCACAGGGATTCCCCCTCTGGTGCAGGTCCTGTCAGTACTCCATTTCTTGGCAAGTGGGTCATTTCAGACAACAGTGGGAATTGCTTCTGGGATGTCACAGCCTATGTTTTCCAAGGTGTTATCCAGAGTGTTGTCTGCCCTGATGAAATACATGAGGAGCTACATCCTTTTCCCTGAGGTGGGCGAATTGGCTACAGTGAAGGGTGATTTCTATGCCCTTGGACATATTCCCAACATCATTGGTGCCATTGATGGGACCCATGTGGCTTTCGTTCCCCCCCAAGAAAGTGAGCAGGTGTACAGGAACAGGAAAAGTTACCATTCAATGAACATCCAGGTGGTGTGTTTGGCTGACCAGTACATCTTGCATGTAAATGCCAAGTTCCCTGGGTCAGTGCATGACGCCTACATCCTAAGGAATAGCAGCATCCCTTACGTGATGGAACAGCTAGAGAGACACCGTGTATGGCTATTGGGGGACTCTGGTTACCCCAACCTGTCGTGGCTACTGACCCCAGTAAGGAATCCCCGGACCAGGGCAGAGGAATGGTACAATGAGGCCCATGGGAGGACTAGGAGGGTGATCGAACGCACCTTTGGCCTCCTAAAGGCCAGGTTTAGGTGCCTGCATATGACAGGTGGATCCCTAATGTACTCACCAAAGAAGGTGTGTCATATCATCGTGGCCTGCTGCATGCTTCACAACCTGGCTTTGCGACGCCAGGTGCCTTTCCTGCAGGAGGATGGTCAAGATGGTGGTGTAGTGGCAGCTGTGGAACCTGTGGAGAGTGACGAGGAGGAAGACGACGGGGCTGAAACAGACAACAGGGACAGAGTGATTGCACAGTACTTCCAATAGGACACAGGTAACAATTCAAACATTATTTAGTAAATGTAAACTACTCTACTGCATCTCTGCTGCCTGTCTATTTGCCCCAGTGTATGATGACTGAGTTGTGGCTTTTCCCTCCCTATTTCAGATCTGTGGTCCCCACTACGTGTCCTGTGCTTCGTTTGCCCATGGACTACAGCTGTGTGGCAGCGGTTTGTTGACTTCACTATGTACAAGGACATATTTGCACTGTCATGTCAAATACAATATTTTGAAATCACAGCCAGACTCCTGATAGTTTTGTGCAAAACTGGTGTTTATTTCAGTGCTCAAAATGGGATGGGTGGTTTTAAGTGGGAGGGGGCTATGGTGAAGGAATGTCCATGGCAGAGTCCAGAGTAACAGTCACACAGGTGCATTGTCCATAGGCCTGTGGAGAGATGGAGCAGGGGCAGTTCAAGGATGGACAGGGTGACAATGTGGGACAGTGGGATGACATCAGGTGGTATCCTTTGCTGGCGGGGGTCTTGACATCCTACTCTGTTTTCTTGCGTGATCTCAGGGCCCTCTTGCAGGGTGGTTCTTCTTCTGCAGGAGGTGGGGGTCTGGTGGGCTGCTGTTGTGCGGGGGCCTCCTGTCCACTAGCGCCGGCGGAGGTGGTTGGCAGTTCTTGTTCGAGGCTAGTGGCAGGGGACCTTTGTTGTTGGTGAGTGTCCGTCCTGGTGGTGATGAGTTCCTGCAGCAGCCCTACCATGGTGACCAGGGTGGAGGTGAGGGCTCTGATGTCCTCCCTGTACCCCCGATACTGTTCCTCCTGCAGTACCTGGATCTCCTGGAACCTGGCCAGTACCGTCGCCATCGTCTCCTGGGAGCGGTTGTATGCTCCCATGATGGTGGTGAGGGCCTCGTGGAGAGTGGGTTCCCTGGGCCCCTCCCCCCCTGTCGCACAGCAGCCCTCCCAGTTCCCGTGTTTCCCTGGGCCTCTGTCCCCTGGACGGTGTGCCCACTACCACTGCCCCCAGGTCCCTGTTGTTGTTGGGGTGGTGGGTTATCCTGGGTGCCCTGTAGTGGTAGACACACCGCTGATTGACGCGTCCTGGAGACAGAGGCATGGGCCCGCTGGGTGGGAGCTGTGCTGGTGTTCCCAGAGGGGGTTGGGTCTGGAGTGGCCTGTGGCTGTCTGAGGGGAACCGACTGTCCCGAGGTCCCCGACGGGCCGGGCTGGACATCAGGCTCCAGGTCGACAGAGCTGCTGTCATCGCTGACGGCCTCTTGGGTGGGGGTTGTGGAGAATTCTGGGCCCTCCGTGGCGGTGTGGTGGTGGTCGGGTCCTGCAGGGGTATAGAGGTATGGTTATAGTTTCAATGTGTGCCATATGGGTGAATGTGTGGGTTCCCGTGTCCCCAAGTGCTGGCATTCGTGTGTGGGGGCTTTGGTGAGGGTGGCTTGTGGGGGGGATGTGTATATGCATTGGGCATGCTTTGGTGATGGGTGTCCATGCTTAGTGGACACATGCAGGCCTAGGTTTTGGGATGTGTGGGTTGTGATGGTGAGACATTGGCAGGGAATAGGTGTGCTGGGGGTGGGGGTGAGGATGGTGTTGGGGGTGAGGATGGGGGGGGTGAGGGGGGGATGGGGGTGAGTGTTGGGGTATGATTTGGCATGCAGGTGGGGGGGAAGCAGTATTGAAGATTCAACTTACCAGAGTCCATTCCTCCGCCGACTCCTGCGAGGCCGTCAGGATGCAGGATGTTCAAGACTTCCTCCTCCCATGTTGTAAATTGTGGGGGTTGAGGTGGGGGTCCTCCGCCAGTCTTCTGCACGGCGATGTTGTGCCTGGATACCATGGAACGCACCTTCCCCCGTAGGTCGTTCCATCGCTTCCTGATGTCTTCCCGATTTCTGGGGTGCTGTCCCACAGCGTTGACCCTGTGGACAATCCTTTGCCATAGCTCCATCTTCCGGGCAATGCTGGTGTGTTGGACCTGTGTGCCGAAGAGCTGGGGCGCCACACGGACGATTTCCTCCACCATGACCCTGAGTTCTTCGTCAGAGAAGCGGGGGTGTCTTTGGGGTGCCATGGAGGGGTGTGTATTTTGGGTGGGGTGTGTGTTGTTAAGTGTTTGGAGATGGTGTTGGTGATGTTGTGATGTGTCTCTGTGTGATGGTGTACTATAGGCTATGCAGTGGTGTCTGTGTATGTCTCGGTGTTCAAATTTTGGTCGTAGGGGTTTGTGGATGATGTGGGTGTGTGTTTTATATTGTGTTGTGTGTGTGGGAGTGGTGTGTGTATGTGTATCTGGTGTGTGAAATTCGAATGGGCCAATGTGTCTGTGTTTTGTTCGTTTGTGGGTATTCTGACCGCGGCGGTGTGTACCGCCAATGGAATACCGCGTTTGTAAGACCGCCGCGTGGATTCGTGGGTCGGAATGGCATGGGCGTATTTCTGTTGGCGTGACGGTGGAGGTTTGGTCACCTCCACTTTTCCGCCGACCGCTGGTCTGGCGGTCTGTTGTGGATGTCGGATTTTCGGCGGTTTGGCTGCTGCGGGTCAGAATGGCCGTGGTGGATTACCGCGGCGGGATTATGGCGGATTTCTGACCGGCGGTAAGCGCCTTTTACCGCCGAGGTCAGAATGACCACCTTTGTCTTGTGACTCGGAATGTGAGATTCTTAAAAAATCACAAATTGTGAGCCGCAAAAAAAAACGGTTGTACATCTGGCCCCAAGTTTTTGTGAAATCACACAAGTAAAATACAAACCTATTGAATAAGGTTGTTGTTTGTTTATTTGGTCATTAACCAATATTACTTTGTAGTTTAATTTGATTTAAAAAAATTATAGTGGTGGGTGGCCTGGAGTTTAAGTATGGGCCTAATTATTTAATTTGAATTTCATTGGTTTTTCATCTTTGTGTCGGAAAAATTGTTGCATAGGTAAGTACCTGTCCTTTTCTATGTTTGTAGCATCTGCTATAATATTTTATTATGTGGAATAGATTTTGAAAGGGCCATCTAGCCAGTAGGCCCAGAACTAGTAGTCATCAGTGCATGAAATAAATATTTCAGTGGTATATGTTTTTAAAAATTCATTTAGGACAGGTTTGGCAATGGATTAAATTAAAAATGTTGGCTATTTTTTGCATTTCATTTTTTTTTGTTGCAAAAAGTGTCTAAGTTGTGTGGTAATATTTGATGCACAGGTGGATGCCTGTACTATTGTTGTGAAATTTGTATAACTCAGTTAATTTTCATGTTTTGCATTGCTGAATAAATGTTAGTGTTTTCTTCACTGTAACCACCATGCCTCCTTATAGCCAGTGTGTGTGTATGTGTGTGTGTTTGTTATCGTCCATTTATCATAGTTTTCCATGCCATGTGGCCAGGGGCCATTTTGTGTAGTCTATGTGCATAGACTTTTCTATGTCTTCTTGTTTGCAGTTCTCGATTGACCATGTGGCTGGCTGCCATTTTGTGCATGCAGACAGTGTTCCTTTGCCATAGGTTTGCATGTGTTCTTTATTTGTGATTACCCTGACCCACCCACCCTGCCCTTAAAAACTAAAACTACACATGCCCCTAAAACTACCCTCCAACCCTACCCCAGTACCAATTACCTGACCGCGTCCTGTCTGATCCAGAGTCTGTTTTCCTCTGCCTTAACCTCGCATGTTTGTTGTTCCGGACATGCGTGGTTAAGCAGAGGAAAACAGGGTCACTGTTCAGGAAAGCGTTGTTCCGCATTCGTGGATAACGCACCTCGTTGTTCCGTGTCGTTGTTTAGGCTGCTTTCCAACATGGGGCTACAATTTTTTAGATGAGAATGCCTACCTTGCATCTCATTGATGCAACGTAGGTGCACGCATCCAAAAAATGGAGCAAACTCCTATATTTTGACATTAGACATATCTAACGTCAAAATATAAGTTTGGAGTAAGGTTTGGGCTAAATTTGTGCAAAAAAATGACGCAAATTGGGCGCGAACAGAGCATAAATATGCCCCTTGGTTTCTTTAGGTGCATAATAATTCCATTTCCTCTTGGACACCGTGGCAGCGGCTCACTGCATACAAATCACTGTAGCATAATTCATTTTTTAAATGATTATTCCATTTCCCTTGGACGACCTTGCCACCATTAGTTTTTTAACCTCTTAGCTGCTGGGCCTTCCCCCCCCCCCCAGTGCTGAGCCCTTTTTGGCTATTTGGGGTGGTTCGCGCTTAGGCCTTCATAACTTTTTGTCCACATAAGCTATCCACGCCAAATTTGCTTTGTTTTTTTCCAACATCCTAGGGATTCTAATGGCAGCCAGAGTTTGTGGTTTCCCCTGGAGAAGACCAAGAAATTAGCCAAAATACAGTGAAAAGTTCGTTTTTTAAAAAAAAAATGGGAAAAAGGGCTGCCGAAGAAGGCTTGTGGTTTTTTCCCTCAAAATGGCATCAACAAAGGGTTTCTGGTGCTAAAATCACCATCTTCCCACCTTTCAGGAACGGGCAGACTTGAATCAGAAAACCACATTTTCCAGCACAAATTTGGCATTTTAGTGGGACATACCCCATTTTTACTATTTTTGGTGCTTTCAGCCTCCTTCCAGTTAGTGACAGGACTGGGTGTGAAACCAATGCTGGATCCTGGAAAGCTAAACATTTCTGAAAGGAAGACAGCAAGGGGTCATTTGTGTAGATCCTACAAGGTTTTCCTACAGATAATAACAGCTGAAATAAAAAAATATTGAAATTGAGCTGAAAACAACAGCCATTTTTCTTTATGTTTTACTCTGTAACTTTTTCCTGCAATGTCAGATTTTTTAAAGCAATATACCGTTACGTCTGCTGGACTCTTCTGGTTGCGGGGATATATAGGGCTTGTAGGTTCATCAAGAACCCTAGGTACCCAGAGCCAATAAATGAGCTGCACCCTGCAGTTGGTTTTCATTCTATAATGGGTATACAGCAATTCATTTGCTGAAATATGAAGAATGAAAAATAGGTATCAAGAAAACCTTTGCATTTCCAAAATGGGCTCAAGATAAGGTTTTGAGGAGCAGTGGTTATTTGCACATCTCTGAATTCCGGGGTGCCCATACTAGCATGTGAATTGCAGGGCATTTCTCAAATAGACGTCTTTTTTACACACTCTCTTATATTTGGAAGGAAAAAATGTAGAGAAAGATAAGGGGCAATAACACTTGTTTTGCTATTCTATGTTACCCCAAGTCTCCCGATAAAAATGATACTTCACTTGTGTGCGTAGGCCCAGGCCTGCGACAGGAAATGCCCCAAAACACAACGTGGACACATCCCATTTTTTGACAGAAAACAGAGCTGTTTTTTGCAAAGTGCCTACCTGTAGATTTTGTCCTCTAGCTCAGTCGGCACCTAGGGAAACCTACCAAACCTGTGCATTTTTGAAAACTATAGACCTAGGGGAATCCAAGATGGGGTGACTTGTGGGGCTCTGACCAGGCTCTGTTACTCAGAATCCTTTGCAAACCTCAAAATGTGGCTAAAGAACACATTTTCCTCACATTTCGGTGACAGAAAGTTCTGGAATCTGAGAAGACCCACAAATTTCCTTCCACCCAGCGTTCCCCCAAGTCTCCCGATAAAAATGATACCTCACTTGTGTGGGTAGGCCTAGCGCCCGCGACAGGAAATGCCCCAAAACACAACGTGGACACATCCCATTTTTTGACAGAAAACAGAGCTGTTTTTTGCAAAGTGCCTACCTATAGATTTTGGCCTCTAGCTCAGCCGGCACCTAGGAAACCTACCAAACCTGTGCATTTTTGAAAACTAGAAACCTAGGGGAATCCAAGATGGGGTGACTTGTGGGGCACGGACCAGGTTCTGTTACCCAGAATCCTTTGCAAACCTCAAAATGTGGCTAAAAAAACACGTTTTCCTCACATTTCGGTGACAGAAAGTTCTGGAATCTGAGTGGAGCCACAAATTTCCTTCCACCCAGCGTTCCCCCAAGTCTCCCGATAAAAATGATACCTCACTTGTGTGGGTAGGCCTAGCGCCCGCAACGGGAAATGCCCCAAAACACAACGTGGACACATCCCACTTGTTGACAGAAAACAGAGCTGTGTTTTGCAAAGTGCCTACCTGTAGATTTTGGCCTCTAGCTCAGCCGGCACTTAGGGAAACCTACCAAACCTGTGCATTTTCGAAAACTAAAGACCTAGGGGAATCCAAGATGGGGTGACTTGTGGGGCTGCGACCAGGTTCTGTTACCCAGAATCCTTTGCAAACCTCAAAATGTGCCTAAAAAAACACATTTTCCTCACATTTCGGTGACAGAAAGTTCTGGAATCTGAGAGGAGCCACAAATTTCCTTCCGCCCAGCATTCCCCCAAGTCTTCCGATAAAAATTATACCTCACTTGTGTGGGTAGGCCCAGCGCCCGTGACAGGAAATGCCCCAAAATACAACGTGGACACATCCCATTTTTTGACAGATAACAGAGCTGTTTTTTGCAAAGTGCCTACCTGTAGATTTTGGCCTCTAGCTCAGCCGGCACCTTGGGAAACCTACCAAACCTGTGCATTTCTGAAAACTAGAGACCTAGGGGAATCCAAGATGGGGTGACTTGCGGGGCTCTGGCCAGGTTCTGTTACCCAGAATCCCTTGCAAACCTCAAAATGTGCCTAAAAAAACACTTTTTCCTCAAATTTCGGTGACAGAAAGTTCTGGAATCTGAGAGGAGCCACAAATTTCCTTCCACCCAGCGTTCCCCCTAGTCTCCCGATAAAAATGATACCTCACTTGTGTGGGTAGGTCCAGCGCCCGCGACAGGAAATGCCCCAAAACACAACGTGGACACATCACATTTTTTCATAGAAAACAGTGCCTACCTGTGGATTTTGGCCTCTAGCTCAGCCGGCACCTGGGGAAACCTAGCAAAGCAGCGCATTTTTGAAAACTAGAAACCCAGGGGAATCCAAGATGGGGTGACTTGTGGGGCTCTGACCAGGTTCTGTTACCCTGAATCCTTTGCAAACATCAAAATTTGGCCACAAAAAACACTTTTTCCTCTCATTTGGGTGACAGAAAGTTCTGGAATCTGAGAGGAGCCACAAATTTCCTTCCACCCAGCGTTCCCCCAAGTCTCCCACTAAAATGGTACCTCACTTGTGTGGGTAGGCCTGGTGCCCGCGACAGGAATAGATCACACAACGGTCAATGTTGGTCCTTACATGAGGCAGCTGTTGACCCTGGGGTGATCCATTCCTGACGCAGGCACTAGGTGTAGGCACTCAAGTGGGGTAGTGTTTTTATCAGGACAGGTGAGGAATCACTGGGTGGTAGGAATTTTGTGGATCCCAGCATATTCCTGTAGTTTGTGTGACAGAAATGCGAGAAAGATAGAGTTTTTATTCAACATTTCAGCTTTGCAGGGTATTCTGGGTATCCCCACAAGTCACACCTCTGTGGACTCCCCCGAATGTCTAGTTTCCAGAAATGTTTGGGTTTAGTGTGTTTCTCTATATGGTCGCCGAACCCAGGACCAAAAACACAGGTGCCTGCCTTACAAAACCAGTTTGTTTTGCAATAGATAATTTTGATGTCTCCACAATACGATTTGGGCGGTGGAATTTGGGGCTGAACTAAATTGGGGAGCTCCCAAGAGAGCACTCTCTCTCTCTCTGCTTGCCGCTGCATTCACCTGCTCTCTGGGTTGGCCAAACCCACTATTATCCAGTTGCACAGACTGCTTGCGAAGGGACAGCAGGACTGTCCTCATCACCTCCCTCATAATGTACTGGAAGAGGAGTTATTGAATGGGACTCCTCCGACTGAAAAATCACTCCCAGAGTCTGCGCCATTGTCCTATCCCTCAGATGCTGTCTCAGTATCTGATGTCTCAGTCTCTGATCCTATGTCAGAGCTGTCCTCTTTAACCCGAGTGATGGCAGCAGTCATCCATTAAGATGCCATCTCTGCTATTGGCTAAACTGTTGCTCTAAAACACTAGCCTACGTAGACAGTCACAAAATCGATGGTGTGTGTGAGATACGTGCAACAGTAGAGGCCACCTTACCTGCACTTCTTTCCTCAATCAGCACGTTCTTTCAAGACACTCAAAAAACACCTTGTCACATATCATTCGTCACAGTCTTTTAGCACCTCCTGCACCCAGTCCAACAATCATTATTGGTGATCCCACTCCCTCCTCCTCGGATTCCCTCATTACCACCCAGCAAAAGTGCCCTTCATCTCTCCATAGCCGCCCTCCACCCCGCACATACATTTCATTTGTATTATAGCGCAGGTAATGGCTGACTTTACTAATGCACTCAGCTATTTACATAAAATACAGATTTGCTCTTTGCAGTAGGCATATAAACCTTCTGCCCTTCTTTATGGCACTAAAACTGCCACTAGACAAGTCTGCCCCTTTTGTAGCAGAAACATAATCACAATACTTACTTGACTTTTTTATTGCTGCCTAAAAGCTACAGTTGAAAAGCGTCAGTTGAAGTATGTGCATTGCTTTGAAGACGCAAGCTGCAACTGCAAGACAACTGGTGGCAAATATATATATATATATATATCTATATATATATATATATCACTTTTATATGTGGGTCTGGTTTTCCTGGGGGCCGATTGCAGCCCCCAGGGAAACCACACACGTATTGACAAAAGTGATATATATATATATATATATATCTACATAGATATATGCACAGCTGCGATTGGGGGCCAGGAAACACTTTCAGAAGGCCTCGTAAGAAAGGGGAGACTCTCCCCTTTCTTACGAGGCCTTTCTGAAACTGTTTTCTGGCCCCCGATCGCAGCACAGCTGCGATCGGGGGCCATGAAACCTGCAACTGTTTCCTGGCCCCGACTGCAGCACAGTATCAATATCAAGGTGTCTGAATGGCTGCGACCCAGAGGTCTCCAAATTGGTTGCCACGGACAATGGCAGTAACATACGCAAGACCATGACAGACGATAGCTATTTCACGGTCCTGTGTTTGGCGCACTGCATCAACCTGGTTGTGCAAGACTTTCTTAAAAAGAAGACATAGGTGGTCATTATGAACATGGCGGGAAACACCGTTGCCCGCCGTGGCGGCGGTGTACAGAAGACCGCCATTGGCGGTGAACAGAAACCCGCCATATAAAGATGCAAAAATCAGAATCTGTCAAAAACTTCCCAGCCACCAGTCAGCGCCAGGCCCATGTCGGCAGAAATGCAGGACCTCCCACCCCACCATCTCCGAGCACACAAACCCCGGCCCTCCAAATAATGATGCACAAATCACTGTGGCGGATCAGTGGAAGTCGAACGAACATTGGCGGTACAGACCGCCACGGCCAGCACTGGGAACCAACAGTAAGAAGTGCACACATTGGCAAGTTTGAAACCCATACACCTGATACACATCCACAACACTATAAAACACTCACAGACATCCCATAATCCTTTGCATCCCCATTAGGACAACAGTTATAGAGAACCCCAGAAGATGAACGCCACAATACACGATTCATACACCCAACCACACAACAGCACCCTCACCTACATCCACACAACATGCCACTCACAACACACACCATGGCACCCACCAAACACCCACGCTTCACAGAAAGGGAGCTTAGGACCATGGTGGACGAGCTACTGAAGGTCGAGCCACAATTATTCAGGGCACAGGTGCAGCACACACCCATCGCCAGGAAGATAGAGTTATGGCAGACAATAGTGAACAAGGTCAATGCAGTGGGACACCATCCACGCACCAGGGACAACATCCTCAAGAAATGGAATGACCTGCGCGGGACGGTGAGGTCCATGGCATCCCAGCACAACATTGCAGTCCAGAAGACTCGGGGAGGACCTCCACCAACACCACCCGACTACACTGACTGGGAGGAAAAGGTACTGGCCATCCTGCACCCTGAGGGCCTCACTGGACTCACTGGAGGAATGGACTCGGTTACATCATCCACAATTACCCTATTTCCATAAAACCTGTAATACACGCACCACCCTTCCCCTCCAACAGCCACCAGGACCACTACCCCACCCAGGCCAAAAGCACTACATCCAGACACCTTCCCCTGTGCACAGCCGCCCACCCCTGCAAGGAATCACAAAGGCACTACACCACGCACAATACACCTCCACATCCTAAGCAAAATGCAATGGCAACCTCACAAAGGTACCCTGCATGGCCCAAAAGTGGAAAACCTGCACAAAACAGACCAGCCCTGTCCACCCCATCCGATCATGCAACTGTAACAGACATCTCCATTCCCCCCAACAGGCACCACCAGCCATGCCACCCTGACAGACAGGACAAGCAGTGGCAGTGCCCCACATGGAGACAGAGGCACCACCCAGGACACTGAAGAGGGAACCCTGGACAGTGAGGAACACCCTGGCCCCTCACACAGTCCTGGACTGTCACCATCCATCAGCCCCATCCAGGACACCACTGACACCCCTACCACCCAGCCAACAACATCAGCCCAGGACAAGCATCCCCACACCTGTGTATTCAGGCCACAGACTGGTGGAACACATGGACAGAGGCCACAGTCACCCCCTACAAACAGGCAGGAAGATGATGGCCCCAGTACAAGTGGTACCACCAGACCTGTGCAGGGGACACAGGCACAGGGGGCTAGGCCCAGTGGGAGGGCATCAGTGGCCCAGGGGTGAAGCCACAGGATGGGTGCTGCAGACCAGGATGTAATCTCTGAGGTCCTGGGAGCATACCACCATACCCAGGACACATTGTCCCAGATTGTTTCCACCATGGAGCAGAGTCAAAGGCTGCAGGAAGCACACCACCAAGGGGCCATGGAGCAGTGGAAACTGCACAATGCCACCATGGCCACCATAGCAGATGCGCTGCTGCACCTTGTCCCAACCCAGCCTGAGACCCCCACAGACCGTAAGCCCCTACTACAGGCCAAGATACAGACCGGCCAACAACAGCAGCAACTGGACCTGTGCCACCATCTCAGGACACACAGGAGACCTGCATCTCAACCCGTACAGGCCAACACCAGGCACCCAAACGGTCCCTCAGGCCTAGATATGGCACTGGAACACCTGCCAAGACCAAGGCCTCCTCAAAGAAGTGACTCTGACAATATCTGTCCTCCAAGTGTGCCACTGAACCACCGTCCACACTGTGCAATAACAACCCCAAAAACTGTAAATGATAGATGGACATACCAACATTGTCATCAAACGCTGCGACCATGTAGCCAACATGGACATCCACCAGTATCCCACTCCCATCAATGACCCCTGTAACTATGTTGAAACAAATGGATGCAATTGTCTTTTAAATCATTTATTCTTATCTGAGTTGCAGGAAGTGCACCCCACGCATGACATGTGGTTGTGCCAACAGAATTGTCAAACAAGTTGTCCATAATGTCACATGTCCCATGCAAACCTGATCACAGTGACAAGGTTTGTGGCCACTAGTCAGGGGCATAGCCATGTGTATAACGGTAGGTGCTGCATGGTGGAATATTTGCAGGGTGGGTGTATGTGTGAACCAGTTATATACCTCTATTCAGCTATTTACAAGTGTCTCTCCTGTTTTGTCTCCCCATCCCTGTTCTCTTGTGTTGGCTGTGTATATCAGCAACATCTGGCGAGGAAGCTGAGGCACCAGCAAGTGGGGATGCAGCAGCCCACGGTTCCACGGAGGCAGAGACGTCCGACGGCAAGGTGACCAGTGGGTTGGAGGGCGAGGAGAGTACCACGGGGGAGGCAACTACCACTGGAGGTAGTGACTCTGATACCTCCTCTGATGGGAGTTCCCTGGCGGTGGCGGACCCTAGTGGGCCCACCCACTCTGTGTCATCTTCCTCCACCCCCATACCATCACTGCCCTCCCATTTGCTCCCCACCGAGTTGCCCGTGCCCGCTCACCCAAAATGGTGGGCGTCTCCTTCGCCCCTGGCTCCTCCTCCCCTACCCCAGTCAGCCCTGCTGCACTCACACAGGAGGCTATTGAATTCCCCTTTGATGGCAGCCAGTGTCCCTGGTCATTCCGTCCCCCCTCCAACCACCTCTACCCCTTCCAGCACCCCACTCCCTTCACGCTTCCCAAGCACACATTCCGAGATGGAGGCACACACCTCAACACACAAGAAGCACACTTCAAAACACAAGCACCACACTTCCCACCACAGGCATACCCACAGCCAACATATCAATCAATCAATCACTGCATTTGTAAAGCGCGCTACATACCCGCAAGGGTCTCAAGGCGCTGGGGAGGGGGGATGCTACTGGTTGAAGAACCAGGTCTTGAGGAGTCTTCTGAAGGCCAGCAGGTCCTGGGTCTGTCGTAGGATGGTGGGGAGAGTGTTCCAGGTCTTGGCGGCGAGATAGGAGAAGGATCTGCCACCGGCAGTGGTTTTTCGGATGCGGGGGACTGTGGCGAGGGCGAGGTTGGCTGAGCGGAGGCTTCGGGTGGGGGTGTGGAAGCTGAGTCGGTTGTTGAGGTAGGTGGGTCCGGTGTTGTGCAGTGCTTTGTGTGCGTGGATCAGGAGCTTGAAGGTGATCCTTTTGTTGACGGGGAGCCAGTGCAGGCCTCTCAGGTGGAGTGTGATGTGGCTGCGGTGGGGGACATCGAGGATGAGTCGGGCCGAGGCGTTCTGGATGCGTTGGAGTCGTCTCAGGAGCTTGTTTGTAGTTCCTGAGTAGAGGGCGTTCCCGTAGTCGAGTCTGTTGGTGATGAGGGCCTGGGTAACGGTTTTTCTCGTGTCGAGGGGGATCCATTTGAAGATCCTGCGGAGCATACGGAGGGTGTTGAAGCAGGACGCGGAGACGGCGTTGACTTGCCTGGTCATGGAGAGAGTGGAGTCGAGGATGACCCCCAGGTTGCGTGCGTGGTCCGTGGGTTCCGGGGCTGTGCCTAGTGACGTGGGCCACCAAGAGTCGTCCCAGGCTGATGGGGTGGGTCCGAGAATGAGGACCTCCGTCTTGTCTAAGTTCAGACAAGACATACACAGGCACACACACCAACATCCACTTCCCCCAGAGAGTCTGCATCTTCCGCCTCGCTGTCTGTCCCCGCTACATGCACACTCACAGGCAATTCAATGTTGCAGACCCTATTCTTGCTGTCAGCACAAAATCAGACATCCATTCATGCACCCCAGATACCACACCTGCACTCACCACACCAACTTTAGTTGACACGCGCAGCACACTCACTGAACTTGCAGACACCCAGCCACTTGAGGGCCTTCTCGTGGTCCAACATAACCTGTAAAGGGCGTTTTATTTTGTAAAAAATTAAGAATTAAAAACAAATAATAATAATTAAAAATATATATAGGGATCGTGGGGGAGCCCTTAAGGCTTCCCCCGCTGTATCAGATATCCCGTAAAGGGCTTTTGTTTTATTTTTTTATTTTAGATAAATAATATGAACCCCATAAGGGCTAGAAAAAATGCTAAAAAAAATAAAAAAGAAACCCCCAATAGCTCTATGACCTTCACACCGAGCTATGGGTGTTTAAGGCGAGCCGGCCTCATTTCCATTTTTTTTTTAATACATTTTTTTATTATATTAAAAAAAAAAAAAAAAAAATCTTTTTGTTTTAAATTGGAGACAAATAACTCATAATAAGTATATCAGACATCAAAGCCTTGAAAACTCTAGCTCTCTCCCTCTCACCTTTCTCTCTGTCTCTGTCTTTCAATTCTCCCACTCACACACCCACACAGACACTTACGCACCCACTCACAGACCCACTCAGACACTCAAGCACCCACTCACAGACCACTCACATACCCACTCAGACCCTCATGCACTCACTCACAGCCTCAGTCAGACCCTCATGCAACCACTCATATCCACTTAGACAGTTATGCACTCACTCACAAACCCACTCAGACCATCACACACCCACTGACACCCTCATACAGCCACTCACAGACCTGCGCACCTTCTGACACACCCACTAAAACAGTGATGTATGTACTCTCACTCTGAGACAGATACTCTGTCAGCCACTCTTACCCCCAGATACAGCTTCTCACACCTATTTTCACACCCACAGAGGCCACGGCTAACTTCCGCTGTGCATGTGCAAAGGGTCGTGCACAACATCGGGTTGGGTGGTTAGGGGGGATGGCAGCAGGCACTGGATGCAGGCCAGCCCCTGTGGGCACTCCCTACTGTGCACAGGAGAAGGCAGTGCACGGTGCCAGTTTGTTTGCTTTTAGGGGGTGGCTTCAGGACGTGGATGCAGGCCGGGCCCTGTGGCCAACCACAGCTGCACATGGCTGAAGGCCACATGGGGCAGTAGTTAGATTCACGTATAGCAATTACTATACATTACAAAAAACATAGAAATTCACTGAAAAAAAACAAAGGTTACATAGATGTTATAGTTAGGTTCTGATATTTACTCATTCAAAACTGCAGCATTTATAGTTACCTGGGCTAACTATAACTTGCGCTTCTGCAATGCACTGCTTATGACGTCACATATTACATCATCCACAGAGTCATACACCTACTCATTTTGTGATACAAACTCTTGTATACCCACACACACTCATATACTCACGTACTTATTCAGAGATGCATAAAAGTAGTGATATACAGACATTCATTCAGTCAAACAGCCACTGACTCAAACACTCACTCACCCAAACACACTAACTGAGGTATTCACAGACTCATACAGACTCATACAGTTACTTGCACACCCACTCATACACCCACTGCCACACCCACTCACACTCATGCGGCCCATTAATAGATCACTATTCTAGTGACACATCCAGTTAATCAGCTGTAGAAACACTGACGCACCCACACACTCACACAGTCATTGACACAGTCACAGACTCATTGTTACAGTGACTTACACATGCAATCACTCAACTATACAACTATTCACCCATATAGCCATCCACACAGCCACTCACTGACCAACACAAGTTCTCACACATCCACTCACAACCCTATATAAAAACTGACTCACCCACTCAGTTTATGATACAGCCACTTCTACATCCACTGACTCTCCCAAACAGTCACTGACATAGCCACTCAGTCATACTTACAGCCATTCAGACACTCACTGACTCATCCATACATCCAGTGACTCACCAAGTCCCTCACCAATACAGGGACACCCATTCACTTACCCAGATAACCACTCTGACACCTACTCATTCACACATGCAGCCACCCACAGACCCACTCACCGAATGAAATGCAGCAGCTCATACAGTCACTTGCTCACCTACACAGCAACTTACATATCCATTCAATCTTCAATACAGCAAATGATTCAACCGCTCATTCACCCATAAACACACTCACACAGCCACTCACACATGGATATAACCACTTACACTTACTTGATAATGTTATCTGTGATGTCATATGAGATGTCATCATTGATGTCATCAGAAAAAGGAATGAAAGTGTGAAGATTTTTTTTGTAGCATGGATCAAGTAGGGTGGCACAGATGTACTCTCTGGACAAGATAATGTCATTTTACAGCCTTACATTACGAGACAAGCGAAGGATTAAGCTCTCAACTGAGGGACGCGTTTCGGGGTTTTCGCTCACACTTCCAAGTGTGAACCTTTCAGAACCTTTCAGACACCTTATTTAGGTGCTCTTGTAGCAGATGCAACAACGGGATGTGTGGCACATTTTACTGTCCTCCTTGCTAACTTCCTGTGTAAAAAAACTCAAAAGGAAGCAGTATCTGTACCAGGCATTTGACTAGGCCGCATTTTTCTGCATCCATGGTCATAGCTTTTCCAAATACATCCCCTCTTAGAATGACATAGTCATTGATCTGTTTGAGCTGTTCAATCAGACATTGCAACATATAATCAGTTGTGTTCCAATGTGTTGGCACTTCCTGTATCAGGGCTTTAACTGGTACTCTTTTACCATGCTGAATAATCAGCATTTGCTTGCGGGTTTTAAAAGAATAGCTGAAATGAGTGCAGATTCATCTGCAGGTGGTCTGTATGTTGCTGATTATGGCCCTCATTATGAACACGGCGGTAAACACCGCTCAGCCGGCGGTGGCGGTAACTACCGCCAACAGTCAGGCAGTCTGGACTGCCAAATAATGAACCACCTGAAAAACAGGCAGCCTGAAAACCACTCACCGGCAGCAGAGGAGTGCCGACAAAAACGGCAGAGGCCGCCCACAGGCCAACTGAAAGGCCCTACCCGCCCATCAAATAATGAAGCACTAGACCGCCGTCAGTTCTGGGGCGGGAACCACAGTGACGCAAAGCCAGGCGGAAACAACCCAAACAAAAGGAAACACTCACTGGAATCTCACACAACACGCCGAAGCAGAAATGGATAGAGAGTTGAAATCATGCTCCTTCACCATATACCTCCACGACCGAGACCGCCGACGAAGATGACGACCCTCAGTACCGCAACCTACTAAACAAGGGAAGAAAGGGCACAGTTACATAACCACCCACTCCACCCACCACGCAACACAGCCACAACGCTTCATAACAGCACAAGCCATACATCCCAGAGCAAGAGGTACTTACCCGACACAAGGCAAATGAAACCTGCCCAAAGTATACACATGTGCCCAACACCCCCAACCAAAGAAACGATGAACCACGGATCCTGAGTGTGCCAAAACTAACACTGGCCACACAAACTTTAATTCAGCTCAGTGAGGAACAGAAGTGCAACATAAGGCCAATGGCCAGTCCATAGTTCGTAGTCCGATGGGCCCAAATAGCCCCAACTTGACTTCCACAAGTGCAAAGATACTCCACCTCATAGGGGCAACAATAGGGCATCCAGGCACCCAGGGAACAGGGGCAGGGGGTGGTGGTGTGGGGACTTATGACTGGGAGGGGGGCTTGGCTTTAAGTTTGGGAGGTAGAGGGGGCTTGGTTCTGGTCCTTGAAGCTGGTGAGCGGCCTTGGCCTGGGATGCGGCAGATGTTCCAGGGCCAATACGGGGTCTCTTGCTCACAGGGGAGGTAGCAAAGGAATGGGAAGGGCGGACAGGGGTGGGCTGTGACGTGGGAAGAGTGGACAGGGCAAGGAGGTGTGCATGTTTAGGGACGAAACGGGGTGGGCCAGTGGGTTTGAATAGGTCAACATTGGATAGTAAAAGTTTTTTAAGGACAATTGGGGTGGACCTGGAGGAAGGCGTGGGAGTGGAGGTAGAGGGAGTGGTTGTGACAGGTGTAGGTGCGCGTGATGTGGGTGCAGGTGACTGTACAGTATGCTGAAGTGTAGTGGATGTGTGTTGGGTGGGTGTTTTGGTGCATTTGAGTGTTTTGGGAGGAGGGGGGTGAACACAGTGGGACAAGACAGGCTACCAGTGTACATGAATGTTGTCTGGGTGTCTGGAAGTTTAATGAGTGTGCTGCTCCTTGCTTGCAGGAGACAGAGATGAAACTTAGAATTTTGACAGCGGCACTTGCTTTAAAGGTCCTGCTGTCAAAATCTAAAGTGTTTGCTGTGGCTTGGCTGCAGAATTGCAGCCAAGCCACAGCAAACAGATATATCCTGGGGTGGGCACCCCGGAAGATAGCAGGATAGGGGTTGGTGGTCCCCAGGGTGCGGAAGTCCAATAGGGACCTCCTTTATTTTTGTAAACATTTGCCCCACTGGTGGTGGTCCCCGGGGCAGTGGGGGGGCCATGTGCCCCCCAAAAAATATAGACCCTCATTACAACCCTGGCAGTCGGTGTTAAAGCGGCGGTAAGACCACCAATAGGCCGGCGGTAAAAAAAGGGAATTATGACCGTGGCGGAAACCGCCAACATAGACAGCCACTTTAACACTCCGACCGCCACGGTGGTACAAACAAACAGCATGGCGGTCACCGCCAACAGACAGGCGGAAGACAATCTACCACCCACACCATTCTGAGAGGCCAATCTGCCACCTTTTCCGGGGCGGATTCAACGCGAACAAAAACACAGCGGAAACTGGACTTGGAAGGGAAAACTCTCACCTCTACACATCCCACAAGGAACCAGGACGCCATGGAGCCGGAACTCCAAATTCTCCCTGCGATAGTCTTCCTGCTCCTCTACCAGGAGCACGACCAATGGCAGCGACAACCATGGTGAGTACTGCACCTATGACACAGGGAAGGGAGGATGGAAAAGACACAACATCCCCACCCTCACCCACTAATACACACACACCAGTATATGCAGAAACATTACATTTACCCCCTAACCCCCCTCTGGAAGAACGCAAGGACAAAAGGAAATGAGTTGAACGATTGTAATCATGAAAAACCCATTACTCAAAAATATATATACACTATTAACAAATATGTACACCAATAATTCAAGTCCATGTACTGCACCTACATAGTCCGTGGACCACTGGGCCCAAAATGCATGGGCGAGGCCCACACAAGATACCTGATCCAAACGGAGAGAACGCTGCTGGGGCATCAGATCGAAATAAAACAGGCACCTCAGGGGGAACTGAAGGGGGGGCACATCAGCCAGATGAGTGCACAACGCCAGCTCCACGAGGGGGCTCCATGCCCATTGATGTATCCTGGGGAGTGCAAAGCCACAGTCTCGCAACTCTTTCCAGTGGGTGGGTTGCCCACTGCTTTCTCCTGGGGAGTGCAAAGCCACAGTCTCTCAAGTCTCTCCAGTGGGTGGTTTGCACACTGCTTTTTCCTTGGGAGTGCAAAGCCACAGTCTCTCAAGTCTCTCCAGTGGGTGGTTTGCCCACTGCTTTATCCTGGGAAGTGCAAAGCCACAGTCTCTCAAGTCTCTCCAGTGGGTGGTTTGCCCACTGCTTTATCCTGGGGAGTGCAAAGCCACAGTCTCTCAATTCTCTCCAGTGGGTGGTTTGCCCACTGCTATATCCTGGGGAGTGCACAGCCACAGTCTCTCAAGTGGATAACAGTCTCCACTGGTTCTGGAGGGGGCTTTGTGCCCAGAGTGCTTCATCCTGCCAAGGACAGAGGTAGTGGATGCCTTTCTCCACTGGTTCTGGAGGGGGCTTTGTGCCCAGAGTGCTTCATCCTGCCAAGGACTGAGGTAGTGGATGTATCTCTCCACTGGTTCTGGAGGGGGCTTGGTGTCCAGAGTGCTTCATCCTGCCAAGGACAGAGGTAGTGGATGTGATACTCCACTGGGTCTGGAGGGGGCTTTGTGCCCAGAGTGCTTCATCCTGCCAAGGACTGAGGTAGTGGATGTGATACTCCACTGGGTCTGGAGGGGGCTTTGTGCACAGCAGAGTGCTTCATTCTGCCAAGGACTGAGGTAGTGGATGTGATACTCCACTGGTTCTGGAGGGGGCTTTGTGCCCAGAGTGTTTCATCCTGCCAAAGACAGAGGTAGTGGATGCCTTTCTCCACTGGTTCTGGAGGGGGTTTTGTGCCCAGAGTGCTTCATCCTGCCAAGGACTGAGGTAGTGGATGTGATACTCCACTGGTTCTGGAGGGGGCTTTGTGCCCAGAGTGCTTCATCCTGCCAAGGACAGAGGTAGTGGATGCCTTTCTCCACTGGTTCTAGAGGGGGCTTTGTGCCCAGAGTGCTTCATCCTGCCAAGGACAGAGGTAGTGGATGTGATACTACACTGGTTCTAGAGGGGGCTTTGTACCCAGTGTGCTTCATCCTGCCAAGGACAGAGGTAGTGGATGTGATACTCCACTGATTCTGGAGGGGGCTTTGTGCTCAGAGTGCTTCATCCTGCCAAGGACTGAGGTAGTGGATGTGATACTCCACTGGTTCTGGAGGGGGCTTTGTGCCCAGAGTGCTTCATCCTGCCAAGGACAGAGGTAGTGAATGCCTTTCTCCACTGGTTCTGGAGGGGACTTTGTCGCCAGAGTGCTTCATCCTGCCAAGGACAGAGGTAGTGGATGCCTTTCTACACTGGTTCTGGAGGGGGCTTGGTGCCCAGAGTGCTTCATCCTGCCAAGGACTGAGGTAGTGGATCTGACACTCCACTGATGGTGGGGCAACATGGAAGCTGTCCAGGCCCCTGGAACTGACCACCAGCCTCGTACGACTGACCACTGGGGATGGCAGCCATGTCTCCTGTGGTGCCACTGGCACAGGATGTGGCGTGGCCGCTGGCGGTGCTGGCGGCGGCCTCAGTAGTGGTGGTGCTTGCGGCGTTCATTGGGCAGCAGTGCTGGTGGGGGGCACACTGAGCGTGCTGCTGGCGGCTGTGTCCTGGGCGGCGGTGCTGGTGGGGGGCTCACTGAGCGTGCTGCTGGCAGCAGTGTCTTGGGCAGCGGTGCTGGTGGGGGGCTCACTGAGCGTGCTGCTGGCGGCGGTGTCCTGGGTGGCCAAGCCTGTGGTGCATGTGGCAGGGCCGTGGCGGTCTTGTCCGCCGTGCAGGTTGGCGGCGACTTCCCTTTCTTTCTCTGCCCCTTCCCCATCTTGGATGGTGGCGCAGCTGTCTTGCCACTCCCAACAGTTGTCCTGGCTGAGCCCTTGGTGGCATGTGTTTTGGCCTTCTCCCTCCAGGCTGTGGGCAACTTCTTTTGTTTTGGAGGTGGGGGAATGTCCTTGGCCTGGCTCCTTGGGACACTGGCTGCCCTGCTGCTTGGCACACTCCAGAAGCCAGTTACTGCTGGCACCACTGTTCCCGGTGATGTGGTGGCTGAGTTGCTGGGTTGGGACCTAGAGAGGCGGGCCCTAGGGGACGGAATGGGTGGGGGAGGTGAAGGGAAGAGGTCAAGGTTTGACGGGAAAAGTTTTTTAGACACACTGGGACGGGTAGATGGAGGCGGTTTGGGAGTGGAGAAAGAGGTAGTGGTTGTAGGAGGTGTACATTTGCTGACTTTGGGTGAAGGTGCATGGTAGAGGGGTGGTGAGTGCACATGAGCGGTGTGTGGTGATGGGCGTGCTGGTGATGGACATAGTGGCTGAATATGTAGTGCATGCAGGTGTGAGTGGAGACGTGACAGGAAGGAAGGAGGGAGACATGGAGGAGGGGGAAACAGTGGAGGCAGTGGCTGTTGGTATGTGTGCATGGGTATGATGCTTGTGTGAGTGCCTGTGGGATGTGTGGTGCTTATTTTTGCCAGAGCTACCCTTGTGTGTTGAGGTGTGTGCATGCTGGTCTGATGGTGTGCTTGGGATAGGCTGAGGTACTGGGGATTGGGTCTGGGTGGAGGAAGTTGGAGGGGGGAGGCTGGACACAGGGACAATGGCTGCCATCAGTGCTGAGGCCAGAGTCTGAAAAGCTCGCTGTTGGGCTGCCTGACCAGAATGAATGCCCTCCAGGTATGCATTTGTCTGTTGCAACTGCCTCTCTACACCCTGGATGGCATTCAGAATGGTAGACTGCCCAACAGTGAGGGATCTGAGGAGGTCAATGGCCTCCTCACTGAGGGCAGCAGGGCTGACTGGGGCAGGGCCTGAGGTGCCTGGGGCAAAGGAGATGCCCACCCTCCTGGGTGAGTGGCCACGGGGCACACGCTGAGGGACTGCTAGGAGGGCGGTGCTGGTAGGGGGGGTGGCAGCTGTACCTGTAGATGCGTCGGGCACAGAGGGACCAGCCACCGCAAGGGAGCTCCCATCAGAGGAGGAGTCGGTGTCGCTGGTCTCAGCTCCTGTCCCCACCGTGGATCTTCCCTCGTCCTCCGTCCCACTGGTGAATTCTGAGTCCGTAGTCTCGCCCTCCAGGGCCATGTGGGATGCAGCTCCCTCCCGCTCCGGTGGCACAGCTCCTCCGCCTGATGATGCTAATGCACACAAGAACAGGGAGACCACAAAAAGGGGGGGGAAGAAAGTAGAAAGACATGTTCAGTGCATGCAATACGGCTACCGTTGGCGGACACTACAGACACAGCAGCCCTGTGCACTATGTCATGCACTTAGAGTTCCCTAATTAATCCCAGGGACATGGGGTACAAGGCCTATGCCCAATTGCTGCACACATGGAAGTCACAGGAGCCTGACTAGGGGTACATGGCTCTTAACACTGGTGTGGTGGGGTGCCACATAGCCTGCCTCACGAAGGGACCTTGTCTACAAAACTCACCCTGGCCTAGGGGAACCCACAGCCCACCTCCCCTACCCAGACACCTCCAATGCGAGCTGAATCAGATGGATGTGATGGTACTCACACCCTTGTGGCTGCTGTGATGCCCTCAAGTGCCCATCCAACTCTGGATACGCCACAGCCAGGATCCGGATCATCAGGGGTGTCATGGTGCGACGGGCACCCCTCCCACGTTGGGAGGCCATCCTCAGCTAGGCCTCCGCCGTCTTCTTGCTCCTGCGGCGAATGTCCTCCCATCTTTTACAGCAGTGGGTGCTCCGTCTGTGCTGGACCCCCAGGGCCCGGACGTCCTTGGCGATGGCACGCCAAATATCCTTTCTGGTGCGTGCTGACCTACAAGAATAGTACAGGGGAAAAGGAAAAAATATAACCGTCCGGACCGTCACAGTCATTGGCCCCCGTTCCCACCCTTGCCCTAACGCACATCCACTCACCGTCGTTTCTTGCAAGCCTCATTCAACCACAATCTCCCATCCACACCACTCCAAACAGGCATTGCCCATACCTCATGCTCACAATGTACTCACCTGTTTGTCTGTAGGACCACAGAGTAGCATGTACTGGGGGAGGACCCCATCCACTAGTTTGTCAAACTCCTCTAATGTGAAGGCAGGGGCCCTTTCCCCAGACACTTGAGCCATTGTTCCAGACTGAGGTCACAGCAGCACTTGCAGTGTAGCTCCTCTCCTGTCGAAGATCAGGTATTAAGTGAGTGAACAGACAGAAAATGGTGGTCACGTCTGCGGCGGTGCGTACCGTTACCGCCTGCGTACATCGTCATTGGCTCCTGGGACCCATAGGGTCCAATGTTAACCAATGCAGGATTGCGCTGCGGTCTTTGACTGCCTACCACGATGGTGTACAACGCCAGTGCAGTTACCTCATATCCCCTTGTCCCACCTTAGAGGTCAGGCAGCCGCCATTTCAGGGGGCCACATGGCATTAATTTTAAATGCGTCACACATGTCTAGGCCTTGCATACACACTATGACAGGCACATAGCGGATTGACAAATGTGTGCAATAAAGTTGTTTATTTCGTACCTCAGTGTTGGCTGAACCTCTGATCACTGTTCTCATCCATAGGGCACGTCCGGTGTACAGACCGCTGGTGGACCTGTCAACAATGGAAGAGCGACATGTAATAGCCACCTACAGTCTTGATCGTGCCACAATCCAGGAACTGTGTGCTCAGTTGGAGCCAGACCTGATGTCAGCTATACGCCATCCCACAGGAATCCCCCCTCTAGTGCAGGTCCTGTCAGTACTCCATTTCCTGGCAATTGGTTCCTTTCAAACAACAGTGGCCATTGCATCAGACATGTCCCAGCCAATGTTCTCTAATGTGTTGTCCAGAGTGTTGTCTGCCCTGCTGAAACACATGTGCAGCTACATCATTTTCCCTCAGGTGGAGGATTTGCCTACAGTAAAAGGTGACTTCTATGCCCTGGGACATATCCCCAACATCATAGGTGCCATTGATGGGACACATGTGGCCTTAGTACCCCCCGCAGGAGTGAACAGGTGTACAGAAACAGGAAGAGTTACCAGTCAATGAATGTGCAGATGGTATGTTTCGCCGACCAGTACATCTCCCATGTGAATGCCAAGTTTTCTGGCTCAGTGCATGACGCTTACATTCTAAGGAATAGCAGATTCCCTTATATGATGGGGCAACTCCAGAGGCACCGTGTGTGGCTAATAGATGAGGACAAGGACCCTATACAGTGTGAATAGTTGTCTGGGGTTGTCCCTAAGGGTTAGTGTGTGTCTAACAGTTGTCCCTCGACATTTGCAGGTGACTGTGGTTACCCAAACCTGTCATGGCTACTGACCCCAGTGAGGAATCCCAGGACAAGGGCAGAGGAACGCTATAATGAGGCACATGGGCGAACTAGGAGGGTTATAGAGAGGACCTTCTGCCTCCTGAAGGCCAGGTTCAGGTGCCTCCATATGACAGGTGGTTCCCTATACTACTCACCAAAGAAGGTGTGCGAAATCATCGTGGCGTGCTGTATGCTGTACAACTTGGCTTTGCGACGACAGCTGCCTTTTCTGCAGGAGGATGTTCCTGAAGGAGGTGTTGTGGCAGCTGTGGAGCCTGTGGACAGTGAAGAAGAGGACATAGACAACAGAAACACTGTGATCCATCAATACTTCCAGTGAGACACAGGTAAGAAGACCTCACTGCCTCCTACATCTGATAAAAAATGTTCGACCTCTCTTCTGTCTGCCGCTTTTACCCAGTGTATGGACCCTGATTTGTCACTTTCCCTTTCGATTTCACAGATGTGGGTCCCACTGTGTGTCCTCTGCTATGTTACTTCGTGGACTAGAGCTGTGTGACATAGGTATGTTGACAATACAATGGACATTGGTATTTTCCTTAGTTATAGCAAATACACATTTGTGAAAGCACAGACTGACTCCAGATTGTTTTGTGATTCAAGGGTGTCCATTTAAGTGCAAATTAGCGGAGGGGGTTGGAAAATGGTCAGGGGTGATGGTGGAGGAATGTCCATGGCAGAGTCCAGTCTATTTGTCTCACAGGTGCATTGTGCAAAGGGGCATAGGAAGTGGCACTAAGGAAGTTTAAGGATGGACAGGGTGACAAAGTGGGACAGAGGATGACAATCAGGGTAGTCTCATTTCTTGGCGGGGGTCTTGGCATTGTTCTCTGTCTTTTTCCTGGATCTCAGGGACCGTTTGCGGGATGGTTCTCCATCTGCAGGGGGTGGTGTGCTGGTGTTGTGGTCCTGTGGCGGTGCCTCCTGTCCACTAGCGCCGGCGGAGGTGGTGGGCAGTTCATCGTCCGGGCTAGTGTCAGGGGCCCCATGTTGTGCCACAGTGTCCCTCCTGGTGTTCACGAGGTCCTTCAGCCCCCCTACAATGGTGCCCAGGGTGGTATTGATGGATTTGAGTTCCTCCCTGAACCCCAAATACTGTTCCTCCTGCAGCCGCTGGGTCTCCTGAAACTTGGCCAGTACCATTGCCATTGTTTCCTGGGAATGATGGTAGGCTCCCATGATGTTGGAGAGGGCCTCGTGGAGAGTGGGTTCCCTGGGCCTGTCCTCCCCCTGTCGCACAGCAGCCCTCCCAGTTCCCCTGTTTTTCTAGGCCTCTGTCCCCTGAACCGTGTGCCCACTACCACTGCCCCCAGGTCCCTGCTGTTCTTGGGGTGGTGGGTTAGCCTGGGTTCTCTGTAGTGGTGGACACACTGCTGCTTGATGTGTCCTGGGGACAGAGGTATGGGCCTGTTGGGTGGGTGCTGTGCTGGTGTTTCCTGAGGGGGGAGGCTCTGTGGTGGCCTGTGACTGTGTGAGGGGAACTGACTGTCCCGAGGTCCCAGATGGGCCGGGCTGGTCATCTAGATCCAGTTGGACAGAGCTGCTGTCATCACTGTGGGCCTCTTCTGTGGGTGGAGTGGACATATCTGGAACCTCCTGTCCGGTGACGTTGGGTAGGGGTCCTGCAGGGGTGTAAAGCCATGATTATTGCATCTGTGTGTGCCATGGTGTGCAATGGGTGGGTGACCCTGTACCCCAGTGCTTCCATTCCTGTGTAGGACCTTGTGTGATAATTGTTTAGGGGTCTGTGTGGTTATGTGTAGTGAACATGCATTGGTGATGGGTGTCCATGCTTTGTTGTTGCATGCAGGGCTTGGTGTTGGGATGTGTGGGTTGTGATAGTGGGACATATGTGAGGAGTTGGAGTGATGGGGGTGAGGGCGAGGGTGGGGGTATGTGCAGGTAGGGTGGGGGATGAAGTAGTTAAAGATTTAACTTACCAGAGTCCATTCCTCCAGCTACTCCTGCGAGGCCCTCAGGATGTAGTATAGCCAAGACCTGCTCCTCCCATGTTGTTAGTTGTAGGTGGGGATCCGCCGCCAGCCCTCTGAACCGCATTGTGGTGTCTTGAGACCACGGAACGCACCTTCCCCCGTAGGTCATTCCATCTCTTCCTGATGTCATCCCGTGTTCTTGGGTCCTGTCCCACTGCGTTGACCCTGTCCATGATTCTGCGCCATAGCTCCATCTTCCTAGCTATGGTGGTGTGCTGCACCTGTGATCCGAATAGCTGTGGCTCTACCCGGATGATTTCCTCCACCATGACCTTGAGATCCTCCTCAAAAAACCTGGGGTGTCTTTGCGGTGTCATGGGGTGGTGTGGGTGATGTGTGGGGTGGTGTGTGTTGTGATGTGTGGGTGATGTTTAGGGGTGTGTGGTGTTTTGTGCATGGATGTGCATGTGTGATGGTGTTGTGTGCCTCAGTATGCTGGTGTTGTCTTTGCTTTGCTGTCTCTCTGGCCTTCTTCAAATTTTGGGGTAGTAAGGGTTTGTGGGTAATGTGGGTGTGTGTTTTGTATTGTATTGGGTATGTGGGAGTGGTGTGTGTATGTGTAGCAGGTGTGTGTATTTCGAATTGTCCAATGTGGTAGTGTTTTGTAAATGTGTGTATATTTTGAGCGCAGCGGTGTGTACCGCCAATGGAATACCGCGGTTGAAAGACCGCCGCGTGGATTCGTGGGTCGTGATTGTGTGGGCGTATTCCTGTTGGCGTGACGTGGAGGTTTTGTTATCGCCAGTTTATCGCTGACCTTTGGTGTGGCGGACTTGTGTGGGTGTCTAGATTTTGGTGGTTTCTGAGCTGTGAGTCATAATAGCTGTGGCAGAATTCCGCGGCTGCGGCGGTGTGTTGGCAGTCTTCTGCACAGCGTTAAGCGGCATTTACCACCAATTTTGTAATGAGGGCCATAGTGTTGCCCAGGAGGGTGGGGGGACGCACTCTCCCTGCTCCAAAGAACATGCTGACCTGAAGGGTGGTGGTCCCCGGGGCGCAGGGGCTTGCAGCCCCACTGCTCCAACTACATTGTTGCCCCGGGGTGGTGGTCCCCTGGGCAGCAGGGGGGGACAGATGGCACCCCACCCCATTTATCATTAAAGGCCTGGGGAGGGTCCCCAGGGCAGCAGGGGGGCCACAGGCCCCCGCATCCACAAAAATGAACCCTGGTGAGGTGGCAGTCCCAGGGGCATCGTGGCCAAAAGGCCCCCCTTTTTTTAGACTTGGCCCACCAGGGGCATCAAACTAACAAAGTGCGGAAGACAACACTTCATTTTTTTTTTTTTTTAGGAGCGGATGTGTGGATCCACTGAGTCTATACTCATAAAATAAAGAAAAAGTGTGTTTTAGCCCTTGGGGGGTGCCTTTTGACCCCACCACCAGAGTTAAGAGTCCGGGTGTTCCTACCCTGGCCCCTTTTGCTTTTTTCTTACTTTTATTTTGGGACCAAGTTCACTTCAATAGCTTGTGTTGTTGAATTGTTATCAGCCAATCAGATCTCAGAACAAAATCATTAGGGGTTGTGAATCCTTCGTGTCCCTAGATATATTCATTTGTTTCCCCCTTAATTTCTTCAAAACTATTGAACAGAATTACAACAAAACTAAAAAAGCACTCTTGGTCAGAACCTGCCTTCCTGCCAAATTTGGTGTAATTCCATCCAGTATTTTTTGTGCTATCGCTGTTAAAAATCTCTATGAAAAATGTATGGGGAAAACTTATTTGGGACCCCGCTTTTTTCTCAGCCCCTCTAGACGGATCACCAATAAACTTTCCAGGCAGCAGCTGACGGTACTTGCAAATTAGTTTGGAAAGTTTTGGGAAGATTCATCAATCGCTGCCAAAGATTTAGGCAAGTAAAAAAGCGCTTTTTGTATAGAAACGTGGTCCTACCTATGACTACCTAGTGGTAACCGTCGTATATATATATATATATATATATAAACACATGTGTGTGTGTGTCTATATGACCTAGTCACGGTCAGCAATAGGTAGTTATAGTTAGGACCCCCTCATCAGTGCTAAGGCCCCTTTTATTTTATTTGTACTTTTTTTCTGAGACTCGGCTCAAGCCGAGTCCCAGGATGGCAGTCAACACTTCCTGGTTTGAAGTGTTGGCAGCCAATCAGAGCTGTGCATTTGCCTGTACGAGCTCGTCACTGTGACACTTTTTTGGGAAAATTTCATTAAGATTCATCAAATGGTGCCAAAGATAGAAGCAAGTTAAATAACGCTTTTCCTATGGAAACTAGGGCGGTCATTATGAACACAGCAGTAACAACCGCTGTGTTCATGCTGGCGGTCAGAACCCCACCGGCCACATAATGAACATTTCTGTGGCCCAGCGGGCGGAAACATTGTTTCTGCCCACCGGCTCACAGAAAGGCCCAGCCGGGACACTGCCGTCGGCTCCACATGGAGCCGCCGTCAATTCCTCTGTGCGGGAGGTGCACCTGCAACCGTCGCGCAGATCACTGCCCGAAAATCGGGCAGTGACATGCAAGACGGGGCACTGAACAGGGGCCCCTGCACTGCCTATGCAAAGTGCATGGGCAGTGCAGGGGCCCCCAGGGGTGCCCCGGGGCACCCCCTCCACCGGCCTTTCCCTGGCAGGTGAACCTGCCAGGGAAAGGCTGGCGGGAATGGAAACATTATATGAAGGGTAGCACAGCTACCCTGCCGGATAGTGTTTCCACTCACCACCAGGCTGCCTGACGGCGGAAGCCTGGCGGTGAGTGAGGGCTACCGACGGTGGCCCTTACCGTGTTTATTATGTTGCGGGTTGGCTCGCCATGCCGGCTGGCGGATTCAGCCGCCAATGCCGGCATGGCGGGCCAACCCGCCATGTTCGTAATGAGGGCCTAAGTCCTAACTATAACTACCTAGTGGCGATTAGGACACCAGCTTTCAGTAATGACTCAGTTGGGCTTTCCCAGATTCCAATAATGATTCAGTGGGGTCCCCCGGTTCCAGTATTAATAAAGTGGGGGTCCACAGAAGTAAAAAGGTTGAGAACCACTGTTTTAGAATGAACTCTGTTCTAGACAAGTGGTGTGCATAGTTAAATATAAGCCCACGATGTTCACACCATCCTCATATGAAATGCAGGCAAAGAAGAAGGGAGGTGACATGTATTCCAGTCACAATGAAAATGTTTTATTTTACTATAGTAATCCATATGTGCGGTTATGGCCGACGGAATTTTGCAACAATTCATGCCCTAAGGTAACTATAACTCACACCCCTGACATGCATGCTTTTCTCATCAATAATTTCACTGCAACATTTGCAGTGATATTTTCAGTCATGTAATAGAAGATGTCATGATTGATGAAATATGCACAGTAATTAGCTGTGTGTGGTCAGGGCAGGATTTATAGTTAGCTTGCAGCACGTGTCATACTTACTTCAGATAACTGTAACTGCTGAATTTCTATGGTTTTGTGAGTGTAAAATCTGAATCTAGCTATAGCATCCATATAAACTTTGTTTTTTTAGTGAATTTCTAAGCTTTTTTTTACATTTGATTTACTAACTATAACGTCCCTGTAATCTTTGTGTTTTTTTCAGTGAATTTCTATGTTTTTAATGCTATTTCATAAGGATAATGTCCAGGTAACATTTGTTTTTTTCAGTACATTTCTAGGATTTTTCTAACGTAAAGTAATATTTATTTACCATACACTAATTGAACTGATGTCTTGCATGGCCTCAAGCTGTGCATGGCAGGGTGTTGTCCGCAAGACCTGGCTTCCGACTAAGCCTTGCAGTCAGCCCCCTACATGCAGCCAACCCAAGGGCTGTGCGAAGTGGGGTGGTTGGTCATAAAGCCTGGCCCTGGAGACCCCATTCCCAGGGGCCTGGCTCATTTGTTGTTGTTGTAGGGGGGCTGTGCACCCCTCCCTGGTCCTCTTTTGTCCCCGGGGACCCCATCCCCTGAGACCCAGCACCATACTTTAGCTGGAGGGGGGCTTTGCATCCTCCCTCGCCAGGTCAATTTTGGCCCCATGCATCCCATCACGCAGGGCCCAGCCAAATAATCAAAGCGAGACGGGGAGCCATGTGTCCCCCCTTCGATAATTTTAGTCTGTGAACCAAATCCTCCGGGGCCCAGTCAAATACTCAAGGGTAGCGGGGCCATGAGGCCCCCTGTGCTGATTTTGGCCCCGGGGACCCCATCCCCTGGGCCCATTCGTGAAAGGGTGGGCTGCCCTGTTGCCCAACCAGGGCACCCAACCCACCATAACCTGTTTGAGGGCCACTGGCAGGCGCCCCAAGGCTACAGCCAGCTCCATGCATCCAGCGGAAGTCTGCATTTTTCTCACTCACAGGGAGAAGCAAAAATGCTGCTCCCACTGGGCAGGAGCAATATTGAGATCTCTTTCCCTGCTTGCATTACTGCAGGCAAGGAAACAGATCTGAAGGCCACTCCAAGTTGATCAGAGCATTTTTAAAGCTCCTGCTAGCTGATGGTGGACTTAATGTTTGCTCTCACTTGGTGGGAGTTTTGAAATTGGTCCCGCCAAGTGACAGGTACACATAGGTTTCCCTGCCAGTGTGGGCAGGGAAACTGTTATGTTCTAGAATGAGCTGGTCATGGGGGATGGGGTCCCCAGGACCCTCCCCTTTTCATACATGGCCGGGCCCCTGGGTTTGGATTCCCAGTGCTGAAATTGACCCACGGAGTGGGGCTAGATGGCCCCCTCTCCTTTTCAAAAGCAGTCAGTCCACAAAGAAAGGGGTCCCCAGGGCTGAAATCAGCCCATGGAGGGAGGCTGCATGCCCCCTCCCTCTTTTTTACTACGCCTCTGGGCCCCAGAGTTTTGGGTCCCCAGGGCCAAAATCAGTCTGGGGACAGGGCTACGTGTGCTCCCTCTCCCAAATTATAAATAGGATTCCACCCTCCACAGGACCTTGACCACCCTGGGTGGGCTTAACAAACAAGCACAGGAGACCGCACTTATATTTTTTAATTTTCCGTTAATTAGTGGCATATTTGTAAACATTTTTGGAACCCATGCATGCTCCCACCAGCAGGCCCAGGGTGTCAGGGTATTCCTACAATGCCCCCATGTGTCTTTTTGTGTTTTATTGGACTTAGGACTGAGTCTCGAGTCCTAAGAGGGCTGCCACAACTTCCTGGTTGAAGAGGAGACAGCCAAACAGATCTCAGTTTGAAATCTGTCAGATCACTGGACCCTCCGCGTCCCTAGATATACATACATATTTTTACTTTAATTACTCCAAAACTACTGAACTGGACCAAGATCTAGTCTTATTCCAAATTTGGTGTAATTCCATTCAGAGGTTTGGGCTGTCATGGTGTCTACAGTTCCTTGTCTTTCTGTCTACAGTCCCTTTTCTTTCTGTCCTCAGCTCCACTCTCCCTCCCACGCCGCTGCTACCCCTGCAGCCTCCCTGCCCCCACAAAACACTTGCAGGGGCAGGGGAGGCCTAGCTCCTGCCTCTGCTCTGGGAACGAACTGAGAGTCTGCCTGACTCTCAGTTTGAGGCCCTCCTCCACCCACTGGCTCCTGCCTGCGTATCATCCCTGGTAGCCTAGTGGCCATCTACAAGTACGTATCTTGTGTCTCTCTGTCTCTCCATACTACTGCATTGAAAGTTCTGCCTTTTCTTCTGTTTTTACTTAGTTTTTTCCTTTTTCTGTTTCTTTTCCCTTTTTTTCTGTCCTCAGGTCCCCTCTCCCTCCTGCACCGCTGCTGCCCCTGCGCCCCCCCCCCCCCCACTGCGAAGCCCTTTTTCCGCACTCCCGTCTCCCAGCTGACTGGACCCCCGCCTCCCTCCCCTTCTTAATGGCAGACACGCAGCTGGCGCTAAAGGCAGGCCCATCTGTGCCCGCCCATGCCTGGACCACGCCCAGAACCAGGAACCCTTAATCTCCAATGAGTCATTCCCTGGTCACCCTCCATTACGATGCCAAGAACCTCCACTGCCTTAACACCAGAAGTCTCAGAGCCTGCTGCATCGCATCCCCTAAGGGCACCCACTGAACTTTTTCCTGCTGGAACTACAACCTCAGTTTCAGCCACAACAGACAACCAGAACACCCCAAACCTGAAACCACCTATGCCCACCACAACCTCATCAACTTCCTCCTTCTGAATAAATGCTCCCTCCATAAGCACACCACCAAACTCTGGGACCTGATTGACTCCGCCTGTCCAGACATCTCCTTCCTAACCAAGACCTGGACCAACCCTTCCTCCGGCTCAGACAGTTCTATCGCAATCCGGGATGGCTACAACTTTCTAAGGAAGGAATAGCCCTCCCGTCCAGGCAGAGGACTGGCCATTGTACACAATCCTCACTCCGCATCAAGGTCAACACAGAGGAACACTGCACCTCAAATGAACACTTACACTTTCTGATCCATGCCACTCACAACTCCTCCACCAAAGGAACCCTGGTCTACAGACCACCTGGCCCCACCCACCCTTCATTAACACCATTGTAGACATCGCCAGGCCCCATGCCATGGCGTCCACCAACTACCTCCTCCTGGGCAACTTGAATTTCCACCTCAAGGACCGTAACGCCCGAAACACCACTTCCCTACTCGACAATCTTGCCACCCTCGGCCTCAGGCAACTGATCACCGCGCCTACGCACGCCGCAGGACACACACTAGACCCCATATTTACCTCAAGCAACCAGATCACCACTGAGAATACCTCCACCCAGGACTGGACCGACTGTCACTGCATATACTTCACCATCACCGCACCCAACAGCAGCCTCGGCATCCCCAGAGCCTCCCCACAGGAAATGGAATGGAATCACAGACAAGCAACTCACCACCGCCTTTGCCAAATCACTCCTGCCCCCCACCGGCACTGCCAACGCTGCAGCACACAACCTCAACTCCTAGATCACCGAATGCTCCAACTCCTTATCCTCCCTCCGATCAACTTCGGTCAAGCAAGTCCCAAAAAAGCCAGCTAGTTCACCACAAAACTCCAAGAATCCAAACACACCTGCAGTCGCCTAGAGAAGAAGTGGAGAAGCAGCAAAACCAGGGAAGACCTCGCCTCCTTCAGAGCCACCATTGGCATTCATCCGAAGCATCAAGGACGCAAAAAACACTGCTCTTCTTGAACACATCAACACCTACCCGCACATTATGAGAGAACTCTTCATGGTAAAACCCATAAAGTCACAGCTGCAACAATTCCTCGAGGACAACAACTCTCTGGACACCTCTCAGTCTGGATTCTGTAGCAACCACAGCATGGAGACAGCCCTTCTTGCAGCCAACAATGACATCCGCACGCTCCTCGACCGCGGACACACCGCAGCACTCATACTCCTCAACCTCTCAGCAGCCTTCGACACGGTCTCCCACAGCACTTTATGCACCAGATTCCATGACGCAGAAATCCGTGGAAAAGCCTTGCAACGGATCCACTCCTTCCTCACCAGAAGAACAAAGAGAGTCAGGCTCCAACCCTTTATATCCAAAACCAACAGAAGTCAGCCACGGAGTCCCTCAGGGTTCCTCCCTGAGCCTAACGCTCTTCAACACATACATGGCCCCTCTTGCAACCATTATCAGAGACCACGAAATTAACAACATGTCATACGCCGATGACACACAACTCATCATATTCCTCACCGAAGACCCGAACAAAGCTAAGAGGAACTTTCACAACAGGATGAAAGCTGTCAATGTCTGGATGAAGGAGAGCTGCCTTATGCTCAACTAGGACAAGACCAAGCTCATCATCTTCAGAAACTCCACCTCAGTCTGGGATGATTCCTGGTGGCCCAAATCACTCAGCGCACAACCTACTCTGACCGACCATGCCCGCAACCTAGGAATCATCCTTGACTCTTCCCTATCAATGACCCGACAGGTAAATGCAGTCACTTGTTCCTGCTGGCACACCCTCCTTACACTCCGCAAAATCTTCAAATGGATCCCGGTTGACTGCCGCAAAATAATCACCCACACCCTAGTCACAAGTAAGCTCCACTACAGCAATGCCCTCTACATTGACACCGTCATTGGCTCTGAGTAGAGAAGTGAATCAACTTGAAACTACTCACCCACACCTACAAGGCCCTTCACAACATCGGACTGGCCTACCTGAACCATCGCATCTCTTTTCATAACCCCGCCAGACCCCTCCGCTCCACCCAGCAGGCGCTAGCTATCATCCCACGCATCCGGAAAACCTCCGCTGGAGGAAGATCTTTCACATACCCACCTGCCCACGCACCTCAGACCAAGACCATCTCTCACCATCTTCAGTAAGAACCTCAAAATATTGACTGTTCGAATGAGGCCTAGACCCACCACCAGTGCCAGTTGAAGTGATTGGCAAGTAGGTTTTACAATGTCATGAAGATATGTCAAGTGACGCCAACGTTATTAGCAAAACAAAAAAGGGTTTTCCTATGGAAACTAGGTCCTAACTAGACTACCTATACCTATTTATCTACCTATGTATATATCTCCTAGTGCAGGTTGCCACTAAGTAGGTAGTTATAGTTAGGTCTAATAACTTTGCCCGCGTTTGATGAATCTCCTGGAAACTTTCCAAGAAGGTTCTACTTTGTAACTAGTTTGTGCATGGAAGATTTTGGGATGATCCGTCAAGAGAGACGAAGTAACAAAGGGATGCCAAAATGCAAAACGCCACTTTTAATGAACTTCTTTATGACTAGCTACAGCAAAAACTGCTGAACAAAATTACGCCAAATTTGGCAGGAAGCTAGACCTTGGTCCACAGATTATGCTTTTTCTGATGTGGTGTAGATTTGTTCAATAGTTTTTAAGAAATTAAGGTTGAAAAACATTTGTATATGTGGACAGATGGGTCTGCAAGGCTCCTGGGAGACTCCTAGGAGCAGCAATTTAAAAGTAGAGCATTCTGATTGGCCCAGGGAGCTTTATTTCCCTTGAAACACCTCGCTCCCACAACAGTCATACTCCTGCGAGAACCAGTGCTGTAATTGGCTGCCAGCAACATGAGAAAATGTTTGCTCAGAGACATTACAGGACTCTGGGACTTAGCCCCTGTCCTGAAGACAGAAAATAATTTATATTACAAGGCGGCAGGGTAGGAAATACTCTGACCCCCTATGCCCAATGGGGGGCTAAGAGTGACCCGCCCCGGGACAACAAGAAAAAATAATCAGCAAAAAATGCTGCGATCCCATGTGGTATCAGAAAAATATGACAGCTGGTCTGCATTTATTATGCTTATGCCCCAGAAAGCCCAACCCAGGGACTGAATTATTGAAGGGAAGGAGGGCAGTGTGGCTTCCCGCTGATGTTACAGAGGCCCCAGGGAGCCCACTGCAGGCTGGAATTACTTTATATGTAGAGGCGGACACACGGTCCCCCTCCCTGAGCTTCAAAAGGCCCCGGGGAGCCCACCCCTGGGTCTGAAATTTAACAAAATGGGAAGAGGAGCTAAACAGTTCTCTCCCGGAATTATTAAAGGCCTGGGGACATATTTTTCCAGATCTGGCTCACTAGCTATGTCCCTGGGAGTGCTCCCAGGTTATAGCAGTTTTCCTGCCCTTGTTAGGAGCTGCTTACTCAGGATGGAGCAATGCTGGCTGCCATTGCATTTGGGGAGTTGGATGGAGTTGTGGGGAACTTTGGGCTTCCCTCACAGCACTGTGGCAAAATGTGGGCCTTGGGGATGGGGTCCCCGGGCCAATAGCACCTTGGGGAGGTGAGCCATGTGCCCCTCCCCCCCTAAAGAAATACTGGGTCCTGGGTTATGGGGTGTCCCCAGGGCCTGTTTAAGGGAGGGGGACAGCATGGCCCCTTTCCCTAATTTTTTGATATGGCCCTGTGGGATGGGTTCCCTAGGGTCCAAAAAGGCTTGGAGTGGTGAGGCCACACAGTCCCCCTTTTTATAGAAATGAGTGTCCCTGGGGGATTGGCCTAACCGGGCTTAGGGTAGGGGGCCATGCTGCATGCGGCTCATCCCCTTTAAAATAAAGTAAGCCCTGGGGCTTGGGGTCCCCATGGCATAATGAGGTTTGTAGAGGGGAGCCACGTAGCCCTCCTCCCTTTTAAATATATGAGGCCCTGGAGGAAGGGGTTCTCATGGCCATAGTAGGTTCAGGTAGGGGGCCACGTGGCCTCCTTACCCTTTACAAAAAAGGGGGACCAGTGGACTTGGCTGCATATGCAGAGTTGGTCAGGACCAGGCTCTTCAGCCAACCCTTGACCCTGATGGCCAAAGTCCATGCACAGCGTGGAGTTGCAATTACATGTTGTAATAAATATTATATTACACACAAAAAAACTAGAAATTCATTGAAAACAACAGTGTTTAAAGTGATTTTATAGTTAGGTGAATTTGGCAGTGACAACATTAACGTTGTGAACTGCATTTTGATCGAGGATGCTTCTGAAATGAGGCTTATTATGCATGGGAAGTCCTGTGTTGAAGCTGCATTACAGACTGGTGGTTCCAAAGAAGATGTGGGGCTGCAATGCAAAGTCTTACGTCATTGTCAAGGATGCAGTCAATAATGGGCTTGGAATGTGAAGGCCTGTGTCAGGTGTGCATTATGTAGTGGCTATTCTGAGAAGGCTGCAGGCTGCTATGCGAGGTGCAGTGTCAGGGATGTGCCCTGCTGTGGCGATTCCGGTGCATCTGTGAAGACATAAGTTATCTCTGTTTACAGGATGACAGCTGGATTGGTAGAGCAACTTCAGGCCCACTTCTAAAGGTCTAGGACTGGAGTGGCACCACTTAGGGGACAAGACTAACAGTAGCCAGAGTCCAGATGCTTGGTTTAAGGTGGGTGGAGCTTTTGCTGTCCCTGAGGATCTGATCAAGAGATAATGAGACTAGTCCTTGAAGTCACTCTGGTGGTCCTGGGTTCAAGATGCAGGTCCAGTTCCTTCACTCAGTCAGCAGGACAACAGAGTAGCAGTCTTCTGGACTTGGCCCTCTCTTCAGGGTCACCCCCAAATGTTGTGTGTTTACTCTCCTATTTTGCTGAATTTGTTTTTCTTGGCCGTAGTATTCGGTGCACTTTTGATAAAGTGCTTGTACTCTCTCCTTCAAACATGGTAAAATTGCCTTACACCTGATTCCCATATTTAATTTACTTCTAAGTCCATTGTAGAGTGGTATACCATATACCTGGAACCTGTAAATTGAATGTTACTAGTGGGCCTGAAACACTTATTGTGCCCTTAAGAACACCTTAAAACATGTCCCAGTCCTGCCAACTCAACTTTTCAATACAATGCCCTTGCAAAGCCTTATACTCCATTTTAAGTGCTTATAGGTAGGGGTGGGCGGTAAGCTCCGCTCCGCTGGCAGAGCTAATGGAGTTTTTGGCACTCCGCGGAGTTTGCCCAGAACCACTGCTAGCCCCGCCAACGGAGCTGAGCTCACTGCATGCGCACTGCAGCCCAATGTTGGCACAGCAGCATGGAGCTGCTGCCGACACCAGCTCCGGATCCTCCAGGCCTACCTCCGCCAGCAGTCCCGGGAGCAGGGGTCAGAGATAGGCAGAGCGCCAGCCAGGCCACTGCCAACGAGGACCCAGGTGAGCCCTTGTTTTTTAATTTTTTGTTTTGTGCACACTTGCACACAAGAGGCCTGAAACGGATCACAGCTTTTGTTGCCTAGGGCCTTGGCCTGAATTCTGGCCAGGACCCTAGGTAGCGAAAGAAAGCTGCTGTTTCAGGCCTCTTGTGCACCGGCCTGCCCCGTGTGTAGCGCACACGAGACAGGCCAGTGCACAAGAGGGCTGAAACAGCAGCTTTCATTGCCTACGGCCCTCTCCTGAATGCGCCCGATCTCAGAGGCACTTCCGAGATCGGAACGTTCGGAAGAGGGTGCCACTCCACGGGTCATGGAACTATGCCTCCGCAGAATTCTATGGAATTTTAAATCAACTCTGTGGAATTCCGTGGAGTAGAACTCTTTGGACTCTTCCCAGGCCTACTTAAGGTCACCCCTAAAGTAAGCCCTAGATAGCCCACAGGGCAGGGTGAATTGTATTTAAAAGGTTGGAGATGTACTGGTAGTGAAAAACTCCTATATTTGTTTTTCACTACTGTGAGGTCTACCAGGATATGATTGGGTTGCCTTATTGCATTTAATAAGTGCTAACATTTGTTTGGAACACATAGGCATTTCAAGTTTGGTGTCTGGGAAATTGTAATTAAAAATCTAATTTAAGGGTAAAGTTAGATTTTAAGTTACAGTTTTGTAAATGCCACTTTTAGAAAGTTGGAATTTTCCTGCTCTAAACTATTTGGTACCTGAACCTATTTTGGGTCACATGACTCGGTGCAGTTGGCAAGTGGACTTTGTTTATTCCTCCCAAACAGCCACACAATAGAGAGATTAGTTGCATCTGGAAGGGCCATTGTTGGACCTGGCCCTTTCTGCAGGGACATCCCCATTTTTTTTGCCTCCTTCCTTCTATTTTTTCTGACCTGTTTTGTTGGCTTTAGGACTCTGTGCACTTTACCACTGCTAACCAGTGCTAAAGTGCATATGCTCTCCATGTAAATTGTACTGTTGATTGGTTTTTCCATGACTGGCATATTTGATTTCCTAGTCATTTCCTAGTAAAGTGCACTAGAGGTGCACAGGGCCTGTAAATCAAATGCTACTAGTAGGCCTGCAGCACTGGTTGTGCCACCCACATAAGTAGCCCTGTAATCATGTCTCAGACCTGCCACTTCAGTGTCTTTGTGTGCAGTTTGAAGCTGCCAATTTAATATGCGTTTGAAAATGCCACTTTTACAAAGTGAGCAAATCTTGCTCAAACCATTCTGTTATTCTGCCTGTTTGTGGATTTTCTGCCTGGGTTAGTTTGACAGTTGGGCTGTTTGCACCTCTCTCTAGACAGTGGCACAAAGGGAGCTGGGGTTTACCCTGCATATCCTGATGAGCCATCTGTGCTAGTAGGGAGGGGGGAGTGGTCACTCACAACTGAAAGGGCTGTGCCTGCCCTCACACAATGCAGTCTCCAACCCCCTGGTGTGTGTAAGGGGCCTGGCCTGGGCAAAGCAGGATTTCACAAACAAGAGAGACTTTCCTTTGAAGTAGGCCTACTTCAAAGGCAGAACTAGGTATAAGAAGGGTACCCAAACCCCTGAAAATTAGATTCATTCTGGAAATCAAGAGGAACCTCTGCCTAGAGAAGAGCTGAGAAGTGCTGCCCTGCCTCTGACTGTGCTTTGAGGAGCTATCCTGCAGTTTCTGCTTTTGCTTGTGCAATGGGACAAAGACTGGACTTTGTTTTGCATTCTTGATTGTGAAGAATTCTCCAAGGGCTTGACCTGAGCTTCCCTACTGTTGTTGATGTCTCCGGGCCATCAAAGATTTCCCATGCCAGCACTTGGACTCTCTGCTGAAACTCCTGCCCTGCCAAGTGGTGCCCTATCCAGTTCCTGGGGCTTTGAAAGGAGAAGCTGGCAGACCAAGTTTGAAAATCCATGCACAGACCGCCGTGCAGGGAAATTTTTGATACACCTTCCGAAGATGCAGCTGAGAAATGACACGCCGCTGGCTTGCAACTGAAATCGACACTCCACCTGCATTGCGTCTGGAAGATCGATGCACACGGCTGTAGAAGCAACACGCAACACCCGCTGACAGAGGCTGTTAATGTTGCAAACCACACAGCGCGGTTTTTGGATAACCGTGCGGACGGATTTTTGACGCAACATCGATCGGTGTGGAAAAATTACGCAAAGCCTGCCCAGACCCGGGGATGCTTGTCCGGATCGATGCATCGCTCTCTGCGGAGAGGAAAGACGAAGCACATCGTCCCGAGCAGAGGAGGAAAACGAAGCACAGGCTCGCTTGCAAGTGAGAAATCGACGCATCGCTGCCCTCTTTTGAGGCACACTCGCCCGTGCGGTCTTATTTTGACGCTTCCCAGGTACTTTTTCACGCTAACAGCATTAGCGTTGTGTTTAAAGGATTTAAGACTCGTTTTCCATTTTTAATAATAACTTGACCTGAGTATGTTGGATTTTTGTTGTGTTGGTCTTGTTTTGTTTAGATAAATGTTTCCCATTTTTCTAAACCTGTGTTGTATCATTTTGTAGTGTTCTCACTGAGTTACTGTGTGTGTTGGTACAAATACTTTACACCTAGACTCTGGAGTTAAGCCTGTCTGCTTGTGCCAAGCTACCAAGGTGGTAAGTGGGGGTTAACTGAGGGTGATTGTCCTTTACCCTGACTAGAGTGAGGGTCCTTGCTTGGACAGTGGGTAACCTGACTGCCAACCAAAGACCCCATTTCTAACAGCCGTCAACTGGCAGGATGCTGAGAGTGGAGCTAGACACAGCCTCATTTGCAACCAAATAGGATGTGCTCTGCCTTTACACAAAGGACTTGTCACCCCTGCATTGTTGATGCATCCAGTCTGGAGCCAGGGCAAGGGAGCCAGGAAACATCAAGCACTTCCAAGGTAATTCTCTAGAAACCTCTCCTACTTCAAAGGAGACACCAGGGATAAAAAGGAGACAATCAGACCCAATCTTCTGTATACTCCTGGACCTGTGCATACTATGGAAAAAGGACTGCTGTGCTGCTTTGCTGCCACAAGGACTGCCCCTTGGATGCCCTGCTTCTCTGCTTCTCTGTTACCTGCAGGGCTACTTGCAGAGAAGGAAAACTGGACCTTCACCCTTCATCCCAGGCTGAAGTGACCCCAAGGGTCAGCACACTGACCTCTCATTTTGAGCTACAGGGACATAACAAGCATCAGAGGCTCCTGGCAACTGCGCAGCTGACCTGCTGCCTGGACCTGGAACTGTACCTGCATCTGGACTTGCCTGACCCAAGCTGGCCTCTGCTAAAGTGTGTTCCTGACCTCTAAGAGGTAGCCCTGAGGTCCTATATCCTTGGTGTGGCCTCAGCCAAGCTCATCTCAAAAGAAAAGGAATGAATCCTGAAGTTGTTGGGCTCTTCACAAATGGGATTATGTGCCAAGATCTTGCTTCCTGCAGCATGAAGTTCCAGTGAACCCAACACTTTGCATCACCGCAACCTCTTATGGCGCCCGACAAAGTTCATGTTAAAGCATCAACAGCTTGCTCACTGTTCTGCAGTGAGAGGGACTGGACTTGGTCTCTACATCCTTGAACCCAAGAGTCTCCAAGGGCTTGCTGGCTTGCCCCCTGTTCTTCTGCAGTCACAGGGACATCAAAGACTGCTTCCAAATCTCCTGGTACCCCTGGACTCAGCCATCTCTGAGTCAAACCATTGCCTGAGGTGCCCCCTCCAGTCCTTGGCCTCAGAAGTGGGTTCTGCAGCTACAGGCTTCAAAAAGCAGCACATCACCCCAAGTCCTGCAGAAATATTGATGCATTGTGTCCCCACCATCGACGTACTGCTCCAACAAAGGTACTGTTCAGCGTACCCTGTGTGGATCCTGTAGCCGGCGTACCTTTCATTGCGGTCACCCTAGATTTTGGATCTGCACCTGTCCTTTGCAACCTCAAGTAACCTTTTTGCCACTATAGACTGTCTTCACATTTAGGCCCTCATTATGACCCTGGTGGTAACTCCCACCTACCGTCACGCTGACGGCCGCCAACTTACTGCCACGGCGGCAGATATCCGTTCACCATATTATGACACACACACACACAAATCTGACAGAATTCAGCCAAAGACACAAATCCGCCAGACCAAAGGTCAGTGATAAACTGGTGCTAACAAAACTCACACCGTTACGCCAACAGAACAACACCCACCACATTATGACCCACGAATCACCACGTTGGACATTCAACGGCGGTAAACCACTGGCGGTACATACTGCAGTGCTCACAATGGACACCCATATACAAAACAACACTACATTGGACAATTCAAACAACACACACCCGACACCCATACATACACCACACCCACACACCCACACCACTATACAACACACACCCACAGTATCCACAACCCTTTATAAATACAAATCATTGGCACAAGACTGACACCAAGACCACTGACACAACTACATACACATATCACATACATCCATACATCCTTCACGCACCCCACTTCACACACCCCAACACATTACCCAACACACCCTCACCAACAAACATCACATAACACCCATGGCACCACAAAGGCACCCCTGTTTCACTGAGGAGGAATTAAGGGTCATGGTGAAGGAAATAGTCAGGGTAGAGCCCCAGCTATTTGAAGCACAGGTGCAGCAGATATCAAAAGCAAGGAAGATGGAGCTATGGCAGAGAATTGTGGACAAGGTCAACGCAGTGGGACAGCACCCCAGAACAATGGACGACATCAGCAAGACACCAACTCGCTATACAGAGGACTGGCGATGGACCCCCACCTCCTCCTCCACAACTCACAGCATGGGAGGAGCAAGTCTTGGCAATACTGCATCCTAAGGGCCTGGCCAGAGTCGGAGGAGGACTGGACTCTGGTAAGTCAGCTCTCTACTATTATCACCCTCCTACCTGCATGCCATCACATACCCTCACCCTCACTCCCATCACTCCACTACATCCCAGAGACTCCACCATCACATCTCTTCAATCCCAATGCCAAGCCCTACATGCTGTACCAATGCATGTACACCCCTCAAAGCCCTGCATGGGCACTCATCACTAAAGCATGCACAGCATAGAGAACTAACAATCCCACCATACACCAACATACGCAAGTAAAAGCTGGCAGGGCAACACCAACCATAGAGGGGAAGCTAAGGATGTACAATATGTCATACACACTAACCATAACACATCATTTACATCCTCACAGACACCCCAGCCAATGTCACCAGACAGGAGGTGCCAGCACTATCCAGTCCCCCAACTGAAGAGACCCACAGCGAAGACAGTAACTCTGGTCTTCAGGATCTGGACGATCTACCTGGCCCATCAGGGACCACTGGACAGCCGGTTACCCAAGCCCAGTCACAGACCACCACAGATCCTCCTCATCAGGAAACAACATCACAGCAACCACCCAGCGTCCCCAAACCTATGTCCCTAGGACACGTCAATCAGCAGTGTGTCCACCTGTACAGGGACCCCAGGCCACACCTCGCACACAAAACAATCAGGGACCTGCAGTCAGTGGCAGTGGGCACACGGTTCCGGGGACGGAGGCACAGGCCACCAGGGACACTGGGAGGATTGCTGTGCACCAGGGGGAGGACATGACCAGGGAACCGACTCTCCAGGAGGAACTCACAGAGATCCTGGGAGCCTATCAACATTCCCAGGACACAATGGGCCAGATCCTAGATAACGTGCAGGAGAACAGGTGGCTGCAGGAGGGACAGTTCCAGGTTATCAGGGAGGACTTGCAGGCTATCAACAACACCCTGATCTCCACAGCAGGGGTGCTGGAAGACATGGCTAACATTATGAGGGAGGCAGTGTCGCACCAGCGGGACCCTGCCACTAGCCAGTCATCTGAACAGCCTTCCACTTCTGCTGCCGCTAGTGGCCAGGAGGCCCCGCCACAGGACTCACAGCCACCAGCACCCCTCCCCCTGCAAAAGGTGAACCATCCACAAATGTTCCCTGTGAAGCAGACAGAAGCCAGAGACACTTGCCAAGACCCCCACCAGGAAATGAGACTCTCCTGATTGTCCCCTCTGTGTCCCACTCAGTTACCCTGTCCACCTTGAACTGCTACTGCTTCCCTTCCTATGTCCCCTTAGACAATGCGCCTGTGCTACGAGCAGAATGGAACAATACCCTGGACTTTCCTCCATCATCATCCCACCCCATTGCACTTTCTCCTCTATATATTAGCACTTCAATAAACACCCTTGGATAAAAATCGATTCAAAGTATGTCATGTATTTCAAATATATATTGATTGAAACAGGTACAACCATTGTAAATAAACTGTGCATAGAATGAGCATAGAATCAATTACCTGTAGCTGGCTGTTGTGATCACACCAGGAGTATTTGTCAAATCACCAATATCTGTAAAATGAATAGCCAGAGGGAACAGTAAGTGGGCATAGAAGTGGGAAATACCAGCATGCCAATGCCACACAGAATACAACCAAAGTAATTGAAATGTAAAGTTGCAGTGTCTCACCTGTGTGTCATTGGAAGTACCGACGGATTACAGATGTTCTGTTGCCCTCATTGCCATCCTCTGCCTCCTCATCCCCATTGTCCAAAGGGTTCATTGCTCCCATAGGGGCATCTCCAGTCTCCTCCCACTGCAGAAAAGGGACATGGCGTCTGAGGGCCAGGTTGTGCAACATGCAGCATGCCACCACTATCTGGCAAACCTTTTTGGGTGAGTAGCACAGGGATCCACCTGTTAGATGGAGGCACCGGAACCTGGCCTTCAGGAGGCCAAAGGTCCTTTCAATGATCCCTCTTGTTCGCCCATGTGCCTCATTATAATGTTCTTCTGACCTTGTCCTGGCATTCCTCACAGGGGTCAGAAGCCATGATAGGTTTGGGTAACCAGAGTCACCTGCAAATATTGCGGGACAACATTTAGCCACACACTATCCTATATGGCCCACACCATACCCATACACCAACATATAGTGGGTGGGAACCAGGGCTCATCTATTAGACACACCCTGTGCGTCTGTAGTTGGGCCATCACCTTTGGGATGCTGCTATTCCTGAGGATAAAGGCATCATGCACCAACCCAGGATACTTAGCATTGACGTGGGAGATATACTGGTCCGCCAAGCACACCATCTGCACATTCATAGAGTGGAAACTCTTACGATTCCTGAACACCTGTTCATTCTGACGGAGGGAGGGAGTGACAAATGCAATATGTGTTCCATCAATCGCCCCAATTATATTGGGGATATGCCCCATTGCATAAAACTTGGCCTTCACAGTGGCCAAATCCTCAACCCTGGGGAATGCAATGTAGCTGCACATGTGTTTTATCAGGGCAGACAACACTCTGGTCAGCACTATTGAGAACATTGGTTGTGACATTCCTGCTGCCAAGCCCATTGTCACTCGGAAAGAACCAGTTGCCAGGAAATGGAAAACTGATAGCACTTGCACAAGAGGGGGGATCCCAGTGGGATGACAGATAGCAGATATCAGGTCAGGCTCCAATTTGGCACACAGCTTTGTGATTGAGGCCCCGTCCAGTCTATAGGTCAGTATTATGTGCCTGTCCTCCAGTGTAGCCAAGACCACCAGGGGCCTGTACACAGGGGTATGTCTCCGTCTCCTATTCATCCGCAGTGGTAGGAATCTAAGAGACAAAAGAGTGAGGAGGCTGTTACAAACTGAACAATGGAGCCACAACAGTAGTCTGCAATCTGTAAACATGTTATGGCACAGTGTGATTTGTCAAGTATGTGCTTATTTTTCCTGTGACACAGCATTATTCCATAGGCCTGTCCCCCCCCATCTCCCTGAAATGGCGTTTGCCTGTCCTGAGTGGAGGTACAGGTGGAAGTGAGGTAATGCCGCTGACAATGTGCGCCGTGGCTGGAGGCAGTCGGGAACCACGGTGCAATTCCTCATTGGTTAATATTGGTCCATAGGGGGACAGTTGCCAATGGTGATCTACGCCTGAGGTGACGGTATGCACCGCCGCAGAAGTGACCGCTATTTTCTATCTGATTCCTCAATTGTTTCCTGATCTTCCATAGGAGAGGACCTACACTGCATGTGCTGCTGTGACCTGTGTCTGGAACCTACCATGGCCCGTGTGACTGGGGAAAGGGGCCCAGCCTTCACTTCTGAGGAGTTGGAGTGACTGGTGGATGGGGTCCTACCCAGTACGGACTGCTGTATGGGCCCCGAGACCAACAGGTGAGTACATTGTGGACACGATGCATGTGGCATGAATGTATTGAGGTGTGTGTGAAGGCACTGGGGGAAGGGGGAGGGATGTCCTCTTGGCTGGGTACACGTTGAGTGCTGGGCTATGTGTGTGCAGATGGTGATGGAAACAGATATGGTGGGTCATTCATGCTACAGGCTGGGCTGTTTGGCTAATGGTGTTCTCCTGTCTGTATTGCCTCTGCAGGTCAGCGCCCATCCAAAGAATGGTATATGGTGTGCCATCGCCAAGGAGGTGCAGACCCTGGGGGTCTATGACAGGCGGAGCACCCACTGTCGCAAACGGTGGGAGGACCTGAGACGCAGGGCACAGAAGGCCACAGAGGCCCAGCTGGGGATGGCCTCCCAAGGAGGAAGGGGTGCCCGTCGAACCCTGGCCCCCCTGATGGACCACATACTGGCGGTGGCCTATCCAGAGCTGGATGGACGCTTGAGGGCCTAACAGCAGCTGCAAGAGGGTGAGTACAGTGGCCATCATTGAAGGAAACGGCTGGAAGGGTGGTATCCGGGTGATGGGTGTGTATCAGTGGGTGCCCTAAGCCAGGCCAGACATAGCAGCGTAGGTCCTCTGGTGGCTAAGGGTCTGAAGGGGAAATACTGCCTAGCTAGCTTGTAAGCATTCACTACTGGTCAGGGCTGAGTGGGTCCCAGGTGTGCTACAGTTGGCTGTTTGTGCTTCTCCTCATGCCCTGGTGGCTAGCAATATCACTGGTAGTGCAATGCATAGTGCGTAGGCCTGTTCCCTGTGTGTGGGGGTGCTGCGTCTGCCAACGGTGGTGCTCGCGCAGTCATTGACCCAGTGTATCTTTTGTCTCTCTCTCCCCCTTTCTTGTTTTGTCCTCCTGCCCTTTTGTGCATTAGCATCATCTGGCGGAGGAGCAAGGGCACCGGAGACAGAGGGAGCTGCATCCCACAGGACCCTGGAGGCAGAGTCCACTGACACTGGGCACCAGTGGGACGGAGGGCGAGGGGAGCACCACGGCGCAGCCTGGAGGGGGCAATACAGACTCTGATACCTCCTCTGGTGGGAGCTCCCTGGTAATGGCAGACACCTCTGTGACCACCCCAGCTACAGGTACAGCCGACACCTCCCGTACCAGCATCATCCTCCCAGAAGCCCCTCAGCAAATTTCCCATGCCCGCACACCCAGGAGGGTGGGCATCTCCTTCGCCCAGGGCACCTCAGGCCCTGCCCTGAGTGAGGAGGCTATTGACCACCTGAGTTCCATCTCTGTAGGGCAATCAACCACTGTGATGCCGTCCAGGGGCTGGCAGCCCAGATGCAACAATCTAATGCATTCCTGGAGGGCATTCACAGTGGATTGGCGGCCCAACAGAGATCGATCCAGGCTCTGGCCTCCTCTCTGATGGCAGCCATTGTCCTTGTTTCAACCATCCCCCCTCCAACTTCCACTTCCTAGTCCCATTCTCCTCAACCCCAATCCATCCAAAGCACACAGCCAGATGAGCATGCACACAGGACAACACCCAAGGGTGGTAGAGGCAAACACAAGCACCACACTTCATCCCACAGGCACTCACACAAACATCATTCAGTTGCAGACACAAAAACATCCACTAATTCCAAAGTCTCCCACTCCTCCTCCACCTTCCACCCAATTACATCCACACTCACACCTGCATGCACTGTATCATCATCCACTACCTGCATCATGATCACACCAAGCAGAACACACACCTCACTGGCAGACACCTCCACAACATCCAGGCACACGTCCCCTGTGTCCTCTCCCACCGTGTCTGTCCCCCCCCACCTAAAGTACACAAACGCAAGCACTAAAATACCCAACACCCATCCACCTCATAACAGCATACAACCCATGCACCTGCTCCCAAATCCACCAGACAAACACCTCCAACAACCACTCCCTCATCCTCCACTCCCATGTCGCCTCCCTCTTCCTGCCCCAATGTCACTAAAAAGCTTTTCCTTTCCACCATTGACCTCTTCCCTGCCCCTCCCCTACCATCCTGCATGTATGGCTAGGGTATCTAGAACCCAGCCAAGCACCTCAGCCATACAGTCCATGGGCCCAGTTTCATCAGCAACTACTCATGGTGGAATGGATTCCAGGCCACAAATACTGAAGGGAAAGGAGCCTGCACCAGCCAGCAAAAAGGGGAAGGAGCCTGCACCAGCCAGCAAAAAGTGGAAGGAGCCTGCACCAGCCAGCAAGAAGGGGAAGGAGCCTGCACCAGTCAGCAAAAAAGGGAAGGGGAGCCAGCACCAGCCAGCAAAAAGGGGAAGAAGCCTGCACAAGCCAGCAAAAAGGGGAAGGAGCCTGAGCCAGCAGCTGTCACAGAGCCCCCACCGCCAGCCGTGGTTGTGCAGCCATCAGTGAGTGCAGGGGCTGAGCATGAGCCTCCCACTAACACTGCCACAGTGCAGCCATCTGAGGATTCAGGGGTTGAGCAGGAGCCTCCCACAACCACCACCACCACAGTGTAGCCATCAGTGGGTGCAGGGGCTGAGCAGGAGCCTCCCTCTACCACCACCACAGTGCTGCCATCACCGCCGGTGGACGCTGTATGATCCAGCCTCCACGGGCTGCTGTGCGGTCTGCCCCCACCAGAACCAGTGGACAAGTCACCCACTTGAGAGACTGTGACCTTGCACTCCCCAGGACCAAGTACAGGGCATGTTGCCCCCTCCAGAACCAGTGGGCAAGTCACCCACTTGAGAGACTGAGGCCTTGCACTCCCCAGGACCAAGCACAGGGCATGTTACTCCCTCCAGAACCAGTGGTCGTGTTTCCGCATCCAGCTGAGGTGCCAACCTCCCCTTGAGGTGCCTGCCTATTTGCCAGCTGATGCCCCTGCAGTGTTCTCTCCGTATTGGTGCAGGGATCAAGTGGGGGCTTGGACTTTGCCCTGTGGCCATGTGGCCCCTTTGAATTGAGGACTGGGCTGTGTCCCTTTTTTTGTACATTTGTACATATCTGTTGCATTGCCACATCGACTTATTAATTTTGATGTTGATCTGATTACATTCACTTTAGTCAAATCCTGTTGTCCTTGCATTATTCAGCCGATTTACGGGGAAAATTGTTTTTTTTGGTGCAGCTGGTTGTGTGTATGGTGTGTGTGTCTGGGTGTGTATGGTGCATGAGTGTGTCACTCTCGTTTTCCTCCCCCCTCCCTTGTGTACTAGGCAGCTGTACTCACCGTTGTCGTCTTCGCCGGCATTGGTGTTCGTGGTGGAGCATAACGTAGAAGATCATCGAAAAGACTTGCAGTTCTGGTTCCATGGTGGCGTGGTTCTTTCCTGTGTCTCCAATGTTGAGTCCTTTCACTTTTGAGCTCTGTTTCCGCCAGGCTTTTCCTGGCGTTGGTACCGCCCCGGAAAAGGTGGCAGTTTGGCATGTCATAATATGGTGAGCGGAACTTTGTCTTCCGTCTGGCTGTAGCCGGCTACCGCTGTGGTGACTGTTGTCTCCACCCTGGTGGTTGGTGTGGTACATTGGCTGTCTATGGGAGTTATCACTGCCATGGTCATAATTTGGCAGTAGTTGCCACCGCCACTTTACCACCGATCGCCTTAATCTTTAAAAATTCATATCCCAACTTCTACTGATTGGATTTTTATCAATTTGGTCTTGTTTTTTACTCCGAGAGATATCTATTGTTCTATACTCGTGTTGAGCCTTTTTGGGGTGTCTTTCACAGTATTACTGTAAATAAATGTTGCACAAATACTTTACACATTGCCTTTTAAGTTAAGCCTGCCTGCTCTGTGCCAAGCTACCAGAAGGTGAGCACAGGTTAATTTAGGTTGTGTATCTGACTTACCCTGACTAGGATTTTGGTCCCTACTTGGACAAGTTATTTCTGACTGCCAACTAGAGACCTAGGCCCTGATTTAAGAGAGTCTAGCGCCTCCTTGCACCACATTAGCATCATTTTTTTTTACACTAATGTGGCCCAACGAGGCCAAATTCGCTGCTTACATATTTACAAAGTGGAGCAATGCATGCATTGCGTCACTTTGTAACGCCTTGTGCCACGTTATGCCTGCCCCAGTATTGGACCTGACCCTTTATGCAAGGTCATCCTTAATCTTTTTGCCTCCTTACTCCTAATTTTTGTCGGCTTTAAGACTCAGGGCACTTTACCACTGCTAATCAGTGCCAACGTGCATATGTTATCTGTATAAATTGTATTGGTGATTGGTTTATCCATGATTGACATATTTAATTTACTGATACGTCCATAGTAAAGTGGACTAGCAGGTGCCTAGGGCTTGTATATCAAATGCTACTGGTGGGCCTGCAGCACTGATTGTGCTACCCACATGAGTAGCCCTGTAAACATAGCTCAGACCTGCTACTGAAGTGTCTGAGTGTGCCATTTTAAACTGCCAATTCGACCTGGCAAAAACCTTCCCTTTTTATACATGTAAGGCACCACTAAGGTAGGCCCTAGGTAGCCCCAAGAGCTGTATGCAGTGTATGTCAAAGGTGGGATATGTATTGATATGTTACATGCCCCAACAGTGAAATACTGCTAAATGCAGTCTTCACTGTTGCAAGACCTATCTCTCATAGGTTAGCATGGGGGCTATCTTTAAATATCATTAAAGTGCAGATTCCCTTTGGGAGCAGGGTCTCACAATTTAAAAATACATCTTTTAGTGAAGGTGGTTTTTAGATTGTTAGATTGAAAATGCCACTTTTAGAAAGTAGGCATTTTCTTGCTTAAACTATTGATACTGCCTGTTTATGGATTCCCTGTCTGGGTCAGACTGACAGTTGGGCTGGTGGGAATTCCCTCTAGACAGTGAGACAAAGGGAGCTGGGGAGTAGCCTGCATATCCAGATGGGCCATCTGTGCTAGAGTGGAGGGAGGAGTGGTCACTTATACCAGAATGGGCTGTGCCTGCCCTCTCACAATGCAGTCTCCAACCCCCTGGTGTGAGTCTGGAGCCTGGCCTGGGCAAGGCAGGATCTTGTGAACAACAGAGACTTTCCTTTGAAGTATGCCTACCTCAAAGGCAGGAAGAGGTATAAGTATTGGCCCCAAAACCCCTGTAAATCATATTTCTTCAAGGATGCAAGAGGAACCTCAGCCAAGGAGAAGAGCTAAAGAGCTGAAAAGAAGTGCTGCCCCTGCCTGTGACTGTGCTTTGTTGGGCTATCCTGCAGTTGCTGGTTTTGCCTGTGAAAGGGGACACAGACAAGACTTTGTTGTGCATTCCTGCTCGAGAAGACTCTCCAAGGGCTTGAGTTGAGCTTGCCTCCTGGTATTGAAGTCTCAGAGTCATCAAAGACTTTCTCTTCCAGCACCTGGACTCTCTGGTGAGAGACCTGCCCTGCCAAGTGGTGCCCCATCCTGTCCCTGGGCCCTTGAAAGGTGGAGCTGGTGGAAAAGTACTGAAATCCATGCAAAGACTGCAGTGCTGGGAAATTTTTGATGCATCATCCGCACCATGACTGAAATCGACGCTTTGCCTGCATGGTGGCTGGAAGATCGACACATTGCGGATGGAGAAACGACGCGCAACACCCGCTAGCGGCTGCTGATAATGACGAAAACCCCATGCAGCACCGTTTCCTGACACTGTGCTACTGGATTTCAAGGCAACATTGCTGGGCGTGAAAAATCGTCGCAAAGCCTGCCCAGACCCTAGGTGCCCTTCTGGAAATCAACGCATCGCTGTCTTGCGAAGGAGGAAAAACGTTGCATCGCCGACCTGACCGGGGAAGGAAATGACCCACGACCTCACTTGCGAGTAAAGAATTGAGGCATCGCTGACTTTTCCGACCGGCACTTGCCTGTGCGGCTTTATTTTTGACACAAACCAGGTTCTTTGTGTAACAACAGCATTCTCACTGTTTTCTAAAGGATTAAGACTCCTATTCTTCTTTAAAATTTGTATCTTGACTTTTGTATGTTGGATTTTTGTCATTTTGGTCTTGTTTGAGTTAGATAAATATCACATTGGTGTGGTGTTCAATTTGTAGTGTTTTCACGGTATTACTGTGTGTGTTGTACAAATACTTTACACAATGCTTCTGGGGTTAAGCCTTTCTGCTCGTGCCGAGCTACCAAGGCAGTAAGAGGAGGTTACCGAGGTGTGTTTCTCCTTTATCCTGACTAGAGTGAGGGTCCCTGCTTGGACAGGGTACAAACTGACTGACAACCAGAGACTCCATTTCTAACAATGGTGATCAGCGGTTGGGATTGAACTTGTATTTGCACTTGACATACAGTGATTAAGTGTACACTACTGAAATTACGTAATTAAAATATACATATACAAATACACATTGATGTTTTCAATGTGTTTACAGCTAAAATATAGCACCCAAAAACAGTGTGTTACTGCTTTCTTGTTCAAATAGATTTCAGTAGTTTTAGATTCCTATACAAAATCATTTGTGGGCTATTCATAGTCCTGATATGTGGCAGTGCTTAATGAATATCTCACAGGAAGATCCATACCCAAAACCAATTACAAAACAAATTATTATTGGCTTTTTTAAACACCTGACTAGGGTAGAACACTCATGACCACAAACAATTACATTCCAGCTGTGGATTTCATATTTCGAGAGTTTATTTGATACGTTAAGTTGAGCAAGTGAAGCCTTTACAATGATTTTTTTTCTCATGTTTTCTGAAATACATTGGATGAAAACACACACAGTTATCTCACATGGACTATAAGCAGACATGTTCTAGAGCAGTGGTTCCCAACCTGTGGTCCGGAGACCCCTGGGGGTCCGCGAAGCCTTCTCAGGGGGTCCACGACTGCTCAGAAAATTAAATATTATTAACAGTTTAGGTCCCCAATGACTCATTGGGGGGGTCCACAGATTCCAATAATGATTCATTGGGGGTCCCCGGGTTCCAGTAATGATAAAAAGGTGGGTCTACAGAAGTCAAAAGGTTGGGAACCACTGTTCTAGAGAAAAACAACCTAGCAGTGGTTCTCTCTCAGCCCATTTAGGCCACATGAACATAATTCACAATGTAAAAAAATCAATTCCTATACTAATCACATTTTCACAGCTGAAAGCAAGCTTCATTCCCCACCAGAGAATTCTGCGGTGCAGCAAATTTCTTCTCATAAATTTTGTTCGATACCAAAGTAGTATTTCATTTCATTTAGTGCAAGCAGCAATTGTTTTATTCAATGCCTTTACAACACTGGTAACAGTGATATTTGTAAATCATCACACATCATAATCAGCTGCTAAATGTTTTACCCAGACAAGTGCAACATAGTTGCTGACTGTGAATGGCTCCACAGCCAGTGGTTGGCTTTTGTTGCAGTGCAGTGAACTTTTGGCACTAGCAGCTTCAAAGCGCTACACGCACACTAAAGTCTTTTAGGTGTCTCTGTGTGCACAGGTCACAGATACATCAAGTCCCTGTTACTTTCATTCTGTAAAGCTGCCCCCCCTTTGTTTCCTACATTAGAACAGTGTTGCATTTAGTTTCAATGCCCTTTAAAGCTTAGAATGTACATTACATACGTTAAACAGAATCAGAGATTCAGAAGGGAAGTGGATAAAGGAATAGAAAGTCACACATTTTCCCTACATTTCTGTAACTTAAACTTCTGGAATCTGCAAAAATCCACAAAATTGTTAGCACTCAGTGTTGCCTCACATGCACAGATAAAAACTCCCCCCACTTGTGTGGTTGGGCCTAGTGCCTGTGACAGGAATGGATCCAACCAAGGTCAATAGGAGTCTCCACGTAAGGGCTTCTATTGTCTTTGGTTTGATCCATTCCTGTTGCATTACTGGGCCCAACCACACAAGTTGGGCAGTGTTTTTATCAGCACAGGTGGGACAATGGTGGGTGGTAGTTAATTTGTGGATTCCTGCCGATTACGGAAGGTTCCATCACAGAAATGTAAGGAAAATGCGTGATTCCTGGCAAAGTTTGAGGTTTGCAGGGCACTGTGGGTGAAAAATTATAATGAGATCCATGCAAGTCACACCATCCTGGATTTCCCTATGACTAGTTTTCAAAAATGTACAGGCTGGCTAGGTTTCTCGAGGTGAGCAGAGATGCAATAATTTTGCCAACAACTTTCATGTTTTATTTTTGTAAGATGCATGCAGACTCCTCACACTATTTTGACTGCCCTTTCACTGTGATCTTTCTGTTGACAATGTCAGGGGTAATCACAGATGTTGCTAATATTATTATTTTATTTTAGCTTCAGTCAAATAATGCTCCAGATTGTGATGGGTTTGGGTCACACAAAATGCTAATATGCATGAGCAGTCACAAAAGACTTGCAGAACAAAAGCCAATGAGCAGTTTTTATTCTCCTCATTTACACAATGGTGAAGGGCATACAGGGATGTTCTGTCTGCTCTGGGTGTTCATCTGTAATTCACCAACCTGTTTCAACTAGTAAGCCATAGTTTAGGTCGGCAAGCTTTGATATGTTCAACAGGTCATCATCATAATGCTGGACTGAGTTCGTCACATAATTGGTAGAAAGTCTAGAAAGCATTAAATAATTTGCCTAGAAAAATAATATGTGGTTGCACTTCAGATTACATGATCTCTGGAGTATATAGCTTTTGTTGATCTCCCTGGGAAGGTGGCAGAATGTTGCAAATCTTTCAAGAACTCAGTACAAAACTAACCAGTATGAAGCATGGAATCTCTGCCATCTGTAAAGATAAGGTTTCCAAAGATGCTAATGTGTGTCTCATCAAACTTCGAGAAAAGAGTCCTGATAAACAAGTTATTGAGCCATTTTACAGATCACCTGTTCCAGTTATTTGGGTATGAGGCATGTGGACTGTAACCCTGCTTCCACTGCCTAATTCAAAGAAAAACAATAAGGTGTGCATCGCTCACATTAAAATGATCCTGTGTCTGATTCTCTTCAACAGATCTCCATTAAGCCACCAAACTGCCCTCAGAGTAGAACCTCTCAATCTCTATCTACTTTGGAGCAACTACCCAGGGGGAGTACAGTAATGCTGATATCCTGAGTCCCAGTCTGGGGACTACAGAGCGTACTGTGTTTCCAGCTTTATACCAAGTTCCAGATTCCACAGAGGAACCTGCTGCTGCAATTCAACTATTCTGCACTCTCAATTATTGCTCTGGTTTGCCGTGAACCGCAGCTGAGTCAACATCAACCGAGAGGATGCCTTCTTGAGAAACAATGCTTTATGAAAATTAATCTGATTTCTACACAGAGAATTTTTCTTCACAATCCACAGTCACTCTATGCCACTGATTTCTTCTTGCAAATCTTTGGTTTGGAACAGGTACCTGATACCACTTTGGTCCTATATTTGGATCACTACACAAGTGCTTTTTTTTCATCATGTGGCAGACAAGGCTGACTGTTGTTCTGCTGCTACTGAATGGACATTTCATCCCTAGAACAACTGTTCCACAAAGTGTGGTTTGAGAAGTCCAGCCACATATTTCATCTCACAGAGCTCAACAAGATCTCTATACTGCAAACAATAGAGCTTATCCTGTGCCCAAGGGCATGATTTGAGAAATGGCTCCTTTTTAAGTTATGGGACCCACTGAGATATTGCAATTGGCATATCTGTGATAAGTTTCAATGAACAATGTGAGTATTCCTGATTCCTTTACAAGTCCATGAGACTTTGATACTGGTTAACCAAATTATTTATTGATTTGTATGTTTATGCTTCCTTGAAAATGAAGGTTTATATTTACATACTTTAAATTATAAGAAATGTACTGTTTTCATAATTGTGGTTATTATGAAATCCACAAAAGCATTAGATCCTGAGATATATTTGATTATACTATGTTAGACATGACAGCCTTAGGGTGGCTACCCCTAACTTTTTGCCTGCTTCCCTCCACTTTTTACATACTGTTCTTGCTGGTTTTAAGACTCAGCGCCCTTTACCACTGCTAACCAGTGCTAAAGTGCATATGTTCTCTCCTTTTAAACATGGTAACATTGGATCATACCCAATTGGATTATTTAATTTACTTATAAGTCCCTAGTAAAGTGCACTATCTACGCCCATGGCCTGTAGATTAAATGCTACTAATGGGCCTAGTGAGCCTGTAGCACTGATTGTGCCATCCACATAAGTAGATCCTTAACCTTGTCTCAGGCCTGCCATTGCAAGGCCTGTGTATGCAGATTCACTACCAATTCGACTTGGAATTTAAAAGTACTTACCAAGCCTAAAACTCCACTTTTTCTACATATAAGTCACCCCTAAGGTATGCCCTAGGTAACCCATAGGGCAGGGTGTTGTGTAGGCAAACGGCAGTACATGTACCTGTGTAGTTTACATGTCCTGGTAATGTAAAACTCCTAAATTCGTTTTTACACTGCTGTGAGGCCTGCTCCCTTCATAGGCTAACATTGGGGCTGCCCTCAAATATTGTTTGAGTGGTAGCTGCTGATGTGAAAGGAGAAGGAAGGTCATATTTAGTATGGCCAGAAAGGTGATACAAAATCCTGCTGATTGGTGAAGTTGTATCTAATATTACTATTGTAGGAATGCCACTTTTAGAATGTGAGCATTTCTCTGCACTTAAATCCTTCTGCGATATACAATCCACGTCTGGCTGGGTTTAGTTGACAGCGTCCTTGTGCATTCACTAAAATACACCCCAAACACAGGATACTCAGCCTCACTTGCATACATCTGCATTTTGAATGGGTCTTCCTGGGCTGGGAGGGTGGAGGGCATCTGACACTTACATGTCAAAGGACTTTAGCCTGGCCTCACACAAAGGACTGCCACACCCCCTACTGGGACCCTGGCAGACAGGATTGAACTGAAAGGGGACCTTCTAAGCCACTCTTTGAAGTCTCCCCCACTTCAAAGGCACATTTGGGTATTTAAACAGGGCCTCTGCCCCTACCAACTCAGACACTTCCTGGAGAAGAAACCTGAACCAGAACCTCCGTCCTGCGAAGAAGAACTGCCGGGCTACCCAAAGGACTCACCTGTCTGCTTTCTGTGAAGGACTGCTGCCTTGCTGTTGCCCTGCTGCCTTGCTGCTCTCTGGCTGTGGTGAAGAAGTGCTCTTCAAGGGCTTGGATAGAGCTTGCCTCCTGTTCCCTGAAGTCTCAGGCCGAAAAAGACTTCATCTCTACAAGAAAGACTCCTTGTGTGGCGAAAATCGACGCACAGCCTGCCAGAAACGATGCGCAGACTATGCAACAAGAAGATCGACGCAGTGCCAGCGTAGCGACTGGAAATGCGACGCATGGTCCACTGGATCGACGCACAGCAGAGCCGGAATGACGCAGCCCAACTTCCAGAGAGGAATCGACGCAGCACCTGCCGTGCGGTAGAAATTTTCACGCAGCGCCAACCGAATCAACGCAGCTCCTGTGACTTCGTCCTGCCAGCGCAGGAAATCCACGCATTGTCCCCGGGGCGTCCGAAAACCCTGCAACCCGAAGAGGATCCACTACTGAGCACCGGAAATCAACGCACAGCCGTCCCTGCGTGCAAACGAAACAAACCATTGCCGTATGCGGCCTGAGAAATCGACGCACACCCCTTTTTTCCACAAATCTCCTCCTCTGCAGTTCTTTGTGGAGATTTTTCATGCGAACCACGTACTTTGTGCTTGAAAGAGACATTTATTGCCTTTGAAAGACACTTTATATCACTTTTTTAACTCAACATATACTTATTGCATTTTAATTGTTTTGACCTGCATCTTATCAGATAAATATTATATATTTTTCTAAACACTGTGGCCCTCATTCCAACCTTGGCGGTCAGTGAAAAAGTGGCGGGAATACCGCTAACAGGCCGGCGGTAAAAAAAATTGAATTACGACCATGGCGGAAACCGCCAACATAGACAGCCACTTTAACACTCTGACCGCCATGGCGGTAGAAAAAAACACTGTGGCGGTAACCGCCAACAGACAGGCAGAGGACAAGGTACCGCCCACACTATCACAAGAGGCCTATCCGCCACCTTTTCCGGGGCGGCACCAATGCCATCAAAAGCACGGCGGAAACAGAACTCAGAAGGGAAACCACTCACCTCTCGACACCCAACGAGGAACCTGGACGCCATGGAGCCCGAACTACAGGTCCTGCATATGCTGCTTTTCCTCCTCCTGTATCATGAGCAGCAAAGACGCCGTCGACGACCACAGTGAGTACTGCACCTACAACACAGGGGAGGGTGTGAGGGAAAAGAGAGTGACACACACACACACACACGCAACACACAATACCCCCACTCCCACCTTCAACCACAATATACACACAAATACATGCAGCAACATTACATATACACCCCCTCATCCCCTGGAAGAACACAAGGACAAAAGGAAATTATTGTAACGAGTGTAATCAAGAAAAAGATCAGATAGGGCAATTTCAAAAACAGTATATACAAATATGTACACTAACTACACAAGTCCGGATAGTGTACCAATCATTGTCCATGGACCACTGGTCCCAAAATGCATGGGCGAAGCCCACACACGATACCTGACTGGAAACGGAGAGAATGCTGCTGGGGCACCAGATCGAAAAGAAACAGGCACCTCAGGGGGAGGGGAAGGGGGGGCACCTCAACCTGATGAACGCACAACGCCACTGCTCCACGAGGGGGCTCCATGCCCACAGACTGGTCCTGGGGGGTGCAAAGCCACAGTCTCACAAGTCTCTCCAGTGGGTGGATTGCCCACTGTTTTATCCTGGGAAGTGCAAAGCCACAGTCTCACAAGTCTCTCCAGTGGGTGGCTTGTCCACTGCTTTATCCTGGGGAGTGCAAAGCCACAGTCTCTCACGTCTCTCCAGTGGGTGGCTTGCCCACTGCTTTATCCTGGGAGTGCAAAGCCACAGTCTCTCAAGTCTCTCCAGTGGGTGGCTTGCCCACTGCTTTATCCTGGGGAGTGCAAAGCCACAGTCTCTCACGTCTCACCAGTGGGTGGCTTACCCACTGCTGTATCCTGGGGAGTGCAAAACCACAGTCTCTCAAGTCTTACCAGTGAGTGGCTTGCCCACTGCTTTATCCTGGGGAGTGCAAAGCCACAGTCTCTCACGTCTCTCCAGTGGGTGGGTTGCCCACTGCTTTATTCTGGGGAGTGCAAAGCCACAGTCGCTCACGTCTCTCCAGAGGGTGGGTTGCCCACTGCTTTAACCTCAGGAGTGCAAAGCCACAATATCTCAAGTGTTTGCCATTCTCAACAGGTTTTGGAGGGGGCCTTGTGCCCAGAGTGCTTCATCCTGCCAAGGACTGAGGTAGTGGATGTCATTCTCCACTGGAGGGGGTCTTATGCCCAGAGTGCTTCATCCAGCCAAGAACTGAGGTAGTGGATGTCATTCTCCACTGGTTCTGGAGGGGGCATGGTGCCCAGAGTGCTCCACATGCAGTGTGGCCGGCCCCATTTGCTCACCTGGATGTGTGTGCCACGAGATTGCCTAGGAACAGGTAGCATTATATGCCATGGAGGCTGAGAATTACCACACACTGCTGCGGCTTCGCCTTCCACCTGCAGGTGCAAACAGTGATGGAAGTCATGCCTCATGGAAGCTGCCAAGGGTCCAGTAAGTCACCTCCAGCCTCGGACGACTGACCACTGGGGATGGTAATCACAAAAAAGGGGAGTGCGGGGTTGTATATAAAGTGTGGGGGTCAGTAGTGTACTAATTGTAACGCTAGACCACTCGTAGTCCTCAACTAGAGGTGAAAATTGGGTGGGCTGTGTAGTGATGTTCGGTCTGGGGGGAAGGAGAGGAGCTGGGGAAAAAAACAAGGAAAGGAAAGTTTCCTTTACGGACTAGGTGGTCTCACACACTATATAGTGTCATGCTTCATCATATGACCACCTAGCCCCACCCAGGTAGGACAGTGCCACCTGGGCGGACTCAACCTCACTGTTAAAAGAACAGGAGGGAGTGCGTAAATTAATCTTATTCCTGGAAAGAGGGATCCAGCTATAGTAGGGAAATAAAAACACCTACTCAGGTACCCGGGTAACTTTAATGAGGGTCCTGTGTGGTGTGGTTAAAAAGGATGGGGAACCAGCGTGAGAGCAATGACTCACAATGAATCCAAGCGGTCCTGAATGAGAGGTCGGTATAGGCGCACAGCGAGCGCCCACCTTTGATGCAAGTCTTACTATAAGGGGACGCTCCCTCTCCAGGATACCAGAGGCTAGTAGCCTTAACTGTGAGGGTCCTCCCCAGATATTTTCTTGGTTAAGGTAGGCCCTCCCTTCCATTTGTGATTATTTTCGCAGTGTTTAAGTAGGAATCACTACAGGGATCCAATGCCCTGATGAATGCCCTGAGACTCTCCATAGCTCCACCATAAGGGCAGAAACATGTCGGCTACCCCATTTTAGACAGGTGACCTTGTGAGTCATTGCTCTCACGCTGGTTCCCCATCCTTTTTAACCACACCTCACAGGACCCTCATTAAAGTTACCCGGGTACCTGAGTAGGTGTTTTTATTTCCCTAGTATAGCTGGATCCCTCTTTCCAGGAATAAGATTAATTTACGCACTCCCTCCTGTTCTTTTAACAGTGAGGTTGAGTCCGCCCAGGTGGCACTGTCCTACCTGGGTGGGGCTAGGTGGTCATATGATGAAGCATGACACTATATAGTGTGTGAGACCACCTAGTCCGTAAAGGAAACTTTCCTTTCCTTGTTTTTTTCCCCAGCTCCTCTCCTTCCCCCCAGACCGAACATCACTACACAGCCCACCCAATTTTCACCTCTAGTTGAGGACTACGAGTGGTCTAGCGTTACAATTAGTACACTACTGACCCCCACACTTTATATACAACCCCGCACTCCCCTTTTTTGTGATTGTGTTCTTGTGGGAGCCGAGTGCGGTTGGTTTTTTCCCCTTGCTCCCATCCGCTCTCCCTTGTGTAATGTCACTGGGGATGGTAGGCATGTCAGCATTGGTGCCACTGTCCGAGCACGTCGCAGGGCTGGTGGTGGTGCTTGGGGCGGTGGCTGTGGCGACGATGCTTGCAGCGGTGTCTGTGTTAGCAGGGCTGCCGGTGGTGCATGGGTCAGCACCTGTTGAAGGACACAGCAGGATGTCTCCTGCAGCCTCGGACGGCTGCCCACTGGGGATGAAGCTGGGGACTGTTGCTGAGTCTGCAGACGTGCCGGTGGCGGGGCAGGTGGCTGTGCAGCTGGTGGGGATGGGGGCGGTGCAGGTGGCGGTGCTGGTGGCGTGGCAGGTTGCGGTGTTCGCCACCGTACAGGTAGGTGTCGTCATGGACAGAAGGGGTGACACTAGTCCCTCAGTCGCTGCCACCGTGCCCTGTCCTGACCTGCTCTTCTGCCTTTGTCCCTTCCCCACCTTTGATGGTGCTGCAGGTGTCCTGCCACTGTCCCCTTTGGTTTTGGTGGAGCCCTTGGTGGCAGGTAGGTGCGGCTTTTCCCTCCAGGATGCGGGCACCTTCTTCACCTTGGCAGGTGGCGGAATGTCCTTGCCCTCGCTATGTGACACGCTGGCAGCCCTGATGGGTGGCGCACTCGATGACCCCACAGTTGCTGGCACCACTGTGCCTGGGGATTTGGTGGCTGAGGTGTTGGGCTGGGACCTGGAAAGCCTGGCCCTAGGGGAAGGACGGTGGGGGAAGGTGAGGGGAAGAGGTCAATGCTTGCCAGGAAATGTTTTTTGGACACACTGGGACGGGAAGATGGAGGGGGTTTGGGAGTGGAGGAAGAGGTCGTGGTTGTAGGAGGTGTACGTTTGCTGAACTTGGGTGAAGGTGCATGGGCCGGAGGCTGTTGTGAGGTGGATGGCTGTTGGGTGGGTGTGTGCCTGCGTGTGTGTACTTTAGGAGGAGGGCTCACAGACACACTGAGAAGGGACACTGGGGATGTGTGAATGGCAGTGAGGGTGGTGATTGCACGTGAACGGAGTGTGGTGATGGGCATGCTGGTGATGGAGGTAGTGGTAGTGGCTGAGGATGTAGTGCATGCAGGTGTGAGTGGAGACGAGACAGGGAGGGAGGAGGGAGACGTGCAGGAAGGAGACACAGTGGAGGCAGTGGATGTTGGGATGTCTGCATGGGGATGGTGCTTGTGTGACTGCTTGGGGGATGTGTGGTGCTTATGTTTGCCATGTCTACTCTTGTGTGTTGATGAGTGTATGCTGGTCAGATGGCGTGCTTGGGATAGCCTGAGGTACAGTGGATTGGGTCAGGTTAGAGAAAGTTGGAGGGGGAAGGCTGGACACAGGGACAATGGCTGTCATCAGTGCTGAGGCCAGAGCCTGAAATGCTCTCTGTCGGGCCGCCTGCCCAGAATGAATGCCCTCCAGGTATGCATTTGTTTGTTGCAAATGCCTCTTAACACCCTGGATGGCATTCACAATCGTATATTGCCCAACAGTGAGGGATCTCAGGAGGTCAATAGCCTCCTCACTGAGGGCAGCAGGGCTGACTGGGGCAGGGCCTGAGGTGCCTGGAGCAAAGGAGATACCCACCCTGCTGGGTGAGCAGGCACGGGACACACGCTAAGGGGCTCCTGGGAGGGCGGTGCTGGTAGGGGGGGTGGCGGCTGTACCTGTTGATGTTTTGGGCAAAGAGGGGCCTGCCATGCCAAGGGAGCTCCCATCAGAGGAGGAGTTGCTGTTGCTGGTGTCTGCTCATGTCCCCGTTGTGGAGCTCCCCTCACCCTCCGACCCACTGGTGCCTTCTGACTCCGTTGCTTCATCCTCCAGGGCCAAGTGGGTTGCAGCTCCCTCCTGCTCCGGTGCCACTGCTCCTCTGCCAGATGATGCTAATGCACACAAGAACAGGGAGACAATACAAATGGACAAATGGGGGGGGGGACAGAAGAAAAACATGTTCAGTGCATGCAACACCACTACCGTCGGCGGACACAACAGGAAGCAGCCCTCTGCACTACGCCATGCACTAACAGTTCCTAGCAACTTCACATGTCCATGGGGTATGAAGCCTAAGCCCAATTGCTGCACACCTGGAGGTCACAGGAGCCTGACTAGGTGTATATGGCTATTACCACTAGTGGGGTTGGGGTGCCACAGAGCCTGCCTGACAAGGGACATTGTCTACCAAGTTCGCCCTGGCCTAGGGGAACCCACTGCCCATCTCCCCCACCCAGACACCTCGTAATGCACGCAGAGTCATCTGAAGGAGACTGTATTCACACCCTTGTGGCTGCTGTGATGCCCTCAGGTGCCCATCCAACTCTGGATAGGCCACCACCAGGATCCAGAACATCAGGGGGGTCGTGGTGCGACAGGCACCCCTTCCACGTTGGGAGGCCAGCCCCAGCTGGGCCTCCGCCGTCTTCTTGCTCCAGCGGCGTAGGTCTTCCCATCTTTTACGGCAGTGGGTGCTCCGTCGGTGGTAGACCCCCGGGGTCCGGACGTCCTTGGCAATGGCACGCCAAATTCCCTTCTTCTGGTGGGCGCTGACCTAGAGGAAAGGTAGAGGAGGAAAGGAAATGACTCACCCGTCCGGACCGTCATACTCATTGCCCACCAATTCCCACCCATGCCCTGACGCACATACACTCACTATCCCCACATGCAGGCCTCAGCCCCCCCCACGTATCTACCATCCACACCACTCCAAACAGGCATTGCCCACACAGCATGCTCACTGTGTACTCACCTGTTTGTCTGGAGGACCGTACAGTTGCGTGTACTGGGGTAGGACCCCATCCACTAGTTTCTCCAACTCCTCCAAAGTGAAGGCAGGGGCCCTTTCCCCAGACACTCGAGCCGATGTCGCTTCCAGACGCAGGTCACAGCAGCACTTGCAGTGTAGGTCCTCTCCTGTCGAAGGTCATGTATCAAGTGAGGGCACTGATAGAAAATGGCGGTCACATCCGCGGCGGTGCGTACTGTCACCGCCGGCGTACATCATCATTGGCATCAATGTTAACCACTGCTGAATTGAGCCACGGTCTTCGACCGCCCACCGTGACTGTGTACAACGCCAGCACTGTTACCTCTTTTCCCCTTGTCCCACCTTACAGGTCAGGCAGCCGCCATTTCAGGGGGCCACATGGGATGGATATAAACTGCGTCACATCTATCTAGGCCGGGAATACAGACAGATACAGGCACATTGTGAAGTTACATAGTTTCAGCAAAAAACACAAAAACACATTGTGATACCTCAGTGTTCGATGACCCTCTGCTCGCTGTACTCCTCCATAGGGCACGTCTACTGGGCCAGGTGATGAGATGGCGGCATCCTCCGGTGTACAGACCCCTGGTGGACCTGTTGACAATGGAGGAGAGACACGTCATAAACACATACAGACTTGATCGTGCAACAATCATGGAACTGTGTGCCCAGTTGAAGCCAGACTTGATTTCTGCTATCCACCATCCCGCAGGAATCCCCCCGCTAGTGCAGGTCCTGTCTGTACTCCATTTGCTGGCCAGTGGGTCTTTTCAGACAACAGTGGCAATGGCATCAGGGATGTCCCAGCCAATGTTCTATAATGTGTTGTCCCGAGTGTTGTCTACATGCTGAAACACATGCGCAGCTACATCGTTTTCCCTCAGGTGGAGGATTTGCCCACAGTGAAAGGTGACTTCTGTGCCCTGGGACATATCCCCAACATCATTGGTGCCATTGATGGTACACATGTGGCATTTGTACCCTCACCCGCAGGAATGAGCAGGTGTACAGAAACCGGAAGAGGTACCATTCGATGAATGTGCAGATGGTGTGTTTTGCTGACCAGTACATCTCCCATGTGAATGCCAAGTGTCCTGGATCTGTGCATGACGCTTACATCATGAGGAATAGCAGCATCCCTTATGTGATGGGGCAACTCCAGAGGCACTGTGTGTGTCTAATAGGTGAGGCCAAGGTCCGAACACAGTTGACAGGGGTTCAGGGTATGGGGTTGTCCCTAAGGGTTAGTGTGTGTCTAACAGTTGTCCCTCTATCTTTGCAGGTGACTCTGGTTACACCAACCTGTCATGGCTACTGACCCCAGTGAGGAATCCCAGGACAAGGACTGAGGAACGCTACAATGGGGCACATGGGCGAACTCAGAGGGTGATCGAATGCACCTGCGGCCTCCTGAAGGCCAGATTCCGGTGCCTCCATCTGACAGGTGGCTCCCTATACTACTCACCGAAGAAGGTGTGCCAGATAATCGTGGCCTGCCGTATGCTGCACAACCTGGCATTGCGACGCCAGGTGCTTTTTCTGCTGGAGGATGGGCCAGATGGTAGTCTTGTGGCAGCAGTGAAGCCTGTGGACAGTGAAGAAGAGAAGGAAGAAGAAGATGTCGACAACCCGAAACAACATCATCAGGCAATACTTCCAGTGAGACACAGGTAAGAAGATGGAACTGCTTCCCACATCCCATACTATTGTTGGAGCTAGCATAAGTCTGTTATTTTCACTCAGTGTATGGACCCTGACTTGTTACTTTCCCTTTTCATTTCAGAGTTCTGGGTCCCACTTTGTGCCCTTTGCTATGTTTACAGCTGGCCTGCAGCTGTGTTCCATTGGTATGTGAACAAGTACATTAACATTGCTATCTTACTGATATTTTGCAAATACACATTTGTGAAAGCACAGACTGACTCCAGATTGATTTGTGATTCATGTGTGTTTATTACTGAGAAAATAATTGGAGGGGGTTATAAAATGGATTGGGGTGATGGTGGAGGAATGTCCATGGCAGAGTCCAGTCTATTTGTTGCACAGGTGCATTGTCCAATGGGGCATAGGAAGTGGAGCAATGGCAGTTTGAGGTGGACAGGGTGACAAAGTGGGACAGAAGGGTGACATTCAGGAGAGTCTCATTTCCTGGTGGGGGTCTTGGCAATGTTCTCTGTCTTGTTCCTGGATCTCAGGGACCATTTGTGGGGTGGTTCTCCTTCTACAGGGGGTGGGGTGCTGGTGTCCTGTTGGTCCTGTGGCGGTGCCTCCTGTCCACTAGCACCGGCGGAGTTGGAGGACTGTTCATCATCCAGGCTAGTGTCAGGGGCCCAGCACCCCTGCAATGGTGACCAGGGTGTTGTTAATGGACTTCAAGTCCTCCCTGATCCCCAGGTAGTGTTCCTCCTGCAGCCGCTGGGTCTCCTGAAACTTGCCCAGTACCGTGCCCATGGTCAACTGGGAATGGTGGTAGGCTCCCGTGATGTTGGAGAGTGCCTCATGGAGTGTCGGTTCCCTGGGCCTGTCCTCCCCCTGTCACACAGCAGTCCTCCCAGCTTCCCTGTTATCCTGTGCCTCTGTCCCCTGAACTGTGTGCCCACTGCCACTGACCCCAGGTCCCTGATTGTCTTGGGTTAGTGGGTTTGCCTGAGGTCCCTGTAGTGGTGGATACACTGCTGATTGACGTGTCCTGGGGGCAGAGGGATGGGCCAGCTGGGTGGGGGCTGTGGCGGTGTTTCCTGAGGGAGGACGTTCTGTGGTGTTTTGGGACTGTGACGGGGAACCGACTGTCCCGAGGTCCCAGATGGGCCGGGCTGGTCATCTTGATCCAGGCGTGCAGAGCTGCTGTCATTACTGTGGGCTCTTCTGTGGGGGGACTGGATATGTCTGGCACCTCCTGTCCGATGACAATGGGTAGGGGTCCTGTTGGGGAATAAATTCATAGTTTTAGTATCTGTGTGTGCCATCTAATGCATTGGGTGAGGTACCCTCTACTCCTGTGCTTGCGTCATTGTGTTAGCCCTTTAGTGATAGTTGGTTTGGGGTCTGTGTGGGTTTCTATACTGGACATGCATTGGTGACGGTGGTCCATGCTTTTGTGTTACATGCAGGGCTTGGTTGTGGGAGTGGTGGGGTGTGATGGTGGGGTGTGTGGGAGATGGTGGAGTGATGGGGTGAGGGTGAGGGTGGGAGTATGTGATGGCATGCAGGTGGGGTGGGGGGATGAAGTAGTTGAGATATGACTTACCAGAGTCCATTCCTCCTGCTATTCCTGCGAGGCCCTCAGGATGTAGTATTGCCAAGACTTGCTCCTCCCATGTTGTTAGTTGTGGGGGAGGAGGTGGGGGTCCACCGCCAGTCCTCTGTACAGCAATCTGGTGTCTGGATACCACGGAACGTACCTTCCCCCGTAGGTCGTTCCACCTCTTCCTGATGTCATCCTGTGTTCTTGGATGCTGTCCCACTGCGTTGACCCTGTCGACAATTCTCCGCCATAGCTCCATTTTTCTTGCAATGGAGGTCTGCTGCATCTGTGATCCCAATAGCTGTGGCTCTACCCGGATGATTTCCTCCACCATGACCCTGAGCTCCTCATAAGAAAACCTGGGGTGTCTTTGTGGTGCCATGATGTGGTGTGAGTGATGTGTGAGGTGATGTGTGGGGTGATGTTTTGGAGTGTGTGGTGTTTTGTGCATGGATGTTGTATTAGTGATGGTGTTGTGTGTCTGTGGATGTTGGTGTTGTGTTCGCTAATCTCTCTCTCTCTGACCTTCCTCGATATTTTTGGTTGTAAGGGTTGTGATTAATGTGGGTGTGTGTTTTATAGTGGTGTGGGTGTGTGGGTATGGTGTGTGTATGTGTGTCAGGTATGTGTCTTTTGCATTGTCCAATGTTGTTGTGTTTTGTAGATGTGTGTGTATTTTGAGCGCAGTGGTGTGTACCGCCAATGATTTACCGCGGTTGAATGACCGCTGTGTTGATTCGTGGGTCGTGATAGTGTGGGCGTATTCATGATGGCGTAATGGTGTGGGTTTTGGTTTCGCCAGTTTATTACTGACCTTTGGTATGGCGGACTTGTGTGGGTGTCTATTGTGGCAGATTTCGAGAGGTGGGTCGTAATACCTGTAGCGGAACTCTGCTGCAGCAACGGTATGTTGGCGGCCTTCTTCATGGCGGTGAGCAGGATTTACCACCAGGGTTGTAATGAGGGCCTGTGTGGTGTATCTTTGTGCTGCTATACGGTGTTATTGCATGGTTTATTGCACAAATACTTTCACATTGCCTTCTAAGTTCAGCCTGACTGCTCAGTGCCAAGCTACCAGAGGATGGGCACAGGATAATTTGGATTGTGTGTGAGTTACCCTGACTAGATTGAGGGTCCTTGCTTGGACAGGGGGTAACCTGACTGCCAACCAAAGACTCAATTTCTAACATACACTCTATACACAATAATAATACTGCCTTGCCCGTAAATAATCATAAAACTTTCAGAGAAAGTTTTCCTATTCAGTAGTGCTGATACGTCAAGCATATTTGCCTTTCTTCTGGACAGGGAAATCAGAAAAACTTCAGAGAAATCTGTTTAACATGTTCAACACTCACAGACTCAGTTACACTGCACATTTTTGTTAAAACTTTTATTGTCTAAGGCTACAAGCCTGGGGAAAAAACATTGCTGACAGTAATTTAACTGAAATGATTCAGAGTGGTGTTTTCAATTTGACTGCATTTAAGTTTAATGTAAAGCTTAAAGTTGAAGGGAAATCAGTATTTTTGGGTTACTAACGGGCAGCAGTGAGAGTCCAAATTATCATTCATGAATGATTTACGCACTCAGAATCACTAGAATTGGAATATGCATTTCACCATATTTATTTAAAAATGCTTATATTAAAACTCTGGGATCTAGTGCACACAATAATAGTAACATCATAGAAGATATGAATGAATTAAAAGCAGCAAAGCTTTTCAATAACAGTGAAAAAGGGAAAATTGTTACATCAAAATGTGTAGCCCTTACCACTCTCACTGTGCTTTCTCTAACACTATCATTTAAATTACCAATGCTCCCTGTTAGTAACCCAAAAGCACTGACGCCACTTCAACTTCAACTGTATTGGGTGGAGTTATTTGTGTGCTACAAAAACCTGTCTTTCACATTTTACATGTTCCACCTATGGGTATGAAAACAAACGATGTATAGCTGAGCCAAAGACTCAGAGACTCATTTATGAGGCCGTAGCGGCAAACTGTGTCACCAGAGCGTAATTTTTTTGATGCTCTGGTGGCGCAGTGTGCTGACCCATAGTTACAAAGTCACGCAAAGTCACCTTGTGTGGCTTTTCATGGCCCCCTTTCACGTATATCACTGCGTGAAAGGGGCATTCCATGGGTGTCTGGGGATGCGTCAGATTTGTACGCCACCTCAGGGGTAGGATTAAAGTGGTGCAATGGGGAGAAATACCATTCATGTGCCTTGTTTTTTCTTCTTTCAATGTGTGCTGTATTCTGCAGCACACAAAGAGAGGAAAATACCATTGATGACTGTTTATGTGCAGGAAGGTGTCCCTGCATTGGTGCTAGGCAGCAATTTGTGCGCCAGCACAGGAGACATTGACATTTTTTTTCCCGCCGGCCTGTTGGCGGTATTAACACCGCTTTAACGCCGACCGCCATGGTTGTAATGAGAGCCTTAATCCCTATCTTCTTAACCTGTGGGTGTAACACCAGGAATTGTTTACATTTAAGATTGGTTTAGTTCAAGAAGTCCCTGGTGATCTCTCATAGAACATCGAAATTAACCATGTTTTATACATCTCTCAGAGCAATAAACACTCCTTTCCTGGTGAAATGTGCAAACTATTGACAAGGAGTCACAGATTCAATTTCAAAATAAGGAATGTAGGTGTGCCTCAACCTGACGTGGACACTATGTCGACCAATGAGTACGTGTCCAGATGTCCGTCCTGAGGGGCATGTGGTCGATGTGTGTGCTGTGTCCTGATTGGCTAAGTGTACCTAACTTCATGTGGCATCTAACTTTATATTTGTGGGGGAATGCATGATCCCTCTGTCCATTTGTGCTTTACTGGGGCCAATCTCCGGGGGCCATTGTGGTGTTTCTGCCTATCTGTGGGATCTTTTCTGAGTTTGCGCTGTTGGCTTAATGTTACCTGTTGGAAAGTCATCTTTTTGCCCTGTTCACCCCAATTTTTGTTGCTGACTGGTGCTGACGGTAACTGACTCTGACTGTGCCCTGGGCTCTGTTAGCCAGGCCGGTATGTTAAAACACACAGATGTAGTAGAGTACACTAGGTATAAGGGTACCCTTCCAATTGGCCTGACGAACCCTGTAGGTCCCTAGTATATAACAGGGCAAGGGGTACAATCTGCCTATAAGTCCCTAGTATATAGCAGGGCATGGAGATTAGATGCCCAGCAGAATTTCTACACTTGCATGTGTGCACTGATGTGTGGTTTCTGTCCTTTGAAATGCAGGCCTGCCTTGCTGCCTGTCTTTAAAAGTTAAATTCTTACCATTTACATGACAGCCCCTATAAGTCCCTAATAGATAATAGGGCAAGCGGGTGCCAACTACCTATAAGACCCTAGTACATACTAGGGCATGAAAGTAGAGGCCTAGCAGAATTGCTGCCCTTTGTATGTGGGCACTGCTGGGGATTTTCTCTCATTTTTTAAATGCAGCCTGAACCTGCAGACTCAATTTAAATGGAAATGGTGCCCCGATTCGCCTTTGGTGCTATGGGCACTTTAAAAGTGATAATCAAACTTATTGTTGCATATTAGGTATCCCCAGGTATCCCCTGGGTCTCTCCCAGTTGTCCCGGGGTAGGGGGTTATGTAACTAAAAGCAGGGTCTCTATAAAAGATGTTTTAAAAACCCCGGTAAGGGAAAAAACTGTTCATTTTATTTCCCCCCCACCATTGTAGATACTGGGCTCTATAGGCTAAAATTGCAATATTATATTTTATTGTAAATATGGGAGGGAAAAGCGTAGACAAGTCATCCAATTACTTAAAAGATTTGTTGGTGGATTTATCATCAATTGTACAGAATAGAAGTTATAAGGCTTTTCATTCTGTGAGCAAAAATCCAGCCTTCTGGAGGTCCCCTGTGATTGGTCAGTGCTAACAGGATTAGCAGATCTGCTTGATTAAGTGATATGCGGCTTTCCAGGGGAGAGACTATCTGGTGAAGGGCAGCTCTGGGGCTACACAGGAATACCAGAGCAGGGCAAGGGGTAATAAAACATACAGCCTCAAAGGAGAGCAGGACACGCAGGGAATGTCAGATCACCTAACCCCCACCTTCTGGATCCCTCAGCCAGATACCTGGCTTAAGGAAAGATGCAGATGTTAGGAGGAGAGCTAAGGAAATGGGGCACACTTGGGGTTTGGTTTAGTCAGCTCTGACTGCTCTGCTCAAATTTCAGCCATCATGGTTTTTTAGAAGAATGGTGCTTTCTGTGACAGGAATATACCATACTTTGGAGGAAGTGACCATGCATCTGGGTGTCACCCTGCATTCTATTGGTCAGGGGTGCCTCCTTTCCTGATGCCCAAGAGCTGGGAATAAATATGTGAGACGGGACGCGCGTTTTGTTTTTGAATCCAGCAGCTGTGACCCGAGCTGGGCAGCAGGAGGAGGGGCTGCCTCAGGAGGCCCTTTAAATTGAGACTTTCGTGCTCCCGCTCGCGAGACGCGCATTTTGTTTTTGAATCCAGCAGCTGTGACTAGAGCCGGGCAGCAGGAGGAGGGGCTGCCATAGGAGGTCCTTTAAATTGAGACTTTCGCGCACCGGCTCGCGGGACGCACGTTTTGTTTTTGAATCCAGCAGCTGTGACCGGAGCCGGGCAGGAGGAGGAGGGGCTGCCACAGGAGGCCCTTTAAATTGAGACTTTCGCGCTCCCGCTTGCGGGACGTGCGCGGGCGGCGCCCGGGCCAAGGGCGGGCCCGTCCTATGCCCGTCCGTGACCGGCTGAGGCCGGGCCCCCCCTCTGAGTCCCACGGTTCAGGAGGTCCCCGAGTAACCGGCACCCAAGTAAGACTTGCTAACTGAGCAGTTTTATTCATCTATATATCTTATACTGCCATACTTCGCTTATGCACTACTCTTACTGGATTGGATTGGGCCAAATTCTGACGCTTTGCCCCATTACCATTTGAAAGACGATGAGTAAAAGGAAGAACACCACACTTGGGGCTGAAGGAGCACATGCTGCGCCTGTTCAATCGTCAATAACTAGCTATTTATCTTCAGTTATTGGGGCCATTGAAACTGAAATTTTTCAAGTAGAAGAAAGGATTGGGGTGGCTAATAATTTGACTCAAAGAGCCTTTTTAGAACCTACGACTCATACACAGTCTGTAGACTCTTTAATTGCCCCCCATAATTCTGATTCGCTTCTGTCTGAAGACAATGTTAATGTTTTGCACTCCTTACAGTCCTCCAAAGTAGTTAACACTGAACATTTAGCTGACATTCCCCCTCCCCCCAAAAAAAGGAAAGCTGCGGGACATCGCAAGTGTACCAAGTTGTTAAAACAACCATCGAAGGCCAAGGAACTTATTTCTACATCTTTGGTCGCTCCGGCTGATCTTCTTTCTAAGACAAGTCTATCATTTGGCGAACTAGGCTCATATTGTAGGAATTTAAGAGATAACCATTTGACTAATTTGGACTCAATCCTAAAACCCCTTTTTTGGCTTTAGAAGAGAAATTAACATTATTAATTAATTCTAAATTTGAGCAGCTACAAGAAACTGTTTTTAAATTTTTGTCTCAGCAGTCTACTATAAAAACTGGTACAAATTTCACTTCTTCTACTCAGAAATTGGCGTCTGATCCCAAACCCTCACAGCAGGCTAATTGCTCAACGAATCACAATCAATTCTCGTCTCACTGCATATCCACTCGTGGCTCTCATGATGATTCATCAATCGATCCCTTGCCCACTTTGACTGGTGGTGTGACTGCCTTATCGAAGCCTGATACAGTTTTCAAGCCTAAATCTTTTATCAGTACAAAGGAGGTTCTACAGCTTCCGCTCGATAGCTTGCCATATGTTCTAGTTCTAGGTAACGTGCCCCCTCTTGATCGTACCCAGAAGGAAGACACTCACGCTCTAATAAGGAAATGTGCACACTGGATGAGCCGAAAACTTAGATATCAAGATGATCTAAATAATAGAATAATTATGGCAAGAAGGGTGAAGTGGGTAGGTCTGTCTAAAAAAGTACACAAAGGTGATTGTATAGTGATCAATTTTGCAAATTCTCATTTTGTTAACTACTTGCTTGCAAATGGAGGGGTTGGGGTTTCTAAATGATACTACACAGGAAAACGAGTTGGTTGGAGGGCATATACTTTTGGAATCGCCTACAGGGTCTGATGAGCCAGTTAGCTTACCACACAATATAACAGATACGGCCATAATTAAGGGGCCTGGGATAATGTCCCAGCAAAGTAATGAACTTATATCCTTAATTAGTTGGAACATTGCTGGGCTTCGTTCCAAAGCTGAAAACTTAGAATGGTTGGAGTTTGTATCTACATTTGATATCATTTGTCTTCAAGAAACTTGGCATACGGCACCCTTTTATTTAGATGGCTAATATTCTGTGTCCCAGCCAGTTCTTCCATCTAGAGCGGGCAGAGCAAGTGGCGGGCTCCTGGTACTCATTATTACTTCCAAAAATCGAGGTTTCTCTGATCGGGTCCTCTGCTTTTTACTTGGTGGTTTTATTATCAATGACCGGGCGGAAAGATATCTTCCTCTTAAACTTTTATAATAATATTCCGAGTACCGCCCTGCCAGGAAGCCTCAAAGAGCTTACAGATTTGTTAGACTGGAAAACTCCAGGACAGGGAATTTGATATGATTTGGGTTATAGATTTTAATGTTCAATTGTGCAATCATGAATTACCTCATTTATGTGGTGCTTCCACAGAAGGCAGAGAGTCACTCACTCATTTTATCCACTCTAATTTAGGTAATGCCTTGAATACCCTTTTCTATACATTTGATCTTGCTTTTGCAAGGGATATGACAAATAGTCGGACAAGGGAAATACCCACCTATACAGGGAGTACGAATGGCAGCATTATTGATTTTATCCTTATCTGTCCTTCACTTTCAAGTTCAATGGTGGATTTTAAAATTAAATCTCACTGTGCCAGTGACCATACTCCCTTGAGCATAAAATTCGCTCTTAAAACTAGGGTAATTTTACCTAGGATAGTACATAAAGGGAAAGAGGTTTCTAAAAGAAATTCTGGCCCCCGCATGAGATGGGAGAGATTAAACCCTAACACTTTTCATGAGGACCTCATAACTCAAAATAAGGTCCACATTAATATTTGTTTGTCCTTGCAATCCACTTGCGACCATCTTATAACTGCTTTTGAGTCTTTAAGCTGTGCTATTTCTGAGGCACTGACGTGTGCCCAACATCCCAAAGGCGTAAAACCTCAACAGTGGTTTAATTCGGCCTGTATGGCTGCCCATAGAGATCTAAAGACAGCTATTAAAACTATTCCATTCAGTCATGATTTAGTTAAACAGGCTAGGGGCCGATACAAGTCAGTCCTTGAGGAAAGAAAGAACGAAATACGCACTAGCGCATGGGAAGATCTCATGGCAGCCATGGAACTGCGGGACCCCTCTCAATTTTGGAAGGTGGTTAATCGCCCATATTTCTCAGGACAGGTAAATAGGGAGGATGACTGTCTGATACCAGAGGGGGTCTGGGTAGAACATTTCTCAACTGTATTTCAGTCCGCAAATAATCCTAATTATAGTGTGGAGGCATGTGTCCTCCTACGTTCGGCCACTCCCATTCCAATCAAGAGTGGTATTTTACTTGAGGCATATGAGATCAGCACAGCAATAAATAAAATGAAAATAAGGAAAGCCCCCGGCCCGATGGGGTTCCAGTGGACTTATTTAAATCTTTACCTGATTTGTGGGTTCCACTAATCACAAATGTTCTGAATAGTGCTATTCAAAGTGCTATCCCTTCCTCATGGCTAACGGCAATACTTGTCCCGATATTTAAAAAGGGTAATAGGCTTGACCCCTTTTGCTATAGACCCATCTCTCTCATTGACTCCACGGCAAAGATTCTGGGGAGCGTCATTTTGACCCGGCTTGAGGAGTGGGTTGCAAGGACAAACATTCTATCGCCAATTCAATATGGGTTTAGGCCTGGATTAGGCACAGTGGATAAGGCCCTAAACTTACACCTTATCCTTAGCAAATATGTTATTGCAAAAAGGGAATCTATCCACTTAGCCTTCATAGATCTGTCCAGTGCATTTGATATGGTGAACAGAGCAAAATTGTGGGAAATAATGGACACAATGGGGATTGAGCAAGATCTGTTGGATTTGATTAAACGCTTATACTCTGACCTTACTATTATAATTCAGTTTGGACAACATGGCGAAAGATCCCATCCCCTTGCATCCAATCGGGTAGACAGGGTGCACTTTGGCACCTTTTTTATTTCTGTTGTACATAAATGGCCTGCATAGTTATTTAGCCCAAAATGGTAAGGATTTCCCAAGGATAAGCTTTAGACAATTGCTAATTTTATTATATGCCGATGATGCCATTTTAATTGCCCGCACGGCCAATTGCCTACAGACCCTTTTGGATCTTTTTTTAACACACACACAAGAGCTTGATATGAAAGTTAATTTTAAAAAGTCACATGTCATGATTTGCGGCCCTAAAAACACACGCACCAAATGTTTTATAATGGGGAGAAACACCTTAACAAAAGTAAAAGATTTTTGTTATCTAGGTCTGTACCTAAGTTCCACTCTGTCATGGAAATTCCATTTGAATTTTAAGCTCCAACAACTGGAAAGAAATGTTGAAGCAATTTTCCGCTTTGCCCGTAGATTAGGGCATAGACTGGTTCACCAGATCATCACGCTCTATAAATCCAAATGTGTTTCGGCAGCGATTTATGGGAGTGGCCTCTGGGGATATACCAGTTCAAGCATATTACAACTGGCAGAGAATAAATTTCTCCATCAGCTACTTATGGTACCCAAGAACGTAGCGAATATTATATGCCATGAGGAGTTGGGAATCCGTTACATTACAGACTTGATAGATATTGCCCCACTTCTGTTATGGATAAAAGTATGGTCAAATCCGGCGGCTATTCTAACACATGATTGTATGAAAGACTGTATTTCGTTAGCAAACTCTAACAAAATTCCATGGTTAAATTCTGTTCACAATGGTTTTCGAAACTTGGATTTGGAGTTTATGTATTTCAAACCAGAGCTCTTGCCCGCCAATGCGAAAGAAATTGTTAAACTCCGATACAAAGAGCACGCTATGAACCTTAGATATCAAGTGGCAGAGAAATTGAGTTCTTTTAATTCATATGTACAAATTTCATCATCAGATTCGTTAGAACCTTATTTTGTTTGGTTCCCGTTCCCTTCTCTATATTCTTTACTTGCACTTTTTAGATTTAACATGATCCATTTTAGAGTGGCTTTTCCGACAAAATGCGTGTGGGAAAAAACATTACCGCCATGCCCTTGCGACAATTTTTCAAAACAAAGTACTTGTCACTTTATTTTATTTTGTACACTCTACTCAGCTCCTAGGGGAAACTTTTTTACTACCTATTTTGCGTAATTTGCACACCTTTTCTTATAAAGAAGGATTGATTGGCATTCAAAGCCTTTCATCCAAACAAATGTGAGCTCTATTTTAAGTTTTATTAAATCCGCTATCACCGTTAGGAACCGATATGAATTAGTAACGTGACTATTTATTAAGGGAATTTAGATATCGTTTTACTGTTGTATACGATTTTACAAGTATTTATTATTTTATATCGATTTAGTAGGTTTAAGTGGTAAGCTTAGATTTTATAGACTTGTAGATCAAAGAGACTTGCCTTTGAATTATGCAATAAGTACTGTATTTTATGATGATTTATATGTATTTATGTGTACTTTTATGGCAATATGCCGAATAAAGTTATTTTGACTGACTGACTGAATATGTGACAGGTGCATAGCCTCTTAGATCTTGTACCTGAAACTACAAGAGGAAGAAGGACTGCCCTGCTAGAATCTGGATCTGCACCTTTGGCCTCCACTTCTGAGTGAACTGTGCCTGCTGCACTATCTGGTACTAGAGCCCTGGGAACAGGGCCTTGCTTCAAGGACTCAGGAGTGGACTCCCTGCAGTTATAGGTTAACAGGGCTTCACATGCATCATCTCCAGCAAGAGTCCCCAGCTTGGAGTGCATCCAGTGGAAGTTTAAGGATTTGGCCAGATTCATTGTGGGATTGTGATTCAACTTTCCAAGGACCATCCAGGAGATTCCAGACCCTTTGATTTGTGTTTTGGACCCTTTGAACCTGCAATGACTTCAGAAATCACTTCCTGAAGTTCAGAGAAATTTGGAAAATATTGGTAAAGTCGGCGCTTTGCGCTTCGAAGCACTGGAAAATGTTCATTCTTCAAAAATTCATATCTCCAGCTCCCTACATGGGACTTTTGTCGTTTGGGTGTCTATTTACTCATAAAAATATAATCTATTTTTATAAATTGATGTGGGATTTTTATTGTGTGTTATGCCTCACTCATTTACAGTATTGGTGTTTTTGAATGTCTCCTAAGTTAGACCTGCCTGCTCGGTTACAGCTACCGAGGGTAGTGCAAGGGGCTAATTTACTGAGACCTTTGCTGAACCTATATTTGGTTAGTGGTCTTTTGCCAGGGGTAGGTTCATACTTACTACCACCAATAACCCACTTTCCAACATTACCGCACCTGTGACCTGTCAGTCAATAACCTTCAGGTCTTGGCCGCAGAGCCTATATCACCACATGCCTACGTGCTAGGGTTGACAGAGAGTTCATGACAGGTGAATCCAACAGTAGTGATATGACTTCATTTATGTATGAAAATGTATCATTCTGGTTTACAGGTGTTTTGTTGCCGTGTGTAGTGATTGATGTGATGTCAACACCAATGTTAACACTTTCTTCTTTCTCTCAGCTTTCTTTCGCTCTTCTTTCTTTGCTTCTATCTTTCCTACCTTGATTCTTTCTGCTTTCTTTCCTTCCCTGTTTCTTTCTTTTCATTCTTTTTTCTCATTTTTTCTTCCTTTTTAGGGTCGAGCTTGCGTCGCATGAGCTTGCGCATGAATATCGCTTGCGAGACGCTTTAGGAGTTAGAAAAGGGCTCGGAGCCCCGTCCACGTCACGTCAGTGTCTTTCATTGGTTTGTGGGCTTGCCTGTTAATATCTTCTTGCTTTCATTAGTGGAAGGCATGCATACGTCATGCCTTTTCCGGTGGTTAGCCCTCCTCGAGCACAGCGACCAAGTACTGAAAACATGCGAGGCTCGCTGGGTTTGTGGACTACTTTTTCTCTATTTTCGCAGTGGGATCTCGTTTGTTTCAAGTAGTCATTACATTCACTGATGGTTATTTAAGCAATAGCATATTAATTGACTTCCTGCCATAATTACTTAAATTAGTGCCCTGCAAGTGCGTAGTCAGTCAGAGAATAAATTTAAAGTGTCTTTCAATCCAGCCTGCTCCATTTCGCTCAGTCTGCACGCTTTTTATCCCCCGCCTTCTCAGCAGTTCTGTGCTTGCAGAATTTATTGCTTCTGGACCTGTTCTCAGCCAAAGGGCATGCTTTCATCCATAAATAACTTGTAAGGGGGCGGTTTGGTTACACCATGGGCACTTGCTCAGCGTTGTCCCCACAAGCCTTGGCGCTTCTGACTCCAGCATGTTGTGCGTTTACTGTACATTTGATGGGTTGTCTTAATTGAAACTTCGTAATGGTGGGGGTAAGGCCTTTCGTTTCCAGGACACTTTAAACGGTGACTTGTTTATACAAACAGAAACGTTAGTCTTTTTTTTCCATTCACGAACCTCAAAATGCCTTACTGCTGGCCAGTCTTTTTCTCTGAGAGGCGGCAAACCTAGTGTGGGGTATTGTTCATAAATAATAACACTTCCGTTCTAATCATTGCTGATCTAAAGATCAGAGGCAAAATTAGTGTAGAAACATATAACGTTTTGTCTGTTAAACTATATACAATTAAATGGAAGGGAGAAGGGGCAATGAGGGCGATGTCTGTGTCAGTTCTAAACCGGCAGAAAGGTGTGTCACCTGAAATAAGCATCAATTGTATCCAAATGTTTTGAAAAGAAAAAAAACTGGAGAAAACGAAGGCTTTTAAGAGCACGGTTACTTTAATTTTACCATTTTCTTTCTTCAATAGAAGTTAATTACTTGCCCCCCACCCCCTTGCAACACATGCTGCCTCACTTACCCTCCCACCACCACATACAGTTGCCTATTAGGTGCTAGAGGGGTTCAGAAGGTGGATCCGAAAACATTTGTAGAAGTTTCAATGACCAATAGAGCAGAATTGTACGCAAAATATTTTACAGGTGTTTCCTCTCACTTCGGACGTAGTGGTTAAATGTCCGCTCATACAAATACTTAAGCAAAACATTTCACTTAACCTGTGAAAACACCCCCTTAGATTTTTTTTTTAAACGCGCGATATGAATTTTTGTAGTGTCCTTGTTTTTGTAGCCCTTAATGGCATTTCTTTGGATTGTATGACCCTGAATGTGGACATCTACGCTGAAACGTCTGCAAACCTGGGTTCTCAATAATTGCCTAGGCAAAAAAAGGTTATAGTTCTCAAACAGTGTAGCAAGACCTTGAGGAAGGATGTTCCCATAAAACACAGGGTTCTGTCTGTCAACTATAGGGGTTGTTGCTAGAGCGATTATTGAGAAATTAGGGCTCATCTACTCCGACGAGAAATTTGCACAACTGGATGACATTACTTTTTGGGGAACAGCAAACTAGCTAAAGCAAGAAAAAATCTTGAACCTGTGATAAATTACGTAGTATAAGTGCATACAAGTATTTATTAATTTAGTCTGAATACACTGCTTATATTGTCTTTGTCCTTCAAAGTGCGCACATCATTAGCCTATTGTTTCCTTAATTGCCTTGCTTCACAGAGTGGAGAATTGGTAAACACAAAGTGTATGTCAATTCAACGATGAATCGGTCATGCAAAATTAGAGTTTAACAAATTATAATTTAGTCTACTAACATCAGACTAGAATGGCGTGATACATAATCCCATTTGAATGTTAAGTACTGTGTGTATCGAAAGGAAATCTTCTACCTAAATAAGTCTACATACCTTGTTCTAGACCGGGTTTATGCATACTGGATTGTGTGACAAGCTGAAAATAACTTGTGAGCCCCAATTATTTTGTTGAATATCATGCCAGTGTCATGCACATAACGTTGGAAAGTGTTTTTCGGTTAGGAAAATAATTTCTGCCTCTCAATATCCCTTTTTACACTATACATTGATGGGTGGAGGGTGTTAAAGCCAGTTAATGGTTGTACATTGAACAGTTTGGGCAAAGTAATGGGGACCATAATACTTATGGAATAGTAGATCATTGGCTAAATGTGCTTTTGTAAATAAAGATCTATAATTAGGAAAATGTAAATTTCAACATAGTGTTAACTCCTGTCAACCAGCATCATTCCATTGTTTAAATGGTGTAGACTGAGGAAGAAAATACCTCTTTTTTTCTCGCAACCTGTCCTTAGTGTTTTTAGGTCGAGCGCGCAAGAGCTCTGGCCTGTTGTTATCTATTTGTAGGCTTTTAACTATGTCCACGGTACGCCTGTCACTTTCACTGGTCCATGAGCTTGCCTTTCAAAAATCATTTGTTATCATTGGTAAATGCTTTACTTTTGTCCCTCCTTGGGGCAGTTTTGTTACCACCTTGGCCATCAACCCTGTTACATGGATAATTGTGCTTTTGCCGATATGTTTGACTGCGAGTTAACTTATTTTTCCTTCTGTGTCTCTCCTTCGTGCTCATACTCATGGCGGCCATGGTGCTTTGAATCAGCTCACTTATGTCAACTGTTTTACTTTTCATTTTCAATTTATGTGACAAGAAAAGACCAGTTAGGAATTTACAACGCTAATAGCTCTAAATCAAGCAAATGCGGGATCCATTGCATTGCAAATGCTTGTTCTTATTGCCTTCTTTCCCTCTATTCTTTCTTTCATGCCTTTCTTTCTTTCTTCCTTTGTTTTTCTTTCTTGCTTTTCATTATCTCTCTCTTTTTCTGTCTTTCTCTTTGTATCTTTTCTTCCTTGTTCCTCTTTTAACCTTTTTTTCTTCTTTCTTTTGTTCCTTCTTTCATTTTCTTTCTCTCTTGCCTTCTTCTTTCCTTCTTCCTCTTTCCTTCATTCCTTACCTTTCCTTACCTTCTTTCCTACCTCTGTATTTCGTCCATTTTTTTCCTTCTTTCCTTTTTGCCTTCCTCTTTCTTTCATTTTTTCCTTTTTCCTTCCTTCTTGGATTCCTAATTCTTTCTTCTGTCCTTTCTTTTTCTTCTTTCTTGTCTTCCTCTTTTTCTTCCTTCCCTTTTCTATCTTTTTGTTTTGTTCATTCGGCTTTCTTTCTTTCAGCATTTCTTTTCTCTTTCCTTCGTCTTATTGCTCTATCCTTCCTTATTCTTTCTTTTTTTTCTTTATTTCCTTTTAGCTTTTTTCATGCCTTCTTTCCTTTCTTTACTCCATTCTTCCTTCTTTCTCTCCTTTTCTTTTTTCCTTCTTTCTTCCTTCTCTTTTTTCCTTCTGTCACACTTTCCTTCATCTTTCTCTCTTCCACTTTTCTTCTCTCTCTTTCTTTCCTTCCTTCTTTTTTCCTTCTCGTCTTCCTCTTTCTTTCATTTTTTCTTCCATGTTGCCTTTTTCTTTTTTTCCTTTCCTTCTTTCCCTTTTCATTTCTTTCTTTCTTGCCTTCCACTTGTTTTTGCTTTTGTTCTCACCTTTTTTCCTGAAGTCAGGGGGCTGGCTGCCAATGTCAGACCTATTATCTTTTTAAGTTTGTGTTAGGTGAGACCTTTTGATTTTACTGAAATGATGTGTATTATCATGGTTACCTACAGGGAGTTTCAGCCAGACTTCAGCCATTAACCTTCTGTGATTCACATCTTTCTTCCACCCACTCCAGCATGCATCAAGGGGCAGTGCCAGCCCACTTCAGCCACTGGCTGACTTCACTATGAGTTACATCTTACCGCCCTTTCACAATAAGCACAACACACAAAGTAGCTTCCTTAAGAACCAGGGAGTACTATGCAATGTGTGCATTTTTTAGACCAAAAACATGTTTGCCTATAACGAATGATTTTTAGGTTGAGCGCTAGCGTTCGGCCTGCTGTATACTAAAGTATACAATAGAGTGATTTTCAGCGTTCTGATTTGTTAGTTGCAGTGTCCTTCAAAAATCCTTGCTTGCTAGTGGTCAGTTCTGCCTCTTTGTCCTGCCTTTTTTCACTTTGGGAGCAGCACAAAGTACTGTGTAATTACGCTATGTCCCGTTTATCTCTTCTGTAAGGGACTTTTTTTGGGCATTTGCCTGTTTCACCTCAACAGTTTGGGTGCTTGTTCAGCCCCTCCTCCCCACTAGCTCCCTCTGTAAACATAAACCGACAGCAGAGGGGGGCTTTTCCAGGGCCAGCTCACCCTCGCTCTCTTCCTTTTGCTATTTTCAGTCTGTCTGGCAATAAAAGTCCAGTCAGTAATTTACAACGCTATGAGCTCTAACTCGAGCAAACACGAGACTATTGCATTCCAAATGCTTGTTTTGTGAAAGTAGGCTGTCTGATATTCAACGGTTATGCTGTTGAGACACGGGCAGGCTGTACACTGCAGCTCTAGATGTTTTTGTCTAAAACATTTCCAGTGCAATCAATACAAAAGGCAATAAACAAATTGAAAAATAAATGGATACAATTTTTAGGTCGAAAGCCAAGAGGTGCTTCTGCAATAAATAACTTGTAAAGGGAGAGACTAGAGAGAGCTCCTTGAAGTGTAAACAGACTCTGGCCCTTCCTGAGGGGGCAGGTGGGGCTGCAGGCGGAGCTGCCGGGTCAGGCCCTGAGGGTTGGGCTGCTCCTGCAACTGGCCTGGCAGCTTCAGGCCCTCGCACTGCTGGCCGCAAGGATGGAAATACCCCTGTCTCATTACCCGGCCACCCGGGCAGCATCCCTGGTGGCGAACTACATCAACTACCGGCAGGGGGCGCTGCACCGCGTCTACCAGCCAGACTGGGTGACAGAGGCCCGCCGAGAGGTGAGCGGGGCCGGGGTACTGACAGCCAAGGGCACCTGAGGCAGTTAGAATGGCGGGGTGAGGGGGAAGGGATCCTGAGGAGGGCAGGGGTGATTGGTCCTTTCCATTTCAAGCACTGTATGTTGCCTCGAGCTGTCATGTTGCGATACGATGGTGGTATGGAGAGAGTGGTCAGCCACCGACTGCCATCAAATAATTACAGCAAACGTGTGTCATGATGTCTCAACATCATCGGATGCAGGAAAGCAGGTTTCTCTTGAAATCAGGGATTTGAATCCCATCATTCTCGCATCCATGCAGTGTGTTCCAGCCATGCAAATTACGATTCCCTGCCAGAGCTTCAGTCATTTCATCGGCCACAATCATCATTTTGCGTAAGCGTTTTAAGTCACAATGCTGTGCGTACACGTCACTGTGACGATGCCCCTTTGTGACATTCAAATGTTCCTACTTGTTTTCACTGTGCCCTCAGGCGTGTGGTTTTGGTGGCGTTCCTCGCATGTCCCCTATTATTCTGAGCACATCCTGTGCTCACCGTTAAGGCGGGGTGCCCGCCCAGGCCCTGCCTACACGTAAAGATGCCCCGGGCAGCTACAGGCACCTCCAGCTTGATGGCAGCGTGCCTTTGCACTGGACAGCTCGAAGGTGCCACGCTACCCTCGAAGCGGGGTGAATACTCGGATCCACCTCTGTGGTATGTGGTGTGATGTGGCGCCTTCCAGCTTCGCCAGATCCTCTACAACCGCTCTCTTCAAAGTGACTTCTCAGGTAAACAACTTCAGTGCGCTCTAACCAGATTATTTCAGCCTCAGGAAGACTTTGATTCTTTTTTTTTACTTCCTTCTAGCAGGTTCTGAATGTAATGCTGCTACTGCACTACCGTCAGTCCCACTTCGACGAATATTTTTCCTTCAACATTATTGCAGAGTAGAGCAGAGCCTGGGGGTGGTCTGGTTTTGCGACCTGTTGCGTCACTCTTTTAAAGGTCCAATTCGAATTCCAAAGAAAAGTTCCAAACACAGACATGAGCACATTACTTGTTGTCCTTGTAGCCGAGATCACAGGAATTCATTTGCAGAGGCTATACACGAAAGATAGTTGCTCACTTTTGCTTGCTTTCTGTTTGGTGGTGTTTTTTAGCCATCCAGCTTTGCTTTGCCCCTTCTGTGGAGCCTAGCCTGTTGACCACATTTCCTTGCATTCTTCCAGGAATCCTCACTTTCTGGGAACTCTTTTTTTTCTTTATAAATGTTTTCTACTTCAGGAAGTAGTTAATATGTTGTATTTATTTGTTTCCTGCACCTTATCTTTCTGCTTGACCTATTCAATGTATAACTGCCACTACTCATCAGTCTTGCATCCTGTGAGGAACAATGTTCAGTCTACCAGCCTGTCTACCAGAAGTGCCTTTGAATGTTGTTAAGGGGCGAGCGCAAAGCGCTCCGTCCCCTGTTGCAATCTCTCTTTGGGCTTCTAACCATGCCCATGTCAAGTCAGTCACATTCATTGGTTCGTGGGCTTGCCTTTTAAAATCCGCTCGCTTTCATTAGTTAAAGACATGCATATGTCATGCCTTTTCCAGTGTTTAGCCCTCTTCGAACGCACCGACCAACTACTGAAAACATACGAGGCTCGATGTTTTTTGTCTGGTTTCTGGACTACTTTTTCTCTTTATTTAGCAGCACGATCTCGCTGGGCAGTAGTCAAGCGCTTTGCATGACACTGATCCTGTTACATAGGTAATTGTGCTTTTGCTGGTTACATAGATAATGCCACATTTGCCGGTTACATCAATAATTGCACTTTTGCCTATAGGTTTCACTGCGAGCAAACTGTTACTTCCCTTTGTGTGTCTTCTTTGCGCTGATGGCCGCTCTTGGCCCGCTTATGTGAAACTTTTACGTTTCAGTTTATTTGGCAAGAGAAGTCCAGTGAGTTATGTGAAACTTTTTTACTTTCAGTTTTCAATTTATGTGCAAGAAAAGTCCGGTTTGGACTTTACAATGCTAATAGCTCTCACTCGAGCAAATGCGAGACCCACTGCTTTGCAAATGCTTGTTTCAGATTGACGATAGCCCAATAACTTCCAGAACGATAAAGTTTTGCAAAAACCTACACAAAATAAGAATTACCAAAACCACCTTGCTTGTTACCTTTCAATAGCCCTGTCAGATTGGTTTACTTATGCACACAGGGTCGGAGGCAGTATTACGCATAAACAACCGAGAGTCCGGGCAAGGCGTGGTGCCCGCCTAACGAAACAAAAGTACCTTCCCAGCTGCGGCAGGTGACGCTCTTCACGCTGAATATTTGAGGCCGATAGATGGTGTAAACAACGTTCTCCTTGGTAAATTCGTCGTTACTGACAGTCTCTGAGTGGACGCGTTCATGCGCCTACAGAAAACGACATCGCGACACATTTCCACTAATCCTCGGAAATTCCTCAGTATTGGGATGAAGACGGTGTCATATTTTTGAATGAAAACGAAACGAATTTGTCTGCAACATTTCCTCATCGTGCCCAGCCCCCAGCGACAATGAAAATCCTACCAGAGACAGAATCTGGCCCCAAAATCATCACACTTTATTCACAACTTGTAAATATTTACTGTGAAAGTCGCCGTTTCTTTTCTGTGCGCTGCACCCCGATGTATTCTGTGCGACATCATCTCAATGGAATACATTTTGAAATTAATTTCTGTCGTATATAACTGGAAGGAGCGTGGTGACTGGAATTTCGCGCGCAGTACATACGTCGTGTCACTTTTATTTTACGGCGTATGCGTTTACACAAATGATTGTTAATATTTTTTTAAAAATCATTCTAGTGTATCTTTTTTAATACTCAAAATTAAGTTTGTTTTCATCAAGTTTGGAGCTTTTTGTTCACGCGTATTTCATAAGTAGATAGGAATTTCCGAGCTGGTAAAAAATGTGGGTGCTGGATTCTCATTTCTGTTAATTTGAGGATTCAATATACATTATTGATTTAAATGGGCCGGTACTGTCTGATACGATGTACCAGCACTTTTTAGGGTCGAGCCTGCGTTGCATGCGCTCGCGCATGCGTAACGCAGGGAGACTCTTTATTATTTAGAAAAGGGCTCTGAGCCCTGTCAACTTCATGTCAGTGCTTTTTATTGGTTGGTGGGCTTCCCTAATAAAATCTTCTTTCTTTCATTAGTCGAAGGCACCCATATGTCATGCCTTTTCCGGTGGCGAGCCCTCCTCCAGCGCAGCGACCAAGTACAGAAAACATGCGAGGCTCGCTGTTTTCCATCGGGCTCGTGGACTTTTTTTTCCTCTAATTTAGAGCGCGATCTCGCTTGGCAAAAGTCGAGCGCTTTACATACTTGAATTCACTTTTTCGGGTTGTGTACATAAATACACTTGTGCCCGATAGGTGAAAAGTCGGGTTAAGAGTTTACAACGCGATCAGCTCTAACATGAGCAAACGCGAGATCCGTCGCATTGTAAATGCTTGGCTTTGGTTGTAATGTGATGCTGTTTACTGAATCCGCACAACACTGCAATCAGATACGAGCGGGTTAAGCTTCCACCCTCAGGTTTAGTCCAGACCAGTCCCAGGGGAGGAGGGGAATAAAAGAGGCTTACAAATGTGTGTTTTCTGTTGTACCTCCCACAGGAACATTTACTCTTCGCTATAGCAAAACAACTGAACCGAAGCACTTTAAACTTGGCATAAAACTAGAACTTTTCTCAGAGGCGCCTCTGCCTGGTTTGGCATAAATCAGTAGTTTTTTAGAAGTTCGTGTCACAGGAAGGTGCTGAGGGGGATGATTACAGAGGCGTCTTAACTGTTAATTTTGGGTTCTCCTGGAGAGAGGATCTGCAAATCCATGTAAAAAAAAAAGCCTATCCTACGCAAGAGAGTTTCTCTTCCCATCACCAATTCGCACAACCGCCACAGAATCGTGACACTTTGGCTAGCCGTCACAGAAAACATTATTTTGCAGCTGCAATTAGCCACGTTAGGCCACTGAACACTGTATTGGGGTAAAATTAAAAGAAACGATGCATGAGAGGAAGATGAGCGTTTCCGTGATCCCCCACTAGATCCTTCGGGCAGGAGGCCCCAAATGATCTCTCTTCCCCCATCTGGCTTTAAACTTAACCTTTAAATAGTAGATTTTGCCTCTGGGTTCGTGGATTCTTTCATATTTGTGATCATGGACCCTCTTTAGACCTCGAAGATCACCCTGAGTAACTGGGCGGGAGCCTCTGTGTCCCCAGGTCCTGAAATAAAACTAAAAAATCAGTTTGGCGCATCTCCCTTTCAGGGCTTGAGTGCTAAGGTAACATGGCTTTCCGTGCAAAATACTGAAAGACACTAGCATTGCCACCAAGGAAAATAGAGGTGACTACAACTACCATAATGCACCTCGAAGATAGTAGAAGCAATAGTGTGCATTGATGCATTAAATAAGTTACAGTTTCCTCTGCACTAATTGCCCTGGGGCTCGTGCTCTGATTAACCAGTTCTTGATGCCCCTGAATCCATCGAAAAGGACATTGAAAAAGAGAGACTGCGATTACAAAGAGTGCTTTATTGATCGATGGCTCGGCAAGCAATGTGCGAGACTGGAGATGTCTACAAAATTATGTTTCAAATCACTCCAGACTTGGAAGGGTCCGGGAAGGGTTCTGCATCCCTCCTCTGTAAATACTATATCCATTCTCTGCCATCCTAGCACTCTCAGAATAAAAAAAAAAATGTTATGAAGCGCTTCACGCAGCACTATTCCCGCTTCTAAGCGCTTTAATCTACAGTTATCACTATTTTACCGTCTGATTGTCCTCCGCATCCCTTCTGTCGAGCCCTCCGAACCACGCAGTGTTTAGGGCGGAAGGGGGGTACACCCAGAGATAGGCACTATAAGTGTATTCTGTTCACGCTGAGGGACTGTGTGCCCTTACGTATGTGTGCAGAGCTCGCGTTCTTCAGTGCCTTGCGTGTGTCTTCAAGGCGCTGTTTCAGAAGGCAGCATTTCGCTCTTTCTGTGACGGCTCACCGTGCTGTCCGAGGCATCGGAGTTTTTACCCTACATGGCCTGCTCTTCCGACCCCCCTGCGCCCCCGGGAGCTCTGCCATCACTGAAAGGATGCATTTGGAGTAGGGTAGACAACTTCCAAACCGGAAGTACTGTTTGCTTTTGCTGCGGCTTCCTTTAAACAAACTAGTCACGGCTGTTAAAACAAGCATCTGTAATGCAACGGGGCTCGCATTTCTCTGAGTTAGTTATTGGCAGTTGTAAACTCCCAACCGGACTTTTCTTGCCTCATTAAATGGAAGAAAAAAAAAGAGACATGTTACAGTAACAGGCCAAGACCCGAAGCGAAAAGGCATTTCTGAATAGTGTCCAAGAGGCTGGAAGCAGTACAGGGTTATAACAGAAGGTCATAAGCTTCCTCCAACACTGGCCAGCCCCTAAGTTGAGAGAGTCTCTGTTCCTGCTGCAGGCCAGACAGAAACAGGGCCTAAAATCCGACTTTAAAAAAAAAATATATATATTTTTTTTTAGGTTTGAGCCTCCACGAGCATGTGCTTGCGAATGCGGATCGCTTGCAAAACGCTGTAGTAGTTACAAAAGGACTCAGAGCCCCGCCCATGTCACGTCAGTGTCTTTCATTGGTTTGTGGGCTTGCCTTTTAAAATCTGCTTGCTTTCATTAGTGGAAGGCATGCATACGTCATGCCTTTTCCAGTGGTTAGCCCTCCTCGAGCGCAGCAATCAAGTACTGAAAACATAATAGGCTCCATGTTTTCCATCTGGTTTATGGACTACTTTTTTTTCACAGCGTGATCTCTCTTGGAGAAGTCGAGTGCTTTGTATAATATCGACCCTGGTACATAGTTAATTGCACTTTTGCCGGTTACGTAGATAATTGCACTTTTGCCGATAGGTTTCATTACAAGTGAACTGTAGCAGCGCAATCGCTCTGTTTTTTCTTTCAATCTGGCAAGAAAAATCCGGTTGGGAGTTTACAACTGGTAATAGCTGTAACCTGGACAAATGCGAGACCCTAGTGCATTGCAAATGCTTGTTTATTTTGAGAGGAGGAGTACCTGCACTTCTCAAGAAAAACGTAATACTTTCAATTGACCTTTTTCGATAACTTTGATTGTGAGCAAACTTCTTTTTCGTTTTGTGCCGCACCTTTGTGCTCATGGAGGTTTTGGCGCTTTGAATCAGCTTATGTCAACTGTGGCAAGAAAAGTTTTCTAGGGCATGTGAACAGAAAACAAGCATTGTAATGCAATGGGTCTTGCATTTGCTCGAGTTAGAGCTATTAGTGTTTTAAACTCCTTACCGGACTTTTCTTGCCACATAAACTGACAATGAAAAGTAAAACAGTTTCACATAAGCGAGCCGACGGCCGCCATTAGTGTAAAGGAGACACACAAAAGAAAACATAAGTTCGCTTGCAGTTGATGACGCAGAAAAAGAAGGACCAACATATTCATATATCATGTAACCAAAATCGTATAACGTAGTGTGATTTTAGTAAAGAAAATAATGTACGTGGGAAATTGTGCCCTCGGAGTAGTTCGCCATTATTATGAACAAGCTTAATTAATCATGAAGAATTGAAAAATTTAGTAATCCGTCATAATTGCAAATGTGTTCTATGATTTTCTTGTTGAACTGTTTTATGCTTAGCTTAAATTTTGTGGAGGCTTTGGCCTAGTCGCCTGGTCTCAAATTTAACTGCGTGGTTTTCACTTTTATTAACAAAAAGACATTATTCTGTATTTTTCCAGTAGAGATGACTAATGCACTTATCTCCAAGGTTTCGTGCTAGGTCGGTTTCATCCCCTTTGATACAAGGTCAGCTCCTGCAGGTGCGGACAATAAAGGCTTTAAGATCAAATTAATTGGCAAGCTTTGTTGCAACTTGTGTTCCAAGGCTCCATGGACAATGTATGCATAAATGAGTACTAGGAGAAAGACACTATTCATTGGTCAAATTGAAGCCACCCTATGAACCCTCCAATGGAAGACCCTGATGAATTTGGAATGTTTCTTACTTAAATCCACCGGACAAAAAGAAGTCAGACATTTTCCTTGATGCCATCTTTGAAGCCAAATGTCAGACGTCATCTTAGACGACATCTTGATGCCCTTTTCTCTATTCCAGAGAAAGAGACTTTAAGAATTCTCACCCTAGAGACTTTAACTTTAAATTGCCCCGTCTTGCCCATGCAGTAACTTTGCCCCATTCTCCTTGCTGCTGCAAGGAAAGTTGCCCTTAACTTTGCCCCTCTAAATCTGCCCCATGCTGATCGAACCGGTACCTGAAGGATGAAGACTTTCTTGAAGGCTGATTGTATTTGGTAATTATGAAAGGATAATTGTATTATGCATTGTGTTTTTCCTTTTAGGTACCAACTGCTATTTTGATAGGGCCCAAGCTAGAAGTTTTCCAAATTTGTGTTGACTAAATTTGTTTTGCATGAAGCGCCACATGCCAATGCTAATTAGAGGTTAGTTAAGGTATTCATCTGATGCACCATGCTAAATTGAAATCTTGTTATGCTGACCGATGGACAGTTAGTGATGTTCGTATACATATATCATTTGATTTTGAGACTCATATATATTGTGTTAGCTTTGTTAATATAGGGAAATAAACTCATTAACTTTTAATAAACTGGTGTGGTTATTCATGACTGAAAGGTCATGGTGCGTCGAAATACCAACTGTTATTGATTCCTAATGTGTTATTTCGATCTATTAATTGAGTATTGGGTATCGATTACAATAGTTATTGGTTATTGATTTAAGTGACCCGAAAACTCGGCTAAAAGGCTCACCGACCTCCAGCGTGTCCAGGTACAAGTAATTTATAAGGGCTGGACGCGTTATCACAGTCAAACGTATCCATTTAACCATTATCCATTTAACCTGCAAAAGTGCAATTATCCATGTAACAGGGTCGATGACATGCAAAGCGCTCCACTACTGCCCAGCGAGATCGCTCTGCGTAGGAAATAAAAAGGAAAGTAGTCCAGAAGCCATTCGGAAAACACAGAGCCTTGTATCTTTTCAGTAGTTTACCAGTGCTCTTGATGAGGAATAATCACTTGAAAAGGCATGACCTATGCATGCCTTTCACTAATGAAATCAAGCGAATTTTAAAAGGCAAGCCCACGAACCAACCAAACTGAGGGTGTGACATGGGTGTGGTTAAAAGCCCACAGAGAGATTACAACAGGGGACAGAATGCTTGCGGGCTCGACCCTAAAAAGGAGGCGATCGGAAGGAGGTGAATTTTCTGGAAAGAACAAACCGCAGTTTCTTTATAATGCAGGTTATTACACACACACACACACACACGGAAACGTACACACAACAAACAAATGCGCCCGTACACACACATGGAAACATGCACACGTAACATAAACCCAGACAAGCACATAGCACGCACAAACAACACACACGCACACCTGCTGTTTTACAGAATCAGTTGCATGTATTGAAACATTTAGTCATGGCCTAAGCTTCACTTCTAGTAGTGCTCACCACACATGTTCACACTGTAATTTCCCACGTGCAACTAAGTTTGCACTTCCACAGGCAGCATGCACAGCCACCCTACCCCCCACAGCTACAGCATTATGTGCTCATGCTTGTGGGAAAAGAAGATACAAGGAAACATGTACAAACTGCAAACACGCACACACCCACAGAAACATGCACACACAACATACACCCAGACACGCACATAGTCAAGTACAGACAACTCATGTACGCATACGTATGCATGTTTTTTTACAGAATCAGTTGCACGTAATGAAACATTTAATCCTGGACAAATCTTCACTTCTAGTAATGCTCACCATACATTTACACACTTTAATTTCCCATGTGCCAGTGCTTAATTTGAAATAAAAATGTCCTGGTGCCTAAAGCTCTCCTCTGAAACACGTGGCTGCTGCAATTAAATGTAAGATTAAATGTACAATGTAATCAATAGGTTAACACAGAGGGGATAAATGTCCTTACAATCTCAACAATAAATATATTAATTAGTCATTGGATGTAGTTTTACTTCATTTCAACTTTTTTATTTTCCTTTTACTTGGATGTTTCTTTTTGTATCACTCCCATATACACACAACATGAAAAAATCTAATTTTACACACCATAACAAAGACACTTATATACATATGTTACAACATATACTTAATAAAGTCATTATAAAACAACAACTTGTTGCACAGCCCTTTTCCTTTTACAGTTCATAATCAAATCTGCTGCTAAGCCCTTTCTTCAGGTAAGCAGTCTTTGGAAAGAGGTAGTCCGTATTTCTAGTACCAACTGTAGTAGGATATTACTTCCTGTTGTTATTTATGTGGTACTCTTGTGCTCTTCCAATTTATTTTATAATTAACTTGACGCTCCTCCTTATTATGGTCGACACGTTTCGGCCTTACAGATTAGGGCATCCTCAGGACCTTGTAATTCATTTACAGCCACCCCCTTGAGCTCACTATTGCAGCATTTTATTTTCTTCCTTTGTGACACCCTTTTGTTTTTCTCTTCCTTCGTCTTTCCCATGTGTGTCTTTTGCTCGCAGGAAATGGTTGAGGCAGGAGAATACGTGCCGGCCCTCTAAAATAAGTGCCGGTGCCCGCACCGGAAACCATCAGCTCAAATTAAGCACTGCCAGGTGCACATAAGTGTGCATTTCCATAGGCAACGTGCACTAGCCATAGTTTACAGCCATCTAACACCCCCACAGGTACAGCATTGTGTGCTCACGTTGTGGGAAGAGAAGATGTTCAGCACCTAGACTAGACACGGATAGTGCCACTGACAGGAACAGACACACACAGACATGAATGAAATCCACTCAGAATCTTTTTTTCTAGAGCATGTAAAAAAAAATAGAAAGCGATACGAAGGAGGTGACTTTTCTGGAAAGAACAAACCACTGTTTCTTTATAATGCAGGTTATTTCTCACACACACATGGAAACATGCACACACAACAGACAAAAATGTGCACACCTGCAAAGACGGAAACATGCACACACAACATACATCCATGCACGCACATAGCCACACACAGAACAACACTCGCACGGACACCTCTTTCGGCTGTTTTACAGAATCAGTCATAAGTAATGAAACATTTAGGCCCTCACTATGAGTTTGGCTGTCTGAGGACCACCACGGTGGCAGTCCGACCGCCGCGGGCCCAGCAGAGAAGACCAACATATTATGAACATGGGGGTGTTCCCAACGGAACACAGCCAATACACTGATAGTACCACCAGTGTGGATGGACAGCCACGGCTGGTGGCAAGCATCTCCAGTCCAGCAGAGAACATGTTATCGCCGAGCATATTACGAGGTTGCACATCGCCAGGATTGGGTGGTCGCACTTCCAACAAAACCCTGTCAGAAACGATCAGTATAAAAGGAGACACTCACCTTCAGAAATACAGACAGGTCCCAAACCACCTTGGAACCTGAACTTGAGGTCTTCCCACTGCTCCTGATGGCCCTACGACTCCAGAACCAGCGACAAAGACAACAACCGAAAGTACACCCACCTTGCACACACTGGATGGAAAGGCATTAGTACACACCCACACAATGCACACATCCGGGACGGCTAGCAACGCCCACAAACATAAAAACAAACACTCATAATAACACACACACACATGCACCAACATGCACACAAACTACACACACCAGGGTCAACATACACATGCCGCACATACACATCACCGCCATTGTCTAACAGAAACATACACAACACCACAGACTCACACGACATCACTACCGCAAACACACGAAAGCATTGGCAAGAAATAACACTGCACAAATCCACATGAAAACACACACTGACAGCAACACATAACACTCACATATAATAGACATAATTATTTTGCAACAGAATTAATGTACAAAAATAGGCCAACTGGCCAATCCATAAAATCCAAGTGCCACAGGCACTTGTAATTGCCCCAAATGCCTCCTGACTGGAAAGTGGCCTCCACATGGTAGGGGCATTAAGGGAGCAAGCAGGCAGCTCAGGCGTGATGGGGTGCTGGGTGAGGGGGGCATTTGGGTTTGGGAGGGGGTTCCTTGGGTTTCCCCATGGGTTGGGGGGGCCTTGGGCTTGGGTTTGGGTTTTGGTGGAGGGTCTTTAGGTTTGTCCTTGGGAGGGGGAGCTTGTGCCTGAGAGGGGTTGATTTTTTGGCAGGGGAAGGGGCTGGGCCAACACCGGGGGGGCAAGGGAGGATTGGGAGGTGGAATTGCTGGGCTTGGGTGCGCTTTGGGCAATCACGGGGTCGGAGAGCGGTTGGGAAGAGGGAAAACTCATAAAGGAATCTTTTCCCTAATGACACAAGGGCAGTCATTGGAAGAGCTTCCAGGAGTGAAGGGATAGGGAGTGGTTCTGAGGTGTGTTTGTTTAGGTGTTGGGTGCAGGTGTGTGGGTGGATGGAAGGCATGTGTGTGCTGAGTGTCTGTTGGGTGTGTAAGTGTGGGCATGTTGGTGTTTTGGGAGGAGGGGTAGAGGAGGTACAGGGAGATGCCATGGTGGATGAGTGACTGTTGGGGTGGTGCCTGCAGGTAAGGTGGGTGTGCTGCATGTGGGGGTGCTGGTAGTTGTGAGTGCGGATGTGGTGAATGGTGTTAATGTATGCGGGTCTGGAAGTGTGGTGACTGTGGGTATGATGGGACTTGTGGCTGGATCAGGTAGTGTTAGTTTCATGCCAGCAGGTGTGAGTGGTGTAGTGTCTGTGAAGTAGGGGGTGGTGTGGGGGTCAGTGTAGGGAGTGGACGTTGTGTGTACAGGAGGTGGGTCTTTTGGTGGCTGTGTTTGTCACTTGGAACTGTGTCTGTTGAGGTGGATGAATGGCGGTCTGACTGTGTGCTCTGGATGGGTGTGGGGAGAGGGGTATGGGATTGGGAGGAGGTAGCTGGAGGGGGGACGGAAGACAAAGGGACACTGGCTGCTGTCAGCGAGGAGGCCAGAGCCTGAAAGGATCTCTGCAGGCCAGCCACGCCACTTTGAATGCCTTCCAGGTGGGCATTGCTCTGCTGTACCTGAGCTGCCAGTCCATGGATGGCATTAACAATGGTTAACTGACCCAGAGAGTTGGACCTCAGAAGGTCAACAGCCTCACTGAGGCCAGCAAGGCTGACTGGGGCAGGAGCAGAGGTTCCTACGTCAAAGGAGACGCCCACTTTCCTGGGTGAGCGTGCACGGGCACCTGGGTGGGGAGCTACAAGGACTGCGGTGCTGGTATGGGGGGAGGTGGACAAGGATGGTGCTGAACTGGTCCCAGATGGGTCCGCCACTGCCAGGGAGTGTCCCCCAGCGGAGGAATCCGAAGATGATGCTGATGATCCTGTCTCCTCCTTGGCATTCTCCTTGCCCTCTGTCCACTGGTCTCCTTGGCTCCGCTGGTGTCAGCCTCCTAGGTCCCGTGGGCTGCTGCTTCCCTACTTACTGGTGCCCCTTCTCCTTAGCCTGATGATGCTGATGCACGCAAAGACAGAGAAGAAGAGGGAGGGAGGGAGAGAGAGAAATATAGGGTGGGAAAGGATCAATACCTACCTATCATTAACACAGATCAACATGTACAGCTCTCCAATTAAATGATGGCATGCCATGCCATTACAATGACACAGAATTTCAGAAAATACACATTGTGACATGTGAGATGCAATGCTAAAACACCTGCTATTGTGGGAAAATTTTGACTTAGTTAATTGATCAGGGCTGAAAACACTGCATAGCAGCATTGTGATCGCCAGGGCAAGGTCATGCATGAAATTTAAACAATAGGGTTTGACTCCAGGGACCACCCAGGGGACTTACCACAACTACTACTATACCATAGTTGGACAGGCTTGTCTACAGAATGATAGCTCCTACAATAGATTTTGCTATGCTATTTGCCCACATAGAGTCACATGTAGCAGAATGCCAAGTATGTCAGCGTAGTAAGGTATCATGGCCAAAATACTGTCCCATTGAGAACATACATGTAGAGGACCCCTGATGTTATCCCCACAATCAGTCCATGGCAGCTACTGTGGAAGATAGAATAGCCTCAGTCATAGTGGGAGACAAATATTGATGTGCTAGCACTTACATCTCATGTACATTGATGCAGTTAGAAGAAGCTGACCTGCGTAGGGTGTCCACACTCACCCAACCATTGATTTTGTCAATTTGATATACACTGATAGCATTGTATTGCCACACATAATCGATTCAGAGCCTGCCAGGATGACTGATACCCGTTGTCAATGTGCATCTACTACTGATCACATGCACATCTGCCCACAAGTAAGCCACCCAATCCCAAACAAGGCCTATCATTTGCGAGGTGGGAGCCTGTGCTTACCGCCTTGTGGCTGCTGTGCTGACCTCAAGCACCCATCTACCTCAGGGTAGGCCACCGCCAAAATGTGGGCCACTGGGGGTCAGGGTCCGACGCGCACCCCTAGCTCATTGGAAGGACGTCCACAGCTGGGCCTCCACGGTCTTCTGGGGCCAACGTCTCAGGTCCTCCCACAGCTTTTGCAGTGGGTGCTCCACCGGCTATGGACCCCCAAGGTTTGTACTTGCTTGTCGATGGCATGCAATATCCCCTTCTTCTGATTAGCGCTGACCTGAATGGGTGACACAGACAGAAGGAAAGACTCGTGTAGAGTGGCACCACATCAGCAGCAGTGGACTACTTACACCATACGCATCACATGCCCACACTAACGTGTCTTCACAGCACAAACGCATTTACTCCATGTCCCCTGCATGTATCCACTCCCTGTGCGGCGTGCCAACACCTTACAGCCTCACACACCCCTATTACACAGAACAATGGAATTGGGCTCACCTGCTTCTCTGGTGTCCCATAGAGCTGTCCATACAAGGGTAGGACCCAGTCCATAAGTCTCTCAAACTCCTCCTGAGTGTAGGCTGGGGCCCTATCACCTACAAGACGTGGCATGATGGCTCCCAGAGACAGTACTCAGCAGCTCACATAGTGAAGGTCTTACTTGCATGAGTGTCAGGAGGCAAGTGATCTACGCAGCAGAAAATGGAGGTTACGGCTGCCATGTACATGGCCGTCACCGCAGGCGGTGATCTTCATTGGCTCCAGTCCCCCATAGGCAGCAGTGTGATCCTATGAGTAGCTGCACGGTGGTTGTGACTGCCTACCACCATGATGACATATGCCAGCGGAATTAGGTCACTTCCATCTGTCCAGTGCATGCAGGACAGGCGGCAGCCATCTTAAGCACATTTTATGGATTTGTTAGAAAATGGGGTCTTTAGTTGGCAGTCAGGTTACCCCCTGTCCAAGCAAGGACCTTCACTATAGTCATGGTAAGTCACACACATTCCAAATTATCCTGTGCCCACCCTCTGGTAGCTTGGCACTGCGCAGTCAGGCTTAACTTAGAAGGCAATTTGTAAAGTATTTGTGCAATAATTCATACAATAACACAATATAGCACCACAAAAATACACCACACAGTGTTTAGAAAAATATATAATATTTATCTGGATATTTGCAGGTTGTTAGAAATGGGGTTTCTGGTTGGCTAGGGTATGCACCTCAGCCAGGCAGAACTTACCCACTCTAGTCAGGGCAAGGGAGTTACACTTCCAAGATAACCCCTGCTCACCCCCTTGGTAGCTTGGCACGAGCAGTCAGGCTTAACCTGGAGGCAATGTGTAAAGTGTTTGCACAACACACACAACACATGTGACGCAATATCCCCACCACATAGGAAACACAACACCAGATTATATGAAAATATACTGTATTGTACACAACGCAATTATCAGACCAAACATCACATATCAGTACTATCCTGCTACCTTAGCAGTTGTCAGAACGTTACACATTAGTTACTCTGCAAATTAGCAGTAGTCACACATAATACTCAGGTTACTCAGTATTCTGCAACATAAGCAGTAGTCAGGAAACACGTTATCACATTAGAACACTTGTCATAAGAATATCATAAAACGCCAATAGTAGGAACATTAGAAACATATGGCAAGTCATAGGAATACATATCAGCAAGTCATGCCCATAAAAGGAACATTTGCATACGTACACAACAACATCATAAAACAGGTAGGCAATATATCAATCAGCCAAAGTCTGTAGGAAGAACTTGAGATTATATATATGGACCCCTTTTAGGGAGTACCTGTTTTGATGGTAAAGGCACCTCCAGTGCCTGAGGAACGAAGAAGGTGAAAAATGGGGCCCCTGGTGCTCCTATGCGCAAACCGGGGGCCTCTCTTATACTCTGGGGTCAGGGGAGGGCGACATGCACCTCCTCTCTTTTATAGACAGGCCCTTCCGGGGACCGTGATTACTGGGGGCCCCCCAGGGCCTCAACCGGCCCTCACGAGGGGGGCCAAAGCCAGCAAAAACAACTTAGGGCAGGAGGGGGGCACCACGCACCCCCTCCGGTTTAATGACAGGCCCCTCCTGGGACCCATGATCTCTGGGGGGCCCCCCGGCCTCCACTGTCCCTTCCACCAAGGGGGGGCCCCACATTAGTGCCCGTTTGATCTAACAGCAGAAAAGGAGCGTCCTGCTCCTAACGCAGAGGCTAGGGGGAAGGGGGCACTCCCCGCGCCTTCCCCTGGTCCTGCCGTGAAGCCACAAGAAGATCGGACCCCTCCTGCGGCCCATGCAGACACTCGCCTGCACCCGATGCGTTGCGCGAGTGTTCTTCCAGCTTCCTGGGCCGCTGCTGTGATCTTATTTAAAGGGGCACAATGCAGCAAGGAGCCTACGAGCTCCCAAGGCTCCATAAGTGCGCTGCAATCAGTGCTAGGGCAGCCGCAACCACAGAGAAGCACCCCTGTTGAAGAAATGGATGCAGGGGTCAGGGGCCACAGCACCCTGCCCCTGGGAGCAGAATCTTAAGACAAGGTCCTCAGATGGAGGGCCCAGCTACAGGCCAGCACAAGGGAAAGGCAGCAAGTGGCAAGTCCGTCACAGTGACCAGGCAGGTCACAGATCAGCACAGCAGCAGCAGTCCATGGCGGTTCCTGGTGAGTCCTTTCAGCCTTTGGTGTCCAGTTCCAAGATGATTCCAAGAATCTCAAAATTGTGGGGAAAATTCCCCTGTACTTATAGTCAGTTCTTACAGTGTTTTACAATGGTAGGGAGAGGAGGTTCCAGCCAGTTACAACTGGTTCTGGTAGTGCCCCCTCTCTCCTTTCAGCACAGGCTCCAAACATCAGTTGGGGGTTAACGACCCTAATGTGTGAGGCTAGGGCACAGTCTTTACAAATGCAGGTGTGCCCTGCCTCTCCCTTCTCTCAGCCCAGGAAGACTATTCAGTATGCAGATGCACCTCTGTGACACCTCCACCCTCCCTGTGTACATGCTGTCTGAAAAGTATGCACAAAGCCCCAACTGTCACTCTGCCCAGACGTGGATTGGAGTCAAGTTGCAAAACACCAGAGTCATAAGTACAGATAAATGTGCACTTTCTAGAAGTGGCATTTCTGTGATAGTAATAAAAAATACACCCACACCAGTAAGCAGTATTTATTATCACCATCACAACCATACCAAACACGCCTATGCTACCCCTCATAAATCAGACAATACCCCTTACACATAAGGCAGGGCATTTCTAATGCAATCCTATGAGAAGGCAGCACTCACAGCAGTGAGACACCAAGTTAGGCTGTTTGTCACTACCAGGACAGGCCATGCAATATGGCACATGTCCTGCCTTTCTATATACATGGCACCCTGCCCATAAGGCTAGCTAGGGCGTACCTTAGGGGTGACTTACATGTAGTAAAAGGGGAGTCCTGGGCCTGGCAAGTAAGTTTAGATGCCAGGTCCCTGTGGCAGAAAACTGCGCACACAGGCCCTGCGCTAGCAAGCCTGAGACAGGTTTAAAAGTCTACTTCAGTGGGTGGCGCAAGCAGCGCTGCAGGCCCACTAGTAGTATTTAATTTACAGGCCCTGGGTATAGAGATACCACTGTACAAGGGACGTATAGGTAAATTAAATATGCCAATTAGGTATAAACCAATCATACCAACTTTAGATGGGAGAGTACCTGCACTTTAGCACTGGTCAGCAGTGATGAAGTGCTCAGAGTCCTAGAGCCAACAGCGAGAGGTCAGAAAAACCAGGAGGAAGGAGGCAAAAAGACTGTGGATGACCCTGCGTAAGGCAAAAAGTCCAACACAGGTCAAAACGAAAAAAGATGCAATAAGTAAATGTAGATATATCACTGAAAAGTTGTATAAAGTGTCTTACGTCCTTTAAGTCCTTTAAAAGCAAACAAAGTCTATTTCAAGCACAAAGTACCTGGTTTGCGTTAAAAATCTCTGCAAAGGGCCGCTGAGGAGGAGAAGCGTGGAAACAAAGGGGTGTGCGTAGATTTCTCGGGCCACACACGGCGATGCGTCATTTAGTTTCCACGCAGGGATGGCTGTGTGTGTATTTCCGGCGCTCGGTTGTGGATCCTCTTCGGGTTGCGGGGTTTTCAGACGTCCCGGGGTCTGTGCGTAGAATCCTGGGCTTGCGGAGCGAATTCACAAGCTCTGCGTTGTTCTGGTGGGCGTTGCAGGGAAGTTTCTCCCGGACGGCAGGCGCTGCGTCAATTTCCCCTCTGGAAGTCGGGCTGGGTCATCCCAGGTCGGCTGTGCGTCGATCCGGTGGGCCGTGCGCCAAAGTTCCGGTCGCAATGCAGGCGCCGCGTCGATCTTTTCCTTGCGAAGTCTGGCTGCGTTGTTCTGGTTCGGCGTGCAGTGAATTTCTCACTGCGGGACAGGCTGTGCTTCGGTTTTCGCAAACTGTGCATCGAATTTTCGCCACACAAGGAGTCCAGTTGCAAGAGAAAAGTCTTTTTGGTCCTGAGTCTTCAGGGAACAGGAGGCAAGCTCTATCCAAGCACTTGGAGAGCACTTCTTCACCACAGCCAGAGAGCAGCAAGGCAGCAGGCCAACAGCGAGGCAGCAGTCCTTCACAAAAAGCAGTCAGGTGAGTCCTTTGGGAAGCCAGGCAGTTCTTCTGGGCAGGATGCAGGTTCTGGTTACAAGTTTCTTCTCCAGGAAGTGTCTGAGTTTGAAGGGGCAGAGGCCCTGTTTATATACCCAAATGTGCCTTTGAAGTGGGGGAGACTTCAAAGAGTGGCTTAAAAGTGCACCAGCTCCCCTTTCAGTTCAATCCTGTATGCCGGGGTCCCAGTAGAGGGTGTGGTAGTCCTTTGTGTGAGAGCAGGACCTCCACCCTCCCACCCCAGGAAGACCAATTCAAAATGCAGATGCATGCAAGTGAGGCTGAGTATCCTGTGTCTGGGGTGTGTCTGAGTGAATGCACAAGGAGCTGTCAACTAAACCCAACCAGACGTGGATTGTAAGGCACAGAAAGATTTAAGTGCAGAGAAATGCTCACTTTCTAAAAGTGATATTTCTAAAATAGTAATATTAATTCCAACTTCACCAGTCAGCAGGGTTTTAAATCACCATTCTGGCCATACTAAATATGACCTTCCTACTCCTTTCAGATCAGTAGCTACCACTCAAACAATATATGAGGACAGCCCCAATGTTAGCCTATCAAGGAAGCAGGCCTCACAGCAGTGTAAAAAACGAATTTGGGAGTTTTACACTACCAGGACATGTAAACTACATAGGTATGTCGCGTGGGCTCTCATTATCCTAAATGAGACTACTGGATTTCTAGGTAGCAGGGTTGTTCCTGGTGTGGGGGACTAAGTCTTACCCACTTGGAAAGACCACTGTCACCCCAAATCCGGTTTTGCTCCGGCTAACTAGCAGTGCCTCATCTCTCCCAAGGGAAAGAGATGATTGGGCAGCCGAGCGCATGACATCTTTGGAACTTCTCAGGGAAGTCGTGGTCACTCAGATCCAAACCAGCTCTCTCATTTGCAGTATGATCTCATATACAAATGACAAAGGCAGTTCAAGTTTTATAGATTGTTTTAATAAAATGACTGCATTTTAGATATTAAGGCGTGAGCCGCAATAACCAGAACCATACAACACAGTAGGATTGAAATAGTCACGAGGAGAGTGAAACATAGGAATAACGCTATCATGGTGTTAATAAATTCTACTCTCTCTGTTAGTTCTATTTCGAGCACAGCATGTTAAGCTTCCAACTTGCCTTTTTGATTCCCTGGGAAGCCATCAACCCTCATACCTGAGCAAAGGCCTGTGATCTGGTTCAGCATCTGGGACGAGGCAGTCAGCGTCTAGTTGTGGTTCCCTAGTCGGAATCTCCCTCTTGCGGTTATTAGGACAAGGAAGTGTTTTTATAACTAACATGTCAGTGTGATCACAAAATGTCCCTACACAAGAATGCCAAAGACTAAACTCCTACCACGTCTATCGGCAATGTACCAGACTGTATCCTTGACTGAAGCACAGAGTGAACAAGAATGTGTTATTGAAAACTTCAGTGCTGAAGTAGGCTAAACAGTGTGATATAAAAAATAAAACAAGACCGTAGACCTGGCTATTTGAAAAATAACAGTACGAAGCTGAATAACAAGCATGTAGAGCAAAGTGCACAGAGGCTCTATGCTGCGAGCAAAGGAATAAAAGGCATCCAAGGCAAAGTGCACAAAGGCCTAACGCCTAAAGCTAACACGCAAAGGATATATAAAACTGACCACACTACAGGTACATGTCCTGCCTTTTACCTACACAGCACCCTGCCCTGTGGGTTGCCTAGGGCATATCTTAGGGGTGTCTTATATGTAGAAAAAGGGGAGTTTTAGGCTCAGCAGGTACTTTTAAATGCCAAGTCGAAGTGGAAGTAAAACTGCACACACAGGCCTAGCAGTGGCAGGCCTGAGACAAGGTTAAGGGGCTACTTAACTGAGTGGCACAACCAGTTGTGCAGGCCCACTAGTAGCATTTAATCTACAGGCCCTGTGCACATATAGTGCACAGTACTAGGGACTTATAAGTAAATTAAATAGTCCAATTGGTTATGATCCATTGTTACCATGTTTAAAGGGAGAGAGCATATGCACTTTTGCACTGGTTAGCAGTGGTAAAGTGCGCAGAGTCTGAAAACCAGAAAAAGCAGTGTCCAAAAAGTGGAGGGAGGCAGGCAAAAAGTTAGGGGTGACCACCCTAAGGCTGTCAGGTCTAACAGGATTGTAATGGAATTATAAGTGCATCATGCTAGACATGTACCAAATGCTGTGTAGGCCTATGTGCTGCCAATATGGCTGGGCCCATAAATGTGATAACCATGCCACAGTGGCGGATGTCAATTCTAGTGCATGTCCAGCGACTCAGTACTTCATGGGCGGTTTATCTATATTAGGCCCTGGCATTTGTACATTCGTGGGACATCCTGGCTAAATATGCAGCTTTAACATGGAACATTAGATGTGATGTTTGTGACTTGCTTTTGTTCAGGGCCTGAAATGGACAGCTAGGTTGGTTTACGTGGGCCCTCTAAATGTTATGTGGCAATGGGGCCTGTCTACACTTTTTGTTGTGTGCAACAATGATCTTGTTAGCTAGCATATGTTGAGTGGTCATCAAGTTATACATTCTCGCCTCTCTAGCCTAGATACCCAGTATTGGGGAGAACAAGCCATGCACCAGTGTACCTAGAGGACTTTTCAACCCTGGAGAAGTGACACATCATGCAGACCTATCGTCTGAATCATCACACCATAATGGAACTATATAGCCAGTTGGAGACAGATTTATTGCCTGCTATCTGTAATCCCTATGCCATCCCTCCCACAGTACAGGTCTTGCTGTGCTACACTTCCTTGCCTCTGGCTCATTCCAGATTACAGTGAGTTTTGTAGCAGGGATGCCACAGCCCATGTTTAGTCTTGTGTTGAGAGATGTACTGTCTGCTTTACTGAAACAAGTGGACAGCTACATCAGGTTCCCCCAACATGTGGATTTGTCTACTGTTAAGGCTGACTTCTATCATATTGGATGCATCCCTCATGTGATAGGGACCATAGATGGCAACCACATTGCTTTGGTCCCTCCCAGGACCAATGAACAAGTCTATAGGAACAGGAAAAGCTACACCTCCATCAATGTACAGGTGATGTGTATCGCGGACCAGTACATCTCCCAAGATACGGTCAAATATCTAGGATGTGTACATGACTCCTACATTCTGAAGAACAGCAGTGTCCCACACATGGTGGCACAACTACAGAGAGAGAGCACTCGGCTCATTGGTATGTTTGCTATAGTATGTGTGTCACTGTAATGTTAACTGTCATCCCATTCAGCTGTGTTCCTCTACTGGTATTGTGACAGGTCCTTCCTTCGTGCACACAGGTGATTCTGCCTAGCTTAACCTTCCCTGGCTGTTGGCACCAGTGAGGTACCATACCACGGATGGGGAACACCATTTCAGTTAGGGCCCAAGGCATAATGAGGCATGTTATAGAAAGAACATTTGGGCTCCTGAAGGCCAGATTCAGGTGCCTCCACGTCTCTGGAGGTGCCCTCCTCTATTCTCCCCTAAAAGTATGCCAGATCATAGTTGCCTGCTGCATGTTACAAAATCTAGCCATGAGACGTCAAATTCCATTACTAGCTGATGTGGAGGAGGCTGCTGGACCAGTGGCTGATGATGGGGACATGGAAAGTGATGAGGAGGCTAATGAGGAACGTGCAGCTGATGCTAGGACTGAGCTGATGAATCATTACTTCCAGTAACATACAGGTATGTTGTGTGGGTATTGTCATTGTCAGGTGTTTAATTTCCACATTGCCATCATGATAATGTTCCTCATGGTCAGGTACATCATGGAAGATGTTCAGTGTACCTATTCCTCAGTGTGACCTCTGGTGGGAGACATAGCCAGCAGCTGTGCCCTTGATGAAATGTCACTGACGTGTGGTGAATACAGATTGGCAGGTTGCAAATTCCTATACCACATGTGGTGTGTCATTTGTCCTTCGAGCTCCTGTACAGATGTTTTCCCAACTAAAGATTGTGTAGTGTGTCTCATTCCCTATCAAAACTGTTGGCTGTGGCATTCATGGACATTGCCCATTTCTAACAGTAGTAAGTGTAGTTATTTGCCCATTTTAGCTATGATCTACTGCAAAATGGTTATGTGATTTGTGATCTTGTGGGTTTGACGTTGTCTTCTGCTGTCCCATGTGTTGTTGCCAATCCTCACTGTGGATGACAACAACGTACTTCATATGTGCTGTGGCTCCCACCATGCTTACTATCCTGATGTGAGTCCCTGTCTTGGTCTATTTGCAGGCTGGATTTGTGGATCTACTCCTGTGTGTGACTGAGCTAGTGACTCCCTTGCAACTGGAATTTGGACCCTGCCTGGTGTAGGGTGTCACCTGCAGGGAATGGCTCACTCTGCTGTCAATGTGACTTACTTTTGGTAAAGGGGAATTACCACACATTACATTTCTCTAGGACTGAGATTCATACATGTGACAATAAAGACACAAAGACAGTTCCTGTGATCTATGGTGTTTATTGTGCAAAAAGTGTGCCAGAGTTAATGAGTGGGGCATGGTTGGAGTTAACATCAGAGTAGGTGTCCTAGCTGTATACAGTGCAGGTCCAGTATCCAAGGGCCATGTGAAAATGGAGAAATTACATTGCACAGCCAACAATGTAGCTCAGTTGCACACAATGGAGAATATTCAGAAGAGGGTCACTACCTGGTAGTGGGTTTGGTCTTGGAATCTGCTCCTGCAGAATGTCTGCATGGTGACCACGTTTCCGGGGGGGGTCCTCAGCTGCGGAGGGTGGGGTGCCAGTGGCCTGCGGTTCCTCTGGCAGGGCATCCATTCCACTAGCTGAGGCTAATGTTGATGGCTCAGTTGGTATCTGGCTAGTGGAAGGGGCCTTCTGGTGGGTGGAGGAAGCACGCAAAATGGCTGTGAGCTCCCTGAGCACTCCTGCAATGGAGGCCATGGTGGTATTATGGGCCTGCCATCATCTGCATGGCCTCCTGGTGGTATTGCCTCCTCAGTCTTTGGTTTTCCTCCAGAAAGTTGAGTATTTGGGCGATCTTGCCCTGGGATTGCTCCCAGGACTTGGGAGATAGTTTCCTGGCCAGTCGAGTTCCTTGGGGGCCCCACCCCATGGACCACAGGTGCCTTCCCACAGCCTGTGACCCCTGTGCCTATTCCCCTGAATGAGGTGCCCACTCCCAGTTACCCCAGGAGCATCATTGTCTTGGGTGTGAGTGGTCGACTCAGGTCCCTGTACTGTGGGGCACACTGCTGATTGACCAGTCCTTGGGACACAGGGTTGGGGAGCAGGGTTTGGCTGAGATTTAGATACCACATGTTGGGGGGTTGGATGTGGGCAGGGGTAGGCTGGGAGTGGAAGACTGACCAGGTGTCCCAGATGGGCCAGGTAAGTTGTCTATGTCCAGACATCCTGTTGTGTTACCCTCACTGGGGCCTTCATCCTGGGGAGGGCAGGCTGTCTCTTGCATCCTCTCCATGGTGGCAGTGGCAGGGGTACCTGTGAATTAAGTGGGAGAGTATCACATGGTGGAGATGTGAAGGTTGGTCACTGTGTCTGATGCATATAGTGGCTTGACTTGATTCCCAGCTATGGCAATGACAGATGCAGCACTGCAGACATTGTGGGTAATGGATAGTGAAATGGGTAGAATGTACCACTGAGGGTTGCTGTTAGAGGATTGCATTTCTGTTATTGCCATGTAAAGGTCCTCAGTCGTAGCATCCTGTTGGTGTTGCAGGTGCAATAGTTGTACATGCAGGTGTTGCACTGGAGTAGGAGTCAGAACCACGAATGCTGGCACCACGCATGCCTAAACAATGCAGTCGGAACAATGACTGCATTGTTACCATGAATGCCTTTACCAAGAATGCCTTAACAACGATTTTTCGTTGTAAAGGCATTCCTGGTAAAGGCATGCTGGAACAGCATACATGGTTCTAGCATGCGACTCCCCCTGCCTGACTCCCTACCCCTAAAACAATTGTACCCCACCCCTAAAAACAATTCTACCACTACCCCGACCCCACCCCTAAAACTTAAACTACTCCCGCCCCTAAAACCACTGCGACCCTCCACCCCCCTAAATATTCAAAAATACCCTGATCCCCCCACCCCCAAAAAAACTACCACGACCCCCAGCCCTAAAAAACTAATAATACCCGAATCCCCTACCAGCCTCTAAAACTACCGCGATCCCCCACCCCCTAAAACCTAAACTACCCTGCCCCCACCCCTAAAAACACCCATTCCCCACACCCCTCCCCCTAAAACAACAGCAACCTTCCACCCCGCTCCTAAAACTACTGCAACCCCCACTTCCCCCTAAAACCTAAACTATCTGACCCTCACCCCACCCCTAAAAACTAAAATTACCCGGACCACCCACCCCTGACTCTACCCCGACCCCCCACCCCGCCCCTAAAAACTAAAACTTCCCCTACCCTCCACCCCATCCCTAAATCTACCGCAACCCCCACCCCCAAAACCTAAACTACCCCACCCCTAAAACTACCCTGACCCCCAAAACCTAAACTACCCCAACCCCGCACCTCTGACCCTGAAACTACAGCGACCCCCTTCTCCCCTAAAAACTAAAAATACCCCGACCACCCCACCCTGAAAAATACCCGACCCCCACCCCGTCCCCTAAAACTACAGCAACCCCCCCACCCCACCCCTAAAACGGTCTCAGTCCCACTTACCTGAACACGTCCTCCGACGAAGTTGACTCCCTTCTTCTGTGCCTTAACCACGCATGTGCGTTGTTCAGCACATGCGTGGTTAAGGCACAGAACAACGAAGTCGTGGTTAACAAAAGCGTTGTTCCGCTATCATTGTTCATGACTTCGTTGTTCTTGAGTCGTGGTTGAGGATTTTCCTGTTGCACTGTGATATGGACAGATCAGCTTTTCATGTGGACGTGCAGGTGTACTCAGGGAGTCGTAGTGATAGTCATTGGCAGTGCTCTCTATGCAGTGGCCAGGGAATGTGTGGGCATTGTGGCTTGGTGGTGGGGTGGCATGAAGGGAAGGGGCTTTACGTGATGGTGTGGGAGGTATACGGGAATGTAGGGTGACTTGAGGAGTGATTGGTGGTGGGGTAGCTTGCTAGAAGGGGCGAAATAGTGCTAGGGGCGTGTTGGTTCCATACCAGTGTCTATTCCTCTGGGTATTCCAGTCAGGCCCTCAGGATGCAGGATGTCCAAGACCTTCTCCCCCTTCCATGATGCGAACTCTGGGGGAGGAGGGGGCCCACCGCCAGTCTTCATCACAACAATTTGGTGTCTGGACGCTATGGAACGCACCTTCCCCTGTAGGTTGTTCCACCTCTTCCGGATGTTCTCCCTTGTGCATGGATAGTTTCCCACTGAGTTGACCCTGTTGACAATTCACTGCCATAACTCAATTTTCCTGGCTATGGATGTTTGCTGGACCTGTGCCCCAAAAGGTTGTGGCTCTACCCTGACGACTTCATAAACCATGACCCTCAACTCACCGTCTGTGAAGCATGGGTGTTTTTGAAGGAACATAGTGGTTGTGTTGTGAGTGGGGGTGTGTGTGGTGTGCAAGGGTACAGTGTAGGGTTCTTGGTGGGGGTTCTTGGTTGTGTGTGCTGGTTGTTTGTGGTGTTTGTGTGCTGTGACGATTTGTGTATTGTGTCAATGGTGCAGTTGTGTGGTGTTTGCTGAGTGTTGTGTGTGGTAGTGCGTATGGTGTACGAGTGCAGTGTCTTTGGTTTGTGTGGTCCTCACTGTCGGTGTATGTCGTTTTGGTTGCAGAGAGCTGTGGGTTGTGTGGGGGTGTGTTTTGTAGTGCTGTGGGTTGATGTGTCTAATGTGTGTCAGGTGTGGGCTATTCAATTTATCCAATGTGGTGCTGTGTTCTGGTAGAGGTGTGTTTTGACAGCCGCGGTCCATACACTACCAATGATTTTCTGCCGTGCAATGACTGCTGTGCTGATTTGTGGGTTGTAATTTGGAAAGCAGAAGTTGTTCGGCGTGTCAGTGCTGTGGTGGGACTGCCTCTCTCCCACCCTTGGTCGTCCTGGCGGTGTCATATTTGTGGCTGTTTTTAGAGGGATTTATTTGTGGATTCTTAATATGGTGGGCAGGATACCGCCAACACTGGCGGTCTTTCTTTGCCTGCAACGACAGCAGTCTTGCTATACGACTGCCAAACTCATAATGACCACCTTAGTCCTGGCCTAAGCTTCACTTCTAGTAATGCTCATCACACATGTTCACACTTTAATTTCCCATGTTCACATAATTGTGCATTCCTACGGGCAGTAGGCACTTGCCATTGTGAACAGACACCCTACACCCCCACAGCTACAGCATCATGTGCTCACGCTTGTGGGAAGAGAAGACGTGCAGTGCCTAGACACGAAGCGAAAGCTTCTCTCCTGGCACAGAAGGAGAGCCGATACTACGTAATATTCAAAGCACTCAGGAGACTCACCCCATAATGCTTTGAAGGGCATTACTTTTATAAACCATGTTTGCTCATTACTCAGGCTGTGGTGGTCCTAGGACAATGGAACTACCACCTAAATGTTCAAGACAACGTGCTCTTTATGTCCACATCATCTTGGGGTACCCACACTAGGCTAATGGAGACTTCAAAATAATTACTCCTCTCACCATTCAGTGTCTGTTTAAGCTCTTATATAATATATATATATATATATATACATATACATATATATATATATACACACACACACTTATATACCACTATTATAGGAAATTACTCTCGTTCTAGCATGGTTACACCCACTTTTTGCCTGTTGTCAGTATGTTTGATTGTGTTTACTGGGATCCTGCTAACCAGGACCCAAGTGACTACGCTTTCTACCTTTAAATTTGGTTGCTTGGACCACACACACCCCACATTTGACATACTGGTGCCACTTGTAAGTCCCTAGTATATTGTACCCAGGTACCCAGGGCATTGGGCACCAGGGATTCCCCATGGTTTGCAGCAAGTATTATGCCACCCATGGGGAGCCCATGCAAAGGGTATCTGCAGGCCTGCCATTGCAGCCTACTTGAAGGTGTGCATGCACCCTTTTCACTACAGGTCACTGTACTAGGTCCCTGTAAGTCACCTCTTTGGTAGGCCCTTCTAGCCCAGAGGGCAGGGTGCACATACCTGGGTTTGCGGCACCCCTGCATGAGCAGAGGTGCCCCCATGAACTCCAGCCCCAGTTTCATGGACTGTGTGAGTGCAGGGTTTCCACTTTACATGTGAACTGGACATAGGTCACTACCTTTGTCTAGCTATATAAAGGTAACACTGAACTTAGGCATGTTTGGTATCAAACATGTCAGAATCATACCCCAATACTGTTGCTAGTTTTGGAAGTATGATTCCATGCACTCTGGGACCTTCTTAGAGGACCCCCAGCATTGCTCCTGCCAGTTTTCTGGAGGTTTCCAGGCATCCCAAGCTGCTGCCGCCCCTCAGACAGGTTCTGCCCTTCTGCTGCTTGAACAGCTCAAGCCCAGGAAGGCAGAACAAATGATTTCCTTTGGGAGAGGGGGTAACACCTCCTCCCTTTGGAGATAGGTTTTACATGGCTTGGGAGGGGTAGCTTCCCTGGGCCAGTGGTATGCTTTGAAGGGCACAGTTTGTGCCCTCCTCGCATAAACCAGTCTTCACCTGTTCATGGACCCCCAGTCCCTGCTCTGGTGCACAAATGGACAATGGAAAAGGGAGTGACCACTCCTCTGTCCATCACCACCCCAGGGGTGGTGTCCAGAGCTCCTCCAGGGGGTCCTTTGATTCTGCCATCTTGAATCCAATGTGGGCAGAGGCCTCTGGGAGCATCTGAGTGGCCAGGTCAGGCAGGTGACCTCAGAGCCCTTCCTGATAGGTGGTCACCTGGCAAGGTGATCAATCCCCCTTCCAGTGCTATTTAGGGTCTCCCTCTTGGGTGGTTCCTCAGATTTGGCAAGCAAGACCCCAGCAGGATTCCTCTGCATTGTTTACTTCAACTTCTTGCCACTGGAACTACAACTGGACCCTCCAGGAACCGACAATCTCCATCCATGACAAAGACTCTGCTTGCAACATTGTTTCCACAGCTCCTTCCAGCTTCTGCAACATTTCCCTGCTGTGCATCCTCTGAGGGCATCAAGTTTTCAGTCTGCACGAGAAGGAAGAATGAATCTCCCTTGGAGTAAAGGAGTCACTCCCCTGCATCTGCAGGCACCGACAGCAATAACGACCGTCTGGAGGATCTCCTCTCATTCTGAGCTGCGTGGATCCTGCCTCACAGGTGGTGGTCTGGGGTGGCCACATCAGTCCTCTCTGCCAGTTGTTTAACTTTGGTGAAGGTATGCCCTTGCCTTCCCACAAGGGACAGTACCCCCATGCACTGCATCTCTTGCAGCTACCAAGGATTGTTGGCATCTCCTCCAAGAGATCTTTAGGCTCCCTGTTGTCCCAGCCCCCAGCACTCTTTTCTTCAACACACAGCCCTCTGCGTGCTTCTCTTGGCGTAGGACCCTTCTTCAGTTGTGCTAGGTGGGCTCCTCAGTTACTCCTGGGTCCTCTTCCAGTTGGTCTCCTGAAGGGAGCTGCCTTTTCTGTATTCTCTCTGCATCGCTGAGGATCCCCTGGGACCCTCCCTCCTGAGGGTCCTCCTGGACCTTGCTAGTCCCTGACAGCTCCACTTTTTGTCTATTGCGACTCTTGCTTTTGTCAAAGGCTTGTTGGTGGCTTTTCCACACCACAGACATACTGCAATCTTCCATCGGCGTAGAACGTCAACTGCATCCTCCAGGAACTCTTCACTGACTCCAGGACTACATTGCTGACTGTCTTTGTCCTACTGTCGACCAACTCCTGCAACCACAGACAGGCGGGTAGTGGCTCCTGCCACCACCAGACACTACTGCGACTTTTGGACCTAGTCCCCTTCTTTTCCGTGTCTTCCTCTACAGGAATCCACCACTGGGTTGTCTTGTCTGGGTTTTGCATTATTCTTCTTTTTAGTCCTTTTGGTGGTTTGGGGAAAATACAGTAACTTACTCCTTTCTTCCTGGTCGCTGGGGGGCACTGTGGTGCTTACTTCTTGGGGTTCCTAGTTCCTCTGGCTACTCTCCACAGATTCCACTTAACTGGGTGGGGGTCCTGCATTTGCATTCCATTTTTTAAGTATATGGTTTGGGCTCCCCCTAGGGTCACTATTGTCTATTGCCATTGCACTGTTTTCTACTGCTATTTATGCCTATTTCTGATTACTAGTGTACACATCTTGTACACTTCTAGGCCCATATTTATACTTTTTGACGCAAACCAGCACCGTTGCTGGTTTGCATCAAAAAATTTACCGCCGGCTAATGCCATTCCTACGCACCAGGTGGGTGCCTTATTTAAGGATTGATGTTAGCCGGCGTGTCGGAGTAAAAAAAATGACTCTAACCAGGCAGCGCCGGCGTAGGGAAAAATGGAGGTTGTGCGTCAAAAAATGGTGCAAGTCAGGTTAGAGTAAAAAATAATGGCTCTAACCGGACTTGTGCCGTTTTTTGATGCACAACCCCCATTGAAATGACTCCTGTCTTAGCAAAGACAGGAGTCATGCTCCCCTGCCCAATGACAAGCCCAGGGGACTTCTGTCCCCTGGGCATGGCCATTGGGCACAGTGGCATGTAGGGGGGCCCAAGTTAGGCCTTACCTGTACTTACCTGGGATGGGTCCCCCCATCCATGGGTGTCCTCCAGGGGTGGGTGGGGGCGGCAGGGCGTGTCCCTGGGGGCACATGAGCCCACAGGTCCCTTAATGCCTGACCTCACCCAGGCGTTAAAAAATGGTGCACATCAGGCTGGGCGGCGTTTTTTAAGGCCCAACCCCTCCTGTGCATTAAAATGACGCAGGAGTATAAATAAGGCGCACATGTCTTAAAGTCATTTTTTGGACGGGAACGCCTACCTTGCATGTCATTAATGCAAGGCGTTTTCCCGCATCCATTAAATGACGCATACAGAGGAATTTTTACGTTCGCGGCGTCGGGTGTCATAGTATAAATATGGTGCAAGGTTTCCATTGAATGTGAGTCAAAATGTTTGACGCACATTCGGCGCAAACAGAGTATAAATATGTCCCCAAGTGTGTTACTTACATCCTATTGGAAGGTTGCCTAGCTAGTACTTTTTGGTAATTGTGTTATTAAAATAAAGTACCTTTATTTTTGTAAAACTGAATATGTGTAAGAGCTATGTGACTACAGTGGTATTGTATGAGCTTTGCATGTCTCCTAGATAAGCCTTGGCTGCTCATCCACAGCTACCTCTAGAGCAGAGGTCTTCAAACTGGGGGGCGGGCCCCCCTTGGGGGGCCTCAAGTGATCCCAGGGGGGGCGCCAAACTCTGGCCAAAAGAAATATTATACAGATAACATGCCTTTGTTTTAAGCAAAAGCATGTTATTGCAGTTTTAAAAAGGTAACAATACTTAACTGCAATGTTTAAATAGGTTTAGACCTATTTAAACATTGCCATCTTTCTAAAATAATTGTGAAAAATTCTGAGGGGGGGCCCAATGATTTTTATTTTTCAATTGGGGGGCGTGGCATTAAAAAGTTTGAAGACCACTGCTCTAGAGGGTCTGGCTTCTAGACACTGCCTACACTACACTGATAGGTGATACCTGGACCTTAGGTACCCTACACACACCAGGCCAAAAACTACGCCCTCTAGGGGCTAAATATATGGGTGCGCTTGGTTATGCTCTCTAGGGGCTAACTATAGAGTTACATGACCATGTTTCTTACAAATGCTGTTTTCATTATGGTGTCCTCTATGGGCAGTTCTAAGCATTACAGTCATGTCAACATACTAAAATATTTGTGGCACTGAAAAGTTCCTTAAATGCTTTGCAGGGCATTATTTCTACAAAACATTTTTGCTCATAACTCAAACTGTGGTGGTCCAAGGACAATGGGACCACCTTCAAAATATTGACCACGGTGTGCTGTTTCTGTCTACATCATCTCTGAACCCCCACACTATGTTAGTGGGCACTCCAGAATAATAACCCCTCCCACCATTCATTATCTTTTAATTTTTTGTGGCTGAAACTTTACAGCTGGGACATGTATTTTTATATGGACCTTGTTCAGTAATATCACTGTAATAGTCTTGAAAATGTGTAATGAACTGTTTTATGGGGCTCAATATATGGTTACACACTACATTAATTTCAAACATACCCTTTTTACACACGGACTGATTGATATGTTTGGGTGACTCCTCTAGTTTATTTCTCCTCTGTGAAAACCCTCTGTGACAACCCTGTGTCTTTTTTTGGGGAATTGTGTTAGCCAGCCAGCAACTAAGGGCAGATTTAAATTAGGATGCTAAATGGCAACATTTTCTTTTTTTGCTGCAGATAGAGGAAGAAGGTAAATGGAAGTTCTTTAGTTATATGCAGGGGCACTGGAATTATATGTCAGGAAAAGACGAAATTTATGAGGCAGGATTGACCAATTTATGTGGTAAGCGAAATCCAGTTATGAATTTACAACGCCAATAGCTCTAACTCAAGCAAATGCAAGACCTATTGCATTACAAATGCTTGTTCGTTTTGCTGCTCTGCATCCTTTCTTCCTTTGGAAACGTCTATTAGTAATTAGCGACTTAGAGAAGTCAAACACAGGACTACATCTTGATTCAACACCCTCTCTTTCTTTCCGCACTCTACGCGTCCTGTCTTTTTGTCTCTCTCCTGCAGCCTCGTTTTCCAACCTGGTTTCTTACTTTGTCACTGTTTTCCTACATTTCTGCTCGTCTTCGCCCTTTTCTGCCTCTCTTTCTTGTTGCGAATCAAAGTATGACGATGAAGTTCCGGTTTCCAATGACTACTGTTGCCCACCACTTCCAAAAACCTGTCCGGCTTGAGCACTGAAACACGCTGAAGAGTGGCCTAACGAAACCTGCGAGGACCCCCTGCAAAGTGCATGGAGGCTGGAGTCCCCGACCCAGTCTGGAGCTCTCAGGTCAGGGGCCCGCCGCCGGTGCACAGTATACTGTACTGAGGAGGGCCCCTGGCTGCGGGGACTATTGTTACACCACTGACGTTGGACAAGTTAATTGCTAAGGTTAATTATCGATCAAGTATAGCCACTCTTCACACGCACACGAATGTACACTACACCCGAGTTTGAGCACCTGCAAATATTTATTCAGGTATTTTTTTTCTACAGATTAATCACTGCTTGCAGTGCCGACAGAAAGTGAAATGACCCTTGCCGGGCGGGGCGGATGCTGAACTGCAGCTCTGAGAAAGGCTGTGGCTCTGACCTCGCCCCAGGCGAGTCCCTGCTGAGTGAACTCCTCTCGTGCGCCAGTCAGTCTCCCCGCCTAAAGACGTCGGCTGCTCCGCGCTTCGTGGATTATTCAAGAGCGATGGAGGTAAGGAGGGTGCGGGATTGTTTCTGGGTGACCCCTTCCATTTCATGCCTCAGACTGCACACCCTTCGACTCAGTCCTATTCTGTTTGAGCCTACCTCATACAGGCCAACATTCAAGAGGAAAGTGTGAGATTTAAAAAACCCAATCGGTAGAACGTATTTCCCCCATTTACTTTTAACCAAACTGGCATTTTCAGGCGCGAGGCAACCAAAATAAAGCCATTTTTTGCTTAAAAAATCTAAAGTCGACGGCCAGACTCAGTTCTGTTGGCATGTATCCTGACTCTAAACTTGTTTGACAAATGTTTCGCATTTTTGTTGTTTCTTCCGTGTCAACAGCTTGTCAGAGGTAGTAAGAGCTATAAACAATCTAAACAGGCAGGTCCAAAACGCCTGGTGCCAGTGGCATAGCAAAATGTGAGGGAGCCCCCCTGTAATGCTGAAAGGGCCCCCCACACTCGCATCAGTAGGGGCGGAGGGGACCCCCCTCTAGTATGGGTAACCCTGTGGGGCATTTTTCCGTACAAGGAGCCCAGAGCAACCACCAACATTCAGGCGTACCCCTGCTCATTAGGGCAGAAATAATCTTTTTTTGAGGGGGTGGAGAGTCCAGGTTCAACAAGGATTCACCCTCCCAGTACAATATCCAGTCACAAAACAGTATCCCTGGACCTACTCAATGGTCACAATTTCGACCACTCAATACAGTGTGATTCTCTTTCTCTTAGGAAAATATTATTTCTGTTTTTATTGACCCCACCCACTCTGGTAGTGGCATGTTTCATCTTCGGGTCCACCTTGTCTCCAAGAGGCCAAGGTGGGCTCAACCGAGTGACGGGAGCATTTAATATAGATTCTGCCAGGGTCTAAATAAAAATACCTCACTGGTCGCAAAGGTATCCCTTTCTTAGTGGTGCCAGTATGTATGATTAAAATATAACAATAGAAGGGGGATCTCTAGGGATTTTATGGTCCTTGGACCCTACTTTAGATAGATATATTAACCAGTTAATCCAGTGCCGACATGTTTCATCCCTGGCAAAGGTCTGTGAGGTCCCAGGCTTTCATCAGGACAGATATGTGGTAATATGTCCCCGGTTAGTGGTCAAAACAGACTGCATGCACATACTCCTGTGTAAATACATGCAAATTAGAAGTACCTTAGTTCACCTATTTGGGGCCAGTGAAGCATCTATGTAGTCCCATTTTCGGGAGCCACCAAGTTTCTCATGGGGGAGAGGAAAGCACTCCCCTGTAGTCACACATTTATTAAGGAGACCGTGCCACTACTTGTACCTACGGTGCCTTTCCCTCTGGGCTGTCGCTGCCATTTGCACAAATGCTATTATGAACACAGCTCAGCATGTAGGACGCAGAGAGTGAATGCCCCCTTTGGTCTCACATTGGCAAGAGTGTAAACACAAGGAAGATGATATTAAATGGATAATATTAGAAAGAATTGGTTCCAGCGAAATAGAAGACTGTGAGAAAAAAACGAGAAGTGTTCTGGATCTTTTTTCTAGATACACATAGAAAAGGATTAAATGCAGAAATACCATGGCATAATGCCATTAGTTAATGTCTCCCTTGATGGTACCCATTAGATGGGAGTGTAAATTCATTAACCCATACATATTTTTGGAACAATACTCCAGGGTATTACGTATTCCTCTAAGAGGTGGTACAAAAGTTAGCCTATTGAGCATGTCGAATTATATGTTTTAAGTGTGACTACACTGCTGTGTAACCAGTAATTGTTAGGTCCCAACAGTATCTTGAGTAAATTATACAAACTTTTGAAATTATCCTTAATCTGCAAGTTAGTACTCTATCTTGTAATCTGTTGTTGCTTTTAGAAATGGGTTCCTAGAGGAAGAGGTAGAAACCTGTATAACTTGCTGTTTTCTACTTCGAGTGACAATTTTAAAGATGGCCGCTACAAATGTGGTAATCGAGTGCAGGCTGTGCAGCGTAGTCCGCTTTTTGTTATTTGACAACAGCGTTCAAGGAAATGCTTTATTACGCCACGCGCGGGAGAGTTCGGTAACTCGGCTCTTCCGATATCCACAGGAGACGGGTGATATCGTAATAACGTGTACTGCGGGGATCAGATCTAGAGTAAGTAAATAAATGATTTGGGCAAAAGACAGGTTTTGTTTAGAAGCAGAGGAAGGTTTTTGGGTATAGTTTTTGATTGTATTCATGTAGTTAGGTTTGAATTTTAATGTGGCGTACTGACTAGCAACATCCTGGCTATGTAATTGTTCTGGGCACATGTGATGAGCTTGTAAATCAGGTTCTTTTGAAAACGATAGACATACTAGTGAGGACATTGGAAAAACGTGTCTAATTTGCATTGTTCTGCTTTCAGTTCAGATTGTTCGATTTTGAGCATTTATATTCAAAAGTCTCATAGAATTGGGACAACGAAAACAAAAAGATTAACAGGAGAGGTAAAATCGGATAATTGAAGAGATGAAGGTGACATACAGGTGATTTTTAAGGTTGATAAACTAAGTTGAGCACTGTTATGGTGTTTGGAATGAGGCTTGTTTTGAGGGATCTGGTTGTTCATGTTCTTTTCATTTGGTGATGGTATTCTATTTTTGATTTTAACTTTTGAAAGACACCTCCAGCACATTGAAAGCTTTGACCACTTGGTGGCATGCATTATTGTGTTTGAAATAATATAATTAGGACATGGTAAATATTATACTTAAGGAATTTATAGTTTATTGGATTATATTTATTCATTTGTAGATAATTTTCCAGCCTATATGTGCACGTTTGTGTACAGCCCTGAGGAAGGTGGCATCAGCATTTGTTGGGACCCACCGAAACGCGCATCAGTTAGGAATTTGTTGGCTGGCAAATAATTGTTATCCATGTACAATGTGCAACAAGTTTGAAGATTTTTGAATATTAATAAAACTTGTTGGTGCATATTTGATCGAGGTCTATGGAAGAATATTCGAACCAAAGTCTTTAATCAAGCGTAAGACTATCTAAAGACTGTGAAGAACAGAATTTGTGGACAAAAAGGAAGATTTATATTTCTTCAAATTTGTTGGATAATTAGAAAATTTATATTTCTTTATTTGATATATTGTGTATGTGTTGATAAGTGTGATATATTTGTGAAATATCAAGTAAATATTAGTATATTGATGTAATGTGTTGTATTTTTTCTATATATGTGATTTGTCCTGAGTCTTGTCCGTGTTTTTAGTTTGTTTGTGTGTCCATGTCCTATGTGAAGTTTATTCAGAGTTTTTCATTATTATTATGAATAAATATTTGTGAACATTTTGTGTTTGTATTTGATATGTGAGTTTTTTTTAACCTTTGAATGTTTAGATTTATTGTACTAGAATCAGAGAGAGAAGAATTTTCCTTCTAAATAGACTTTAATCCCTAGTTCTCTCTTTATATTTAATGTAGGGACACCTTTGTTTATTTTCCTTTTTATTTACCAAATGCTAAGGTACTTCTAATTTGGATTGGATAACCCTGCGGGGCCCTCACACCACGGGGGCTGAAAGGCCACAGTTACACCCCTGCTGGGGCACCAGGCAGGGGGGTTAGGGATAGAGAGTTGGTGCCGTGGTCTCATGCTGCTGTTGAGGGGAGACAAGGGGAGACAAGGCCAGACTGGCTGTATCAGTCGTTTCGCTGGGAGGCTCAAAGGGGTGGAGGCCAGTTTTGGAAGAGTTGGGGCTGGTTTTGTTACTGGGAACCAGTTTTGTAGCAGTGCTAAAATATAGGCCTCCAGTAACAAATCAGCAGGCCAGAATAATCCACTCATTAGGTTTCGGCTGCACAGTGCTTGCAAGATCTCTTGTAATTAAAAAAAGTATATATCTTTACAGCGGTTTACAGACCGCCTATTAATTCCAATTCGTAAGCTTCACAGTCATTCTCATTTTCTTGTTTCTCACTGGACAGCAGCATCAGGGTCAGGTCATCAGCTTTCACTTTATCTTTCCTTCGACTGTTCCCTGGATCATGGAATTGTACAGTTTCCGGCTAGTGTCCAGTGGTTGGCAGCCAGTGTCCTTTCACTGGCTGCCCGCTTCCGAGGTACTTTTTAGGGTTAAGCTTGTGATAGCATGTACTAGCTTGCGAGACACTCTGCTCCACGCAAATCCAAAACAGTCTGCCCCACTCCAATATCCCTCATTTCAGTCAAAAACAATCGACTCCACTGCAATTCATAACAGTCTACCCCACTCCAGTCTGCCCCACAACCTGTCCCACTCCAATCCTCCCACTCTAATCCACTCCTCCAATCTGCTGACTCCAATTCAAAACATTCTGCCCCAGTCCAATCCAAAACAATCTGCCCACTCCAGTCCAAAACAATCTGCCCACTCCAGTCCAAAACAATCTGCCCCACTCCAATCCACAACAATCTGCTCCACTTCAATCTGCCCCATTCCAATCCTAACCAATCTGCCCCACTCCAACCTTCCTCATTCCAAAACAATCTGCCCCACTCCAATCCAAAGCAATCTACCACACACCAGTCTGCCTCACTCCAGTCTGTTCACTCAAATCCAAAACAATCTGAAACACACCAATCTGCCCCACACCAAACAAAAACAATCTGACCCACTCAAATCTGCCCCCACACCATGCCAAAGCAATCTGCCCCACTTGGGATCCACCGACTGCAGTCCAATCCACCTCACCTCAAACCCCCCACTCAATCCCAATTCACCCAACTCTAATCCACCACAATCAACCCACTTCAATCCAGTCCACCCCATAACAATCCAATTTAACTCCCACACCAATCCCTTTGAGGCAATATCTGGTTGAATGCACTTTATCCCACTCCATCCCAATCTACCTAACCCTAATCTAATCCACTTTACTCCATTCTAATTTACCCCACTTCAATCCAAAACAATATACCCCACTCCAGTCTGCCTCACTGTAATCCAAAACAAGCTGCCCAACTCCAATCCAAGACAATCTGCCCCATTACAATCCAAATAAATCTGCCCCACTGAACTCCACCCTACTTCAATTCACCCAACTATATCATGTTTTCTTGTTCTAAATATTGCAAAGCAACATTGTTTCTTTTGTATGTGTAGTTTCCAAAATGATGCTTTAACACATCATCATGCAGTACATTCCAATCCAATCTGCCCACCCCAATCCACGCCAATCCAGTCCACCCCATCTAACCGCACACCAATCCACACCATTTAATCCAATCCATCCTACTTAGTCCAATCTACCCCAGTCCAACCAAATCAACCCCACTCCAATCCAAACAACTCACCTCAATCCAATCCACAACACTTCAATCCTCCCAATGCATTCCACTCCAATCTGCCCAACTCCAATCCAGAAAAACCTGACCCAACACAACCCAAAAAATTTTTCCACTCCAATCCACAACAATCTGTCAAACTCCAATCAAATACAATCTGCCCACACCAGTCCAAACCAATCTGCCCCACTCCAACCTGCCCCCCTCCATTCTGCCCACTCCAAGTCAAAACAATCTGCTGCATCCCAATCCAAAACAACCTGCCTCACTCCAACCCAGACCAATCTATCCCACTCCAAACCAAACCAATCTGCTGCCCCACTCCAACCCAAAACAATCTCCCCCATCCCAGACCACAACAGTCTGGCCCACTCCAATTAAAACAGTCTGCCACATCCCAATCTGCCCCACTCCAATCCAAAATAATCTGTCCTACTACAATTCAAAACAATCTGCCCCACTCCAATGTGCCCCACTCTAATCCCTCCCATTCCAATCCACCTGAATATGCCCTACCCCAATCTGCCCCAACTCAAATCTGCCCCACTTCAATCTGCCCACTACAATCCAAAACAATCTGCTTCACTCCGATACAAAACAATCTGCCCCACTGGAATACAAAATAATCAGACCCACTTCAATACAAAACAGTCTGCCTCACTCCAATCTGCCCCACTCCTATCTGTCCCTCTCCAGTTCCAAAACAATCTGCCCCACTCCAATCTGCCCCTCTCCAACAATCTGCCCCACTCCAATCTGCCTTACTCTAATCTGCCTAACTCCATTCCAAAACTTATTCCCTGCTCATATCTACCCCACTCCAATCTGCCCCACTCCAATCAAAAACAATTCATACCATGCCAAAACAATCTGCACTACTCCATTCTGCTCCACTCCAATCCAAAAATATCTGTCCCACTCCAATCCAAAACAATCTGCCCCAATTAATTCTACCCCACTCCAATCCAAAACAATTTGCCCCACTCCAATCCACCCCTCTATATCATGTTTCCTTGTTCTAGATATTGGAAAGTGGCACGTGTCTTTCTTATGTGTAATTTCCAAAATTATGCTTTAACACATATTCATGCAGTACACCCCAGTCCATCCCACTCCAATCCAATCTGCCCCACTTCAATCCAATCAACCCCAACTCACCCAACACCAATCCATGGCTCTCAATCCAATCCACCCCACTTATTCCATTCCACAGCAGACCAGTCCAATCCATCCATTCCAATCCAAACCACTCACACCAATCCAATTTGAAGCAATCTGCCCCACTCCAATCTTCCTGACTCCAATCCAAAACAATCTGCCCCACTTGAATCCAAAACAATCTGCCCCACTCCAGTCTTCCTCACTCCAATCTGCTTACTCAAATCCAAAACAATCTGCTCCACTCCAATCCCTCCTACACCAATCTGTCCCACTCCAAGCTGCCCCATTTCAATTCAAAACATTCTTCCCTGCTTCAATCTGCTCCAATCTGACGCACTCCAATCGACCCCACTTCAATCCAGCCCACCTCACCCCAAACCAATCCACTCCATCCCAATTAATGGCACTCTATTCCACCACATTACACCCCACTCCAATCCAATCAACTGCAAACCATTCCAGTCCAACCCACACCAATCCACTTGAAGCAAAATCCAGCCCAATCCAATCTATACCACTCCAATCCAATCCACCTCACTCCAATCCAGTCCACCTCACTCCACCCCAATCTACCCCATTCCAATCTAAAATGGCCTGCCCCACATCAATCTGCCCCACTCCAATCAAAAACAATCTACCCACTTCAAAACAATCGCCCCCTTCCATTCTGCTACACTCCAATCCAAAACAATCTGCCCCACTCCAATCTGGTGCACCACAATCCAAAAGTCTACAAAATCTGCCCCACTCAAATCCGCCCCTCTCCAATCAAAAACAATCTGCCCCACTCTAATTCAAAATAATCTGCACCACTCCAATCCACCCCACACCAATCCACTCCACTGTAATCCACCCTACATCAATTTAATCACCACAGTTCAATCTGCGTCAGTCCAGCCCACTTCACACCAATCCAGTCCACCTCACCCCAATCTACTCCACTCCAAGCCACCATTATCTATTCCACTCCAATCCAAACCACATACCTCCAATCCAGTCCAACACACACCAGACCAATCCACCCCACAAGAAACAGTCCTGCTCCAACCCACCCCACTCCAAATCACCCCACTTCAATCCAGTCCACTCCACTCCACTCTAATTCAATCTGCTCTAACCCTCATGACTCTACCCCAATCCAATTCAACCCATCCCAGTTCAGGCCATCCTACTCTGATCCAATCTATCCAGCTCACACCACTCCAATCCAGCCCACCTCAGTCCAATCCATTCCAACCTACTCCCATAAAAACCACCCCACTGAAGTCCAATCCAATCCACCCCACTCCATTCCAACCCAACTCACTCCAACTCACTCCTGTCCATTCCACCTACTCCACTGTACTACACCCCACTCCACTCCAATCCAGCCCACCCAACCACAATCCAATCCACCTCACCCTAATCCAATCCACCCCAATCCAATCCACCCCAACCCATTTAATCCACCTCACTCCAATCCACCACATCCAGTCCACCCAATACAATCCATCCCAATCCTCTCACTCCACTCCACCCCACTTTACTACCTCAATCCACTCCAAACCACTCCTCCCTATTCCACACTACAACACTACACTCTCTGCCACTGAACCACTGAAATCCACTCCCCTCCACTCTCTATGACAATCTAATCCAACAAATCAACTCTCTGACACTCTACTCCCCCACTCCATTCTACGACATTCCACACCACTTTAGTCATGCTGAATAGCGGCCACACTAGTGTACAACATGGCAAAAACATATTGCCAAAGCCAATAGCTCTTGTATAGGTGAGACCCATTGGCTGTGCAAATGCTTGTTTTCTTTTTTACTTTTCCCCCGCACTGAATACGAGTGCATGTGTCTGTACTTCATCGTCTTCCTGCACTGCATTGCCTTTTATTAGGTTGAGCGTAAAGATACAACTACTTGTATACTCTTAAGTATACTTTTTCTGTGGGCTTCCAGCTATTTCATTTGTTAGTTTCAGTGTCATTTAAAAATCCTTGCTTGCTAGTGGTCACTCCCGCCTCTTTGACTCTCCTTCTTCTGTGTGTGAACAGGGACCAACTACTATATAGTTACAGCATGTCCTGTTTATCTGGTCTGTAGGGGACATTTTTGACTTTGTTTCCTGCTTCTGTACAGTGAAGCTTCCCTTTTCATTTCCTGAGATTTTGTGCTCTGAGTTTAGCTGTAAATAAGGCTATAAAACAGGCTGTTATCTTGGTCACATTTGGTCTTTGTAGGCTCTCTCCACCCTCACTCAGCTGCCTGGCTCATGCCCTTCCTTGGCTTGGATTTTCTTTACTGAGTGTGCCTGCCTGTGGTGCCCAGTGCTGAGAGCAAGGGTGGAGGATCCCTCTCGCACAGCTCCATCGGTGCACCTCAGTTCACACACTCCAGGCCCTCAGCTGTGCCAGTGCCAGAACCCAACACACACTGACTGACAGAGCACCTCATTTCTTATAGTCAGTACACACACTGCTGTTCCAGTAGTGGGACCTCACGTGCAGCTCAACCAGTGCACCTTATGTCACACATTCCAGGCTCTCAGCTGTGCCAGAGCCCCACACACACTGTCTGCCAGAGCACCTCAGTTCTTAAGTCAGTTCACACACTGCAGTTCCAGTAGTGGGACCTCACACGTAGCTTCATCAGTGCACCTCAGTTCACACACTCCAGACCCTCAGCTTTGCCAGAGACAGAACCCCACAAATGCTGTCTGCCAGAGCACCTCATTTCATACAGTCAGTACACACACTGCAGTTCCAGTGGTGGAGGCTCGTGCACAGCTTCATCAGTGCACCTCAGTTCACACACCCTAGGCCCTTAAGCTATGCCAGTGCCATAACCCCACACATGCTGTCTCCCAGATCACCTCAGTACTTACATTCAGTAACATGCTGCTGTTTCAATATTGGGACCTTGTGTGCAGTGCCATCATTGCACCTCAGTTCACACACTTTAGGCCCTCAGCTGTGCCAGTGCCAGAACCCCACACATGCTGCCTGCCAGAGCACCTCAGTTCTTACAGTCAGTGCACACACGGCTATTTCAGTAGTGGGACCTCACATACAGTTTCATCAGTGCACCTCAGTTCACACACTCATGGACCTCAGCTGTGCCAGAACCCCACACACACTGTCTGCCAGAGCACCTCCATTCTTACAGTCAGTGCACACACTGCTGTTCCAGTAGTGGGACCTCATGCGCATCTCCATCAGTGCACCTCAGTTTACATACTCCAAGCCCTCAGCTGTGCCAGTGCCAAAACCTCACCACTCAGTTCTTACAGACCGTACATACTGCTGTTGCTGTGCTGGGACCTCACATGAAGCTCCATCAGTGCACCTCAGTTCTACCCTTGCGTGGGCACTTCCTTTCCTGTACCGTGACCCCCATCTCACACACAGTTCTGTCACAGCAGCACCATTCTAATATTCAGTCACACTGCCAAGCCAATACTGGATCCAAAACAGTAAAACATAGCTCAGCCAGTGCACCTCAAGTCTGACATCCAATGCAACTATTGATGGGAACCACCACAGCTCCACCAGAATCCATCAGTTCTAACATTCAGTGCATGTTTCTTCTAAGTACTGAGCCTCACACACACAGCTTTGCGGACTCCTCACTTTTGTGGTTCAGAGGCAATGCCACTGCCGTGCTGGGCCCCACTCACAGCTTCACCAGGGCACCTCCAGGCTAACACTCGGCAAAACTGGCACACCAATACTAGGTTCCACACATAGCTCAATTAAGATACCTCACTTCTTACCTAGTGTGACTGTTACTATTCCAGTACCGCAGCCCACATGCAACTCTGTCAGTGCACCTCAACCCTATTAGACCTAACTACGTTAGGGTGGTCATCCCCCAACTTTTTGTCTGCCTCCCTCCATTTTTCTCACCCTGTTTGTGCTGGTGACCAGTGTTAAAGTGTATGTGCTCTCTCTCCTAAACATGGTAACATTGGTTCCTACCCAATTGGCATATTTAATTCACTTGTAAGTCCCTAGTAAAAGTGCCATAGAGGTGCCCAGAGCCTGTAAATTAAATGCTACTAGTGGACCTTCAACACTGATTGTGCTACCCACATAAGTAGCCCCTTAACCATGTCTCAAGCCTGCCATTGCAAGGCCTGTGTGTTCAGTTTCACTGCCACTTCAACTTGGCCTTTAAAACTACTTGTTAAGCTTTAAACACCCCTTTTTCTACATATAAGTCACCCCTAAGGTAGGCCCTAGGTAACCCATATGGCAGGGTGCTATGTAAGTAAAAGGCAGGACATGTATCTATGTGTTTCACATGTTCTGGTAGGGGAAATCCCACAAATTTGTTTTCCACTACTCTGAGGCCTGCTCATCTCATAGGCCAGCATTAGAGCTTCTTTTATTTACTTTTAAGCAGTAGATTCTGATCTGAAAGGAGTAGCCCTGTCATATTTATTATGACCAGAATTGTAATAGAAAATCCTGCTTACTGGTTACGTTGGATTTAATATTGCTAATTTAGAAATGTTACTTTTAGAAAGTGGGCATTTCTCCAATTACTGCTCTCTGTGCCTTACAGCCTGTCTCCAATCCACTTCTGGTCTATGCTGGTTGACCACTCTCCCTGTGCATTCCGCCCAGACAGCCATAAACACAGGCCACTCAGTCACATCTGCATACTGAATGGGTCTCCCTGGACAGGAAGGGTGGAGAGTGAGCACAGGATAATTTGGATGGTGGTGTGACTTACCATGACTAGGGTTGTGATCCCTTCTTGGACAGTGGGCAATCCTCTGCCAACAAGAGACTGCAATTTCTAACAGCCCCATTAATACAATATCAGGAGCTACATGGTGCTCTGTTTCTCATTCCGACCGGCTGCTTATTCCTGCACTGTGCCGGGACACAGCTCTGTCTATACCCCCAATCCTGATCTTAAACACCCCAATAGTGCTGTTTTGGTGTTAACTTACAACTCTGCTGATACATCTCCAGCTGTTCTGCAGTGGCCCCTGCTGTTCCACACTCTAACTTCTGTTTGAGGATGTGGGGGAACCAATTAAATCTATTCTTAGCTGCCATTTTTATTTGGCCGGGTCTGTTTCACCTATCTCATTCTGTTCCTTTCTATACTCGGTTTACTCTCACCCACTTTTCTCTTTCCAGCTCATAAAATCCACATGTTAAGTTTCGCTCTTTCTTTCAACTGTTTATTTCTATTCCTCTCCCTCTTTTTAATTTCCCTCTTCCTCTTGCTAACTCCTCTTTCAAACTCACAAAAACGTGGTTATTTCTTTCCTTGTTTCGTTCCTCTCTTTTTTCTTCATCAGGTGTCCATTTGGTCATTCTTTTTTCTCTTCCTTTCATTCTTTTTGTCTTTTTAATTTGCTCTTTTCTTTGACTCGGTATGCGTCCTTTCACTTTTTTTTTTAGATCTTTCTTCCTTCCTCTGGTGTTTTTCTTATCTGTGTCTGTCAATTCATGTTTTACTATAAATCTGTCTTCTTCCCGTCTGTGTGTGGAAGCCACAAGTTACTTGTCGGGGCCCGAAGTGTCAAAGTGGTTTTCCCATTCTGTGTCTGTAGGAAATGTGTCAGTACATACATGCCCTAGTTCTTTGGCTGCTTGTTTCTCTCACCATCTCTCTTTTTTCTCTAATATTAATGTTCCTCTTTCTTTTCACACTTCTTTCATTATTTTTTCCTCTGTGTCTTTCATTCGCTATCTTCCCTCCCTTTTTAGGGTCGAGCGCAAAGTGGTCTGTCCCTGGTGTAATCTCTCTGTGGGCTTTTAACCATGACCATGTCATGCCCATCAGTTTGGTTGGTTCGAGGGCTTGCCTTTTAAAGTTCACTTGATTTCATTAGTGCAAGACATTCACACGTCATGCTTTTCCTGTGTTTAGCCCTCCTTGAGCGCAGCGGGCAACTACTGAAAACATATGAGGCTCGATGTTTTCCAAATGGTTTCTGGACTAAATCTTATTTTTTATCTCATAGGCAGCGCAATCTCACTGGGCAGAAATCGAACGCTTTGCATGACATCAATCCCGTTACATGGATAATTGCACTTTTGCCGATACGTTTCACTGCAAGCAAACTTCTATTTCCTTTTGTGTGTCTGCTTCGCGCTCATGGCAGCCATCAGCTCGCTTATGTAAAAGTGTTTTACTTTTCAGTTTATGTCGCAAGAAAAGTCGTGTTAGGAGTCTAAAACGCTCAGCTGTAACTTGTTATACAAATGCTTTCCATTTAAATATATATACATTGTGTGTCCTTGTTTGTATCACATTTAATTTAATTGCTTTCCTTACTTTGGCCTTTAGGTGGCAGTAGATACACTAATTTTCACTACTGACGTGCGTTACATGCCTCATAGTTCTACAATGTGTCAATTTAGTTAGGTTATTTTGGTTTTCTTTGATGTGGGGGCGCGTGGCGGGAGTTTAGGAAGTAGGTTTTAAAAAGACCAATTACGTTTCAGATGTCCCATTTCCGGTATTTTGTTTTCAATACTAACGCATTTGTGCATTTTGAGATATACAAAGACTCGTAGGTAACAGGGCTCCTTCGACCAATACCCATTTTAGCACCCATAGCTTTTTAGAAACCATCATCTTAAAGGTCAGGGTATATATTTAATATTATCTTATTATTATTATTATTATTATTTAATGTGAATTCCACAGCGCAGCATGTGGCTTAAAGCTTCTTTAACCCCTTCGCTGCCAGGCCTTTTCCCCCTCCTGTGCCAAGCCTTTTTTTGGCTATTTGGAGCAGTTCGCGCTTAGGTCATCATAACTTTTTGTTCACATAAGCTACCCACGCCAAATTTGCGTCCTTTTTTTCCAACATCCTAGGGATTGTGGAGGTACCCAGACTTTGTGGGTTCCCCAGAAGGAGGCCAAGAAATTAGCCAAAATAAAGTGAAAATTTCGTTTTTTTTAAAAAAAATGGGAAAAAGGGGCTGCAGAAGAAGGCTTGTGTTTTTTTCCCTGAAAAGGGCATCAACAAAGGGTTTGCGGTGCTAAAATCACCAGCTCCCCAGCTTTCAGGAACAGGCAGACCTGAATCAGAAAACCCAATTTTCAACACAATTTTGGCATTTTACTGGGACATACCCCATTTTTACGATTTTTTGTGCTTTCAGCCTCCTTCCAGTCAGTGACAGAAATGGGCATGAAACCAACGCTGGATCCCAGACACCGCAACATTTCTGAAAAATAGACAAAATTCTGAATTCAGCAAGGGGTAATTTGTGTAGATCCTACAAGGGTTTCCTACAGAAAATAACAACTGAAAAAGCAAAATATTGAAATTGAGGTGAAAAAAACATCAATTTTTCTCTACGTTTTACTCTGTAACTTTTTTCTGCAATGTCAGATTTTCGAAAGCAATATACCGTTACGTCTGATGGACTCTTCTGGTTGCGGGGATATATAGGGCTTGTAGGTTCATCAAGAACACTAGGTACCCAGAGCCAATAAATGACCTGCACCCTGCAGTGGGTTTTCATTCTATGCCGGGTATACAGCAATTCATTTGCTGAAATATAAAGAGTAAAAAATAGCTATCAAGAAAACCTTTGTATTTCCAAAATGGGCACAAGATAAGGTGTTGAGAAGCAGTGGTTATTTGCACATCTCTGAATTCCGGGGTGCCCATACTAGCATGTGAATTACAGGGCATTTCTCAAATAGACGTCTTTTTTACACACTGTCTTACATTTGGAAGGGAAAAATGAAGAGAAAGACAAGGGGAAATAACAATTGTTTTGCTATTCTATGTTTCCCCAAGTCTCCCGATAAAAATGATACCTCACTTGTGTGGGTAGGCCTAGCGCCCGCGACAGGATATGCCCCAAAACACAACGTGGACACATCACAGAAAACAGAGCTGTTTTTAGCAAAGTGCCTACCTGTAGATTTTGGCCTCTAGCTCAGCCGGCACCTAGGGAAACCTACCAAACCTGTGCATTTTTGAAAACTAGAGACCTAGGGGAATCCAAGATGGGGTGACTTGTGGGGCTCTGACCAGGTTCTGTTACCCAGAATCCTTTGCAAACCTTGCAAACAAAGGTGTTTTTTGCAAAGTGCCTACCTGTGGATTTTGGCCTCTAGCTCAGCCGGCCCCAGGGGGGGTGCAGAAATGCCCTAAAATAAATTTGACCCCCCACTCCCCCAAACCCCCCCTGCCCGGGAACGACCCTTGCCTACGGGGTCGCTCCCCCTGTGTGACATTGGCGCTAAAAAACAAATCTCCGGTGCCTAGTGGTTTCTGCCCCCTTGGGGGCAGATAGACCTAAAATCGACCAATCTGCCCCCAAGGGGGGCAGAAATGGTCTAAATACAATTTGCCCCCCAGGGGAGCGACCCTTGCCTGATGGGTCGCTCCCCATCTCTAAAAAAACAAACAAACAAAAGCACAAAAAAAAAAATTGCCCTGGCGCATAGAGGTTTCTGCCCCCCCTGGTGGCAGATCGGCCTAATAATAGGCCGATCTGCCCCCAGGGGGGGCAGAAATGTCCTAAAATAAATTTGCACCACCAACCCCCACCCCCCCCACCAGGAGCGACCCTTGCCTACGGGGTCGCTCCCCATGCGTGACATTGGCGCCAAAAAACAAATCCCCGGTGCTTAGTGGTTTCTGCCCCATTGGGGGCAGATTGACCTAAAATCGACCAATCTGCCCCCAAGGGGGGCAGAAATGGTCTAAATACAATTTGCCCCCCCACGGGAGCAACCCTTGCCTGATGGGTCGCTCCCCATCTCTAAAAAAACAAACAAACAAAAAAAAAACACACAAAAAAAATTTGCCCTGGCGCCTAGAGGTTTCTGCCCCCCCCCCCCCCCCCGGGCAGATCGGCCTAATAATAGACTCGGGGGGGGCAGAAATGGCCTAAAATAAATTTGCATCCCCAACTCGACCCCCCCCCCCAGGAGCGACCCTTGCCTACGGGGTCGCTCCCCCTGCATGACATTGGCACCAAAAAACAAATCCCCGGTGCATAGTGGTTTCCTAAAATCGACCAATCTGCCCCCAAGGGGGGCAGAAATGGTCTAAATACAATTTGCCCCCCAGGGAAGCGACCCTTGCCTGATGGGTCGCTCCCCATCTCTAAAAAAACAAACAAACAAAAAAAAAACACAAAAAAACTATTTGCCCTGGCGCCTAGAGGTTTCTGCCCCCCCTGGGGGCAGATCGGCCTAATACCAATATGCCGATCTGCCCCCAGGGGGGGCAGAAATGGCCTACAATAAATTTGCCCCCCCCCTGGGGAGCGACCCTTGCCTACAAGGTCGCTCCCCTTGCGTGACGGCACAAAAAAAAGATCCCTGGTGCCTAGTGGTTTCTGCCCCCCTTGGGGGCAGATTGACCTACAATCGGCCAATCTGCCCCTAAGGGGGGCAGAAATGGTCTAAATGCAATATGTCCCCCAGGGGTGCGACCCTTGCCTGATGGGTCTCTCCCCATCTCTAAAAAACAAACAAACAAAAAAAAAAACACAAAAAAACTATTTGCCCTGGCGCCTAGAGGTTTCTGCCCCTCCTGGGGGCTGATCGGCCTAATACCAATAGGCCGATCTGCCCCCAGGGGGGGCAGAAATGGGCTAAAATAAATTTGCCCCCCCCCCCCACCCCCCCCGGGGAGCGACCCTTGCCTACAAGGTCGCTCCCCTTGCATGACGGTGCAAAAAAAAGATCCCTGGTGCCTAGTGGTACCTAAAATCGGCCAATCTGCCCCCAAAGCGGGCAGAAAGGGCCTAAATACATTTTGCCCCTCCAGGGGAGCGACCCTTGTCGAAGGGGTTGATCCCCATCTGTAAAAAAAAAAAAAAAATCCCTGGTGCCTAGTGGTTTCTGCCCCCGGGGCAGATTAGCCTAATCAAAATAGGCTGATCTACCCCCCAGGGGGGCAGAAATGGCCTAAAATAATTCCCCCACCCAGGGAGCGACCCTTGCCTAAGGGGTCGCTCCCCTTGCGTGAAATTCACGCAAAACAAAAAAGCTCCCTGGTGTCTAATGGTTTCTGCCCCCCTTGGGGGCAGATTGGCCTCATCAAAATAGGCCAATCTGCCCCCAAGGGGGGCAGAAATGGCCTAGATATAATTTGCCCCCTAGGGGAGCGACCCTGGTGCCTAGAGGTTTCTGCCCCCCCTGGGAGCGACCCTTGCCCAAGGGGTCGCTCCCCTTGCATGAAATTCACGCAAAAAAAAACCTCCCTGGTGTCTAATGGTTTCTGCCCCCCTTGGGGGCAGATTGGCCTCATCAAAATAGGCCAATCTGCCCCCAAGGGGGGCTGAAATGGCCTAAATATACATTGCCCCCTAGGGGAGCGACCCTTGCCTAAGGGGTCGCTCCCCACCTAAAAAAAAAAAAGAAAACATTACAAAAAGAAAAAAAAAAAAGATCCCTGGTGCCTAGAGGTTTCTGCCCCTAGGGGGGGCAGAAAAGGCCTTCCCAAAAAAATGCCCCCCCTGGGAGCGACCCTTGCCCAAGGGGTCGCTCCCTTTTGACAGTTTCAGTAAAAAAAAAAAAAAAAATCCCTGGTGTCTAGTGGGGTTTCAAAAGCCAGATTGCAAACATGTGGGATAATCCATGGTGAAGTGACTTGTGTGGCTCTCATCAGAATGTTTTATCCAGAATCCCTTGCAAACCTCAAACTTTGACTAAAAAACACTTTTGTTCTCACATTTTTATGATGGAAGGTTCTGGATTCTGCAGAGAGCCACAAACCTCTACCCAGCATTCTCCTAAACCTTCTGATGAAAATAGTACCTGACTTGTGTGGGTAGGCCTAGTGCCCACAACAGGAAATGGCCCAAAACATAACATGGACACATCAATGTTTTCCGCACAAAACTAACCAGTTTTTTGCAAAATGGGTAGCTGTTGTTTTTTGACCCTACCTCAGCTGGCACCTAGGGAAACATAGCAAATCTATACATTTCTGAAAAATAGACATGTGGTGGAATCCAGACTGGGGTAACTTGTGTGGCTCCTACCAGGTTGTTTTACCCAGAATCCCTTTCAGAACGCAAACTTTGACTTAACAAACACATTTGCGTCACATTTCTGTGATGGAAGTTCTGGAAAGTGCACAGAGCCACAATCTTCCTTCCATACAGCATCAGTCGTCTTATGAAAATGGTACCCACTTTGTGTGGGTAGACTTAGTGCCCGCAACACGAAAGGGCCCAAAGCACATAATGGAGAAATCACATTTTTCTACGCACAAATGACCCGTTTTTTGCAAAGTGGGTAGTTGTGGTTTTTGAGCTCCACCTCACCTGGCACCTAGGGAAACCTAGGAAACCTGCACATATTTTAAAACTAGCCATCCAGGGAAATCCAGGATGTGGTGACTTGTGTGGCTCTCACTAGGTTCTATTACCCAGAATCCCTTGCAAACCTCAAAATGTCTGGACTCTAAGGGGAGCCACAGATTTCCTACCATCCAGCATTCTCCTCGGTCTCCTGTTTTTGTAGGTGGGCCAAGTGTCTGCAAAAGGGAAGGGCCAAAAACATGTACAAATTGAGGTGGAAACAAAGCGGGTCCAAAAGGGTGTTATTTTTTTATACATTTATAGGCTGACCCTGCTTTGGGCACCCACACAAGTGGGGCAGAGCTTTTATCTGTACAGAAGGGGCAATGTTGGCCAGTAGGAATTTTGTGGATTCCTGCAGATTATGGAAGTTTCCATCACAGAAATATAGGAAAAAAGTATGATTTCAGGCAAAGATGGAGGTTTGCAGGGCATTGTGGATAAGAAAATGGTGTGGGGTGCATGTGAAGCACATCACCCTGGACTACCCCAGATGTTTAGTTTTGAGAAGTGTCTGGTAGATTTTTCTAGGTGGCAGCATACCACCTAGAAGTCCAAAAAGTGCAGCCGCTCACTTTTGCAAGTGTGATGATACTGGAAGTCAGTGAAGCTCTCTTGGCGCATATGTAAAAAAAAAATACCAAAAGAGTCAAATGTCCTTTTGCTTGCCATTAGGATGCGATGCTTTAGTCTGCAGAAAGACTGTTTCCCCCTTCAGTCTGGGTGGGGGCATAACCATGTCCATGGTGGTGGCCAGTCCTCACCCCTCTATTTAAAAACAAATGCTTCCCTGGTGTCTAGTAGGCATCCTGCCCACCCTGGGGGGCACATTGGAGTTAATAATCCCCATCTGCCCCGAAGGAGGCAGAAAGGCTGTGCCCATTTATTTTTGGGAGATGGGGGCATTGCCATGACCATTCTGGGCATGCATATTCAATGACTCATTGAGAGGCTCACCGGAGGGCAATAATTGCAATTTGCATGAGATTTAAGGTTCAGAACAACGAAGGTGCAGAGTTCACATTTTTGAGCCTGTAAACAAGGGCTGTGATGGCCCGAAACGCGTCAGACAGGTACAGAATGCTCCCATTGTCACAAGTCGGATTTAAGCTGTAAATAAATAATAATTATCTGTCTGTGAGTGCGTTTTCGCTTCGAGGGCAAAATCTGAAAGGATATATTCTGGCAGGCCAGCCAGGAAGACTGCACCACCATAGTGATGTGATTTATGGGCCTGCTTGGTTTTTGTAAGCTGAGGAAAACCGGACTGCAGGGCGACAGGTACAGCAATGAAAAAATGTATTCCATCTGACTTTTAACAGTGGGAAACCCATGGCAAGGTTTTAACTGTGTGTAAATTAAGTGTGACCTAGGCACACCCACTAGAGGGAAAGGATTAACATTGCTGAACTTGGAATCCCAGCATGCATATTCAATGACTCATTGAGAGGCTCACCGGAGAGCAATAATCGCAATTTGCATGAGATTTAAGGTTCAGAACAACGAAGGTGCAGATTTCACATTTTTGAGCCTGTGAACAAGTGCTGTGATGACCCGAAACACGTCAGGCAAGATACAGAATGCTCCCATTGTCACAAGTCGGATTTAAGCGGTAAATAAATAATAATGACCTGTCTGTGTGTGCGTTTTCGCTTCGAGGGCAAAATCTGAAAGGAGATATATATATATATATATATATATTTTTTTTTAACGGGTTGAGGCATTGCAGTGCTTATTCTGGGCTGCCTCCAGCTCTAGATGGATATAATAAAAATACCTAGTGCCTAGTGGGCTATCTGCCCATCTCCCCCGAGAGCAGATTGGGGACTATTGCCCCATCTGCCCCCGGGGCAGAGAGAGACTGTGGAGGGGTGGGAGTATTGCAATGCGCATTCTGGGCAGCCCCCACTCCTTGATGATTAAAAATATGAATCCCTTGTTTCTATTGGGTTTTTTGCCCCCCGCCTCGGGGGGCAGATTGGGGGCTCCTGCCCCCATCAGCTCTTCAGGGGGTTAGAAAGACTGAATATACCCAAAATAAACAGGGGGAGTGAAAACCATTATCCAAGCTCCCACTTCCTGGTGCAGAATAGGTGGATCCCTGCTTGGGGATCACCCTCCTGCTGTGATCCCACAGCAGGGATCCACTAGGGAGGGGTACTGTTGGTAAGGGGAGGTTCTCCTCTTTCCAACGATATCTCTCCCGTCTGTCTCGGTGCTCACGGGCCTGGGATAGCCCCCTGAGCACCGACGCAGTGAAAGTGAGCCGAGTTTCAGTGTAGTGACATCAGTGCGAGCGTGCACTGATCTTCATTTCACTGAAACGAAAGAAACAGATCTTCCCCCCATCTCCCGAGTTTGTTTCTTTCTAAAAGAAATCCCTCTGGTTCCTGCACCAGAGGGATTTCAAGTGCCATGTGCGCGGACAGGCGGGAGCCGTCCAATGCACACAAGCATTGTAGTGATGGACGGCTCCTGGCTGTCCGACCCACCGAGTGGTTAACATGGAAATTCTTGTTGCCTCCCCCTTACATAGAACATAAGCACATAGTTCTCGCTTTCTGAAAAGTCTTAAATGATTTAGCCCAAATTCAATAAGAGTCTTACATGAAACAGTTCAGTAAAATGTGCAGTCTATTAAGCAGGCTTGAGTTGAGTGGTTGGACACCATGCTTGTTATGCAAAGTACCTTGCAGTAATGATGTCTCTTCCTTTGTTTTTCCAAGTCTTTGGAAGAGAGGGATGGAGAGTCGCTGGAGAATCCAGAAGACACAGCGGGAGAAACTGCCTCAGGTAAGGGATGAGGTCAGATGCTCTCTGAACGGAGGAAGAGGCCAAGCAAAACGTGGTGCTCGGGGCACACTTTTTATAACTGTGCACCCAAAAATGGCTGCCTGAGCATGTGCAGACCCGAGATCTTGCAAGATCCTTGTGTGTATGTCAAGACAGGGTGCTACATGCTGGGTGACAAATAGATGGCTTGCAAGTTCGTTTTGCAGTTTCAACGAAGCAGATTTTTGGGGTCATTACGACCCTGGCGGTTGGCGATAATATGGCGTTAAGTACTGCCAACAGGCTGCCGGTACTTACCGCCATATTATGACACCAATGTACCACTCCGACCGCCACAGCGGTAACAGCCGCCGAACTGGAGATATCCATCTCCAGCCCGGCAGCCCTTACTGTTCCTCCTGCGGGATTATAACCCTGCCTACCGCCATGGTTTTCGTGGCTTTCTTAATGCCACTAAAACCATGGCGGTAGGCACTATCAGTGACAGTCTCCCCCCTCCAGTTTGCCCCCCCACCTCTCCAAAGCCCTACCACCTCTCCCTATATTCGCGCACCCCCTTCTCACACACACACACACACACACACCCATACCCATTCCCACATGCATTCACGCAGGTATACATCCATTCACACAAACATCCGCACACACTTTCATATATACACAAAGACACACATTCACAAAACACAACATACGCGAACTCACATCTCCACAGATGCACAAACGCATTCAACACGCAAGACACACCCGCATCCATGCACACACAAACATTCACACACACACATACACATCACCCCGCCCCCTTTCCCTGTAGGAGACCCAACTTACCTGTGTTCAGCAGGTCGTCCGGCAGGAGACAGGACGCAGCAGCGTCCACCAGCAGAACACCTCCAGGCCGTATTATGGGTCATAATACGGTTGGCGGCAGTCTACTGGTGTGGTGCTGCTGGTGGCAGCTGCACCACCTTACCACCATCCACTGGCATGGCCACTTCCAAATTTCCGCCATTCTTCTGTCGGAAATCCGACTGTGGTCATAATATGTCAGATGGCTGGTAGCCGTGGCGACGGTCTTTTGGTGGCTGTCATTGCAGCAGTAGGTGGTTTTTACCACCATTGTCATAATTAGGGCCTATATGCCTTCCACTGCCACCAGGGACAGATCACTTGATTAAAAAACTCATTACCTCTGCACTTAGAAGGCTGGAAAACTAATATCTAATGGGGCAAAGAAAACTAGAGGAGGGGGGCTGTACTTCATGAGCCTAAGAACTGTGTTCCAGACTCTGGGGGTGAAGATAAAGAGAATCCATAACCCAGGATTTACAGTAGAAACTGCATAAGTGAGCGAGTTGTGGATAGGACTGTGACGTACCAAGCCTATTTCTCTGTAATGACTAGAGCAAAGGTCTGCTGGTCGCTCCCCTCTGAAGATGGACATCTGTGTTTAGGGCAGCTTCTGTCGGGGTTCATAGAATGATTCCTATAGCTAGTCCTTCTGTTCCTTCTCGAATAGGCTGGGCCACAGCAGGTCTGGGCAAACAACAGCTGCCAAAAGCAAGTCAGGCTCAGAACAGACATCTACTTCAGTCCCAGGAGACCAGAACTGTCCTGAACAGCAGCTAGGTCACACACAGGCTGAATGTTGAGAGGCCCTGATAGGAGGCCACACTCAGAGAAGACCCCCCCAGGTGACAACAATCCCATCACCACTGGCCTTATTGCACAGTGATGGGGAAGAGGCAGAATCCCCCCTCAGGGTTGCAGGCCACAAAACAAGGCAGAACCACCACCACTCGGTCATCTGAAGTGGCTCACCCCTGCCTTGGGCTTTGTCAAGGTGCTCCTCTAGAGTAAAAGGCAGTCCATGGTGCAAATATGTGGGGCTTGATTGTTTCCCTGGCTAAAGGTCGTTGGAGTTTCCTCTATACTAGACACTGCTTAAGGCTTGCAATCCCAAGAGTGTGGCCATGGTGCCCACCAGACAACTTTTTTGATGGTTTCCTTTGTCAAGCATTTATGCAGCATCCTTGGGTTTGGGGAGGCCGGGACAAGAAACGTTTGTACCTCCCTGGCTGTAGCCTGTGCCACAGCCTCCAGTTATGCTGGCAGACTAAATACGCATCTTCGGTGCAGCAGCCCATGTGAGAAGGGCCTAACACAGCCCGAGCCGGGGCCCCAGAAGTCATTCAATGGAAAGGGTGTCTTGATTTCAATCTTCACAGCCCTTGGAGGTTGGCTGGAATTCCAGCATTGTCACCTTCAGTTCATGCATTTAGTGCATATGTGGAGGCATACTCTGGGGCTCTAGTCTCCTTGCCTGTGCCACAGCACATCCTCATGCCAGTGGTAGCAAGCATCTGCAACCACGCACATGGCATAGCATGGCTATGCCAAACTCCTCCTGCCATCAGACATTTGGCTCACTGGCTATCAGTGCCAACAGACTAAAGGCACCCCATGAGATGGGGGAGCCCCTCCTCTATGTGACCAACAGTTATGTGGCCAAAGCCACTCGGAGACCAGCAGTGGTGCACCGCAGTCCCAATGCATCTCCCCTGCTTAATAGACCGGCCTCATGGACCTCGCTCCAAGGGGTTGTAGAAGATGATGTGCTTGGCATCTTTATCCTTCTTGTGGAGCAAAACAATGACTACCTCACTCATTGACTGCAGCAAAGACCCCCGTCTTAGATGCATTATAAAACTTCTACGAATTTAGGGGACAGTACCCCTATAAGGATGGGGTAAAACTCTGTCAACAGCCATTAGATTTTGGCACCTTCCCACTAGCCACCTCCTTGACCATACCTTTCACTGTTTTGTCGGACCCAATGCAGCTGCTTCCTCTGGTTCTAGCCTGGGAAGTGTAGCGTTTCTCACAATATAAAATATTTCATGGTCATTAGTAACAGCTTTGGCCAAGTAAAATTGGTTAAAATATTATTTAAATGGTACATTGATCTCTGACTGTGAGTACCATCTGGTGTGAGAATATAAAGTATTTGTGTGTCCCTTATATCTTGATTGCCAAAACCCAGGCCAATTGCTTCCCAGTTTTTGTCTCTTTCATCAGTCGCCCCTTCAATGTAGCCCTATAATCATACCCCTTCAGTCTATCCACAAAAGCCATCACCATCTCTTTTTTCCCCCCAAAGCTGCTCAGGCTGTGTGGTGATATTCCCTAATTTCCTCTCATGAGTATTCACCACCTGCTCTTATTTCAGTATATGCAAGTGAAATTGTGTTTGCCCCCTATTTTGCTAACTATGTAATGTCCCATCAGGTTATTATGGTCTCTTTATCATTAATTGAGAGCCAATAAGAGGACCACCTAAAGTCTAACACATTTTCACAATGTTTCTTAATTCAAACATTAATCCAAAAATTAATACAAGGCCTGAACTTTACAGCATAATTTTGAATATCACAATTTAGAATTTGGAATTGTAGCAAATGTCCAAAAGCTACAAATTAGAGTTATTTCACTAGCTTTTTTGGATTTAGAAATGTGTTCATATCATACTGAGAAAGGCACAGGCTGGACATCTTAACACAACGAGAGAGGAGGGGAGAGAGAGGATATGGACCCCAGACTGCCTTCCCAAAGTACACAACCAGCTACACAAGGAGTATGGGGTGTTTACGTGGGTACCAAGTAGAGTTTAATTGCCCTGCACCCTCTGTGTATCGCGGACTACGGGACTTATTTGTGTGCTGAATGTGGTTATCAGGAGGGGAAGTTCTCCTTATGGACCAACTTGTCTCACATACTATATAGTGTCATGCTTCATCATTTGATAACCTAGCCCCATCCAGGTAGGATACACTTGGACGGACTCAACCTTGTTGTTAAAAGAACTTGGAGGAAGTGCAGAGATAAAGATTATCTGGATAATAGTGGGATACAGTTGTACTACAGAAAATCTAAAATCGCCTAATCAGTCAACTGTGTCATATTTCATTTTTCTTTGCGGTGATTGTTGGTGAGAAAACAGTGGGAAGCTTCTAGAGGGTAATGACTCAAAGAGTCACCTACAGTTCACCGGCCAACATGTTTCTGCCTGCTAACTAAAGCCAAAGGAGGTCTGGGGGCATTTGTCACAGCCTAGGATCCATAGATTCATGCACTAACGAGTTATATGCTGAAAGAAGGAAAGGGCCTACCTCAGGAGGAGGTTGCTAAATTAGAGTAATACGAAGGGCCTACCTGTGGATCACTAAACCATGTGGGCCTGTAGGTGGAAAAGAACGGATAGTCAAATATGACATACAAACTACATGGACATGAAACTAGGCATGGCAAACCACTGCACACGAAAAAGTGAAAAAGCATGCCGAAACAGACAAATAACCATGCAATACAATTACAATCAGTCACACTGGATAAAACTTTAAAGTAGAACTTAGATCCACAGATTACGGGAAGAAAAGGAAAGAGCTGTCTCTTACCCTGTCAATATAGGGCAAATCGCCCCTGCGCTAGGGGAAAGGGAGTGTCCCCTTGTAGTCATACACTGGATATACGAGAAAGACTACAGGAATGGTGGTGAACACAGATCTAGGAGGCAGGAAAAAAATATTCGCAAATGTGGGGTGCACAGCATGTGGTCCCGGAGGGCGGTTAAATAAGGCGAATTTCTGTGAAGCCCCCTCTTAAATAGACCTCACAGTGCAAGATGTAACTTGCAATGAGGTAAGTTCAAGATAAATCCAAGCTTTAAAGACAATACATAAAACACAGCGAATAACCAAAATGCAGTGAAAGTCAGAAGGTAAGATCATTATCTGAGGTGAGTGCCAAATAAATCCGATCTTTGCAGACAATACATAAAACATAGAGAATTACTGAATTCAGAAGGTAAGGTCTTATCTGTCTGAGGATGGTGCCCGGGGATCCCGCTGAAGGTGTGGTGCGGGGCGCAGGGAAAGGCCCGCATTGACTAAGAGCTTCAAAGGGTGACGCTCATTGGTGCACCTAGTCCAACTCCCTCCCCAGTTGTCAATGAAGCTCAGCCGGGGAGGCTCGGAATGTAAATAGCCTGCCGTCCAGCATCTATGCCGACGTGCAGGAGCGTGCAGAGCCATGTCCAGCCCAAGGGAGCATGGGAAATGTAGTCCCATGTCTCCCAACGTTATCAGTAGACTTTGCAAAGAATGGAAAACAACGTGAAGAGGGGGGGGAAGAGAAATGAAGATGAGGGAGAGTGGGTTTTGAAAGAAGACGTGGGAGGAGGGATAGGGGTAGGAGGGGAGGGAAAAGGTTTCAAGAAACAAAAGGGGAAGAAATAGGAAGGGGGTAAGGGGTTTAGGAGCGGGGAAGAAAAGATGGAAAAACATGAGGAAAAGAAAAAGAAGGGCGAGGTAATGAGGTGGGGAAAAAAACTGAAATGGGGGAAGGACGGGAAAGAAAGGACACAGATAGTTGAGAGGGAAAGGGTACAGGGGAGCGGGGTCTTTTTGGGGTTTGAGGTAGGGGAGGGGAGAAGTCGACCAAAAAGGGGAAGTAGAAAGAAGAAATAGGGAACAGAAAGAGAGGAGTAAGAAGAAATAAAAAAAAGAAAAAAGAAGGGGAAAAGGAAAGGTGGGGAAGGAGAGAATGGGAAGAGGTGGACAAGGGAAAAGGCACCAGGAGAGAGAGACGAGGGGAGAATGTTAGAAGAAGAGAGAAAGGAGAGTGTTATAGAACCCTCATATTTATTTAATGAAGACCATGGTATTTCATCATTAAGTCCTGTGGTATCTGTGTGCAATCTCCAGACATATCTTTGTTTGTAGTATAGAAGCTTTTGATTCATGTTGTTTGTCATAGGATTAAGTTTGTCTAGTACTATCCATTCCAATTCATCCAGGGAGTGGTTGCTCCTGATGAAGTGGCTGGTAAGTTTCGTAGTATTGTGTTTGCTATGTATGGTGCTTCTGTGTTCGCATATCCGGGTTCCCACTCTCCTTGTTGTCATCCCAATGTACTTTATTTGACAGGGACATTGGATCATGTAAATCAAGTTTTTGCTGTTGCAATTTGTGAGGGATTTCAATTCCCGAGGGGTTTTCAGACCTAGGTCCAGGGTGGTTGTTTTTCATGTAAACTGACAAACACTACATTTCCCGCATGGGTGGTGGCCTGATGGGGGGACATTTGCCATAAAGTCGCTTGTTTGTTAGGTGGTATCCTCATCTGGGGTCTTGTGTGGTCCACCATGCCTCGTTTGTTGCTCTCTTGTAGGCATGTAAAGGTTGATCAAAGGGGAGTCCACCTGATGTAAGAATCTTCCAGTCTTCCCTTAGAATCTTCCAGTCTTCCCTTATTATTTTCTGGATTTTGTTTGATAACGGGTTGAAAGTGGTGATGCAGATGACCTACTCCGTCTTTTGCCTCACTCTTGAAGGTAACAAGAGCTGGTCTCTGTTGTTATTGCGTGCCCTCTTGTCAGCTCTCCTGAAGAGACAAGCCGGGTAGTTTCTTTCAAGGAGTTTCTTTGACAATCTTTCTTTATGTTTGGTGAAATTCATTATATCTGAGTGTTAGACCTGACAGCCTTAGGGTGGTCACCCCTAACTTTTTGCCTGTCTCCCTCCACTTTGTAGATACTGTTTTTGCTGGCTTTAAGACTAAAAATGCATGTGCTCTCTCCCTATAAACATGATAACATTGGATCATACCCAACTGGAATATTTAATTTACTTATAAGTCCCTAGTAGAGTGCACTATATGTGCTCAGGGCCTGTAGATTAAATGCTACTATTGGGCCTGCAGCACTGATTGTGCCACCGACTTAAGTAGCTCCTTAATCCTGTCTCAGCCCTGCCATTGCAAGGCCTGTGTGTGCAGTTTTACTGCCAATTCGACTTGGCATTTAAAAGTACTTGCCAAGCATAAAACTCCTTTTTTTCTACATATAAGATATCCCTAAGGGATACCCTAGGTAACCCTTAGGGAAGGGTGCTGTGTAGGCGAAATGCAGGACATGTACCTGTGTAGTTTACATGTCCTGGTAGTATAAAACTCCTATATTTGTTTTTACACTGCTGTGAGACCTGTTCCCTTCATAGGCTAACATTGGGGCTGCCCTCATACATTGTTTGAGTGGTAGCTGGTGATCTGAAAGGAGTAGGAAGGTCATATTTAGTATGGCCAGAATGGTAATACAAAATCTTGCTAACTGGTGAAGTTGGATTTAATATTACTATTTTAGAATTGCCTCTTCCAGAAAGTGAGCATTTCGCTGCACTTACATCTTTCTGTGCCTTACAATCCATGTCTGGCTGGTTTTAGTTGACAGCTCCCTTGTGCATTCACTCAGACACACCCCAAACACAGGATACTCCGTCTCACTTGCATACATCTGCATTTTGAATGGGTCTTCCTGGACTGGGAGGGTGGAGGGCCTGACACTTGCATGCCAAAGGTCAGTAGCTTGCCGTCACACAAAGGACTACCACACCCCCTACTGGGACCCCTGCAGACAGGATTGAACTGAAAGGGGACCTTGTGCACTTCTAAGCCTCTCTTTGAAGTCTCCCCCACTTCAAAGACACATATGGGTATTTGAACAGGGCCTCTGCCGCTACCAACTTAGACACTTCCTGGAGAAGAAACCTGAGCCAGAACTTGCATCCTGCCAAGAAGAACTGCTTGGCTTCCCAAAGGACTCACCTGTCTGCTTTCTGAGAAGGACTGCTGCCTTGCTGTTGCCCTGCTGCCTTGCTTCTCTCTGGCTGTGGCAAAGAAGTGCTCTCCAAGGACTTGGATAGAGCTTGCCTCCTGTTTCCTGAAGTCTCAGGACCAAAAAGCCTTAATTTCTTCAAGAAGGACTCCTTGTGCGGTGAAATTCGACGCACAGTCTGCCAGAAACAACACACAGCCTGCATGTGGTGAAAATTTCACTGCATGCTAAACCTGAATGATGCAGCCCGACTTCGCTTTGAGACGATCGACACAGTGCCAGCGTAGCAACCGGAAATTCGACGCACTGCCCACCGGATAGACGCACAGCTGAGCCGGAACGACGCAGCCCGACTTCCAGAAAGAAATCGACACAGCTCCTGCCGTACAATAGAAAATTAGACACAACGCCCACCGAATCGACGCAGCTCCTATGACTTCATCCTGCCAGCGCAGGAAATCCACGCATCGTCCCCCGCACGTCCGAATCCCCCCACCCGAAGAGGATCCACGAACGAGCACCAGAAATTGACGCACAGCCATCCCTGTGTGGAACCTAAATGACGCATTGCCGTGTGTGACCCGAGAAATCAACGCACACCCCTTGGTTTCTAAAAGTGACATTTTCAAAATTGTAATTTAAAATCCGACCGTTCCATGAGAGAGGAATCCATTACAATTTAAACACACCAAACATTAACTTGTTAAATGTTCCCATTTAGAAGTTCTCCTCTCTTTCATTAAATGTAATAAGGTGACTCCAATGTTATCCTGTAGGAGAGGCATGCTATGCAGAAGTGCAAAACAAATGTAAGAGTTTTGCACTACCAGGACATGTAAAATGTAAAAGTATGTCCTACCTTCTAAATGCACTACATCCCTCCACTCTGGGCTGTCCAGAGTAAACCCTAGGGGTGACCTATATGTATTAAAAAGGAAGGTTTGGACCTGGCAAAAGTTTTATTTTGCCAGATTGAAATGGCGTTTTAAAAGTCCACACACAGGCTGCAATGGCAGGCCTGAGACATATTAGAAAGGGCTACATAAGTAGTTGGCACACTCAGTGCTGAAGGCTCACTAGCATCATTTAATTTACAGGCCCTTGGTACATTTAGTGCCACTTTAATAGGGGCTTACAAGTGAAATAAATGTGCCAATTGATTGGGGATATGCCAATTTTACACTGTTTAGAGGAGCGAGCACATGACCTTTAGCACTGATTAGCAGTGATAAAGTGCAGAGCCAACAAAAATGAATTCAGCAAAAACAGGAGTGAATACAAAAGAGTTTGTTGGTGTCACTGCAGAGTGGGCCTGGACCAACAGTACCCAATATTGTACTGCTAGATTTACCTAACATCATTGTAGAAGACTGGAACATCCAACAAGGCCTTGGTCTAAAAAGGTTTGAGTCCAGTTGATAGACTGACCAGTACTTTGGTGGCAAGGGAGACACCGTTTTACTTCATGTCACAAAGCTACCTTGCACAGAAAGGTCTGGTTATGGAGATTCTGGAAATCATACCTAAAACAAGTTGTCATTAATCATGGTTTTAAAATATGAAATTCAGTCATTGTCAAATGAATACAATTAAATCAGATGTGTTGTAGTCAACAGCTTTTGTTTTGGATTTCACTGACATCGGTATTTGGCTTCCATAGGATTATATTTATTTAAATTATTATTATTAAAACTTTGTTTTTTTTCCTTAAATTTCACAGATCCCCTTTGAAATTCAGGCTCGTAGGCACAATTGTTTCTCTCAGAATTAATTCAACCTGCATCCAGTTAAAAAATCATATTATTTTATTGTCAATATTCTTCTGCTTTAGCTTGGATCTGCAGTGTTTTCCTTTTATGTGCATATTAGTGTGACTCAATCAATCAATCAGCGTGTTTGTAAAGCACAGTACTCACCCGTGATGTTCTCAAGGCGCTGGAGGGGGGGCTGCTACTGCTCGAATAGCCATGTCTTGAGATGTCTCCTGAAGGTAAGTAGGTCCTGTGTCTGTCGCAGGTGGGTGGGAAGAGTGTTCCACGTCTTGGCGGCGAGGTGGGAGAACGATCTGCCACCGATGGTCATTCTGTCGGTGCGTGGGACGGTGGCAAGGGCAAGGTTGGCGGAGTGAAGCTGTCGGGTCGGTGTAGGGGAGCCGTCAGTTGAGGTATTCTGGTCTGGTGTTGTGCAGTGCCTTGTGAGCGTGGGTGAGGAGTTTGAACATGATTCTCTTGTTGATGGGGAGCCAATGTAGGTCTCTCAGGTGGGCTGTGATGTGGCAGTGGCTGTCCAGGATGAGGCATTCTGTATGCGTTGCAGTCTTTTCTGGAGCTTGGCTGTGGTTCCTTCGTAGAGGGCATTGCCGTAGTACAGTTGTGGGTAGTCAAGAGGTCAGAGCACAAGACTCTTGTGTTAAAGTTTTCTCCACTACTCCAAATAAAGGCATACATGGGCAAGACCAGCGTAGATGGACAGGTTGCATGAAGATGTATGAAGCCAAAGCCTACCACAAGCATGGCCTGAATTTTGCCTGAATCTGCAGAAGCACGGTCTAGTCCTGCCCCATGGACAGGCTTAAACCTGCTCTGATCTCCTGACTACCCACAACCAACTGGGCCTTTTACTGACAATCTGCCTACTCTGACCAGGTGGGCAACATCAGCAGTTTTATCTATTTCATTTTTTGACTCTTGACGTGTGTTGACATTTTATGAAGTAATAAATCTAAAAATAATATTTCAGTGGGATATTTTTTTCTATGGGAATGAAGCCAGCATGACAGAAAGTATATATTTACTAATTCTAATCCTGCTCTACCATCATTCAGAATTACAACCTGGGAGGTCTTCAGTTTGAGACTAACAACGGGGAAATAATTTAGACTAGAGAACAATTTATTTAATGGAAAAATGTTAAAAGCAATAGAACTCACACATTGTGGACGTCTGGGATGTCTTATTATAAGCAGTCATCAATGTACAGTTACGTCGAAATTACGTGCTCTGGCATAACCGAGTATTCACACCTGTGCCTTCGACACTCCGACCGTCAATTTTATATGTTGTCGTATAGTACAGAATTGTGACAACACATACTGTAATAGCTATCTTTTATGTGATATATATTTATTCTTGTTTCTTAGGATTTACGTTTGCCAAATATCAAAAAATCAACCAGCGGCAAAAGAATGACATGTGCAGGTATGAGGCTACACAAAAATAAGAATGCCTTTGACAAAAGCATCTATCCATAGGTAAAGTGCGACCCTCTTTAATGTACGCATGTAATGCTTACAGATATTTCTCCCACCAATCCACTTGTCTGCCATTTTTTAGCGCTGGTGATAACGGGTGTTACTATTACCAACTTAATGGCATTCTATTTACCTACCCAGGAAGGATAAAAGATGTATCAGCCTAACATAGACCAAAAGTATAACTTTACTACTTTTCAGTAGTCACAAAGATAAAGATGGATCAAAAGCCTAACTCAGACCAAAAGTTTGATTTTGCTACCAGTAGTAAAAAGTAGTAGAGATAGACTTTTGGTCTAACTTTACCTTTATGAATCGGGCCCATGGAATCTAACTCTTTTCTTTGGTACACTGCTCTTTTTTTTAGCTTTATTTGCAATCCTATATAGTGCAAACCTTACTCAACGGCGTTGGATACATTTAGCAGACGATGGCGGTCTCCCAAGTTTTAGTTTTATTTTTTACTTTTTGACATTGTGCAGACAGTTTATCCTGGACCAGCTTGACTACTTTTCAGACTTCTCTATGCTGATAAACTATGGGCCTCATTTCCGAGAATCTGACGCAAAGCTCTTTTTACGCTGTCCTGTGCCCCCTAACGATGCTATGGTAGCACTGTATTTAAGATACAGATTTCAATGGCACACAAATTCCACATGTGTTTCAGAATTTCTGAATCATATATGGCACAAAGGTGGCGCATTGCTTGACTAGTGTAAAAAAAAATGACGCTACTCAAGCAATACATGGAAGGCCCCCATTCTAAAAAGCCTGGCATCACTTTAATGCCTGCTCTGATCAGGAGTCACATTTTTGACACAGTAAAATCTATAGATTTCACTGCACCAGTTGTGCGTGGCTTCTAATGGAGGAACGCCTACCTGGCATACATTATACCTGGCGCAGGTATAATGTGGCACAAGGCTGTACAAGCTGGCCCAATGGTCCCATTGTGGCAGTTTGTAAATGTGACGCAATGTAGGGGACTGCTTTGCACCACCTCTGCATCAAAAATGTGATGAAGCAGTGTCACAAGGGGCTTGTAAATAAGTCCCTATATATGTAAAGTATGGGTTTGCCATTTTCCCTTTTGTATACAGACCTAAGGATGATCCTACCTATTCACTAACACAGAGACCAAAACATGAACGCTTACTCTTCAAGTAGTCTGGACCTAACCAATCACCAACTTTATAATAACTAAAGAAACATATGGACAATATTTGTCTTTGAGCAAAGTAGCACATATATGTGCTTTAGCATTTTTGCGGCATTACTGATTATTTTGCTGGATACGTATGTGTTCCTGATTCACCTGAACCCCTTTTAGTACTGAATTAACATTATCCATCAATACATTTCTCATTACAATGTACGCCTTTACTTACTTTGTTTTATGTTTACTGCTCTTAATTGGCTGCGTAAACTGCTTTATAGCCTGTGTTTGTTATACTTACCTTTTGTCAGATCATTCAATTGCTCTGAATCATAAAATATGCATTTCCTTTGTGTTTGATGTACAACAGATCCAAGCTGCGTTACGCAGTTGCTTTTTTAAAGCACAGGAATATAAACTTATTTGCTGACGATGTTAAGTCACAGCAGGGATCTGAACCTGGTTCCCCAGATCAGTGGTGGACTAGCTGTTAGCTCACATATCCTCCTGCTCATTTTGCATTTTATTTCATGATTACAGAGAAGTCTATTCATATAATATCTTAGCTCAAACATGTCTTCCGGTTCACTAACTCTGTTATCTCTGCCATTGTCACTGTATATAAGTGTTGCAGCGCGGCATGAATTAAACGTCAGGCATGAAGTAGTTTCTTGCAGGTTTATTAATATGAAAGATAAAGTAAGCATAGGCGTCCCTCAGCGACCACTTGCAAGAGAAGACAGAAGCAACTGTCTTCTCTGGAATGTCGTCAAGGAAGTCAGTGATAAGATTCCAAGCATAGCATCATGTCAACATAGATTCCTACATTTCATTACCCTTATAACATAACAATAAATATGTCTTAAAGGTGGTGAACACTTTCAGAGGAACTACTACAGTGCCTCAAGAGAAGAAACCCAAAGACCAGAGCTAAACTCTACAAAATTGATCATTCCTTTTGCATCTTGGTTCTAGGACCTTTTGCATCTTGGTCCTGTGTACTAGAGGTACAGTAAATATGCCAATTGGGTAGGAGCCAAAATGTTACCATGTGTAGGGGAGAGAGCATGTGCACTTTAGCACTGGTTAAATGTGGTAAAGTGCCCAGAGTCCTAAAGCCAAAAAACAAGCTCAGAAAAAGAGGAAGAGCAAGGCAAAAAGTTTAGGAGGACCCTTGAGAGAGTGACCATTTTCCACCAGTGATCATCCCTCAAACTATTTGCCTACCTCCTCCATTTTTCTGACCTTGTTTTTGTTGGTTTTAGGACTCTGGGCACTTTATCACTGCTAATGCAGTAGCTTGTCATACTTCGTAGGAATCAATGCCCTTCAAGGTTGACGAATCTTTGGACCCAGTAAAGAGTCTGGTAGATCCATGAACACAGGTTCAGTACAAACCCATTTGATTCACTCACCATAGCCAATGTGATCACGGAAGAAAAATCCAGCCAGAAAACAAAGTAAGAGGATTTTTTACAAGCAGAAGCTAAAAGTCATTTAGAAAATATGCAAAACCAAGTTGTAGAGATATATATTTACCAAAGGTTGCCCAAGGTGACAAAATAAGTTCAAACATGTACAGGGAGCTGTCAACCAGCACAGACCAGACGTGGATTGGAGACAGGCTGTAAGCCACAGATGGCAGTAAGTGCAGAGAAATGCCTACTTTCCAAAAGTGGCATTTTTGAAATAGTAATGTAAAATCCAACTTCACTAGTAAGTAAGATTTCTTACTACCAGTCCAACCATACCAAATATGACAAGTCTATTCCTCTCAAATCAAAAATGACCCCTTAAAGCATTTAATGGGGGGTCTCTAATGCTGGCCTGTGAGAGGAACCAGCTTCAAAGTAGTGACAAATTACTTTGGGGGGTTTTCACTAGCAGGGCAGTAATTGGAGAAATGCCCACTTTCTAAAAGTGGCATTTCTAAAATAGTAATATTACATTTAACTTCACCAGTTAGCAGGATTTTCTGTTACTATTCTGGCCATACTACATATGAGAGGGCTACTCCTTTCAGATCAAAATCTACCACTTAAAAGTATACAAGGGCAGCTCTAATGCTGGCCTGTGAGAGGAGAAGGTATCACAATAGTGGAAAACAAATGGGTGGGTTTTCCCCTACCAGGATATGTAAAACACATAAGTACATGTCCTTATTTTTACTTACATGGCACTCTGTCCTATGGGTTACCTATTGCCTGCCTTAGGAGTGACTTATAAGGAAGAAAAGGGGAATTTAAGGCTTGGCAAGTAGTTTTACATGCCAAGTCGAAGTGGCAGTTAAACTGTGCACAGAGGCCTAGCAATGGCAGACATGAGACATGGTTAAGGGAATACTTATGTAGGTGGCATCAACAGCAGTGGCTCTTCTTCTGATGGCTGGAGCACAGACGACAACCAACCTCAACCCTACTACAATTACCCACCATTTCTAGTTAATCACCAAATGCCCTGGCAACCTCCTTATCCATTCTTTCAACCCCGCCCAATGATGGCATACATGCCTTTTTTAGGCTGCGGCCGGGGCAGGGGAAGAGGCAGAAGGACAGGAAGAGGAAGACCTGTTCAGTGGTCCCGAGAGGAACCCCAAATGGTAACACGGAGCCAAACCAAAAACCCTCCAATGAGAACTTAGTGGTAAACCTATCCTCCAAACAACTTACTGAAGCTGAAACAAATGTGCTAAACAAGGGCTTAGGTTTCGTACCAACTCTCAATGAAGATTTGTTTCGATTACACTCCGAATTAGCCATGTTCTTTCGTAAGATACGACTACATTTCTTCTTCAAGGATAAACAGGCAAATGAAACACCTGCTGACTCTGGGTTGAAAAAAACTTCCACTTTTGTTCCCCCATCCTCGTCTTTGCCAAGTGAAGTATTCACATTTGAGAAAGCGGTATTGACTGACTTGGAGCATCTACATCCTAAACACCCCTATCATAATATCTCTACTATAGAGAAAAGGGCATTACAATCCCTATCAACTGATTCTACGATCACTATTAAACAGGCTGACAAAGGCGGCGCCATTGTTATACAGAATACTGTTGATTACAGACATGAATGTCTACGTCTCCTGAGTGACTCCACTTACTATGAAAAGATAACAAGTGATCCCACAGGGAGATTGCAAATTTAGATTAGAACTTTAATCGAAGAGGCAAGGAACAATATATGGATTTCTGCAAAAGAAGCCGAATTTCTTGACACTTCCCATCCGAGGACCCCATACTTCTATTTTCTACCAAAAATTCATAAAGGCACACTACCTCCACCAGGCCGCCCGATAGTATCCGGTCAGGGCTCTTTTCTGGAACCTCTATCTATTTTTTGCGATCATTTTTTACAACCTCTGGTGCAGAACTCGGTCACTTACCTACAGGACACTAAAGACATTTTGAATCTGATTGAGGACATTAATAGGACTGGGCAGCTACAGGGCATCATAACCCTAGATGTTGAAGTCTTATACACTAACATCCCCCAAGAGGCTACCTTACTGGTTGTGGAGTCAGCACTCACAGAAATCTCTGACTCTCTATCTACCCCAGTAAGGTTTATTATGGATTGTGCTACATTGGCCCTGACAAAAAACTTTTTTCGCTTTGAAGACCAACTCTTTCATCAAATCCGCAGCACTTCAATGGGCAGTACTTTTACCCCTAGTTTGGCCTGCTTATATATGTACGATTTTGAAAAGAAACATATTCTACCATCATCTATTGCTTTCCAAAACCATATTAAATTGTGGCGACAATATATCGATGACATCCTTATCATCTGGCAAGGCTCCCTGTCAACCACTAATGATTTTGTATCTTGGATCAACACTATTGATCCCTTTTTGAAATTCACGTCAACAGTTTCTTCCACTAATTTACCATTTCTGGACCTCTTGTTGACTATTAACAATGGTAAAATATCCACTTCTGTTTACCAAAAAGCTACTGATCGGAATAGCCTTTTCTTATATGAGAGTCACCATCCGAAATCCCTACGGGACAATCTACCAGTAGGTCAATTCCTGAGATTAAGAAAAAACTGTAATACATCCTGTGAATTTGATCGCCAGGCTGATATTTTACAAGTCAAACTTTTTGATCGGCATTATCCTCCACGAATCATAGATCAAGCACGTAAATGAGCTAGGAATAACCATCGCAATGCTTTGTTAGAAACCATTGAAAAATCCCCTCCAATAAGATTAACTTGTGTATCCACTTACATCCCTATGTCTAATTTGATTTAAAAAAACTGATTAATAAAAGATGGTCAATTTTGACCAGTGGAGGGACTCAGATACAGAGGCCCGTATTTGACTTCAAAGTACAGCCAATATTAAAGATATGGTGGTCCACACTCGCCCTCGAACCACACAGACCACTTCAACACAGAGAACGCTATGGGATCTTCCCCCTGTCACCGGGCATCACCCCTGTGGCCTCTGTAATGTGTGTTCTCTAACAAAACATCTGACAACATTGAACTTAGAACCGATTTGCCCGTGGCAACTGAGAAGACACACGAATTGCAATACAAAAAGTTGCATCTATATGATCACCTGCCCCTGTGATTTGCGATACATCGGCATGACATCACGCCCAGTAAGATACATATCAACGAGCATAGGAGTAACATCAGATGCAATAGGATTACAACAAAACTCAGTGCTCATTTTCTCGACACCTCCCACACTCCAGATGATTTGTGGTGGACTATTTTGGAGGCTCCAAGAGTGCGATCTGAGGATCCTACTTTTCTATTCAGACTTGAACAGAGATGTGTGTTTAAATTAAAAACTCATGTACAGGGTTTAAACGATGACATACCCTGGCCTCTGGTGACCTGAGATTCATTTCAATCAAGCACTATCCACTTATTACTTGTGGCTGATAAAAAAAAATTCCCTCCTATTTCTAAGGTGACTTATTTGTAGCCTTTCCGTTTTTCTATCTTCAGTTTTCATTTTTCATCCTTCTTCATTTCAGTCTCTAATAGAGATTTCATTAAGGTCTTCTTATCAACCTGGTGTCCCTCCTTTATTTCTACTTTAGCCTGTGGCTTGTCCTCTATGGCAGACTCTTTTCCAATGTTGCTTTGCAGTATTAGCACCAACATTGCAAATCGCTGGACTAGCATAAAAAATTCAGACGCTAGTCCCCTAACTACAGCCATGGTGAGCCGTATTTTAAATACGGCGCACAAATGGTGATGTTAGAGGGGCGCTAAGAGGTGCAAGAAAAGTGGCGCTGCACTAGGTCTAGCACCACTTTTCATAAATCTGGCCCTGAATTTCTTCACGTCGATGTAGCTGTACATCTCCTGACAGCTGGTGTCAAATAATCCATTACATGACCAACCACTTTTGAGACAGTGCCCCTAAAACAAAATAAAGTTGCTTCAGGTTCTGACTGCCTCGCTGTTAAAAATAGGTTTTAAATACTTCCTTCAGAGGTCAAGAAGCTCAGGGTATCAGGCAAAATGTGTTCCAAGGTTTCCTGCCCCATGTGTCATAGCCAACACATACTGTTGGCTGTCCGTAGCATTTTCCATTGACCATCACATTGATAAAAATATATGTAAAAAAGTCTAAAACGTAAGTATATTTTCTTCACTTGATACCCATATTAAAATCATTACATGGCTGTTGCTGTAAAGTATACGATGCCAAAGTGTACTTCATGTCCTTATATTTAGTTATGCTGTCAATGTCCACTAGACAGCTAGATGTTTTTATTTCCTGTTTTAACAGGGTCTTCCGGTCAGGCTTTGCCATTTTATAGATGTCCATCACATCCGGCAAACAGTGACTGGCCCGGCCGGTCATAATGGAGTATTTCGCTGACAGTGGCGGGATTGAGCAGCTCTTTCTTAATATTAATATTTCTGGGTATCCAACACTGAGTGACAATCAGTAAAGGAGTTGATGCAAGTAATTGAAGCCCCAGCGTGCATTGACACAATTCAGAACTCTAATCTTATTTGGCTTTGTTGAGTTGAGTTCCCTACCTTGAACAGTTTCCTGACGTTGCTGATAAATGTTGTTTAAATCTTGCTTTTTATGTCTGGGGACCAACAGACGGACCCACAATTAAATCCTGGGGCTTATTCATCATTGGCAACCATAAGTGTAGGACTCATCGCTCCTCCTCCATATTTTGTGGCAAATCTTTGTTATCGCTTCTAATCAAAATACGATAAGTGAACCTTCCAACCTAATTTATTTGTCCTATGTCAAACCCAAATGAGTATACATTTACACCAATCAATGTAACAGGTATATTTTGGGATACACCATCCATTAGCCTTCATCTTTGTCTTATTGTTGTTAATGTGTTGGTTGTTATCTGTGATAAAAAGAATATTTCTGGTAAATTGGGTTTGTATGCTGTCGTAGTTGGACTCTTGCTCTGGGCAAGACTGCAGGTTTAAGGATGACAGTACTTATGTTTGTAGGTGACTATGCCTATCCTACAACAAGTTGCAACTGTGATCCCAACCCTTCCGGCTCACTAGCCGTGCATCACCAACAACCCAAACAGTCAAAGGTGATTTGCGGCAGCCTTTACTCATGGAGTCAGAAGTATGACATCTCAGGGAATGTCGTGGTTAAATGGCGATTACCCCTTTCTCACAGATACATCATGTCTCACTCAAACACAGGCAGTGATGAAGATGCAGTAAGGTATTAATAGTTTTTATTTAACACAACTGTAATCTGCAATAAGTTATATGGGCTGCAATGATTAGAATAACTAACAGTGCAAGGAACAGAATGGTAAAGACAAGAGTCATTATTATAAAGACCCCCACAATCTTGCAATAATACAAAAAGACATGAAGTGTGTAATATGTTCTAATAACCTATAATGATATGCCTAACCTTCTACCGAAAGGAGAGCTTGGTATGTTAAACCTAATCTGCCAATGCCATGTCCTGGGAAGGAGCCCCCAACCCTAGTTACCTTGAATGAGGTCTTGAGCTCAGACTTCAGAAGAACACGAAGTCCGTGTCAGCATCAAGGCGACATGCAGCATCGATAGCAGGGATGGTATCTGGTCAGAATCCCTCTGATTATCTGTCTAAAGTGTGATGTATTTATTCAGATCTACTTGGACCCCTGACGTAGGTTGTTCCAAAACAATAGATAATGCTGCATGCTTGGGACGGTAATTTCTAATGTGAGCATCTATAGTTTGTTTGTCTTTGTTGTATGAGTTGACGCCTTAGCGCAGTGACACTGATACTCTAAACAAAAAGGCCGAACTATAAACAGGGCAGCAATCTTAGAAGAATTAATTAAATAAATGGTCTAAGACAGAGCAAGCTAAGTAGGTTAAAAGTCACTAGGTGACGGGGGCACGAGTCTGCAAGCTAAGCTAACTCCTGTTACCCCATTAAAACAATCTAGGATTCACTACAATGCCAACCTGTGTTGTGTATAGGATCACCATGTCATCCTCTTATGCTAAATGTGGAACCTTTGTATTGGTCAGCTTAGGTGGATTGCCCCACCCTTTTCTAAAATCCCTGTTAGATCAGAGATGTATAAACTGAATAGTTAAGAGGTCAGGATGCATCTTTGTTTTAGAACATCAATGATACAATAAAGCCAACAAAACCTCTGAGTCTTGGTGTGACACGCTTTCTGAGCCAAGATTGTATTATTTAAGGTGGAACATATTCAATGAAAACCTTTCTGAAAAGATATTCTCTTCATTTCATCCACCCAGTTTTGGAGATGATTTAACGTGCTTTGCAAAACTAATTTCCTCAGCGTCTAACAGTGCAATCAGATGACAGCTTTGAGGAGCTCCACTAGGGACTCTCTTATTAATGTGATGTAAAATTGAGCCCTCCTAGGATGGTAAAACATGACCTGAATAAATCACAGCGTTAATTATAATAGCAGAGTACCCCATCGTAATGGATCACAGTTCATGACCACGACGGCAGTCCCTTTGGAACAGGAGCACGCAAATTATTGGAATAGGTAATCAGCCTTACCATTTCTGATTGTGAGATATCATATTCTTACAACCTTATCTTGAAACCTGAGCCCTTGTAGTTGCTTTGAGAACTGCGATACAGGTCGTACAGGAAATCTTGTGATAACCTCCATCTAGTTGTAACACTCGGATTTGGTATCCACCATTTTTTTATTCATATTGGGCCACCAGAAACCTAAGTGGCATATTTATACTCTGGTTGTGCCGAATTTCGTTTTTTTCGACGCAAATTCGACGCAAAACTAACGCCAACTAACGCCATATTTATAATGTGCGTCATTTTTTAGCGTGAACCCCTTCCTTGCGTTAATGATATGCAAGGGAGGCGTTCCCGTCTTAAAAAATGACTCCCAGGCCTTTACGTGGTATTTATACTCCCGGGCAAAAATGACGCCCGGGAGTGGGCGTGGCCAAAAACGGCGCATTTGCGCCGCTTTTTAACGCCTGGGTCAGGGATGGCGTTAAGGGACATGTGGGCTCAAAATGAGCCCAGAGGTGCCCTCCCCTGCCCCCAGGGACCCCCCCTGCCACCCTTGCCCACCCCAGGAGGACACCCAAGGATGGAGGGACCCATCCCAAAGAGATTAAGGTAAGTTCAGGTGAGTATATTTTTTTTACAATTTATGTGGCATAGGGGGGCCTGATTTGTGCCCCCCTACATGCCACTATGCCCAATGACCATGCCCAGGGGACAGAAGTCCCCTGGGCATGGCCATTGGGCAAGGGGGCATGACTCCTATCTTTACAATGATAGGAGTCATGTTGATGGGGGATGGGCGTCGCTAAAAAATGGCGCAAGTCGGGTTAAGACGATTTTTTCGACGCAACCTGACTTGCCCCATTTTAAGACGCCCATACGCCATTTTCCCCCCACGCCGGCGCTGCCTGGTGTGCGTGGTTTTTTATCGCGCACACCAGGCAGCGCCGGACTGCTAGCGCCGGCTAACGCCATTCAATAAATACGGCGCCCGCATGGCGCTTCAGAATGGCGTTAGCCGGCGCTAATTATTTTGACGCAAAACTGCGTTAGCGCAGTTTTGCGTCAAAAAGTATAAATATGGCCCTAAGTGTCTCTGTTTCCAGGTCGAGCTCCTGGGTTCTCACCGCTGTATCAGACATACTTACTTTACTAAACTTGGGACTTTTTTTTAGAATTTAGAATTCCCATTTTGGAAAACCAACTAAAGCTAGGACTTTAAAACTTTTTCTAGAGTTGTAGGGACTTAGTTTGGGCCCTAACAGTTATTTTAGAAATGTATAAAAAAAAAAGTATTAGTCAATTAGAAAATCAAAAATAATTATCTGAAGGCAATTTAAAGAGTTATTTGTGTGTTCACACAATTGAAAAAGTGGTATCAGCAAATGCTAAGTCTTTATCCCACCACTGATACACCAAATGTAGGATGCTGGCCCTCTATTTAGTGTGCAGAACTAGGCAACTAGGGTGTCCGGGCAACCACCTGTTAGTTTCCTGAGGTAAACATTAGACCACCCAATGCTCCAATTATTTCAGGTAGTTGGTCAAGCAGTTGGGCTAAACAAGGAGATATGCTAAGCCTTTGTTATAGTCATAAAATCAATCATGCAGCACACAAAACTCAATGAATAACTCGAGACCAGAATTTATAAAAAATACTTCAGACTTTTATATGATTTTTAAGACCAAGATCTTTAAAATACGTTAAGTATTTTTTGAGTGTGACTTTTTAAAGTTTTAATAAAGTTAGTCTTTCTGTGCGTAAATATGTACCATTGGAATCAATACACAGTCACCTTTAAAAATGCATTAAAAATCGTACAGTTGAGTTACCAGTCTCTTCTCCAGCAGGATGGTCAAAGAAGTCGAGGGGCATGCTGTGCCAGCTGGAGAGCCTTGGGCCGCTCCTGGTTCCAGCGGGAGCATAGCGGGAAAGTCTCTTGGCGTCGGCACTGGCACAGGGCCACTTGGAGGGGCCACCTGGAAAAGAAGATGGTTTACAAACTTGAAGGTGGTGCCTTGGGGTCTCCTTGGGCAGTCAAGGTCGCAAGGGGTTGTAGAGCACAGCTAGTTCCTCATTGCAGGGTGCAGGGCGACCGGATGCAGGGTGAGTTGGAGATCCAGGAGCGGTGCGCAACAGAGTCCTTTGGAGCTGGAGGTGAGTCTCTTTGAGGGCTGCTTACAGGAAAACGGGGCACTCTGGCGGGAGGTCTGTGGGGTTCCTGAAGTCCCTAGACTGAGGCTTCATCCTGATCCTTTTTCAGCTCTGAGGGAGCTTGTTTTCTGGTTGTCTGATGTCAGCTGACCAGTACCCACAGTATTGGTATAACTCGTCCACTGGAGGGCGCAGGTCCTGTTCCTGTTAAAACAATAACGGTATTATCGCTGCTTTCAATTAAGTGATTGCCTTTCCAGTGTTAGAGCGTTCAGTTTCTCGGTCAGACAGTCTATTTCTGTACATGCTTGATTTTAGCACATCTTTTTGTTGCCTGTGTTTTTCAACAACTTATTTGCACATTTGGGGCTTTATCGTAAAAGCTGCCCTAGCTAAGTGCAGAGTCTATGTTTAAGTGCCAGCAGTGTGTAAAGTGACTTCATTCAACACAATATTTCTCTAAGTTTGACCTTTATTTACTGACACTATAGCTAATGAGGAGTGAGAAAACCTCCTGTTTCTGAGCTGTGCTATCTAAAATAGTGTGCTAACTCAGAGAAATATTAAGATAAAGGATTGCATTTAGTGCAAGCACGGTAAAGGGGGTGCTCGACTCCGCCATCAGCCACCACAGACCTTCTTGCTATGGCTCATGATTTGACAGTATTCATCCGCTTTTACCATACGACCCACAAAACACTGCAAATCAAACAATTTACACTTAGAAATACAAAGAAATGTTGCATTTTTGTATGCATTTTAAAGTATCCTTCTGTTAATTTTACTCTCCTCTTATTCCCCCTATCAAGATGTGATATTCATACTGATCCTGGTCCATTGCTGTAATGGCGGTGAGTAGATTTTCCTAGTCCGAAAAACGGAACAAAATTATTGTATACATTTGAATTATATGTTTGATACCATGCATAGAATCGTTTTTATTACGTCTGCACCTTTTGTGACTAAATACTAAGTTCTCGTAGCGGCCATACAGATATATTGAGACTGGTGTGGACTAATCTTGGTTTCGAAGTATATTCGTTCTTAAAACTAAGTAGCTATATACATACAGAGTTTGCAGAGAGTTCTATGGTCCAATTAATATGCAGTTAGCACTGCTTATTGGATTTAAGAGTAAGTATCAATTGCTCCCAAAAAAGTGAATCAGACTGCAAGTTTTGTTTTATGTCTAACGTACAGCTCTATAAATAGGACACATTTTACAGAATATAGCATGATTCAAAATTAATATAAGATATACCAAATGATTATAACACGCCCTAAAACCAACAGGGTGTATGTATGGAAGAATCATTATAAGGCACAAGGAGTGATGGGAGGAATGCTTACAATTTGTCTAACCACTAGCGATTCCTTGGTGTAGCATTTCAACCTGTTCTTTTGTCTGCCATGCTACCTCAGTTTGGTCCAAGCCATGTGCAAATCAGTCTTGAATCTGCTCCAATAGTAACAGTGCAGCCTGAACTTCCAGTGCAGTTCCTCTGTGAACCGGAACACAAGCAACCCAAGACCGGTTTTGCCTTGATTGAGGCTCATCAGACCAGTATAGCTTAGTTCAAGTGGCACAATGAGCATAGGATCCACGTTTGGGCATACACTTGCAATTTAGGGGGGGAACATCAAATGCACAAAAGTTGAGATGATGCTTGCAACAAGTCCAACTACTGGCAATTGTTGGGGGCAGCATTCCAACCCATCGTTCTTTTGCACACATGCCACCTCAGTTTGGACCCAGACAAGCCTGATTTGCATATAGTTGGGTCCAGACTAAGGTGGCATGGTGTGTAAAATAATAATGGAAATGGATGCTTTGCAACTAATTACCAGTGGCTACAAATAATTCAAGTATTCAATCCATCACTTTTATGTATACTTCAGAATCAATGTAACATACATTAAAACAAATATGACAGGTAAAATAATTATGATATTTACTGATTCATGTGAATAAGGTATACACTGAATAGAATAAGGAATACACTTGAATATATCTCAACCATATGGAAATGAATATGGTCATCAATGGAAATAAAATAGCAAACACTGAAATTAATATTACATCAATTAAAAATGATATGACAGTGTCTGAAACGACTTGCGGCAAAACGCATGCGGCACATGCTGAAATTAATATGGTCTGCTGAAATTAATAATCTTCTATTAAATGAATATGACACATTAAAATGGATACATTGTATTTAAAAATTAATATGACATGTTGAAAATAATATGAACCACAGTGAAGTGAACATTAGAAGTATTGTATTGAATATGAGATGTTCTAAAGTCAAAATGGCACATGTGGAAATAAATATTAGATGAGTTGAAATTGATATAACAAGTGTTCAAATTAATATGGCATAAGAAACGGAATGTAACATGCATTGAAATTAATGGTGCATGCTTTGAAATCAATATGGCACATATAGATACCACTATGACTTGTGTTAAAACTAATTTGACATGTATTGAAATTCATATGAATCATTGAAACAAATAACAAAAGTGATGAAACAAATAACAAAAGTGATGAAATGAACATGACCTAAGCCCAAATAAAAGTGATGTGTCCAAAAGAACTTGTCAGATTTAAAAATATGACGTGCTTTAAAATGAGTAGGAATATCCTGAAATTAATATTACTTACATTGAAATGAATAAGGCATACATTAAAGATAATATGTTACTCATTGGAAAGACGCACATCACGTTTGCTATATTATTTTTAGGATTGTTGCTACATTTATTTCACTCTGTATTAGTCAATTCCACATTATGCATTATTCTATACTTTGCTAAGTAGCATATGCATTCTGCCATGTTTTGTTTTGATTTTGCTACATGCTTTGTTGCGTCTACTAAATAGCAGATTTGTTTTGAGACATATTACATTTTCTGAGTGTTATATTCATTTAACTGCATGCTGAGATTTGATACTTGGGGACATGAATTTTAACATGAATTGCTTCTCATATCAGATCCTGCATCCAGTGAGAGTCTGACAGTACGAGATAGAGAAAATGGTATTTGGTAAAGAAGACATTTCTTGATGAATGGGCTTAATATATTGCTCTAAACTGTGCAGTGTATAAAGCACTGTAGTGGGTTGTTTAAAGTAGATCTGAGAGGAACAAGTGGCATAGGATAGAGAAATGTAATTGCAAACATAATACCCCATCCTTTCCACTTGTAAATATACTCCCCAACCGACCATTACCCTCTTACTGAAACCCCCTCAAGCGGTCCAAGTTATTAATTTGACACCAGCTCAATTTCCCAAACAATATAACTCCCCCTTCACATCTGCCTCCCCTCCCTTCAGTACCCCTGAAGTTAATGCCTTCACAGCATTGTCTGTCTCACCCCTGTAAAATGCTGTGCCTGCTGTGTAGCTAGGCTTGTGCCAGCGGCATAAGGTAGTGATGAGGCTCCCTTCGGATGAGGTGAGGAATCCCTGAGACTCATATCTCACGGTTGCCACTTGGTCTGATTGGGGGCTCCATGAAGGATGGGCACCCCTCCTTCGCTGGGGTGCAGGGTCCTGCACTGCACCCCTGGTTTTTGCTTTCTAGGTCTCATACACCGAGACATTAAGCCTCAGTCATTTTGTAGGGGCTTGTATCATTTTTCTTACCCAGTCGTGCAGCAACTTCATTCATTTATTTGTAGCAGTTACTAAGCAGTAGTCCTCTGCACAAGATTAGAAATATTCACTTATTAGTTGTACACGGTCTGGTAAAGTAAAATTACCAATGTATTTATGGTATACTATAGGGGGTGCCTTTGTATATCTAAACATTCCATTGACAGTCCATGCAGCTAAGACAAGTTAAGAATTTGATGATCTTTACAGAAATAGTGACATTTATATTTGAAGAGCGGATGCAATCTGAACTCCACCAGGTTTTTACTGTTCGTAACTACTCTTGCAGTGAGAACCTTGCTCTAAAAGCCTGGTATGTTTGTGCTGCCTTTAATTTAAAGAGGATTTGCCCAGAGATTGCAGAAATACATTATTATTCATGACAAGCACCCATATCATGTTGGTGCATTTTTAAATATATTTTGAGAGGCTGTATGAGATTACTTTAAACCTGGAAGTACAGGATGTTCATTTAAGTCTACGCTCTCCGCCTGTTTTACTAAATCCTATTTTTGGTTTCACTTTATGTACAATGCGTACACATTTTAATATTTTATTAATAAGAAACTGGTATGAAGTAAATTTGGCGGCAATTAATTGTAAAGGCGTTATAAATGGAACCTGGCAGCTTATTTAGAAGCTTCACCACTACACTATTAAAAATACAGATGATTGCAGATAAGGTGCCCAACTCTCATATAGTTGATCTAATTCATAAAAGCTATTCTAGTCAACTTCAGTAGTTAATCCACAAAATTCTCGAATTTGTCATTCGACAATACCCAAGCTTCCCTTACTTTTTTTATTGATATACCTTTCTCGAACAGGGCTACGTTAAGGTCCCAATATGCCTCTGCCATCTGGGCCAACTCAAAAGACCAGGCGTTACCAGAAAGTTCAGAAAATTGTTATTAAACAAAAAAAAAGGCAGCGAAGGCTCGAAACTCCAAACAGGACCCTGAGCTGCATGGCGAGATACCAAACAGAATCTTTGTTAGTCGCATTCTGTTAACTTTATAACATAATGATTTCCTCTGCATTAAATACACTGCCCTGCAGAAATCTGTTGAATGCATAGAATTGAAAATACACTTAAACAAACATTGTGAATGCCCATAGGTCTGACTTGCATTTTGAAAAATAAGCCAGACCCATAGGTTTTCTAATATGTGGGACATTAGGCATGTCAAGACACGCATGTGCACATCTGCACCGGCTGGTGAGAGCATTCCAGCGAAAGGGAGACATGGAGCACAATGATGCCCAGGTGGAAAGCAGGCAGTAGCAGCCAGTGAGGGTCCTAAAGTGTGTGTGGTGAGACAGCCATTGGGTTTTGCATTAGAATATTGTCTTGGGGGTGGGGGTGCCAGAGTGCCCGAGGCAAGATGGACACACATTAGTGCAGCTCCGCTGGCCAGGCAACAATATCCGCACAAAATCCTGCCATCCAAAAATGAACATTGCATCAAAGAACTCACAATAGTGCTGCCTTGCTCAGGGGAGTGCTGGGTGCTGGACTGCAGGGCTGTGTTGATGGCGGTGCCCAAGGATTCGGTGCCAGAAGACACCCCTGGCGGAGGGTGGGGGAAGCTGTGTGAGCAGTGACGGAGGTGAGACCACGGTGGGGGTGGCTCCGGTGACCGGGCCTTCACCGCACCAGGATGCAGAGTGGAGCACGCCCGCTCAATACCTGCTGCAGGGGCGCTGTGCGGCTGAAAAGTCGAGCTTGTGGTGTCTGAGAGGAGAGGAATGCCGGGGCAGCCCTGGGAGGAATAAGCTGCGAGCCTCCTGACTGGCACATAAAGACTGGGTCAGCCCATACCACGCATCGTGCATTAAGCAGTATACGTCCTACGCCACAGCAACAAAGACCATAAAGGCTATGATTGGGGTGCAGGGGCAACCGGTGGGTCTGTGATTTTTTGAAGTGGGAGTGGGTTCCGTCGCACAGTGGCCTGACTTGGCAACCCGCATCCCTGGAACAGCACATAAACAGAATTTGCTTCAACGGTAAGCTGAACAGTCCTGGTTTCTTATCACCTCATGTGGGACTAAAGGCCTAACAAAGGGAGTGCTGCACACACACTGCTAAGTGGAACTAACTAAATTGCATTTGGGCCACACAGGGTGGTGCGGACCTTGGCTTCTTGAGCCGCCGCCTGCTGTGATCACCCTCTAGGTTCTAACTGAGCACAACCCAGACTCTAACGAGGGGCTCACAGGTGAAATGCAAGATAAATCACCCATGCCAGGGTTGTAACACCTGGGAACTAATATTTTGAATAGGCAGCAAAGCTCAGGAAGATGCAATATCTTCAGCTTGGGTGAAACGGGCGGGCACACCTCCCAGGAATATAACAAGCAGACAAAATGGGAAAAACTGAGAAACAGCAAATGAGACTGAAGTGGTAATTACAACCCGGGCAGTCGGTATTAAAGCGGCGGTAAAAAAAAATGGAATCATGACCGTGGCGGAAACCGCCAACATAGACAGCCACTTTAACACTCCGACCGCCACGGCGGTACAAACAAACACCACGGCAGTAACTGCCAACAGACAGGCGGAAGACAAGGTTCCACCCACTGTATTACAACAGCCCAATCCGCCACTTTTTCCGCGGTTGATTCACTGCGAACAAAAAGACGGCGGAAACAGGACTTGGAGGGAAAAAGCTCACCTCTATACACCCCACGAGGAACCAGGACGCCATGGAACCCGAGCTCCAGATACTGCCAGCCTTTGTCTTCCTGCTCCTCTACCAGGAACATCAAAGACGGCGGCGAAGACCACGGTGAGTACTGCACCTACGACACGGGAGGGGGGAGGGAAAAAAGAGTGACACACGCAACACTCCCACCCTCACCCACTGCAACACACACACAAGTACATGTTGATGCATTACATTTACAACCCCCAACCCCCCTGGAAGAATGCAAGGACAAAAGGTAATGAGTTGAACGTTTGTAATCTATTAAAATACAGTAATCAAAAATATATATACACACTATAAACAAATATATACACCATGAATACAAGTCCACGGTATTCCACCATTAAAGTCCGTGGACCACTGGGCACAAAATGCATGGGCGAGGCCCACACTCGATACCCAATCAAAACGGAGAGAACACTGCTGGGGTATCAGATAGAAATACAACAGGCACATCAGGGGGAAAAGAAGGGGGGGCACCTCAGCCAGATGAGTGCACAACACCAGATCCACGAGGGGGCTCCATGCCCACTGCTGTATCCTGGGGAGTGCAAAGCCACAGTCTCTCAAGTCTGTTCAGTGGGTGGTTTGCCCACTGCTGTATCCTGGGGATTGCAAAGCCACAGTCTCACAAGTCTTTACAGTGGGTGGTATGCCCACTGCTGTATTCTGAGGAGTGCAAAGCCACAGTCTCACAAGTCTTTACAGTGGGTGGTTTGCCCACTGCTGTATCCTGGGGATTGCAAAGCCACAGTCTCACAAGTCTTTACAGTGGGTGGTTTGCCCACTGCTGTATCCTGGGGAGTGCAAAGCCACAGTCTCACAAGTCTTTACAGTGGGTGGTTTGCACACTGCTGTATCCGGGGGAGTGCAAAGCCACAGTCTCACAAGCCTCTCCAGTGGGTGGTTTGCCCACTGCTGTAACCTGGGGAGTCTCCACTGGTTCTGGAGGGGGATTTGTGCTCAGAGTGCTTCATCCTGCCAAGGCCTGGGGTAGTGGATGTCTTTCTCCACTGGTTCTGGAGGGGGCTTTGTGCCCAGAGTGCTTTATCCTGCTTGGCAGCGGTGCTTGTGGCGGCGGTGTCCTGTTCAGCGGTGCTGGTGGCAGTGGTGTCCTTGGCAGCGGTGCTTGTGACGGCGGTATCCTTGGCATCGGTGCTTGTGGCGGCGGTGTCCTGTTCAGCGGTGCTGGTGACGGCAGTGTCCTTGGCAGCGGTGCTTGTGGCGGGGTGTCCTGTTCAGCGGTGCTGGTGGTGGCGGTGTCCTGTTCAGCAGTGATGGTGGCGGTCTTGTCCGCCATACAGGTTTTCGGCGACTGGCCTGTTTTTCTGTGCCCTTCCCCACCTTGGATGGCGGCGCAGCTGTCTTCCCACTCCCAACTGTACTCCTGGGAGAGGCTTTGGTGGTAGATGTTTTGCCTCTCTCCCGCCTGGCAGTGGCCAGCTTTTTGTGCTTTTGAGGTGGGGGACTGTCCGTGGTCTGGCCTCTTGGCACACTGGCTGCCCTGCTGCTTGGCGCACTCCAGAAGCCGGCTACTACTGGCACCACTGTTCCGGCAGATGTTGTGGCTGAGGTGCTGGGTTGGGACCGGGAAAGGCAGGCCCTAGGGGACTGGAGGGGTGGGGGAGTTGAGGGGAAGAGGTCAAGGTTGGACAGAAAAAGTTTTTGGGACACACTGGGACATGTAGATGGAGGGGGTTTGGGAGTGGAGGAAGAGGTAGTGGTTGTAGGAGGTGTACGTTTGCTGACTTTGGGTGAAGGTGCATGGGCTGGAGGCTGTCGTGAGGTGGATGGCTGTTGGGTGGGTGTGTGTCTGTGGGCGAGGACACAGGGGATGTGTGAATGGTAGTGGGGGTGGTGAGTGCAAGTGAGCGGGGTGTGGTGGTGGGTGTGCTGGTGATGGAGGAAGTGGCTGAAGATGTACTGCATGCAGGTGTGAGTGGAGACGAGACTGGGAGGGAGGAGGGAAACGAGGAGGAAGGGAACACAGTGGAGGTAGTGGATGTTGGTATGTGTGCATGTGTATGATGCTTGCGTGAGTGCCTGTGGGATGTGTGGTGCTTATGTTTACCTGAGCTTCCCTTATGTGTTGAGGTGTGTGCATGCTGGTCTGAGGGTGTGCTTGGGATAGGCTGAGGTACAGGTGTTTGGGTCTGGGTGGAGGAAGTTGGAGGGGGGAGGCTGAACACAGGGACAATGGCTGCCGTCAGTGCTGAGGCCAGAGTCTGAAAAGCTCGCTGTTGGGCTGCCTGACCAGAATGAATGCCCTCCAGGTATGCGTTGGTCTGTTGCAACTGCCTCTCTACACCCTGGATGGCATTCAAAATGGTAGACTGCCCAACAGTGAGGGACCTGAGGAAGTCAATGGCCTCCTCACTGAGGGCAGCAGGGCTGACAGGGGCAGGGTCTGAGGTGCCTGGGGCGAAGGAGATGCCCACCCTCCCATAGGGTCCAATGTTAACCAATGCAGAATAGCGCCGCGGTCTTCGACCTCCTACTGCAACAGTGTACAATGCCAGCGCAGTTACCTCATATCCCCTTGTCCCACCTTACAGGTCAGGCAGCCGCCATTTCAGGGGGCCACATGGCATTAATTTTGACTGCGTCGCACATATCTAGGCCTTGCATAAACACTCATACAGGCATATATCGATTAAAAAAAAATATGCAATAAAGTTGTGTTTACGTACCTCAGTGTTGGTTGACTCTCTGCTCGCTGTTCTCCTCCATAGAGCACGTCCGCTGGGGCAGGTGAGGAGATGGCAGCATCCTCTGGTGTACAGACCGCTGGTGGACCTGTCGACAATGGACGAGCGACATGTAATTGTCACATACAGACTTGATCGTACCACAATCCTGAAACTGTATGCCCAGTTGGAGCCAGACCTGATGTCAGATATCTGCCATCCCACAGGAATCCCCCCTCTAGTGCAGGTCCTGTCAGTACTCCATTTCATGGCAAGTGGGTCTTTTCAAACAACAGTGGCCATTGCATCAGGGATGTCCCAGCCTATGTTCTCCAATGTGTTGTCCAGAGAGTTGTCTGCCCTGCTGAAACGCACGCGCAGCTACATCGTGTTCCCTCAGGTGGAGGATTTGCCTACAGTGAAAGGTGACTTCTATGCCCTGGCACATATCCCCAACATCATAGGTGCCATTGATGAGACACATGTGGCCTTGGTCTCCCCCGTAGGATTAAACAGGTGTACAGAAACCGGAAGAGTTACCATTCAATGAATGTGCAGATGGTGTGTTTGGCCGACCAGTACATCTCCCATGTGAATGCCAAGTTTCCTGGCTCAGTGCATGATGCTTACATTTTGAGGAATAGCAGCATCCCTTATGTGATGGGGCAACTCCAGAGGCACCGTGTGGGGCTATTAGGTTGGGACATGGACCCAATACAGTGTGACTAGGTGTCTGGGTCGGGGATGTCCCTAAGAGTTAGTGTGTGTCTAACAGTTGTCCCTCGACATTTGCAGGTGACTTTGGTTACCCCAACCTGTCATGGCTACTGACCCCAATGAGGAATCCCAGGACAAGGGCACAGGAACGCTACAATGAGGCACATGGGCAAACTAGTAGGGTTATAGAAAGGACATTCGGCCTCCGGAAGGCCAGGTTCAGGTGCCTCCATATGACAGGTGGTTCCCTATTCTACTCACCGAAGAAGGTGTGCCAGATCATCGTGGCCTGCTGTATGCTTCACAATTTGGCTTTGCGACGACCGGTGCCTTTTCTGCAGGAGGATGGTCCAGATGGAGGTGTTTTGGCAGCTGTGGAGCCTGTGGACAGTGAAGACGAGGAAGCAGAAGAAGAGGACATAGACAACAGGGACACAGTGATTCATCAATACTTCCAGTGATACACAGGTAAGAAGACAACAGTGCCTGCTACATCTGATATAATTTTTCTACCTCTCATCTGTCTGTCACTTTCGCCCAGTGTATGGACCCTGATTTGTCAATTTCCCTTTCAGTTTCACAGATGTGGGTCCCACTGTGTGACATCTGCTTTGTTTCCGCACGGACTAGAGTTGTGTGACATAGGTATGTTGACAGTACATTGGATATAGCATTTTTCCACAGTTATTGCAAATACACATTTTCGAAAGCACAGACTGACTCCAGATTGTTTTGTGATTTAAGGGTGTTTATTTAAGTGCAAAATAGTGGAGGGGGTTGTAAATTGGTCAGGGGTGATGGTGGAGGAATGTCCATGGCAGAGTCCAGTCTATTAGTCTCACAGGTGCATTGTCCAAAGGGGCATAGGAAGTGGAGCTAGGGCAGTTTAAGGATGGACAGAGTGACAAAGTGGGACAGAAGGATGACACTCACGGTGGTCTCATTTCTTGGCGGGGGTCTTGGCATTGTTCTCTGTCTTTGTCCTGGATTTCAGGGATTGTTTGTGTGGTGGTTCTCCATCTGCAGGGGGTGGGGTGCTGGTGTCGTGGTCCTGTGGCGGTGCCTCCTGTCCACTAGTGCCGGCGGAGGTGGTCGGCAGTTCATCGTCCAGGCTATTGTCAGGGGCCCCTCTTTGTGCCACAGTGTCCCTCCTGGTGTTGATGAGTTCCTTCAGCACCCCTACAATGGTGCCCAGAATGGTATTGATGGATTTGAGTTCCTCCCTAAACCCCAAATAGTGTTCCTCCTGCAGCCGCTTGGTCTCCTGAAACTTGGCCAGTACTGTTGCCATCGTCTCCTGGGAGTGGTGGTAGGCTCCCATGATGTTGGAGAGGGCCTCGTGAAGAGTGGGCTCTCTGGGCCTGTCCTCCCCCTGTCGCACAGCAGACCTCCCAGTTCCCCTGTGTTCCTGGGCCTCTATCCCCTGAACCGTGTGCCCACTACCACTGCCCCCAGGTCCCTGGTCTTGTTGGGGTGGTGGGTTAGCATGGGTTCCCTGTAGTGGTGGACACACTGCTGCTTGATGTGTCCTGGGGACAGAGGTATGGGCCCGCTGGGTGGGTGCTGTGCTGGTGTTTCCAGAGGGGAAAAGCTCTGTAGTGGCCTGTGACTGTGTGAGGAGAACCGACTGCCCTCAGGTCCCAGGTGGGCCGGGCTGGTCATCGAGATCCAGTAGGACAGAGCTGCTATCATCAGTGTGGGACTCTTCTGTCGGTGGAGTTGACATTTCTAGACCCTCCTGTCCGGTGAGGTTGGGTAGGGGTCCTGCAGGGGTGCAGTATAGCCAAGACCTGCTCCTCCCATGTGGTTAGTTCTGGGGGAGGAGGTGGGGGTCAGCTGCCAGTCCTCTGAACTGCAATCTGGTGTCTAGAGACCACGGAACACACCTTCCCCCGTAGGTCGTTCCACCTCTTCCTGATGTCATCTCTAGTTCTTGGGTGCTGTCCCACAGCGTTGACCCTGTCCACGATTCTGCCCCATAGCTCTATCTTCCTAGCTATGGTGGTGTGCTGCACCTGTGATCCGAATAGCTGTGGCTCTACCCAGATGATTTCCTCCACCATGATCTTGAGCTCCTCCTCAGAAAACCTGGGGTGTGTTTGCGGTGCCCTGGGGTGGTGTGGGTGATGTGTGGGGTGGTGTGTGTTGTGATGTGCGGGGTGATATTTAGGGGTGTGTGGTGTTTTGTGCGTGGATGTTGTGTGAGTGATGATGTTGAGTGCCTGTGGATGCTAGTGTTGTTTCTGGTGGTGTCTCTCTCTGGCCTTCAGTCGCAATTGTGGTTGTAGGGGTTTGTGGGTGTGTGTTTTATATTGTATTGAGTGTGTGGGAGTGGTGTGTGTATGTGTATCAGGTGTGTGTATTTCGATTTGTCCAATGTGGATGTGTTTTGTAAGAGTGTGTGTATTTTGAGCGCAGTGGTGTGTACCGCCAATGGAATACCGCGTTTGAAAGACCGCTGCGTGGATTCGTGATAGTGTGGGCGTATTCCTGTTGGCGTGACGGTGGAGGTTTTGTTATCGCCAGTTTATCACTGACCTTTGGTGTGGTGGACTTGTGTGGGTGTCTAAATTTTGGCGGATTCCGAGCTGTGGGTCATACTAGCTGTGGCGGAATTCCGCGGCCGCAGCGGTGTGTTGGCGGTCTTCTGCACGGCGGTAAGTGGTTTTTACCGCCAATGTTGTAATGACCCCCTGAATCTTGAATCAAAGAGATCTGCGAGGCCACCTCACCCAATCGTGAGCAAGCTACTGGTCCATGGGAGGACTCTGCACTAACAGCCATGTTACTGGCTATGCAAAGCAGCTTCCTGTCCATTGATGGGAAGATAGAGACAATAAATGTGAGAATGGCCAAAATTGCTGCGAAGTTCGACAAGTAATCCTCTCGGTTTACAGAAGCGGACATAGAATCTCCACTATCAAGGATGATGTTAAAAGTATAAGTGATCAATGTGTTGATATGAAGCAAGTCCTGGCGGTGATTCAGGCAAAAAATGAGGACCTGGAGGCACGATCACACCAAAATAACTTGCAAATCACTGGGGTGCCTGAATTCACAAACACATGAAAGATGGAGTCATTTGTTGAGGACATGATAACCACTGTGTTTGGCGTTGAGAACCTGTCTCACCTGCTGGTGGTGAAGAGAGCGCACAGGTCCCTCATGGCATGGCTCCCTCTCGGAGCGCTTCTGTGCTCAACCAAAGCAAAACTCATGAACACGATCCTCCAGCCGACATGAGAAAAAAGAGAGATTGACTATCAAGTCAACCAGATTGTTTTTTACCAGATTTTACAGTGGCAGTGCATGCGGCCCAGAGGGAGTTCTTGCAGGTGAAATGTGATCTCTTGAAAGGTGGTAATCAGTATACCATGTTATAACCTGCTTGCTTGCGTATCGACTTTCAAGGGAAGCTAAGCATATTTATGACACCTAAAGCGGCCAAGGAGTTCCTCAAATCTCTTGGAGCACGAAGGCGAGGGCAACGCACGTAGGACTCAGACGATGGGAAAACCTAGCCACTGTGACCTGCAGCTTTCATTACTTTTGCCTAATGGGGACCCATTGTATGCCTACACCAACGGACGGTGGAGATACCCCCTTTAAACGGGAGAAATATGGCAGTACTGGTTATCTGCATATAGGAATGGCACTATTGTACCTCTTTACCCAGCCACCTCTGTCCACCTGAAGGGTACCAGGAACCTGATAATCCCCTCAGATGGGAGCACCCCATATGGAAATACTAACGGTGTTAGATTGTTTGGGTTCAACTGGAAGTTTCTTTCAAGGGTTGGGAAACGTCTTTAGCGCTGATTAAGGCTGAAGTGGGTATTTTTTGGGGGGGGGGCAGATGTTTACGTTTATGTTATCTACCGCATATGCATATCACCTCTCACTAAATACCCCATATGTCCAATGCCACACATCCAGATAGCTGAATCACACACTCACTCATAGGATGGTTAAAGCCGCAGATGGAATCAACTTAATCACATGGAATGTCAGAGGACTTAACAATCCTTTAGAAACCAAGTTGGTCATTATATATTGTGAGCGACAAACCCACACAACATGCTTTAATGAGTGGAACATTGGCTCCAAATGGGTAGCACATCGCATAACATCATCGTACTTTAAATATATGCCTGGGGAGGGGTAATTCGAATTAAACAGGGGGTCCTCTTCATGTTAGCCGATTCTATTGTAGACCATTAGGGATTACTCGAGATAGCATGGGACACACTGCATGGCCTCAAAATCACACTGCTCACCATGTATGCACCCAGTGTAGATGACCCTGCTTTTTTTATGACTACATGGTGACACATTCATTCTTAGTCCTCTCCTACTCTATGGGGTGGGGATCTGAATACATACCTGGACCCTGTTGCAGATAGGTCAGCTCCGACAGAAGCGCAACGGAAACAAGCAGCGAAAGTGATCCGTGAGGGACTGCAGGATTATGGCTTAGTGGACATATAATGGCTCCGTAACTCATATGTGAGGGAAGGCACGTTCACTTTGTCCATACCTGGCACATGGTCCCGACTAGACTACTTCGTCCTAATGAATGTAACATGCTCACGGGTGAATGAATTCAGATTCCTACCTAAGACACTATCAGATCATGCACCAGTAGCGTTATGCTTAACCCTGCCTCATGCGGCCCCCGGTCCATTCATATGGAGATTGTGTGCGACAGCGCTGTTGGACACCATGTTCAAAGCAGAGATCCAAAAGTCAATCATAGAATATTTTGAACAGAACACGGAACAGTGACTGGAAAGACACACTATGGGAGGCCTTTAAGGCCACAATCACTGGGGTTTGTATTGGCATCCAAGTCGGAGTATTAAAATCGATACCAGCACAATTGCAGAAAACTGACGACACACTGTACTCTTTCAAACGTAGATATGAAATGAACCCTGATGCGGGCACCCTTGCGGTAATACAAGACCACCTGACAGAATTCAAGGACTTGGCCTCACAGGAGGCACATCATTTGTCCAAACGACATGTCGTACGAGCATTCGGCGAGCGAGGGAGACCCAGCCTCAGCCTAGCCAATAGCCTGAGACCGCAGAAGAATATCGTCCTAATTCTTAAAATGACAAATAGTGAGACACATACACAGTTTACTACACCCCCTATCCTCTTAGCCTTCAAAGAATTCTATGCCATATTATATACCTCCTGCATTCCCTAACAATAGGTGATGTTACAGACGCCATTTGTACTCTCCCACTCTCCCAAAAAGTAAGGCCCCTAGAAGGGCTGAGTGAGGAATTCTACAAGGAGTTCGTAGACCTACTGGCTCCGCACTCACATGCTGTATATGAGGAAGCTTAAATGAAACAAGAGCTACCCCCCACGTTATGAGAGGTTGTCATTGTGACCCTGCTGAAACCAGATAAACCTCCGGAGTTTTGTGAATCATGTCAATCATTATCACTCATAAGTGTTGATACGAAAATCCTAGCTAAGATCTTGGCTTTCGGCTCCACCCTCTACTTCCAAACCTGGTCTTACTGGATCAAACTAGATTTATCCCTTCCATATTGACCATACATAACCTGCATACTATATTTGCTCTCTTGCATCAGGTGGACCTAGGAATCCAGGCAGCGGTCCTTCTGGACACAGCCAAAGGCTTCAATTCTATCACCTGGGAATTTATGTTTGCAATCATGCTGCAAATGGGCCTCCCAGAACCATTCCTCTGTTAGATCAGAAAGCTATATAGGGCATGTTGGACCTGGCCCTTTTTGCAGGGTCATGCTGAAACTTTTTGCCTCCTTCCTCCTATTTTTTATGACTTCTTGTTATTGGCTCTAGGACTCTGAGCACCTTCTCTCTGCTGATCAGTGCTAAAGTGCAGGTGCTCTCCCTTCTAAGGTTGGTATTATTGGCTTACGCCTGATTGGTGCATTTAATTTACCTGTAAGTCCCTTGTACAGTGGTATGTCTATACCCAGGGCCCTTAAATTAAATGCTACTAGTGGGCCTGCAGCGCTGCTTGGGCCACCCACAGAAGTAGCCTTTCAAACCTGTTTCAGGCCTGCTAGCGCATTGTATTTTTTTAAGTTTGGGCCGCTTTTGCATTAAAAAGTGGCTCAAATGTGGTGCTAAAAAAGTATAAATATTGGGCATATATATGTTTGAGACACTGTTTGGGCCATGATATTTTTGTGCTGTGCCTCAATCCAAAGCCAAACTGCTCCTCTCTCGGCCTAGCATTGCCTTGACTAATTTTCAACACCACAATCCTTGGCTGTCCACCATCCCCCACTGCTCTCACATCTTCAAGGCTCCTGCCTCCCAGCCCAGCAAACCACCTCTCGTCCGAGTGCAAGCCAATATTCTTTTTTTTTGTAATGACGGAATTTCAAATGTTACATCGCATTTAACATTGGGAACAAAGCAACTATAAAGATATGAAAATAAATGAAAAAGAATCATACGCGCATTTCACCATAAATTGTCATGTATAATAACCATCTACATAATAAAAAAAACGTTCAGCCCAGTTCCTCCCATTGTCCCGCCACCCAACCCTCTAAGGATTCCCAGTCTCATTGAGATTGTGGGTGTGTTCAGATTGCAACAGCAAGTATGTAATCAGAGGGCTTCAAATGTCTCTGGGCTGCGATGCCTTCAGCAGCTCTTCAGCATATCATTCTAGCTGTGACTGACAATGTGTCATATCCGCCAACCGTGCTTTGGTAGTGGGCATCATCTTGCTTCCCCAATGCAGTGCAATCCTTCTCTTGCCTATCAGCAAGGCAACCAACACAAATCATCAATTCCCAATTTGAAGGCCATTAATCAGTCCCAGCAGGCACACAGAGGGATCACACTGAACAGATTACAGTACCATGTTGTTAAGAGTTTTCGGTATGTTCGTCCAGTATGCCAGTACCAGGCCAAATGGAGAAAGCCCACCCCTACATCGCCACAGCGCGCACAATTTGCATCTTCTCTCAGCGCATATTATACTGCTTCAAAGGGGTGTAGTATATTTGATAGACATTTAAGGTGTATGATTCACAGATTGCAATTAGAGGTGAGTGCAGTTGCTGACAGCCATAATTCCAGTCCACATCTGTTTTAGGTTGTGGTAGAACTGCATTCCATCCCTCCCTCTCTACATGCAAATGGTAATAGGAAAATATCGACAATGAGCTGCGCTGCGGGGGCTCCTCAGTGTCCATGAGGGCTATGAATTTACCATTAGGGTAGGCATTGCCCATTGTCTTTATGCCCATCTCCACAAGTGCATGGTATCCCTTATCTTCCTGAGAAACTGATATGTCCGGGTGTTGTTTCTGGGGTAGTGCAGGAGTATACAATGGGAGTTTCCCAGACGGTGCCAAGCTAAAGAGGTGAACTCAAGTGTGTATGTTTTGGTTTGAGGAATACCCTCTCTTTTATAGAGCAGTAAAACAGATAGTGGAATCAGGTGTGCATCGTCATGCTCTGTGGAGACGTGGGGAATGTAATCATGAGCTACATACCAAGACTGAGCAAAAGGCGCCTGGGCACATAGGTAGTATAGATAAAAATCCAGTGCATTAAACCCTCCAGAAGCATAAGGTAAAGTAAGGATGTCCCAGCTGATCCTCGGATGCTTCCCAGACCTCGCAGTATTTTGAAAAATAGCAGGACAATTGGAATATTTACAAAGAGATATAAGAAACTGGGTAAGATTACCATGTTTGTAATAGCTATTCTGTTTGCTAGTGAGAATGGCAGTTTCAACCACCTAGCTACCCGATCCTCCTACTTGGATATAGCCCTGCCATAATTTGCTCGTATCACAGTGTCTGGATCAATGAGTATCCAGATACCGAAGTATTTAAATGGATCAATATGCCACTGCAGTGGAAATTCTAGTGCACATTGCTACGTAGTAGGCATGAGCCGGAGGATGACAGATTTCGACCAGTTGATCGATAGGCCCAAATAGTATTAAAATTTAACATACTCTCTGATCACAGAGGCAGATGTATGGATGGGTTCCTAATGTATAGGATCATGTTGTCTGCATATAGGGAGATGCTGAGCAGTTTAAATCTAAACCTCAGGGCTGAATATGTGTGTTTTTGTCTGATGTGGCTCACCATGGGTTCTAGCGAGAGTGTGAATAGCAAGGGAGACAAGGGGCAGCCCTTCTGTGTTCCCCTCCCAATTGTGAAGGCCTCAGATATACAGTTATTTACTCTAACCTGAGCTAGTGGGGCACTGTTAGAAAGAGGGTTTCTTGTTGGCTAGGGTATGCATACAAGCCAGGCAGCACCCACCCACTCTAGTCAGGGGGAGGGGGTTACACACCCAAGATGACCCTTTCTGGCCCCCTTGGTAGCTTGGCACAAGCAGTCAGGCCTGTCCTAGAGGCAATGTGTTAAGCCAGTGGTTCCCAACCTGTGGTCCGGGGACCCCTGGGGGTCCGCAAAGCCTTCTCAGGGGGGTCCGCGAAAGCCTAGAAAATTAAAAAAATATTAACAAATATTGACAAATTAGGTCCCCAGCTTCCAGTAATGACTCAGACAGGGGGCCCCCGGATTCCCATGATGATTCAGTGGGGGTCCCTGGGTTGTTCCATTAATGTTAAAGTGGGGGTCCACAGAAATCAAAAGGTTGGGAACCACTGTGTTAAGCGATTGCACAACACACATAACACAGGTGATGCACTATCCCCACCACAAAGGAAGCACAACACGAAGTTATATAAAAATAAACTGTATTGTACCAAACACAATATGTTAGTAATATCCTGCTACCTAAGCAGTTGTCAGAACATTACACAGTATGATTACACTGCAAAAGCCAGCAGTAGTCATAGACAACACATTGGTCACCGGTTATTCTGCAACATAAACAGTTGTCAGGAAAACATTACTAAAGAAACACCCTTAAAAGGAACATTGGAGAACACATGGCAAGTCATGAAAACTTATCAAAATAAAGGCCTTGGTCATAGTAAAAACATTACCAAAAGATGCACATGTCCTAGTAAAACATATTATAAGGACTGCCTATGTCACTATGAGAGCACATAAGGCGAAACATACATATGCCTGAATGCGGCAACACAATCAATAATGCACATGCCTCGGACACATCATCAGAAATACACATATTATTTGTAAAACACCTGTTACAAAAATGTCAAGACATTGTCAGGAATGCACCTTCACCTCTACTCTACCAGGGGTTGAATCCCCAACGCAGCTCTCGGGCCCCGATGGATGGCAATCCCAGAAAGCAGTGATGTGGAAGTAACGGGTGACCCCACTCCTCCAATAGGGGCCACCTTGCTTCTCAGACCACGCAACTAGGCACATATCGTGCCTTCTACATATATAGCACCCTGCCCAAAGGGCTAGCTAGGGCCTACCTTAAGGGTGACTTACATGTAGTAAAAGTGAAATTCTAGACCTGGCAAGTAAATGTAGATGCCAGGTACCTGTGGCGTAAATAAATGACGCAAATGCGGTGCTAAAAAAGTATAAATATGGGCCATAGTGTCTAAAACATTGATAACAAAAATGACACCCCAGTGCAGGAAATAATTACACATTTTTATAAATGATATTTAGCACATTATATTTGTCAGATGGTACTTTTGTTATTTGTATTCTTCCATAGAACCCTAAATTGATGATGTCTAGTTTGCTCTTCCAATATTAGGAGAGGGTCCTGCCTATAACCACTAAAGTTCACCATAAGGGGACCCGCCAGAAGATACAAAGAAGCACTGCATGGGGTCAGCCAGGGCCAAAGAACAATAGGTGGTCTGCAGTAGAATCAGTTGTTGTTAGACCTGACAGCCTGCCTGACACAGTCCATGGCTGCCCTGGAAGGGAGTCAAGGGCTTCTGAAGCCTGGAGCAATGGCTTGTTCTGGTCCCTGAAGTTTTTTTTTCCTAGAATGAAGGCAGCCTCAAATACATTCTGCAGGTGCTGTCTCACCTACCAGGCCAGTGGGAAGCCAGGGAAACAGCTGAAAGCTCCCCTGATCGTCCACTGTTGGCACCCCATTTGAAAGGGTGGGTATTGACGTTCATTGGTTCCTTGGATTTCAAGACAGCCAGAAGCAGCATGTTTTGGTGAACCGTGCCACACGCTACCCAGAGGAAATCCCTCTGAGGACGGTGACTGCACCTGTTGTGACCAGAACTCTGTTGGGGATCTTTACTCGTGTAGGGTTCCCCAAAGAGATAGTGTCTGACCAAAGCACTAACTTCATGTCTGCATACATGAAGTCCATTACATGTGGTGTAATGTACAAGTTCACCACACCTTATCACCCGCAAAACAGTGGTCTAGTTGAGAGGTTCAACAAGACCTTAAAGGGCATGATTGCAGGCTTCTCTGAGGCCATGAGGCATAAATGGGACATCATCTTGACATACCTTCTCTTTGCCTACAGAAAGGTGCCACAGAAAGGAGTAGGTTTCAGCCCCTTTGAACTCCTTTATGACCACCCTGTCAGAGGACCTTTGAGCATTGTCAAGGAGGGGTGTGACAAAGCTCCCAAGAAGCCCCCTAAGATGTGGTCAGCTACATGTTGGCACTCCAGAATCAGTTGTACTGCTTCTAGAAAAAGGCTGAGCAACCTCGAGGCCAGCGGGAAGGTAATGAAATGCTGGTATGACCAGAAGACCAATCTGGTAGAGTTTCAGCCTGGCCAAAAAGTATGGGTCATGGAGCCAGTAGAGCCCAGAGCTATCCAGAACTGCTGGAATGGCCCATATGAAATCAAGGAGCGTAAGGGGAAGGCCACTTACTTAGTGGGCCTCCAGACCCCTAGGAACCACCTAAGGGTGTTCCATGTCAACAGACTCAAGCCTCACTTTGAGAAGTCTGAAGTGAGCATGCTCCTGGTGAAGGTGTGGAGGAGGAGAGTGAACCTCTCTCTGACCTTCTCTGCACAGGAACACGATGGGTCAGTAGACAGTGTCAACTTCTCTGCTACCCTGACCCCAGAGCAGCAAGGAGACTGTCACCAGTTACTGGGAGAGTTTGCCTCATGGTTCTCACTCACCGCTGCACTCACACTTCTGTGTGTCCACAATATTGACACTCAAGACAGTCCCCCTGTAAAGAATACAATTTACAGGTTGTCAGACAGGGTGAGAACCAGCATCCAGGCGGAAGAGCTCAAGATGCTAGCCTGGGGGTGACTGAGCCCTCCAGCAGTCCCTGGTCCAGGCCCATGGTGTTGGCACCAAAGGCCGCCCCACCAGCCGCCAAACCAGGACTTTGGTTCTGCATGGACTACAGAGGCCTTAATTCCATCAGCAAGACTGATGCACACCCCATCCCCAGAGCTAATGAGCTCATTGACAGGTTAGGCAGTGCCAAATTCCTCAGTATCTTTCATTTAACGTCATTGTACTGGCAGATCGCCTTGACTGAGGGAGCAAAAGAGAGGTCAGCATTCTAAATCCCTGAGGGCCATTACCAATTCTGTGTGACATCCTTTGACTTGAAGAATGCCCCTGCTACCTTCCAATGGTTGGTTAACAGGGTCCTGGCTGGCAAGGAGGCTTCCTGTACCACCTAATGAGACAGCATTTCCTTCTACAGTGCCAGATGGGAGGAACACCACCAAGAGATGCTACAGGCCCTCCAACAGGCAGGCCTGACAATCAAGGCTATCAAGTGCTAGATTGGGCAGGGTTCTGTGGTGCATTTGGGGCACCTGGTAGGTGGTGGTAAGGTACAGCCCTTCCAGGCCAAGATTTAAACCATTATCGCCTGTCAACCACCTAATACCCAAACCAAATTGAGAACCTTCCTAGGCCTCACAGGCTAATACAGAAGATTCATTAAGGCTATGACACCATTGTTTCCCCTTTAACTGTGCTGACTTCTAAGATGCAGCCCAGGTTGGTGATCTGGACGGACGCTTGTCTGAAAGCCTTCGATTCTCTCAAGGATGCCATTTGCACAACACCTATGCTCAAAGTCCCTGATTTACTCCAAGGAATTAATTGTGCAGACAGACACTTCCGAGCATGGCACGGGGCAGTGTTAGCACAGCTGTATAAGAAGGGCCTAGACCAACCGGTAGCCTTCATTAGAAGGAGGTTATTTCCATGGGATCAAAGGTGGAGTGCATTGAAAGAAAAATATTTGCTGTGGTCTGGTTACTGAAGAAGCTGAGACCATACCTGTTTGGGACTTACTTCTGGGTTCAGACAGACCAGAGGCCCCTCAGATGGCTCACGCAAACAAGAGATGAAAATCCTAAACTGTTGAGGTGGTCCATCTCCCTATAGGGAATGGACTCTACGGTGGAGCATCGCCCAGAGCCTGACCATGTCAGTGCTGATGGTCTCTCCAGATTCTTCCGCATAAGGGAAGAGAGCTCCCAAGAGGTTCTCTAGCTTTACCCACTTTTAGACTGGGGGAACACATGTTAGACCAGACAGCCTAGGGTGGTCTTCCCCCAACTTTTTGCCTGCCTCCCTCCATTTTTCTGATTTTTTGTTTTGCTGGTTTTAGGACTCTGTGTACTTTACCACTGCTGACTAGTGCTAATGTACATGTGCTCTCTCCCCTAAACATGGTAACATTGGCTCCTACCCAATTGTCCTAATTAATGTATCTATAAGTAGGTTGTAAGGTGCACAAGATGTGCCTGGGGCATGTAAATAAAAAGCTACTAGTGGGCCTGTTGCACTGATTGTGCCACCCACATATGTAGCCCCTTAACCATGTCTCAGGCCTGCCATTGCAAGGCATGTGTATGCAGTTCTAATGCCATTTGGCATTGAAATCTACTTGCTAAGTCTTAAACTCCCCTTTTATTGCGTATAGGGCACCCCTAAGGGAGGCCCTAGGTAGCCCATAGAGGAGGGTGCTACGTAAGAAAAAGGCAGGACATGTAAGTTTTTCATGTCATAGTAGTGAAAAACACCCAAAGTCATTTTTCACTGTTGTGAAGCCTGCTCCTCTCATAGACTAGCATTGGGAATTCCCTCATATACTTTTAAGTGGTAATTTCTGACCAGAAAAGGAGTGCCATTGTCATGTTTGATAAGGCTGGAATGGTAGTGAGAAATTCTGCTTACTGGTGAAGTTGGATTTAACATTACTATTTTACAAATGCCACTTTTAGAAATTAGGCCTTTCTCTGCACTTACTGCCATCTGTGCCTTACAGTCTGTCTCCAAGCCACATCTGGTCTGTGCCGGTTGACAACTCCCCTTGTGCATTCCACTCAGACTGCCATAAACGCAGGACACTCGGCTGCTTCTTCATTCATCTGCATACTGATGGGTCTTCCTGGGCAGGAAGGGTGGAGGGGCTCTCACTTACACTTCAAAGACGAGTGGCCTGATCCCACACAAAGGACTGTTAACCCCCACAGATCTCCTGGCAGATAGGACTGGGCTGAAAGGGGAACTGGTGCACTTCAAAACAACTCATTTCAATACACATATTTGTTCTGTGACCCCCCCTAAAATCAAACAATTCTGGACCTACAAATGGACTCTTTCAGAAGGACTGTCATGCTCCCAAAGGACTCATCTGGACTGTTTTTCTGGAAGGACTGTTCTCCTGCCTGTTGCCTTGCTGGCTACTGCTCTCTGACTCTGCTGGAAAGGACTTTTCCTTCACCCCCACAAGTGATCATCCAGGGCTTGTCAGCTTGCCTCCTGTTAAGAAGTTTCATGGTCATCAAAGACTTCACCTAGGGGAGAAAATCCACCACACAAGACAAATCTATGCAATGCCTGCAAAATTGTTGCAGCTGAAAAATCACTGTACTGCCTACATAAATGATGCAGCACCTGTTTCATCCTAACAGTGCATTTGGATTTTACACGCATCGTCTCTGGGCGTCAATTTATCATCAAACCTTGCACAACAGTGAGGAAGTAAGGCTGTGTGCCCAGAAATCGACGCATCATCTCCACTGCACTTGGAAAATTGAACCATCACTTTACTTTCCAATGCGTCACATCCTCTGCAGCCTCCAGCATTTGTATTTTTGATGCACCCCAGGGTTACTTTGTGCTAAAGAGATACATCCATTGAGTCCTATGGGTAAAGACTTTCTTAAATCTGACTAGTGCTTATTGGATTTTTGTTTTTTCGGTCCTTGCTTATTCATAAATATTCTATAAACATCTATTTTCCTAAATTGGTATAGAGTACTTTTTGTGGTGTTTTCACTGTTTTCTTTCACAATTCTTTACACATTGCCTTCTAAGTTAAGCCTGCCTGCTCTGTGCCAAGCTACCGGAGGGTGAGCGCAGGATAATTTAGGTTGTGTTGTGACTGTGACTAGGATTGTGGTCCCTTCTTGGACAGGGTGCATACCTCTGACAACTAGAGACCCAGTTTCTAACAGTTGTCATGGCAAGCACCCTAGTGAGAGGAGCAGGGGAGCCACAGAGCTACAACAGGATGGGAGCCCACCGTCTACACATAATTGATCATGAGCAACCTAGCAGGACCTGTGAAGTGCCAAAGAGTCACAAGTCCAGTCTTGCTAGTTTGTGTGTTGTTATCATTGGCATGGTGCATAATAATCACACACTGCTGGCAGGGCCATTTTGATATGTGATAACTCTACAATATTTCACTTTTTTCACCAGTTCCACCCAGGTTTGTACTGCATTCAATGTCAAGGCAATTCATGTACTCCACTCAATTGGGTATATTTATAACAACATCACACAGTGCAGCAAGTCTCCTTGCTGTGCTGTGACAGGGAAATGGTAGGAATGTGGTGTATTTAAAATAATATAACACCTTCCTGCCTTTGTCTCTCTGCTGGTGCGGCTTTGGCTGCCTAGCACCTACACAGGCACCCTTGCATCATGGTGCAAGGGTTGTCTGCTTGTAAGGAGGATTTTTTTTGTGTGCAGGTAGGGCCACTTTCCTGCTCAAAAACAATCCCCTGAGACCTATTACTCTTTCTATGCATGTTGCAGAATAGAAAGAGGAAGTAACAAGGAGAAATAACGATATTTCTTCTTGCTACTCCTCACCTGGGAAGGCAAAGCATTTTTGCACATTCCCAGGTTTATCACTTTTGGTAAATCTGGGAAAACATCAAAATACATGAATGTTGCGCGGGAACACCCTTGGGAAAGAGTAGCGCAATGCAGCATTTTGCGCTGCCTTGCATTACTCCAAATTTATGAAGCCACTCAGGGTCACACAAAAGGGTCTTGTGTGGATTCATAAATTGCATTTTTGAGTTATGTCGTATATGCACACAATTGCGTGGTGCTAACGTGATGCAAATCCCCTCCTAAATATGGCCCTATGGGGGTAATTACAACATTGGTGGTAAAAGCCGCTTACAGCCTTGCAGAAGACCGCCAACACACCGCCGCGCCCCCGGAAATCCGCCACAGACATTATGACCCACAGCACGGAATCCGCCAAAATTCAGACACCCACACAAGTCCGCCACACCAAAGGTCAGTGATAAACTGGCGAAAACAAAACCTCCACCGTCACGCCAACAGAAATACGCCCACGCTATCACAACACACTAATCCATGCGGCGGTCTTTCAACTGCAGTATTCCGTTTGCGGTACACACTGCTGCGCTCAAAATACACACACACATAGAAAACACAGCCACATTGGACAATTCAAAATACACACCACTCCCACACACCCAATACAATATAAAACACACACCCACATCACCCACAAAACCCTATGACCAAAATTGAGAGAGAAACACAGAGAGACACCACCATCAACAATACTAGCATCCACAGGCACACAACACCATCACCCACATCACCACGCACCTCACACAACACCCCACACATCACCCACACCACACCATGGCACGGCAAAGACACTCCAGGTTCTCGGAGGATGAGCTCATGGTCATGGTGGAGGAAATCGTCCGGGTAGAGCCACAGCTATTCGGATCACAGGTGCAGCAGACCTCCATTGCAAGGAAGATGGAGCTATGGCGAAGAATAGTGGACAGGGTCAACGCAGTGGGACAGCACCCAAGAAAATGGGGATGACATTAGGAAGAGGTGGAACGACCTACGGGGAAGGTGCGTTCCGTGGTCTCAAGACACCACCTTGCGGTTCAGCGGACTGGCGGCAGACCCCCACTTTCTCCCCCACAACTAACAACATGGAAGGAGCAGGTCTTGGCGATTCTGCTTCCTGAGGGCCTCGCAGGACTAGATGGAGGAATGGACTCTGGTAAGTCAAATCTTAACTATTACATCCTCCACCCTCCCTGCATGCCATCACATACCCCCACCCTCACCCCCATTACTCCAACTCCTCACAAATGTCCCAACATCACAAACCATACATCCCAACACCAAGCCCTGCATGCAACACCAAAGCATGGACACCCATCACCAAAGCATGCCCACTGCACAAACCCATACACCCCCCTAAACCATCATCACACAAGGTCCCACACAGGAATGCAAGCACTGGGGTACACAGTCACCCACCCATTGCACACCATGGCACACACAGATGTAATAAACATCCTTTTATTCTCCTGCAGGACCCCTACCCAAAGTCACCGGACAGGAGGGTCCACACATGTCCACACCGCCAACAGAAGAGGCCCACAGTGATGACAGCAGCTCTGTCCAACTGGATCTAGATGACCAGCCCGGCCCATCGGGGACCTTGGGACAGTCGGTTCCCATCACACAGTCACAGGCCACTACAGAGCTTCCCCCCTCTGGAAACACCAGCACAGCACCCACCCAGCGGGCCCATACCTCTGTCCCCAGGACACGTCAATCAGCAGTGTGTCCACCACTACAGGGAACCCAGGCTAACCCACCACCGCAACAACAACAGGGACCTGGGACAGTGGCAGTGGGCACACAGTCCAGGGGACGGAGGCCCAGGAACACAGGGGAACTGGGAGGGCTGCTGTGTGACAGGGGGAGGACAGGCCAAGGGAACCCACTCTCCACAAGGCCCTCTCCAACATCATGGGAGCCTACCACCACTCCCAGGAGACAATGGCAACGGTACTGGCCAAGTTTCAGGAGACCCAGGGCCTGCAGGAGGAACAATATTTAGGCTTCAGGGAGGAACTCCGAGCCATCAATTCCACCCTGGGCACCATCCTAGGGGTGCTGAAGAAAGTACTCAACACCAGGAGGGACACTGTGGCACAACAAGAGGCCCCTGACACTAGCCTGGACGATGAACTGCCCACCACCTCCGCCGGCGCTAGTGGACAGGAGGCACCGCCACAGGACCACCACACCAGCACCCCACCCCCTGCAGAGGGAGAACCACCCCGCAAACGGTCCCTGAGATCCAGGACAAAGACAGAAGACAGAGAACGATGCCAAGACCCCCGCCAAGAAATGAGACCACCCTGAATGTCATCCTTCAGTCCCACTGTGTCACCCTGTCCATCCTTAAACTGCCCCAGCTCCACTTCCTATGCCCATTTTGGCAATGCACCTGTGAGACTAGTAGACTGGACTCTGCCATGGACATTCCTCCACCATCACCCCTCACCATTTTGCAACCCCCTCCAATATTGAGCACTTAAATAAACACCCTTGAAGCACAAAACAATCGGAGTCAGTCTGTGATTTCGGAATAGTGTATTAGCAATTACTGTGGCAAAAAGCTCTTTAAATTGTAATGTAAACATACCTATGTCACACAGCTCTAGTCCATGAGGAATCAAAGCAGATGTCACACAGTGGGACCCACATCTGTGAAATCGTAAGGGAAAGTGAAAACTCAGTGACCATACACTGGGTGAAAATGGCAGACAGTAGAGAGAGGTAGTAGTGTTAAAATACATGTAGTAGGCAGGTTTGTATTCTTACCTGTGTCTCACTGGAAATATTGCAGGATGACTGAGTCCCTGTTGTCCATATCTTCTTCTTCTGCTTCCTCGTCTTCACTGTCCACAGGCTCCACAGCTGCAACAACACCGCCATCTGGACAATCCTCCTGCAGAAAAGGCACCTGTCGTCGCAAAGCCAAGTTGTGAAGCGTACAGCAGGACACGATGATCTGGCACACCTTCTTTGGTGAGTAGAATAGGGATCCACTTGTCATATGGAGGCACCTGAACCTGGCCTTCAGGAGGCCGAAGGTCCGCTCAATTATCCGCTGTGTTCGCCCATGGGCCTCATTGTAGCGTTCCTCTGCCCTTGTCCTGGGATTCCTCACTGGGGTCCGTAGCCATGACAGGTTGGGGTAACCAGAGTCACCTGCAAATGGCGAGGGACAACTGTTAGACACACACTAACCCTTAGGGACAACCCCAGAGAACTATTCACACTGTATAGGGTCGTTGTCCTCACCTATTAGCCACACACGGTGCCTCTGGAGTTGCCCCATCACATAAGGGATGCTGCTATTCCGCAGGATGTAGGCATCATGCACTGAGCCAGGGAACGTGGCATTAAAATGGGAGATGTACTGGTCTGCCAAACATACCATCTGTACATTCATCGAATGATAACTCTTCCGGTTTCTGTACACCTGTTCACTCCTGTGGGGGGGGACCAAAGCCACATGGGTCCCATTAATGGCACCTATGATGTTGGGGATATGTCCCAGGGCATAGAAATCACCTTTCACTGTAGGCAAATCCTCAACCTGAGGGAAAACGATGTAGCTCCACATGTGTTTCAGCAGGGCAGACAACACTCTGGACAACACGTTGGAAAACATACGCTGGGACATCCCTGATGCAATGGCCACTGTTGTTTAAAATGACCCACTTGCAAGGAAATGGAGCACTGACAGCACCTGCACTTGAGGGGGGATTCCTGTAGGATGGCGGATAGCTGACATCAGGTCTGGCTCCAGCTGGGTACACATTTCCTAGATTGTGGCACGGTCAAGCCTGTATGTGATGATCACATGTCTTTCCTCCATTGTCGACAGGTCCACCAGCGGTCTGTACACCGGAGGATGCCGCCATCTCCTCACATGTCCCAGCGGACGGTGCCTATGAAGGACAACAGCGAGCACAGAGTCAGTCAACTCAGAGGTACGTACCCACAGCTTACACAGAACACAAATCATCATCCAAAAAGTGGCCTGTATGTGTGTTGAGTCTAGGCCTAGGTATGTGTGACGCAGTTAAAAATGAAGCCATGTGGGCCCATGAAATGGCGGCTGCCTGACCTCTAAAGTGGGACAATGGGATGTGAGGTAACTGCGCTGGCGTTGTACACCGTTGCGGTAGGCGGTCGAAGACCGCGGCGCTATTCTGCATTGGTTAACATTGGACCCTATGGGTCCCAGAAGCCAATGACGATGTACGCCGGCGGTGACGGTACGCACCGCCGTGGACATGACTGCTATTTTCTATCTGTTCAATCACTCGATACCTGATCTTCAACAGGAGAGGACCTACACTGCAAGTGCTGCTGTGACCTCGGTCTGGAAGAGACAATGGCTTGAGTGTCTGGGGAAAGGGCCCCTGCCTTCACATCGGAGGAGTTGGAGAAACTCGTGGATGGGGTCCTCCCCCAGTACACGCTACTCTACTGTCCTCCAGACAAACAGGTAAGTACACTAGGAGCATGCTGTATGGGCTATGCCTGTGTGGAGTGGGGTAGATGTAAGAAGGGGGGGGGGGGATTTCGGCGTGCATGAAACGACGGTGAGTGCATGTGCCACATGGCAAGGGTAGGGATGGGGGCCAATTACTGTGACGGTGCAGTTGGTAATAAGTTTCTCTTCCCCCTGTACAATTCATGTAGGTCAGCGCCAACCAGAAAAAGGATATTTGGCGTGCCATCGCCAAGGACGTCCGGACCCTCTGGGTCTACCACAGACGGAGCACCCACTGCCGGAAAAGATGGGAGGACATTCGCCGCTGTAGCAAGAAGACGGCAGAGGCTCAGCTGGGGATGGCCTCCCATCGTGGGAGGGGTGCCCGTCGCACCATGACCCCCCTGATGTTCAGGATCCTGGCGGTGGTGTATCCGGAGTTGGATGGGCACTTGAGGGCATCACAGCAGCCACAAGGGGGTGAGTACACTCTCCTGCTGATTTTGTGCGTAGTGGAGGGGTCTGGGTGGGGGAGGTAGGCTGTGGGTTTTCCTAGGCCAGGGCGAGTTTAGTAGGCAAGGTCCCTCCGTAAGGCAGGCCATGTGGCACCCCACCTCTGTAGAGTGCCAAGTACACCTAGTCATGCCCCTGTGTCATCCATGTGTGCAGATGTCGTCCATAGCCTAGTAGGACATTTCCCAGGGATTGAACAGTGGAGGCCAAGAGTGCGGCGTAGTGCAGGGGGCTTCTGTGTCTGTCGTGTCCACCAACGGTAGCGGTAATGCATGCACTCAACATGTCTTTCTTCTGTCGTCCCCCCCCCTTTTCTTGGTCTCCCTGTTATTGTGTGCATTAGCATCATCAGGCGAAGGAGCAGTGGCACCAGAGCATGAGGGAGCTGCATTCCACATGGCCATGGAGGGCGACACTACAGACTCGGAGTTCACCAGTGAAAGGCAGTTGCAACAAACAAATGCATTCCTGGAGGGCATTCATTCTGGTCAGGCAGCCCTTCAGCGAGCTTTTCAGACTCTGGCCTCAGCACTGAGGACAGCCATTGTCTCTAGGCTCCCCCCTCCAACTTCCTCCACCCAGACCCAATCCCCTGTACCCCAGCCTATCCCAAGCACACCTTCAGACCAGCATGCACACACCTCAACACACAAAGGAAGCTCTGGCAAACATAAGCACCACACATCCCACAGGCACTCATGCAAGCATCACACACATGCAGACACACCAACATCCACTGCCTCCACTGTGTCCCCCTCCTCCTCGGCTCCCTCCTCCCTCCTCCCTCCCAGTCTCGTCTACACTCACACCTGCATGCACTACATCTACAGCCACTACGTCCATCACAAGCACAGTCACCACTCCCACTACCATTCACACGTCCCCAGTGTCCTCTCCCAGTGTGTCTGTGACGCCACCTCCCAAGATACACAAACGCAGGCACACACCCCACCAACAGCCATCCACCTCATGACAGCCTCCAGCGCATGCACCTTCACCCAAAGTCACCAAACGAGCACCTCCTGCAACCACAACCTCTTCCTCCACTCCCAAACCCCCTCCAGCTACCCGTCTCAGTGTCTCCCAAAAACCTTTCCTGTCCAACCTTGACCTCTCTCCCACACCTCCCCCACCCCGTCCGTCTCCTAGGGCCCGACTCTCCAGGTCCCAACCTAGCACCTCATCCACAACATCTCTGGGACCAGTGGTGCCCGCTGGGATCTGGTGTTCACCGGCCACCACGGCAGCCAGTGTGGCACGGAGCCACAGCACGGACAGTCCCCCACCTGTCAAGCATCAAAAGTTGGCCAGTGCCCGGCGGGAGAGGGGGAAGTCTCCCGCCACCAAAGCCGGTCCCAGGGGTCCCGGTGGGAGCGTGGAGTCAGCTGCGACACCTTCCAAGGTTGGGAAGGGCCACACGAAACCAGGAACGTCTGGGAAGAGCAGCACGGCGGAGGAGACCACCATCATCCCCGCTGGCCAGGAGGCCACAGCCATCATCCCCGCTGGCCAGGAGGCCACCGCCATCATCCCCGCTGGCCAGGAGGCCACAGCCATCATCCCCGTTGCCCAGGATGCCACCGCCATCATGCCCGCTTCCCAGGAGGCCACCGCATCATGCCCGCTGCCCAGGAGGCCGCAGCCATCATCCCCGCTGCCCAGGAGGCCACCGCCATCATCCCTGCTGGGACAGAGTACCGCCATCACAAGCTCTGCTGGGACAGAGAGGACCGCCAGCACAAGCCCTGTTAGGACAGAGAGGACCACCAGCAGCTGAGTCACTGCAAAGGAGCCCGCCGCTCCAAGCACCGCTGAACAGGGCACCGCCGCTCCAAGCACCGCTGAACAGGGCACCGCCGCTCCAAGCACCGCTGAACAGGGCACCGCCGCTCCAAGCACCGCTGAACAGTGCACCGCCGCTCCAAGCACCGTTGAACAGGGCACCGCCGCTACAATCACCGCTGGCCCATGAGCGCCAAGGGCACTGACGCTACTGAGTCCGTCACGAGCAGGATGAAGCACTCTGAGCACAGAGCCCCCTCCAGAACCAGTGGAGAAAGACATCCACTACCTCTGTCCTTAGCAGGAAGAAGCACTCTGGGCACCATGCCCCCTCCAGAACCAGTGGAGAAAGGCATCCACTACCTCTGTCCTTAGCAGGATGAAGCACTCTGGGCACAGAGCCCCCTCCAGAACCAGTGGAGAAAGGCATTCACTACCTCTGTCCTTAGCAGGATGAAGCTCTCTGGGCACCATGCCCCCTCCAGATCCAGTGGAGAGAGGCATCCACTACCTCTGTCCTTAGCAGGATGAAGCACTCTGGGCACTGAGGCCCCTCCAGAACCAGTGGAGAAAGGCATCCATTACCTCTGTCCTTAGCAGGATGAAGCACTCTGGGCACAGAGCCCCCTCCAGAACCAGTGGAGAAAGGCATCCACCAGTGGAGAAAGGCATCCACTTGATAGACTGTGGCTTTGCACTCCCCAGGATGGAACAGTGGGCATACTACCCACTGTAGAGGCTTGAGAGACTGTGGCTTTGCACTCCCCAGGATGGAACAGTGGGCAAACCACCCACTGTAGAGACTTGAGAGACTGTGGCTTTGCACTCCCCAGGATTGAACAGTGGGCATGTGGCCCCCTCGTGGATTTGGCGTCTTGCACTCAACCGGCTGAGATGCCCCCCCCTTTTCCCTCCCCCTGAGGTGCCTGTTTTCTTGCACTCTGATGCCCCTGCAGTGTTCTCTCCGTCATGGTCGGGGATCTTGTGTGGGCCTCGCCCATACCGTGTGGGCCCAGTGTTCCACGGACTTCATTGGAGCACTACCTGGACTACTAAGCTTGGTGTATATTTTGTTTATGGTGTATATATATATTTTTGCGCACTTGATTTTAATATATTACAATGGTTACACTCATTTCCTTTTGTCTTTGCATTGTTCCGGGGGGCTTGGGGGTGTAACTATAATGTATAAATATGTATTAGTGTGAGTGTGTTGTGGGTGGGGGTGGGGGTGTTGTGTGTGTGTGTGTGTGTGTGTCCCTGTTTTTTCCCTCCCCCCTCCCCTGTGTCGTAGGTGCAGTACTCACCGTGGTCTTCGCCGCCGGCATTCGGGCTCCTGGTAGAGGAGCAAGAAGATGAGGGCTGGCAGGATGTGCAGCTCTGGTTCCATGGCATCCGGATTCCTCGTAGGGTGTGTAGAGGTGAGCGTTTTCCCTTCGAAGTCATGTTTCCGCTGTGTTTTTGTCTGCGGTGAATCCGCCCCGCAAAAGGTTGCGGATTGGTAGGTTGTGATACTGTGGGCGGCACTTTGTCTTCTGCCTGTCTGTTGGCGGCGACCGCCAAGCTGTTTGTCTGTACTGCTGTGGCGGTCGGAGTGTTAAAGTGGCTGTCTTTGTTGGCGTAATTGCAATTTTTTTACCGCCGGCCTGTTGCCGGTCTTACCGCCGCTTTAACACCGTCCGCCAGGGTTGTAATGACCACCTATGTATACATTTTGTAGCTCTAAAATGTGCATCCACAGGATGAAGGAAAAATATAAAAGATCTCACTCTGCAACCCAAGCTGCCTGCTGTTCACTCAGAATACAGCATGTGTTGCACATTTTGGATTGTGGTAAAGTTTATAATTGATACAGAAGAACTGAGCTGGTTATGGTAGCCAGCCAATGATCATGGCTACAGGGCTGATCTGTTTGTTATGAAATGTAATGTTATGATAAAGGCACTAAGCCTGACTTACTTATTGTTAAACTCAACTGGCATTTAACTGTGTATTTGTTACTATTTTATTTTCAGATTGCAGAATAGTGTTTTTTTTATTACATGGATCTTCACACATCATCATATTAGGCAATGATTTTGGTATTGGTTACCCTGTGTGAAAAACTGGAGGTATGGAAGACTTGCTCAGTGAGAACTGTTGTATTCCCTGTTAGGAGAAGTGCTATTTTGTTTAGCCAAATGTTATTTATTATGCTTTTCTAATTTGAAGACTGAGTCTTGATTACGAGCCAGTGTTAATGTTATGGCCTGTTTCCCGCTGGGCCAGCAGGAAACTCGTAATATGGCCAGCGTACCGAAGACCGAACTGATGGTCTTCCGTACGCATGAGTTTGCCAAACTTGTAAACATGCCCTGTGTGTTTAACAGTTGCCTGCGGGAAAGGTGGCATTCAAAACTGTAGGTTTGAGTTGGTTAGGTTAACAAGCCAGAGGCCCCAGTTGGCACACTGGAAACATTTTGTCCGAAGTCATAGTCTTGTCTGGTATTTATGAAAAATTATGACAAAGGCAGTTGGTCTAGGTTATTAATTAAGAAAAGCATTTTTTAAGGCTAGTAAGCCTTTAGTAGTTGGTTGTGATCATATTGTGTTACAGGATACAGGCAGGCATTTTGTCACATGTAATCTCACAGAATAACTTTGAAGGCAAGGTTTTTTGCATTGGCCACCCACTCTGACAAACCCTGAGGATTTTCACTTTGATTATTCTTGTTAGGCCCTTTTGAGAGGGGATGCATATTTTTTTGCAAGCTCTCTTTTCCACATAGTTGCCAGTTTGCATGCAGTAGTGCGTAAAATGTAAAGCCAAAGGTAGAGGCTACGTCGGTTCATTGGAAAAAGTCATTTTAAATTTCTGAGGTTTGATTTGTTTATTGTGAAACATTCTAATGAAGACAGTAGGCTTCACCTACTGATTGTGAAAAACATGTTTTAAAGACAATAGGCTTTAAAGGATGGTTTGATATTACACTGTGCTAAAGTCTGTAGGCAGGAACTTTGTTACATGGAATGTCACGGTTACTGTAGTAGGCAAGGAGCTTGGTGTTGAGGATCATGTGGATAGCACGTATGTACTACAATGATCCTTGTCACGCTTTCAGGAGAGGCAGTAGTTTGATTTGCCATCTACAGTGTTGTATACATTTGTACTTGTATGACTGTTTGCTGCATGGTAGCTTTGTTGAAAACGTATACTCAGAACAATAGGCTTGAGCTGGTTATGGTGACAAGCCAATGGTTAAGGCTGTAACCCTGATTGTTTATTATGAAGCATTATGGTGAAGGCAGCAAAACTGGGATTTTGACTGAAAAGGGTAGATTAAAGTCAATAGGCATCAAATGGCAGACTGTGTTATTACCCTGAATAAAGGCAGGTAGGTTTTTATTTACATGGATTCTCACAAATTACCTCAATAGGCTAGGCTTTTGGTGTTGGTTACTCTCTCTGATAAACCATGGGTGTAGAAATTTTGCACTGTGGAAATCCTTGTAAACCCTGTTAGGAGAGATGGCATTTTACTTAGCCAGCTGTGATTTTTTTATACATTTGCAATTTTATGACTGTATGCCTGATGGTTGCCTTGTGTTAAATACTCAATTGGAGTACAAGGTGTTAGACTTTTCATCCTTGGCGTGGTCTCCCTTAACGTTTTGCCTCTGTTCCCCAGGTTGTTGATGGGTGCTGGACTCTGATTTTATTGTTTTTGTTACTCTGGGCACTTTACCACTGCTAACCAGTGCTAAAGTGCAAGTGCTCCTGTTTAAAATGTGTACGTAATTGATTCTCCATGATTGGCATATTTGTTTTAAAGTTAAGTCCCTAGTAAAGTGCACTAGAGGTGCCCAGGGCCTGTAAATCAAATGTTACTAGTGGGCCTACAGCACTGGTTGTGCCACCCACACAAGTAACCCTGTAATCATGTCTCACACCTGCCACTGCAGTGTCTGTGTGTGTATTTTTACTCTGTAAATTCGACTTGGCAAGTGTACCCACTTGCCAGGCCTAAACCTTCCCTTTTCTTACATGTAAGGCACCCCTAAGGTAGGCCCTAGGTAGCCCCAAGGGCAGGGTGCAGTGTATGGATAAGGTAGGACATATAGTAATGTGGTTTATATGTCCTGACAGTGAAATACTGCCAACTTCGTTTTTCACTGTTGCAAGGCCTGTCTCTCTCATAGGATAACATGGGGGCTACCTTTAAATATGATTAAAGTGTAGATTCCCCTAGAGAGTAGATGGACATGTGGAGTTTGGGGTCCCTGAACTCACAATTTAAAAATACATCTTTTAGTAAAGTTGATTTTAAGATTGTGCGTTTGAAAATGCCACTTTTAGAAAGTGAGCATTTTCTTGCTTAAACCATTCTGTGACTCTGCCGTGTTTGTGGATTCCCTGTCTGGGTCAGTTTGACAGTTGGGTTGTTTTTCACCTCACACCAGACAGTGACACAAAGGGGGCTGGGGTGTAACCTGCATTTCCTGATTAGCCATCTCTGCTAGGAGGGAGGGGTGGAGTGGTCACTCTCATCTGAAAGGACTGTGCCTGCCTCTGACAATGCCGGCTCCACCCCCCTGCTGTGTGTCTGATGACTTGCCTGGGCAAGGCAGGATTTCACAAGTAGGTGTGAGTCCCCTTTGAAGAAGGTGACTTCAAAGACTAAAATGGGTATAAGAAGGGCACCCAAATCTACAGACTTTAGAAACACTTCTGGAACCAAGAGGAACCTCTGCCTGGAGAAGAGCTGATAGCTGAGGAAGAAGTGCTGCCCTGCCTGTGACTGTGCTTTGTGGAGCTTTCCTGCAGTGCTGCTTCTGCCAGAGTAAGAGGGCAAAGACTGGACTTTGTGTGCCTTCCATCTTGTGAAGAAATCTCCAAGGGCTTGATTTAGAGCTTTCCACCTGTAGTTTGAAGTCTCAGGGACAGCAAAGACTTCTCTCTGCCAGCACCTGGAGTCTCTGGAGAGACTCCTGCCCTGACAAGTGGTGCCCTATCTAGTCCCTGGGCCCTTGAAAGGAAAGCTGGTGGAAATCCAAGGAAATCGACTTCGGACGACTCCGGACCGACGCCGCTGCTGAATCCGGTAACGCCGCCTGCACCTGACGCCGTGACCTTCGCTGGAACGCGACACTCTTTGCAGGCCCGTCGCCGCAGCAGCCCTGCTGAAGTCCACGACTCCGTGGAAGTCGCCGCACCACGTCGTGACCGACGCCGCTTTAAGTGCACGGATTCAACGTTTCGCACAGATGCCGCGATTCCTGACTTCGCGCCTCGGCTTGTTTTCACTCTTCACCAAAGGTACTGTACTTGGGGGTCTACACGACTCTGTGTCCGGCGCCGCTGGTGTCGGCTTGTTGGGAACGACTCCGTCACGACGCCGTGTTAACATCTCATTGAAGCATTTTTTGTTTCTAAGCGCTATTTTTGAGTTTAATCTTTAAAAATTCATAACTTGACTTGTGTATGTCGGATTTTTGTAGTTTTGGTCTTGTTTTGTTTAGATAAATATTTCCTATTTTTCTAAACCGGTGTTGTGTCATTTTGTAGTGTTTACATTAAGTTGCTGTGTGTGTTGGTACAAATACTTTACTCCTAACACTCTGAGGTTAAGCCTACTGCTCTGCCAAGCTACCAAGGGGGTAAGCAGGGGTTAGCTGAGGGTGATTCTCTTTTACCCTGACTAGAGTGAGGGTCCTTGCTTGAACAGGGGGTAACCTGACTGTCAACCAAAGACCCCATTTCTAACATTGGTGATCAGCGGTTGGGATTTGGACTTGTATTTGTGCTTGACATACAGTAATTAAGTGTACACTACTGTTTGAGTTCAGACCACTACGTGACCACATACTACTAGTCTTGTGATTTTTGTTTTTTTCTATTTGGACTGTTTTTGCTCTGCATTCAGTTTCTTTTTTCGCTGATCCTGTGATTGACTTTTCTGGAACTTCATTTGAGAACTTGCTTTTCTGTCTTTGGAACTTTGCATTTTTTTTTAACCTCTCATCATGTCTCAGTCTGGAGATGCCCTAGCTGGAGCTGCTTTTGATTTGGAGAAATTGGAGAGCTACACAGTGGCTCAGTTGAAGCAGTTTTGTAGTAATGTTGGCTGTCCCATTAAGAGCTCATACAGGAAGGATGAGCTGGAAAAGGCGCTGAGGGCCTGGGTGACAGCCAAAGCAGCTGAGGGGCACACAGATGAGGAGCCAGAGGGGGAGGAGGAGTTGCAAGTCACTCACACTGATGTAGTGGGTGGGCCTGTTATGTCTCAGAAGAGAGTCTCCAGGGCCGGTAGCAGTGTGTCCTCCAAGGGTCTGACACCTGAAGAGTTACAGGACAGACAGGCAGAGAGGGAGTACCAATTGGAGCTGAAAAAGCTCAGTCTAGAGATGGAACAGAGAAGGCTGGCCATTGAGGAAAGGAAGTTAGCCATGGCTCATGAGCTCAGTTTAAAAGAGATAGATCAGAGGAGTCAGTCCAGTAGGGATGGTGGCAGCAATCCTACAGTGCAGCCTGAGAGAAGGGTACACATCCCAAAAGACCTTGTGAGGGATTATAAGAGGGAGGATGATATCTACTTGTGGTTCAAGGGTTATGAGTCAGCTCTCCACATGAACCTGGTCCCTGAAGCTCATTGGGGGGCAGCCCTGTGGAAGCATTTTGAGGCAGAGGGGAGGGACACACTGACGGCCTTAGGGGATGCTCAGAGTCTCACCTACCCTGTCATGAAGGAGGCCTTACTCACCAGGTATGGTCTCACCCCTGAGCAGTACAAGGAGAAGTTTAGATCCTACAAGAGAAAGGAATCCCAAACATGGTTGGAATGTGTTGATTCTTTTTGCAGGTCACTGGATGGTTGGGTGAAGGGCAGTAAGGTAAACACGTATGAGGGGCTTTACAATTTAATTGCTTGGGAGCACTTGTACAGTTTATGTTTTCCAGAGCTGCGCCAGCACCTCATTGACAGCAAGCTGACTGACCCCAGGAAGCTTGCGCAAGAAGCGGACCGCTGGGAGAGCACCAGGGTCCAAAAGAGGTATGGGGGAGACCACGCCAAGGGTGGGCAGGGTCCCTCTCAGAAGAAAGAGGGGGGTAAGGGCAAACAGGGGGAGTTCTCTAAAGGGCCCCAAACTGATTCCCAGGGTAATGATTCCCAACCCCCCAGTGAAAAGAAGCCATGGTTGTCCAAAGGGAAGCCAGTGGCAGGTGGTCCCCCACGTAAGTGATATGCATGTGGCCAGGTGGGTCATGTGAGGGGGGACCCCAAATGCCCCAAAAGTACACCGGCACCCACTGGTGCACCGTCCCAGGGTTTGGCCAGTGTAGCGCTTGGGGAGGAGTTGGTTTCAGGTGGGTGGGAACCAGCAGAAATGACCCTTGTCTCACTAGGGGACAGTGAGATGGTCCAGAGAAACCTAGTGCCTGATAACACTAAGAAGTACAGGCAATGGGTGACCATCAATGGACAGAGGGTGGAGGCTCTGAGAGACACAGGAGCCAGTGTGACTACGGTGAGGAGTCACCTGGTGTCTGAAGAGCAGATTGATCCCCGGGTACTTCACCAAGTAGTTGCAGTAGACAACTCTGAGCGCCTCTGCAGAGTGGCGCAGGTTCCCTTTGAATGGGGGGGGGTCTCAGGTTCCTGGAAAGTAGCTGTGAGTCCAACCATGTCTGTTGATTGTTTGCTAGGCAACGACCTGGAGGATTCCCCTTGGAAGGAGGTGGAACACAGGTCTCACTTGGAGATGTTGGGTCTGCCTGGGTGGGTATGCGTATCCACCCGGTCTATGACAGCCAATCAGGATAGTCAAGAGCCCCTGGAGCCTGAAACAGTGGCCCAGGGGACCGCCGAGGAAGGGAAGGGGGCGCGGGAAACCCGCCCCAGACGTTCCCACGGTCCGGGAGGAGACAGAGCCTGAGGGTGATGCACCGGAGCCTACAGGGGAACAGGTGGCTGAACTGGGGGAGGTCCCTAAGCTGTCGCAGTGGCAGCAGGAAGGGGGACCCACCAGGGAAGCATTCTGCACAGCGCAGAAGGAGTGCCCTACTCTTGAGGGGCTGCGGCAGCAGGCTGCAGCCCAGGCGGCTGGCGAGGCGCCAGGTACTCACCTGATTTATTGGGAGGATGGCCTCCTGTATAGTGAGCCTAAGGTTCCTGAGCCTGGGTCAGCTCGTATGCTGGTGGTACCCCAATGCTTCAGGGCCTTCCTACTGGGTTTGGCTCATGATGTGCCTTTGGCAGGGCATCTAGGGCAGGACAAGACCTATAAGAGGCTTGTCTCCCACTTGTACTGGCCCTTGATGCACAAGCAGTCAGCTGCTTATTGTAGGTCTTGTCAGACTTGTCAGGCAAGTGGCAAGAGTGGGGGGAAATGCAAAGCTCCCCTCCAACCTTTACCTGTAGTCAGTACTCCCTTTGAAAGGGTAGGAATTGACATTGTGGGGCCTCTGGATCCCAAGACAGCCATGGGCAACAGGTTCATCCTGGTCTTGGTGGACCATGCCACACTGTACCCAGAAGCCATTCCTCTAAGGACGGTTACTGCCCCCGTGGTGGGACGTGCCTTGATGGGGGTTTTTACCCGCATGGGGTTCCCCAAGGAGGTGGTATCTGATAGAGGTACAAACTTCATATCCACTTATATGAAGTCTCTGTGGAAGGTGTGTGGGGTAACCTACAAGTTCACCACCCCTTACCACCCCCAAAGTAATGGTCTGGTTGAGAGATTCAACCGCACCTTGAAAGGCATGATTCAGGGCCTGTCAGAGCCCTTGAGGCGTAAGTGGGACGTCCTCTTGCCATGCCTTCTGTTCGCTTACAGGGAGGTGCCTCAAAAGGGACTTGGCTTTAGCCCCTTTGAGCTCATCTATGGCCAGCCTGTGAGGGGACCGCTCAGTCTGGTGAAGGAGGCTTTGGAGAAAGCTCCTAGTAAACCACCCCAGGATGTATTTAGCTACATGCTGTCACTAAGAAACCAGACTGCCCGCTTCAGGAGTCTCGCTCAGGAGAACCTGGAAGCAAGCCAGGAGGATATGAAACGGTGGTACGACCAGAATGCCACTCTGGTTGAGTTTCAGCCTGGACAAAAAGTGTGGGTCATGGCACCAGTGGAGCCTAGGGCTCTCCAAGATAAGTGGACTGGGCCTTTTGAGGTGGTGGAAAGAAAGAGCGAGGTCACCTATCTGGTAGACTTGCAATCCCCCAGGAACCCCTTGAGGGTCCTACATGTCAACCGCCTCAAACCACACTTTGAGCGAACTGAGCTATCCATGCTCCTAGCGACAGATGACGGGGTGGAGGAAGAGAGTGAGCCTCTTCCTGACCTCCTGTCTGCAGGAGAGAAAGATGGGTCTGTGGAGGGAGTGATCCTCTCCCCCTCCCTGACTGAGGAACAGCAGAGGGACTGTCGCCACGTGCTGGGACAGTTCGCCTCGCTGTTTTCCCTGATCCCAGGAGTCACACACCTGTGCACACATGATGTGGACACTGGGGACAGTACACCTGTTAAACATAAGGTTTACAGGGTGACTGACAGGGTCAGGGCTTGCATTAAGGAGGAAGTCTCCAAAATGTTAACCCTAGGGGTTATTGAGCACTCCAGCAGTCCTTGGGCCAGCCCAGTGGTCTTGGTCCCAAAGGCTGCTGCTCCTGGTGCCACTCCGGAACTTAGGTTCTGTGTGGACAACCGGGGTCTCAATGCGGTCAGCAAGACTGACGCACACCCCATCCCCCGAGCTGATGAGCTCATTGATCGGTTAGGAGCCGCCAAGTACCTCAGTCCGTTTGATTTAACATCTGGGTACTGGCAGATTGCCTTAACTGAGGGGGCAAAGGAGAGGTCAGCATTCTCTACCCCAGATGGGCACTTCCACTTCAATGTGATGCCCTTTGGGATGAAGAATGCCCCTGCCACCTTTCAGAGGTTGGTCAACCAGGTGTTGGCAGGACTGGATGAGTTCAGTGCCGCCTACCTGGATGACATTGCTGTGTTTAGTTCCACATGGGAGGAAAACTTGCAACACCTCTGGAGAGTGTTAGAGGCCCTGCAGAAGGCAGGCCTCACTATTAAGGCGAGCAAGTGCCAAATAGGGCAGGGTTCTGTGGTGTACTTAGGACACCAGGTGGGGCGTGGCCAGGTGGCACCCCTACAGCCTAAGATTGACACGATTCTGGCTTGGCAGCCTCCCAAGACCCAGACTGAAGTGAGAGCCTTTTTAGGTCTCACAGGATATTACAGGAGGTTTGTTAAGGGATATGGTACCATTGTTACCCCCTTAACGGAGTTGACTTCTAAGAAGCAACCCAAGAAAGTGATCTGGACAGAGGCTTGCCAGAACGCTTTTGATGCCCTGAAGGCTGCCATGTGCACAGCACCTGTGCTGCAGGCACCTGACTACTCCAAGGAGTTTGTTGTGCAAACAGACGCCTCAGAGCATGGTATTGGAGCAGTACTCTCACAGCTTAATGAAGAGGGCCTAGATCAACCCGTAGCCTTCATTAGCAGGAGGTTACTACCCAGGGAACGTAGGTGGAGTGCCATAGAACGCGAAGCGTTTGCTGTGGTCTGGGCACTGAAGAAGCTAAGACCCTACTTGTTTGGGGCTCACTTCCGAGTTCAGACCGACCACAGGCCCCTCAGATGGTTAATGCAGATGAGGGGTGAGAATCCAAAACTGTTGAGGTGGTCCATTTCCCTACAGGGGATGGACTTTACGGTGGAACATCGTCCTGGTACAGAGCACGCCAATGCTGATGGTCTGTCCAGGTTCTTCCGCCTTAGTGATGAGAACTCCCATGAGGTTGGGTAGTTGCTCCCCACTTTTAGCTGGGGGGGACACGTGTTAGACTTTTCATCCTTGGCGTGGTATCCCTTAACGTTTTGCCTCTGTTCCCCAGGTTGTTGATGGGTGCTGGACTCTGATTTTATTGTTTTTGTTACTCTGGGCACTTTACCACTGCTAACCAGTGCTAAAGTGCAAGTGCTCCTGTTTAAAATGTGTACGTAATTGATTCTCCATGATTGGCATATTTGTTTTACTGTTAAGTCCCTAGTAAAGTGCACTAGAGGTGCCCAGGGCCTGTAAATCAAATGTTACTAGTGGGCCTGCAGCACTGGATGTGCCACCCACACAAGTAACCCTGTAATCATGTCTCACACCTGCCACTGCAGTGTCTGTGTGTGTATTTTTACTCTGTAAATTCGACTTGGCAAGTGTACCCACTTGCCAGGCCTAAACCTTCCCTTTTCTTACATGTAAGGCACCCCTAAGGTAGGCCCTAGGTAGCCCCAAGGGCAGGGTGCAGTGTATGGATAAGGTAGGACATATAGTAATGTGGTTTATATGTCCTGACAGTGAAATACTGCCAACTTCGTTTTTCACTGTTGCAAGGCCTGCCTCTCTCATAGGATAACATGGGGGCTACCTTTAAATATGATTAAAGTGTAGATTCCCCTAGAGAGTAGATGGACATGTGGAGTTTGGGGTCCCTGAACTCACAATTTAAAAATACATCTTTTAGTAAAGTTGATTTTAAGATTGTGCGTTTGAAAATGCCACTTTTAGAAAGTGAGCATTTTCTTGCTTAAACCATTCTGTGACTCTGCCGTGTTTGTGGATTCCCTGTCTGGGTCAGTTTGACAGTTGGGTTGTTTTTCACCTCACACCAGACAGTGACACAAAGGGGGCTGGGGTGTAACCTGCATTTCCTGATTAGCCATCTCTGCTAGGAGGGAGGGGTGGAGTGGTCACTCTCATCTGAAAGGACTGTGCCTGCCTCTGACAATGCCGGCTCCACCCCCCTGCTGTGTGTCTGATGACTTGCCTGGGCAAGGCAGGATTTCACAAGTAGGTGTGAGTCCCCTTTGAAGAAAGGTGACTTCAAAGACTAAAATGGGTATAAGAAGGGCACCCAAATCTACAGACTTTAGAAACACTTCTGGAACCAAGAGGAACCTCTGCCTGGAGAAGAGCTGATAGCTGAGGAAGAAGTGCTGCCCTGCCTGTGACTGTGCTTTGTGGAGCTTTCCTGCAGTGCTGCTTCTGCCAGAGTAAGAGGGCAAAGACTGGACTTTGTGTGCCTTCCATCTTGTGAAGAAATCTCCAAGGGCTTGATTTAGAGCTTGCCTCCTGTTGTTTGAAGTCTCAGGGACAGCAAAGACTTCTCTCTGCCAGCACCTGGAGTCTCTGGAGAGACTCCTGCCCTGACAAGTGGTGCCCTATCTAGTCCCTGGGCCCTTGAAAGGAAAACTGGTGGAAATCGAAGGAAATCGACTTCGGACGACTCCGGACCGACGCCGCTGCTGAATCCGGTAACGCCGCCTGCACCTGACGCCGTGACCTTCGCTGGAACGCGACACTCTTTGCAGGCCCGTCGCCGCAGCAGCCCTGCTGAAGTCCACGACTCCGTGGAAGTCGCTGCACCACGTCGTGACCGACGCCGCTTTAAGTGCACGGATTCAACGTTTCGCACAGACGCCGCGATTCCTGACTTCGCGCCTCAGCTTGTTTTCACTCTTCACCAAAGGTACTGTACTTGGGGGTCTACACGACTCCGTGTCCGGCGCTGCTGGTGTCGGCTTGTTGGGAACGACTCCGTCACGACGCCGTGTTAACATCTCATTGAAGCATTTTTTGTTTCTAAGCGCTATTTTTGAGTTTAATCTTTAAAAATTCATAACTTGACTTGTGTATGTCGGATTTTTGTAGTTTTGGTCTTGTTTTGTTTAGATAAATATTTCCTATTTTTCTAAACCAGTGTTGTGTCATTTTGTAGTGTTTTCATTAAGTTGCTGTGTGTGTTGGTACAAATACTTTACTCCTAACACTCTGAGGTTAAGCCTACTGCTCTGCCAAGCTACCAAGGGGGTAAGCAGGGGTTAGCTGAGGGTGATTCTCTTTTACCCTGACTAGAGTGAGGGTCCTTGCTTGAACAGGGGGTAACCTGACTGTCAACCAAAGACCCCATTTCTAACACAAGGAAATTGTATGCACAATGCCATGGGTCTGGCCTGTTTATTATGAAAAATTATGACAGAGGCAGGAGGCTTGGTTTATTTATCTGAAAGTAAATTGTTATCACAATATGTTCAGGGTAGACAGTCACTTGGTTACATGTGATCTCACAGATGACCATAGTAGGCAAGGACTTTTGTGTTGGTCACCCACTCTAACAATCTGTGTGTGCCAGGCCGGCTATGGGAAAACCGACCCAGCAGTGCCCCAGGGCCGCCCTCGCAACTGGCGAGAGTGACCCGGATAGAGAAATCCTCGGATCCAATCAGGATCTCGAGAGAGAGAAAGGAGGGGCGTTAAAAGTGAAAGGAGGGGCCTTAAAAGTGAAATGAATGGAGGAGACGGGGAACCTGTGGCGGCCTTCCAGGACGGACGGAGCAGACGGCGTGGAAAGAAAGGAGGAGACGCAGGACCTGTGGCGGCATTCCAGGACGGACAGAGCAGATGGCTTAGAAAGAAAGGAGGAGACGCAGGACCTGCGTCAGGGATGGGACCAACAGAGCAACGGCGGACCAGAGACTCAAAGGAGTGACCGGGAGGCAGAGAGGCACTACAACCGGCCACGCTCTGGGGAGAGCGTGGCCTTATCACGTACGGTCCTGTGAGCAGGACACGGGCGACATCAGCTGCAGGATTGGTGGGAGGTGGGGGAAAAACACTAAAATAGGAAGTTGTGGGCTTATGTATTATTCGCATCTCTATTACTGTGCACCTCTGACACTGTGGAATTACAATTTCACTGTGATGATTCTTGTTAGGTACTTTTGAGAGAGGCTGCATATTGTTGTGCAACTGCAATTTTGTACATATTCATATTTGTATACAGTACATATATGCCTGATAGTTACTAGTGTGTGCCCACTTCCGTTAACCTGTATTGTTTTTAGTGCCAAGCCATTGGCTATAGTTTTGTATACTATGTAAGTTTATGATTGTATGCCCAATTGGAAAGGTTAAGCTCAGTACAGGAGGTCTCGATTGTTTATGGGGACAAGCCAATGATAACAGCTAGAGGTCTGACTGGTTCACTAGGAACATTACTTCTTATACCATAGGTCTGATTTGTTTATTATGATACGTTATAGTGTATTTGGCCTGGCATTTTGATTATGAAAAGCATTTGTTAAGGTCAATATACATTTAAGGATGGATTTTATTCATCGGAATTAAAGTCTACATAAAAGTTTCTTGTTACATGAAAAGTCACAGATTACCTTTGTAGGGAAGGATGTTGGTGCTGGGTGCCACCCTCTGACAGAACGTAGAGGGTGAAGAGTTTCCCTATAATGTTTTTTTCCTAGAATCCCTTCTTAGCTGTCTGCCAGGAGCCTGTAATATAAATTCACTAAATATTACATCCATCCATATTTATAAATATATATCCATATAGGTACACAGAGGGCCTGTCCTCTTCTCTCATTTGTCTACCAGAATGTCATTTAAACTCTTGTTGCATACATGACAGTGTGTTCGTGGTGTAATGGTTCAGTCCACATTAGTCATTATCTATCTTACCATGTAAATGATGGCATGTTTTGATCACGTGTACATCCACCTCAAAATGAGTGCATGTTGGTGTCAGGGCTGATTAGCCTCTTTTGATAGTTCTCCTTTTATTTATTTGATCCTCCTCTTTTTATTTTAATGTTTCTTAGGAGGATACTGCAGCTCTCATGCAGTGCTGACGGATCGCTTGCTTGTTGCTCCTTTCATCTGCAGGGTGATCTATCCTGCTTGGCTACTTCCTCTAAACCAGGAGACAAATTATTGAATGAAGTTCCAAATCTAATCATTGTTTTACCATTCCAAGATGGTTGAGACATTGGTTCTCAAGGTGGTGGCCATGTTGGAAATTTAGAACTATGATAGACTATTTACAATACATCTGTAAGACTGACACCCCACTGCTGTGTTTAGTTTCATTATTACAAACAAATGCCCTCTGAGTCTAGAAGGTAGCATGTTTTCTTTTGTCGACCTGTATTCTTATAAGTTATGTTGTATATGTTGTTGCGCTTGTGTGCCGTTTATTGCAGCTATGTCAGTGTGTGAATGCAAGAATGAGTCAGTCAATGTAGAAATGGACGTCTAAGTGCAAAGATGAGTGATAGAGTGGATGTATAACGACTTGAGTGTTTTAACCCATTAACAAAACAAAAAACACCATCAATTATAAACTAGGCCTATTGGTTTTACCAGTGCTATTTCTAATGCTCTTAATTTGTTTCATATATTAATAAATTCTTGTCCTTTACAGACGTGTGTATCAGATGTACAGATTCAATCATTGGAATTCGCTGCTACAATGCAGATATCACCAGCATCAGTTTCATTTGCCAAAACATAGACGACATCTGGCAATTCAACATTTCAAGCAGCCATTCTTATTTTACTTGTGAACAAGGAGGTGGACCATTCAGTATTAAAGGTTTGTATGCAAAACACTGTTCATGTCAGTTATCCGTCTGTGATGTGCTTGAACAGTTCTAATGGGCACTGGCCACATTGAGATGAAATGGTGGCATACTTCCACACTGAGAGGAAACATCATATGATCTTTAAGATGTCAGGCATTGTCTAATGTAAAAGTGTATTAAAATGCTTAATTTTAACATTGAATATTTAATCGGCTCCACCTAGAAATACACATTTAAGTATTTCATGTCAAGGTTCGCAGCGCTGCTCAACACACGTAGATGTTGCTGCATTCCAAGTGAAGGCAAAACGAACCAGTGATATCTTTATGATTTTAAATAATTTACATTCAAACACTAATTTATATAGTTGATGAATAAAACCATAGTTTGCAATGGGCGAAATTATCTCAACAGTTCCACTCAGGAAATTGGTAGCACTTAACATATATTTAATTATTTACTGACAATTAATTACCTCTATGTCCCTCGTCCCCGACCCAGGGCTCTTCATTGTTTACGAGTGGAGCGAAGACGACTAGGACCAAGAGTAAGTAATTAGGCATCACTGTGTATAGGGATGAGTATTTCTGCAGCAAAGCATTCATTTTACAATGATCCTCTTGAGGTCTCATTGCTACAGAACTTGTCACAGTGCACCAAGGAGCTGTTTTAGAAGTCACTTGAAAATAAGACGTTGCTGATTGGGAGAAATACAAATATACTTTGCAGCTCACATAAAGTTGGCTATACTCGAGGCATGCCTGCATCTTATACTCTCATATCCCATGAAACACAAATGTTCTGCACACGGTAACTGACACCCCCTGTCGTGTTTTGGTTAATTGGCTTTTCTCACTTGCTGGGCGCCCTGAGCATGGCATGGTTATTAGAGGCAAATATAAAGATATCATTCTGAATCATTGGTCCCTTTGTTAGTTCCCTAATAAACCATTGTATTAAATGGAGGCTGCAATTTGTGAACACATAGGATAATGCAAGTGATGAAGGGAGAATATATTACTCCTGGTGCAAAATATCTATAAAATGAGTCAATGATGGTAATTTGTCAGTCCAAAGAAACATAACTTCATATACCACTCATTAATGTGTTCATCGGGTGAACTGTGTCAGAATAGATCCCAAAACCCAAGCTGATACCATTAATCGGACATACTATAATGCCTACTGTAGGTGAGATATAGAACTGGACAAAGGGAATTGTGTTTTTCTGTACACTGGAAGGCAACTTTAAAGACATGTCACTGACTCCTGTTGGTGCAAAGTATGAAATGCATAGCCATCTGTACCGCGTGCCTGACATTCTTTTCAACTTCCCTACAAAACTGGACCATAATGAATACTCACCAAGGACCAATACTCTGTGTAAGTCGATCAGAAGAGGTCACGGGAGATGAATCGCAGATAAGAACACCCCGGCAGTAATTTCTATTTATTTGAATAATCTGATTTTGGTTGCACTTGAGACATCAGTGCATGTTCCACCGGTTGGAAAAAGGTCTGAAAATGTACCAGTTCAAACTGTTTTTCAGTTCCTGGCATATTACGCTAGGACAACTTCACCCTTCTTCTAGCGCAGTTGTGCGTCATTTTTAATAATCCAAGCTAAGATCATTCCCCAACACCAGCCGTGCTCATTATTTAAAAAAAAAAGATGCACAATGGCGCTATAGAATGGTTAGCGTCTCAAAAAAAGACGCTGGCCAGTGATGGATGGCGTTAGGGGAAATGGCGCTAGTGGGTCAAAAATGACGGTAGGCTGATTAGTGGCAAAGTATCTGACGCTAATCAGCCTAGCATAATTTTTTCACGCACAAGCAGCCACAAAATGACTCCTGTCTCGGTATAGACAGGAGTCATTACCGCAGCCCCAGTGCCCACCACAGGGTACCAGTGCCCCCAGGACAAGCCCAACATACGTATGTAAGGGCCCCCCAGTGGCACACCACACACTTACCTGTGATGTGCTCCCCCCTCCAGTAGTGTCTCTGTGGTGTGGGTGGTGGTGATGCTGGGGGTTGGGGTGGGCATCTATGTGCCCATTCCATGGTGTTTCCCCATGGAAATGGGCCTACCAGTACTTTAACGCCTGGTCTGACCATGCCTAACTTCCCATAAATATGAGACTTAATGTGTTGAACAAAAGCACACAAGAGAGTAAAGCTAAAAAAGAATTGATAATTGTGATCTTGGTAGATTTAGTTCACGTTGGATAACAAGGTAGCATCTGCAGATGATGATGCTATGTAGAAATAGTGCATTTTCGAGTTACAAAATAATATATCTTTTCTTGTTTACAGGTGGTGTTTGTCCCACATCTACAACTGTTCTTCCCGGTAGGTTACTGAATTTGAATATATGTCCAAGTTCAAGTCTGATAACATTTATTTGTGCACATCTTAAGGATTAATCTTTCAAAACAGGCCATAGGGGGTTCTGGTGAACATGCTTTAATTACAGCCTTATAAAGGGGTTGATTCATCAGATTAAACAAATGTCATTCATTACTCTGCATACAGTTGCATCAGGAGTCATGACATTACAGCCAGTACTTTAGAAGTGCCTTTACTGCTCATTCCTTTACTTACACACACACACACACACACACACACACACACACACACACACACACACACACACATATATCTGAACTTATATATACATATAATAATTCAATTGAATTTAAGAATTTACATTTTATAATAAAATGTAATTATCTGTATTGTATTATAATAATATATACATATAATTTATTTGATTCAAATTTTGTATTTTGCAATCAAGCAATCAATCAATTCAGCTTTATTCGGTTAAAAAACTATAAAAGAGCATAACAGCAACATGTTAAATGTGAAAATACAATGTGTGACCACCATTGTACATTAGACATAAATGTACACGATATTTACAGTCGTCAAGGACCTTTGTGCAAAAATGCATAAAATGTACATAAAAGACATTTTTTGGCTACATTACATTAGTCCAAACATACAGCTTCAGTCTATAAAATGCTGATGATACCTGACTTCTCAAATTGCTTGAATTTATCTCCAGATTGGCAGACTAGCTGGTTTCATCCCATAAAAAGACTACATACTACTAAATGCACAGAACGAAAAATAAAATACTTGATTTGGTAATAATAGCATAAAAACAATCAAAGCTTGGAAAGATCATCTGTTAGCAACAAGACACATCGTACTAAAGTTTATAACAAAGACCGATCTAGCTATGAAGATTGAAGCGACAGAAAGAAAATCCCCATACAATTCTATGGGCTGTGGCAGCTGGCAAAGAGGGGCTGGCATCAAAGCATTTGCACAGGGTGAGCACAGACAACAAAAACCTTCATGGTCCGCCATGTTAGCACAAACTCCCCTACATGGCATACATAGACTTGCCAGAAATGACACTTTCCCAGCTCCCATGGGTAGAATGAATTAGCCCCTACATTGTACACTAGAATCACAGCTCTTATCTGGGCTAATAGTTGCCAGGAGTCTGGCCCCAATATGCCATGTACACCCAAGATATTTTGCTGTGGTGCAAATAATAGTGCCATTAGTGCCCGTTTTTATGTTTCGCCTTCATGGCTTGCACACTGCGCTTGTAGTCCTTTGTTGATAAAAAATAACATCTCAAAAGGGGCTTAGAACCCGCCCCCATACTTACCATTCACAGGCTTCCCAGTCTCTCACATTTCCAGACTTCTGAGTGGTCAGCAGTCTCACGGTCATGTCCTCAAGGTTTGCTTCCACTTTCTCTGCTGTTTCTTGGAGTCTGGACTAAGAACAGTTTTCCGGCTGGCAGCTATTGGTTGGCACCCAGTCTCTTTCCAATGGTGCGTTTCTGCATCTCTTAAAATGAGAAGGGGGAAGTCACAAACGAGGTATATTGCCACTTCAAGAACTTGCGCCCCACACATCCCTCATGTTTGTTACTCACCCTAGGCGTATACATTCCAAGATTCTGTATAATCAGTGTGTGCATTCAGGGCCGGCTTTAGGACTGGTGGCGCCCTGTGAAACAGTTATGGTGGCGCCCCCCACCCCATGACCTCCTCCTCGGTTTCACTCACTACCACCCGGCAAATATTCCCCTCATCTCACCATCGCTCCCCTTTCACATACACTCATGTGTTTTAAAGCACATGTAAAGCCTGGCTTTACTAATCCACTCAGCCAGCCACATAAATTATAGGGGCATATTTAAGAGCCCCTATCGCCATTCTAACGCCACATTAGTGTCATTTTTTTACGCTAATGTGGCGTTAGACGGCCAAAAACGCCATGCCATATTTATAAAGTGGCGCAATGCATGTATTGCGCAACTTTTTATCCGTTTGCGCTACATTATACCTGCGACAGGTATATTGTATGCACAGGTGGCATTCCCCCATTAAGGAGGGGCAAAAAAATGGCGCAAACAAATCTGACAGATTTCTTAGCGTAATTTTTTTTCGGCACTTTTAACGCCAGCTCAGAGCAGGTGTTAAAAGGAGGCGTCTGTTGGTTACAATGGGCCTCTGTTTTTTATGCTAATCCTGCAAAGCGCTGGACTAGCGTAAACAATTCTGACACTAGTCCCCTAACTACCGCCATGTTGCGGCGTATTTTAAATACAGCACACACATGATGGCGTTAGGGGAGCGATAAACGGCGCAAGAAAAGAGGCGCAGCACTGTGTGCTGCGCCACTTACTTTTTTCAAATATGCCCCATAGGGGCATATTTAAGAGCCCCTAGTGCCATTCTAACACCACATTAGTGTAATTTTTTTTAAAGCTAATTTGGTGTTAGAAGGCCAAAAACACTGCACCATATTTACTAAGTGGCTATTGTGCCACTTTGTAACCCTTTGTGCTACATTATACCTGCACAAGGCATAATGTATGCAAAGGGGGCATCCCCCGTTAGGGGGCCAAAACAATGGCACAAAGAAATCTGACATATTTCTTTGCGTATTTTTTTTCTGGCACTTAACGCCTGCTCAGAGCAGGCATTAAAAGGAGGCTTCCATTGGTTACAATGGGCCTCTAGGTGCTTTGCAGGATTAGCATCAACATTTTTGATGCTAATCCTGCAAAGCGCCGGACTACCATAAAAAAATTCTGACGCTAGTCCCCTAACTACCGCCATGGTGTGCTGTATTTTAAATATGACGCACACATGGTGGCGTTAGGGGGGTGCTAAAGGGCGCAAGAAAAGTGGCGCAGCACTGTGTGCAGTGCCACTTTTTTCAAATATGCCCCATTGAGCAGTGCTTAATTTGTAAATAATAATAAGGTGCCAGTGCCAAAGCACTCCTATTAAACATGCGGCTGCTGCAATTAAATGTGTGAACATGGAATACAGAGGCAGAGTAATCCTGAAGCCATTTTTAAAGAATTCATGTTTTATAGCGCATAGGCACTAAGAAGCGCAAATCTGGTCATCTGGTCACTCTAGACTGGGGCAAATTAAAAGTTTCAGTCTGACCACGATGGAGCCCTGCTTGGCTACAAAAAGCGGGAGGCCTTGGTCAAAAGTTTACCTTCGGACTTAGGGATATATTTATACTTTTAATGCAAAACTGCGCTAATGCAGTTTTGCATCAAAAAGTTTTGCTCCGGCTTGCGCCATTCTACAGCAGTAGCCGGGCGCCATATTTAAGGAACTGTACAAGCCAGCCCTTAGCTTGGGCTAGCGTCAAAATAAAAGATGCTAACCAGCTGGGGGTGGTGGTAGAGGAGATGGAGGTTGAGCGTCAAACAATGACGCTAGGCTGGTTAGAGGCAAAAAATGCAGCTAACCAGCCTAGCATCATTTCATGATGCACAACCATCCATAACACATGACTCCTGTCTTACAGGAGTCATGCCCACCACCCCAATGGCCAGCACATAGGGCCAGTGTCCCCTGGGCATGGCCATTGCACCCAGTGCCATGCAGGGGGCCCCCAATTCACTTAAAGATTTTTTAACAAATATTTACCTATACTTACCCTACTTACCTGGGATGGGGTCTTTCTGGTGTCCCTCTGGTGTGGGTGGGGTGTTCCTGGGGTTTGGGGTGGGCACCTGTGGGCCCATTCCATGGTATTTAGCCAGGGATATGGGTCCACAGGTCCCCTAACGCTTAGTCTGCCTAAGCAATATGGCCTAACGCCATTATTTGGGTTCACCTCCAACCTGTGCGTCATTTTATCATGGGGGATAAATATAGCGCTATGGGGATGGCATAATGTTTTGGATGGGAACGCCTACCTGGCATCTCATTGGCACAAGGTGGGTTCCTGCATCCAAGAAGTGATGCAAACACCAATATTTTGATGCTAGATTGGTCTAGCATAAAAATATAAATATGGAGTTAAGTTTGCACTGTTTTTTGCGTGAAATAAAATGATGCACAAACGGCGCAAGCAGAGTATAAATATGCCCCTCTTTTGCTTGAAGAATTTCCTCACCTGGAGCTTTTTCTCTCTGACGTCGGACGACCCTCCACAGCAAGCCAATTTCAAGTCGACATCGTTGGATTTCCTTTCCAGGAGCCCTCAGTGAAATTCTGGCAGTCTAGGCCTCCGGAGCCTTTCAGCAGGATGAACCTGCAGTCAGGCCAGGTCGCGGTTGAAGTAAGCCGGCTTGACTCACAACATTAGGTCGGTCCCTTTATAGAGCTTTTTTCCAAAAGTTCTCCAAAGTTCTCCAAATTTCTGGATCTTCTTTTAGAAGGTTTTAGAAGGTCCTTCAGGAGTCCACAACTCACCCCAAGGTTCCAGAAGCTCTGAGTTGCTCCTTGAGAGTCAGGACTCCTACTCCCAGAATGCACCTGGTTCAATTCCAAAAATGACTTCTGGCCACTGGTCATCTGGTCAGTTACTTAAGGTTTTAATACAGAGGATTCTGGTTAGCTACTTTTTACTTGAAGCAAACAGGGAGTCGTTTCTTTTGCACTACCCAGCCTCATAGTATAAATATGCCGCCCGGGTGGCGTTAAAAAATGGCACTAGTCAGCACAAAGGGGGTTATTCCAACTTTGGAGGAGGTGGTAATCCGTCCCAAATGTGACAGATTTACCACCAGCCGTATTACGAGTTCCATAGGATATAATGGACTCGTAATACGGCTGGTGGTATATCCGTCACTTTACCGTCACTTTTGGGACGGATTACCACTTCCTCCAAAGTTGGAATAACCCCCAAAATGTTTTGACGCAAAACTGCATTAGCGCAGTTTTACGTCAAAAAGTATAAATCAGGGCCTGAGTAAGCCAACACTTTAAAGGGCCTTAAGCTGTTGCACTGTACAAGCTGCACACTACAGTAGCTGTTCATCATATTTAAGGCAGTAACATATATCTCAAATTTTGATGTACTTAAAAGGTTCAAGACTACATGTTCGCAATTGCTTTATAAAGTTTCTTTGTTCTCAATAATTTATTTAGCAAAATGTGCTTTAAAATGCACCATTTGCCAATTTTTTTCAGATTTCGTTCATGGACATTTGTCCATCGAGCATGCTCACTTCGCTTGCTATATAAAAGTAATACCCAACATTTATGCCCCACCACTTTCAAATGTCACCAGCCACCACTGAATTTCACTCCCTTCTCCTTGCTTGATAAACCTCAACTTTGGTGCCAGGCTCCCACAGTACTTCTCCTTTTCACTGTCCTGTTACCTCAGTCACTATACTAAGATCCACACTGCTTCAACGTACTCTTTCCTTGTGGATATGCTTCCGCTTGTACTTTTCTTAACAAACCTCCTCTACTTTTCATATATAATTGGATTATATATTAAGACTTACCCTCGAGGAACAGCATCTGTGATTGAAATGCATTGGGAAATATGAAAACACAGTTTTTGAATTCATATCACGTTGATGAAAAGAACTGAATATTCAGGAATAAACAAGGAACACAAAAATACTTACTCACTCTCATTTATCCAAAACTAGCCAGGGCCTAGCAAATATTGTGGTGGATGACCATGAAACCCCAAAAAGGTGTGTAACATAGAAAACATTTTTCTGCACACAGTTTTAACTCATACTATGGGGCTATTGGCACACATTCTATCTGCAAAGGTTAGCAGATCATAGTGTCTGTGAAGGACTTTAAATAAAGTAAACATTTTTCCTTAAAACAGCCTGCTTTCCTTAAAGGAACAAAGGCTACTTAAAAAAATGTTTTTCTAAATGTTTCAGAGAGGGTTGCTAGTAATTCCCTGAACCATTGCCTACTCCCTTCTAATCCCTCTGAAACTCTTATCCCATTTAACTAGTGGTAGGAGTGGCGGAGGGTAGGACAGTGGATTTGGGGTCCAAATGGGACTCCTTCTCTTTTGCAGATAGATTAGCACTCCAACTTGGGAGCTGGTGATTTCAGTTGTTAGGAACAATTCTGGTCCCAAACCATTGACATATATAGTAGGGATTCACAATTTGGAGTGGACGCCCACAACATGCCCTTTCCAATGACGACTAGGTAACCATTCAGAAACCCACTCTAGGGGTTCGTAAAGGTTTATGGACCCCAAAAAATAAATTTCATACATAAGAAAAACCTACTTTGCAGGTGCAAATACTCCAGTTTTACAAATCAGAGTGTTTATGACCGTAAATAGTTTAGTATATTTGGCCCTTATGTTTGAAAAATGCTTACAAGTTGCAAAAAAAAGTTGTTGGGCCATTTATCAGTGAACACATAGTGAATCCTGTAACTGCTATTAAAATTGCACAGTCTATGAAAATGCATGCCTCTTGCGACTTCTTGACACCACTCTATTTAGTGATTATTCCCGTCTCTACTCTTATAGATGCGCTTGCACCTCAGTGCTTGCCATTGACCTCTAGTCCTTGTTCCGTAAACATTCAATCCTACCTCATCATGCCTCTGAAGCCTCATCTGCCAACTGTCCTTGCTTCCAGGAAGGGGGAGTGCTTCAGTGGTTAACTCTAAGGGGCGTATTTGTGAGTTTGTCACACGGGGTAGCACAGCAAGTCATCTTCCTGCACTGCACTGTGTGACAGGGAGAGGGCAGGAACGCACCATATTTAAGCCAGTATGACGCATTCTTACCTTTTCCCCTGAGCTGGTGCCGTTTTGACTACGCAGCTCCAATGCAGCCACCCTCGCACTGTAGTGCAACGGTGCCTTTGTTGCATGCAGGACTGTTTTTGTGCAGGAAGGGACACCTTAGTCTAAGAAGTAGAACACGTGCTTTTACTTCGCATTATGTCACCGATTACCCATTGAATTAAATCATGTACTTTTCATTGCAGGAACCAGTACTGAACTTGTCACTACAACAGCTCCCCCAGGTAGGTCATAGAAGAGTGTAATGACTGTCAGGAGTTAAAGTTCACCATCACAAAACTATGTTTATTCTTACATTCCCCATGTAAAAATGCTTTGTAACCAGGAAAGTAACAGTTTTCACTTTCAGATTTTGATTCAGGTGCCAGCTCTCCACAGGAAAGTCCTTAAAATGCTGTTTTATGGAGTCTCCATTCCAATATCACACATTGAGAAGGCTCTGCCTGGCCCTGCCCTACCACCATACCTCCTGTCTCTGACCTCTGTCCTTTCTCGAGCCTTTCAGACCCCGCTATCCACTCCACTGCTGATTCTGGGCCCCTCAGCCTCCTTCACTCATTTTGCTCCTTTGCTCGCACCCCATGGCCCCTTTGATTGTTTCTTTATTTTGTGCCTCACTTCTACCTTCTCCTCTTTATCTCTTTTGAGGTTCTGCCTTTCTCTGGACATTTTTTTGACCTTTGTTTGCCTTTTTGACTCTTTTTTTAGACCTTTCGCCTCTTTTTCTCCGTACTTCCTGCATGTGAACTGCTTTCACTCTTACCCAGTTTGCTCCCTTTCAGTTTGCACATTTTGTCATCTTTAATACAGCCTCTTGTTGCTTTATTTCTCCTTTTTGACTCTTTCAATCTCAGGCAGCCTCACCATGCACAGTTTTCTCATCAATAATTTTGCTGCAAATGTTACAGTGATTCTATCAACGATGTCAACATAGGTGTCGTGATTGATTTAATTTCTGGGGTAATTAACAGTGCATAGTGAAGGCGCAAGATATAGTTACCTTAGGACACAAGTTATAGTAACTTGAGATAACTCTAACTATAACAGCTGAACTTTTATGATTTTGTGCCTGTCAAATCTGAACCTAACAATGACATCGCTGTAGCCTTTGTCTACGTTTTTTAATTCTATTTCCTAACTATAATGTCCCTGTAACCGTTAGTTTTTCAGTGAATTTCGAGTTTTTTTTAATGTTTAGTAAAATGCCCATTGCAATGCACGTGGGGGGAAGGGAGTGGATGAAGGGCCTGGCCTGGCCTTGTGGTGCCCCGCCCAAACTTGCTGCTCCTACCCCCCTCCTCCTTGCCAACTTTGCCGTCCCTGCTCTCTCATTACAGTCCTGTGTGGCTGTTGTTCTGCCACTGCCCTATGTCTATCCTGAACAGTTAGCTTGCTGCTCCATTCACCTCCTCCCTACCCTCTTTTGTCTGAGTCCATGCACCAGACCCCTCCCTCCTGCCCTGCATGGTCTGATGTACTGCCACTGCCACCTCCATCCTGCCATTCGTGGTCCAATATGCTGCAACTGTCCCTCCCATCTGTCCCGTATGGTCAGGTTGCTGCCCTTACCTCTTTCCCCTCTGCTCTCTGTTGTCCATGTGCATGGCCCTGTCCCCTTCCTATTTCTTTCCATGGTCCTTTGTGCTGCACTGCTGTCCTGCGTGCCCTGTGTGGTGTATTGTGCTGCTGCAACCCGTGGCACGTGCCCTGTAGGATCATTTTGGTGCCTCTGCCCACCCTTCTCCTGCCCTCTGTTACCTGAATCCATGTCCCTAACCATTCCTCCTGCCCTCTGTGATCCAATGTACCATACTTACCAACATCTTGAACTTAGTAAGAGGAAGATTTTGAAACAAAAGCCTGGGGAATTGGTTTTCCCCATTGACTTACATAGAAAAAGAGGAGATTTTAGGCAGGAGGCAGATAAAATAAAGCCCGTTTGGGCTTAAAATCTTCGGGAGTCTCCTGCCTGAATCAGGTTTTTTTTTACATGTATGGTTGTACATGCCACTGCCTCTTCCTCCAGACCTCAATAGTCTGTTATATTGCCACAGCCTCTCTTGCCTGTACTGCATGGTTGGTTTGCCCCCCTTTCCCCAGCCCTCCATGGTCCGTTGTACTGCTACTGCTCCTCCCACCAGTACAACGTGGTCAACTTGTTGCCTCTGCATTCTCTTCCATGCCCCAAGTTATGAGTCTGTGCCCCTAAAATCTGCCTTCACACAGTATTCTAATGAAGAACTAGATTGCTAATATTCTATATTTGTTACAAAAGTGAGGCATGCCTGATGTCATCTTGATGTAATCAAAACTGTAATACCTGAAGGATTTCCTTTAGAAACTGGTAAACGCCCCTGCTCTCATGGACCACGCATGCAACCTGGGCATCATCCTGGACTCCTCTCTCTCCATAACCGGCCAAGTCAACACCATCTCATTGTCAGGCTTCCACACCCTCAGAATCCTCCAAAAGAGAATCAAGTGGATCCCCTCCGACACGAGGAAGACAGTCACCCACACACAGCAAACTGGACTACGGCAACGCACTGTATGCAGGCATCACCAAGAAACCACAATCAAGACTACAAAGAATCCAGAATGCAGCAGCCAGACTCATCCTGGACATCCTCCGACACAGCCACATCTCCTCCCACCTCAGAGACCTACACTGGCTCCCAGTCAACAAGCGCATCACATACAAACTACTGATCCACACTTACAAGGCACTACAAAACATAGGACCAGCATACCTGAACCACCACCTCACCTTCTACATACTCAACAGACAACTCCATTCTTCCCAGCTCACCCCCGCAGCCATTCCCAAGATCTGGAGAGGCACAGCAGGAGGAAGATCCTTCTACTACGCAGCCCGGACATGGAGCACGCTACCTCTCAAACTCAGGCAGACCGCATCACTGAAGCAGTTCAGGAAGGCCCTCAAGACCCGGCTCTTCGACTTAGCAGCACACCCGCAACCCTCTCCTTGAGTCCCTATGGGTGATTAGTCGCGCTTTGGAAATCACTGATTGATTGATGGAAATTAAAAATATAGACAACTTTTCCAAGAGAAAATATGTTTAGTGCTCTAAAAAACTAAAATGAGGACATATTTTCTGAGTTCTCAAATAGCAACAAAGTACTTGAATTGTTTGCTAAAATTATGTTTTTTTATCTAGTTGATCACTTAATTATTTGTTACACTTAGGGGAGAGGATGTGGTATTATGGACAGAGCTGCAGACTTCCAACTGGGAAGCCAGGTTTGAGTTTCGACATCAGCACGACATCCTTCTGAGCAAATCACTTACTCTCCCCATGCCTAAAACCAAAATGAATGTGCTCTTATGTAATGTAACTGATGGTCATGTAAAGCACTCCAATTCATTCGGGTCAAATCTGCGCCGTATAACACTGCAAAAAACTAAACAATTAAGGGCCTCATTACGAGTTTGGCAGTCTCAGGACCACCATGTTGGCGGTGGCAGTCCTACCGCCAATAGGCTGGTGGAGAAAACCACCAAATTATGACCATGGCAATATTCCCAACAGAATACAGCCATAACCTCACATCCTGCCCAAACAATGCAGGTAGCACAAGCACCACACACACACACGTGACACACAACCAATGTCAGCCAGGAACAACTCTACACTAGGAAAAGAAATGCATAACAAAGATGTAACCTCAAAACCAACAACAGGTTGGTTATAATATGTTCATTAATGAGTAATGTAAAAGTCAAAGATCGTAGGCCAGTACATAGTCAGAAGTCTCTGTGCATACAGTGCACATATGGGTGCCCCAAACCTGACTCCTGACTGCCATGTAACCTCCACAAGTAGGGGTATCAAGGAGGCAGGCAGGCACCTTAAGGATTATCTCGGAGGGGTGACGGGGAGTGGTTTGGGCTTAGGCTCGGGAGTGGGACCTTTGGGATTGGCTTGGGAGGGGGGTTAGGCTTAGGGGAGGGTTGAGTTTTCTTGGAAGGGGATGAGTTCTTGGCAGGGGGAGGGGCATGGGTACTTGCATGGGATTGTAGGAGATGCCTTAGAGGTGAAAGGGATGGACTTAGGGAGGGAAACAGAACGTTTAGGGGTCTCACAGGGGGAGAGGAGTAAGGAAAAGGGCAAACTCCTAAAGGAAAGCTTTTTTAGACACACAGGGATGGTCATAGCAAAAGGGTTTGGGTGTGGAGGGAGAGGGAGTGGTTGTTTGAGGTGTTGGTGTGGATGTCTTGGGTGCATGTTTGTGGGAGGTATGCTTGTGGGTGGTGGTGTCTGTTGGGTGGGTGAGTGAGGGCGTTTATGTGTTTTGGGCTGAGGGGTGGTGGAGGTGCTGGGGGATGCCGTGGTGGGTGGGTGACTGTCTGTTTGGGTGATGACTGCAGGTATGGTAGATGTGCTGCATGTAGGAGTGTCAATGGTTGTGGTGTCTGCGGCTGTGGTGACTGGGGTGGATGCTTGAGGGTCTGCTGAGGTGCAGTCTGTGGGTAGGATCGGTGTAGTGGCTGGATCTGTGACTGCTGGTGCGTCGTCTACAGGTGTGACAGGTGTGCTGTCTGTGGTGCTGGTGGTGACAGCTTGTCAGGGCAGGTTGTGACTGTTGCTGTGTGCATCTGAATGTTGCTTGTATGCATGCCGGTGGTGTGTCTTCTGGTGCTTATGTTTGTCTGAGCTACCCTTGGATATGGAGGTGGATGCATTCCTGTCTGTTTGTGTGCTTTGGCTGGGTCTGGGAAGAGGGATTTGGGATTGGGAAGAGGAAGGTGGAGGGGGGACGGTGGACAAAGGGTGACTGGCTGGCATCAGTGTGGAGGCCAGAGCCTGAAAGGATCTCTCTAGGCTAGCCAGTGCACCGTGAATGCCCTCCAGGAATGCATTACTCTGTTGGATTTGAGTTGCCAGTCCCTGGATGGCATTCACAATGGTTGACTGACCCACAGAGATGGACCTCAGGAGCTCAATAGCCTCCTCACTGAGGAAGGAAGGGCTAACAGGGGCTGGGGCAGGGGTGAGTGGGTATGGCCAACTGGGTGGGGATCTACAGGGAGGGTGGTGGCAGGAACCACCTGGGACCACCCCAGCATCATCTCTGTCCGCCACCACCAGGGAGTGGATCCTGTCTCCCCTGTGGCACTCTCCTCAACTCCAGGCCACTGGGCCCCTCGGTGTTGGTGGTCTCATGACTTGTGGTCCCGTGGCCAGCAGATTCCCCACTTGGCTTTGCCCAGTCTCCTTTGCCTGCCTATGCTGATGCTGTAAAACAGAAAGAGAGGTAGGGTCATCATATTCTTTTCAAACACTAACATCACACTGTAGACATCAATCACATTACAACCACTTAGAACCAGGTTTGTGCCAACATTATGTCACAACTAGATATCATATACACCACTACATTACAACAATGTCACACACCATCTAAGCCACCTATCACACACCTATCATATCAGTAGAGCTATCACAATTGCCATTCTGTGACAACCTTACTTGCGAACATGATTCTGAGTCCCTATCTACAGCAACATAGTCAACCAACAACCAAGCAATGGGAAATAGTGGTAACATACATTTCAACTTATCACATACACAAAATCCACACCTACTTACATTATTAGCTGATGTCATGTACCAGGAAATGAACCTTTCCATATGCCAAACACAGGACAGCATGTTGCATACAAGCCAAAACCATTTCATGTTACAGAGTCCACAACCTTCACAATTGACATTTGCAAACATGCAACATCTATATTTGCCTTTTCCTCAGTTGGAGTGTGATAGTCTAAACACATGTCGCCAACACATGTCCCCATAGTCATGTAGGAAAGGATGATACATACTTTGTTGAGCTACTCATCTTAGTCATTCGCCACCTGTAAACAAAGGCATGTACACTTTAGGGGGCCTACTGAGCCCACATGATTTACCCACAGACAACTACAGATACCATACCAACACCTTAAGTGCAATGGCCACCTGTCATTGGCTTGAAGGCCACATACACTACAACTAATCATGATGAGTGGCAACATCAATAGCCCCTATTTCAAGTGGCAACATCACTACACACAATTCAGACATGAGTAATCTTTCATCTGTATATGAATAATATAATGCCATAACACACTTTTGAGCTTACCAAGATAAAGGCATACACCTTGAGGCAAGCAAAATGACTGACTACACATACCATTCCACCAACATGTGAAGGTGAACTATCACACCTGCAACATAATTAAGTCTGACAAACAATAGGATTCCATACAAAAGGACTTCAAAACATATCCACAATGGCAAAACTAAGTATGTTTAAGTTGTATCACAATGTTGATATATGGCAGAACCTACCAATGTACACATGATATTGGCAACAACTAGTATAGAGTGTGCCAATGAATAAGATTTTATGGCCTATTTAGCATGCCCACAACACACTGGAATAGGAACTTGCTATGTAGACACCTACCATCCAAAGAACATGTACATGGTACAAATATTCTGAGCTCAGTGATATGGGTTGCACTAGGAGTCTAGTTATACCGCCATGGTTTCCAACATGTGGGCTGTCCATTTTTATGAAATATTACAGGTGCCAATGTATAGTCCTCACTTACCAATGGGGACACCTCCTAACAAGGCTGAGTAAGTGTAGCAAGTGTAGCATGTGAAATGTCAGATTGAGATTGCAGCCTCAGAATAAGTTTACATTAATTTGACATTTCAGGAATAGTAGGACTGTTTTCAACTTGATATGGATCAAGGGGCATTGGAATGGACAGAGGGCAAAGACCAGGACAACTTATCATCAGGATATTGGGAGTATGGATCTGTAGGTGGCAAGGATCAACCACCAGGGTGTAAAGAGCAGTATAGTGGTACATGTAGGAGGCTGGCCTGGCTTGTAGTGGGTACCAGAGGTACTTACACCTTGTGCCAGGTCCAGTTATCCCTTATTAGTGTAGAAGAGGTGTTTCTAGCAGCTTAGGCTGATAGAAGGTAGCTATGGCAAAGCAGCTTAGGCTGAACTAGGAGACATGTAAAGCTCCTACTATACCACTGGTGTCATATGCACAATATCATAAGAAAACACAATACACAGAAGTACTAAAAATAAAGGTACTTTATTTGTATGACAATATGCCAAAAGTATCTCAGTGAGTACCCTCAGTATGAGGATAAGTTATATACACAAGATATATGTACACAAACCAAAAGTATGCAGGTAATAGCAAGACAAGTAATGCAAGTAGTGTAGAATTACAGTAGATTGCAATAGGAGCACATAGGTATAGGGGCAACACAAACCATATACTCTAAAAGTGGAATGCGAACCACGAATGGACCCCAAACCTATGTGAGCTTTTTGAGAGTCGCTGGGACTGTAAGAAAACAGTGAGGTTTAGAAAAATAGCCCACCCCAAGTCCCTGAAAAGTAGGTGTACAGTGCACCTACTACCCCCAGAGAGCACAGAAGTCGTGATAGGGGGATTCTGCAGGAAGAACAAACACCAGCAATGCAACAACAGTGGATTTCCGGACCAGAGTACCTGTAAGACAAGGGGACCAAGTCCAATAGTCGCGACAGTGTCGAGAGTGGGCAGGAGCCCAGGAAATGCCAGCTGAGGGTGCAAGGAAGCTGCCACTTGTTGGAAGAAGCTTGGTATTCTGCAAGAAAGAAGAGAGCTAGGGACTTTTCCTTTGGAAGACGGATGTCCCACGTCGCGATGAAACTTGCAGAGGTGTTCCAACGCAGAAAGACTGCAAACAAGCCTTGCTTGCTGCAAGGGTTGAGGTAGAGGTTTTTGGGTGCTGCTGTGGCCCAGGAGGGACCAGGATTTTGCCGCTTGGAGGAGGAGACAGAGGGGGCGCCCAACTCAGGGAGCCCTCACAGAAGCAGGCAACACCCACAGAAGTACCTGAACAGGCATTTAGAAGAAAAGTGAACCGGAGTCCAACCGAAGTCACAAAAGGAAGTCCCACGATGCCAGAGGACAACTCAGAAGATTGTGCACTGCAGGTTAGAGTGTCAGGGACCCAGGCTTGGCTGTGCACAAAGGAAATCCTGGAAGAGTGCACAGGAGCCGGAGCAGCTGCAATCACGCGGCACCCAGCAATGCAGTCTAGCGTGGGGAGGCAAGGACTTACCTCCACCAAACTTGGACTGAAGAGTCACTGGACTCTGGGAGTCACCTGGACAGAGTTGCTGAGTTCCAGGGACCACGCTCGTCGTGCTGAGAGGGGACCCAGAGGACCAGTGATGCAGTCGTTTTGTGTCTGCGGTTGCAGGGAGAAGATTCCGTCGACACACGGGAGATTTCTTCAGAGCTCCTGGTGTAGGGAGGAGGCAGCCTACCCCCAGAGCATGCACCACCTGGAAACAGTCGAGAAAGCCGGCAGGATGAAGCGATACAAGGTTGCTAGTAGTCGTCTTGCTACTTTGTTGCAGTTTTGCAGGCGTTCTGAGCAGTCCGCAGTCGATCCTTTGGCAGAAGGTGAAGAGGGAGATGCAGAGGAACTCTGATGAGCTCTTGCATTCGTTATCTGGTGAGATCCCCAAAGCAGAGACCCTAAATATCCAGAAAAGGAGGTTTGGCCACCTAGGAAGGAGGATTGGCTACCAAGAGAGGTAAGAGCCTATCAGAAGGAGCCTCTGATGTCACCTGCTGGCACTGGCCACTCAGAGCAGTCCAGTGTGCCACAAACACCTCTGTTTCCTAGATGGCAGAGGTCTGGGACACACTGGAGGAGCTCTGGGCACCTCCCCTGGGAGGTGCAGGTCAGGGGAGTGGTCACTCCCCTTTCCTTTGTCCAGTTTTGTGCCAGAGCAGGGCTGGGGGATCCCTGAACTGATGTAGACTGGCTTATGCAGAGATGGGCACCATCTGTGCCCATCAAAGCATTTCCAGAGGCTGGGGGAGGCTACTCCTCCCCAGCCCTCACACCTATTTCCAAAGGGAGAGGGTGTTACACCCTCTCTCAGAGGAAGTCCTTTGTTCTTCCTTCCTGGGCCAGGGCTGCCTGGACCCCAGGAGGGCAGAAACCTGTCTGAGGGGTTGGCGGCAGCAGCAGCAGCAGCTGCAGTGGAGACCCCGGAAAGGCAGTTTGGCAGTACACGGGTTCTGTGCTAGAGACAAGGGGATCATGGAATTGTACCCCCAATGCCAGAACGGCATTGGGGTGACAATTCCATGATCTTAGACATGTTACATGGGCATGTTCAGAGTTACCATTGTGATGCTGTACATAGGTAGTGACCTATGTACAGTGCACATGTGTAATGGTGTCCCTGCACTCACAAAGTACGGGGAATTTGCTCTGAACGATGTGGGGGCACCTTGGCTAGTGCCAGGGTGACCACACACTAAGTAACTTTGCACCCAACCTTCACCAGGTGAAGGTAAGACATATAGGTGACTTATAAGTTACTTAAGTGCAGTGTTAAATGGCTGTGAAATAACGTGGACGTTATTTCACGCAGGCTGCAGTGGCAGGCCTGTGTAAGAATTGTCAAAGCTCCCTATGGGTGGCAAAAGAAATGCTGCAGCCCATAGGGATCTCCTGGAACCCCAATACCGGGAATTCAGGGAATTACACCAAAAAATTATTAGAGATCAAATGATTACCAGAAAATGCAATATGAAAATACAGGAAAAGTTGCTGGGTATGAAGGATCCCTCTCTAGAAAAAAAGTATATAGAAATGTATTGAAAATACGTCTCTTTATGTGAAACTGTTAAATGAAGAACAAGAAGGAATTCAAATGAATAATGGGAAAGCTGTATGTGTTTTATAAAAAAAGTTAAATGGTAGAAATTATATTGTTTGTAAGGATTTGCAAGTAAACTAAGAGAAAAACAAAGTCATAGGTGCAGCACTGTAAGACATTTGGCAGAATTCACTGAATGTCTCTCTGCTAAAGCCTAATGTTACAAGTGTAAACAGTTGGGAAAGTTCAGTCAGTCAATCGATGAATATTTGTAAAGCGCGGCTACTCACCCATGAGGATCTCAAGGCGCTGGGGGAGGGGGGTTGGGGGATAGGGGGTTGGGAGGCGCCCTTATCCGAAGAGCTATATCTTGAGGTTCTTCCTGAAGATGGTGAGCAACGGGTTTTGTCTGAGGTGCAGGGGGAGGTTGTTCCAGCTCTTTGCTGCAGTGTAGGTGAATGATCGTCCTCCGGCAGTGGTCTTGCGGATGCGAGGGATGGTGGCCAGGGCCATCTGGGGAGAGCAGAGGGATCTGGCGAGGGTGGGGAAGGAGACGCGGTGGTTCAGGTAGGCTGGTCCTGCGTTGTGTGTGGCCTTGTACGTGTGGGTGAGAAGCATGAAGGTGATTTGCTTCTCAACTGGTAGCCAGTGGAGGGCCCTCAGGTGTTGGGAGATGTGTTCTTGGCGAGGGAGGTCCAGAATTAGTCTGGCAGCAGCGCTCTAGACGAGTTGAAGTTTTTTGATGTCCTAGTTGAGGTGCCGACGTAGAGGGCGTTGCAATAGTCGAGGGTGAGTGTCCTGCGACAATCTGCTGGGATCCATCTGAAGATCTTCCAAAGTTTGCGGAGTATGTGCCAGCAGGAGGAGGCAACAGTTTACCTGGCTGGTCATGGATAGGGAGGAGTCGAGGATGATTCCTAAGTTGCGGGCGTGCTCGGTCGGTGCAGGGCGAAAAATTAATTTGTGTGTTTTTCACTACCAGGACATGTAAAACCTAAAAGTACACGTCCAACTGTTTAGGGCTTCCCCTAAGGGTGACTTATATATATTAAAAAGTGAGTTTCAGTCTTGGCAAAGGAATGATTTTGCCTAGTCAGATTGGCAGTCAAAAACTGCATGCAGGCTACTATGGCAGGTCTGTACCTGTATTAAAGGGATACTTAAGTGGACAGCACAATAAGTGCTGCAGGCCCACTGATTGCATTTAACCAGTTCTGGCTTCCAGCTGTCTCACAGACAGCAATGGAAATCCCTCTGGTGCAGGCACCAGAGCGATTTCCTTTACGAAAAGACTGCCTCAGGAGGTGGGGGAGAGCTTCCCCAGCTCCCGAAGCTGCTTCTTTGTTTCAAAGATCGGCTAATTTCACTTTCTGTGCATTGGTGCTTGGGGGGGCTATCTAGCCCCCGAGCACCGATCCAGGCGGGAAAGGTTTCTTTGGAAACCACCCTGGATTACCCTAGGTATCTATTTAAAAAACAATGTACAGGTTGGGTAGGTTTTCTTATGTCCCGGCTGATTTAGTGTCCAAAATATAGATTTCAGTTTTCGGTGGAAAAATGAGCTGCATACAAGTTGTGTTTTGGGCTATTTACTGTCATGGGCACTAGGTCTACCCATACAAGTGAGGCAGGTACCATTTTTATCATGAGGCTTGGGGGAATGCCAGGTGACTCCTCCCCGATTCCAGACATTCCATCACAGAAATTTGAGGGAAATGTATTTTTTGAATCAAAGTTTGAGGTTTGCACGGGATTCTGGGTAAAAAAACTTGGTGATACCCACACGTCTGTCCACCCTGGATGCCCCTGGGTGGCTAGTTTTAAAAAATGTACAGGTTGGCTAGGTTTCCCTAGGCTGCGGCTAAGCTAGGGTCCAAAATTTAGAGCTACCCACACTGGCAAAAAAGGTCAGTTTTTTTGTGGGAAAATGCAATGTGTCCATATTGCATTTTGGGCTGTTTGCTATCACAGCCACTAGGTCTACCCATACAAGTGAGGTACCATTTTTATTGGGAGACTAGTGGGAGCAGAGAATAGCAGAACATTTGTTATTACCATGTGAATTTTGCTGCATTTCTGCCTTTCAGTTTTAAGCCAGTGTATAAGAAAGATTATATTTTTAAAAATACCCTCAAAATCATATGCTAGTACGGGTACCCACAAATTCAGAGATGTACAAATAACTACTGCTGATAAACTCTATTTCTTGTGCCCATTTCAGAAATACATGTTTCCTTGATAGACAATTTTCACTCTGCCTATCACGCTATAAGAATTAGTCTATACTTGATACTCAATGAAAAAACGTTGTCTCAGTTGTTGACTCTAGGTACCTGGAGGACCTACAAACCCTATATATTCCCACAATCATATATTTAGCAAATTACTTAACCTGCTATATAGTTTTTTGTTTGAGTGCTGTGGTTCTTATCTAATTATATTCCCACAACCAGAAGGGTCTAGCAGACGTAATGGTGTATTACTTTTGTCAATCGGCCATTGTGACAAAAAGTTACAGATGAAAATTCTGTCACAAATGCCAGTTTTTTCCTGCTTATTTTCAATATCTCATTATTTCAACAGTATTTGTTCTTGAGAAAACCTTGTGGGATCTACAGATATAACCCCTTTCTGAATACAGAATTTTGTCGACTTTCCAGAAATGTATAGCTTTTCTGGACCACCTATGGTTTTCACACTGTTTTCTACCACAAACTGGAAGAAGGTTGCAAGCACACAAAATAGGGCAAATAGGCTTATCTCTTAGAAAAATGCTGAAACTGTGGTACAAAATTTAAGGGCATATTTATACTCTGTTTGCACCGAATGTGTGTCAAAACTTTTGACGCACATTCGGCGCAAACTTTGACGCCCGTGAACGCCAAATTTCCGCCGTGTGCGTCATTTTCTGGATGCGGGAAACCGCCTTGCATTATTGACATGCAAGGTAGGCGTTCCCGCCCAAAAAATGACTTAAACCCCTGTGCGCCATATTTATCCAACCGCACAAAAATCCTGCATGGCTGGGAGGCGGATTCGTAAAATTATGCACAGCCCGATTTGCGTAAAAAAATAACGCCTGGGTCAGGGCAGGCATTAAAATGGGGCAAACACACCAGTACTTAAGGGGAACACACAGAAGCAACAGCAGAGCTCCAAAAGGAAGACATGGAGGTGCTTTTCATCCACCATGCACGCAGATGCAGAGCAAAGGACCAACAACAGCAGCTTCTACAACACCAGCAGGGACCCCAAAGGCAACACAGAAGGCAGGAGAGGATATTCCGCACTAGGACAACCCTTCTGGGACTCCGCCAACAAGACATCATCCAGAGGTACAGGCTCAGCTGGCAAGCCATTCAGCAGCTTCTGCGCAACATTGAGCCACAGTTGGAACCCAGCTTGCAGACACCCCACACCATTCCACCAGAAAACAAGCTGCTAGCTGTACATGTTGGCAAGTGGCTCCTTTCAAACCACTGGTGCCCTGGTTGCTGGGATCTCACAGCCCTCATTCTCTGCCTTCCTACCTAAGGTACTGGATGCCATCATCTCCCTCACACCCGCCACATCAGCTTCCCCAACACACAGCAGAAGCAGCAGGAGACTAAACAGGGCTTCTATCAAATCAACGGCTTCCCACACGTGCTTGGTGCCATTGACTGCACACATGTACGCCTTGTGCCACCTGCTGAAACTAACCATCTATACCGCAACAGGAAGCACACACACTCCATCAATGTGCAGGCCATTGTCGATCACCAGGGATTGATCACCAACATTGTGGCAAAGTATCTTGGGAGTGTACATGATTCATTCATCTTCCGCCACTGCACCATCAATCAACACTTCCAGGATGGACGATATGGAAATGGCCTACTTGTTGGTAAGTACAGAAACCTACTTATCTACACACAGCACAGCAACCCTGTAGGACACACAACACATACACCACTGCATTGACACATGGCCAGGAAGACAATGAGGTTGTGACACTGCTAGGCATGTGTGATATCCTGACCCATTTGGATACACACCCATGGACAAATTACAGAACCACATACCAACAGATGCCACTCCACAGGCACAAGGGGCACAATTTAAAACAACACAATGACAATTACATGGCCTCAACTGGCATTACAACTTGGAAGATTAATCTTTCAATATCACATCAATAACACTCAATCAAACACCCTTCCAACAAATAAGTACTGTGTAAGGGGTGTGTAATGTGTTTTGCCGCAGGTGAAACACCATGACACACAGCATGATGATGACTACAATGAAGGTGACATGGAATCATTGCGGCTGTACCAATATCTCACATCACTCCTGCTCTCACATTGCCCACTACCAATAAGCAAGTGGACTGTGCAAAGAACACATATTGATGTGACAATATTGAAACTGGACATTCCTAAACATACGGATTGAGACAATTTCACACACACACAACAGATGTACAGGCATACGGGCCTTCTGTCACTCCAAATGACAACCTCTCAACCAAGTTAGCCAGCTGAACTAGAACATTTTCAGTAGTATAGGTACACGTTAGAACCAGAGTCTACTTTGCAAGTGCAGAGAAATAAGTCTGCAGAGAATTTGCCACACATTTGAAATTTGTGCATAGTCAATTGTCAACACGTCAGTGCTGACAACGTACGGAGATGTGTTGTACATTGTCACCTAGCCAAATCTAAGGGTCTCACTGATGTTTAACTAATTCTATTGCATATGTGAAATTGGATGGGATGTCCAGGGTATATAGATGCAACCATGTTACCATCACTGTGGAATTGATTCTGTGTATGGAAGTATCATGTCACCCCCAGTTAAGACACATGGACACCTCTTTCACGTGAAATAATGCAAAGGAGTACACAATGTACTGCAACTCTGCAAAAATACTGCTGCCATCCAGTCAATCAGCCAAACACCCGTTCAGAAAAGGAAACAATCCAATGCTGATGGTACAACTTAGAAGCCTAGGATTCCACACAATAACACAAACACAGATGAGTCACAGACAACACAAGAGAACAACTGCCATGCAAAGTGATAATCATGGTGCAAGCAACATCAACATGTTTTCACTCATTTTCTCTTTCAGCTGATCAGGGGTACGGGATCCAGCCATGGATCATGACCCCATTTGCAAATCCAAGCACAGCATCAGAGCATGCCTATAATGAGGCACATCGGAGGACACGCACCATAGTCGAGAGGACCTTTGGCACCCTGAAGTCAAGATTCAGGTGCCTCGACATCACCAGAGGCAGCCTCCTATAGTCACCTGAAATGGTGTGCAAAATCATTTTGACCAATGCCATCTTTCACAACATATGTGTAAGAAGGAACATTCCCCTATATGAACCCAACCCACAAAGGCCTGAAGAGGAGGAAGAGGAAGATGATGTCCATCAACATGAGGGGGACGATCCAAACACAGCTGCAGGATTGCGTCCATTTCACTTTGCAGTCTGTGATATTTTCTGACTATGTGGCTGTGTTTTGACTTGCCTCTGTGCATTTTGTGATTTTGTCTCCTGTGTGGTCTTTAAATTGTCTTTTTGTGTTTCCTAAGTGTCTGTGGTATCCTGTGTAAGTGTATTTTTTGTCATTTCAGGTGTATAAATGTGTCTTTGTACTGTTGGGAGTCTGTTGTGGGTAGTGTTAGTTTGGGGATAGTTGGGCTGCTTTCTGTCAATTTTTTCACATTTTTTCATTTCCCTCTCCTACTTTCCCTTCATTCTTCTCTGTACCCCTTTATTCCCTTTTTTGTCCAAGCATGTTGGGTAGGCCTCGTCTTGGCAGGATGGGAGAGGAAGAACGGGGGGATTTATTTGGCTGGTGTGCCACTTCCTACCTTTAATGACAGAAGCAGGTGGGCGTGTGATACAGGGGTATCACACAGAGGCAAGGAGGCTCTGGTGGGCAATGGCCCTGTACCATCTCAAGCGACTCTATAACACACCCCGCAATGACCACCAGCTGAAACACCATTGGCTGACCTGGTTACCAGGGAGGAAGACCTGCTGGACCACCTGGGGATTGTGATTGGTGGCCCTGTTGGTGAGTACAATTCAGAGTAATGTGCACATTTAAATGTTCTGTAGTGACAGTAGCAGATGTGTTCATATGCTGCAGGCAATGTTTTTGGACATGTGGAATGCAAGTTAAACATACAGTTGCCGTGAGTTATACAATAATTCCTATACATTACCGTCATTTGTTGACGCAACCGCTGCACTAACTTACAAAACACAACAGGAGCCTGTAAATGAGTGCTGCCTTATATAAATAAATGATGCAAATGTGGCTCTAACATATGTTTTATGCATGGTCGGTCTGTGAGTGTACCAGGAAAGACATGTTTTAAATCCAGATATTTTCAAGTAAGAATGTGTCCCTCAATTTTTTCGGATACATGTCTGAACTGGATTCCGACATGTACGTAACAAGTTATAACTGACCTCAGGTAACATCTTAGACTGATATTTGGACTTTGTTGTGCCACAATTAAATTAGGGATGGATGCCAACAGTAATGCACACTGGTTCATATCTCAATGTTTGGTGCAACTTACCATAGCTGTGGCACATATAGTGAAGAAAATGAAACCAATTGAGGGGAAACAACTGTCCCTGGCCCTCTGTACATTGTACCTGTGTGTTTTACATTGGTCTTAGTCACAATAGCTAGGTGACTGGTATTGCAGTCCTCCTGGAAAGTGGCTTTGCATGTCTCTCATGGATACACTTGATGAGAGGAATACACTTCATGAATGAGTCTGCAAACAAATGATGGAGCATGTTTGCCACCACATGATAGTTAGGGCCACTGCATGTGTGCAGATATGTGTGTATCACTCACCGGAGTGCCCGGGTCTGTACATGTTTGCAGTGGTATGTCGGATGCAGTATCATCATGTCTGAGAGGCTTGACTTTCTGATTTAATCTTAAACATAGTATTTGTATTTGGAAGTGTTGTACAGTGCACCGACAATGAGCACATTTCTCCCTTCGATGCTTTACAGGTGGACCTGCCCCCTACACTATCGGAGAGGTGGCTCGATTTGCGGACCCAGACATCTCCAGTAAGTGTTGATATTTTTGTTCTATGTTGTGTTTGCTGCTGTTGTGTGATTGACTCCTGTGTGTTGGACACATAGCAAGGTGTGATGCGCTGGTCAATGATCGGATATGTTCCTTGAGTAGAGTAACATTTTTTTTTCTTTTTCCCAGCTTTGAGTTGGGCAATCATTATCATATAGTCATAATTTGGGTTTGTAGGGCAGTCCTGTAGGTATTGCCATGTGAATAGGGATGACATTTGTGGATAAAACTTAAATTCAGAAAATGTAGCAGTGGACCATGTTTGTGATTTAGGGCCTCATTCCGACCCGGACGGGCGGCGGACGCCGCCCGCCGGGCGGAAACCGCCCAAACACCGCCCCGCGGTCAGAAGACCGCGGGGGGCATTTCAACTTTCCCGCTGGGCCGGCGGGCGATCTGCAAAGTGGGGCCCTGTTAGGGGGCCTCACGACACCCGTTCCCGCCAGCCAGGTTCTGGCGGTGTGAACCGCCAGAGCCAGGCTGGCGGGAAGGGGGTCGGAATCCCCATGGCGGTGCAGCTTGCTGCGCCACCATGGAGGATTCCCCTGGGCAGCGGGAAACTGGCGGGAGACCGCCAGTTTCCCGTATCTGATGCCCAGGGAGACACCGCCGGCCTGTTGGCGGTGCTCCCGCGGCCCTCCATGAAATCCGCCAGGGTTGGAATGAGGGCCTTAGTCAGCAAGTCAGACCCTGATTCTCACAGAATAGGGATGCCAAAGTCTTACCCACAGACTTCAGCTTCCCTATTCACTAATGAACATGTTTGACTGTATGTTTGACTTCCTAGCAGCATGTAGCTCCACATGTTGTGCTACGTGTATGAGGCACTTGAGTACAATGGTCTAGGTGTGCATGCAGCTCATGGCCAGATGTGTGCTTTCATCTATCTGCTTGTTGTAAGTCATGTGTTACTGGTAGGAAATGATGTTGACAATTGTCTGCATTCCCAAACATAAGTGTGGATGGGATTGTCCGAGGTTTGGGTGTATCCTAGTTGGACATCCTCCTTACCTGTGCTGTGGTGGACTGCCCAAACCCATGTACAGCTGTCCAAAGCTTCCTGGGTGTCCTTGATGTTTGAAAGTATTTGTTGCTTGTCCACTCACCCCATCCCCCAGACACAGGTGTAGGGTTGTGAAAAGTGTACCTAGGACTGATGATCCAAGTTTAATACACAGACTTGTAAATCTGTAAGTCAGTTGTCCAAACCTAGAATACCCACTCATGATTAGCAACTGCATTTTATCCTGGCAGTTCCATTTACACATCGCAGATCTTGTGGCCCTTGATTGTCATCTAGAAGATAGTCATTAGTTGGCCTGTCAGTGGTGGAGGACTTGCAGCATTTTTTTAATGTGACAAATGGCTGAACAATGACACATAGGTCATTCAAGTTGTTACCCATCTTTTAGAGTATTGTTGTGCTGTTTGATAGGACATGTGTAGGCTGCATTGGCATGTACTTCCTCAGGGACAATCAGTGATCTGTATGATGAGATGGGCTGTTTCTGGTACATTAGATGTATTGTCTGATTTACTTCTGGAGCCATATCACACAATGAAGTACCTAATGTTTGGCTTTATATTTGTTTTAACAGCTGCCAATATGAATCCCATCCAGATTCGGGAGTTTCAGCGCAAGGCGATGCGTTACCGCCACATTCTGGATGTGGAGTCTGGGTTCCGCAACATGGCAAGGCGTTATCGCCATGAAAGAGCCTCCGGAGTGTGGAGGGTATTTGCCCAAAGGGGCCCTTCGGTGTCCACCACAGCCACCACCACCAGCACCACCACTACCACCCAGGTGGCACCAACCTTAGCAGGCACATTTGCAGGACCGTCAACCTCCACTGCTCCAAGACCTGTCACAGCACCACCTGCACCTCCTCCTACAGGCATGGCACCAACAAGGGGACATACTTCTTCAACTGGCACCCAGACAAACCCTGCTGCAGTCATTGAATCAGCAGATTTTCAGCAGATGAAACCGAACTTGGACCGTATGTTGAGGAAAATGACCAGGCTGCAGCAGGAGGTGGCAAAAGTGAATAGGATGGTGCGAGCCATAAAAAAGACCCTGTGGAGGGCAAACTTGTAAACAATATACCCTCAGCCATGATTCCCTCCCCTCCCTCCTCTTTCCTGGTTCTTTTCATTAGTGGGTTCAGGGGGCTTAGTGCTAGGTTAGAATAGGCTGTTAGTTTAGTTAGTAGTAGTGGGTGGGGGTATGATACTTTTAATATTTGTTTTTTATTATGTGTGTGTGTGGATGATGGGGTTTTGGGGTTTTAAAAAACAAAAAAACAAAAAACAAAAACAAAATTATAAAATATAAAAATACAAAAAATTATATATTTGTTTAGTATAGGATAGTATGTGTTTAGGTTAGTATATGTTGTCCTCCATGTGTCCCATCTTATAACGGGGGTGGGGGTTGATGTTTAGATCGTTTCGTTAAATGTGATAATTAAGTTTAGCTTAGGTTAGTTAGGGCCAGTTGTAGTTAGGATAGGATAGGTTAGGTAAGGTGTTTCCCCTGCTTTTAGCTTCTGTTTTTACTGTTTAATAAATATTTAGGTAACCCTTTACAGTATGTTTCACATGCTTGGGGATCAGGGCCTTGGCATGAGTGAACAGTGTCTCTTTAGTTTTAGCTTTTGTGTCCCGTCCTGCAACCAAATCCCAACTGAGCTGTTACATTGGCAGGTACACCAAAGCTACTTTGCTAAGATTCTGCCATCCATTGCACCCACCACTCAAGGTTACTATAGATCCCAAAGTGTTGTTAATTTATTATGTATGATTTCAATGTCACATACTTTGCTACCAGAATTGGTATTGAGGACACTGTGTTAAGTCTGCCTGCAGCCTGATGTCCAAGCGAATCCTTATAAGGTGAGTGGTAGTATGCTCTCATGTAGTATGGAATACATAACTCACACCTATCATTTGTTACAATGTTCAGCCCGGTTACATATTTGAACGGAAACTCATACACATCCATTCATGCAGTATGGTGTGTGTTAGCTAAAATTTGGGTCAAATGTCACATACGTAAGTTTTGGCTTGAAGAAAAAGTTGAAGGCAATAATGTGTGGCTTAGACATCCCTTGAGGAAGCGTTATTCTGTCCAACACAGCATTATGGTGTATAGTTTCTATTTTCCTCAGAATTAAGCCTCGGGAAGGGCAGATGATGGTACAATCCAGACCACTGTGCATAGTTATTAGCCAACATTCTTTCAGGTCAGGTGTATTGACAATCTATAATCATTGACCTGAGGTAGACATCACTGATCTCCCTCACGGTTGATGTGTCACATTACATAGAGACAAAGTTGTTGTGTAAGTGCTGTTTATTTGAAAGTGCTGTAGTGCTATATGTACATTGTCCATGATTGTGACACCTTCCATTGTGATCCTACACAAGTGCAAAAGGACATGTCATTGGACATGCTGGGGTGAAGTGTCAGACAGCGCAGGGACAGGATTTGCCAATGAGTTAGTGAGAGACAATCACAGGGCAGGGTGACAAGATAAACAATGGGCTGAAGAATAGTGCTTGAGTACAGTTGTTGCAAGACTGGCATGTTACAAGCAATAGGTGGCCATGTGGCAGGGACTAGTGCTGCCGGATACTCTTACGGGTGAAGGTGATCTGTTCCACGTCTTCATCTTCTGATGTGTGTGTTGTCTCCTCTGCCCTTGGTGGTGGTGGTTGTGAAGGGGCAACACACACCTCAGTGTTTGAAGACGTTGAGTCAGACATCCCGGTAGCTGCCAACTGTGGGGCTATGAAGGGCAGTCCTGGAGCAAGGAGGAGCTGCTGGTTCTTAAGTATAGCAGCCACATCACTGTGGCAGGTAGCCAGGTCGGCCCTGAGGGGTTTAATATTGAATTTGTGCATGTGTTGACAGGATTGTTGTTGTAGGTGTTGTGTCAACTCTCTTACAGCTGTGCTGATTTCCTTCTTCCTTTTTTCATGTTCCTGCAAGATTGATGTTCACCCTTGCATGGCTGTTGCCTGTTCTGCAGTTGACATCATGCACAAATGCACCCCCTCTAGGCTGGCTGCCATATTTTCCATCGCCACCCGCATCTCCTTGACCAGGTCCCGCTGTACTCCAACTACAGTTCTCTCAAAGCTGGTTCCAGTTTCGTCAGAGTCCACAGCTGTGTTGGAGCTGGCAGGTCGTACAATTGGGGTGGTGGGTGGGTCCTCTGTGATGGCTGCTAGTTCTGTGCTCCTCCTTGTGACTGAAGGTGGGGTCTGGGGGGTCCCAAGGACATCTTGGAGGGTCTGCTGGCTGATGTTTTTCAGCTTGTCATCCATGTCATCAGGGTAGTCCTTGACAGGCATATCTGCAGGAGAGCCATTGTCCTCTGCAATGAGATATGGTACAATTAGTGTGTCTGTGTTGTGGGATTTGTAATGTGACGTGCCTGCCTTCCAATTAGTTCCACATTGTGATCTTGGTTCCTGTTCATTGTTCCTGTCTTTCATATTAGCATTCTACCAGGCCTATGCCCCACCTGCATGTCACATGTATTGTGGTGAGTTTGGGGACTTGTCAGCAGCACATCCTCTAGGTGTTGGTTCTGGCCTACTTGTGAAGTTCCACCTTCTTGTCCTTCTCAACCCTCCGTCTACTTCCATTCTCATGGCGAGGCCTTTCACGGGCTGTGGGTGTTCTGAAGGCACTTGCACCACACTTAACATTCTGGAAGTGAGCCAGTCTCGGATATTTCACATCCACCTGTATGTTGCTGAGACCTAACATATACTATGTATTGCATTGGCATGGCACGATACGGGTGTCAGCATTGGTAGTGTGTACTGCTGATGTTGGGAAATGTGTGCTCCATTGGATTACACTGATGGTCCTAGCAGTGTTCCATTTCCTCCTCTGACTGTGCGGGTGTATTTCTGTAGCCAGTTACATATGTCCTCCCCCTCAATGCTGTTGCCTGAGCAGTATGACATTTGGGATATTGCATGGTGTCATTGGAGCTATTGTGACCCAGGCATAGGGTGGACCCTGACATATGCAGCATGGGTATGACATTAGTGGTGTGTACCTCATAATGTTTATGACAATGGCTGATGTTTGTAGCAACTATGGACAACCACATTTGACAGGATTGGAACATTTGTATTGATTTCAGGGGATTGATAGCGTTGTCATCCTGAACCTTCTATTTTGGGTGTGTTTGATCCATGGGGACGTTACTGCCATTAGCTACTTGACCTGCACACACAGCAGAGGTGGTAGTGGCAACTGTTGTCAATGCTAAATTCCACTTGCAGATATGGCCTGAGATTGTTAATTGGGGCCTAGTTCATGTAGGGAGAATACTGGCTGTCGTGTGACAGCATGCCAGTTTTACGTTGTACCCTACCTTCCTGGCCTGGCTTTACCTTTCCAACATCCTTGGCATGGCAGCATACCCCCATGCAAAGGTTGTTGGTTTGCCCAGCACAGCCCATGTCCCCGTTCCATGCCCCTTTGCCCTTTCCACTACCTGATTATCATGGCTTACATGCATTGTGTAGAAGGTATGTCCCTCCCCCAGTTGCAGTTTACAGTTAGGCATTTTAGTTTCCCATGCGACTTACCCTGCATCTGTGTTGTCTCCTGGTAGTCTTCCCTGTCCTGTCCTTGAATCCCTGTGACGATCTCCTCAAGGGATGAGGGCTTCCACCATCTCCTCCATGTGGTCCAGGGCCTCCTGCGGTGCTGGACTCCCACCTCCAGTCTGCAGTGCTGCCTTCCTGTTCCTGGCAATCTTTTCCTTGTCCTGCGCTTGCAGTCATGCCAACATTTCTTGCACTCAATGACTGTTTTCTGTACTCCTGCCACACTGTTGATCTTGTCAACAATGTGTTGCCATATTTCCTCTCTCCTACTAATTGGCAACTTTGAGGTGACAAACAGTTGGTGCTGGTGTTCCGTCACCTCTCTCACCAGAATTTCCTGCTCCTCTGCACTGAAACTACACTTTCTTTTCTTCTTCTCCCTGTCCTGGGTCTTGTGTGGGTCCTCCTGGCTGGTTCCTGGTCTGTCTTCATCTTCCTGGGGTATGTGCAAGCATCTGGGATCCATTTTGACTCTCCTTAGCACATTTTGCTGTGTTTGCGCCACTTTTTGATGCAATTGCGTCAAAAAACAGTGCGCTTCCGGTTTGTGACGTTGTCAACCGGCTCACAGTCATTTTCACTGCGTTAACCTAATTTTTGGTTTGACTCACACCTATGGTTTGCGCCGCCGTGTGTCAAAGTATACATTTAACACCCGAACGGCGCAAAGAAATGGCGTTAGCCGGCAGTAAAAAATTTGGTGCAAAAATGTGATGTTTTGCATCAAAAAGTATAAATATGGCCCTTCGTTTTTTGATTCAGCTGTGTATGTTCCTGAATGCTGGGAAGGTGGTGACTTCAGTACAGGAAAACTTTCATGGATGTCATTTTTAGGGAAAAGAGCAGCCACTTTCATCTGGAGAACTTTTTCCCTATTTTTGTCAAAAAACTCAAAATTTTGCTATATTTTGACTATTTCCCCAGGCCCCTTCCGGGGAATGCACAAATTCTGGGCACCTTTAGAATTTCTATGATGTTGGAAAAAAGGATGCAAATTTAGCGTGGATGCCTTATGTGTACAAAACATTATGGAAGCACAAGCGCAAACTAACCCAAAAAACCTGAAGAGGGCTCAGCACTGGGAGGGGTGTTGAGGGAGGGGCGGGGCTAGCAGCGAAAGGGTTAACTTACTTGCCCTGGGATTATGGTGTACCACTTTACAAGGGACGTATAAGTAAATTAAAGCCAATCAGGTATAAGCCACCTTTACTATGGTTTAGGGAGTGAGCACAAGCACTTTAGCACTGTATAGCAGTGCTAAAGTGCATAGTCCTAAGGCCAACTAAAACATATTCAGCAAAATAGGAGAGGAGTAGGCAAAAATATTGGGGTTATACAACGATACGGCTGACAGGTCTAACTTAATTACTTAAGGTGCTTTCAAATGTGAAATTCAAGGACAATGATAGACAGTGAAGTAAAGTAATTTATCTACAATCAGACAACTTGGTAAAGGTGAGAAGCAGGAATTTGAACTCCAGAATTCCTGGTCACACATCTATTATTTTGTTATTGGATTGATATCTTCTTCTGCTTGCTTCCGTCAAAGGACAGTGATTTTGTTTAATTCTACCAAGATAAATACTGCACTGTGTTAAATTAATATAGTGATTGCATGGTAAATTAATTAATCACAAGGAGCCTTTCTTAAGAATTTTTTTTTCAAAGTTAAAGGAAGGCAGGAGCCCATAATAGTCTCACTATGCAGGTGATGATGTTAGTCAGAGCAGTGCTGAGGAGCATCTGATGTGACAGATGGCAGGCACATGTACTTTCTGATGATAAAGGGTAGGGGGGCACGCAGCAGCACATGCTGCAAAGGTGGAGCCCAGACTGATGCATCAGAAGCAGGACTACAGGCATGACCACCTGGCGTGTTGTGGCCAGTCAATAATTTGACTAAGATCACGCTGTTTAGTCAGGCAAAATCAGAACCACATGTTTTTTGGTTGCAGCTTGTGCTTTCTTCTTCTAAAGCATATTTGACATTAAAGGACCATGCTTCTCACAGGAGTTAAATAGTACACTATGATAAATGTATTCTGTAGTCACAGTAGATTCATCTGACACAAATCCACTTTCTTAAAAGGAAGGGCGTTCAGGAGGCAACATCAGTTTCAGTATGCTTATGTTGGTGATGCCAGCAGCCTGGCACAGCTTCGAAGGAAAGCGACTGCATGAGCAGCCATGCAAATGTGGGGCTCAGCTGCTTGCATTTGAAACAACACCATGACCATCCTCCTTGGTGTAGCACTTTATCTGTTATTGAAGCTGTTGATTTTGTCACAAGGAAAGACGATCACATGAATGTACAGGTTCAGAAACTTCAGCCCTCTCTTTCATTTTCTGTTTCCATGCTGACAGACCCGCTCAAGCTCTTGGCCCACGCATGGCATGCCCTAGTAGGCCTGATTATGTAGAGGCCTGCCAGAACACAGTTGTATGGAGACAACTCTATACGGCACAAGAATGAACATTTTTAGAGGGACACACAAAAATATAGGCTGGGCTTGCACTTGTGGGCCCTCCCTCTCGTGGCTACAGTCCTGCCCCCATCATCATGCATCTACTCAAATCGCTCAGCATATTCTACAAAATCATCTACCTCACTAAGCTGGACACCTTACCCCAAAAACATTATTTTGTGTCTGCTCCTGCAACACCCCCACCCGTTGAAACTGAATCACTACCAAAAAGAAAAAACACCCTCAGTCTCAGGAATGCCCTCACTCTTCATCTCTGAGTACCATAGAAGCAACTGACTTTCATGAAAAAACGTGTCGCTCCCACCACCTGTTTTCCACCTGCGCTTAAATCCTATATATGTAAACATTTGTCTATCTACTGACACTCATGTTATTTCTTCTTCAGCATTTGGAAATCACTGTACAGTACATACATTTAGTCCATGTATCCAGCTCCCCCCTTCTGCCTCTAGGAGTAGAGCATCCACGAAAATAGTCAAATATACAAAATAAATATTGAAAAGTTGGATCCTTTGTGAATAATTTTACAACATATTCTAGGATTTGATAATTTAGGGAGGTCCTTCTCTCAAGTCCTGCGATCAGCCCCTGTATGGACAAAGGCCACAACACTGACCTTTAGCCTTACACAGCAGAGGCTGAACGAGGAGGTAAGGAAAGCAAATGGTCTGCGGTGAAGCATTTATCAGTAATGGGCCAATGGCCTAGGGGAAGGCAAAATGCAGCACACTTCCTTAGCAAGATAGGCCCAAATTTGCAAAAACATTTTAAGAATGAGTCCCATACTAAGGGCCTGATTATGAGTTGGGCGGTTAATTACCACCTGTGAGTACAAGTTGAGATTATGAGTTTTTTTGTATATGAGGCATCCGATAATTATCGGATGTGTTAAATAACTCAACCTTCATTAAATTTATGCAGGTCAAACCTGACGAAATTTAAGAAAGGAACCCATATGGTATTTACTGTGTCATGTGGATTTTGGTGTGTTAAACACCAAAGTCCTCATGTCATTCCCCAACAACTTGTAATATGTGGTATTTATCGTACTCAATAAATAACGTACTTCATTGTATTGCGATTCATCATCTGCAATAAATCCCACTTATACTCGCAAATAGGCCCTAAGAATGCTTTGTACATCTGACAAAGAAACAAGTTTAGAACTCAGTGCTGTGCTCTAATACAATGCAACACTATGTATGTGTCAGCATGAATAATGCAGTAACTTAACAAAAGTACTCACTTTGTTTTTGTAGGACTGGAAGGAGGAGCGATCTTTGGTATAATCGTTGCTGTAATCATTTGCATAATCCTAATAATTGGCATCTTTGTTTTTTACTGGTAAGTGTAATCATTAATTTCCATGACCAATTTCAGTGCTTCATTTATAAATACATAAGTGCAGATAAGTGCAGTTTTTCTTAGGAGCCAATAGCCCACATTGCCAGATACCAGGGTTTCCAAGTACCAAAGTTGCTCAGTCTTTACTCCACTTTAGTCTCTTTTTTCATCACATTACATTTGTTGTCTCTTTATCTCACTGTTGTGAAACCTCCCTGTGTCACTTTGGCACCCTTCTCCTATCTTTATTTCCCTTCACCTTTCTTCACTTTCTTCTCTTTCTTCTTTTCTCTTTTGCTCTGGATCAGTGTCTGAAAAATAAGTCCCCGTTCTGACAAAATGGGTGATGGTGACCACCATCTCAAACCAACCACACACAAGGTTATGAGAAGGATTGCAAATAGTCCAAACCATGGACAGTAACTCTGGACTCCACTCCAGCCCATTGTTTTTCAACTCCTGTGCCACTATACACACAAATGTACAAATCTCTCATCATTAATAAATAAAATTACACCAAATTGACAAAAGTCCAATGAGGGGAACCATAAATATGAATTTTTACAGTTCGAATTGAAAACTAATACCAAAGAGTATTAAGCGCCAACCATGGTCAACTGGTCATGGTAGACCAGAACCTACTTGTGATATGAGGCCGATCTTTATGGTGTGCGGTTCAGCTACAGAAACCAGGTTTGACCCGGTCAGAATTTTACCTTTAGACTTAGGGGCCGATTTACATCTTGACGGTGTATATACTCCACTGCAACAGTGGTGGAGTATCTCTCCCCCCCCCCCCCCCCCAAGATAACAGTCCACCGCTTGATCTAGCTGTGGGCAGACCACAGGTTTAATCACCATGGAGACTACTCCATCTCCACCTTGATTAAACTGCTCCGATGGCCCTGTGGAGTAAGGCTGTCAGAGACAAACCTGTAACTCTACCCTCCTGATTTAGATGACCGGAACTAGAGGTCAGTTTTCACCACCCGCCACCACCTGGAAAATCCTGGCAGTAAGAGGCAGTGAAAACTGCTAAATGCTCGGCATGCCACAGGAGAGGAATTTCATGCAGAAGGAATCATTTTCTTTTTCTATTTTAAAAAACAAAATCCTGTTTCTGGACTTTCTTTTTGAAAAGAAAAGAGAAAACAGTTTGGTGGAGGACTCCATCTTGTTTGTGGAGCCTGCACCAAACTGCAAAAGACAGTGACAGTAATCACCATAATGCCAGTTCCTTCCATTGCTTCATAAATGATTGCCACCTTAGCGTTCATGTTAGAAATGGAGTTTCTGGTTGGCTAGGGGACGCACCTAAGCCTGGCAGAACCCACCACTCTAGTTAGGGTGAGTAAATTTCACACCAAAGATAACCTGTGCTCACCCCCTGGTGGGAAACACCTGGAACAACGACTCCTAAACCACGAAGTCGTGGAAAATGAAAGCGAAACAACGGTTTCGTTTTCCACGACTTCCTGGTTTTCGTGCCTTAACCACGCATGTGTGACCCACGTACATGCGTGGTTAAGTCACAGAAGAAGGGAGTCGACGCGGTGAAGGAGGAGGTAAGTTGGGCTGGGACTGGGGTTGTTTTTTTGGGGGTGGAGTGGGGTGGGGGCTCGGGGTGATTAGGTTTTTGGGGGTAGGGGGGTTAGGGTTTAGGTTTTAGGGGTGGGTTGGGGGGTCGGGGTGCTTTAGGTTTTAGGGGCGGGGTGGGGACTCGGGGTATTTTTAGTTTTTGTGGATGGGGTGGGGTGGGGTGGGGGGCTTGGGGTGGTCAGGGTTTGGGGGGAGGTGGGTCAGGGTTTAGGTTTAAGGGGTGGGTTGGGGTGCTTTAGGTTTTAGGGTAGGGGGATTGGGGCTTTGGTAATTTTGGGGGTGGGGGGTTGCGGTAATTTTTAGGGGTGGGAGGGTAGGGGGGAAGCATGCTGGAACTGTGCATGCTGATCACTAATGCCTTTACCACGAATGCCTTTACAATGAAAAATCATTGGAAAGGCATTTGTGGTAAAGGTATTAGTGATACCAACGAGTTCATTGTTCAGAACTTGTTGTTGAGCCATGGGTGCTTGAAGCACTCGTGGTTTCAACATATAACCCCCCCGGTAGCTTGGCGCAGAGCAGTAAGGCTCATCCCCAGAGGTCACGTGTAAAGCGTTTGCGCAACAAACTCACACCAGTGACACAATGAATACATCACAAAAGAGACTTCGTGCCTTAACCACGCATGTGTGAACCACGTACATGCGTGGTTAAGTCACAGAAGAAGGGAGTCGACGCGGTGAAGGAGGAGGTAAGTTGGGCTGGGACTGGGGTTGTTTTTTTGGGGGTGGAGTGGGGTGGGGGCTCGGGGTGATTAGGTTTTTGGGGGTAGGGGGGTTAGGGTTTAGGTTTTAGGGGTGGGTTGGGGGGTCGGGGTGCTTTAGGTTTTAGGGGCGGGGTGGGGACTCGGGGTATTTTTAGTTTTTGTGGATGGGGTGGGGTGGGGTGGGGGGCTTGGGGTGGTCAGGGTTTGGGGGGAGGTGGGTCAGGGTTTAGGTTTAAGGGGTGGGTTAGGGGGTTGGGGTGCTTTAGGTTTTAGGGTAGGGGGATTGGGGCTTTGGTAATTTTGGGGGTGGGGGGTCGCGGTAATTTTTAGGGGTGGGAGGGTAGGGGGGAAGCATGCTGGAACTGTGCATGCTGATCACTAATGCCTTTACCACGAATGCCTTTACAATGAAAAATCATTGGAAAGGCATTTGTGGTAAAGGTATTAGTGATACCAATGAGTTCATTGTTCAGAACTTGTTGTTGAGCCATGGGTGCTTGAAGCACTCGTGGTTTCAACATATAACCCCCCTGGTAGCTTGGCGCAGAGCAGTAAGGCTCATCCCCAGAGGTCACGTGTAAAGCGTTTGCGCAACAAACTCACACCAGTGACACAATGAATACATCACAAAAGAGACTCCACACAGGATTATATAAAAGAAAATAGGTTTGCATATTATGCAACTGCTGACATAGTACTTGTTACTTAGGTAATGCCAGAGGCAAACAGTAAATAGAATACTAACAGGGCATAAATTGTTATAGAAGAACACATAAACTCCTACGTGGCACCATCAACACAAGAAGCATGAATACTGTGCACATTCTGCAGTTGCTGACATAGCACACGCTAACCTGACAATGTCAGTTATAAAACGACATACCATCACTTTCAGGGCATGGCAGTCTGCGCCACCCTATTACCTGAAATACGGTCATCCCACGAAGGGGAGTGCAACTGTGGTCTCCGTTGCAGGTCAATTTCTGATGTGGGAGCAGTCAGGACCCACAGCTACCGGGTGAGTATGAAAGAAATGTGCCGGGGGAAACTCTGGTGAGCCCATGGCCTGTGCAGTTTCAAAAGTGAACTCCAGTGGCCCAGCTGTGGGGAGCAGCTTCCAAGACTTGCAAGGAGGCTCCCCATGGTAGAGGGAATGGCATCATACTACCCTCTTTGTACGCCCCATCACTTCTCCTTTTGGTTGGGCGGTGTGCTGAGGCCGGTTCTAGACGGAGGCAGCATATGAGCATAGCAAAGAGCAGGTTAGGCTTCTATTCCTGCGTGGCTTCTGATCTCCCAGTCTCCCGACGGGGAGGGCAGACGCAGCTCTGGTTGGCACCACGTCCTAAAGGGGGTCCCTTTGGCTGCCTAGGCAACGCGTCTCCAGAAGGGATGTTCCTGGCCCGAGTGCACTGCGGGAAATCAGCAAAGTTTAAGTTTACTGAACCTGGGAGGTTAGCGGTGAGTCCTGTGGAACACACTCCAGCCCAGCTCCTTACCCATGTCTTCACAGTCAGGAAATAAAGCACTCTCCTCGTGGTGTGACCAACGAGGCAGTCAAGGAGCCAAGGGCAGCACTCCCCCATGTGCTGCTTCGCAGAAGGCTGGCTTTGTCAAACTCAGGGGATCGAATTGGCGTGGTGGACCCTGAGGGAGCAGAAGCCAGCTAGCAGACCCCTGGAGAACACTAGGGGTTGGTACCCAAAGGGAGATAGTGCCAGCAGGCCAACATACAAGGCGGGTAGACCAAATAGTGGTTCTTCCTGGCAAAACAGCAGTTCTCTGGTAATACTGAGTCAGAGAACAGCTGGCACCAGGGCAGCCAACAGAAGAGCCATCCAGTGATTCATTTTATGCCACCCAGCAGCAGCAGGTAGCAGGCAACAACAGGAGAGCAGTCCAGATGAGTCCTTTGTGAAGTCCAACAGTCCATCTAGCAGAGGTTCAGTCCCAGTCCCACAAGTGCTCTAAAATCATGTGGTCAGAGCCCCTCTACGTATACTAAAAAATGCCTTTGTTCAGGGAGTAACTTCAAAAGAGCCCTTTCAAGTGAAGCACAACACTCGTTCAACCCAGCCCTGTCCCCAGACATCAGTAGGGGGTAATCAGACTATTGTGTAAGGGCAGGACACATCCTATTCACATGTAAGGTGTGAACAACCCTCCCTCTCTCCAGCCCAGGATAATTATCAGTATGCAGATGCCTCTTCTATCACACCCAGCCCCTCCTGTGTGGGGGCTGTCTAGAACGTATGCACCAAGTGGAGCTGTCACTCTGCCCTAGACCTGGACTGGAGTCAGGCTGGAGTCAGGCTGCAAAATATTAAAGTTATAAGCATAGAGAAATGCCTGCTTTCTAAAAGTAGCATTTCTATAATAGTAACGAACAATCCACCAGTAAGCATGATTTTTCACTATCATTCCAAACATACCAAACATGCCCACACTACTCCTCACAAACCAGAAATTACCTCTTAGACATATTTAATGGAATTCCCATTGTAAACCTATGAGAGGAGCAGCACTCACAGCAGTGAAAAACAAAATAGGCTGTTTGTCACTAATATGATATATAACATATATAATAAATAATATATGTCCTATCTGTTACATTCACAGCACCCTGTCCATATCGCTATCTGGGGCCTATTTTAGGGGTGACTTAGGTGTAGTAAAATGGGAGTTTAGGCCTTGGCAAGTAGTTTGACTTACCAAGTCAATGTGGCAGTAAACTGTGCGTGCAGGCACTGCAGTAGCAAGGCTGAAACACGTTTGAGGCACTATTTCTGTGGGTGGCAAAATCTGCACTGCAGGCCCACTAGTGACATTTAATTTACAGGCCCTGGGTTTATGGTACACCACTTGAAAAGGTACTTACAGCTAAATTAAATAAGCCAAATAGGTAGAGGCCAATCATACTACGTTTTAGGGGAGAGAGCATATGCAGTTTAGCACTGCTTAGCAGTGGTAAAGGGCCCAGAGTCCTAAGGGCAACAAAAAGAGGGTCAGAAAAATAGGAGGAGAAAGGCAAAAGGTTTGGGGATACCCTTGCAGAAAGGTCCCTTTCCAACAGGTCATTTATAATTTTAGTGGGCAGCATCTCCGTTGGGGCAACAGAGCAATTTACTCAGTCACCTTGGTGGAGAAACAGGTCATCCGCTGAAATCTAAATAGGCACCATAAGCTCTGAAATGGAAGCACAAAATTTTCAGCGGAGCAAAGCAGCAAGCAGGGGCAAGAAGTTCTGAATTTTGCAACCCACAGGAGGTCCCTTATGGGCTGGGAACTTTTGCCAGCGAAGATTCCTGCGTTCACTTTTTTGGAGCATGAATTCCTCCAGCGGGGCAAGGCTGCAGGCTGTAGCTGAAGAGAGCTCCACAAGAAACTCCAAAGTGGGAGTTTTTTTGTGAAAAACAAAAGACTAATGACGACCTCAGCAGGAGCTGGGAGTCTTCTTCCAGAGCCTTCTTCCAGCAGTGTCTTCTTCAGAGGGAGTCTTCCAGTAATGGTCTGTGAAGGTGGTAGTGGAGGGACCAGATTTTTCCCATGTGCTAGCCAGTGACTGGGGAAATTCTACTACCCAGACCTATTTTCTCATACCTCCTTTTGCAGTACTTCCTCTTTGCCTCACTACAAACAATCCTGGAGCCCCTGTTTCAAGATGGCAAAACCCAGCTGCCAATAGGCACTCCTGCCTTCAACTCTTAAGCCACTCCTCTCCTCCCACCTGACAGGAGAAAAAATGGTTTTCCCTTCTATTGTGAGTGACTAGGGCTTTGCTGTCTGTAAGGGTCCTGGAAATGATTAGGAGAAGCCTTACTTGGCATCTCACAAGTCAAAAGAGGTAGTTCTAAAGCTGCCTTTGTTCTATGAACTGCTCCTGTTCCCTCCCAGATAGCTAATTCCTGCTAGATGACCACAAATCAACACCCATTAACCCTTCATGGGCTCAGAGGCAGGCTATTTTGCCATCTAAGCTTACTTAGGTAAGAGTCTAGTAAAGCCGACACAATAAAATAGCTTTTGGCTTTTATTTCCCTGTAAGGGCTCACTATCCCAATACGTAATCAGTTGTATTGTTGTATATTAACACTTATATAAAATAGCTGTGTCTTACATAGCAACGACACTTTTCCCTGCCATGTGTCCCTGCAGTACATTTAAACTATAGCTCAGCCCAGAGCACAGTTGTGCTCCTGACAGACATATATGTTTGTCGTAGATGTGTGTATAGTAAATACATAATGCAGTCCATATTTGACATTTTACTTTACAGGAAATAGGTGAACTTTGGGCACAATTTATATTGTAGTTATAGGGAAGGTAACTAGGCCAAATATGAAGTTCCAAAGTACAGCAAGGTTTAGAGGCAAATCACTTTACTATTGTTTACCAGTGGTAAAGTGCCCAGATGCCTAAAGCTAGCAAAACATGGTCAAAAACAAAGCAAATCAATGTGGGATGGCCATGCATAAAAGGGACATTTCAAATAGAAACCAGACTCCAGTCTGTGATAGAATTCTTAACCATGGTGTGAAAGTACTCAGACCCGAAAGCACTTTGAGTTCATACTAATGGACATACAGATCTTCGTAATCATAACATTGATACATGCATCTGGGTTTCTGCCATGTTGTTGATCTTCCTGACCTGGCCATCATGTAGCTGCTGTTGGACTTCCTGCTGTATGGCTGGTGCTGCAACCAATCCCCAGCCACATCACCGAATTGAAAGTGCTTTGCTTCGACAGACATTTATCGCCCGATGGGCTTCCCACCTGTGCGGAATACGCTCAGTGGTTAAAAAGAGTGCCAGCTGGAGCATCATGTCATGATGTTACTATCAACACATAATTATTTCTTAATACAAACACCAAATTAAGGATAATTCATCAGAAATAATATAATGAATGTCCACCATGTATGAAAAGATTTCTCCCAGCACCTGGGTGGGATTTCAGACCTTTTCCTGTGCAAAACCATTGAGGAGAAATGTTGTGCTTAGAAAGCAAATACAGTTTTCTTTCTGATTACACCCTATCATCTCAGTAAGAGCTGATAAGTTGTGCCTCTCATTGATTACCACTCGGACATCATTCATGCTGTTGTTAGGTCATTTTCAAAGGTTTTTTCCAATGACAGACTTTACGGCGCCTCCACCTTCAGGAAAATAGCATCCCCACACACCCTGAATGAGTCAAGCAAGCTGAGAGGAGTACAGATAAAACATTTTCCAATGTTTGTCAGATGGGTTTTTAGTATCACTGTCTTCTAAATAAACCCCATTTTGTTATGTATGCATTCACTTTCCCTTTCTACTTCCTTACCTTCAAGACATATATCTTGAATTATAGAGGAGTCATTAGCTTTTTTTAAAAAGTTTCTCAAAGAAATTATCTTTTTCATGACTAAACGGGATCATGTTTCCCATACAATGGTCAAATGCTCTGTTTCACTAAGACCTTCTGCAAAACAAAACTTGATGGGGCGATAAAGGTCTCAGAGCAGCAACAAGGGGGTCAACGTATTCATTTGTTTTCATTTGTAACATATTTATGTTGCTTTTATCCCTTCTTTACAGTTTTCAGGTGGGAATATTACATCAGAAGCTTCAGTGATATACGATGCTCCTAGTATGAACGACATATAATATTACAGACTTTTAGCTAAGGGGATGGTGCACCTGTCCCATTAGTTACTGCAAAAGAATCAAAAAGCATGACAATCAAGCCATATGAGTATCCACAGTGGTCCAGCCTCTATGCTAACAACGCCTTACCAAATCTGTGCCTGAAGCTTTGAATCCTAACATGTTTGGACATGAATGTATGTACTTAAAGGTGTTTGCATAGGCTATGTAGCAAAAATGATTTAAAAAATAAAAGTTCTGATTTATAGTGTAGTGCAGGCTCTCTGTCAAAAATGTGATGTATATCGTGTCTTCCTAATTTCAAGGGCCATAGTAAGAAGGGCCGTATATCTGTCAATTTTGGGATGGAATAACTTGCCCACCAGCTTATAAAACAGGCTATAAATATTAGTTTATAATGTGCTGAATATGTTATTACCATTAAAACCATGAAGGAGATATCACCTGCTATCATAAAAGTAATACAGGTAATGCTGTGATTATAAGATTACAAATGGCATATCTGTCACATGACTGATGGAGTATCTCCATCGAAAAATAGAAACTAGGCCTTTCGTGAAGTGGCTCATGAGACTGGGTCTCCTGTGGTGCCTGTAAAAAGTAAAAAGTGTTGGACATGCTCACATCTCTATTAAACATAGTGCTTTGCTTCTACTGTGCAAAAAAATAAAATCTATTACATGGATAGTAACCATTGGCCATTAATTGAGGATGTGTTTAGTGATGGACATCCAGGTCCTGTATGAACAGACTATTGTCTCAAAGGAAGCCTAGGCCTTCACACACACATAGTTTTACTTGAGGATAAGTCCGTATAGTCCTGAAAGCGTGATAGCAGATAGTCAGAAATGAGAATGCTGGGCATAAGCTAGAAGTTTATGTAATGCACAGACAATTGCTGTCAATATTCTTTTTTCAGACAAGATAACAATATATGCCTGATTTGACAGATGGGATTCTCCTTCACAAACATGGCAGTGGTGGCGGAACTTAGCCGCACTTGAGATGCCTGTTTTTTAGTAGAACTCTGCTTGCGTGCGCTGTCTAATTAGAAAATGAGCTAGCTGAAGCCTGTTGCAAGTTTACAACATATCAGCTCTGAGATCTAGCTGATAAGTAAGGTAAAGACTTGTGCCACCTGTGAAAGACCAATTGATGTTAATGCAATCCTCGGATAAGTAATATGTACCGACTACGCCACGGATGTGGAGTGTGCTTCCTACAATACCTGTCGGGGAGGCGCCAGCGGAGCAGCTACTTTCTGGAGGTGCTGGTGCTGCCAATCCCTCCCCAGTAGGCTGACTCCTGTAAATGACTGAATCACCCAAACGCTAAACAGCTGGGAAAACACCCAGTGATTATGCACTAGTGGGAGTGAGGTGGAAAGGGCCATCGTCAGGGGAGCAGAGTTTCATGAGAGACACGAAGGAGATTATCGGGCCCACCATGTTGGATTAGTGGGTGTTGCGCTTCGATGAAGCAACCCCTCTGATTTCGGATGCTGAATGGCGGCAGGGCTGCCATCTGCAGATTAGAAGTGACCTTTGTACCCCTGTACATTGCCAGTGAAACAAAAAACGCTCATGAACTTACTTCCTCCTTGCTTCTTCTGCCTCCCTTCCAGAGAAACTCCTGAATTTCTCGAGAAAGAGTACCACACTCTGCATGATAAATGCCTCCCGAATTAAGCTCCTCAATTTACAAGAATACCTCTGCACAAAACATAGTGCCAAAAGGTTTTTCCTGTGACTTACTTAGAAGAGCGTTTGAGGGGTGCAATCTAGAACGCTGCTCAATATCAGGGAACAAGGGGCCTGATTTAGATATTGGCAGATCAGTTACTCTGTCAGAATGGTGACGGATATCCCGGCTGCCAATATCTAAATCCCATTATGTCCTATGTGATTTAGATATTGGCAACCGGGATATCCCTCACTGGTGTGATGGAGTAACTCGTCCGTCAATATCTAAATCAGGCCCTGAGCGACTAGACACCTACTTTTCTAAAAGGCCCTCATTAATAGGAAACTTCGTGGCCCGAAAAATTAAACATGGCAACTATGACACTAGAGTATATCATGTGCACATGAATTAATATTTAGTTATAAGTCTGTGCAGTAGATTTCTCTATGATAGATTGTAACAAAACACTTAAATCACTCTGAGATTAAATCACTATACTAAGGGCAGAACAAGAAACATTGTGTAAGAGTTTGACCACCCTGAACACTAAAGTCATGGAATCATCAGATTGGGGTCCTGACATATGGCCCTTGTGGACAAATCTGACGCAGTTAGGTGATAGGAACTGGCAGGATAACGTCCAGATCTTTGCAGTACCAGTAATGGGAGAGGGCCAAGACATGACTCACGTTTTCTCACCATTTAGAACCTCCCTTAGAATTATACAGGGCTCACAGGATAAGAGGATGGAAATTAACCCTGGAGGAGTCTCCAAGGCCAACTGTAGCATGCGTGCTGCAGCATCAACAAATGACCCAGGTGTTTCCAAGAACCATGGACCTTATTTATTTACCACAGACCATAGAATTTATTTTGTGGCAGATTTTTTCTTTGAAACTAATATTCTTTATAAGAAATTCTTAGCACTGCATCCTTCTCATAAGACGAAACAAAACACACATGGATTGCTAAACCCAACTAGAATGCAAGTGGCCCAGAATGGAATACCTAGTGAATAATTAGGGAATTGCGTGATTCAGAGGAACCGGAAAGAGTATGCGAAAATCTAAAGTTGATGCCCACAGAAACAGAAAGGACTCTCCCCACATTGGAAAATATCACCACATCTCAGACTGGAATCATTCCCTACACATAGTCAAAGAGATATGGTAAATATCGCAACAGAGATGGCGCTCATACAGCAACATATAGACACAAATCCAGATCCCCACTCACATTATAACTCACCAAACCCTCGTACGAACCAACCTATTTCTGGATATTGATACATACACTATCAAGTAATCTACTCTGCTCTCCCACTGCTTCTCCCTCTACTCAACCAAACACGATGCTTTAGGTGTTTTTGTTACTTTAAGGTTTACAAAAGCACACACACAGGAGATGTTGAACCTCACACGATGCTAGAGTTTCTTTTTTCTTTTTGAATTCATCTACATGCCTCACTAACCAGTTTTGCTCAGGAGCTCCTTCTCTTTAACTAGCCCGCTGCATAGTTACCACCACCAAATGAACGTAGATAACTTTGTAGTTTCATACATTATTGTTAAACTAAGTGAAATGACAGCATACTGAAAGCTATAATATATTTTTCTCTAACCTTCGTGTCTATTCCTAAACGTTCAGGAGACTGACTCCCCATAGGGAAGAGGATTTCTCCACCTGATCGCTTAATGTAAATAGATTGACACATTACATAATGAGGAAGAAGTACACCCTCAGCTAGCATTCAGCAAATCTGATATTGCTCTCTTACAGAAGGTGCTTATGTTGAAATTAGAATCTGAGAAGTCCCACCTGCAGCAGAAGACCAAGCAGTTGCTATATTTTTGCTAAGCTGGTGATTCATGCTGTCACTCATTGTATGATGCATCCTTGCCTCTACCAACCTTGAACATCTTTTCCTCTTCCCTCTGAAATTAGTATTCTGAGTTAGACTAGTTAAAACTAGTAGTAGGATGGGACTGTACCATGGTGGTGGACCCTATTACTTCCCATTGAACAGTGTTATATCATCCAAGTTTTGTAAATGTGGGAAAGATGTCAGCAGTGTTTCAGACTATGCGTCGACCTACAAGCTACTTCACCTTTATCTAGCGTACCCCAAATTGCTTACCTGGAGGATGAATACAATGAAATATAACCCTATTAAGAGAAAAAAAAAGAAGCTGCAGGAACTGCTTAGAGACACAGTCACCTCAACACTGCTTCTGTGTGCAGCGGGAAAAAGATGAAGGTTGATGAGATATTCTAAGGAGATAATCAAAAAAGCAGATGCAGTCAGCAAAATATCAGACTAGAGACTTAATTATCTGCACTTCAGAAAAGGTACAGGTACAGGCAAACAGTACAGAATACGGAAGTTGAAATGAATACTGTATTCTCTACCATAGCTGAAAAGGCCTGGTTCCTCATCGAAGGGAAGACTTATGAACATGGAGAAAAATCACAAATGTTACTGTCCCTACATTTGAAACACCATGAAACAATGGAAAGACACTTTCACACTCTCCGGATATATTTTCTAAAAACATTATACACCTCCGGCGAGCTCAATGACATTGAAGAAAATACATTCATGGTCCAAGACTGTCTAAACATCTGAGTGAGGAACTGAATCAGGAGCTATCAGGTACTAAGATTGGAGAACTGTTGGCAACAGGAAAGATCCCAGTGGAAGATAGATTTCCCCTACAGTTGTATAAAGAAGCCAGCTCCATAATGGTCCCACTCCTGAGAAACGCTTTTCAACGCTACTGAAAAGGATACCTTCCACCTAGAATTTACCAGGCATTATAACTCTATGATATAATGACCGGGAAGGGATGAAGTACTATTTAATAATTACAGGCTTATTCCACCTCTTACTTGTGACATTAAGGGAGACTTAGCAAGCTTATTACACTGATGATTCAGAGGAGACATGTAAGATTATTAGCTAATCGTTCATCATGAAACAAGATGTGGACTGTGAGAAATTGGGCTGTTGGTGGGTAGTGTGCTAAACCTGTTCAAGCAACAGCCACAGTCCCTGTCAGGGCGAACCATAAAGGCAATATATATGGGATATATGCTGTACATGAATAGTAATAAAGTGAACACACAACACCAGAAAAATCCCACACTAGTTTACACAAATGGAGTAGAAATTAATAAATTATATGACACCAAAATAACAAAAATCTAAGCAGTAGAAATAGAATTATGAAGTTTTAAAGTTTAAAGTGAAGTCTAGCACCTAAAAGATCAAAATGCCAACCACAGACAGCTGGGCACTCAAGACCGGGTCAAAGTAAAAAAAAAGAAAGCTGACCGGAATGGATCACGGGTTGGATACAAGAAGTGGGCTGGACCGGGTCGTTGTTTGCCTTCCGACTTAGAAGAAATTTAGTGGAAAAAGTTCCGAAAAGGTAAAGTTCAGTGGGGCAAGTCTGCAGGCAATGCCAAAGGCAGAGGAGCCACAAGACGACGTTGCAGTGAAGATTTATATATTTGAACATAGTCTCTTTTTGGAAGTAAAAAATTTCCTGTGGGGCCAAACTGCAGGTTGGAGCTGATGTATTTAGCAAGCACAACGTTATATGCCCATGGGCATACACAATAGAGTCATGTGAAACTTATTCAGAAAGAGCAACCTCATGTGTGCGTTACAGGAATCCACAATTTAATTAACAACATTTTTTCATTTCAACTTAATTTTACAGACAAAAACATTTTTAGAACAGCACAGGACAAACAAAAGGCCTGATTCACAGACGGTCTTGGCACTCATGGAGCAGGTGACTGCAGGCCAGAAGCTACGTGATGAGAATTCTAACTGCAGAACATCTGCCCTGAGTGCGGAGACTCCTCCACTACTGCTGGGCTTGCTCCACGAGTGCCAAGGCCCTTTGTGATCCAGGCCCTTAGATTCTTTCAAGAACATATTAACTCAATACATGTGAAGTACAATGTGATCTAAGTAAGTAAAGTGCAGATGACAAAGTGCTCAAATTGTGATTGTATTTACAACATATTTTACATAAGGCACTGTAGAATTCCAGTGGTTGTATAAATTAGTCAGATCGGATACAGCCAGGATAGTTCAAGAAAATTCACAGTCCCTGCCAACCAAATGGGAGGCTTTGTCCACGTTTCAACCCTAAATGTTTTGAAGGCTATCAGACTTTAGGAGGAACCAGGGGCCAAGGTTATCCTGAAGTCGGAGACATTGAGGGCTCATAGTACACACAGAGGAAATGTGTACTAAATGGACTGATTGAGCCATTATTTGAAGACACACATATAGTAAGTTATACTAGATCCCAATGTATCATCCTAAGTAAAAAGGAAAGGGAGGAAGAGAAAACTCAGACTGTTAGACTTGGCATCCTTGGCGTGGTCTCCCCTAAATTTTTGCCTCTGTTTCCCAGGTTGCTGATGTATGCTGGAATCTGTTTTTGCTGTTTTTGTTACTCTGGACACTTTACCACTCCAATCCAGTGCTAAAGTGCAAGTGTTCCTATGTAAAATATATGTGTAATTGACTTTCCATGATTGGCATATTTGATTTACTAGTAGGTCCCTAGTACAGTTCAATACAGGTGCCCAGGGCCTGTAAATCAAATGCTACTAGTGGGCCTGCAGCACTGGTTGTGCCACCCACATTAGTAGCCCTGTAAGCATGGCTCAAACCTGCCACTGCAGTGTCTGTGTGTGCAGTTTTAAACTGCTAATTCAACTTGGCAAGTGTACCCACTTGCCGGGCCTAAACCTTCCCTTTTCATACATGTATGGCACCCCTAAGGTGGGCCCTAGGTAGCCCCATGGGTAGGGTGCAGTGTATGTTAAAGGTGGGACATGTACCTATGTGTTTTATATGTTCTAGCAGTGAAATACTGCCAAATATGGTTTTCACTGTTGCAAGGCTTATCTCTCTAATAGGTTAATATGTGGTTGCCTTTAAATATTATTAAAGTGCAGATTCCCTTAGGGAGCAGATAGAAATTGGAGTTTAAGGTCCCTGAGCTCACAATTTGAAAATACGTCTTTTAGTGAAGTTAGTTTTTAGATTGTGTGTTTGAAAATGCCACTTTTAGAAAGTAGGCATTTTCTTGTTTAAACCATTCTGTGACTCTGCCTGTTTGTGGATTCCCTGTCTGGGTCAGTTTGACAGTTGGGCTTTTTGCACTTCTCTCTAGACAGTGACACAAAGAGAGCTAGGGTGCAGCCTGCATATCCTGATGAGCCATCTGTGCTAGGAGGGAGTGGAGGAGTGGTCACTCACACCTGAAAGGGCTGTGCCTGCCCTCACACAATGCAGCCTCCAACCCCCTGGTGTGTGTCTGGGGCCAGGCCTGGGCAAGACAGGATTTCACAACCAAGAGAGACTTTCCTTTGAAGTAGGCCTACTTCAAAGGCAGAAAGGGGTATAAGCTGAGTGCCCAAAACCCCTGAAGATCAGATTACTTCAGGGATTCAAGAGGAACCTCTGCCTGGAGAAGATCTGAAGAGCTGAGGAGAAATGCTGCCCTGCCTGTGACTGTGCTTTGTGGAGCTATCCTGCAGTTGCTGCTTCTGCCTGTGCAAGGGGACAGAGACTGAACTTTGTTGCATTCCTGCTTGAGAAGTGACTCCAAAGGCTTGGAGTAGAGCTTGCCTCCTGTATAGAAGCCTCAGGGACAGCAAAGGCTTCACTAACCAGACCTGAGTCTACTTGCTGTGGACTCTAGCTTGCAAGAGGGTGCCATTCCAGTTCCTGGCCCCCTGGAAGTAAATTCCTGGAGAAAAACCAGTCTAACGGTGCCGGACAACACCGGGCGACTTTGCAAAGGACGCAGATACCCCGGAACCGCAACGCCACCTGCCCTGAGGCCGTGGACGTCAGACATCTGACTACCCTGTAGGCCTCACGTCGCTGCAATCGCTGATCCTGCCCTACTTTGCTGACACCGGAGTCTCTTAAGTCCAACATCCGTGACAATCCGATTCCATCACAGCGCCTGCGGCCCTGTGGCATCATCGCGACCCCGTGAGGTCGCCCCGAAGCATCTGCTGGAACCAAGGGGCTGACTTTGCATCCACTGCCACCTCACCTCCACCGCCCTGTGGAGAGGACCCAACGCTGCTGCGTGACACTGCAGTCCTGCTGCCCCCTAGCACCGGAACCAACGCCGCATCAGACCCAGTGAAGCCGCTCTCCCCGACTCCGTGCCCCGACCTGTTTTCTACTTGCCCTGAAGGTACTGTACCTGGAGGTGGATGACTCTGTGAACGGCGCCATTGGCGTCGCATTGTAGGGAACAACTCTGTTACGACGCCGTAGTTTACCAACTTACTGTGTTTTCAACTCAAATCACTGTTTTCTTGCTTTTAAGTACTAAATTCTTATTTTTAACTGTATACCTTTCAACTTTTCCCGCTGCACACAGAAGCAGTGTTGAGGTATTTTCTTTGATACTTTTCCAGGTGTGGCAGGTGGGTCCGGTAGTGGTAGGTCTGAGGTGGTGCTGGTGAGGAATGCTGAAACTGACAAGGGTGTGGACTGTCCAGGTTAAATTTTCTGGCTTGTTGCTGGTTGCCGGGAAAATTGGGTCTAATAGCTGTATGGAGGTGTGGGTGGGTTCAGTTAACATTCTGGGTGAGGCTGAGGTTTTTGAAGTTTTCTAGAAGGGTCATAGAGTTTTGGTCAGTGTGTTAAGGTCGTTGAGAAGAATGAAGGTGCTGGTGTTGATGATGTGAGGTGTCTGCGCTGGTGAAATTGGTGTAGAGGCCTGGTGGTCTGTGTTTGAGGGTTTCGTCTAGGGAGCAATTGACTGTGATGTTTATCTTGAAGTGTGAGGTGTTACATCTAGCTGATGGAGGTGTTTGTGTAGGTCATACAACTTGTGGTGTCTTTGAATAGGATGGTGACTCTTCCTCCTGGCTGATTCTGGTGGTCTTGCCTTGCTTGTACCAAGTGGGAAAGGATATAGTGGTGCCTGGTGCAGAGGTTAGGTATAGCCATGTTTCTGTGATTCTGATGATTCCAATGTTTCGCTTGTGGGTGCTGGATGTGAGTCCGAGGTCGGCCGGCCACCGGTTGGGGTCTAATGATAAAGTGGTCTTTCCGAAGATCACTACTTGCCTTGTCACCATTTAGCTTGAGTCAATTGGCTTTCACCCATTTAGCGACTTCGGCTATGCAAGGCAAACTTGTTTCTTGATTGAGGGTCTGAGACAGAGCATATGAGTTGGCATGTGTTCGGCAATGGAGAGGATTTTGATGTCCCAAACAAGGATGACATTGGCAGAGGGATCATGCATGCGTTGAAGAGAGGGAGGCTGAGCGACGAACCTTGAGGCAATCTGCAGATAAATTTGAGGCCTTCTGAGAACTAAGGTGACAGGCTAACAGTTTGTGTTCTATCCATTACGAAGGAGCAGATCCATTTGAGAGTGGATTCTTGGATGCCAGTCACGTGCAGGCAGCATGATGAAGATGGGGTGTTAGACAGTGTCAAATGCTGTAAAGAGGTCCAGGACAATGAGGGCTGCCATGTTTCTTCTGTCAGGGATCATGCAGATGTTGTCTGAGGCAGTGATGACTGCTGTTTCTATACTGTTGTTAGGCTTGAATCCAAACTTTGTGGCATTGAGGAGCCAGTTAATTTGTTTCTTTAAGACCTTGGCCTGGTATACTAGGAAGGAAATGGGTCTGTAGTTGGAAAGCCTGCCTGAGTCAACCGTTTCTTGAGCAGGGGCTTGACTGTAGTATGTTTCCTGGTATCTGGGAATGTGGCTGAGTCGACGGAGATATTAAGGATATGTGCTAGTGCTTTGCTGATCAGTATGAGTAATTTGATGAAGGCATGATGGGCGCCTGAGTAGATAGTGTTCATGGTAGCAGCAATTTTGATGGTGATGATGTGGGCTTCGATGAAAGGGTTTTTTCTTTCTCCATGATCGATTTGTGTTGCGAAGGTGATGGGGTCTGGTTGTCGTTTGCAGTTTCTTGATATGGTGTAAGTTCGAGAGTTTGTTCCTAGGGAGTGATGTTGCTGCAGGTGGAAGGAGGCGCAATGAAATCTTTGATCTTTGTGAAGATTTCCTTGCTACTGTTTTACTGGCATTGTTGCAGTCAGGCGGTGGCGCTCTGGCGTTGCTACCACCTGTACCGCCCCGCCAATAGGACGCCACCAACTGTGTTAAGACCATTAATACAGCCTGGCGGTGTCCTGCTTGCGGGGCGCTGCCGGCGGTGACAGCGCCCCTTCCCGTTTCCTTGCCAGACGTCCTCCTTGCCGGACAAGGTAAGTTGGGCGTCCAACAGGGGAATGGGGTGGGAGGGTGGGTATTGGGTGTGAGTGTGTGGAGTCTGCATGTGTGTATGAATGTATGTGTGCGTGTGTGAATGCGACTGTGAGTGTTGTGGTGTATGCCTGGTTGCATGTGAGTGAATGAGTGTATAAATGTTGAAGTGAGTGCATGTCTGCATGTCAGTGTGTATGCGTGTGAGTATGCATGTTTGGATGTTTGTGTGTATGTGCGCCTGAATGAGTGTGAGTGAATGCGTGTATGGATGTGTGTGAGTATGTGTGAGTGAATACGTGTATTGATGAGTGTGAGTGGATGCATGTCTGGAAGTGTAGGTGAATGGGTGCATGCGTGGTGCATATGGGTGTCTGTATGCATGTATGCGGGGATGGGGGCATCATGTAAGTCAGGGCGCTATGTGTGTAGTGGGAGTGGGAGGGTGCTCTGACTATGAGGGGTGGGGGGAGTTTCAGGTGCTTGCTGGGGTGGTGGGGAGCCATCTACCAGTGACAGGGAAGGAATTCCCTGTCACCAGTAGCCTTACCGCCATGGTTTTTGTGGTGGTGCTACAGCTGCGAAAACCATGACAGTAGGGCAGCTCCTAATGCTGCCGGCGGTCCTCTGTGGACCGCCGGGTCAGAGATGAACATCTCCAGCCTGGCGGTTTATATCGCCATGGTGGTATGGGTGGAGATGTGGAGGGTTGACAGTGGCCAACCTGTCACACTCATAATTTGGTGGTCTTCACTACCGCCTGTTGGCAGTGATACTGCAATATTAACCCTGGCGGTCAGAAGACCGCCAGGGTCATTATGACCACCTATATGTGCTATTGTTTCACAGATGTTTCATTTGTGCTGGGGGAAATTCGCCCCTACGAAGTCCGAGGTTTTATGGACAAATCGCCAAAGCTCTTAATAGATTCTGCAAAGTCAGCATGGTATGCTCATGGTTATAGTAACACTGGCAAATCATAAACAGCAACATAGTTATTACAATACTAGCACTAACCCATTTCTAAAAGGTAAAGAGAACATTTTCCACCTAAGGGGTCGCTCCCCAAATCTAAAAAAAATAAAAGAAGCAAAAAATCCCTCCCCAAATCTAAAAAAAAAAAAGAAGAAAAAAAAAAAAGAATCCCAGGTGTCTAGCGGTTTCTGCCCTACCCGGGGGCAGATCGGTCTAAAAATAATTCCCCCCGTTACGTCCAAGGCACCCAAGAAGTTAAACATGCACTGCACCCTGCCCATGGGGCTACATAGAGCCTACCTTAGGGGTGCCGTACATGTTAGAAAAGGGAAGGCTTAGGCCTGGCAAATGGGTACACTTGCCAAGTCGAATGGGCAGTTTAAAACTGCACACACAGACAATGCAGTGGCAGGTCTGGGCCTTGTTTACAGGGCTACTCATGTGGGTGGCACATGCAATGCTGCAGGCCCACTAGTAGCATTTGAGTTACAGGTCCTGGGCACCTCTAGTGAACTGCACTAGGGACTTACTAGTAAATCAAATATGCCAATCATGGAAAGTCAATGACACGTACATTTTACATAGGAGCACTTGCACTTTAGCACTGGATAGCAGTGGTAAAGTGCCCAGAGTACCAGAAACAGCAAAAACAGAGTTCAGCATACATCAACAACCTGGGAAACAAAGCCAAAAAGTTATGGGAGACCACGCCAAGAATGCCAAGTCTAACAATAACCATACCCAACTTTGGTCTGTAGGCTGCTCCTGTGTTTTTTACACATACCAAGAGAAGGCAGACGGTGCTTATTGAAAGTCTGGCTGGACAAGGGAATCCAAGTTATTCTTCAAATCTATTCAGATTCCACAATGAAATTCTTTATGGAACTAATAGAATATTATCAGCCCAGAAACCAAATTTGGCAATATTTACAACTGGGACAATGTCGGACTAATACCACAAACTTTGACACCCCACCCTTGCGTAATCACTCAGTAAAATAGGGCCATTATGAAAAAATGATCTCAGAACTGTACGTTATCATAATATCAAAACTCTACGTTTTGCCTACCGAATGTTGTAGGAGACTGGCCTGGTTTGTAGTGGATACCTAAGGTACTTACACGTTATACTAGGTCCAGTTATCCCTTATTAGTGAAATGTAGATAGTATCTAGAAGCCAGGCTCTCTAGGGGTAGTGTGGAAGAGCAGCCAAGGCCTAACTAGGAGACTTGCAAAGCTCATGCAATACCACTGTAGTCACACAATACTCACACACATGAAAGAAAATACTCAGCGTTACAAAAATAAAGGTACTTTATTTTGGTGACACAATTGCTAAAAATACCATAGAGACTATACTCCCTTAGGAGGTAAGTAATACACAAATTATATACACTAGCATGCAGAAATGTGAATAAAACAGTTAGAAAAAAGTGCAATTAATGAAAATCACCATAGTTAGAAATGGGTCTAGGAGGAACACAAACCATATACTAAGAAAGTGGAATGCAAATGTCGATTTCCCACCTAGGCAAGTGTAGTGTTCAGAGGGTTGCTGGGAGTATTAGAAAACCCCAAAGGTAAGTAATGAAACCCACCCCAGAGGCCAGGAAAGCAGGAGTAAATCACAGTAACTTTCCTAGAACACACGAGAAAGAAGATTATGCAAGAACCAGAAGAGACTGCAAGACACCAACCATGGATTCCTGGACCTGAAGACCTGTGGCAGAAGGGGACCAAGTCCAAGAAGCACTGAAGAGTGCAGGGAGAACAGGAGCCCGTGCTAACCCGGATGACGGTGCAAAAGAAGAACCAGCGGTGAAGAACAACAGTCAGTACTATACCCAAGAAGATGGATGTGGGTTCCTGGTTGGTGCAGATGATGTCACACGCTGGATGGATGATTGCAGTCTAGTTTGCACAGCTGTATTCTGCAAACAAGCCTTGGCACACGCAAAGCTCGTGGTTAGCGGCAAATGGTGCTGCCCGGGACCAGGAGGGACCTGGTACTCCACCCAGGAAGGAGAGTCAGAGGGGGCTCGCAGCAACTCAGGAAGCCATCAGAAGACCAGGCTGCATGCACAGGAGTCCCACAGCATGGGGACAAAGAAGTTGCAAAAGGAGGCCCATGCAGCACTACAACAAAGGTCCCCAAGCCGCGTAGATCCACACAGGAAGCTGTGCATCGCAGGAATGAGTGCCGGGGGCCGGAGCTGTACGGTGCACAAAGATGTTCGTGGAAGGATGCCAATAAGCCTTGGCAACTGCAAAACATGTGGTGCACAGGGTACTGTCTTGCGTGGGCAGGCAAGCTCTTACCTCCACCAAAGTTGGACAGTTGGACGTCAGGACTGTCTGGACCACTTCAGTCCACCACCTGTGATGTAGGATCCACGCAGCTCGTCAGGAGAGGGGTCCCACACAACTAGTCATCGTTGCAGAGACGTGTCTGCTGAATCAGGAGAGTAACTCCTTCACTCCAAGGGCGATTCCTTCAGGCTTCTGGTGCAGGCTGAAGACGGGCTGTCCTCTGAGGATGCACGACTGGGAAACAGTTGCAGTTGCTGGCAGTAGCTGAAGATACAATGCTGCAGAAGTCGTCTTTGCTTCTTTGTTGCAGTTGTAGAGTTCCTGGAGGGTCCTGATGCAGTTTCTTCAGTAAGAAGGTGAAGTAAAGGATGCAGAGGATTCCTGCTGAAGTCTTGCAATCCGAATCTGAAGACCCACCCAAGAGAGAGAGACCTTAAATAGCCCTAAAAGGGGGATTGGTCAGCTAAACAGGTAAGCACCTATCGGGAAGGGCTCTGACATCACCTGCTGGCACAGGCCACTCAGATGCTCCCAGAGTGCCCTGACAACTTGGAATCCAAGAGGGCAAAACCACGGACCCTCTGGAGGAGCTCTGAGCACCACCCCTGGGGTGGTGATGGACAGGGGAGAGGTCACTCCCCTTTCCTTTGTCCTGTTTCACATCAGAGCAGGGACTAGGGGTCCCTGAATCTGTGTAGACTGTGTAGAATGGATTATGCAAGGAGGGTATCATCTGTGCCCTTCAAAGCATTTCCAGAGGAGCTACCACAAGGCTGTAACACCTATTTCCAAAGGGAGAGGCTGAAATACCCCACTCCCAAAGGAAATCCTTTGTTCTGCCTTCCTGGGCTTGAGCTGCTCATGTAACAGGAGGGCTGAAACCTGTCTGAGAGGTGGCAGCAGCTGGGGCTGCCTGGAAAACCTCAGAAGGCTAAAATGGGAGTACTTGGAGCCCTCTAAGGAGCCCCCAGAGTGCATGGAATTATACAACCAATGCTTGCAAAAGCATTGGGGTATGATTCCAACATGTTTGATACCAAACATGCCTATGTTCGGGGGTTACCATTATGTAGCTGGATATAGGTAGTGACCTTTGTCCAGTACATGCATAAAATGGCGTCCCGTGCTCGCGAAGTCCAGGAAAATGGTCCTGGAAGTTGTGGGGGACACCTCTGCTATTGCAGGGGTGCCCTCACACACAGGTACTCTACACCCTGCCTTCGGGGCTGGAAGGCCATTTACCTGGTGCAGTGTAAATGGCAGTGAAAGGGTGCATGCACCTTTTCTCACAGGCTGCAATGGCAGTCCTGTAGAAGCCTTTGCATGGGCTGCCTATGGGAGGCAAAATAAATGCTGCAGCCCATAGGGATCCCCTGGAACCTCAATGCCTCGGTACCATATACTAGGGACTTAAAAGGGGGGGCCAGTATGCCAGTTTTGGGTGAAATACTGGGTTACCAGTATGCAGTGACAACATTTAGAGGATAGAGAGCATACTCACTGGGGTCCTGGTTAGCAGGATCCCAGTGATCACAGTCAGACACACTGACATCAGGCAGAAAATGTAGGTAACCATGCCAAAAAAAGGGTACTGTCCTACAAATGTCTCCTGAGGCGCAAATGCCAGACTAGACCACAAAAATCATTCTCCGGGGTTAATTGGGCGAGCTAATATTAACACACGACAAAAGTCTCAGATTGGCTCATTTTAGGTTTAGTTGTAGCAAGCTATTACAAAACTGGCACTGGATCCCTGACAAAATGGATAGAGCAGCAATGTTTCCTAGGCCATTATGCTGGTGTTGCAGACACATGATAGGGGTCATACTGCGTATCTCTGACAGTGCTCTGGCACGCACCAAATATGACATACCATAATCACTGTGGGTGACTTGATTATCATTCCCTCACTAGAACCAGCAGGAATACATGATACCTAAGTTTGTTACAGGAATGACTACTATAGGGAAAGCCTTGTGCAGCTGCAAAACTATATATTCTCTGAAAATTAAAAATCACAACTCCACCAACATTTGAAGAGTCGATGGACTCTATGGCCAGTATAGCAGCACATGAGAGACTGATGTATGTGATAAAAGAGAAATTACATTTGTTCTATGATATCTGGGGCTCATTTACTTACATTTAATTGGCACTGCTCTCTGACACAACTATTACTGATCTAGATTGGTGACAACACACCTACCTTGTGGGCCCTAATAGGGCAGATGGAAGTTAGAGGTTGGAGTCACCGACACAGAGGGTAATTATTCCATCTATAGCCCAATGACTGAGTGACAACATCACTGTCCACACATCAGTCATGATTAGCCTTACATCTGTTTGGGAAATAATCAGAGAGACAAACCACATCTGAGGCTACCATGACAGGTACACACACCATGATGCAAGCCAAATGCCTTAATACACATACCATACTACTCACATGTGTATGTGAACTACCACACCTGCACCACATTGGCATCAGTGCAAACAATAGGTTTCCATTCAACAAGGTCTCAAAACATATCTAAAATAGCAACAGAAATGTTTCCAACTCATGACAATGTGCATTCATGATAGAACCTTCTAATGTACACATGATGTTGGCAACAACCAGTTAAGATTGTAACTGTGAGTAAGGTGTCTTGGCCTGTTTATCATGCGTCCAACAATGTGGCTAAGGAAATGGCTATGTAACCAGTTTTCACCTACAGAACATTAACATGGTACTAACATTCATAGCTCTGACACCAATGTATGTGAATCAATAGGAGCCTAGCAATCCATCCATGGTTACCGACATGTAGGATGTCCACTCAGATGAGACATTACAGATGCCTATTTACATCTCTCACTTACCAAGGGGGTTCACCTTGTAACAGGTCAGAATAAGGTTTGCATGTATGGCATGAGAAATCTCAGATGGACATCACAGCCTCTCATGATGCTGTCATTCATCAGAAATCTTTTGAAAAGTAGAAAATACTTCAAATTGTTAGACCCTATGTTGCACATAGACATATCAAGGGACATTGGAATGGAAAAGGGCAAAGACCTGGTCAACTTACCATCATGATATTGGGAGTATTGACAGATGACACATTCACATGTGCATTATCATATGCTTCTCTACAGAGGTGACAACATAGAAGAGTAATTTGTCTCTATACAAATTATATGCACACCTGTGTACCAATATTGGGGACTGTACATCAATGTGTTCCTTGGAGATCTTAGACCCTTTGCACTTACCACTTTGTCACAGCTTAGAATCTTTCACATCATACACTAACCTGGTAAAGTGATGAAAATGTGTTAAGTCTGTACTTATCCCCTTGTGGCTGCTGTGCTGCCCTCAAACACCCATCCAGCTCCAGCTAGGTCTCTGCCAATATGTGGGCCATTTCAGGGGTCAAGGTCCGACAGGCACCCTGTCCTCCTTGGGAGGATGTTCCCAGCTAGGTCTCTGTGGTCTTTCGGGCCCAGCATTCCAGGTCACCCCACCACTTCAAACAGTGGCTGCTCTGCCGGCTGTGGACCCCTAGGGTCCGCACTTTTTTGGTGATGGCAGCCCAAATCCCCTTTTCCTGATGGCTGCTGACCTGCATGGATGACACAGACAAGAAAAGAATGTCATGTCCACATACACAATACCAAAACAAGCAGGGTGAAAATACAAGTTAGTGCAACTATCCATACACAGACCCTGTAGCCCCAGGTGAGTTTATTTGACATGTGGGATGCCAGAGAGGGGTATTCGGACAGTTGGACACAGGGGTGTTGAGTGGGTTACATGTTAAGATGCCATAGGTTGATCAGTGAGCATGCAGGACAAACCATTTTGGTGACATCATTGGTGTAGTGAGTTACCAGTCTCCACTCGCCCAGGTATTCCTGTCGGGCACGCAGGATGCAGGATGTATGTGGTAGAATGCCATGGCCCGGGCCGAGAGGGGTACTTTGTGGCTTGCGGAGGCCGTGCAGGAAGGGGTGGGTCTCTTTCAAAACGCCACATGCAGTGAAGCTGAAAACAGCATTGATAAAAAGGAAGAAGATAGTGACGAGAGAGAAACGAGAAGCAGCGATGGAGGAAGGCAGAGACAAGGAGAAGAGGTGTGGCCAGGAGGCAGTGAGCCACTGGTTCAAGAGGGAGAGTCACAACTCGACAGCAGTGAGACGCAGCAGTTCCGAAAGGAATCACAGCCAGGAGACGGAGATTCAAAAGCGTCGGGAGAGGATACGCTAGAGCAGCCACATTCTAGGAAGAACGTGGCCAGATCAGGTACGGGCTGTTTACTGGGGATGGGGAGGTAACAGGTAGGAAACCACCTACCAAGCATGAAAGCACTTGATGAATAAAAAGGGGGGGAAAGGAGGTTGAAAGAGCACAATAAAAAGGGCACACTATCCTTAAGAACAACCTCACGGAATGCAGGGGGTGAAAAGGGGCAGCACTTTACTAAAATAAGAAAGGGACAAAACAGATATAAAATAAAACATAAGGACAGTATTAAGGCATTAGATAAAGGAAAAGAGAAGATCCAATTAACGTGAGAGGAATAGTAACTCTACATTAATTACACCGGCCAAAGCAACAGGTGAAGAAGGAGAATAAGACAATATAGAAGAGGAATAGAGCGAAGACAGGGAAACAGGACTATCTATGTTCAATCAACGTACCTTCTAAAACCCGGCTTCTTCTTTTTCCCTCTTCCGGTATCGTCCTGTGAGGAATTCCATGCTGACTACCTGGATGGATGAGAAGACCCAGTTAGGAATATCCTGAACAAAAAAAACCAAAAGACAAACTAGGACCATAAAACGACAAAGACAAAGACCAGAGAAAGGGAGACAAACATAAACAATCTAGAAAAAAAAGTGTGAAGAAATAAAAATAAAAGACCACATACAGAAGCCTGTTACGCCTTCTGGTATTCATTATTTCTCACCTGTCACAATGTACAAGACCTTCTCCTCCTATAATGTGAAAGTTGGTGGACAAGGTGGGGGATGTGGACAAGGGGGGAACACCACCAGTCTTGAGGGCCGCAAGCTGGTGCCTGGCAGCCATGGAACGTATCTTCCCTCTGAGGTTGTTCCACCTCTTCCTGATGTCCTCCCTTATGCGTGGATAGCTGCCTACAGAATGCACCCTGTCGACTATTCTTTGCAGTAACTCCATTTTCCTGGGGACAGATGTTTGCTGGACTTGTGCTCCAAATAGGTATGGCTCTACTCTGATGATTCCATCCACCATGACCCTCAATTCATCATCTGTGAAATGGGGATGCTTTTGTGGGGACATGGACAAGACAATGAAGTGGAAAAATTTGGTGATGAGATGTGGGTGCTGTGATGTGAGTTGTTGACTGGTGGGGTCGAATGTATGAGGTACTGATGAATGTGTTTGGTGTGTTGTGCAGGTGTGGAAGGTGTGCTCTGTGAAGTGTGCAGGGGTGCCTATCCTATGATTAGTAAAACAAAAATTGCAGCCTCTATCTAGCAAGCGTTCTGGTTGCAAAGGATTGTGGAGTGTGAAGGGGTGTGTTATATAGTGCAGTTCATAGGTGTGTCGTTGTGTGGCTGTGTGTCAGGTGTGTGTTTTTTAAACTATCCAGTGTGGTGTGGTGTATTACTGGTGTGGCCGCCGACCGCACGTTTTGCACCACCATTGGTCTTCCGCCATGGAAGAACCACTGTTGTGATTTGTAGGTCATAATAGGATCTAAAGTTTTTTGGCGAGCTGGCGGTGCAGGTGGTAAGACCGCCTTTTTCCTGCCCTCCAGTGTCCTGCCGGTTTTGGAATTTTGGCTGGATTTTGGTGGACTTTGCTGGGTGAAGTGGTCTTTTGATGGCCTTCACCGCAGCGGTCTTTCCAAAGACTGCCAAAATCGTAATTATGTCTATAAATATTAAGTGCAATATGCTACGGATACAGTATATCATGCTCTCTTTGGACTAACAGTACTGGTAGCCCTGGTTGATCCTAAATTAAATTCTTGCTGGACCTGCACCTTTTCACCTCCTTTGTCATGATGGGTCTCTAGCACAGCCCCAGTATGTGTGTACTTGATGAGTATATAATTGCTCAGCAATAATTGACTTTTCTGTCTTTCTGTGCCAGGGTGTACATTATCTCTTCATTGTCCCTTGTCGGGAATGTTGTAATGTGTTGGACCCGCAACTGGTGGTGTAAATGATCTTGTGTGTGTCATGTATGAAAGGAGTGTGAATGGTCTATAAAGCAGTTGGTTCCTTGTTGTGGTTTTGCAGTTTACAAGCTGTGAGTCATTGGTTCAGTTTTTTGAGCTTTCAATTATTAACAGTGCATTTCATTTTGTGAAATCTCTTGCTAATTAACTTGTATATATTGAAACATCAATCACCCTCATGCCAAATACAACCAGTATATTTGTGTATATGATGAATATGTGGTTGTGCAGTAATAGTTGTCTTTTCTGTCTTTCTCTGCCAGGGTTTACATTGTATCTACCTTGTCTCTTGTTGTGAATGTTGTAATGTGCTGGGCCCATGGCTGGTGGTGTAAATGTCTTGTGTGTGTCACGTATGAAAGGAGTGTAAATGGCCTGTTAAGCAGTTGGTGTCTTGCCATGACCTTACAGCTCACGAGCAGTGAGTCATTGGTTCTGTTTTTTGACCTATCAATTTTCAACAGAGCATTTCATTGTTGCAAAATCTCTTGTTAATAAAATGTTATATATTGAAACATCACTCACCCTTGTGCCAAATCCAACCAGTATGTATATGTTAATAAAACGCTCTGGCAGTCATCGAAGCACACCCCTGACATGATAGGTGTCTCTAGTGGAAACCCAATGATTAAGCATGCCACCAACTAGCTTTGTGGGTGGGGGTTCTTTTTAACAAAACCTAAGGGTGTTTTTTTCCGCAATTTGAGTGTTTGGGACATTGCAGAAGAGACTTGGTAGCATGCTCGCTTCTTGTCTAGGGAAAATCTGCCAGCTCTACATATGTTTGAAAACTAGAGACCCAGCGGAGTACAGACTGGTGTGCCTCTCATGGATCCCAACAAGTTTTCTTACCCACAATGCTCTGCCAAGCTCAAAATGTGACTAAAATCAAACATTTTCCTTCAATTTCTTTGTCATATTCTTCTAGAAACAGAAATAAAACACACATTCTCTTCCACCCAGCATTCCCCTGGGTCACCCTATAAAAATACTACTTTATTTGCGTGTGTGGGCCAAGTGCCTGCGACAGGGAAAGCCCCAAAATACAATGTGCACCTTCATTTTTGGTCTCGGGCTTGGCGGTCAACTGTGGAAACTTACCAAACCCAGACACTTCTGAAAACTAGACACCTGGGGGAGTTAAGGGAGGGGTGGCTCGCATGTATACCATAAAAATGTCTTACCCATAATCCCCTGCAAACCTTAAATTTAGCTACAAACATCACATTTTCCTCACATTTGTGTGTGGGATTGCGACGCCGGCACAAATATCCTACCATACAGCATTACCTTTGGTCTCTCGATAAAAATGATACCTCACCTGCTGTGATGGGATCTGAAGTTAGTGAAGGTGTGTCACTAATTTTGTCAGAGCTTCAAAGCGGATGTCATTCATTTCCTCAGCTCAAAGTTTATCTGAAGAATGTCATTCAGGAGAACGAATCTTCTGTTGACCTGGACCTAGAGATAAAACCATCTTGCACTCAAAACCGCACTTTTTTATATTTTCTTTTTATTTTCCCACTCAATAAATACAATTGTTACATTTTAAACTGTGTCAGCTTTTTTTGATTGATATGAAAGGTGCGTGGATGGGGAGTTGAGTAGGTTAAGTGTGTTCACTGTCCTCAGTTGAGGGGACAACCCCAGATTCATGTTTATATCTGTAGAGGTCATGGTATCAAGGTTCAAGAAAAACTCATTTGTGTGGAAACAAAATGTGTGGCTCATTATTTCTTGAATTGGGGCAATGATTTCAAATGAAAATTGTAATGTATTGTACATTTTTATAGTTTCTTGTTTTCAAACCAAATAAAAACGATATAAACTGGATTTAAATTGGGTTAGATTGAAGTAGACTTGGAGTGAAGTAAACCACTCTTTTGAAAAGAACAACAGGATGCATGGCTGCTTATATCATGTATTGAATGTTTAGAACTGGAAAAGTACTTCTTCCAGTAAAAAATACAATGCTTAGAACTAGCTTAAGCTTGGTGTGCATGCTGTACAGTACAGCACATATGGAAAGTCTGAAAGGTTTTGAGAAAATATTTTTTTCTAAAACTTTACGCCTGCCTCAAGGAGGTGTACATTAATGGTACCAAACCCTGCCTACCAGTGTTAGTAGATTGGGATTTTATCAAAACACATGGGTGGTTGCTTGGGAATGCCCATGTACCACCCATGGAACGTCCCTTTACGCAAAGTAGTAGACAGCATTGTATAGTGATTCTTTTCATTACTTCATGCTACTTTCAAATGCAAATTAGGATTTGTGTTGGAAAGTAAATCCCATTCTACACTGTGAGGGGTTTGCATAACTTTTGTGTGTTAGTCAAAGCTGCCCTTTTTGTTTTTCTTGCACTTCAAAGAAGTCTTGGATGTTATTTGCCCTAGTGGCAATTTGGCTGGAGGTAAAGGTGTGTGAAACTCATGAAACGTGCTTGTATGTAATTACACAAAGGTTTGGCAAAATTACCCCAAATTACATATAACTACACAAGATGAAAATCTGTTGTTCTGTGCTATATTTTAGTGTGAAAATGCATCCTTAACAACAACCTCTCACATTTGTTGCTCCTCTGAATTTGCTGTAATTTGTTTTACAGCAAATGGCTCATAATTCCACAGAGTGGTGTAATGGTATAATTTCACATAATATCGTAACAAGCATATTGCAAAATTCTCTAGATTCCACAAATTTTGCCAGCATAATTTACATTTGGCCCATGCCTGGCTGGGGGTAGCTTCAAGCTTTTGTAGAATTGTTGATACGTCACTTGAAAACAATGCCTCCGGGAATCGAGAAGCAATTCTGCTAGTTTCAACATCACCTTTCCAAATTTAACTTGAGACCTCTTTTTTCTCTCTGTTACAGTGGCTGTACGTCACAGCTACCAGGTGCTGCACTTCTAAACGATCAGCCACTTTCACCAGCCCTAGTATTAACTTTTCACACAAGAGAGAACAGGTTTCCAAACCCTTTGGGACTTTTGCAAAACTAACTAAAGATACCTGACTTTATCAAATAATCCAACCTCTCTCCAGCAATGTGGAGAACTCTGAAAATGTCTGCTTTGTAGAAAAGTGGATTGTCAAGATTGGTTGAGAATGTTTCAGTCACTATACGAGCTCTGTCTTATTGATGGTAAACTCAGTGAAGTGAACCCTGGGTCCAATCAGATTAACATTCCTCGCACATCATCCATGATAGTTGTTTTCCATATTCCTTGTATAAATTGGAGACTCCCCTCAAGTTCTCATCCCACAAAGCATCAGGACAACCTTGAATGTTTCCCTGTGTTTGGCACACAAACAGAAGTCTTTTCTTCTCAGTTCGTTAGAATCCTTGTTCTTGACAAAGTATCCTCCTGGACACCACTATATCTAATACACAGCATGCCTTTCATTAACTGTAGACTTGCACGGTCACACCTGCAAAAAAATAATATGGAAATGCGAGCGGAATTCCACCTGGAAGATTAAACACAACAAACCAAATTTATCAGGCCTTTTGGTATGCTAACTTAACCCCTTTGCTGCCAGGCCTCTTCCCTTCCTATGCCAAGCCTTTTTTTGACTATTTGGGGCAGCTTGCCCCTAGGCCCTCATAACTTTTTGTCCACATAAGCTATCCATGCCAAATTTGCATCCTTTTTTTCCAACATCCTAGGGATTCTAAAGGTACCCAGAGTTTGTGGGGTCCTGTGGAAGAGACCAAGAAATTAGGCAAAATACAGCTAAAATTTAGTTTTTTTCAGAAAAATGGGAAAAGGGCTGCAGAAGAAAGCATGTGTTATTTTTGCTGAACATGGCATCAACTAAGAGTTTATGGTGCTAAAATCACCATATTCCCAGCTTTCAGGATCAGGCAGACTTGAATCACCAAACTTCACTTTTCAACACAATTTTGTCATTTTACTGGGACATACCCCATTTTTACTATTTTTTTGCTTTCAGCCTCCTTCCAGTTAGTGGCAATAATGGGTATGAAACCAATGCTGGATCCCAGACAGCTAAACATTTCTGAAAAGTAGACAAAAGTCTAAATTCAGCAAGGGGTCATTTGTGTAGATCTTTCAAGGTTTTCCTACAGAAAGTAGCAGCTAAAATAAAAAAATATTGAAATTGAGGTGAAAAAAGAGCCAGTTCTGTCCATTTTTTCTTAAATAACCTTTTCCAGCTATAGCAGATTTTTTTAAAGCAAAAGGCAGAAATGGCCTAAAATTTCTAAAAGCAATATACCATTATGTCTGTTGAACTCTTCTGGTTGCGGGGATATACAAGGCTTGAAGGTTCATCAAGAACCCTACGTACCCAGAGCCAATAAATGAGCTGCACCTTGCAATGGGTTTTCATTGTATACTGGGTACACAGCAATTCATTTGGTGAAATATAAAGAATGTAAAATAGGTATCAAAGAAACCTTTGGATTTCCAAAACGGGCACAAGATACGGTGTTGAGAAGCAGTGGTTATTTGCACATCTCTGAATTCTGCGATCCCCATACTAGCATGTGAATTACAGGGCATTTCTCAAATAGACTTCATTTTTTACACATTGTCTTACAATTGGAAGGAAAAAATGTAGAGAAAGACAAGTGGGCTATAACACTTGTTCTTCTATTCCGTGTTCCTCCAAGTCTCCTGATAAAAATGATACCTCACTTGTGTGAGTAGGCCTATGTCCTGAGACAGGAAACGCATCATGGACACATCACATTTTTACAAGTGGTTTTTGGAAAGTGTCTAGGTGTAGATTTTGGCTTCTAGCTCAGCCGGCACCTAGGGAAACCAAATCTGTGCATTTCTGAAAACTAAATACCTAGGGGAATACAGGATGGGTGACTTGTGGGGCTCTCACCAGGTTCTTTTACCTAGAATCCTTTACAAACCTCAACATTTGACAAAAAAAATGTTTTCCTCACATTTCGTTGATGAAAAGTTCTGAAATCTGAGGGGAGTCACAAACTTCCTTCCACCCAAGTCTCCCAATAAAAATGGTACCTCACTTGTGGGTGTAGGCCTAGTACCCATGACAGGAAACACCCCAAAACATAACGTGGACACATCATATTTTCCCAAACAAAACTGATCTGTTTTTTGCAAAGTGCCTAGCTGTGAATTTTAGCCTCCAGTACAGCCGGCACCTAGGGAAACCTAGGAAACCTATACATTTTTGAAAACTAGACACCTAGGGGAATTCAGAATGGGGTGACCTGTCGGACTTTCATCAGGTTCTGTTACCCAGAATCCTTTGGCAAACAAAATACCTTTTCCTCACATTTTGGTGATAGAAAGTTCTGGAATCTGAGAGGAGCCACAAATTTCCTTCCAACCAGCATTACCCCAAGTCTCCCAATGAAAATGGTACCTCACTTGTGGGGGAAGGCCTAGTGCCTGCGACAGGAAATTCCCCAAAACACTATGCGGATACATCAAAATGATCTATTACAAAACTTCCTGTTTTTCTGGGGGGGGAGGGATCTGCGTTTTTGGGCCTGGGTTCAGCAGCCATCTAGGGAAACCTACCAAACCCTGACATTTCTGAAAACTAGACACCTGAGGGAGTTCAGGGAGATGTGACGTACGTGCATCCGCCAGTGATTTCTTATGTGGAATTCTTAGCAAACCTCAAATCACATTTTCCCCACATTTCTGTGTGGGATCACAGCACCAGCACAAATTTACTACCACCCAACGTTCCCCTCAGTCTCCTGATAAAAATGATACCTCACTTGTGTAGGTGGGCCAAGTTCCTGTGACCAGGAAGAGCCAAAAACATGTTAAAATTGAGAGGGAACCAAAGCGGGTCCAAAAGGGCACAGATGCCACAATGCTGGGTGAATTTTGTGGATTCCTACAGATTCCAGAAGGTTCCATCACAAAAATGTGGGGAAAAAGTGTGATTTCAAGCAAGGTTGGAGGTTTGCAGGGCATTGTGGGTAAGAAAATGGTGTGGGGTGCATGTGAAGCACACCACCCTGGACTCACCCAGATGTTTAGTTTTCAGATGTGTCTAGGTCTCGTATATTTTTCTAGATGGCACCATCCCAAAGTCCAAAAGTGCAGCCCTCACCCCTGGGCTGGTTGCAGGACGAGCTGGTCTTGTCCTGGGCACATGGCAACGTGGCCGAGGGCGAAGCGAGCTTGTCCATGGCACCCAATGCGGTTAAGAAAACATTCACTGCACCTTGCAATTAAAAAGGAAAGCAGGGATTATAAATTGAAAGTGATTAGGTGCAATTTCACCTTAATACCAAAATCAGTATACATGAATATAAATGTGCATGAGTACTACAATTCAGCATGTTAAAATCAAACATTAGAACACACATATACATGGACTACTAATTTTCTACAGTGAATGCACCTTCAATAATACAATTTAGATGCTCCACTTTACATTAGCAATGTTAAGTCTCCCGATATATGTACTGTCAATTACATTATTATGCCACTTCTGTAACGCATGATGGCACAACCATAATTATGCATGACCAGAAGCCATCAGTGGGGAGCAGCATGTGAGATTTTTGCACTCAAAGAAATGTTTGGTCTCTTTTAAAAACCTTTCTGTTAACTTTTAGAAGTACATTTTCCTGCTAAATAATTATCTGATAAAAAATGTGCAACCTAAACATGGAAAGAGATGAGCTGGTCAATTGGGAACCATGGGCCAGATGCACGAAAAAGACATTTGCGATTCGGAAATAGCGATTTTCAAGAAATCGTTATTTGTGATTCGCAAAATGCGAATAGCGATTTCTTAAAAATCGCAAATGCTATTACCGAATCGCAAATTGCAATACAGCTCCCATTCGCATCTATGGGCCTGTCAGCCCATATTTGCGAATATTTAGCATGTCCCAAATTGCGAATTCCTAGCTGGAATTAGCAATTTTGGGAAATGCAAAGTCCAGGGTGCTGGGGGCGTAAGGCCCCCTCTCCTGCACCCCAAAACATTGTTTATTAACATGTAAGGTGCACACATGCCAAAAGGGCATGTGTGCTTTACATGTAAATTTTAAAAATGCATTTTTAAAATTTGCACATGGTTACCACCAAGTTGGTGGTAATAGCGATTCCTTAATGCCCAATTCGCATTAAGGAATTGCTTCTTACATGTGCTTCAGAAATCGCAAATAAGGAATTCTTATTTGCGATTTCTTATTTAGAGAGTCGCAATTTGCAACTCTCTAAACACGGTCGCAATTTTAAGGAATCGCTATTTTAGTGATTCCTTAAAATTGCATTCAGAATGCCTTTGATACATTCTGAATTGGCTTTTTGCATTCGCAAACGGGCATTCGCACCGTTTGCGAATGCAAAAAGCTTTGATACATCTGGCCCCATGCCTTTAAGATTTAGATCCTCATTACGACTTTGGCAATCCTAAAAGCAGACCGCCAAAGTGAGGAGACCGGCGACAAGCTGGCAGCCTCTCCCCATCATATTACGATGTTTCCACCGGACTGATCAGCAGAAACACCACATTAAGATGTTTCTGCCAGCCAACCAGGTGGAAACAGTGCCACAGCACTGGACTCAGCTCACTTAAGGGAGCCGAGGCCAATGCTGTTGCACAACAGCACCCTCAGAATGCCACTGTCTGTATTCCAAGGGCGCATTCCAATGGTGCTGGCAGGGGAGACCCTACACTGCCCTGCCTTTGACATGGGCAGTTCAGGGGCTGCCCTGTGGTCCCTTGCATTGTCTTTTCACCACCATGGAAAGGTTGGCAGAAAGTGGGCGCTGCTATCAAATCAAATCAAATACATTCATAAAGCACGCTACTCACCTGTGAGGGTCTCAAGGCGCTAGGGGGAGGGGGTTACTGCTGCTCGAAGAGGCAGGTCTTGAGTTGCCTCCGGAATGCGAGGTGGTCCTGGGTGGTCCTGAGGTTGGTGGGGAGGGAATTCCATGTCTTGGCCGCCAGGTAGGAGAAGGATTTCCCACCTGCCGTGGTGCGGCGGATGCGAGGGACGGCGGCGAGTGCGAGGTTGGCGGAGCAAAGTTGACGGGTGGGCGTGTAGAAACTGAGGCGACGGTTGAGGTATTCGGGTCCCTTGTTGTGGAGGGCTTTGTGTGCGTGGGTGAGGAGCCGGAAGGTGATCCTTTTGTTGACGGGAAGCCAGTGCAGGTGTCTCAGGTGGGCGGAGATGTGGCTGTTGCGAGGTATGTCGAGGACGAGGCGGGCGGAGGCGTTTTGTATTCGCTGCAGACGTTTCTGGAGTTTAGCGGTGGTTCCTGCGTATAGGGTGTTGCCATAGTACAGGCGGCTCGTGACGAGGGCGTGGGTCACGCTCTTTCTGGTGTCGGCGGGGATCCAACGGAAGATCTTTCGGAGCATGCGGAGGGTGAGGAAGCAGGAGGATGATACGGCATTGACTTGTTTGGTCATGGTGAGAAGTGGGTCCAGGATGAATCCGAGGTTGCGTGCGTGGTCTGAGGGGGTTGGTGCGGTGCCAAGGGCCGTGGTGGGCCCCCAGGAGTCGTCCCAGGCAGACGGGGTGTTTCCGAGGATGAGGACTTCCGTTTTGTCTGAGTTCAGTTTCAGACGGCTGAGTTTCATCCATTCTGCGACATCTTTCATTCCATCTTGCAGGTTGGTCTTGGCGCTGGTGGGGTCCTTGGTGAGGGAAAGTATCAGCTGAGTGTCATCGGCGTAGGATGTGATGTTGATGTTGTGTTTGCGTACGATGTCGGCGAGGGGGCTCATGTAGACATTGAAGAGAGTCGGCTGAGCGAGGAGCCTTGTGGGACGCCGCAGATGATCTCGGTGGGGTCTGAGTGGAACGGTGGGAGGTAGACTCTTTGGGAGCGGTTGGAGAGGAAGGAGGTGGTCCAGTCCAGGGCCTGTCCTTGGATACCGGTGGAGCGGAGGCGGGATATTAGGGTTCGGTGGCAGACGGTGTCAAAGGCAGCCGAGAGGTCGAGGAGGATGAGGGCGACTGTTTATTCGTTGTCCATCAGAGTTCTGATGTCGTCTGTGACTGAGATGAGGGTGGTTTCTGTGTTGTGATTGGCTCGGAATCCGGACTGAGAGGGGTCGAGTAGGTTGTTGTCTTCAAGGAAGTTGGTAAGTTGCTTGTTGACGGTCTTCTCTATGACTTTGGCAGGGAAGGGGAGGAGCGAGATGGGGCGGACGTTCTTCAGGTCGCTGGGGTCCGCCGTAGGTTTCTTCAGTAGGGCGTTGACTTCTGCGTGTTTCCAGCTCAGGGGAAGGTGGCAGAAGCAAACGAGCTGTTGATGATGGTCTGGAGATGCGGGGCGATGATGTCGTCGGCTTTGTTGAAGATGAAGTGTGGGCAGGGGTCCGAGGGGGCACCGGAATGGATGGAGTTCATGGTAGCTTTGGTCTCTTCCGTGCTGATGTGAGTCCAGGCGTTGAGGGTGATGGCTGGGGTTGTAGGTTCTGTGGTGGTTGGCTGGGTCTGGTGTCCGAAGCTGTCGTGTAGGTCGGTGATCTTACGATGGAAGAAGGTGGCGAGGGAGTTGCAGAGGTCTTGTGAGGGTGTGATGGCTTTGGCGTTGGTGTTAGGGTTGGAGAGTTCTTTGACAATGTTGAAGAGTTCTTTGCTGTTGTGAGTGTTCTTGTCCAGTCTGTCTGTGAAGGAATTTCTTTTGGTGGCGCAGATCAGTTGGTGGTGTTCGCGGGTGGCGTTTTTGAGGGCAGGCATGTTGGTCCTTGCGCCAGGCTTTCTCGAGGGTGCGGCAGGATTTTTTAGATTCCTTGAGGGTGTCTGTGAACCAAAGAGGTTTCCTGGTGTTGGTCTGTCTTGGGAGGCGTCTGAGGGGTGCGCAGTTGGTGATCCAATGCGTGAGGCTGAGGGCTGCGTCGGTGGGGTCGGTGGAGAAGGTGGGTTGGTTGTCGCTGAGAGTGGAGAAAAGCTGTTCCGCTGGGATTTTGTTCCAATGTCTGCGTGGGATGGAATGTGTGCGGAGGTGGCGAGTCTTGCGTTGGAAGGTGAAGTGGACACATCTGTGGTTGGTCCAGTGTATTACGGAGGAGTGGCTGAAGGATACGTGGTTGCTGGCGGAGAAGATGGGTTTGAGCGTGTGTGCGGCGATGTGGGTGGGGGTGTTCACCAGTTGCTTGAGACCGAGGTTGGCAAGGTTGTCGAGCAGGGCGGTGGTGTTGGGGTCGTTGTTCTGTTCCAGGTGGAAGTTGAGGTCACCGAGGAGGATGTAGTCCGACGAGGCAAGGGGTGCGGGGAGATGAAGTCAGTGATAGAGTCGCTGAAGAGGGCGCGTGGTCCAGGGGGTCTGTAGATGAGAGTTCCTCTGAGAGTGGTCCTGGGGTCTGTGTGGATCTGGAAGTGCAGGTGTTCGGCGGCGAGGGGGGTGTCTTCGGTGGAGGTGGTGACGTTGATGGAGTCCTTGAAGACGATGGCGATTCCTCCACTGACTTGGTTGGTGCGGTCTCTCCTCGAGATCTTGTAGCCGTTGGGGATGGCAATGGCAATGTCGGGGGCCGAAGAGGCGTTCATCCAGGTCTCAGTGATGAAGACGATGTCCGGTGCGGTGGAGTCCAGGAGGTCCCATAGTTCAATGCTATGTTCAATTGCTATGGCTGACCACAACTCTGATCGCCACCACCCTGTTGGAATCTGTGACCCTAGCAGTGGCAGCGGTCCGACTGCCAGGGCTGTAATCTAGCAGTCAGACCACCAGGAGTGCTGCGGTCTGACCGCCACCATGAGTTTGGCAGTCTTAAGACTACCAAACTCGTAATAAGGCACTTAGGCCCTCATTATGACTTTGACGGGCGGCGGAGGCCACCCGCCAAAGTCCCGCCGTCAGAATACTGTTCCGCGGTCGAAAGACCGCAGCAGTAATTCTGAGTTTCCCGCTGGGTTGGCGGGCGGCCGCCTTAAGGCCGCCCGCCAGCCCAGCGGGAAACAGGCTTCGACAATGAAGCCGGCTCGGAATCGAGCCGGCGGAGTGGAAGCTGTGCGACGGGTGCAGTAGCACCCGTCGCGAATTTCAGTGTCTGCTAGGCAGACACTGAAATTCTGTGTGGGGCCCTCTTACGGGGGCCCCTGCAGTGCCCATGCCATTGCCATGGGCACTGCAGGGGCCCCCAGGGGCCCCGCGACACCCCCTACCGCCATCCTGTTCCTGGCGGGCGAACCGCCAGGAACAGGATGGCGGTAGGGGGTGTCAGAATCCCCAAGGCGGCACAGCGAGCTGCGCCGCCTTGGAGGATTCTGCTGGGCAGCGGAAAACCGGCGGGAGACCGCCGGTTTTCCTGCACTGACCGCGGCCAAACCACAGCGGTCAGAATGCCCTGCGGGGCACCGCCAGCCTGTTGGCGGTGCTCCCGCCAACCCTGGCCCTGACGGTAGTCTACCGCCAGGGTCAGAATGAGGGCCTTAGACACAAATAATTATTATATTTGCTTACTATAATGACAGCCCTTAATTGTGACCCTAATGTAAGAAAAGTCATCAACAAAGTGGCTGGACTACTTAAAGACAAATACTTTGCCAGTCCCAAACCACAGACGTCAATTCACCAAAATGTCAGGTGTAACTCAAGTGATATCATACACTCTTTGACCTTAAATAGTTTTTGGTATCCATGTCATATGACCTTGAATCTTTCCAAGAATTGTTTTTTTGTGTCACATGACAACCCTGACGAAATTACAAATATCATTTCATAGAAGTTCTGTAATAAATGCATGATTAATAACAACACAACACAGATACATTTCTATTTTATATACTACCTATATTTCAATTAAGATGCTTATGTGATATGCCAAGGGAACATTACTTATTTCTGTCTGGTGTGAAAAAGTATGTGTGCAGTGGTAGAGGAGGCCATTGTGCAACGAAACACAGAACAATGATGGCAACTTAAATTATTTGTACCACACATCATGATTTAATGGTTCCCATAGTTTATACCTCAACAAGAAAATGTATTGGTAAATCATTGTGAGAAGCAAAAAAGAGATATAAGAAAACAATATTAGTTATGTACACGTATTAATTATTATGAATGACACAACATTAGTTTAGAACCAAATTTATCTCACTTAAGCCTACAAGGAATTCATAAATTGTGCATGTGCAACAATCTCTACTATGAGTGTGGAGTTCTCTGCATCCATAAATCAAATTCAGTAGGGAGGATTGAAGCTGCCCCTGGGGCATTCCAATGATTGGTTTGAGTTGATAATTTGTGAATGCTTACAAATTACTGCACTTGTTGGTATTCAGAAACTCCTGCCATACCTTTTCCAAGCTCAAAATTGTCATGTTTCCATTCCAGGCAATAGCTGCATAATTACTTTTACATGGTGGGAAAAATACTTTCCCAGAAAGACATAAAATGTGCATTTGCGCAGGAGAATCCACTCCTCCTATGCAGAGTTTTCTGCCACAGACAAACTTAAACAGTGGGGATGGATTCCAAACTTGGAAATCATGTAATTTTTCATGGAATCTACATGGAAACCTATGCATGGTCCAGCTCCTTATGGCATTTCCAAGCATAATTTGTGAATTCTAACAAGCAGTAAAACTGCACTCAGACATACATTTATAAATCAGAGACTATTGGGACATATTTGAACTGGCATGTCTTAGGTTATGACCTGGAACTAATACTAATAATTCTGCAGCCATTGTAAATGGTCATAGGGCTGTCAGGGGTAACCTAAGGCCTTATCTAGAGTTTGGCTGACAGCATACTCCATTACTATCGTAGTGGGTGTCCTGTCCACAGTGTGTCATAGCAATATCCACCACTTTTTCACAGAGTAAACTGTCCACTAAACTCTAAACAAGGCCCTTGGATACCTTAGGTCAGAAGACAATGGAGTTTGTTATGCAATAAATGTATTACATTTTGCTTTTTTTTTTTTTAGCTCAGATGATTCTATAAAGAAACTTCTTCATAAATATAATGAACATAACACTATTATTGACTTCTTACCAGACCAAACGGATTTGGTTATAATCTTATCTGCCTCTTAGGTTAAATATTTAGTGGCTCCTTTGAGGGTTGTTATTTTTTAAGACTTGGATACAAAGTGTATTAACTGTCTGTTGGGAGACCAATAGTTTAGTTTCCAATTCCTAATATATACTTGGACTTGGCTTTATGTCAGCCACAAGGCTTTGTTGCCTATTTCAGTTGTGCGCTCTAAATGTGAAGGCCTTCCTACATATTCCTGCATTTGTCCATCCCAGAAGCATTATGGCTCACAGAGTTTAGAATAGATAAGTTGTATTCTGTTGCTGATGACGTGAGATTTTTTTTTGCTTTCAGCAACCTGCATGACTTTTTTGCTCTATTTCCTGCCCCCAACCCTATAGTTTTCTATTTATTCACAAAACTCATTATTGCTGTATCAAAATGTTTTCAGATCATTACGTTTAACCTGAAGTTCATAAAAACAGAGACTTGTGGTCCATTTAAGGACGATTGTTTGTTCAAGATAGACATCTTGTTTTCCATGACCTTTTTGCCTCAACTGAGAAAGTATAATTTTTACCAATAAGCATTTAGGGCCCGATGTTCAAAGCATTTTTGTGTTCACAAACGGAGCTATTCGCAGAATCGGCACATATGCAAATGAAAAAAGGCTTTTTTGAAATGTACAAAGCCCTATTTGCGATTCAGTAACCCATTGCTAAATTGAAAACTGGTTTTGAGATTCTGTATTAGGAAGGGCCGTGATTATGGCGTCCCTTCCTAATACCGAATTGCAGTGGTATTTGTGAATGTTTTGTGACTGAAATGTGGTTGCAAAACATTCTCTGAGTAATCCATGCATGTTGGACTTTTTCCCTTTTGCAGGGTCATCTCCAATCTTTTTACCTCCTTCCTCCTATTTTTTTTCTGACCGGCTGTTGTTGTTTTTAGGACTCTAGGCACTTTACCACTGCTAACCAGCTCTAAAGTGTATAGGCTCTCTGTGTAAATTGTATTGTTGATTGGTTTATCCATGATTGGCATATTTGATTTACTAATAAGTCCCTAAGTACAGTGCACTAGAGGTGCCCAGGCCCTGTAAATCAAATGCTACTAGTGGACCTGCAGCACTGGATGTGCCACCAACATTAGTAGCTCTGTAAACATGGCTCAGACCTGCCACTGCAGTGTCTGTGTGTGCAGTTTTAATCTGTCAATTCGATTTGGCAAGTGTACCCACTTGCCAGGCCTAAACCTTCCCTTTTCTTACATGTAAGACACCCCTAGGATAGGCCCTGGTTAGCCCCATGGGCAGGGTGCAGTGTATGTTTAAGTTAGGACATATACTAATGTGTTTTATATGTCCTGACAGTGAAATACTGCCAAATTCGTTTATCACTGTTGCAAGGCCTGTCTCTCTCATAGGTTAACAAGGGGGCGGCCTTAAATATGATTAAAGTGTAGATTCCCTTTGGGAGCAGGTGGACATGTGGAGTTTGGGGTCTCTGAACTCACAATGTAAAAATACATCTTTTAGTAAAGTTGGTTTTGAGGTTGTGTTTGAAAATGCCACTGTTAGAAAGTAGGCATTTTCTTGCTTAAGCTGATTTGTAACACTGCCTGTTGGTGGATTCCCTGTCTGGGTTACTTTGACAGTTGGGCTGTTTGCACCTCTCTCTAGCCAGTGACTCAGAGGGAGCCGGGGTGTAGCCTGGCTGGGTCCAAACTCGAATGGCATGGGCAGCAAAAAAACGATGGATTTAGGCCCAGATCACTGTATTGGGGGTGAATGTTTGACAGTGTTCAGCATTCCGTCCATCACTTGTTTTTTTTGCATTTGTAGCCTGCATATCCTGATGAGCCATCTGTGCTAGGAGGGAGGGGAGGAGTGGTCACTCACACCTGAAACGGCTGTGCCTGCCCTCACACAGTGCAGTCTCCAACCCCCTGGTGTGTGTCTGGAGCCTGGCCTGGGCAAAGCAGGATCTCACAAACAAGAGAGACTTTCCTTTGAAGTAGGCCTACTTCAAAGGCAGAAATGGGTATAAGAAGAGCACCCAAACCCCTGAAAATTAGATCACTTCTGGAAATCGAGAGGAACCTTAGCCAAGGAGAAGAGCTGAAGAGAAGTGCTGCCCTGCCTGTGACTGTGTTTTGTGGAGCTATCCTGCAGTTGCTGCTTCTGCCTGTGAAAGGAGACAAAGACTGGACTTTGTTGTGCATTCCTGTTTGTGAAGAATCTCCAAGGGCTTGACCTGATCTTGCCTCCTGTTGTTGAAGTCTCAGAGCCATCAAAGACTTCGCCTGCCAGCACCTGGACTCTCTGCTGAGACTCCGGCCCTGGTGCCCTATCCAGTTCCTGGGCCCTTGAAAGGTGAAGCTGGCAGCCAAAGACTAAAAATTCACGGACAGATCGCCGTGCAGTGAAATTTTCGACGCAGCTGAGAAACGACGCGCCGCTGGCTTCATGGCTAAAATCAGCCCTCTACCTGCATCGCGGCTGGAAGATCGACGCACGCGGCTGGAGAAACGATGCGCAACACCTGCTGATGGAGGCTGATAACTTCGCAACCTCACGCAGCATGGTTTTGGGATACCGCGCAACAGGATTTTCAATGCAACATCGCTGGGCGTGAAAAACCAATGCAAAACTGCCCGGACCCGAAGGTGCCTGTCAGGATCGACACGTCGCTTTCCTGCGGAGAGGAAAAACGACGTACCCCGACCGGAGGAGGAACGACGCACGGTCTCGCTTGCGAGTGAGAATTCGACGCATCGCTGGCCTTTTCCGACGCACACTCACCCGTGCGGTGTTATTTTGACGTTACCCAGGTACTTTTGAACGCTAAGAAAGTTCTCATTGTTTTCTAAAGTATTTAAGACTCTTTCTGCTTAAAATCTATAACTTGACTTGTGTATGTTGGATTTTTGTCGTTTTGGTCTTGTTTTGTTTTGATAAATATTACCTATTTTTCTAAACCTGCGTTGTGTCATTTTGTAGTGTTTGCACTGAGTTACTGAGTGTTTTGGTACAAATACTTTACACCTAGACTCCGGAGCCTGTCTGCTAGCGCCAAACTACCAAGGAGGTGAGCGGGGGTTAGCTGAGGGTGATTTTCATTTACCCTGACTAGAGTGAGGGTCCTTGCTTGGACAGGGGGTAACCAGACTGCCATCCAAAGACCCCATTTCTAACAATGCTCAAATGGGAAGGAATGCAAAAAGGACTTATTCCCCTTTGTGAAAGTTTGTAAAAAACATTTTTAAAGAGCTGGCAGTGGACCACTGGCTACTCTTAAACATGAAAAGAAAACTTTTTTTTTTTAAATGCATCCCATTTGCATAAAAAAAAAATCTTGCTTTATTCAAAAGCAGTCACAGACATGGTAGTCTGCTGACCCCAGCAGGCGACCATCTCTATGATTTTTGTGAATCCCAATTGGTCGCAAACAGAGACCTGCCTCATTAATATTCATTAGGTAGACCTCTTTGCAACCCACTGGGACTCATAAACTGTGTAAAACACACATTTGTACATGGTTCTTTGCAATTACCAAATACCGAAAATGTGCTACTTGGTAATCGCAAACGATTACCTATGTGCATCTGGCCCTTAATTCCTTATTTCATCCATACCCAGAGCAACAGATAACACATACACAGATAAAGAATGTATGGCACTTAGGTCTGCATCATTGCTGGGATTCCAATTCATGAACTCTCTTCCCTCCTTATGTCGGTGGAATGTCTTTAGCACTTTGAGCCTTTCTGTTGGCTCCACCAGTGCAGTTTATCTCATATAACTATGAACTCTCTGAGCTTCTGGTGGACCCTTTGTTCATGCGTTGCTATAATTTACTTTCTTACTGCTGTTTGAGCCAATCTGAGATTAGACCAGAGAAGCAATCTTGCCCCAGCCAAGACTGAGACAGCTTGCTGGACCTCTTTTGCGGTTGGCGCCAGGTAACGAATAATGTACTTAGTGCTGGAAATGTGTTTTATTTCCAAGGACGATCACTGAGTCCATAAATGCAATTTCCATTAAGTAATTATGTCTTCAGATGTATCCAGTTTAAATAGCATGCTCAAACCTCAATCTCAAACAAGAGCTGCTATCCCATCCTCGAGTAGAGATAGGGTGATGCTCACAGTGGTGCTGGAACTATTTTCAGAGTGAGGGATGATGTAATCAGTGTGATAGTGTCAGTGTCACATCAATAAAGTCATAGAGAAGAAGGGGATTTGGTGTGCCATCACCAGGCAAGTGCAGACCCTGGGGGTCTACTGCCGGCGGAGCACCGACTACAGAAAGCAGTGGGAGGACCTGAGATGCTGAGCCTGGAAGCCCGCTGAGACTTAGCTGGGGATGTCCTCCCAACAACGGAGGGGTGCCCATCAGACCATGACCCCCCTAATGGTCCACATTTTGGCAGTGTCCTACCCTGAGGTGGATGGGCGTTTGAGGGCAGCACAGCAGCCACATGGGGGTAAGTACTGACTGACCTCATATACTTTACTCTGGTAGTTAGGTGTTTGCTCTTACACTTTAGGAGCTGTGACACTATAGTAGATGCTACATGTATGTTGAATACTGGGAATAAATATAACTCAAGTTGCCTGATTACAAGATGGAGATCTGGCCTTAGGGTTGTGTATGTGTATGTTTCGATCACCTGTGTCAAGGAATATCTATGACTGCATATGGAGATGCACAATTAACAGTGGCGCATGTATGACTCTACTCAGCCATAAGTTTGTATGTAAGCTGCTGTAACATCTTACCCATCTAGCATTTCCAGGTCCATTATTCAGAACATATGAATATGTAGCTCTAGGGTGTCAGACCACTCCTATCAGTAAAGATAAGCTGCATTCGCTACATAGTGCCTGACATATTTGGTACAGGGAATTGTCTTTTGTCCTGGTATCAGACTGTTCATATGGGTTTCTGGTGGTGTCCCCTTTGTCCCTTCAGATTCATACTATGCGGTATGTGAATGTTGTAACGGAAGGACATCCAACTATGGGTGTCTTGTTTTGTCTATTTGCTCTTACTATGCATTTCCAGGCCATTGAAATGTGGCCAAATCACTTTTATCCCAATGCCTTTGTTTTAGAGGAGGTAAGTGGTTAGGCTGTCCTACCCTTTGACAATCTGCAATGTCCATGCGATATGTGGCAATGCCCTACCAATAATAGTGATACATATGGTAATTGCTGCCTCCATCATCTCACAGTGGTTACTTGGGGCAGATCTTGTTGAGTGGGGCAATCATTGTTACCTTTAGCCTAGCTGATGTGGCCAGTGTGGACAAGAATAGTTTTTGGCTCACCTTACATTTCAAGATGTCAAGATGTCATGGATTAGCTGTACTACTATTTCTCGTGCAGGTGCTGTCAGTGCACTGGCAGCCGTGTAGGTCCAGGTGTACATCATGTGTACATGTCTTTTCAGTGGGATATGTGTGTTGTCTGGACTTAGCTACTGAAAATAACATGTCAGGAATGGTGTGAGTGGTGTTGGTGTACTCATGTTGTCATGTTGGGTTTTTGTATCTGCATGTCAGGTGGAATGTAATGTGCCCTATTAGACTCAGTAGGCTGTCCTTTGTTTAGTTGTTGTAACTATGCTCTCTGATATTGTCAGTAGATGCTTCATGTGTGGTAGGTAGGTCACTATAGCTGTACTTGCATTGATGGTGTGATATAGATTATCTGTGAATAGCGACTACAGTATTCCACTAACCTTTGGTACATGTAGTTACATAGCTGTTCTCCAGACATGGAATGTAAAAATGTGATGCCACATGTATTGGACTGTCACATGTTGTGTCTTCACCAGTGATTGTGGCCATTGTGTCATATATGAATAGAGGGATCAATTAGGCATATGATTAGAATGGCAGGTGCTGTGTTGTTTGATTGTAGAGTTGTCTTTACTTGCATGGGACATGACTAATGTACATGGACTGGTCAGTTGCAGAATTGGAATATGTATGATATGGTGTTATCAGTCAACTGCATTTCCTAACGGTGATAACAATTTGAAAAGTTATGAGCTGTACTAGGACGAAACATCAGCTTTAGCCAGGGCATGATGAGCATGCTGACATGGATTTACAGGTGATTTGATGGGATGTTCCAGTTCTGCTACCTTACATGGATTATGATGTCGGTGAGAAAGATGACAAATGGGGAAGATAGAACTCACATGCTTTGACCTGATGTAGGATCTGTAGGATTAAATATGTGATTTCCTAGCCAGGAGATGTGTACCTACAGTTGTGCTTGTTGTAATGTGTGTATGTGAAGAATGTGATGACCCTCTCTCTGTGGATCATTCGACCATTGTAAATGCCATCCAGGGACTGGCAACTCAGATACAACAGAGTAATGCCTTCCTGGAGGGAATTCACTGTGCACTGGCTGGCCTACAGAGATCATTTCAGGCTCTGGCCTCCACACTGAGGGAGGCCAGTCACCCGTTGTCTTCGTTCCCCCCTCCCTCTCCACCTTCCTCTTCCAAAACCCATACCCCTCTTCACTGACCCAGCCAAAACACACAGACAGGCATGCATCCACCTCACCATCTAAGGGTAGTGCAGACAAACACAAGCCCCACAAGACCTACCACAGGCATGCACACAAGCAACATCCACCTGCAGACACAGCAACAGTCACAACCTGCCCTGACACCTCCACCACCCTAGCCTCACAGACACAACACCTGACACACCTGCAGTCACCACACCAACATTCACTGATACAGTCACACCACCTATCCTATCCACAATCAGCACAATAGCAGACCCTCAGACATCCACCCCAGTCACCACATCTGCAGGCACCAAAACCACAGACACGCCTACATGCAGAAAATGCACTATGACTGTAGTCACTACCCCAACAGACAGTCACCCATCCACCATGGCATCTCCCAGCACCTCCACACCTCCTCCTCCCAATACACATAAACACCCACACTCACCCACCCAATAGACACCCAGCACCCACAAGTATACCTTGCACACACATGCACCCAAGACACCCACCAAAACACCTGAGACAACCACTCCCTCCCTCTGCACCCAAATCCTTTTGCCATGACCATCCCTGTGTGTCTAAGAAAGCTTTCCTCTCAGAGTATAACCTTTTCCCTACTCCTCTCCCACCCCATGTGACTCCAAAATGCTCTGTGTTCCTTCCCAAGTCCAGCCCTTACACTTTCACCACCTCCCCTGCTCCCCCTGCAAGTACCCATGCCCCTCCGCTGCCAATAAGTCTGCTCCTCCCAAGAGTTCCTAACCCTCCCCTAAGCCTCGACCTAAGCCCCTCCTCCCAAACACAAGCCCAAAGATCCCCCTCCCAGCCCTAAACCAAAATCCTCCCCTTCGGCCCCCAAATCCCTGAGGTACCTGCTGCCCCCCTGATGCCCCTATCTGTGGAGATTACACTTCAGTCAGTCAAGTAAGGGGCACATACAAGTGCCTTATGTGCATGTTGCACTTGTGGTTATTGGACTGCCTCTGGCCATGGACTTTGTATATATGTATATATAGTATATATCAGGGCCAACCTGTTGTTGGTTCAAAGGTTACGTCTTTGTCCTGCTTCTTAGGGCAGTTTTGGTCTTGGCTGCATTTGTTTGTGTGTGAGTAAGTTTTGTGTGAGTGGTGGTTGTGCTACCAGTTGTGTCTGGGCAGCATGTGTGGTTCTGTCAGGAATACCACCATGGTCATAATTTGTTGGTGTTCTCCGCCGGCCTGTTGGCGGTACGACTGCCACTGCCAACATGGGGGTACTAAGACCGCCACACTGGTAATGAGGCCCTAAGTGTAGCAAAAGAGCCACGCACATTCAGAAAGTGAGTGGGAAGGGTGTATGGCGGTGGTGTTGCATTTTGGAGCCTACTCTCACAAATGTATTCCTAAGACATGGACTGACAGCATAGTCATTTACAGACACCACATTTTTCATTTAAATGATGACTAAATTTGCACATACGTGTATTTTTATTGTTAAAACTACATAGTGCACAAACAATAATGTGCATAAACCATGCTTCAGCTAATTTTCTTCATTCACGCATAGAAAGGGAAAGCAATGTTCTTTGTTTTTATTGAATCTTTGTGTCTATAACACTTCATTATTACATAAAAGGGAGTCATTTGTGGTTTTCTAACTCCTTATTTACCTGTTATTGATGAACCAAAGTTTACAAGATTTTAATGAAGAATTTGTGTCAGCCTTAGGGTGGTCTTCCCCCAAACATTTTGCATACTTATCTCCATTTTGTGCTGAACTTTGTTTTGGTTGGCCTTAAGACTTTGTGCACTGACTGCTTAAATGCCTGTGCTCATTCCCCTAAACATGGTTTAGTTGGTTTGCACCTGATTGGCATATTTAATTTAATTGTAAGTCCCTTATAGAGTGGTACACCATGTACATGCCTGTAAATTAAATTCTACTTGACAATATAACCCCCTTTGCCAAGCCTTAAACTCCCCTTTTCATTGTATATAAGTCACCCTTAAGGTAGGCCCTAAGTAGGCCTTAAGTAGCCTGTAGGGCAGGGTGCACTGTAATTAGAAGGTTGGGCGTGTACTTTTAAGTTGTACATGTCCTGGTAGTGGAAGACATCTAAATTTGTTTTTCACTATTGTGAGGCCTACCTCTTTTACAGAATAACATTTGGTTTCCTTATTTCATTTAATAAGTGCTAATGTTTGATTGATTTTGTGCTTGGTTTCTGAGAAATGTTTATTAAAAATCCTCTTTAATTGTAAGGTTGGGTTTTAAGTTACAATTTTTAAAATGCAATTTCTAGAAAATTGGCATTTTCCTGCCCTAACTAATGGGGGTGGGGGGCCTGCAGGCTGTTCCTTGGTGAGTTGACTGGGTGTAGGTGGCTTTTGGACTTTGTTTATCCATTCCAGACAGCCACACAATAGAGGAATTAGTTGTGCCTGGATAGGTAATCACTGCCAGAATGGGGGCTGCACCCTGCCATAACACAAATGACTTGTCACCCCTGCATTGTTCATGCAGCCAGCTTTGGAACCAGAGCAGGTGAGACAGGAGACTTCAAGCACTTTAAAGGGAATAATCAAGACTTTCTCTTATATTAAAGAAGGTACCAGACCCACACTTCAGCTCACTTTCTGGACCTACAGAAGGACTTTCAATGGGCTTCCTGCTGCTGTGGCCTGCTGTGTTCTTCAGAAGACTACTTTGCTGCACTTGAAAGGACTTCTCTGCTTCCTGAAGCCTGCCTTTATCCCTCAGAGGGCTGCCCTTCTGCTTGAACTCCACTTCCACTTCTTTAGGACTACCAAAGTGGCTCCAAGGGCTGGTTGGCAGGCCTCTAGATCAGAGCCTCAGGGACAGAAAAAGCACCAACCATTTTGACCCACATCTCAACCCATCTTGAGAGAGTCCTAACTCCTCCAGTCTTGGACCCTTGGTGGTGGTATAAAAGGTGCCCAGATAGCCAAATTCCAAAACCTTGGACTTAGAAAGTTTTTGACTAAAACCTGCTCTACGAACCGAGAGGAAACTGGGACTAACCTGCTTGTCTATCGGCCCTGGGTGCATCCCCGGTTAGTCTGACTATGCAACAACTCCTGCTGTGTTCTTCTCCACAGTGCCAATTCCTGTTCAGCGGTGCTTCAGCAAAGGAATATCTGGCCTCGTAGAACTCACGTAGGCTACAGTTTCCAGTTTCATCTTGCTGGAAATTTTTGACTTTAAAAATAAAAAAGACCTAGGGTCTGCTTATGAGTTTCATGGTCCCACCACCACCGATGTGGTGATCTGACTGCCATATTATGATGATGGTTGTTGCACTGCCGAGAAACCACTGTGTTCCCACTGACACTGTCAGTCACCACCACCCGCCGTGGCGGCTGGTGTGGAAGAGGAGCTCCACAGGGCGGTAGAGAGAAGGTGACCGCCGTCAAGATTAGGACCAATTTTATCGCAGAGCTGACTGTGGTGGTGCAACCACTAGCTCTGAGCTGGCAGGAACTGAGGAAATGGAGAGGCTAGCTCCCCCAAATCCTCATTCTTCCTTCTCCCAAGTTGCTGACATGGGTGACTACCCCAGGCCCCCGCTTCACAGCAGTTTTTCCCAACCCCCAACAACCAAACACCCAAAAAGACAGGTAAGTAGCGGTTGCATTGTCCTGGCATTGACTGGACTGGGCATGTATCGCCCAGGGTCCAGCAATGTCAAGGGACATGTACATGGTCTTACTACTCATGTGTCATGTACACACCTGCACAACACTAATATAATGATACAAATTGTCCCACTGACCGCGCTAACCACCGTCATGAAAGACCACCATGGGGCTGGTGATCCCATTGTAATATAGCAGCGTGGCTGCAGCCACCTCAGATGTCTTTCTAGGACAGCCGGCCCGGCAATCTGACCGGCAAACGTTTAATCAGGCCCTAAGTCCGAAGATAGAAATCTTCACCTCTACTTCATTAAGCAACTCCCTGATAACAACACCTCCTCCTAGGACACCACCTGCAGCCTTTTCCCACTGAACTTCTACCTTATCTTCAAACTTCTTCCAAATCTGGAATTAAGCACCGACCGGGCCCTATCCATTTTTTGTATCAGACTTGCACCCCATCGTGTTTGGACATCTTTTTTTACTTTAACCTGATCTTGTGCAACTAAATGTTCACTGTAGGCACTTTTATCTTTTAGGTGTTAGATTTGACCTTAAACTTTAAATATTTATAATGACTGTTCTACTAATTGGATTTTTGTCATTTTGGTATCAAATCATTTTATCAACATTTACTCTGTTTTTTTAAATTGGTGTGTTGTGTTTTCACTTTATTACATTATGGATTTGATTAATGTATTTAATTATTGTGTTTGTAATTATACAATAGGAACTGAATGTAGTTTTTGTAGGGGGAAGGGAGGGGAGATTATTAAAGTATATGAATATGTGAATATTAATTTGAATTCTTTCTTCAAAAGTTAGATTTTCATTAATATTAACATTTTAGCACTTTTAAATTAGGTTTAATTTTTATAGTAAATGTACATTTGTGTATATGTAATTTAATTATTTTGGAGAATACTATAAGACAATTTTTCGTTTGATATTTTGTAGAATAATCATTCTACTTTGAAGATTTTTTAAATTTTTTGTTTTATGCACTTAATAAGGTGTAGTTTTGACACAATTATTCACTAATTGTAAAACATGATTATTCTAATTTATGTCTATTTTCTTTTAAAAAATGAATCACAATAAATAATGTTTTTAGGAAGAAATATATATATATATATTTTTAAGAATAACTGTATAAAAGAAGTAAATATTAAAATATACCATTCTTTTAATATTTATTTTTGTTATGGCTTTGTATATGATTAAGTCAAAGGATTTGCATGTAACTATTTTGTATTAAAATGTATATATGTTTAAAAATTAAAAATAATGTTAAGTTTTATAGTTATTTTATAATTTCCTTTTAACAGTATTTTTCTGATATTGTATTTAGAGATTAGTTGAGAGACAACACTTTAGAGATAATTTCAATAAGTATGTGCTTAATCAAAATTATTATAGGTTATGTATGGATTATAGTTATACATGGTATTTTCAATATATCATTTTGAAATTATATCTAATTGTGAAATTTGTTTACGTATGTGTGGTGTTATGTAGTACTTATTATAAGGTTTTATATTTTATTTATAATATGGAATATAATGTAGAGTATATTTAATGTCTATTTAAAATAATGAATTCTTTGGATAATTTGTATTGTGAATTATATAACAAATATTTGTTAGGTGGGACTGTGTTATAAGTTATTTGATTTATTTACTGTTAAAAAAATGCAGGATGTCTTCCTATGGAGTGAGGATAGTAAATGTTGCCCATTTAGTGCCCAGCAACTTCATTAAAATGGTTTAGATTGGACTGGGGATAATATGTGTGATCCCTCCAGTGTCCAGCATCTCCCCCACAAAGGTTTGAAGTGGAGTCTGAATAGTAATTGTAGTCCCTTATTGTCCAACATCTTCCTCAAAGTGGTTTTGATTGGAATGGAAAAAGCAAATGCAACACCTTTTGGTGTCCAGCACCTTTTGCAAAGTGGTTTAGATTGGTTCGCGAATAGTAAATGTAACCATTTTAGTGTCTAACATCTTCCTCAAAATGGTTTAGATTGGAGTGGGAATAATAAATGCCACCACTGTAGTGCCCAACTCCCTGCCTTATCTGCTTTACATTGGAGTGTGAATAGTAAATGGAGCACATTTAGGGGGTCATTACGAGTGTGATGATCTGATGACCGCCACACACGTGGTGGCGGTCAGAACCACTGCAGACACATTACAACCCTGGCGGTCCGACCACCAGGGAACCACCAGCTCTGCCAGGATCATTGATCCCTGCGGCCTAGCTGTGGCAGAGATCATAATCTGCCAGTGCAGTGCTACATGCAGCGCTGCCCCTGTGGATTACAACCTTGTTCTCCGCCAGCCTTTTCATGGTGGTAAGACCACCATGAAAAGGCTGGCGGAGAACAGGTGCAGGGGGCCACAGGGGGCCCCTGCACTGCCCATGCATTTAGCATGGGCAGTGCAGGGGCCCCCCTGCCCAGCACCATCGCAATGTTCACTGTGTTTTTTGCAGACAGTGAACATTGCGTGGATGTTGGTGCACCCTGCTGGCTACAGTATTGCCGCTGACTCAATTACGAGCTGGAGACAATGCTGTAGCCTGTTTCCCGCTAGGCTGGCGGGCCTAAACTCAGGTTTCCACCTGCCGACCCAGCAGGAAACTCATAATAACTCCGGAAGGGAGGTCACCGCATAGGCAGCAGCCGCCCTCTAAGGAGGTTGGCGGACAGGCTTTCCCATCCGCCAAACTCATAGGGGCATATTTATACTCCGTTTGCGCCGAATTTGCGTCGTTTTTTTCGACGCAAATTCGACGCAAAACTAACTCCATATTTATTCTTTGGCGTTAGACGTGTCTAGCGCCAAAGTTCATGGAGTTAGCGTCATTTTTTTGCGTGAACACCTTCCTTGCGTTAATGAGATGCAAGGTAGGCGTTCCCGTCTAAAAAAATGACTCTGATGCATATGCGTCGTATTTATACTCCCGGGCAATAATGACGCCCGGGAGTGGGCGGGTCAAAAAAACCCGCATTAGCGCCGGTTTTTAACGCCTGGGTCAGGGCAGGCGTTAAGGGACCTGTGGGCTCTGAAGGAGCCCAGAGGTGCCCTCCCATGCCCCCAGGGACACCCCCCTGTCACCCTTGCCCACCCCAGGAGGACACCCAAGGCTGGAGGGACCCATCCCAGGGACATTAAGGTAAGTTCAGGTAAGTAATTTTATTTTTATTTTTTTGTGGCACAGGGGGGCCTGATTTGTGCCCCCCTACATGCCACTATGCCCAATGACCATGCCCAGGGGACATAAGTCCCCTGGGCATGGCCATTGGGCAAGGGGGCATGACTCCTGTCTTTGCTAAGACAGGAGTCATTTCAATGGGGGTTGGGAGTGAAAATAAATGGCGCAAATCGGGTTGAGGCGAAAAAATTGCCTCAGCCTGACTTGCCCCATTTTTTCACGTCCAAACTCCATTTTCCCCTACGCCGGCGCTGCCTGGTGTACGTCGTTTTTTTCCACGCACACCAGGCAGCGCCGGCGGCTAACGCCGGCTAACGTCATTGATTAAATACGGCGCCCGCATGGCGCTTCAGAATGGCGTTAGCCGGCGCTAATTTTTTTGACGCAAAACTGCGTTGGCGCAGTTTTGCGTCAAAAAGTATAAATATGGGCCATAATGACTCTCTTTGTGTCCAACACCTTCTCAAAAATGGTTTAGATTGGAGTGGGGATAGAAAATGTAACCTCTTTATTCTTAGGTACCTTTCCCAAAGTGGTTTAGATTATAGTGGAAAGAGTAAATGTCACTCCTTTAGTATTCATTACCTTTCTAAAAATGGTTTAGATTGGAGTGAGAATAGTAATGTAGCCACTTCAGTGTCCAACAACGTCCCCAAAATTGTTCACATTGGAGTGGAATAGTATATGTAACCCTTTGGTCTTCAAAACCTTCCCCAAAATAGTTTACATTAGAGTGGGGATGGTCGATATAATTATTTTAGTGTGCAACAAGTTCCCCTAAATGTTTAGATTGGAATTGGTATTGCATTTCTTACATACATTATTGATATTTTTATTTTTTAACATTCTAAAGGTTCATTACACAGTTTATAATTTTTATTTACATTTTTTTTAAATTATATATTGCACATGTATATATTTATAAATAAATGGATATGTATTTGTACACGTAAGAAAAACACTTTCATTTTTATAGTCAACCAGCAATTTTAGTGAATTTTTAATAGTAAATAAAGCATGTAGATACCTTTTGAACAGTGTTGTACATTTCTAAATGTTTCATTTATTATTTCAAGTGTGGTATGTTTATTTTTATACATACATACACTTATTTCACATACTTTTTAAACAATTTTTAAATTCTTCTTTAAGTATATCCTAATTAATACTATATTGTCTTCTTTTTGCAGTATTATTTATTTTATATATTACCTACTTTTATTTTTTATATAACTTTCATTGACGTTTTATATGTTTTAAACATGTTTTACATATTTTAAAATCATTTTGTATTTAAATCCATTTTGATTTCTATAAGGGGATAGTTTTTTTAGTTGCATTTAGTAGGGATATTGTTTTACTGCTAACTTAACTCTTGTAATCTATTCGTGTATTTTTTTGTTTATTTTCCTAGAAGTGACTTTCAGGAAGGTGCTGCAGTTTTCTATAGGATTTTATGGGCAGGAGTGATGTAAAAAGTACTAGTAAATGATGGTTAGATTTATTGTCAAGTTTCTGGAAAATTCTTTTGTAGTTTGTGTTATTTTGTTTACTAATGTTCTGTGTTAGGTCTAGTTAGAGTTTGGTAGTAATGTTTCATTATTTTATATAATGTTATGTGTTTTGTATAGTTTTAATGTAATGTTTTTGTAACAATTGAAGTTTATTTGTGTGGGTGAGTATTGCTTGTGTTTTACAGGTTTACTTACATTAATTTGCTACTGCACGAGGGATGTGCAGAGGGGGAATCAGTGGGGTAGAGAGTGAAGGTTGGGATAGAGAACCGAGCTAGAAAACCTTCCCCACTGGACTCCATACCTGTCAGTCTCTTGTGTAGGGTGCGAATTACATGCCACCAAGCCCTCTCAGTGATAAATGGCAAGTGAATCAGCATGTGTGTGTGCCCATTCCTGCTACCACAGGCTCACAAGCAGTTGCAGAGCTGGAGGAGGCAAGCTGTCAGTCATTCTCTCAGCCTCGTGCTCAGATGCCCAGGTCAGTCTTGCTCTGCCCCTTGCTGCCCACTATAATTGAAGTTTATTTTATTAAATGTTTACTAAACAAATCAGTGTGGTCTTGGGGAGCTTATGGTGACCACAGGCCTATTGTGAATGCAAAAATCTATACTGAATGGGAAACCACGGCAAAAGAATGAGGCAATTCTGCTTTAATATGAGAGCCAAAAGTTTACCCGAGAATAAAGGAGGCCGGGCTGGTGAGCACCTATTGGTTTCACACAGTAGGGGGCCATTCCCATTCCACAGGACGCATTTGCTGACGGATTTGGTGACAGATTGATGGTTTGACGCTTTCCAATTAGGTATATTTCCCTATGTCTCATTTAGAGTTGAACGACTTGATCCCAATCATAGCACAGCTCCCATTTCTATTACATCTACCCTCAGTGAAAGTGCTCCGAGCATGGAAGGTGCAAGTGTGAAAAGTCACATTTTTAATTTGACTGGATTTTGTCGAGCAAGCAGACAGAGCTGATAATTGATTTGTCTGCAGGAATGCACCTCATTTCTACCTGTGTTCTCCATAAAGAAAAGTTAGATTCTGCTGAATAAATGCCCGTGGATGCACAACCTATCTGTTTGCTAATAGTCAGAACACGGAAGTGCAATTTGTGAGGAGATTGTGAGCTCCGGATGATGATTGGAGGACAGGAGACGTTGAGTGGTAGTGCACTTATAGATTGTTTATGCGGAGCCTGACACAAAGGGACCTAAAAGCCTATACAGATTAGTGCTTAAGTGCCCATCATGGGCATAGAGTTCTTCTGTGTAGTTCAAGAGTGCCTGACCCAAATGACTGTCCTGAAAGCTGAAATTATGCAAGACTTCATGGGAAGCTGTCAGGTACTTTCTTGCTTCAATCTCAAAACACCACCTTATTCAAGATGATCACTGAATTTTACTGCAACCATGATCAGAGGCTTCTAGCGTGTTTGTGAAGTGGTCTGACTAGAGAGGTTCGTGACTGACCTGCTGTCCTTCACTGCATCTTCTGATACTGAAAACCATGACATTTTGATGTGTGGTGAATGGTAAGGATGATTTTGTGCAGAATTGTAGGAAATTGGGCAGGATGTGAGGCCTGTGCAAGTAATAGGTCCACAATTTCTCCTTACTAGGAACCAAGCACCCCATTGTAGCACTTGACTCTTTCAGGGTAGCGAAGTTCAAGGCCTAATCAAGGAATCTGGTGTGGGTTAGTAATCATCACTTGCTAACCTACAATAATACCACTCAAAAAATGATTGCCTAGACAGTTTTTTTCTTTGAAAACGGCAAAGTAAATTCATTACAAACATTACTAAATATTACACATTAATTTACAAGTATAAACACCAGGAAGCTAGGAATGCCTTTGGTGATATTCTGAAATCACAGTTGACCCCAGTTGGTTCATAACCCCCCCCCAAATCACAGTACCCTACCCATACACCAGATAGAGCATCACAATATAGGTGGGCTATTAGCTGAGTCAAAGAGCCATCATCACAACATATAGGGCACGCCTCTTGGCATTGTCGGGATCACCACATTTAAGGGCCCAATAACCACGTGTTAGGAATCACCATAATCAATTAGGCCCATTTCCTCTTTTGTGGGCGCATGACAGTGCTCCCCCTTTTCTTTTCTTGGCGGGAGGCTTGGGGATGGGGTCCCGGGTCCTGTTGTGGCATATACCATCCCAGGAAGTCCTCTGGTTGGCCAAAAATCACTGGAGGGGGGCCTACTTACACCTCCTCTGCACCTTGTTAAAGAATATTGTACTTTCTCTAACCCCCAGACACTGGCCCACTCCGGGAATTTCCAGAATACTTGTATCAGAGCCCCACGCCTTCTGCCACACCAGCCAGGTGGGTACAAAGGACAGATCCTTCACATTCTTTTCTCTTTGGTGTCTTGGACGCAGTTTGGCCTATTTGCATGATTCTGGACTCATTTCACTTCTGTTGGTGAGCTTCCTGGCTTCTGAAGTGGCACATTTTTCGGTGACCGGGTTCCATTGGCTCCCTGCACCCGCCTTTCTCTTCTCCTTGGTCTCTGGTATTCCTTTCCTTTTGCTGTGCCACAGAAGTCCAGATCATCCCCAACCAGTCCCTAGGGAGTGTATAGGAGCCAGCTATATTGGGGTCAGCTGTAGGCAGACTCCTTAATCCATTAGGGAGTCAGGTGGTCATGTCCTTCCAGCTGGCTATGGCTGCTGCCACCCTTCAGTTCCAGTGGCCAATTCTCTCTCCTTTGTGCAAAAGTGTTCAAATGGGGAGGGAAAATCTGACATGCCTAGTCCACCGCTATCCCAACCCTACCGTACAGTATGCTGGGACAATGCAATATGGCACCATCAAGTGGTCTTTGTTCACATCTGGGCTTTCCCTTTTGTTCACAGAGCCTTGGCTGTCCCAACCTTGGTACAGTGTGACAGCTAGATAATGGATGCAGATCTTCTTTCCTACTCTTTCCTCCTCAGGAGCTGAGTGAGGCACTATTAATTACTCTTTTTGTGTTTGGAGGCCTTTTGAGGCATATTTTCAAGAATTAACACAGAACTGCGCCAGCGCAGTTGTGAGTCAACATTTTTAACACTGGCTAACATAATTTCTTATCGCCTCGAATGCACCATATTTACAAAACGGCACACCATGGCAGTAAGAAAAGTTTAGCGGAAAAAAAAGTATGCTCGACTTTGCAACATGGTGCAAAAAAATTACGCTAGCGCTGCAAATGTGGTGCTAGCCTGATTAGCAGCACTTTTTTTGATGCTAGTCGTTCTAGCGTCACTTTTGGGCTCAAAAGTATCCAGAAAAAGCCAGTGAAAACGCCAAACAGAAGCCAATAGGTGATATAATGGAGAAGCCAGGGCAGGAGGTACCCCAGAGAGACCCCAGTGAGCCCAGTACAAGCCAGGATTTCCAGACAGATTCCCAAAAGAAGGGGAAAAGGAAGAGGAAGTGTAGGTTCAGTGCAAAGAAGAGCAACATCTTGATCACAGATGTGACGGAGCACCAACACAAGCTCTTCGTTTCCTCTCAATTGCCAATAGGTAGGAAGGAAGCCATATGGAAGTCCATAGTTGATAAAGTCAACAGTGCAGCAGAGGTAAAGAGAACTGTGACAGATTGTAAGAAGCACTTGCATGATTGCAAGCACAGAACAAAAGAGAAACTGGCCAGCAACTGAAAGGCAGCACTACAGGCCAGTGGTGGAAGTCCTGCATCCCAGGAGCAGCTGATGAGTTGGAGGAGATGGTGGCAGCAGTTATCCCTGAGGAGTTGGTGGTCGAAGTCCAGGGCCAGGACACTGCAGGCATATGATGAGCAACAACAAAAACAGGGTAAGTTGCAGCAGGGAACAATGTTGCAACTAACAAATGGCATAAGGGCGGTGCACATAGGAGGCACTGTATGCATGTAAAGTGGTTGTATGGGGCACAACAATGGCGAAACACCAAACATGTGATGTGCACTGACCCCCCCACTATGTGCACAGATCACTTCACAACCCTCACAACACTCCCTTTACTGTATCAAATGTACCATCTGGCCATGTTTAACTCTCACTGGGCGTCATGTACCAGGCCTCTTACACAGGGTGGGGCAACAAGTGCTGGGGTACACCTCCCTGCACCACTGGGAAAGGGCACAAAGTAACATACTCACAACTTACGGGGCATTTCTGTCATTACCATCTGTGCTGATGCACAATTTGCTTGCATGTGCCTATGCAGGAACACCTGTACTGTGCCTCAAGGATGCCTGTGTTTTGGGGATGATTGCTATTGTGCATTAACGGATACCTTCTTGAACAACATTAGGCACATGTGTTGTTTTCGTCTTACGATGTGTGATGCACAATGCACCACACATAGAAAAATGACATTACTGGGGCAAACAAAGATGACACTCACCCACGTTCTACGCCAATCCTGAGGTGGCGTATGAAACTGCAGCAATTTCATATGTGAAAATCTGGGAAGGCCCCAGGTGTTAGGTTGGTTACATGTGTGTTGTGTGGGAACACACCCAGCAACACACATAGAATGCCACCTGCATGCAGTGTGAGGTCTGAAAGGGGTACATAATTAACAGGCCGCGAAAAGGCACACTGCACCACTGGATTGTAACGTAACAATTATGCTCTGGTGGGCCAATGTGCTATCAGTGTCTGGGAAATGTGGCCCATTGTCAACCATGTATGATGAAATGATGCAGTGCAGTAGCCCAACCTGCTGTGCTGCATCATCTTGAATGTGCAGGGATGTGTAGTTGTCACTAACATGCAATGCATCCCTGTACTATCCTTGGTGATGGGGCACAAACTGCTTCCCAACACCATCACAGGCACACATTGAGTATGGTGTAAGGGTGCCTGTGTTGCAGGTCTGATTGCACATGTGCAGGAACAATCAGGAATGCTGCCTGACACTTCCAATGCCTGTTGCTGACTGCAACTCACATTGAAAGATGCAAAAATAGGCCCACAACAATGTTAGTCATATGTAGCACCACTTCAATGCCACCCACGAGGAGGTGTGTCAACCTGATTCATTCCCACATTGACTAGTTTGGGAATGTGTGAGGTATTTGTGCCATGCCACCCCACATGTGTTGTAAGAGTAATGTAATAGGGAGAATTGACCACATGCATCCTCCTTATTACCTCTTGTTATGTGTGCTGTAACCTGTATCACCCACAGTAAGATACAACCACCTCATGTGAATGTGATTGTACAGGAAGGTGTCCCTTCCTCCACAACACTCAGTCTTGCAACGCAGGTGCACTTGCACCCATGCTGCAAGGAGGCCTGTGTTGCAAGGATGAGTGTTGTTGTGCAAAAACACAGTTGGTTGGGGCAAGCAAGGATGGTAGCAACAGTACAACTTTGATGTGACAAATAAATGATGCATGTGTAAGATTGTAAGGGGCAGCCACGAGTGTGTCAGTAACAAAATATAGATTTAGGGGGAGTCAAATGACAACAACATAATGACAATGCAAGTCACATTACTTTACAACACAGAGAACCTCTGTAGGAAGACCTGTTTTGGGATTTGTATCCATGCATATCCAGAGTGTCACATACATTGCTGAATGATGTCTAGATTTGCGGATGACACCATTGCCAACCTGTCAGGTACTTGACTATAGGGGATACACAAAGCCACACATGTAACTAACTACAGTTTGCATGTGCCTAACATGGACTGTGCAGACATGCTACCACTTAGACAGTAAATCATTACGGAGACCATACAGTAGGAAAAACAAGAATTAATCAAACTACAAAATCTTATCTTAAAACACCCTAAAATAACTAACCTACCATACTATCCTAAACTACACTATCTTATCCTAACTTATTTCTGCTGCTACTTATCCTAACTTATTCTATACATCTAAGGCCACATGATAAACATCAACTCCCCACCACCTTAAAATAGATCTAAAGACAAGGACAACAGTAACTACAGCTAAACATTGACTAACTAAATATATAGCCTAAACAATCACATATATATATATATATATATATATATATATATATATATATATATATATATTTTTTTTTTCTAATGTGTATTTTTCATTTTTTTCAACACACATACCAAAAACATCACCCCCCAAAACATACCAAAAAAGAGTTACCTGAAAACCCACCCCCCAAGAAAAACCTACTATGTCCCACAACTAATGTACACTACGCTAGCTTATCTAACCCTAACTATCTAAATGCCCCAACTATGTACAAAATTATACAAGAGGAAGGGAAGTTTAGTTTATACCGACCATTGTCCAGCTAAGCGCTTCAGCACTGCAGCCCTGATCTCTCTGAGCATTTTCATAATTTGGTCATTCTGGTGTGTCAGTCTAGCAAACCCAGACTTTTGATCCGCAAGCTCTATGTGAAATTCCAACACATAGGGTAGTTCCACATATGTTGGTACAGCCTGTGAACCTGTTGGGACAATTGTTTCAGCTGGTGTTGACGGTCCTGCCCCTTTAGAGCTTGCCCTGTCTGTGGACACAGACCTGCATGCTGTGTGAGTCCTGGAGACAAATGTATCCTTGGGTGGACCCTCTTAAGGGAATGCTTTCCATGAGCCCGATGAACGCTCCCTCTCATAGAGGTGCCCCATCCTCTGGTAGCGCTTTGTGACCTGACAAATGTGGCGGTAGCATTCCGCGCGCTTCTCAAACTGGTGCCTCTGGGATGGGGTCATGTTTGTAGTTGCAATATGAATGGGACATGTCAGTGTGAGAGAGGGCCTCTTTTTTACATGGTTATCCCCCACTTTTTGCCTGATGTTGATGTGTCCTAAAATTGCAGTGCCCAGGGCCCCTGCTAATCTGTTGTGATACATTGGCATAATTGGATACACCCATAGCTACTACTATAAGTCCCTAGTAAGTGGGCACCTACATACCCAGGGCATGGGGTACTTTGGGTAGGCCCCTGAAGACAGCAGCACTGATTGTGCCACCATCTAGGGACCTGCATCCAGGTACACCCATCACTGCTATTGCAATCTGAGTGTCCTGGTGTAAACCTAAAACACAAACTCGACATGGCACACTACCTGTGTGCCCTGTCCACCATACACTGCATTTACTATGGGTAAGACATCTCTCTGGTAGGCCGTACAGCTGCAAGGCAAGGTGCTCCATATTATATGTGAGGGCATAGCTGCATGAGCAATATGCCCTCACTGTGTCCTTGTTAAACCTGGGACATAGTGAGTGAACAGAGCCGGCATTTTTGTTTGTGTACTGGACACTGGTCAGCACAAGTTTCCCAGCTACATGATGGCCACTCTGAACCGTGGATAAATCCAAACTGGTGCCAGTCTTGGATTTATCCATAAATAAATGTACCCAGGGGCCACTTTAGAGTTTCCCCCTGAAAAAGCTAACTTTACCGGCATGGTTGCTGACTGGTCCTATCCAGCTGCCACCTCCAGACAGCCAATATACAAACCTTGGGGGAGAGCCCTGGATCCCTGTTTGTAAAACAATGCCCTTCCTGGGTGGAGGAACTAACACCCCCTCCCTCAGGAATGTGCACTGTCTTGGTGGTGAGCTTCAAAAGCAAATTGCCCTTGACACTCGACCCCAAGCCTGCTGCTGGCAGCAGGTGGCATTCCCCTTTGCAAACCCCCACTTTTGGTGGGAGCAAACGAGGGAAACCTAACAAAGTGGAGGACGAGTGGCCTTACCTGGCATGCACCACCCCTAAGTTGTTTCCTGCGAGGTGGACCACCTTTCTCATTTTCCTCCATCTTGAATGAAGGAAGAGTAGCCAATTAGGTTTAGGGCAGAGACCTTTTCCACAGGAACAGGAACAGGTGTAGCCGTCCAAAGGTAAGTGTTCCATTGGACACTACCAGGTTCCCCCTAAAATGCCCACTAAATTCTATATTTAGTGGGCATCGCTAGACCAAGATTTCAGATTCAAAAGGAAGAAGAGAAGACAGCACCAAGAAGAACCAAAGCCCTAGAACTGTGGACCTGCTGCACAAGAAAAGGTGCCTAACCCTGCCTGCTGCACCTGGGACCCGACAATCGCCGCTGCGGAGGAGCTGACCACTTGACTGACCTCAATAAACCCTGAGGACCTCCTGGCTTTGCCAGTACCCCAATACCTCCCTCCAGAGTGGAAGTACCACTCTGCAATCAAGCAAGAACCAGAAACCCAATGAGGTTCACTTCACTGACCGGCCGATATCTCCCGAACCGGAAGTTGCAGCCAGACCTGACCACACATCGATGACCACCAGGACAAGCCCTGCAAGTGTGCCAAGATTGGTGGCATTGCACCCCCTAGTGGCGGGATCTTACCAATACCCTCGGACTGGTCACTGGACATCAGACACTCAGAAAACCAGCTCCCCCAGAGCTGAAAAAGGATCAGGAGGAAGCCCCAGTCAAGGGACTTCTGGAACACCTTGGACCTCCCACCAGAGTGCCCCCGTTGTCCTGTAAGCAGCCCTCCAAGAGACTCCCCTCCAGCTCCAAGGGACTCCGTTACGCACAGCTCCTGGCTCAACTAATCGCCCTGCACCCAGCCTTCAAGAACCATGCAATGAGGAACCAGCTGTGCCCACAGGGTCTCACATCCCTTGCGACCTTGACACCCCAAGGGGACCCCACGGCACCACCTTTAAATCTGCAAGAACCACCGTCTCCCTGAGTGGCCCTGCACCTCCTTCAAGAGACTTTTCAGCGCTGCTCCCGAGGGAACCGGGAGACGTCTGGGACTCTCCAACTGCACAGTGTGCCCACCGATGGCCTCGACCAGCCTGCAAAAGTGGAACCTGTTAACACAACTGTGCGATTTTATATGCATTATTTAAAGTGAGTGCCTATTAATTCCTATGGTGCGTAATTACGCACAGAAAGACTGTATTTAATAAAACGTCAAAAATTAATACCTTAAAAAGTACTTAACCAATTTTGATAATCTTGATCTTAATAATTACATACAAATCTGAAGTATTTTTTATAAATTGGTCTCAAGTTATTCCTTTGAGTGTGTGTAGAAAAGGCCCATCTTACCTGGCATGTTATCCCCATTTTTACATGTATGTAAGTTTCTTTTTGCCTGTCTCACTGGGATCCGGCTAGCCAGGACTCCATTGCTCATAGTTTGTGGCCTGAATGTGTGTACCTGTGTAGTGACTAACTGTGTCACTGAGGCTCTGCTGACCAGAACCCCAGTCCTTATGCTCTCTATGCCTT